>NC_140515.1:18295170-19629753 GCF_964339955.1 Pipistrellus hanaki
ATCCATCCCTCTTCTCCTAAACACTCTTTGTGGCCCAATTCAAGTGTCACTGCCGCATGGAACTCTTCTGACCCTCAGCCACCATGCACAGAACTATCTCTTCTCTGGGTTCCCATTGCCTTCAGGCTCAACGATAGCACTGACCACATCAGGTACGCTTGTGGCCAGCATCCCCCACACCTGGTTGTAAGCTCCCTGAAGGCAGGACTATGCTGAGCAGAGAGCCTGGCATGAGGTCACACTCAGTCTGGGCTGGTTGTTACTCATTGGCTGAATAATCAATCAATCAATAATATTAAAATATTCTTTACTCTAAAATAGTAGTTTTTATCCAAATCTTAAAATAAATTAGCTTTTCTTTGCTTAAATAAATTCTTAAAGAGGCAGGTAATAGTTTACATCCCAGATTTGATGAATGGGTATTATATATATACACATAAAGGAGAAATCTCCCTCTGGACAGGGCTTAATGACCAATAATTTTAAAAGGAGATTTAGGCAGGTCACATTCAGTTTAGCATTTTTATCTCAGGACTTCACACACATTGCAGTCTGGAACCAGAATGAGGTCTTTAGCAAAGTCTATTGTGTTTACTACAAGCTTTGATTCCTCAGCTTCCCCCAGCATCTGTACAGTTCAGAGTAATATGTGCTGTTTAAATGGTGTTTAGATGTTATAAATTAGTCATTTTAAAGAGTACTTTAATGTAACCATATTTCTCATAGCAGATTGGCTTTTGTTGGCTTCTCGTGCTAAATAAATCAAGCCTGCTGAGAATCCCCTGGCCTTTGACAGACAAATTTTTCAAAGTTTCTAACTTAGAACTAAATTCAATTAAAACAATACTCTACAACTTCTGTGGAAACCAAGCTACAGCTCATCAATTTTGGAGGGTTTCTGTCAGGAGTAGCCCTCATGAGATTTAGCCATAAGCTGGGCCTGGGCAAGCTTGGGAGGGGCACTAGGAGTTGGTTACAATGGAGTTCTAAGTGCTTTTTATTTTGGTGAGGGATTTTGATTGACAATGCATAAAACCATATCGAGTGTGTGTGTGTGTGTGTGTGTGTGTCTGTGTGTCTGTGTGTGTTTCTTTTTTTAAAAAATGAGTTATTAATGGAGACAGGTTCATGTGATGACCAAAATATAGATTGCATCAGACAACCTTGGCTCATTTACTGGTACAGTTGCCTATAAAATGGGAATAATAAAGAGCCTTCCTCGTTTCGGCATGATGAAAATTGAATGAGAGCATGGGGTGCATGTGTCCTGTGCCTAACAGAGGACACTCAGGCTAACTATAACTGCTGCTCCCCAGAGCTGCGCTTCACCAAGGGCCACTTGGGCGATCATAAAAGATTTCTAGGACGTTTCCCTTTTTTATGACCACTGAGGGCTGTAAGGGTGGGCAGAGGTTCTGTTGTTCTTGTAATATGACCTTGATCATTAGAATCCAGACCGACCCCCTCAGAACTTTACAAATCAATTCTTTCATTATTTCATTATTTCTCTCTCCCATCTATAACCTATATTCTGGAAAAGCATGCCTCATAGGCATGCAAGCCTGTAAGCAAGCAAGGCTCTCAAAGCCACCATTCCTTCAAGTTAAGAGGAATTCCTGTAACCAAGTACATTAGCCCTCAGCTCATTTAAAAAGAGAGAGAGAGAGAGAGAGAGAGAGAGAGAGAGAGAGAGAGAGAGAGAGAGAGAGAGAGAGAGAGGGAAACTCAACACGTGCGTCCATCAAATGGCATATTGCAGAGCATATTTGGAGGAACACGAGGCAAAACGCACTTAATAAAATTACAAGCATATGGTGGCAAGTTATTTATGGTCTTGATTAACCTTGCAACTTGATTGCCATTTTCATAAGACTTTACATACAACATGAAAATATTGTCTTTACCTTTTAACATGACAATTATCTTATCTCCTGTTCTTTTAATTAGCCTTTACTTTTCTCCCTCACCCCCAAATTTCTAGCAGCTTGATCATGGAAAAGCAGAGCTTCTTTTGTGCTTAGTGGTAGTTAGTTTTCTGTGACAGTGGTTTTCTGACACTAGTGCATAGCAACAGCGCCACCAAAAGGACGAGGTCCTGAGTTTCTAGAATCTGTTCCATTTCTTTGCTCATCAGCATATCAGTTTTTACCTGATGATTGCTGGCTGCTCTGTGTCCAATATATAATACTTAATATATTGGCATTTCAGCTCTAATAGGTCTTAATTTGTTCTGACCTGCAGATTCATTAATTTCTCCGCCGTCTTTAAGTGTAATGAGTTTTCTTTTAATCCTGAACTAAAAAGGTAAATAGTTGATTGAGCTAAGCTGTAGATAACTCAGAGGAGCGGACATCATGGCACTATAGGGTGATATAACTGGTGTTAGAGTCAGTACAGTACTGAGCTGCATGAAATTAGCCTTCCTCATTCTCAAAGTATTGTCTATTACATCTTGCATTTGTCCCAAATTTAGCAATGTAGCAACACTTAGTTTTTTAATGTTAAATATAGAGTAATAAAATCAAATGAATTTATGGTAAAGAGGTAGTCTTATACATTTCAAATAAATGTACCCCTTTTTTTCCTGACGTAAACTGAACTGAGTTTGTCACATTTGTTATTTAAAAACATAGGTATTCACCACACCAGGTGATCCCAGCTGGATTAAGTACATACTCTAGCGGTTAGAGGGTAAACTGAAACTATTGTAGATGGCCTGGTTTCCAGTTATGGTTCCACTATGTCCTAGCCGGCATGACCTTGGTTAACATCCAGAGCCTGGATTTCCTCTTCTGTTAGATAGAATTGTTTGTCCTATCCATTTCATAGAATCACTGTGCGAATCCAATGAGATAATATCTGTCAAGGATTGAACACAGTAAGTGAACAATAAATATCAGTTACCACCATTAGCATTATTGTCACAGTTATTGGTAGGTATGGGTTGGTATTCCTTGGCTTCTTCTTATAGTATTCTCTAAATATGGCTGAATTCCAAAATCAAAAAATCAATTTTAGTTTTCTAACTGGTGCTTTCAAATGACGTTACCTACCTAGAAATAGTAGAAATAGGTTTACTGCTGCATATGTATAGAAACATGTCTATTTCCACCTGTGGATAGGAATATCTGGCTCATACAACCCACTATATTCTCCCACTCCCCCCACCCATGGTCAGAGAGCTTTAGAAACCACTGGCACATGCTCATGCATTCTGATTTGGGCCTAGAAGACAAAAGACTTCACCCAAGTGAAAGCTCTGCCCTTTCAAAGTACCAAAGCAAAAGTCATGGGAACAGCAATACCTTGAAGGAGCTCCTTATCTGCATCATTCCCATAATCCCTTTCTGTCCCTGAGTTGGATTACAAAATTAGAAGATGTGCAGAGAAAGGGAAGTGGGCCACCCATTTTGTAGGGCACTTGCATCCTTCCCCCACTGAGTCATTAGCAGGGAGGTTTTTAAGTCCCTTTATAGCAGCTACATGCGTAAGTCTAAATGCTATTATTAAATTTAAGTTCCTTTTTGGATAAAATTTTTTGAGTAACAACTTGGTCATTAGGTTTCAAAAGTACAAATTAAGTTAAAGAATCCAGTATTCAGACAAATTACAATGCCTACAATTATTTTAAGTGAACATTTTTATTTACCTTTCTATCTATTCATATCTATAATCCTTATTACTTTGAAAAGTTTCCAGTGGTTATTATTTTGTTTTATTTTCTGACACTTAAAAATCATTGTAAATGTGAACCTTTTATTAATTGTTTTCCCTTTTATTCCTTGTATCATTGGATCTGTTTGATATAAACATGAGCAAACATGGGCAGGCAAGTCTATGTGGGCTAAGATGTAGCTGAGTCACAAAGTAGATTCTGCAGCCATTTCTATTCCCCAGAGGTGGGAGAAGGAATTGAAATACAGGGATAGGGACAAGTGTAAATAGAATCAATGAGAATCAATAGTATGAAATTAAGTAAATAGAAATTTGGCTGAATCAGGTCTGTGATGCCTAGAGAGTTATAGAAATTCTTCTTAAAGTCATAGCAGAGTTCCATTCACAGGAGGCCTAATACCGCTGAAGTACTAGAATACCAATGAAGACTTTATTTCGAGTATTTTGGCACCAGTGTGAGTTGGTGTAGAGAACCTGTTTGGCACTTGGTGTGCTAATCCTTTTCTGCTGTGAAATAATAAAGCCTAAATCATTAGAACTAAATTTCACTTGCAAATTGCTAAAAGTCTTATTTCTCTAGTGAGATCAAATACGTCTTATGTTTTTCCTTCCACTGGTCTCCCAGCTGTTGTTTCTTATCACTGAAACGGTGATGCATTGATATTGGTTCAATTACCAAAGTATCTGAGTACATTTACATTCATGGCACATCACGGAGAGGCAGGCTAAGTGAGTGTGATCATCATACAGGGTGTTCGATTTAAATTAAAGGAACACTTCCAAGACATTATTTATAGAGGAAGACAGTTTACTCCAAAGGATTCCCATCATGCATGTCATTAATATTTTATTGTCTATTAAAATAAGCAATATGTACTCTCCATGTTCAGGCACCCTGGCCACACTTTTTCTTGGTTGGTGTCAGCACTGTGGGGTCACATTATGGGGGAGAAAACCTTAAACAGCCCCATTGGGTAAGGAACTAACTGAAGCCCTCTGAGAGCAATTCAAGAATGTATACCAAATTTCAACTCATCATGAAATGAAAACATTAAAAATGATTTTCATATTATAATTACATGATGGTCACATAGGAAAATATTTGGAGCTAATGTTGAAAAACGGAATTTGTGTCAGGTCTAATAGAATTTTCTCCTTTTATAGAACAAGTTCTAATGGAGGCAAGTTAAGGCTTTCATGGGATATGGTGGTTTATCTGTGTTTTGAAATAGTAACTTAAAGGTCTCTTGTGGAGGGAAAACTTGAGAGTTCACATTTTTGTTGGGTATTGGCACCACATTTTTCAGCTCTCTGATTAATGCCTGAGGTTTTATTATACACTTGGGGGAAATGAGATCCTTAACCCAAGATCTACATGTGTAATTCCATTAATGAAAACGGATGTTCTCCTTGCAAACTTACTAATAATGAGATAGAAATATATATAATCTATATGCCCCAGGCTCTTGCCTGTACTTGGGATGCAGCATTAATACAACAAGATACCTTGTTTGGTTTCGCTGTATCTGGAAATTTCAACCAGTGTTAATAGCACAAAATTCTGAAAGGAGGAGGATCCACGATGACCTTTGATTGCACCATAGATGCTATCTAGCACACTGGCCATTAAAATGACCGGTTTCCTCGTATGCATCACCTTGATCTCCAAAACAGCCTGCAACTCTTCTTTAAAATAAGCCAGCCCCTTCTTGCAGATTGTTTCTGGGAGGAAAATTACAGTAATGAGAGTGTCCGTGAAAGTACATGTCAGGAGTATGATACTGATTAGTTTTTACTCACAAATGGTTTGTCTCTTACAGCCTGTCAACCAGGGTCGGCACTATCAGAAAGAAATGAATCCACCTTCTCCTTCTAACCCCCGGTAAGAATCATCACTAATATAAATTCCTTGTTTAAAGATTAGTTATATTCTGCATTTTTATTGGTTTCATGAAATTGTTTTTCAAAACTGCCAAAGAACTTTCCAAGGTTTTTTGTTTGTTTTTTAAGTCTTCATTCAGTCTACTTTTGTTATCTAGACTATGGTGTATTGGCTAACAACCTACCTAGTTTTCAATAGCACTCTGGCTATTTAAATATTGTAGCACAGTGTCCCTAGCTGTGGGACACTGAGCAGGTCATTAAACTCAAATTCAGGCATCATAATCTCATAGTGTTTTGGGGGAGGATCAAATGAATTAATACGTGAAAAGTTACTAGCACAGTTCCTGGCAAACTCTTTTAAGTATTAATTTAGTCATTATTATTCTACTTGCTTAGATACTTCTATTTAATAGGTATTTGATATTTAGTACATTTTAAGCATAAATCTTTTTTATGGTTTTGGTACCTTTAAATTTATCAAAATAGCTTATACAAGAATAAATAGTTATTCTCTCTTATTTCAAAGTTTCATAATCTCAAAATTACTTCATTTTTTAAAAATGGCATTGGCATATGAGTCATTTGTCAATATAAAGAAATCTCATTATTTCAGGCTCATTAGGGACAAGGAAATCTGAATTTCAGTTTTGAAATATATGTAGTATCATACGGCTTTCTAATAAATAGCTACTAGTAAATAAGGTAGTTTATCTGTATAAACCAGTATTGCTTTATTACTATTTATTGTATACTAGGAATTTATTAAAAATCAGTCTATCTCGAGCTGCACACACAAGGTCTTAGTTATTATAATGCATCTCATTATCCTCATGCACCTCATTATCAAGCTCTTTCACCTGTACTGTGGTTCTTCCCTTTGAAGGAGCCACACACCAGTGACAGCATCATTGCTCTGGCTCCGGAGTGTGACCTGTGTTACAGAGTGTCTGAACTAGACTCATCGGTTACATGTATCAAAAACAACTTAGCTAATATTAAAAGAGAGAGACAGACAGATAGATAGAATGGATTTGTTAAATAAGAATATAGACTATATCCTGGGAGCAAGGGCAACCAGGCCTTAGGAGAGCCTGAAACTCGCTCCCAGGGTCCGCTTCATTCTCTCTGCGCACCAGCTCTCTCTGCTTCCAGCCACATGGCTGGCTGATGGCTCTGGAGTTTACATATTACACATACATGCTGAGTCTGGCAAGCTATGCCTGAATCCAATTCCTACTTCAGGGAGGAGAACATGATTGACTATGCTTGGGCCAAGTAACCACTTCTGGTCTAATCAGCAATGAACAGCAAATCAAAGCCATGTAAAAGCCAGGAGACCACCTATGCAGTTCACAGCACTTTTAATGGGGACCAGAATATCCATGACATGGGCAGAGTAAATGTTCTTTATTGGTGACATCTTCTAAATTGACCTGTCACTATCATAAATAAATATAATAGTAGTTTCAAAAGTGATATTGTAGTTTTAGTATATATAAAAGGTGTTTTAACATCGTTAGAATCGGTTATCTCTTGATATGTGAATATGTTCCTTGTAATCATGTAGTTCATCTAGATTTGACTAACAAACTCTTTTTCTATATATGAGTAAACTTTGAAGGTTTGGTCCAAATTGTGACAAAGTCAGAATTTGTAGTCTGAACAAATGATAGTGTTAATAAGACATGTTAAAAGTGGAAACTTGCCCTAACTGGTTTGGCTCAGTGGATAGAGCATAGGACTGCAGGCTGAAGGGTCCCAGGTTTGATTCTGGTCAAGCACATGTACATTGGTTGCCGGCACATCCCCAGTAGCAGGTGTGCAGGAGGCAGATTATCGATGTTCCTCTCTCATTGATGTCTCTAACTCTTTATCCCTCTCCCTTCCTCTCTGTAAAAATTATATATATATATATATATATATATATATATATATATATATATATATATATATATATATATTTTAAGTGGAAACTTTTGTTTCAATAAAAGGGGAAACAGACCCTAATTCTCATCCTCATTCTGCCACTAACGCAATAAATAATCTTAGACAAGCCTCTCAATCTATGCAAACCTCACCTAATTACATGAGCACCCTAATGTGTCCTAGAAAGGATTTGAGTTACATGCTCTCGAGAGTCTTTTCCAGCTTGAGATTCTGGGACTTTGATGAGACTCATAGATCTTACATAGGAAAACCAGACCTACTGTTGAAGAGAACCCTATATAGAAAATATTCTTCATAATATCAGATGAATTAATTAATGTTGAGATGTGGTAGTATGTGACTTTAAATACCACATTTAAAATTCATTTCTCGAAGATAGAATATAAGAAAATTCACTAATTAAACAGATAGTATGTTTATTTAACCAATTAAATGTCCATTCGTCTAGGAAAAATTAATTTAGATTTTAACATAATAAAATTAAAAACCAAATTCTAAAGGAAAAAAATAAAATGTCATTAATCCCATTTGCCAACAAGTTATCCACCAGTTTTCTGCAGCAGGAAACCTGAAGATTATATGGTGTGGCTCTTGGCTCATACATTCAGCAGCTTGGAGAACTGGCAGAAAGGCATTATTGGGCCATAAATAAGAAAGATGATAAAATTATGAGGGATAGCATAGATCATCATATAAAATGGAATCAATTGAATCATGTAATACACATAATTTAACAAAATTAAAAGTTATGGTTCTTAAGATTTGTATTTATTATATTTCTTACAAATAGTATCTCATGTCTTAGACTCTAAAATGCAAAATGTTAAAGTTAAAAGATGCTGATAATAAATAAGAAAAAACTATTTTAAAATGAAAAGAGAAGTCTGTAAGTCTACCCTCTAGGATAAGCAAGCACCTGACCTCACCTAATCTGAAAGGTGAGCCTCCAGAGGCTTTGAATAAGGATGAAAAGCAAGGGCTGCCTGAGCTCCTGGGCTCCATGTGGCTGTGATCACAGAATGCAAAGGTGACGGTGCTGGGGCGTGTGCACAGGCAGGTCCACGGCGAGGAGAGCAGGCGGAGCCCTTCGGAGGTGAAATGCCACACCAGCTTCAGTGAAATATCTGCACTACCAGAGACCTGAGAGTTTATATCACTCTCTCCCACATACATACAGAGTCAACTCTCAATTAGTTTCATTAATGTAACAGAACAAGCAATACGCCAAAGTCTTTCCTTTACATTTTATTCTGAAAAGGTTTTTACTTCTGCACCATAATTACCTTTGTAGTTTTTTGTGTTTATTATTATTAAAGTTTATTAATAAAGTTATTAAAAAGTTAAAGGTAGTATACAATCCACAAAGTAGGTAAATTTTGGTTTTGAAGTGTTGACTAGGATGAAAATAGCTAAAACACTGCATATATTCATATATTGTTTTCCTCTGAGTAAAAGAATTCACTTGCACTCATTGGGCAAGACATAAAGGTAATCGTTTCCTGAATGTTTTCGATCTAGGAATTAAAATACTCATGGTTCACCTGACCATAATATCTTGCTTGTCTAGATTTCCAACAAAGCCCCTTGCAGTGTTAGGAATGGGCATGATATTTCCGGCTGTATTTTCCTAACAGACTGACTAACATTAGGCAGCACCTCAAATGCTGGGGCCCTGGCCTCCAGTCCACTTGCATTGCCTCTTGGGGCACTGACAGCCTCAATGACAAGGTGCAGAAGTGGCTAACAATCTAATACAATTTAGGGGAGTGTTGGGTAGAAGGAAACAATTTCACAGTTCACTCGTGTTGAGAAGTGTTTTCTAGCATGTAAACTTGCTGCCAAATGGAAGAAAATGGATGCTGTTTGCAGCCTTAAGTCTTTTATTTTCAAATGCCTTCTCTTGGTTTGTGGGGTTTAGAGCTGTCCCTTACGCACATCTATGAATGTGTTTCTGTAGATTCTTCAGAATGGCTCAAGATATTTTTACTCAGAGATGGGTTTTATAAAATAAGCTGTGATTACTTTCTAGTAGTCTGTTTATATGGATGGAGTTGATAACTAATCTTTCAAATGATGATTATACTTGCTATTTTTACAACTCAGTGGAAAATTAAGGGGAAGGGGGAAGGTAGTCTAAGGCTTCGTAAAGCTCTAAATGTTTATGGAAATAAACAATATAGAAGATAATTCTGGAATGCCCAGTAATGAAGGGCATGTTTTCTCAAGTGCTTGCTTTATGATTTATCATCTTCTGTATTTTTAAATATCAGTGCAGATTGTGTTAGGGCTTGAATGTTTTGTGATATAAACATGCTTATAACTATAATTATCTGATAAAGCCCTGCAGACTTTGACAAATGATTAATAGCCACTGACCTCAATTCCCACTGGCTCAGCCAGCCCGATGGAGGCGAGCTGGCCTGTTGTGGTAACCTACCAGCCTGCTCTGGGCTGATCACAGTGATTTCATCTTTCTTTTCTCACCAGTTGTCGGGACGCAGCCTGATGGGCTTCTCCTCTACAGCTTACGTTTCTGTCCCGCCAGTACAAATGAGAGAGAGGTGTAAATAAATGAAATGAAATACAGAAATTGCATGTCCTGCTTCTCTTCAAATGATTACATTTCGATCATATTTTTAAAATTTTAACAAATATTTCTCCTTCGGATGAAAGCACAAGCTATAATTTCCTGGTTAATTGTGATAGATAGATAGATAGATAGATAGATAGATAGATAGATAGATAGATAGATAGATAGATAGATGTAAGTAGATAGATATAGATAGATGTAGAATGTAGATAGATGGATATAGATAGGTACAGTGGTGCCTCGCATAAAGAACGCCTCGCACAGCGAACGCTGCACACAACGAACTTCATTTCATGATTCATACAACGAACTTCGTTTCACACAACGAAGTCCCCCCAGCTTCCACGACCGCTTGGAAGATGCTTGTGCCTTCGTGGACCCAGGAAGAAGCAGTAGTTGATGACACAGAAGTGGTGAAGGACATCATCACAGTGGCCCAAAGGTTGGAATTAGAGGTAGAGGAAGAGGATGTAGAGGAGCTTATTGAGGAACACGAAGAAGAGCTGACAACTGAAGAGCTCCAAGCACTTCTGGTCCAGCAACAGGACAATGCTCAAAGGGAAGCGTCATCTGATAACGAGGAGCAACAATCAAACAATCAACCAATCCCAACTGCTGACATCAAGAACATCCTGGTCAAATGGAAAGCAGTCCAGGAGTTTACCAATGCCCACTATCCGGATTCAGCTGAAGCAAACAGGATCAACGATCTTTACTCCGATACTCTTGTCTGTTATTTCCGGCAGATGTTGGAGAAAAGAGAAAAACAAACGACTTTGGACAGGTTTTTCATGAAACCATCGGCCAAAAAGCAGAAAATGGATGAAGATGTGCAAGATTTTGTAGACTCTACTTAGTCTGTCTTAAAATTAAAAAAATGTGTGTTTTTTTTAAAAAAAAATTATGTTTTTAGATGTATCTAAATAAAAATAATAACAAAAAATTTATCTTTTTTATGTCATCTTAGCATATTTTATGCTACAGAACGAATTATTTTTTTTAACATGTATTGTTCTGGGAAAACGCGTTTCACATAACGAACTTTTCGCATAACAAACTTGCTCCTGGAACGAATTAAGTTCATTGTGTGAGGCACCACTGTACTGTGTTTCCCCGAAAATAAGACATCCTCCGAAAATAAGACAGGTTTCCTTCTGAGTGAAATATAAGGCATCCTCCGAAAATAAGGCCCCCCCAGGCTAAACATGAGAGATTTGGTCCACTGATTCTGAAAGAAATGGAGTCACAAGAAATTCACCAGGAAATTCAGGAATTGGATTGTTATCATGATGTTCCAGAAGATGATGACATGATTGTCATTGAATAAATGAGTAAATTCTTGATACTGTAGGATTCACAGTTTGTCTGGTTTGTGTTGACAACTACCGTACTACCATACGGTATACAGGTAATAAATTTCCTTTATTTTCATTTAACAATAGATGTGTACCGTATTCTTCTTCATGGAAAAATAAGACATCCCCTGAAAATAAGACCTAGTGCATCTTTGGGAGCAAAAATTAATATAAGACACTGTCTTATTTTTGGGGAAACAGGATAGGTAGGTAGATGTGGATAGATATATAATAGATAGCAGATAGATAGATAGATAGATAGATAGATAGATAGATAGATAGATAGATAGATTTTTAGATAATCTGAGCCAGTGGAGCTGGTGCCTCTTAAACTCAAGTGTTTCTATGCCCCTCCTGCTCCCAGAGGTCTGCAGTCCATTGGTCCAGCCTTTTCAACAGGCTCTATAAACACCAGTTACAAAGAGACCCAGCTGGGCCCCTTTCTTCCCCAGTTTACAGCCAATGCCAGGCTCAGACGGCTTCTCTAGCCCTGTCCCAGAGAAAACCCAAGCTAAAGGTACCCTGGCATCAAACCAAATCCACCAAGAATTTCCCTGTTTCTCACCTTGAACACTCTGAACCTAGGACCATGCCCTGCACTACTTAAGGGTGCCATTCCCATTGGGTTCCCCAGGACCCAGCGGTTCCCTGGGACCCAATGGTTCACCAACAGAGTTGAGTTGAGTAGCTGGTGGTGCTCTGCCCCATCCCTTCCTCTGCCTCTGCTCTTGGCACTTGGCCTGCCTGATTCTGTCCTGAATCTGGACATTTATTCTACAGAGCCAGTTAGCTCAGATCGCATACCTATCCCAATCACCCTGACCCAAACCCCAAGGAGCCATCACCCTGGAGGGCTATGTGCCACCCCTGTCAACCTGACCAGTATCCTTTTTCTTTGCTCTCTCTCGGCTTGTTCATTCTGGCCCTGCTGCCTGGGCATCAGCTCTCAGTGTCTCGGTGAGATGTCTGCCTGCTTTCAGACCAGGTCTCTCGGACCTCACTCTGAGCCCCCTTCAGATGTGCTCCATGAGAGACTTAAGCCATTAGGACTGAGGAAATACTCATCAATATTGTAGTTATTATCACGTATTCCAGAATTACAAACTCATGGAACTCATTCCTAGGAGAGATCCAGAACAACAGAGTGCATCCTCCCCCACCCCCCACGGCTTCTATGTCTGAAATGATGGCTCCTGAAGAGTCCTAGCATTTCTGACGAGTGCTCCACTCCCGCATTTTCCCGCCTCCCCAGTCCCTGCTGTCCATCCAGATAATGAACTCAGATTACCTCTGGCATGGGGTCTGGTGAAAGAGTAATTACCAAAGCCATTATTGACCATTCCAACATTTTACAGTTTCAGCTTTTAATTAAAAGATTCAGCTTCCCCTTCTGGAGTAACAACCACCTTTACAAAGTTGAAGTACTAGGTTCAGTTTATAACATTCACCTCCATTCTACCTGAGGGGGATGCAATGGAGGACTGCAGGCATGACATGAGCCTGAGGAGAAGAGGACCATCTTGAGGGTTACATGGCCACAGCCAGTCATATCCGTGGACTCGCCACCTCATCCCTCATTTGGTAAATGCAGAATAGCTTCCCTGTTTAAACAAGGAACCTCTACAGCACAAAGTGATTCAAAGTGTTTCGGTTCACATCTTCAGCAACATTCAGTGTTTTTTAAGCACCTACTATGTGCAGAGCATCGTGGAGAGATGGCTTTAGTGTGCCTTCAGGGAGCTCTCAGCCTCCTGTTGCAGACCAGTCCTCCCTGTGTGTCATCAAGGCAGTGAGAGTGTGAATGTCTCAGGAAAGGTGCTGGGGGTCCCAGGGCAGCCTTTCCAGACCTCTGCCCCTCACACCCTCTGCTTTTGTTAGCAGCTAGTTTTACTTCTTCCTCATACATAATTCTTTTGTTTCTCTTATTAATGAAAAACAGTACTTTTGAAATGTATTAAGTTAAAACATAATTTTTCACTCAAGCAATATATTATGTTTACAACTCCGCATTTCGTTGTTCATTACCGCATAAAAACCCACTCAGTATAATAAATACCGTACAAGTCAAACATCCAGCCTGTTTCAAATGACTTGAAGGAGAAAAGGCAAACAACCTCTAGCTGATTTGATTGAATTAACACCAACATTATTGTTCTATTGACTCTTTCTTGTCCATTGATTCTTAAAAGCTTTCCACTCCCTTGCTTTTGATTAAGACAAATCAGATGAAATTTGGTGCTTGGGACAAGAAATTGCTGTTGGGTGTTGGGTGTGTGCATGGGAAATACATGTGTGTGTGTGCTGAAACAAGACTGGTTAGAAAGCAGCTTCTCATTTTGCTGTAAACAATGTCTTTGCTTTTGACCTTTGAGCTTAACAATTGTGACTTTGGTTTTATGATGTGTGAACTTCTGGATCAGTAACAAGTGAAGCCACATGGTGATTTGTAGATGATGTGCTTTATCTCTTACTTAAAATAAAAGAATGCTATCTAGAATTATACATATTCTCATATTTTTCAGTTCTTTATTCTCTTTATTTGTGGAGTTTATAGACTAACAAGCAACAGGATCAAAGCAAGAAATGAGGGGAGAGTAAATTACCATCTGTTAAATTGATGGCAAACTATTTTTAAACAGCAAAATCATTTGTATTATCAAAATAGCGAAGAATAAGAAGGCTGAGGTCTGGCCTGACCTGAGGACAGTCAGCATCATGATAAAAACGAAGGTCTCAGCTTAAATAAAACCACAATGTGACTTCCCTTAAGCGGTGGTTTATGCTAATGCAGCCCTGTCTTTTGCATGGGTAAAATCATCCCTAAACTACTGGATGCTGTCTTTTTCCTTCTTTCTTCTTTCTTTCTTCCTCTTTTAAAATGATATCTTTTTCTTTCCACCTAGTGGTTAGAGGTGGCGGGTGACAATCTATTTACTGCATTAGAAGAAAAAGTCTGTTATAGTCAGTGCTTTGACTTGGTTAAGGGTACAATTACTTTATATTTTACCATTTTCCCTCTCCCAACCTCTTTAACAGCACTTTTACTGAAGCCCGAAATTGCCTTCATGTCAGAAATACTATTAACTCACATTGAGTCCAGAGAACTTTTAGTTTCTCCTGCTGGGATACTGGAAGAAATGGGAAACATGCAGGAACAGCCACCCACGTGGCATTCTCTAAATTTACTTGTGATTTTCTAAATTTCAGTGCCAGCAAAAAAGAAAGATGCAGCAAGGCGTACAGTAAATGAAGATATTATGTATTAGAGAAGGAATGAATCTGTCATTTTGACGAATTGTGAGACGAAGAGCAGATTAACAGATTACTCATAGTCAGGAGGCAGCTTGGTGTGAAAAATGTGCAGGAAATGATAAGTGTGGGTTTGTGCTGATTTAATGATATTTTTAAACCACAATAACATTCTGGTAGTATAATATAATAAAGCACTTTGCTTGCATTTTTAAATCATCAACATATTTTCAGTTTGACCTTAAAAACATTTTGGACCATTCTCTATTAAAATATGTGGCTTTAAAATTGGGGGGGTGGGGGGGGAGAGAAGTATTGTACCATCTAAGATATCACAGCAATGATCTTATAGGAAATATCATTGGCTTTTAAAATCAGTTTTTTTTCCTAAAATAGCATATGTAATACAAACGTTAACTGTGTTTTAAGCACACTAATACCACATTTACTTGTTCTTTGGGCATTTAAATCACTTACAAGAAGAAGTCATTATCTTTTAACAACCATTTCCAGGGAAATGCTTCATAGATAGTATTGATTTGTCTTCATATTTTCATTGTAGGTTTTTAGTTTTGTAGTTGAGATCATGGAGTACTTAATGAATAACAGCTATATTTTCCCACAGATAGTGGATAAACATAGTTCAAATCTGAATTGAGTACTCTGACTCATAGCAAGAAATAAGGTGAATTATTTGTTTTATTTTGTTGTTACCAACATTATTAGAAGGCAAAAGTGTTAAGAGGTTTACATTTTTATATAAATAAAATTGGGATTTGAATAACATAGTTTTAGTTAATTTCACAATGATGGAGTGGCATTGCCAAAAATTTTCAGAATAAAATTTACATAATGTATGTAAATGGTTTTTTTTCTATATGTTAATATTCAAAACCTGATATATGCCTTGAGCTGTTTTACATTATCTTCTCTTTAGCTCACCAATGATGGCTTTACATAATTAGGTACAATGAAACTTGGAGTAAAATAGTACATTTTCTGTCTAAACACTTGCATGTAACCCAAGTGCAAATAAGTACACTAATATGGCATGCCCAGGGCTTGAATCACAGACATGATTATGGTTCAAATTGTGTTTTATGTATACAGTGAGGACTTCAGACTTCAGCACATTTTGTACATTTTTCCCTCTCCTAATGTATTAACACTCTCAACTTGGGGTAAGTAAACAAGCTAATGTAAAGAAGTAGTCATATTCTTTTGGTAGAAATTCTGAAATGTGTATAGTAAATGTTGTGTTTTCTGGCTTCCTTGCATATTTATTGTCTGCAGTAGTTATTAACATGATTTGCCAAATATTCTAAACTCTCTCAATTTCAAGCACATTGTTGGACTGCTTTTCTAAGTCCACCTGGTTTGGGTGGAGCCAACTAGTCCAACTAGTTCTAATCAATGAACTATGAGCAAAATCACCTACATTGTTACTTGGCTGGAGCATTAAATTGCAGGTGTAAACTCTATCAGAGTTCTCTTTTCCTCTGCCACCAACCATGAGCATTCAAAGTGGTGGTGGTTTCATAAGCCTGGTCTCTAAATGACTATGATAAACAGAGTTCCCTGCTCGTCTGATATATGCATTTATCATGAGCAAGAAATAAACTTTTGTTGTTTTTAAGACACTGACTTGAGGGCTGTTTGTTACCCAGCATAAGCTAGCCTTATTCTGACTTACATAGTTAGCAGCTATGAGACTGACTATATTTTGTCACTGAAAATAAGACATTTTATATACTTTAATATATAAGGTTTAGAAATCGGTTAAAATTGTTAAGCTTAGAATGCCATTCATTGACATGTAGTAGAATAAGTGGGTGTAAGAAGTTACATAATGCATTGATTAAAAGCACAGTCTCTGGAATCAAAATGCCACATTCAGATCCTTGTGAAATTAGTTCTCTAAGCCTAATTAAGTTATCTAAAAAATAGGGGTTATATTCAGTTATCTACTTTACAGTGCTATTATAAGGATCACATGAGGAAATGAATGTAAAGAGTTTTCACAGGGCCTGATGTATATATTTTTATTAAATGGGAGAAAGTGATGGTAGTATGGTAGGATATTAATAGAAATGTGAGAAATAAAATTCCTCCCAAAAAAGATCACACTTTGAGCAAATCAGAAAATCTTAGAGAGTTTAAAGAGATCATAGAAATTATTTAACCCAGCATCTGTTCAAAAGTCTCCTGTACACACCTTGGCCAGGGAGGTAAGCTGAGTGTGGCACGAGACAGGCAGTCCATTTACTAAGCATTCCTTACTTATACTGAGTCTTCGTAGGTTTCCTTATGCCCCCTCCCTTTGTTCCTAGCTGTCTTTCCAGAACAGTAATTTGAGTCATCACTCTTTCGCACAATCCCCCTTGAAACTTTTGAATATAGCTTTTAGGTTGTTCCATTTTCTCCTTCAGTCTCATTTCTCCGGCATTAAGTCCACTTTACCATTCCAGGTTCCGATATAGTCCTACTTGCCTTCCTTTGGACACTTTTGAGTTTATCAAATTGATGTTATCTAAATTGAATAAGATGATCTCAGAGTTCAGACTACAATTAAACCATTGACCAGGACACTATGTCTGTTAGTGTAGCTTAAATCACATTTGTTTTGTTTTTCATTTTATTTTTTTTATGTGCCTCAGGCATGAAACAGCTCTGGCCACCAACACAGGCATCAAGCTAAGATGAACTAAGGACTGAACATCTGCTTTGCCCCTCCCTGATTGATATAAGAGCAACACCACCAATCAGGTGTCTCCTTGTTTATTGCCTGTGGGTTAAATCACATTTTTTTTTTTTTTTTTTAGTATCCATATCCTACTAATGGCTTATCTTGGGCTTTTGGTCACCTGAAACTGTCACCGTCTTTCTCCAAGACCATTGCAATAGCCTCCTGTGGTCTCCTGCATCCACGTGTGCCTTTTCACCACAACCAATCCCCACAGAGCAGCCAGAGTAACCTTTTCTAAACACAGATCTGACTGTGATACCCCATACCAAGACCAATGGCTTCCCATTGCTTATAGGATAAGGACAAAATCGTTCAATGGCCTGCAAGACTTGAGTGGTTTGGCGCATGCCCACTGAATCAGCTTTATTTTGTGCCATTTTTCCTCTCCAGATTTTTGCTTTAGCTACACTTTCAAAACTTCCTCCCTCAGAGCCTTGTCAAAATGACTTCCCTCAGGGCTTTGCCCATTATTCACTCTTCCTAGAATGTTTTCCCTTTTCCTTATCTTCCATCTTGCCTGGTTAATACTTATAGGCTTTATTAGATTTCTTCTCAAGCATCACTCCCTGTAGAGAACCCTCAAGCTCCTGACCATGTGTTTTCATAATATTATTTAACTCTACAGCACTCACACATTTGTGTGTGATTATCTGATTAATGTTGGTCTCACCCTCCACACTGTAAGTTCAAAGAGGGCAGGAAATCTATTTTTGCTCGTCATTGGATTTTGTGCCAGGATCTGACACAAAGTTGAACTTGGTAAATGCTAGTGGAATAAATATTGGTGTCTGAACCAATTCTTTTGACTATCAAGTACATTCTGAATCTCAGTTCTGTCATCCAACCTGTTCTCTCTCTCAGCCCAGTGCTTCCATAAATTGGAAAAGCACAGTCACTGTCTCTGCTGGACATTTATTACAACCTTTATGGACCATAGCTGAGTAGAAAGTCCTTTGGGCCTCCATTAAAGGTCTCCCACCATGTTAATATTGATCAATAGCCAAATTGAAGTGATGTGGTTGTAGGGGAGAAAAGAAAAACTTTTTTTTTCTCTATCCTCCTAGGTTCTGCAGCTGAAAGTTTAACTGACAAAAGACACATTATCAAAAGAAATGCATACAGAAGTTATTTATGTGTGCAGTGCTCATATATATGGGAGAAAATCAGTGATGAGTAACTCAGTTAGAATTTGGAGCTTATATAGCATCTTAACACATAACAATAAATTTATAGAGAAGTGACAACAAATTGGGTTTAGGCTTTTAGAGGTGGCAGACTGTGGGAGGATACATATATGGAGGAAACTAATGTAAGATAAGGGTTGTTTCAGTAAAACTTTTTTTATTAGATTCCTCTCGGTGCTGTCTCTGGGCTAATTAGAACGTTTGGTGATTGAGTTGTGCCCAGTACCATAAAGGGCACCTTCCTCATGGGAAATTTCATGTCTTGCTTTTAGGTAGAAAGGGGGAGGTCAGAGAACCCTCCCTGTGTCTACTGTTTCTGAAGTATCTTCAGTCAAAAATAATAGGTCAAAGCAGCATAAATTGGTGATGGCATGTTTGGTACTCTTACATGGTGTTTCTAAATTATTTTAATTTACAAACAGTCCAATTCTAACACACTCTTGATGCATGATAATTCAATCATTGCATATGATTTCTGGAATGTTATGACTCACACACACGTACAGATATGCCCCATCCTTTGTCCAATGCAGATGTTGCTGGTGGTTCACAGTCTTCTTGCCCTTTGAGCATCACTGTAAACTTAAAATCTTTCTCAAGAAGGCTCTCCAGGCAATGCTACCAATTGGAATTAGCTTGTGATTTATAATTTCTTTGAGCTAGAATTTCTATTTATTTAATCAGCTAGGTTAGCGAAAGGACTCTATTCCTGACCTACATAACATTCCCTGAACCTGGGAATTATCACCTTGCTAATACTGTCTACTCTAAAAGTTACCCCCTCTTCTGTAAAACCTTTCATGACTAAAGTGAGATTGGGACTGCTCCTTCTCCATAGCCCTGACTCAGTTCCCCGCATAAACCATAATTAAAATCCTACAGCATTAGATGATAAGCATAATATATTTTGTATTTTTAAATTAATTTAAATTCTGCCTCTGGCAATGGCATACTTGTTTCACTCTGAACTTCCCTCTGAGGGCAATCAGAAAAGCCAGAGAAAATATGAGATTGCGGGTTCAATCCCCAGTCAGGGCACTTACAAGAATCAACCAATGAATGCATAATCTAAGTTTCTCTTACATACTCACTCACTCTTAATAAGTTAAGATATTAGATATTATATCTAATATAATATCTCTCTTTATATCTCTATATCTTCCTCTGTATATATAAAATCAATAAATAAATAAAAATATTGTATGAATGAAATACTTTACAGTTTTTACAGTTTTTGGTATTAAGTCCTTGAAATGCAGTGTGTTGATATTCATAACTTGACTCAGACTAATTCCATTTTATGTGCTAAGTAGCTACTGATGGTTGGTGGCTACCATGTTGAACAACACAATTCTAGAAAGAAACTTTAAAGAACAGCTTTATGGACTTGAAGTAGAAAAAGATTTCCTAAACAAGTCTCAAAATTCATAAAGGAACATATTGATAAATTGGATTGTATTAAAATTAGAAATTTACTAAAGAACATTACTTAAGAAGGTAAAAAAGCATGCCCCAGGATGGAAGATGAAGCACACTGTGATTCCACTATGCCCTGTTACAATAGCTGATACATAAAATATCAATAAGTTTGTTGAGAATATGGAAAAACTAGAACTCTCACACATTGCTGATGAGAGTATAAATTAACACAACTACTTTGCAAAACTGTTCGGGTAGCATCTACATAAGCTGAACATACCATATCTTTTTACCCAACAGTAACCCTCCTAGATATAGGATCATTAGAATGTATGTATGTTCACCCAAAAGCATATATAAATTGTGAGGACTCACTCAGACCCAAGAATTGATATAAATATAATTTTACAGTGAAAATATTTGAGCTGTAAAAGATGCAGAAAGAAATATTATCTGTACTTCCATTATCTGACTGAAGCAAGACCTCTTGAAAATAGACTGTCCATTCCCATTAGCATAAAAAAAATCAATAGAACCTTCCATACTTTTTCTCTGAAGACCTAAACTCACCCCCTTTGTTAAGTTGTCATATAAACCTTTTATTTCTGGCTATTTATTGATTACAACTCCCAGGTACACATGTAAATAAATTGTCTTTTCTCCTACTAATCTGGCTATTGTCAGTTAATTTTTAGGCGTCTAACCACCAGACCCAAAAGAAAAAAGAAAAAATTTTGCTTTCCAATATAAACACAGCCATGACAGCCCCAAATTGGAAATAACCTGCCCTCCTTCAATAGTAGAAAGCAAAAGTAAATTGTGATATATTTATGCAATATGCACTCAAAAACATGGAGGAATTTTACAAATGTAGTATTTGTGGAAAGAAGGTAAACAACTAAGGAATACATATTGTATCATTCCGCTCATACCAAGTTCAGAAGCAGGCCAACTGATTGGTAGTGTTAGAAGTCACCATCTGCTGTGGTACACCTGAAACTTATATGATGTTGTTAACCCAGAATGTGATACTAGTAGGAGGAGTTAGTGAGGTTCTGTTCTTGGCCCAGGTGGTGGTTATGGTCACTTTGAGATTTTTAATTGAACTGATACATTTATTAGTGTGCATTTCTATGTATGCTACACTTGAATAAAAGAATCCATCAATAGTGTAATTCTTAGTCTATTATAGTCAGTTTGCTCTTTCTAGTATTTTATGTCTCTATCTTTTTGCCTTGTTTACAATTTAGTATGTCAGCTTTCTATAGAACAAGGTCCATATTTAGTTTGAATAGCAGCTGCAGTAACACCATAAATAATTATGATGATGATGGTGGTTTGGCAAGGGAAAGAATTATCGCCCTCCCTGGCAGGCCCAATTTACTCACTAGAATGGTGCACACAACAAAAGAATTCTGATTACTTCCTCCCAATGTTTTAAAAATAGCATTTCACCCTCATATCTGTTCAGAAGTCCGTTTATCACCCACATCAGTGTTCTATCACAATATTTTTCATTAACTGAAATGTTACAATTAACACACCCTGCAACTGATATGAAATAAATCTAGACAGCTAAGGATCCTGTCAACTTTCTCCAGTTCTTTATTTTCTTGTGCAGCCAGCCAACGCTGGGGGAAAATTAAATTGTCATTCACCTCACAGAGCAGCCTTTTTAGCATATCATTGTTTCACTTGACTACTGAACATAATAAAGGAATAACCAAACTTTGAAAGGAAAATGGAAATCAGTACATAAGTGCGGCATCTGGTAATCTGACTTAATGATGAAAATGATGCCCACAGTTATTCTTTACAAAAGACAGAGAACTGAATTAGAGCATTAAGTTAGGCCACCTACTCTTTCTGCACTATTAAATCCCATCATTCTGCAGAACAGTTAAGAAGATTTTATTTTGTATTCTAATTTTAAGGCAATTATTCTCTAGTTAAAGTTAGAAAGGGCTGCAAAGTTTTCTGCTCTTGATTTGATAATAACTTAGTTACAAATCACTTAACACATACCTGTCCTATAACTCTGTAAAGGGTATTGTATTATAAAGGTTGCTTAAGAGTGAATCTTGTTCTGTAATTTCAAATAATAATAACTACTAACTTTTACTGCATCTATTATTTATTGGTTCCATCTCTGTAGCAAGCATTGATAGGGAGAGTTTCCATATGCAATATTATTTCATTTAAGCCCTGCTACAACCCAGTGTGGTAAATTCTGTCTGCCCTCTATTCCAGGTGAAGAAACAGAAGCATAGAGTTTAACCCAAAGGTTGCAAGCTCATATCAAAAACTGTGCAACTTAAATTATGTGCTGTGTTGTTACCCCAGATATTTGTAGGGGTAGTTGTTTCCCCTGCATCTTCAGTAATGCTGTATTTATTTGGAATGTAAATTTTCATCCTATGTGCATCCTTCCACTGGATAAAGGAATAATATTTAAGTCTCCCATAAGAATGTAGAGATTCTAAAGGACCTCTTGGAAAAATATCACAGCTTCATATAGCTTTTCTCATCCTTTTCTTTCTGTTGGGAGAATATACTCAATAGATATCATTTACATGTGCACTCTGTGGTGGACATGAATCAGAAGCTTTCTTATATACCCAGCAAAAGTCCTCTGGCCTAGCTTTGGGTCTAATGCCTGCCCCCATATTGGGAGTGAGGAAAAGCTTAGCATCCAAAACAATGTGAAGTGGGTTACCCATAGAAGAGAAGAGTTCGTTTCTCAGAAAAAAGGAATTGGCTGGCCAAAATCATAGCTACCATAATATATTACCAGTGGGTAAGTTTTAACTCTGCAATGGTTCACTCCATGAGTATTTATTGAATGACTACAATATGCCATGTTCACTCTTTCCCCTTCATTTCAAGAATACATGGGAATGGTATTACAACTTTATAATTGTAAATGTGCTTTTTAAGAGCCAGAAACAAACTGTTACTAAACCAGTATTACATTAAACATCTTGACATTTAAATTAACTTCAGGCAAATAAAATAAGCCAAACTGAACTTTTCAATTTACTCATCAGAAACTATATAGGGGCATTTCACATTCTCATCTTAAAAAATGTAATAAGAAAATGCCATCTCTTTGTGTCTGGCATGTCTATTCCTCATGAATTCCGTAACCAGCTTGGATGACAATAAGCTGAGAGAAATCTCACATCACTTTTTTGTCTTCATTGAAACATCCTGAAGTTTCTGCTACTTGGATTAAACTATTCTTCTGCTTGGAAATATCAAGGGAAGAACTAGAATGTTCATGCCCGTGGTCCTCATAAAAGAGTTTTCACTTGTCCTGACCTGACTTTGAATATTTAGGGAAAGTGTTCAATTTGCAGCTTTAGCTAATGGCACTACAATGTCAAACTCCTCTGTTTAACATTCAGCTTTGTTAATCAAGAAAACCAGATTCGCTCTGTGCATGTTGATTAAATTGATTACAGCTGTAGGGCCTTGATAGCAGTTTTTTCAAGTGTCTCTAATTAATCAGACAATGCTTGATTAGTTTTTTCTGTTTTGAGGAGATAAACTGACTTCCTTGAGAATTTTCACCCCGAAATGAGTCCCCTCCAGTAAAAGGTAAAGGATAAGTGAGTCACTGCTTAGTTTTCCATGACACTCAGACCTTTTATCTCCCAGCAACTAAAAAAAGAAACCCTTTGAACAGCAGATCACAACATATTAAGCTTCTTTTCACATGCTCTCATGAATGCATCTCCTAGAATGAAAAAAGTCAGTATGTTTGCTTTCTTGGGGCATCTTCCAGCTCTCCCGTTGTAATCCTCTTTGTCAGGTTGTGTCATTGACTTGTCAGACCTGACGTTGCAGAGGTCAGCCCAGGAACTGTTTGCTTTAATAATTAGGCTCATGAATGATGTGTAAAAAACAAATAATAAGCCACCATCTGTTTTTTAAGTCATATCTATCGCATTAGATAAAGTGGCTGTTTATGCAAAGAAACTTGACAATTTCAGGAACATTACCAACATTTATTTATAAAGACCCAAAACGTCCTGCTTTTATCATTGAAGTTCATATTTCCAATGGGGAAGGCTGCCAGGATCAGTCAGATGGGTTGGCCTGAGGAAGGCTCCCCTTTTTCCTCTCTCCTCCATTGGTTGAGGGACCAGTGGGACTGCTGTTTCCAGTAAGTGCTGTCACCTAAAACACTTTTTAAAAGATGTTTTGAAGCTGTGTTTCAGAAGAGTCCTCTTATAGATGCCATCAAATTGTAAGCTCCTGCCGAAACCTGTTTGGCTCAGTGAATAGAGCGTCAGCCTGCAGACTGAAAGGTCCTGGGTTCGATTCCAGCCAAGAGCATGTACCTTGGTTGTGGGCGCATCCCCAGTGGGGGGTGTGCGGGAGGCAGCTGATCGATGTTTCTAGCTCTCTATCCCTCTCTCTTCCTCTCTGTGGAAAATCAATAAAATATATATATTTTTAAAAATTGTAAGCTCCTGAAGAGAGAAAATCCACATTTAAAAAGAAAGTACTAAAATAAAATTCGACTAGAGTAGAAAAATAGAAAGTGAAAAATAGGCCTTACTCTTCCAACCCCACCCCACCCCCACTCCACATTTTTACTCCCAGGTATGATGACAGTTAAGTTTCGTGGGCATCCTTCAGAAACTTTATGTGAATATACAAGAAAGTGTTGTATTGATATATATTTTTTTTCAACTCAATAAGATGAGTCTCTATACTGTTATACAACTTGCTTTTTAGATTTTTACAGAATAAATTTTGGACATCTTTCTGAATTTGCATATATAATTGAACACATTCTTCATTAATTGCTGGATGTTACTGTAATTTACTCAGCCAGTGATCTGCTGATGGACATTTAGGTGGTTTCCAGCTTTTCATTATTGTAAACAGTGCTCTGATAAGCATCCTCATGGGCATCTCTGTGACCTTGGCAAGTATGTGTTTAGAG
This sequence comes from Pipistrellus hanaki, assembly GCF_964339955.1. Lineage (NCBI taxonomy): Eukaryota > Metazoa > Chordata > Mammalia > Chiroptera > Vespertilionidae > Pipistrellus > Pipistrellus hanaki. Next base: position 18,320,177 of record NC_140515.1, read on the forward strand.
TAAATGTCTAGCAGTGAAATTACTTGGTAATTTTGTTGGATATTACCTAATTGTTCACCACTTTACATTCTTAGCAGCTCACGCTGAGCTTCATGACACTTTAGAACTTTTGCCGAGCTATTGTATGTCAGTGTAACTCATTATTTTGATTTGCCTTTATATATATATATACATATACATATACATATACATATACATATATATATATATATATATATATATATATATATATATATATATATATAGTCTAACATCTTTCCATGAAGGGAATGGGGAGGCATTTACATGTCTTTTTTTTCTCACCTGCCTGCTCATATCTTTGCCCACTTATTTGGGATTGGGACCATATCTTGTATTTATTCAGTATTCTTATATATCCAACTCAGTGTTGGGCACTTGTACCCTCAATAACTGTTTGAATTTGACTGAGATAGTATATGGACCACACTGAAAGGCTCTAAAGGCAAACTGCCATCGCTAAAGACCTTCACTGTCACAGCATGGTAAAAACAAGATGTGACCTCTGGGGATTTCTGTACATCACAACCTTATTTTGATACAATGGGGAATGAAGTTTGTCAAAGGGAAAGCTCTGTGTTCCTTATCTGTATTTTCATATGCATGTGTATTAACTTTCCAAAATAACATTATTCCTTGCCTAGATTATACAACTTCCTAATTGATCATTCTAGCCCTGCTCCCCACCAATCTATTCCCCCCACAGCTGCCTCTGTGATCTTTCTAACATGCAAATCAAAGATTCCTCTAGCTCAAAATCCATTAATAGACCCCTTAGGGCCTTCAGAATAAAGGAGGAACTCCTTTGTTTGCGATGATAGAGCCCTGCCTTCTTCAGCAATTGACCATAGTTGCATCATCCAACACACAGTACTCACAGTGCCCATCAATTCACAATGGGTACCCCCAAACCTCCACCCCTTTCTACTGTGATACATGCTCTTCCTTCTAGGATATCCTCCCATTTTATTCTCTATTTGGCTGCCTCATCCTCACCTTTCAGGAACAACCTTTTCAACTTTTGCTAGAAAGCCTTCTGTGAACCCTTTTCCTAACTGTGAGGGTTCTCTGGGCTTACCTCTATCTAACACACTTCAGTATCTTCTAAGTGCTGGTCTAGTAGTCTGCCTCCAGAAGACTAAATTCCTCAGAGCAGAGCCACATCTTACTCCTCAGTATCCAGCACAAAGTCTGTGATACAGCATGGGCTCGAGAAACATTGATTCAACATGAAATTGTAGAGCAGCAATGCTGATATCACCACTGAGAAGGCACAGAAGGGACTGGACTTTTTCCAGATTGTCTCAAGTAGATAGGATATTACTGTTCACATGTTGTAGTTGAATTTGATGGCTGATACCTGGATTTGTGCCTCCAGAGTTGAATTATCTACCATGTCTAATGAGTCGGTGTGTGTAAAATGGTCCCAGGATGCTATGTCATTAATATTTTCTTAACCTGAGGGAAAATACTGCCAAGCAGGAAAGATATTCAGTTCTGCAGAGAACATATAAAATATGTTTACTAGAGTAAGGGAAGTTAATCATTTCTGTGATTTCTTGGAGCATTGAGCACTTGGGGAGACTTGGGTCCTCTCTTTTAAAGATTTTCTGACAAAGACATGGGCAGGAGAGGTGATTTTGTAGAGGCCAGAAGGAGAAAGAGCATAATTTCCTTTTTGTATGAGTATTTTTTTGTGTCTTCAAATACACAGGGATTGATGAGAGATGAAAATATTGCACTTGTTGATGCAATAGATTTCCCAACATTTGTGTGGAAGAGATGTGATCCTATTCCAGATGTTACCAGAAAGCAAACATCCTCTGGGAGCATTTTTAGGAGGAGAAAAGAAATGCCTGGGAAGAATAATTCTTATATAGTTCTCCACTAGATGCCTTTTTGGCTCCTACTATCCCTCCCACTGCACTCAGAGTATTTTCTCCTACCGTCCTCTCTGCCAGGTCTTTCTCAGAGAACTCCACTTCCCAATCTTTTCACTCTTACCTCTAGGTCCTTCTTTTCTAGCCTTGGCTTCATACAGGAATTCACTCATCATTCAACAAGCATTTATTGAGCATCTAATATGCGTCCAGCCCAAGGTGAAGAAGACAGGCATGATTGTCTTGTCTTATGAAGCTTATAGTCTGGCCAGAGCTCCTCTTTCTTGTTCATAGTTAGATAGCTGCATTCTCACCATAACCTCACATGGCAGAAGGGGCAAGAGCGCTCTTTAGGGACTCTTTTATAAGGGCACTAATCCATATATGAGGGCTTCACCCTTATGTCCTTAGCACCTCCCAAAGGCCCCACCTCCCAACACTACCACAGCGGGGAGTAGGTTTCAACATACGAATCTGAGGAGGATACTAACATTAAATCTATAGTACTAGGCCGTTATGACAAAAAGAACGAATTTTATAGCTCAGCTGTTAAAGCAGAGGACTTGTAGTGTTAAATCTAAACTGTGGCTGTAAAACAAATTTTTAAAAATAAAAAGAAAGAAAGAATAAAAAAGTTAGCACCAAGAAAAGAATCTTGAGGAAAATGTTAACATTGTTAAATCTGAGTAGTGTAAATTTCAGAGTTTGACATATGTTTGAAATTTTTCATAATTAAACAGTTAAATTGTTTTTATTCGTGGGCATATATGTATGTATATACATATGTCTTCAAATCTATTGTGCAATAATAATAAAGTATTAACATGGAGATTTTTTTAAAACAGGATTAAAGATGTGGCTGTTCTGCCTCTGTAGCTGGGGGTGGTATGGTAGAAATAGTGAAGGAAAGGCACAAAAATATTCTGTAGAGATAGTAAGGACCAGAGTCTGCAAAGCTTTAAACCAATGCAGTGATTTTTGGATTTTGCCCTAAAAGCTCACTCTGGATTGGATTAGAGGAAGGCATTTGGCTGCAGGATAAACAAGGGAGAGATTCTGGAAGTACAGGCTAGGATGGTGGCGATGGGTATGGAGCTATGACAGCATATTCAAAAACTAAGGCTGGGACCCAGTAATAGATCCCTAAATGTTTCCAGCATACCTTTCCTTAGAGAAACTACCAAGACCGCATATTCCTTATGTACTAAACTAAATTCCTATATCACCCCAAACTGGTTTCTTCTCCCTGATTTCCCAGTTCATTCAGAGGTACCAACAATGTTTCATTCCCAGAATCTAGATGTTAAACTTTCTCGTTCTTTCTCCAGATTAGCTTCCTCAATGTGATAGGAAATACGGTAACCAGTGGCATCTAGTTTCACTTCTGTTGGCTTCCATCTTTATTGGGGACTGTCTGATTTTCAGATCCAGTTTCAGAAGTTTTAGGGAAGCACAGTGATAGGCTGGGTTAGGTCATATGACCACCTCTGGACCCATCAACTGACACTGTGGGCTTATGTAGGAACATGGTAACTCCCAGGAAGTCATGTGGTTTGAGGAAGCTGTTCCAAGAACAAGGGGAGAAAGGAGTTGTGGAGAGACAGTCCTTTCGCTCTCCTACTGTGGCTTGAAGAGAGATTAGAATTATTTCTTGAGAGGGCCAAGGTTACGTAAAAGTAGGACAAACAGGTGGAGATGAAAAGAAAACAGATTTTGCCTCAACATGAGGAAAAAGCCTTTTAACAGTAAGAGCTGTTTGAAGATGAAATGTGGTCTTTTGAGGTAGTAAGTACAGTTACTAATGGTAATTAACTATAGATTAGATAACCATGTGGTGAGAATATGGAGAAAGCAGCCCCGAACACTTTGATGGGGGATCATTCTTCCATCACTGAGAGACAACCGGTGGAAAACAAACTACAATTAAAGAACAGTATCTTAATACCCATTCTAGTCCTTCAGAAATATGCAAAAGAGTTCCCAGCTGATAGCTTGTGTTTCTAACTTATGGTTTGCGCTTCCTACTTCAAATGGAGGATGAGTCCTATAAAGAAAACTACTAAGAGCTCTTTTTTGTATGTATAAGTTTTTTTTTAAAAAAAAAAAAAAGAAACATGAATTGTCTTAGCTTTGTAATACTAGTAAATATATTTTTAAACAAGCATTTCATTTTCTGAGACAGAAACTTAAGTTTTTCAGTCTTGCTATAAGGAAACAAGGTGTGTATCCCAGGTTCTCCCCAAAGTGTGAATGTACCACACACGAGAGGAGACAATCCCATGCTCCTGCAGGTGGAGGAAGAGCGAGGTGGAGGGCAAATACAGAGGAGGTCACAGCAGCTGTGTGGTGACTGTTATGGAAACTTGGAACACTGAGTGGCACTCAGTATTCAGGGCCGACAGAGAAGCATTTGGTAAATATGAGGGAGTGTCTTCTTTGTGTCAGACACTCTGCTAGGTGCAGGTTCGAGTCAAGTGGGGAAGACTGCATTCATCAGATGATCAAACAAATGAGGATTAACTGTGAGCTGAGACAAGAGCTCTAATGAGAAGATCACAGTTGCTCTATTAAAAGGAGTAATAAAGGAACTTGGCTAGAATGGCAAGGGAGCCTCAGGGAGGACTTCCCAAGAGAGATGCTTGAGCCAAAATCTGAAGGTTGGGTATGGTTTCACCAGGCCATGGGAGGGGAGGAGAGGGGAGGAGACCAAGGTCTCACAGGGGAGCACAGCCTGGACAAACAGCCCTATGATGGTAGGGAGTAGGCCATATCCCGGCAATGAGAGAAGGCCAATGTTACTAGAGCCTAGTGAGTCAGAGGGAGAATAATGCAAGATGTGGCTGGAAAAATACATAGAGATTATTCTATGCAAAGCCTCCAAGGCAGATTCTGGTCTTTCTCCTGAGTGCAATTGCTTCCCAATGACATGGGAGGGTTGTAAACATAGGATTGACTTGAATTAGATTAGAATTTTGGCTACAGTATGGAGAACAGAAGTGAAGCCAGAGTGAATGATTATAAAGGGATCAATTAAGAGCTTTTTCTACAGATAACATGAGGCAAGATAGTTGCTTGGACTTTGGAAGTGGAAGTGGAGATGGTGAAAAGGGTGGATTCAAAAGGCACTGAGAGGAACATGGACAGGAAGTTTCCTAGCAGCCAAGAAGTTTCCACTTCAGCTCCTTCCTCTGAGGCAGAGGTCACTCAGCTGCAGCCGGGGGCCAAATCCTACCCTTTGCAGGACATGGTTTGTAAGTAAGATTGTATTGTAACACCGCCATGCTCATTTACTTACTCATTTTTTATGTTGCTTTCACACTACAACAGCAGAGTTGAATGACTGCAACAGAGACCTTATGGCTTGGAAAGGCTAACATATGTGTTTACTGCCTGGCTCTTTACGGAAGTACTTTGCCAAGCAGGGATTTTACTCTGCTAGAAACACTGCCTCCATGCTATTCCAAGGTGCAGAAGTCCTAATTCAGGCATCCAGAAGACCATGAATGGGCTTCAGATGAACTCTGACCTCCTGAGTTGGAAGTAAAATTTGGGTCTATGTACATGTTTCTGGGAAAAGGTTTTACCAGCTTTTTAATAGTATCTGTGAATTCTCCCCTGTCTGTTTCCTGGCCACAGATGTTTAAAACCCAAACTTCTTTCAGAGTAAGAGATTTTAGTTGGGATTGAGGAAAGCAAACTAAATAGAGTGCTAGTATCAAGTACAAAGACAAGGCAAGTATGGAAATGGTGGGACAAAGATCTAGAACAGATTCTGGACATGGGTAGTCAGGGTAAGAAACAGGTCCAGGAAATGGCTCAGAACTACAGTCAAGACCAGCATGCCTGAGGGAGCCCAAAATGGGGAATTGAGAGAAGGCCAGTGTTACTAGATGTTCCCCCCACATTAGATGTCCGCTGCTTGCTGTGGGGAAGGCATGGAGGTTTGAAGGAGCCAATTGGGAGTCAAGGCAATGGATCAGCATTAACTATCACATTAAAATATAAACATGTAAGATACAGGTACTAGGCTATACAATTCTGCTTTTTAATAAGTCACCAAAAAGGGATGCTCTTGAAAAAGAAAAATTATTAAACATACATAAAATAAAATAAAAACAATGTCACCAGGAGAAAATGGTCTAATGTTAGACCATTTTCTCCTGGTGACATTGTTTTTATATTTTAGACTCTAACCTGATGCAGCATCTTTCAAAGTGTGGTCTGTGGACTCCTGATACCAAGAGATGTAACAGTTCCAGATGCACACACGTAGAGTCAGTGTCTTAAAGACTCAAAGTCCTGAAGAAAAAGTTCTGGTTGACTTTGTTTAGCTGATAGGTTTCATATTTTATAACTAACATGGAAACCTTTTTTTCTTCAAAATATACTTTGTAAGTGCTTTCTTAGTTAAAAAGCCAAACAAATGAGTTGCTTTGATCAAAATTTTTGAGTGGTATAAAATCTTCTAAATATTAAGTTAAAATATCACTTATCAAGAGCATTATGCAATCATTTTTACAAGATAAAATCAGAGGCACCTTACACCAGAAGAAGCACATACCATAGAGTATGACTCAAAATACTGAGGCAATAAAACACAAGATTTATACATCTGACTAGGGGGATCACGGGGAGGGCGGAGGGGGGGGGGGTGGCACGGTAGTGGGGAGAGATTAACTTTTGCATGACAAAAACAAAGAAAATGAACACAAATTACAAGGTAAAAGAAAGAGATAAAAATGATAAAAGGGGGAAAAGATATGAACTGACAATATTTATATAGACAGAGATATAAAATATTCCACATGCATATATATAAATAGTAATATAAAGTACAGTCACCTCCACTCATGATGCTCATAATAAAAACAAGTGCAAATTAAAACTGCTTTAAGATATCAACTCTCATCTCTCATATTATTCAATAGAAAGCATTAAAAACTTGTGACATGTTCTTGTGACATGGCTGTCAAGAAACCAGCACTTCCATGCATGACTGGTGGGAACACAGATTTGAACAATCCTGGTGGAGTGAATTTGTCTAACAAAACCAAGTAAATGTTTACCTTTTTTCCAGGAATCCCACTTCTAGAAATTTACCTTAAAGATATATCTCCAGATATACACTGAGTGTCCAGATTATTATGATCTCTGATGTATGTGTGTGTGTGTGTGTGTGTGTGTGTTAGAGGCCCAGTGCATGAATTCGTGCATGGGCAGTTGGCAGGCCTACCTGCTGGTCGAACTCCTGGTTGAGGGAACAATTTGCATATTAGCCTTTTATTATATAAGATATACACTGAATGGCCAGATTATTATGTGTTCAGAGATCATAATAATCTGGCCACTCAGGGTATATATACAAAAATAGATATGCCCATGGTTATTCGTTGCAGCACTAATTGCAAAATTCTTTCAGTTAATTTGTAATAATGTAAAATATTGAAAACATGCCCAAACATAAGAGAGTGGTGACATAAGTGATAGCACACCCACAGAGTGTAGTACTATGCAGCCATAAGAATGAGGAAGCTATGAACTAGTGTAATTTCCAGGATATGTTTTAAGTTATAAAAATGCAAGAAATTAATTATAGTATGCCACCTTTTATTTAGGAAGGATAATGAATAAAAAACAGACATGTATCTGCTATTTTTTGCAAAAAGAAAAATAGAAAGGAAATTTTTAACTAATGAAATTACCTATGGAGCGATGGGTGTGATGACATAGAAGCGATGAGGGGTGGGAACAGACTGGGAGGATGGGTGAAATGTAAGTCTTACCTGAATATGTCTTCCTGTGTAGTTTTGACTTTTGAACTGTTAATGTGTAACATTCTCAACAATAACACAGGTAATAAAAATCATTCAGTATGGAGAAAAAAACCTAAAATGTGATACAAACAAAAGCTGATGACTCTATATTTCAAATGAATAATGCAAATGCTCCTCAACTTACGATGGGGTTATATCTGAAGTTGAAAAGATCCTAAATCAAAAATGCATTTCATACACCTAATCTACCCAACATCATAGCTTAGCCCAGCCTACCTTAAACGTGCCCAAAACACTTATGCTAGCCTACAGTTGGGCAAAATCATCTCACACATGAACACACTGTAGAGTATCAGTAGTGATCGCATGGCTGACTGGGAGCTGTGGCTCACTGCCACTGCCCAGCATCACAACAGAAAATAATACTGCATATTGCTGGCCCGAGAAAAAACCAAAATTCAGAGTGCAATTTCTCCTGAATGCTCCTTGCTTTCACACCATTGTAAGGTCAAAATTGTAAATCACACCGTTGTAAATCAGGGACCGTCTGTGTAACCACACTGAAGGGGGCAGAGAGAATAACTAGCCCAAGTAAATTCGGACCTAGTATTTTGACTAAAGAATAAGAAGAACCATAAACAGAACCCTAGGGAGTAGGTTAGAGGTTTTCTATTGGTTGTTTAATTTGTTTTGTTTGCTTAGCAATTCTGCAGTGACTTTTGGCATGTTCTGTAGTTCAGAAAATAGTAAAAATGGTGCAGATAATGGGAGCCAGGTCTCCACAGCAGAGGGGAGTTACAAATAAGGAAGGAGGAAAGAGGAGACAGACCTGTGGTTGCATTAGAATTGGAGAAATCAGCATGAGCCATGTGGCAGGTCAGGGACCTTGGTGAATACTTCCCTCTGTCCCTGTAGCACAGAAGCAGCTGTAGATGGTACATAAGCAAGTGAACATTTTTGCATTCCAATAAAAGTTATTTATGGGCACTGACATTTTAATTTTATGTAATTATCATGTGTCATGAAGCATTATTATTTTAAAATTTTTCAACCATTTAAAAATGTAAAAAAGTCTGAACAACATAAACTGATGAACAAAAATAGATCCAGAGACACAGTAGCACAGAACAGACCATCAGACCACAGAGGGAAAGGAGGGGAGGGAAGTAGGGTTAGAGATCAACCAAAAAAACTTGTATGCATACATATAAGCATAACCCGTGGACACAACGGGGGTGAGGGCCTGTGCTGGGAGGCAGGAGCAGACTGGGAGAGGTCAGTGGGGGGGGAAGGAGACATATATAACCTTTCAACAATGAAGAATTAATATAAAATAAAATGTAAAACTGTAGAAGCCATTCTTGGTTTTCAGATTGGACAGACCAGGAAGTCAACTAGACAGGCTTTGCCCAAAGGCCATCCTGTACCAGCCCATCTAGACGAAGAAGTAGTGGTAGGTGATATCGAAAATTAGGTAGATAGACAAGTAGGTAGGTGATGATTATGTAGATAGACAGGTAGGTGATAATTAGGTAGATAGACAGGTAGATCACAAGCAAGTGTGATGTTTAGTGGGGAACCTGCGTGAAGGACTAAGGAATTCTACTCTTACAACTTTTTGATAATTTTGAAAATATTTTTTTAAAGATCCCTATACTTTTCATGGCTACTGCTAAGAAGGGAAAACATTAATCAAATCATTCGCCTAAGGAGTGAATGCCTTGCTTTTCATAACAGTCACACAACAACCACACCGACATTTTTTCCCATGTCCATGGACCATGCTGAGGTGCTTCTGCTGCCATTCGGTGGAGTTTCTAATTTGTCTCTGGGGGTATCATCATAGGACAACATTATTTTTCTCCTGTTCACCCATCCTTGCTCTCCATCATTCTTACTGAGTAATGAGGTCAGTGAGCTGATAATTTGTGTGTGACCTTGTAATTTTCTATAATGTAGGAATTTTTGGTCTACTATAATTAAATGGACTACTAGTAAATAAAAAGTGCTTATCAGAAAGTGCCCCATAAGCTTGGAAGTCTGTGACAAATCCTTTTTGATGTCCTTAATGTGTTACTATGAAATTCAGTTACACAGCGTGCTCACCCTGCTTATTTCACTAGCCATAATCTAGTAATAGCGGAGGTGTGCAGTTACTTAAAGTAGCTTAAAATATTCCAAATAGGAAATGGATAATTTTTACATTAAGGTACTTTTTATACAAAAAGAGTAAATGGCTTGCAAGGGAAATCTCTACTGTATAGACTTGTAATCATTCTACCGTCCTTTATTGGTTTAATGTCAACAGAATCCAGTTCTTACCTTGGTTTATCATTGTAGATAGTCACACTATGATCTTCCTTGATAATGAAGATGGTGGTGATAATAGCTAAAATTTATAAAGTGCAACTCTGTACCCAGAGCCATGCCACATGTTTCTCATCCATATTTTTATTCTAACAACAAAACGCTGAGGTATTGTTATCTCCTTTTTATAGATGAGGCTTACGATGTTAAGTGATCTGGCCAAGTTCTCACATTAGGAAAGGTGGAGCCAGGATTGGCCTGGAAAACCACTACTCTTAGTTATGGTTGGGACTATCTCCCATTATAGATAAAGGCTAAAGGAAGTACAGGGAAAAAATTGTTTAGTCAGGATGACATGCTCCTGTTGAGAAGAATAAGGTAAACCACAGGGTACTATATCAACGCAAGAAATAGAATTCATGTTGTAAAATCCTTCACATTCTCCTGCTTGCTCCCTTCTCTAAAGAAGCACAGGAGCAAGTTTCGAGCTAAGAAGGGGTGAAGTAGAGTACACAGGGACTCGCATCTTCTGCATGTCACTCCTCACATCACACCCTCCCAGGTGTCTACTAGGGGGAGCAGGGACTGGAAAAGAATGACAGGGGAAGGAAAGTCAAGCCATTGGGGAAAGGAGGCTGGAGGCAGAGGGAGAGGGGATGTAGGAGGTGCTCTGGAGTGGTTTTGTCCCCAGGCCTAATGGGAGAGCTGACGTAGTGAGTCACTCAAGGGCCCGGCTCCCTCACTCTGCCTTCCTTCACCCCCTGCTGCTGTAGAGCCCATATTAATGCAGACTGACTCCCACCACCATGGCTGGTGCACGATCACTCCAACAGTAACTTCTGCTTTTAGTCACCATGGAGAGTGCTGTCATTCACGGCATGTGACATGTGTCTTTGTCAGGCTTTCTTACCCTGAGGTTATAGGAGCTTTGTTTCTGCTGCATTTTTTCTGAGTTACTAAAATAATGTTCTTATGTGAGAGAAACTGTGCTACAGTTTAATAACAAACTTTTGAGAAGAATGCCCCCTTTATGTAGTTGATGTATTTATTGAACAACTGCAGACAATACCTAATTCATGATGGTTCGATTTAATTTTCCAGCTTTACAGTGATATGAAAGCAATAGCATAATAATTTACTCAACACTTTACTGTAAAACTGTAATTTTGCCCTAGTGAAGGTTAATGTAAGTGTTCTGAGCATGTTTAAGGTAGGCTGGGCTAAGCTATGATATGCGGTAGGTTAGGTGTATCAAATGCATTTTCAACTTACAGTATTTTTACCTCATGATGGTTTATCAGGAGGTAACTCCATGGTAAGTCAAGGAGCTCTGTAGTTAGTTAAGTGGTTGACTCTACATTAACCAGTTTATAAAATAAATATTAACTTTTGAACATCTTATCTTTCTGAAATATAAATGCGGAAGATCCAGGGAAAGGTAAAAGCTGCCTATGGAATCACAGGCGTGTGTGTTCATTGGCTCTTCGTTTCTCTTTAGGGACTGGCTAAACATGCTGAGCCCACCCATCGTTCCCCCCAGTCGGCAGCCAGCAGAGCAGCATCAGGATTCTTCTGGAAGTTTGACTGCTCAAGGTGGGAATATGAAAAGTGCTATGCATAAAAAAATAAAAATAATTAACTATAAATAGAGAAAACTGGTCACTTTGAGATGCCACTTTTTTTTTTTTTATTAAATCCTGAATGCCTAGACTCCCACACCCAAAATCAGTTACCTGTGCCTCGTTTCATACAACGATGGTTCTTTACAACTAAAAAGAACAAAGAGAGAAATTTTCCTCCTTCTTCTAAAGGTTACTCCAGGACAAAATATGATTTAAGGAGGAAGAACATGACTTTGGTGTCAAACTGACCCTCATTTGAATTCCAGCTCTACCAATTTCTGCTGTGACCTTCATGATTTTGGTTACTGCCTTTGTAAATTCAGCCTAATAAGACAAACCATTAGTTTCTGGTTGTGAGTAGGGAACATGGTTGTCAGGTGAGTAGAGAGAAGAAACACAAAAGCACGTTTGGTGGAAACAGAGGGCTTGAGGTGGGGGGCTGGGGGAGATCTCAAGTTCGTAACTGGAGTGACAACCTCAGAGCAGGACTCCCTGAGACGGTTTTCTGAGTTGGGTTTTGACGACTGAAGCTCTGTATCTGAGGTTAAAACAATTTTTAACCAATATAAATTGCTCCAACGAAGACACCAGTTTGGGAGGAGGGGGAGCGGGATTCTTAGTTGCCCCAGGGAGAAAGTGGAACATCCATTTTTCTTCAGATATGGATAATTTGGAGTGAAAGCTCATACATCTGAGTTGTACATTTGGGTCGCCCCAGGGATAGAGATGTCTCTGTGATTTACTATCTGAAATAGATTATGCCCCTCAAATTGGGAATCTTTTTAGAGGCGTACATTTATAATTACTTATGACAGAGAACTAGAATCTTGGCTGTCAGAGGAGACCTTGCTGTGAGGAAACAAATAACGTGTTCTGTTAAGTGTCCTAAATAAGACGCAGGAATGGAGACCACGGTCCTTGAGCAAAGGCACCCACGAGGAGTGTTATGAGGTGAAAGGATGTTGCCAGTCCCCGTTGCAAAGGGGGGTTTTGACAGCAGGAGCTCAATTACGTTGAAGGTAAACAAAACTTTCATTCAGGACAAACCAACAAATTAAACTCAGAGGATTATAAAAATGTTCTGGTTAAAGTTAACCAGATCTGACACCCCTTCTGCGTATCAGCCTAGATTTTTGTCAGCGGTCCCTTTCTCCTTTTCTGATATGTTCGGGTGGTTTGTCTTAATTAAAACCATCAAAAACCAGTGTCTCCTATTTGGTTTATCTTTACATGCTATTGGCTTATTTTTAAAAACATAGAACAATTCATATTTACCAATATATCGAAATAGTATTTTTATCTGATCTTATAAAGAATGTGCTTCTCAAGGAAAAATAATGGGGTCAGTTATTCAGTTTACATCATCAGAAGGAGAAGGGAGGAACGGCTGTGGGCAGCCTGGGACTCGTTCTGCGTTTCGGTTCCATGATACCATTACTTTAGCACTTACTATGTGCCAGACACATGCTAAGTTGTTACATTTAGCCCTCACAGCAACACCATGAGGAAGGCTGTGTGTGTGTGTGTGTGTGTGTGTGTGTGTGTGTGTAGTTGTTTTTCATAGCTAAGGACACCGAGCAGTTTCTGATTAACCTGCCCCAGGTCACAGTCGTTAGCGGAGTTGGGATGTGAATCCAAGCAGCTTGGTCCCAGAGCCCAATCATTGTTTTTATTCTTTTCTTTTTCTTTCTTTCTTTTTTTTTTTTCTCTTTTTTTTTTTTTTTTTTAGTTTTGAATCAAGTAAATAGATTACTTACTGTAAAATATGCACAAAACCCGGAAGTGAAAGATTGTTCTTCTATTGAGAATTCCTAATCAATAGAAAAGCAAATTAAAATATCTCAAGGGCTCAGTAGCTTAGTCCTTTAAGGAAAAAAACAACAGACTTCTGGTCACCTGTTTCAGCCCTGGACCTGCCTCCCCTCCCCTCCCAGGCTTGTCAGAAATGCCTCCATAGGAGTGGCTGAGGGGTGAGGTGACTGCTGACCATTTCTAGGGCAAGGACAAGGGACTGAGGGGGTGAATGGAGGACAAGACACTGGACTTGGACCGCCAGGCCTGGTGTTTGCTGGCAGCCCACCTTCCTACGGGCCTTTCTGGACCATCTTATCTGAGGCAATCCTTCGCTCTCACTTTGCTGTGTACACTTTCTTCACAGCCTTCTTACAACTTGTAACTTGTTAACTGTTGTCTTTTTTCCCTAAGTAGCCTCTGAATTTCCAAGAACAGAGACTTTGTCAGTTTTGCTCGCTCCTGGATCCGAGTACCGTATGCTCTTTCTGGTGTATATCAGATATTCTGAATTTTCACTGGAAGGAATACAGGAAGGGAAAAGGGGAGGAAAAGAGGGAAAGAAATGTTCAACTGGTCATTTCTTATCATAGGCTTGAAAAACCAAGTAGGCTAATTCATTGAAATGTGACTTTCCATTTTCTCCCTAATTCTAATTTTTCAGTATATTAGGTATATTTCTAAAATTCACTAATGAGAGCATTAAATTTAGAGCCATTAAAGCAGTTATAGGCTATATTATGTAATGGCTCTTAAACTTTATTTATAAGCAGTGAAAACCCGTTCTTTCAATCCCAATATATAAGAGATAAAAGCAGAACTGCTTTGGCTAAAGGGGAAGTTAGGGTCTCAGAAACCTGCCCTAGGGCTCTGATGAACCAGTTAAAAACACTGATGTAGCTCTAGCCCCTTTTGGCTCAGTGGATAGAGCGTCAGCCAGTGGACTGTAGGGTCCCAGGTTTGATTCCAGTCAAGGGCACGTGCCCGGGTTGCGGGCTCAATCCCCAGTAGGGGACATGCAGAAGGCAGCCAGTCAATGATTCTCTCTCATCATTAATGTTTCTGTCTCTCCCTCTTCCTTCCTCTCTTAAATCAATTTTATATATATATATATATATATATATATATATATATATATATATATATATATATTTTTAAAAAACAAAACACTGATGTAGCCCATTCCCTTAATTTGACCCTGCCTAAGGTCAAATGTTAGAACACAAGGAGGATTAGGACCCAGGCTTCCTCCACATCAGTGCCTTTCAGCAGAACCATAGCACTGGGAAGTGAAGTCGTTGCCAAGACTGGTTCACAGGGAACAGGGGTCTCCCCTCTTCTGACTTCTAGGGTAACAACACTAATAACTAAGGTTTATTTCATCTGCCTGTGACTCAGGACACGTGTGCACCTTAATCCGCAGGATAGCCTACGAGGTGTAGGTACATACTATTATTGGCCCATTCACGCGGATACTGGGACTTAGAGCAAGGAGGGCGTCAGATGAAGAGGCTGAGATGCACTGTGCAGCAGGAGGCATAACTGCATTTAACAGCAGGGGACATTGGCATGATCAAGACAGAACTCTGGAAAACTTGCCCCAGGCTCCACAACAGTGAGGGCACCCCTTACCTGGCCTTTGAGTCTCTACTGCATTTTTGTCAAGACACAGTCGCTCTGGACCAGAATGTCTCAATGTATCAAAGCCCAGCTTCCAGCCGAGCCAGCAGCCTGCGCTCGGGCCATTTGGATGGAGGCATGGACGGCTCTTCCCAGAACCCCCTGGGCCACAGTGTGCTTGTGAACCAGTTGCCATAGACACAGAGCCCTGACACTTACTAAAAAAGTCTTTTCCTGAAGCTCCTCTGAAATGTAGCAATGGGAAGGTAAGATTTCAGAACTCTCTCAAGAAAACTACCAAACTGATCTTTTGAAAGTGAAATATAGTTGTCCTTTTGTATTTGACATTTGTTTCTTTACAGATGTGACCCTTAAATTATTCACACTTACCAGCTCCAAAGTAGAACAAAAATGACCTTTGTCTTCAGGCTTGCAGCCTCTTGCAGTTGACACAGATCTGGACCAAGAAAGGCATTCAGAAGGACTCTTGGAGTTACCAGTCTCATTAAAATAACACCTTTGTACCCTTTGCTTAGCAAAACCACATAGGATATTCCTTTATGAATGTTTATTAATTTCACATGAGACATAAACAGGCAACAGATGCTTATTTTACAGATGTGGTATCTAAGTTCCTAGTAAGGAACTTAGGGATATCCCATGGCTCCTCGCAGCCAGCCGAGAGGGGAATCTGGCCCCACTCACTACCTTCACACTTTCCTGGTACTGAGGCCCATATTGTGCCACACGATTACCTCACACTTACCTAGCACTGGCTCTACAGCAGTCTCCTAAAATCGCTGTGTTCGTTACCACACCAGACATTCTGTTTCATCAAACAACTGTGCACCCTCAGTGGCACCTAGGATACAGTAAACACCCCACAGATACTTAATGAGTGGACCAGTGAGTCTTCTTCTCTAGAAACAGGAGGAGGATTTGGTCTACTCTGGATCATCCTATATCTTGAAGATTTGTTTAAGATGTAAAGGAGCCCTTCTCCCAGAAAAATCAGTACTGATGATTAATAGTAATAACAGCTCAACCAGCATGGCACAGTGGTTGAGCATTGACTTTTGAACCAGGAGGTCACAGTTCGATTCCTGGTAAGAGCACATGTCCGGGTTGCAGGCTGGATCCCCAGTAGGGGCATACAGGAGGCAATCAATCAATGATTCTCTCTCATCATTGATGCTTCTCTCTTTCCCTCTCCCTCTCTGAAATCAATAAAAGTATATTTATTTTTAAAAAATAATAATAGAAGTCAGTCTTAATAAAGTACCCACCATGTGCTGGCACTGGGTGGAGTTTTCCCATATATTTCCTCACAACCACTAGTCCCAGCACTCCCAGTGATGGGGCTCTGTCGTGTCCCCACCTTACAGGTGAGGTTAAGGTCACAGCCTGGGTCAACCGACCCACTGAATGTGGAGAAGACGCTGACCAGGCCGCTCCACACCCTGAGCCCCTGTGCTGTGACAGGACCACAGAGTTCCCACTTACGGGTTATTGAGAACTGGACAGCGGAAATGTCTCCTGCAATGTCTTTTAATTTAGGAAGTTCTTTTTCTTGAAGCTTTCTGGGTTTAAAAAATATATATTTTCTTTAGTATTCTCCTTATCCATAGAGCCCCTGCCTGAACTCAGCTTGTGACTGTTCATTAGTATTTATGACATTCTTGAATCCAGAATCCCTTCCCTCCCCTGTGAGGTCAGTGTCGCCCTTTGTTCCCTGACTGACGTTGGAGCTCGAAGATGTTTTCTCTTGTGCGGCTACGCAGGGCCCCAGGGTGTCCTCTGCACAGAAGGGATTGGGAGGTGGGGGATCAACATTATCATTAAGGTAAAGAGATGCCTTCCCCCAGCCCCAGCACGGGCGGGGACCCTCCAGCAGAGGGGTGAACACATTGCTGGTGTCTGGGGTGCTCTCCCTTACTCCAGAACCACACCCCACCACTTACCCCTCACCTGCACCCAGAGGGTGAGGCCCAGGAAGTGGTCCCGCGCCCCTTGCTGGGACTGGGTGCCTTTCCACCAGCTGTAGTGCAGCACCTTCCTGAAACCAGAGCCCTGAGAGGGGATGGGCTCTGAGGCTTCCCAGCCCAGTAGTCAGGCAGGGACCTTCCTTCCGGTGAGACCAAAAGGCATTCAGAGTCGAAAGCCGCACGATTGTTTTGTGGGGCTTTTCCAGCTTTGTGGAGACATAATGGACACATGACATTGTGTAAGTTTAAGGTGCGCAACATGATGATTTGATATACTGTGCGCATTTACAAGTGGGAACTACCCAGAAAGAATGAAATTGCAGTTAACTCCTAATTAATCATCTAAATCCTCAACGTGTCACTTTAAATGGCACTTTACAAGTAAAATACTGCCACGGTGTTTACAAAAGGGGCGAAGCACTCATTTCCCAAATGGAACCCGAACTGTAATCATAGCATGTTATTTGCCTTCCAAAGAACAATATAGCTTTCTAAAAGAAGAAGTATCTTTTCACTCTTCTCATTCCATTGTTGATCATTAATCTTCCCCGTTGAGAGTACGTATCTGCTGAAAACCAAACTTCAGCAGTTCTCAGTGGACTTCCTCAGGCTCTAGAGCAAGTGAATTTTGCCCTCCTGTGAGATACGCTGGTGGTAGAGTTTGCAAGCACCTGCTTCTCCGGAAAATCTTATCTAAAATGTCATCTTTATTGCTCCTCAGGCTGACTGCTCCCTGCGGTGATCCCTCCCTGTTGAATTGTTTAAATAATAGTGTATTAGTATGCACATGGAAATACAGTCAATCTGTTCTCAAGATCTATAGGAGAGAAAATGCATTAACTTTTTTTTTTAATTCTAGATGGCAGCATCAGAAAATTGAAAATCAAGTACAGTGTCTTGATTCAGAGATTTTAAATCTGATAAAGTGGTGCCACATCATTTGTTTTTAAGCTTGAAGACTTAGCTTGTGCGTATAGGTTTTCTATTATTTCAGTTACAATGCATTAAATATAGGTAATTAAGCACTTGTATTAATTGACTTTCAAAGGGTCGCCTGGAGGGATCGCTCGCCCGTTCAGCTCTGAGTGGAGGGCCTGTGAGGGGAGGGCGGGTAAGGATGCTGCGTTAGTCCGGCTCCATTGGTCTTTCTCCAGTTATTGCTGTTAACCAATTTCAACGTGGATGAAGCTGAAAGTTTATAAATAGATTATTATCTGAAAGGCAATTTTATTTCACTAGAAATGGCTTTATTGTGTGCAGAAGTGTAAAAAACGTAATTTGGATCCCTGACCAGATGCTCTTAGTCTGGTAGGAGAGAATGGCTTTATTTGTTAATTTGTCCTTTTAGAGCTTCTGCAGCCAGTCTTTAAATAGAGCAATTTCACATTTGGGGGAAAAACAAACTCTGCACTACCCAAGAATATAATTGAAAATTACCCCATGCCCAAGCACAATAATTACCTTTCAAAACGCTTCCCATTGCTGGATATCATAGAGGCAATTGCTTAATGATATTATAATTTCATTACGTAGGGATTACAGTGGCAAAAGGTTGTAAGTTGGAGGCTTTGAAAATTAAGTTGTAATGAAAACAAAACCCTTTATGTAGTTTAAAGCACTTATTTCCATGTAAAATTATACATAAAGTCACCCAATTTTTGTATGAATGCCAGTGTTGGTAGAATTTAAAATTCATCCATTAAGGCTTTAGTACTAAACCGAACAAAACCTGCCTTAAGCTCATGATTATCACTCATGAGGTCCCAGTTCTGTAGAGATGAGTATGGGACGAGCACGTGTCTGCAGCAGTTACTGCTCCCGTCTGTCTGCGTGACGGAGGAGGGCCCCTCCTGAGGGCTGGGCCCACTCCACCCCTTGGCAATGGGCCCAGGGCTCATTACAACCCTTACTGACATCTTGAAAAACTCCTGGCTGGTTATAAAAAGACTTGTTTTCTAAGTAAAATAGCATCAGCTTAAAACTTTATCTTTTGGGAAAGTGCAGGCACAAACGCACTAAATCACTAAGTAGCCTGTAACTCCTTTGTGCCCGATGTCAGAATCTCCCCGATGTGTTGGTGACACAAGAAAAGACGTCCAGTGTAGCTCTGTGAGCTGGTTTTACTCATAGTCCAAGATATGTGGTTTTAACATTACACCCGATGGAAAAGTTATTTTACTTTTGGAAAAATATGTGATAGTGTAAGAACCATTTTTATTTTCTAGCTGTGGTCTTCATTGTTCATTCAAATCAACTGGGTTTTTTGTTTTGTTTTGTTTTCTTTTCTTTTCTTTTGAAAAATCCAAAAGATAAAGTTGGGGTGGGGAATAAGGTATTAATGAACATATTCCACTCGTGTCTAACTCCAATATCTTAAGTTTCCCATGGTGACTACTATAACAGTACTTATTGAATGCTTACTGAGTGTGATGAGTGTTACCTTATGTAGTTCTCACATGTACTGTCACAGGCACTGTTACTATCCTTACCATACATGTGAGGCTCAGAGCAGTGACCTTCCCAAAGTCCCACAGCCGGGAAGTGGTAGAAATGGGATTTGTACCAGGTCTGTCCCACTCCCATGGCTCAATGTCACACTGCCTGTGTCCATGAGCCCTTTTCTCACCCTTGAAGCTTTGTCAGTGCCCCTGTTTTGAATTACTAAAAAGTCACAGCCTATAGTTCATGACTTATTTTATTGTTATTATCCTTAATAGTGGTGGTAATGACCGTCATTGAACAGCTAAACAGAGTGCACTGTGCGATGCCTGGCACCCAGTGTCCAGTGTCTGCCACCACGCCCTGTGAGAGAGGCACCGTTATTCCCGCTTCATAAATGAGCAAGCAAAGGGCTTGTGAGGTGAAATGACCGAAGCAGCCTAAGGTGATGTGGGCCCGAAGCAGTGGGCTCCCATCCCTCCCAGGTTTGGTGGCTCCTGCAGCCCCGTGGTGCTCTTCACCTCTCTGCCATTGTGCCTCCCTGTCCATCTCCTTGTCTACCTGGAGTGGCTGCTTTTGTTTTGTGTGTGTGTGTGTGTGTGTGTGTGTGTGTGTGTGTGTGTCACATCCACTACTGGACTGCTCAGCCACATGGCAGGCACACAGTAGGTCCTATTGATAAACTGGCTTGGTTCTGTTCTCTGCATTCGCCCCAATATGGAAGAAGTGATGGGTTGAATATGTGAAAGTAAACGAAGTGCACACACCCCTCTGATGTACAGAAGTGACCTCACGGGGTCCTTTTCCATATAAAACAGCCTCTTGGGAAGCATTCCCAACCTCTGACACGTAGAGGAAGCGGGTGGAGGCCCTGGGCTCCACTCTTAAGGTGACAACAGAAAGTGAAGGACAGGTAGCCTGCTTCTCTGCGCTCCTGTTCTCAGTAAGAAACTGCAGGGCGCTCAGGTCGGCTGCCACTGTGAGGTGGCTGTTCACTAAAGCCGGTCACAGTGCTCGGACATAAGCCACTGCAGCCGAGAGTCACAGACACTCATCAGAGGCACCTTGGGGATCATTGGAGCCTGTCCCCTGGCATAGGGAAGGTTCAGCTATGAAATTGCGCCCAAACGGTTGCCCAGCCCCTGCTTCACCTGCCCCAAAATTCTTCCTCCTGTTGAGCCAAAATCTGTCCCTTTGTAACTTTCACCTGGCCGCCCTATTGCTTTCTCCTGGAACCACACAGAATCTTCCTTTTTTGCTCATTGGCCATCTTTGTATACTTGAAGTCAGAGGCCGCTGTCGCCTCCGTTGAGCTGTGTCTTTTCTGGATGTAGTGAGTCACGTTCCCTCAGGCTCACTGAGCTGTTCACCTCCGCTCTCCCACGTGGACGCACTCACCTTTGTCAGTGGTGTTTGAAATATGGCAAATCAAATTTCCTTTGTTTCCAAACCTGATTTTTTAAAATGTAGGACACCTTCACAGTTTTACTCTTTTTCTTGTTTAAATTCCTGTAATAAAATACGATAGCTCCCAACTGAGTTGAGTTACACCACCTTCTTAATAAAACAGTAAGCTAGTATGGTCGAAAGAATACCTGAGAGTCTGGAAACCCAGGTTCATCCCTGAATCTGCCTCTAAGCAACCACGTAACCACAGATGAGCTATTTACCTTTTCGGACCCTGGTTCCTCATCTGTAAATTGGGTACAAAAATTCCTGTCT
Organism: Pipistrellus hanaki; assembly: GCF_964339955.1. Classification (NCBI taxonomy): domain Eukaryota; kingdom Metazoa; phylum Chordata; class Mammalia; order Chiroptera; family Vespertilionidae; genus Pipistrellus; species Pipistrellus hanaki. The sequence continues at coordinate 18,341,335 of NC_140515.1, forward strand.
ATTTCACAGAAGAGTGAGGGCCAAATGAGCTCCTGCATGAGAAGTTGCTTTTCATGCCAGTGAGGGTTCTGCCAGAGGTTAGTGAGCAGGGCAGACACAATCATTCCTCTGGTAGACTTCACTCTAAGGACTGCCAGACTACATGCCCTAGACTCTAGGGCACATGTGTCAAACACAAGGCCCGCGGGCCAAATCCAGCCCGCCAGGCCTTGCAATGTGGCCCGCACCGCGCTGTCATCACTGCACTCCGCTGTCAGTTTGTGACATTGTCAGTTTATGACTGTTCAGTAAACCATTCGGCCCGCAATTTAGGCTGGATTTTAGATTTTGGCCCCTTCTCTGATTGAGTTCGACACCCCTACTCTAGGGCCTACTGGGTCTGCTGATTGTGTTCCAGGTCACTTCACACTCCTGATTGCCTGGTTCTCCTATCACGGTGTCCCCAACACCTGCCTCGGAGCCTGGTGCAGGGGGAAATGACCTTGAGTGTTTGGGGTGGTTAGCAGGAGGATGAGCAGAGGAATGGCTGTGGTGTCATTCCAGGCCTGCTCTTCACCATCTTGGCTCCACTTCCTGGGACTTAAGTCCATCCCGTCACTGTCCCAACAGGGTCCGCGCACCAGCTGGATCTGATTTTGGGGGTTGGGGGTAAAATGAAGCCCCACCAATACCACCACCTTCCCTTACTCTGGGCAATGACACTTAAGCTCACGGGCTTTGTTTCACAATCATTTATTTACCCTTTCAAAGAACATTCAGTATTTACTGAGCCCGTATTGCATGCCAGCCCTGCCTATGCCCACCGCCTTCCCAAACTGCCCCTTGTAAGCCCAAAAGTTCGGTTCTTGGTAGCCTATGCAAGGAAGACAGAGGAGTGTTGTCTTAGTCTCCCTTCCCACCTGAGCCTGCTCTGGTTTTCTCCAGCTCAGGGAGATCTTGCCTCCCAGCCTCTAAATTTCTGTTACGTGGATTTTCCGAAGTACCCAGAAGGCACTCGCTGGTGATGGTGTCAGGTACCCAAGTACATAGCACACATTGGGCACAGAAAAGGTGCAGGGATTCATCTAGTAAAACAGCTTTCTCATTCCATGTCATTTTTAGGAAATCAAGCAAACTTTGCTAATAACTTGGGCAGCAGCAATTCTTTTCCTGCAAACCATCCAAATGGCTGTCACAACAGCAACAACAAAACACCTCCAGCCATGTTCACTATTCCCAGCAAAGTTCACATTCTTCCCACAACTAATAAAATGACAGGTCACCTGGCATTGTCTTTTCCGTATGGCTTCTGTGCTTTATATATCCTATTTATCTTTCTAAATATTTTTAATTGTTTTAATTTAATCTATTAGTTAATAAAATTATCTGTGTTTCAGATTAACAATTCTACAATACTTCATCTTATATATTGTGTGTTCTAAACATTTTATCCTAATTCGTGCTTATTTGGTAGTCTTTTTAGGTTGTATGAATGGGGATTGAGTTTTTTATCATGTCATTCAATTCACACTTTTGCATTTGCACTGCTCTGGCCCCTGAAGAAGCATAAAACCGTGAAGGCTGCTTTGAATCCTACTGGTTTCCCTAACCCTGATTCACATAACCCTCAGTCCTTCCCCCTCCCCGCCAGTTCTCCATACTCGGTTTTCCTTCTCCTTCCCACCAAAGCGGGCCTGTGATTGCTGACTCTTCCCTGCCTTGCACTGCATTGTCTCATCACGTCTGCAGCGCTCCTCCATCAGAACCAACATCTACCCACGGAAAGAAAGTCCCCAGGGAGAGATGGCGGTTCCCGTTTCCTCGCTCTTTCGATGTTGCCGTTTAGGAATTTGGGGCGAGGCCAGTAGCTAACATGTCTGTGGTTCCCCTTCCCGCAGGTGAAGAAGACCTGAGTGCGGAAGAGGACGAGGAAGTGCTGACTCTTCTGTATGACCCATGTCTGAACTGTTACTTTGATCCCCAGACTGGGAAATACTATGAGTTGGTGTAAGCCCTCCTTCCAGGGCAAAGAATGGCCACCCCCAGGCCATGCAGGACAGCAGTTCTGACTCTGTGAGCACCACAGTGTGCGTGTCAGGCAGGCCCGCAGAATCAGAAGTAACTGAGAGAAGTGAATTTCTTTTGTAAATAATGTTCGATGTTAAGAATAACTACATCCTTTTTGTAGACGTGTGTGCCTTTTTGGAACTGTGAAGGAATTAATACACAGGCAAGATTTTAGGGTTTTGAATTGGTTCTTATTTTTTGGTTCTCATCTTACATATAATTTTGTGTGTGTTTTTTTTCATATAATTTTATGTAAAAATTAAGAGTTATTAATTCAAATACTTTGCAGTGTTAATCTGTAAATGATGGCTGGATGTATAGAAAATGTATTCTTCTTTAAACGATACCTGGGTACCTTTTATTTTATTACCTATTTGTATTAAAAATAAAATATGATGATTAGAAGATGACCTTTTAAACTGCTCCTTTTTATGTATCCCACTTTCTTAACCAGGATATTCCTAAGTACTGTTTACCTTTTCTTAGACGCTTAAGAAAGGAAACGTGCGCTGGTCAGACTTAATGATCACATTTTATTGGCACTGGCCCCACTATTTCCATTTCATTATAGTTCATCCAGAGTTTGCGGAGATCACAACATTGTTAATCACTTAAGCTGCTTAGCACTGTGCTTTGCTTTGCTGCTTTTTTTGTTGTTGTTTTACCAATTACCTCTGAATTTTAACAATATGACCCAAACCTAGCTCCATGGATCCAGATTTTACAAGAAGTCAGGCGTACATGCCATACGCCTCACCGCGTCTATGATTGAGCCCAGAGAAATCGGGGAGGCTTTCTTTGGTCTTCAAGGTCATGTCACTGTAACCTTGCGATGCAGCAGAGGGAACTTGTGTGCTTCCTGATCTTGAGTGGATGGCCTTGAAGTGCGTGCCAAGCATATTGATGTTGAGCTCAAGGAAGTACTTCTATTAACTGGCACATGTTGTTATTTAATAAAGATTTTTTTAATAGAGAAGAGTACCATTGGGGATGAAGAAGTACGGGTGTACAGTTGGGTTTGATGGCAGTGCTGTAATTTTATTTAATGTTGTTTGATAGAGGAAATAAGAGCTCCTTTGTCAGGAGTAGATTTGGGCTCCTATGCAAAGGATCATACATTATGTAGGACCATGTTTGTGTATGATAAGCTTTTAATCTTATTGTTCACAAAGTATAGCTTTGTTATGAATTTCTCTCCAAGGTTTTTATACTTACAAAATGCAAATCCATCACTGGGACTTCAGAAAGCATGCAGAATTATGATCTAGTTGGGTTATCCTGGTTATTACCTTGAAGGCTGGAGTGGGGCTTAGAAGGCCTTGTTCCTGCTTTAGTCAGTCTCAAAACATCCACATACATGGGGAAGTCAACTCTGTACTAGTTAAGATGTGCAGTTACAAATATAAAAAAACATCTAGGCTAAAAAAAAAAATCTTAAGGGTACAAGTCTCTCTCATGAACCCCAAAACAGAATGCTACAAAGCCTCCAAAGGGACTAGAGCTAGAACAAGAAAACTATAGGAAACTGAATTATAAGCAACATACACCCTTGATCCCAGCATTCAAGGATCTGTTGAATGATCAGATGCAGGAGGTACAGGAATCAGGGCAGGTCCGGGGATCCTGCAGTGGGAACCATATTTTCTCCTGATGATAGTCACCAAAATGACAGTACCACCTCTTTCTGCCTGGAGCCTCAGCTCAGGGAGCAAGTGGCTCGAGGGCTTCCTTCATTTGTCTGGTATTGTCAACCTGTTTGGAATGGGAGTGGTATGGTCCCTGACTGAAAAAAAGGCACTGTTAACAAAGTGGAGAGGGGTGCCAAGCAGGTAGAAATGACGGCTGTCTGCCTGGGGATCTAGACACATTAACTCTGATTCATCTTGCCCACCTCTTCTCTCTTCTCTTTCTTAACCATTTCTCGCTCTCTTTGTCTCTCTCCCCTCCCCCCTGAAACTTTCTCAGCTCCTCATTCCACTTGCCAGAACACTCAGCCATTCCATAGCCCACACCTCCCATCATACAGAAACATTAGCTCTCATTTTCTATTCAAAAATCCAGACAGATTCCAAGTGGCCCAATCTGGTTCGATGTCCACGAGAACCTTCGACTGTTCATCGCTGTTGAGATTTCTACAGAAGGGTTGAAAAGAAGCAGGTGTGCTTCACACTGCCGATTTCAAACCAAATGATACATCAAGCTTACTTGAAAATTTATTGACTGGGCCTATTCTGCTTCACTGATTATCACATTTTGCTGCATATTAGAATCTTCTGGAAAATTTATAAGTATACTGATGCCTAGGTTCCACCCTAGAGAGTGATTTGATAAATCTCAGTTGCAACCTGAGTAATGGAAAATTTAAAAACCTCCCCTGTCCCCGCCCATGTGGGTCAGTGGTTAAGCATCAACGTATGAACCACGAGGTCACGGTTTGATTCCCGGTCAGGGCACATGCCCAGGTTGTGGTCTCGATCCGCAGTAGAGGGCATGCAGGAAGCAGCCAATCAATGATTCTCATCATTTCTCTCTCCCTCTCCCTTCCTCTCTGAAATCAATAAAAATATATTTTAAAATAATAACAATAATCAAATAAATAAAAACCTCTCCTGGTGAATCTACTGTGCAGCCCCAGTTGAGAACACGGGTTGGATCAGATCCAACATGATGAGGGCAGGAGAGGTGCATGATGGTACAGGTATCCGTGGGGAGGAGTCTGTAATGCCCTCCGTTTCCATTGTCAAGACTTCAACTTCTACTTTCCTAATCAACTGTGTGGCTGAAAGTGACTATTACGAATGGATCCTGAAAAAGTAGTTTGGTTCAATATGGAAATACATCTTAAGTTCATTTGGGGACTGATCTAGTTTCCTGTTTCAAATAATCTGGGATGCAACTTGCATGTGACTTGAAGTCTTCAATCTCTAACGTATTTAATTACAGAGCCCAGGTAATGAAAGGTATGGGAGAAACTGTCAGCTCATAGGTGACATCAGATCAATGAATGACTTCCCTAGCAATTATACCTCCTCTCTCTAATTGTCTGTTAAAGGAAAACAATGACATTTGCAAAGTATAGACACTTTTGCAAAATAATTTGCACTCTTGTATTTCTCCATATTTTATATTAACTTCATTAAGTCAGTTATTTCAACCACATCTTGATTTTTTTGAAGTGCAAACTGTGATTAATAACCAAGAATAGTGTAGTCACAGATTGTACAATCTGAAGGACAAGTAATTAAAAGAACTAATTTTAAAGTTGGCCCTTGATTTTAATCAAAGAGCTAGCTGCTGAACATTTCTGGGCTGTTGTTTTAAGTGTTTAATGAGAGCAAGCGCCAACACTAAGGAGTATTCCAGGCTGCACCCTGTGACCGAGTTTTCAATCAAAATGACCAAAATAATGAGCATTAAGAATCACCTATCCACATGTGGTTGTATCATAGGATTTCTGCTTCAAACACCATTTATTTTGCATTCTAAGAAAGTTAGTTATAAAGAGAATTCTTGACAAGCAAATTCTATTTTCTTCCATTATGATAGCAGAGATAGAATCATCTAATTGGGCCTAGAAAGGCCAATCAAGATCATTTCTTTAACTCTGATTTTACAATTAAGAGAAGTGGGATTTAGATGGAGACATGAATTGTCTACCAGCACTCGGTTGCAAAGGCGAGAGTGGAATCTATGATTCCTCATGTCAACTCACGGCGACATCACAGGCATTGTGGGCACCAAACACCGTGCCGGAATTTCCCAGCATTCCCTCTCTTTTGCTCTGCGCAGATCCTTTCTTCCCTTCGTTGTCAGCTTTTCACATCAAGGATCAGCATTTCCCAAAGTGTGTTCCAAGAAACAGAAATTCCATTCGAGGTCAACCCATTTAATGGGAGCGGGCAAGAAGCCCATAATCAAACATGTTGGAAAATACTGTCTTTGTCTTTCCTGGAGAAGTTCTCGTGGCTTTAATAGACCAATATGCAGGGGAGCTCCGAAGAGAGGTGGCGGATGCAGCACTTGTCCAATCCCTTCGTCCTCAGAGCCCTTTCTAGGGAGAGGTCTCAGGGGCTTATCCACCCACAGAACTCTCTCTCTCAGAAATGCTGCAGTGGGTCCAGTGAACCCTGACTCCACAAGAACTCCCAAAACGTGTCTCCCAGGCTGGTCGTGTGTGTGCTGTGGTGTGTGTGTGTGTGTGTAAGTACCAGTGTGTCTGTGTATGCCTTTGCTGTTTGATGGTGGTGGATGGCTTTTTGGTTTTGGTTTTGCTCAGTTATTTCACAGGCCCCTTCAGCCTCTTTTCTCTAAAACAAGGTATGCTGGAGCTGAACACTTCTTAAGTCAGAGGCCTTGGTAACCTAAGATGAAGAATGTCCTTTCTCCTGTTTTAAATTATACAAACTTATAACTGTAGGCAATACAGTTAACTTACGACAAAGGATAAATCTAAGTTCAAGTTCATTTCTCATGAATATTGGAGCTTTACATCTTAATGAATATTTTGCTTTGGGTTGGGTGGTTTTAATATAATTTAAAATCACATTAAGTCAAACTAATTTGACTTATAAGAATTAAATAACCAATAAACATGGCCCACATATAACACTAATTTTCACTGCTGACATATTCTTCTGCAGTTAATCTCCTGTAATCCTGCGAAACATTACCGAAGTGAAGTGTGGGAAATGGTATTGATTGGTTTTCATCAGTTCAACTTATCATTGTCAGTGTTTATGCTGAACCTGGCAAGATTTAAGCACATAAACTTGCTGCTAATAGTAATGAGTACTGCCAATCTTTTAACCTGTGGACCAGGAGGAATTATTACCGTTCCCCTTGTCCAAGGGAGACATGTGCCCAGACCCCCAGTAGATACCTAGAACCAAAGATAATACCGAACCCTGTTTGTCCTATGTTTCTTTCAACATACGTACCTATGATAAAGTTTAATTTGTACAGTAGGCACAGTGAGGGATTAACGACAATAACAGTAAAATAGAACAGCTATAACAATATACTGTAATAAAAGGAGAATGTGGCCAAAACTGGTTTGGCTCAGTGTATAGAGCATCAGCTTGCAGACTGAAAGGTTCCGGGTTCGATACCGGTCAAGGCCATGTACCTTGGTTGCAGGCACATCCCCAGTGGGGGGTGTGCAGGAGGCAGCTGATCGATGTTTCTCTCTCATCGATTTTTTTTTATTTCTTACAAAGAGGAAGGGAGAGAGATAGAGTTAGAAACATCAATGAGAGAGAAGCATCGATCAGCTGCTCTCTGTCCCTCTCTCTTCTTCTCTGTAAAAAAAAAAAAAAATCAATAAAATATATTAATAAATAAATAAATAAAAGGAGAATGTTAAGTAAAATGGGGATTCTTTGAACACAAGCACTGTGATTCCATGGTGGCTGCTTTGATACCCGAGATGACACAAAGTGACTAACCCACAATGAGCATCCACAGTGCAGAGACGCTGGACGCAGGGATGGTTCGAATTCCGGGCAGGACGGTGCCAGATTTCACTGCAATACTAAGAACAGTCCACAATTTAAAACTTATGAATTGTTTATTGGATTGTTTTCTTCTGGAATTTTCCACTTAATATTGTTGGACTTCGTTGGCCACAGGTAACCAGAAGTGTGAAAGGAAGTGAAACTGCAGGTAAGGTGGGTTGTTGTACCTCTGATTTTCTGCAAAGGGTACTACCACAGGCAGGGAGCAGGCAGGTGTGCCTGGAGCTAAATAACTGGGATAAGTGCAACCACCTAAGCGTGTTTGGCTCCAGAAGTCCAGGAGGGGAAATTACTCTTAATTTCTGATAATAGGCCATTTTGAATATAATTTCTACTAATGAAGAATTTGCAATAATCTGTAATTAAATCATGAGATGAGATTAAAACAAGCCCCGCTTTTGCTTTATGGCTTCCTAAACTCAAAATTATCCTAATTAAAGAAAATCTAGATTTCACCCTTCATTTTTCCTTTTATATGCAAACGTGATTTAGACATTTCAAACCCTCAAAACATACAAACCTTTTAGCCACCTCAATTCTTTTAAAACCTTTTGCCTGAGCCTGGCTTGTTTGACTCAGTGGATAGAACATCGGCCTGTGGACTGAAGGGTCCCAGGTATGATTCCAGTCAAGGCCACATGCGGGTGTTACAGACTCGATTCCCAGTAGGGGGCATGCTGGAAGCAGCCGATCAATGATTCTCTCTCATCATTGATGTTTCTATCTTTTTCCCTCTTTCTTCCTTTCTGAAACAAATAATAAATAAATAAATAAATAAATAAATAAATAAATAAATAAAAATAAAACCTTTTAAGAAATTGATATCCTCCTATTGTGGACTAATTCTAATATCAGAGTCCCTTTTTTCCCCCTAATACTTGTGTTTTCTTTTACTTTTGATAGTTAAATGTATCTAAAATTCATCTAGGTGTCTAGATCTGGACAATATACTTATATCTCCAAGTTCACTTATTTCAGAAGGTTGTGATCCTCTTAGGTCAGGTACTTCACAAGAATACCTGCCGTTATCAAAAAGTGATGGCTCCATTTAGCTAAACATACGAATCTATGAGGTGCTTCGGAGTCCAGACAAACAGAAAAGAAATTAATTCCAGAGATTTCTGTCCTAATTCTCTATAATCAGAACATGCATTAGCCCCAGCCTGGTCATGTCTGTAACCTTCACTCGTAAGGGATATCACTGTTTGCATCTCTCTCTCAGAATTTTTGAGACCCTTCCTATGTTTCGCCAATTGTTACTTTCAGTCTAATCTGAGAACTCAATCTTGCCAGCAGATTGCATCATCTGGGGACTCGATAATGCTGCTGACGGGGTCCTGCCCTGAGGATTTCTACCTCCTCAGGGCTTCACAACGTTTAAGAGCAGCCAAGGCTGAGACCTCGGCCCCCAGCCATTCTCACTTTCTGTGTCACCACTGCTCTTCCCTCCTGTGGGGCCAGATTCCCGAGTGCACAGGGTGGCAGGGTCCTTGGACAGTTCCAGTGCACAGACTGTCACTTGATGGCTTTCACCTGTTGGTAACCCCGCGATGTTCTCACAACGGGCTTCAGCCATGCGGTTGCTGATTCCTAGAGTGGAAAACATGACTTGTTTTATTGTGTTTAGCTTTCCCGATTCTGCATTTTATACAATTCAAGCAAATCTACTCATGCTCCTTCCTGGTTTCAGACTATATTTTGTTAGTGAACATATCTAGGTCCCACTCTAAATTATTAAAGGGGAGATGGCTTATCAAGTGATGAGTGAAAATCATGGGAGCCGCTGTCTCAGGCTAGGAAAGGAGTGCGTGCACATGTCTGCGTATGTATTCTGTAACTAGAATTCATCCGTTCACAAAACGGTTTACGACTTACCATCATTAAGTTAAATACTGTTAGGAATTGGAGTCACCTCACTTATATAGTAGCTCTTAGTGGGTCAGATCTATTTTTCTTCCACATAAAAATGCCATTTCCCCCCATCTGAGTGAAGGTATAGAGCAATGGCTTTCAATTTTTCAGTATCTATAGCATATTTCTAAATAGACTACAGGAGACCCACTGAGGATTAAAAACCTTGCTTAAAGTACTCTCTTCAGAGTCATAAACCTTTTGTAAAGTCTGTTTTGTTCACAGCCTTGAATGGGAGGTGCTTTGGGGCTGTGGAGGAGTTAAGACAATTTCTCTCTAGTGAGGAACACTGTGCAGAAGAGAGAGGGAAAGAGTAGGGAGGGAGATGAAAAGCCAACAAGGCAGTGACCAAGTCAGAGGGACTGGGAGGAGCATGGGCCCCGCCCAAGGAACTGTGTAGAATGCAAATGGGGTGACAACTACTTGTGGAGTGAGACCTAGGTTCGTTTTTTTTCTAATTTAGAAAAAGAATTTTAGAGACATCCAAGATGCAGATAAGTGACCTGCCGATGAAAAGCCCCTAACACTCAGTGAGCACTCTGCAAATGTTTCCTGCTGGGATTCTACCTATGCCCGGGCCTGTGGGCCTCTGGTGATGCACAACGACTATGGCATTGCTCCTCAGAATGTGAGCGGAACATATAAAATCAAGAGATGAAATTAAGCCGGGACTGGTTTGGCTCAATGGATAGAGCGTCGGCTTGGGGACTGAAGGGTCCCGGGTTCGATTCCGGTCAAGGGCATGTACCTTGGTTGTGGGCATATCCCCAGTAGGGGGTGTGCAAGAGGCAGGTGATCGATGACTCTCTCTCATCGATGTTTCTAACTCTCTCTCTCTCCCTTCCTCTCTGTATAAAAATCAATAAAATATATTTAAAAAAAGAGAGAGATGAAATTAAAACAATATAGTTTTAATGGTGTTTCTATAGTAAGTTAGGATTTCACATTTTGCTATAAAACTAAGCTAAACAAATGTTTTATCCATACTCTGAAAGATAGAAACATCCGTTTCATGCAATAAGCAGCCAAGAAAACTTAACGGTTTCCTTAAAATTGAGGGAAATACAGCCAACACTGATTACAGATTTAACATGTAGGGCCATGTAGTTGGAAAATGAACACTCCAGATATTCTTTCAAGCTGTATTTATTCATTATTTGTAACAACCCAGGTCTAATCTGTATGGTTGAAATCATTGAATCCAGCCGAAACCGGTTTGGCTCAATGGCTAGAGCCTCGGCCTGCTGGCTGAAAGATCCCGGATTCGATTCCAATCAAGGCCATGTACCTTGGTTGCGGGCACATCCCCAGTAGGGGGTGTGCAAGAGGCAGCTGATCGATGATTCTCTCTCATCGATGTTTCTAAATCTCTGTCCCTCTCTCCTCCTCACTGTAAAAAATCAATAATATATATATATATTTTTTAAAAGAAATAATTGACTCCACTGTGAATTTTCAGTCTTACTCCTTGGTAAAGACCAAATAAACCGCAATCCTCAAAACAAGGATTTCAGACATGGTCAATGCTGAGCCAAGCAGCTAGTGTGTGTTAAAGAAGGTTTCTACTTTTATTTCTCTTTAATGTTTTTATTGATTTTAGGAAGGAAGGGAGAGAGAGAGAGATAAACATCAATGATAAGAAACATTGATTGGCTGCTTCCTACACCCCCTCTCCTAGGGATCAAGCCCACAGCCCTGGCATGTGCCCTGACGGGAATCGAACCAGTCACCTCTTGGTTTCTGGGTATACGCTCAAAACCACTGAGCCACACCAGCCCGGCAGGGTTTCAACTTTTACTCTTCATGGTGGTGTAGGATTATTGTAAGCTGTCTTTCTAACTCATTTCATCTGTTAATACATATTTTATCCTGGGGCATATGAAAAGCTTTTAAACTATATGTTTAAACATTGTAATCTGGCTCTCTTCTCCACGGACTAAATTAATGGGATTTTTTTTTTAATAATTGGCTAAGATTGGGTTAAGAATTATGGAAATAGTCATGCTCAGCTTTGCCTTTATCTGCTATTAGGAAGATCAGCCATCCTAGAGTGTTTCTTCCCAAAAGTCTATCTAGAACATAATCACAAGTTACCTACACTAGTAAAAGGGTAATATGCTAATTAGACCGGATGTCCTCCGGAGAACCTTTTGAACCGCCTTCCGGCTGTGGCGGGCCCAGGAGAAGCCGCTGGCGGCCCGGCCAAGCCGCTCTGCCCACCAGCCTCTGCCGTGGACCTGAGCGCCCTGGGCTGCGGGTAAGTGAGGGCCGCCCTGCCCGGGGAGAGGGGACGGGCGGCGGGGTGGCGGCCTGGAGGCTGGGCGCCTGAGGTGGTCGGGGTGTCGGGGGTCGGAGGTCGGAGAAGGCGGACAAGCTTGTTGGCCTGGCCCCAGCGTGCGCGCTGCTGCCCGGAGCCGGGAGCTCCGCCATGTTCGCTGCGTAGGAAGAAAGGGCTCCGCTCGAGGCCGGGCCGGGACAGCGGGACAGTGCGGCCTCCGCGCGCGCGCCATCGGGGCCTCCAGCCCGCAGCCTCAGGCCGGTCTGAATCGCTCCTCCCGGAGCAACGGTTCCCTCGCCCGTGCGAGCACAAGATCAGGGTTTTGTTTTGGTTTGTTTGTACCCCCGAGATTGAAGGAATCGCCAGCATTGTCTTTCTTGTTTCTGGACCATCCTCTGTGCGTCTCTGACTTTTCGGTTGGGAGCAGTTTCCCGGGTCATGGAAGTCTCCCTGCCCAGAGTCAGGAGCTCCAGCCCAGGTCCACCCATCGGCGGGCCCTGACCGAGGGGGTGAGTCCCCGCAGGCTGGGGTTTGGTCACCAAGCATTAGCCAGGAGACCAGTGCCTTTGTTATTGCTGTGTGTCCGGGTTGTAATTGGACAAATGCCTCGTGGTCCAGGGGAAGAAGCTGTCGATGGTCCGGGAGCCAGCTTAGCACAATCTTGCAGGAGGAGAATTCTGTCTGGGTTTCCCCAAATTCTCTTGGCCCCTACTCACCCCTCTGTAAAGGTGCAGAACAAGTGAGGCCCCTTAAATAACAATCAGAGGTCTCCAGCAACGGTGGGCCTCTCTCATCACAGTCATTTGGACTGGGAGGCATTTGAGTATTTATCTAGGCACCATGACAGAGAAACACACGCTCACGTCATGATCTCTGCCCTTAAGTAATTCACACTTATTAAAGCGAGTGGGTGATAAAAGCGCAGTAATGACATCAGAATGTAAGGCAGCAATACAGAGACGAACAGAGGCAATTGCTAGATTTTCCAACAATTAGTACAAAGAATATGTGCTGTGATTTAAAAAATATATATGTGTGGAAGTAGCTGCTCCATGAGTATGGCTTCCCTTCCTATTTAAAGGAAGCTGAGTTCCATGTGAGCTGGGTAGTTGTGCTATATTTGAGGCACAGAACAAGGGAGGCCCTAAGTGTGCTATGCTTTGGTATTTGAGACATTCCTTATTGTTCAATGTGATTTATTTCTGTACACCTCAGTTTTGTAACAGTTAAATTACTAGAATACTACATCTTGCTATAAAATATTACTAGAAGATCGAATGATCAGATGACATTGTTATTTTCTATAAGTGAACACAATCTCTGGTATACTAAAGTGATAGGTATTATAGAAATATTCAGATAGGGAGACCTACAGGCTTGGTTACAAGTGAGGTTTACTATCACAACCCAAATTTATTGCTTAAAAAAAAAAAGAGGGAGCCAACTAGAAATTGAACCTAATATAAGCCCTTGAAGGGCAAATGTAAATTGCATTAGCTTTGCTATTACAAGAGCAACAAGAAGGAATTCAGAGGCGAGAATGAGAAGCAGATTGCACCCATTTTAAGATGCTGTTAAAAGAAAAAGAATGATATACTATGAAAATACTTCATACAGATTGTAAAGAGATTTGTTCAAAGAGGATTTCCTAGAGTAGGTGGTATTTCAGTTAATTTTTCCCCCCAAATGTGAAGAGGTTAGCCAGATAAGAAAAAAGTGTAATGGTCCTGGATTGGAGATGGTGCAGGCTGGGCTGAGGGATAACCCCTCCCTCCTACACTCCTTGTGCATAAATTTCGTGCACCGGGCCTCTAGTAATTACAGAACAGTCCACAAAAGAAATATTAATTCTATTAATTCGGAGTTTTGCATCCCTTTCTGTGGTGTTTGCTGCCTTCAACCACTGAGAAGAGGGAGGGAATTCACAGTTCCCCTCAGTAGATGTTTTTGCCGAGGCCTTTATGCCCTGTTGGGTGTTACGAACCTGTTAGGGTGAGAAGCAGTTTTTCTTCTTCCTTTCTTCACTCTTCCATTAATTCCAACACCATCCAGGGTTTATTTCCGTCTCCGTACTAAGCTGTAAAAGAAATCGTACACAGCCTCTGACGCCGCGTGTCCAGTGAACATCCTGCGATGCTCTCTGAAAGTTCTGCTTCTTCCTGGAGAGCTGAGAGCGTTGGATGGGCCTCTGGATGTGTCCCAGACCACGCGAGGCCCGTGTCCTCCTCCCACAAACAGCGTCTGCATCGTGCGCCTCACAGCTACTCCTTCCGGCTTGTCTGCGAGACCCAGAGGTTTATAGCATGCACTTCTCCGTTCTCCTGTAGCCCTCTCCCACCTGAACATTACAAATACCATCGGATCACACGTCAGAGTGAAAATGGTCCGTTTGGCCCACTTAACCTAATGACTCACTAGGGTGAGTTTGGGACTGTGGCTCTGCCCAAAGCTTTACTCTGCATGGAAATGACTTGGCCATTGTGTGTGTGTGTGTGTGTGTGTGTGTGTGTGTGTCTCCCCAATTCTTATTGTCATCTCTGCAGCCAGGTGTGGAGCTCTCACTGTGTTGCACTGAACCGTATGGATACATTTTCTCACTTCATTCTCATAACAGCTCTGAAATGGTCATTCGTCCCCTTTGTAACTCAGGAAGCTGAGGCACAGGCAGGTTTGGGAGCTCTCCCGAGTGACGATGCAGGATCTCTCAGGTCAGGCCGGCGTCCCATCTCCCGGCTTGCCTGTGGGCAGCGCTGCTGGCCAGCAATGGCTCTGTGATGGCCACGACCCACCTTCTTGGAGGCTTTGTTAACAGAGGAACGTGTTCATGATGGCACCTTGCTTCCTAACTACGTGTGAACTCCATGGTTACAGCTTGAAAAATACTTTCCCTGTTTATCTGTTGTATCTTATACTGAAAAAAGAAAAAGAGTCCACACAAATTTTAAGTCCATGAGAAATTTACTACATATACCTAAATCATTTTTAAAGCTATCGCTATGTTTGCATATTAGGAGGGTCCCTTCCTATTATCTGCACATTTTGTAAAGGGAAGATGTTTACAGGTATCATTTTAAGAATCTCTTCTTAAAGCACCCTCTAATGCTCTTCCCACTCCCCTGGTGTTTCTATAGTAACCTGGCATCCTCGGCTTCCACCTTTTCGTTGGCACTAAAAGATGGTTTATTATCAGTCCTCCACTTGTTCTGAAATGTGCCTCCACTTCATAACACAACCGACAGTGTGTAAGTTTAACAGGACCTGGAGCACTTCTCATCTTGAAACTCTCGCGTTCGGGAGAGTGAAAATACCAAGAAGCGTGGTGCTGGAGGATTTAGCCTTCAGCTTCACAACCAATAAAAAGAACCAAGCTGGGTTCTGGGATCGTGGGCGTCAACCTTCGCCCTCCCGCCCTGCCCCCTTCTCCTGCCACTTACACGATGGAGACCGAAACTGACCAGAGACACAGTCACGTCCAAGAAAAGAAAGTTTCTAAAGTCCGTGTTTTGGGGGTTTTCCCCTGACAAGCCTCTAACTCTGCTGTCTCCAGAACAGGATATGGCAGGCTATTGTCATTTCGATAATCAAATAACCTCTAGAATCAGGCACTGCGTGGCAGAGGCAGAAGAGCCATTAACGGGCCTCGTGACCACAAGACACATTCCTGATCGCCTCCTGGGCGAGACACACACAGGGACTGGACAGCCCCCAGCAAAGAGAATGGCATCCTTCATCTTCAAAATGACTCCGCGTTCCTGAACCACCTCACCTGCAGTGGATGATGGATTACTTTTTTAAGAATAAATTCTATAATTATTTTATGAGCACCCAATTACCTAGCATTCACCACTTGGAAAGATTGAAAGGGTTAATTTGTCAAATGCAAACATTCAGAATTCACCAAACCAGCACCACTCACAGTCTTTCTCCAGCCCCGGTCTCCCCACCTCATCTGATGGCAGATCCATCCTTCCAGTTGCTGAGGACAGAAAACTGGGAAGCAGTGTTGACTTCCCCCTTTTTCTCACCTCACTGCCAGGCCGCGCCCTCATATAGCCACAACCTGACTCCTCCTCACTAAGCTGGCCACTCCCGCTACTGTCTTCTCTCCTGTCCCATTGCACAGCCTGCAGCTGCTCTGCCTGCTCCCTCCAGCGCCACGGGGCCCCACCCCAGTCCATTTCAGCTGGGCAGCCAGAGCAACCCTTTAAAATACAGCATATCAGAACGCTCATCTGTGCAAAAGCCCCCAGGGGATTTCAGTAACTTTCAGTAATGGTGACTAATATACACCAAACCTTCTATTGGGAACAACTGGAAAGTCTACCCCCACCCCCGAAAAATCTGTCTTAGCCCACTCAGGCTGCTATAGCAGAATACCACTGACTATGTGACATAGACAACATTTATTTCTCACCGTTCTGGGTGCTGGGAACTTGAAGATTGGGTGCTGGCAGATTCAGTGTCAGTGAGGGCCCTCGGCCTGGCTTGTATCTTCACATGGCAGGGAATTTGGGGGGGGCGGGGGGCACTCTGGTCTCTCTAACTGCTCTGAAGTCACAGTCCCATCATGGGCACTCCACCCCCATGACCTCATCTAAACCCAATTCCCTCCCAAAGGGCCCTCCTTCAACACTGTCACATCGGGGATTAGGGCTTGAGGGGACACAAATATTCAGTCCACAGCAACCAACTGAAACCTGTTGGAAGGCACCAGAGAGTCACATGACAGTAGGTACTCAGGGGACAAGAAGATAGAACAACAGGAAGAGGGGGCAATTCCCACATTCCTGCTTTTTCCTTTGCTGACAACCTGAGAACGTGAGCAGAGGTTTCTGAAGTCCTATCTACTGGAGAGACAGGGAACCTCCCAAGAAGGAGCTCTGCTCGGCACCACCAGCTTTCTGAGACCCGAAGACAGTGCCCTAGTGACAGTTTAGGTCTCACAAACACGGAAACTCACTCTGCAGTCGCTGGCTGGATCAGTTACCTACACCCATCCACACTGCCCACGGCAAGCGAATACAAGCCCTCTTTGTAGGAGGATACCACTACCTGGAGCCTCATGCTAGCCTTTACAAGTTTTCTAAAATTTAATCCCCAAAAATTACGTACAAGGAGACAAATCGAAATCACTGACAAGCAGGAAAGCATAAAAGACCACAGGAACAGATACATCTTTATCGCATGTCAGCTCTTCCCATTATGACGTGCAGCGCCAATACGTTTATCAAAGCTCTGACGTCAGGAGCCTAAAATCAATGGAACGCAGCCACTCATCCATTTCTCTAGGTTACTTAGCTCTGTGTTAATTCAACAGTGATCAATATCTGTACCTCCCTTTCATTTCATCCCAGCGTCATGTCTAATTTCTTCATTAACCTAAATAACATCTGGGAGGCATTTTTAGCCACAACCATGTGAAAATGTTTTTATAACCCAACCAAATGGCTTGAATAACACCAAAATTGCCAAACTTCCTTAGTCTTTGGCATAAACCTATTGGAACAACCAATGTTTAAGAATCCTTCCTTCTTGTCAGCTTTTCCTCTGCCGTGAGGACTGAACCTTCTTTCAATGACCTCTGCATAGGACAGCCAAAGGCATTTCCCGGTGCAGACCTTCAAGAGAGGTCCCGGCATTCTTTATGTTTCATAAACGTGCTATTTTAGTCTTACCCTACTTGCCTGAATAACAAAAGTCACTAATTTTACAGTTTAATCTCACTACTTTCTGGTTATGTAGGTGCATACTCATCAACTCAGCAAAAAAAAAAAAAAAATTTTTAATATTCACATAATTCCAATGTTTAATGATTCAGCAGCCCCCTCCAGGATGATCATGAGAGACCACCTCTGCTCCTCCCTCCACCATCAAAATGTGACCTCGCTCTTCCTGGGACTCCCCCAGCAGTGCTCACAGGCTCCGCAAATCAGCTCAGTTGGCTGCTCACTGGAGCCGAGCCCCAGGTCTGACCGGGAGGAGGGAGAGCCTCCTGACGTCCATAGGCCACCCTGACAACCCCCCTCTGAGCCCAGCGGGGGACTGTGTGCCCGTTTCCATGGTAGATACTGTACCAGGGCAACAAAATGTGTGCTTGAGGGACTTGTCTCTCCCAGAAGTAGTCACTAGCATATTTTGTATGGTGGTTGCCCTTTCTCAGGGAAAAAAAAAAAGTTTTTATTAAACCCTACCCCACTCAACTGCCTTAATCATTATGAAAGCCAACAGTCATTGGGTGCTACCCGGGGCCAGGCTTGACTGCCTTGTTACCCATGTTATTAGTCCTCACACTAGCCCTGCAGGGACTGTACCACTTACATCCCCTGTGGCAAATGGGAAAACCGAGGGCCAGACACAGAATGGGATCTGCCAAGGTCACCCAGCGGATGACGGGCAGAGACCTGCGGTCACCACAGCCTGCTCCTGCCCACCGCGCAGGTGCCTCATGCACTGGGCTCAGAGGGCCACGTGAGAAACGGTTACCCACCTAGTTGCCAGTTAAGGTGCAAGAATATGCCCTAAATTCAAAACTTTTCAGAAAAGTTTCCAAGAAGGAAAGACGATGTTTTGCGAAGAGAGGACGTCAAGAGCAGCTCACGCGTTCTTCCGCATTCCAACTGCCGTTAAACTGGAGAAATTGCTGCAAGTGGGGCGCTACTGACATTACGAGTTAGGTTTCTCCATTAAAGAGTATAACATTGGATGATTGTGCATTTTGCGTGTGTGAATGGGGGAGCCTTTTTCCCTCTGAAATTGCAAATGTGGGCACAAAGTGTTGCCTCTTTATTAGTCCATCTGCTGCGGCGGCGCTGAAGGGGGGAACTTACTATAAGCAATGTATTCACAGCTACAGTCCTACCACCTGATGTGCAGAATAACAACACTCGGGAAGAAGTTATTGTCGTGCTGAATATTTTCAATTTAGTGCATAACGTGTGAAAGACCACAAAAGCGGACGCTTGCTTGGCATCGGGTTTTGTGTCCCTGTTTTTGGCTGGAAAGGATCGTGGCCGGTGCTTGTGGTGATCAGAGGAGTCGCTCACCAGCCTGTCTTTCAGGGTTTGCAGCTGCTTGAGGTTTTAGGAACCTGATCACATGGCCGTGGCCGGCGGTGGCAGCTCCGGGTTACCCAGGCTGGCAAGGTAAGGCTGAGAGAGGTGAGTTTGAATCGGATCCAGGGCAGACGGAGGCAGCTGCTGCCCTTTGCTACCACTGAACCCAACCGCAGTACAAGCTGGGACGGCTTATCTCTCTTGGCAAAATGCCAGCAGTGTGTATCAAGTGAGGGATCTTTCAGAAACAACTGATCTGAAAATAACAATTAGATAAGGATTCGGGCGGACAACCGCAGCCGGCGTGTGAGTTCCACATCTGGAGAATGGTAAAAAAAAAAAAAAAAAAAAAAAAAAAAAAAAAAGAATTAAGCAGGTGCTCCATCGGCTCAACACCAGCTCCTGCCTCAACACTGCTGGGAAGGGGCGAGGTGGGACCTCAGCCGGAAAGGTGGGCTTCTGCGTTGAAGATGGTTTCCCGCAGGTGGTCCACCCCATCAGCAAGCAGAACCAGGGTTCCAGCTGCCAGATGCCCGTCACCTCCCCTGAGGTCCAGGCTGACCTTCAGAGCCCAGGGATAGCTCCCTCCTGCTGCCCTTGGCAAAGCGGCTTATCTCGGCCCCTTTGACCTGTGTTCTGTTTTCACGACTGCCCAGCAAACCACCCCATGCCTACGTGGTGTAAAACCACGTCACAGTGTTTACTCAGCACACGGACTCTATGGGTCAGACATTCAGAGGCGGTGGCTGGACAGCCTAACTCAGCTACGCCTTGAGGGGGCGTCCGCTGGAAAGACTGAAACAGGCGGAGGTGACGGGCATCTGGCAGCTGGAACCATCTGGCGGCTTCTTCATGCACACACACGCCTGGAGCCAGGACTGGGTGGCAAAGGCTGGGCTGTGCCTGGGGCTGTCGACTGGAGGGGGCTCCCCAAGAGGGAGCACCAGGAAGCAGATGTTGCACAGAACCCGGTGAGAGCCGCATGAGTCACCCTGTGTTCTGGTGGCAGCTCAGCCTGCCAGGCTCCAGGGGGCAGTGGCAGGGCCGGGCTGCAGAGGAACAGGAGGAGTGGCAGCTGCTGCAGCGGCAATCCTAGGAAACCCAGGCAGTGCCAGGGGCCAGAGCACAGTCTCCTCCGGGGATTCCCGCTCTGGCGCCCGGACGGTGTTGAGGAAGGAACACAGGCCCCTGGAGAGGCGGCTTTCAGAACATTCTTTATTCCATCAACAAACCAGCTACTGTGTGTCCTTGCCGTCAAGGTCCTGTGTGAGACAGTCCTCCCCCGCCCACGAGACTCACCTGGGTCACACGACCCCTCGCTCTTTGGCCACTGACCCGCGTGGGTTGGCTGCACTTGTTCCTGAGCCCCTCGGCCTCAGGGCCTCTGCCCTGTGCTCCCTCCCCTCCTCGGCTTGTTAATGCCCACGCGGCTTCAGACCTCAGCTCACCTGCCACTTCTTCGTGAAGAACTCTCCTGAGGCCCCTGACTGGGGCACTCATAGCACTACATTCCTTATTCGAGTTATAATTTTTTAATATTTAATGTCAATCTTCTCATCTGGACTGTAAATAAGGTCAGTAATTCTATTTTTAATGACCACTGTAAACCGCACGCGCACACACACACACACAATTATGGACTCCTTGGCCCAGAAAAGGTGTTTAATAAGCAGGTGTGGGATAGATTTATTTAGGTAATGAGTGTGTCCTATCCACCAGGTGCTGTGTTGGGGTGCAAATACAATCCCACTCTGCCATCTTGGAACTCACATAGGCGTGGAGACATGATAAACAGACAAACCTAGGGGGTGTGAGTCGGAATAAAAGGGTTCTGGGGGAGAAAATGGGGCCCCTAACATAGCCTTGTTATCTGAGAATGCTTTCTGAAGGGAAGGAAATACCCACCAAGCCCTTCTCCCCACCACACACCCCTGAGTCCTCTGCCCTAGCCAGGCGTGTGTGCACACAGGTCTCACTCCTTCCTTCCTTCTTTCCTCCAGTGATAGTGATGATCTACCGCCAATAGCAAAGCCATGTGTTTTAATCCCCCACCTTCTCTGGTCAATCAACGCACGCATGGACGGACACACACACACACACACACACCTAAATGCTGCTCCCCAGATCCTACAAATGCTGAGACTGGTCAGAGCCTACTGGTTTGGCTTATCTGGTGGAAGAGACCAACCTATTTCTAACTAACACGCTCTTCCCTGACACACCGAGAGCAGCCAGTGGGACAGAGCAGAGTGCACCCGCCGCCAGGAGAGGACGCCCTGGGCATGTGGCAGGAAGGCGGAGGGCCCACATTCTCAGGCCCAGGTGGCTGAGGAACAACGGGAAACGCGTAGGAGGCTGGGGTGGGCTTTCCGCTCTGCGCCACGGCCCCAGCAGGAGGAGGTGCCTCAGGCAGGTGACGGCGCCCAGATGGTGAAGGAGACGCTGCTGTTCGTTTCCTGCAAACAGATCTATATTTGATCTCCCCCATAAGCTCCGCCTCTGCTCCTTATGGTTTGAAAGGTCTCTTTTCGGTTTATGTGTCTAGTTTGTTCAGAGTTCACCTGCTCTGACAGGACCCTCGCCTGGCCCATGCAGAGCATGTGAAAGAGGTTGGGCCTGCCTACCACTCACAGGACAGCATCCAGCTGACAAGCTGGGACTGGCTTCCTCTTGTCAGTGCGGAGCCCCTCCCCCAGGGCCAGAGAGGTTTAAAGTGAACGGAGGCTTTGCCCGCCTGTGCTGCCATCAGCAGGTAAGCCCTCCGTCCCTGGGAGCCTTGCTGGTAGGCCCCGTGCTCTATGGTAGCTGACTCTGTGCATGATGTGTGTTATGATGGCTGCCCAAATCCCATCCCTTTCCCCCAATACCACCTAATAATTAACATGGTACATATTTTGAAAAGAGTCAGAAATGGTAAAGAAAACACAGCAGCCTCTGTCAGCCGTTAGTCTGAGAATCACACATCTTTAATGCAGGCGCAAACACTAAACGTGGCAGAGAGAGGGGCTCAGAAAAACACGGACTCAACATTTATTGGAAATAATTTTCCACAGCATTCTAATAACCCATCAACCCCAGAATAAACCTGAAGATAATGATTGTTATTATGTGGCAATGTCTCGCGTTTCTCGAGGCACATAAAACCATCGTGAGGAACACCGGTGCCTCTTTAATGCTCATTTTGGGTAAAGCCAAGCCCGTTCGTCACCTAGAGGAGGGAATGCACAGCGCTGACTGCCCGACGCCGCTTCAGTCTGGGCGGGGGTGGCGTCGCACACCCATGTTAATAGGACAAAAGCCCTGATCGGATTGCCACCTGGCGACTCTGTGCGGGGGAGGGCTTTGGGAACGGACCTCGCCACCTCATATTCTGTGTGTTCTCTACGGCACCGCAGAGTGTATGTTTAAGTCTCACAGACTTTATGCTGGGGTACCAGATCCCTGGGCAGTGAGCACTGGCGTGTTACAGGTCAAGAGATACAGTGAAATAAAATGCTGTCTTTTCTGTGTCTATCATATTCTCTCAACTGATAGAGTGATGCTAGAAAAAGACTGTGTGTGTGTGTGTGTGTGTGTGTGTGTGTGTCAGAGAGGAGGGGGGGGCACAACAGAAAGGAACAATAAATATCTCCTGGAAGTTGGGTTGAAAGGAGGCCTGCTCTATGTCAGTGAATTGTCTAGACCTGAGTTCCTCCATCTTGGCATTATTGACATTTGGGGCAGATAATTCTCTGTTGGGGTGGCTGTGGGCTGTGCTGTGCATTGTTGGACGTTAGACACATCACTGACCTCTGCCCACTAGATACCGGCCATGCCACCTGTGTCCCAGGTGTGACAACCAAAAATGTCTCCAGACTTGGCCAAATGTCCCCAGGGAGACACTGATCTAAAGCCAAGATTAGACTCTTGGAGGTTATCGATGGGGTCAGAAGACAAGGAGTAGACAGGCCACAGCGTCTCTGTGCGCTGGCAGGGTGTTCAGTGTTGCCCCGGGAAGGAATCCGCTCAGGACAGGAAATCTGACCTGCAGCTGCAGAAAACAAAATGCAGTTTCCAGAATCGTCCCACCTGTAATGTCATCAATGTTAACTGTAAATGTATTCCTAGACTTTCCTCACCCCCTGCCCACACAAGAGAGTTCAGGCGTGGTCCAATGCACTAGTCAGGGTTCTCCAGCGAAGTAGAACCAACAGGATGTGTGTACATATACAGCGTGGGAGAGATTTATTATAAGGAATCGGATCATGTAATAATGGAGGTTTGATAAGTCCAAAATATGCAAGGTAGACTGGCAAGCTGGATACTTAACTTTTATTGATAGTTCAAGTCCAAAGGCAGTGTGCTGTCAGAATACCTTTTCCTCTGTTCTATTAATGCCTTCAACTGAGTAGATGAGGCCCACCCACATTATGGAGGGCAATCTGCTTCACTCGAAGTCCACAAACTTAAATGTTAACCTCATTCAAAAAACACCTTCATGGGAACATTCAGAATAATGTTTCAGCAAATATCTGCTTACCATGGTTATCCAAGATTGCACATAGAATTAACCTTTGCAACCCACTTTTCTTTGTTGTTGTTGTTGTTAATCCTTGCTTGAGGATATTTTTTCCATTACTTTGAAAACAGAGAGGGGAGAGGAGGGAGAGGGGGGAGAGATGCAGAGGAGAGAGAAACATTGATATGAGAGAGGCACATTGATTGGTTGCCTCCTGCATGCACCCTGACCAGGGCCAGGGATCGAACCTGCAACCCAGGTACATTTTCTTGATCCACATCCCTTCCGTGCACAGGTTGGCACTCTAATTACTGAACCACACTGGTTAGGGCTGTAGCCCACTTCTTAACTCCACCCTCCAAGGAGGGTTCTATGGGTTTGGGGATGGGGAAATTGAGAGGAAAAGAGGGTGGAGCAGTTTAACAGGTGGCAGGCAAGGGTGAAATCTGAAGAAGGCTTTTGGTTTTGTGTTTTTGGAGGGCTATGGGAATAGAGAATCTGCAGTATGGGAGGAAGTAGATGACAGGGGGTTATAAAATAAGATTTCAAGAATATCAGTGAGAACTCTGTCATTGTGAGAGTGCTCAGAATAATACTTATAAAGGAGCTTGTTCCTTTCGCTGGAGTGCCTTTCTTGGGTCTTTGTTGTCTACATATTACACATACGAGGGAGACACCACTATGCCAACAGGTCCCTCAGGTGAGGCATGGCTACTGCTGTGGTGTGCAGACTCCAATGTATTTATTCAGCTTTTCACAACAAGAGAAGGGCCCCACATTTCCTCCAGACAGTCATTTCCTCCCTGCCTGACACCTCCAGAGAAACTCCCTTCTCAGAGGACTATCTCACGTGGCCCCTGATGGATGAGCAAAGTGACCAGGTGGCAATATGACCCAACCTCCAGTCTCTGCCCATTGGAGCTGGGGTGAACACTGGTGGGCCACATTGGTTCAAGATGCACCAATCAAATTCTCTCTCCTCAGAACCTGCAGTCAGCTCCCTTGGAATTACGAACAGAAGGCATTATAAAGCCAGGGCTGGCATGGTGTGGGCAGAGCACAGCTGACAACACAAGTTGGCAGAGTCAGGAGAGTGAAACAGATGCACAGAGAGAAGTTGGGAGGATGCAGCTCCTCTGTGTCCAGATGTCTGGTGGTTGACGCACTGATGGCAGAGCATTAGAATGAAGTTCCCAGACCTGCCCTCACGCCTCATTCTCTAAGACTCTGATATAACCCAGTATCATCCCAATAAGTTTTCTTTTTCCCTTCGGCTCACTGGAGTGAGTTTCTGTGTCTGACAGCCTAATGATGCTTGGTGAAGACAGATCGCTGCCTACCTTGGCCAAAGGAGCAGGTCCCGCCATGTTCTGTCTTTCTGGCACAGGAGCTCAGTCAACAGACCCTGCAGCAGTTTCCGCTGACTGCCCACCGGGGCCCCTCCCCCCTTCCTCTTCGTTGGATTGACTTGCACCTTCTGTGAATTTCAGAGGAATCAGCTCCACTCCACAGCCCCAGGGACTACACCAGGATTGGGCTAAACCACAGCTCTTGCCAGTGATGGGCTTATGCATGACCATGTAACATCGTTCTAGCCATCGGGAGAAACTGCTAGGGGGAGGGGAATTGTGGGGAGACGATTCTGTAAAAGATTTTACTTGATGATGAAAAAGAAACCCATGGAAGAAACATCCTTCTTTTCTACCAAAACATGCATTTGTATGTGTGAATGGTAAACCAACCGAGGAGGACTAGATAGCACGATGCGGATAGCAGAGCAAAACAAAGAACCTGGGTTTTTAAAGATGTCTTTGAGCTCCTGGAACCATCCTTCTTGGGCTTGTTGCTACGTGAGAGACTAAATTCCTTGTTCGTAAGCAAGATGGACCTTTATTCTTATGTCCTTTTGTCTGCAACATAGTTCTCCAAACTAAGAAAGTAGATCTATACGTAATATAAGAGAAACCCTGGGATGGTGGCGGTGGTAGTGGTGGAGATAGTGATGATGGCGCTGGTGCTGCTACTGGTGGTGGCAATGAAGGAGCACTGCTGGGGACGATGGGATGGTGTTGGTGTTGGTGTTGGTGTTGGTGCTGCTGCTGCTGATTGCTGCAGTAGCGATGGTGATGATGATCATGGTGATGGTGATGATAAAGCTGGTGATAAGGATGGCAATGGTGAGAGTGAGGTCAGCAGCTACCATTTGTCAGCTGTTTTCTTTCTGCCAGGACAACTTCTGAGCAGGTCTCTCAATTTCTTACACTGATATACAGAGAGAATGACTTAATCAGTGCAGAAGTTTCTTAGAAGGATTAAACCAATCATTGCACTGATAATCCACTTATTAAACACTTAGCCCTACACTGGGCTATGATGTACTTTAAGCAGCTATTTTCTCATGAGAGTCAGACTCCATCTTTAATGTTTGCCTGCTGACAGCTTTCAAGCTCCCACTATTCCCATTTTCCTTTGCCCCACACCTGGGCAAGCTGATAAAAGCCCGGACACTTCCTCCCACAGGGAAATTCAGACCATGCAAACCCTGCGCATGTGTGCAAACTCTCACCCCAGCCTCACCCCTAACCATAGTAAGACCAACTTAGGTGCCTGCCCAGTCTTCCCCAGAAAGTATCATGCCGCAATAAATATTTTATACCCTTTTGGTGCATCTGTGACATCATCCGTCTCAAATCTGAACCAATTTGGGGTTGCAGAGGGCAACCACAAAGTAAACCCCATGAGACAGAGAATCTAATTCTTCCCATTTCATTGATGAGGAAACAGAGGACCAGAGAGATAAATCTACTTGCCTCATCACATGGTTAGCATATAGCACAGGCAGGATTCGGTCTGACTCCAGGACCTGAACTGTAGTCAACCAGGCCATCTTTTCTCCTCTTCTACTAGTGATTTAAAAGACGGAACAGGATACTCGTGTGGGAGATCTCTGAAAAACAGAAAGCGTGTGTTCACTGAGTCTCTCAATCATTCCTCAAGTAATTAATTGTGCCCCTGCTACATACCAAGCTGCGGCTAAGTTTTGGGGACAGGTATTTGCATATTTAGGGGCCTGGGTCTTTGAGCCAACTAGAACCAAATGCTCTTCTGAGTGAACTTACAGGACCCTGGGGCATGGTAGAGGTCAACCAGGCCACCCCCTCTGGGAGATGAAAAAAGCTGCCCAAAATGGGCAAATAGATAAAAAACAAAGGATGAGTGAAGGAACATAAAAAACCACAAAGCATAAGGCTCCTGCTAGAGCAGGATAAAAAAAACCAGGGCCAGGAAAGAAATTCATTTTAATGAATCGTTATCTGAAACTGCTGATGAGAAAGTCACAACAATCCTCAGCACCGTGGCCTTGTTTGGGAAGCTGCCTTGCTACTCCAATTAATGAAATGAAGAATTAATTCATAAATCAAATACTCATTAAAAATTCAGAGGGCGGCAATCAATATTTTTCTGCTCGTTCTACAGTCATCTAATTTTCTGTAATAAATGGCATTAGGAGATGATTATTGGTAAATTAACAGAACATCCAATTAAACCACTTCTCGAGAGTGTTTGCCAATTTAGAGGGCTCATTTATGAAAAATGCAAGGTTTGGGTGGATCCTAAGGATGGTGAAATAATTGTCTACTCACTGAGCACTGGAGACATGGTGACAGATCAGTGAGAGCCATTGAAAGAATTAGTAAAAGTAAAAACATTGGCTTTTCAATTTTCATTTTGTTTTATACAAAATGGGTCAATTCTTATTTTTTTCTGGAGCCTGAGGCCAGTATTGACCTTGACCAAACCAAAGATGCGATTTTCCAGGATTTGGGATCCTAGGCTGTGAAGCAAGAACAGGAAGAGGAGGAGCACTTGAAGAAGCATTGGTACAGTGGCCACAGTGGTGCGCTGACCACATTGCCCCTGCTGCCTAGCCCTGCAGGAGGTCCAGGGTTTGTACCCATTTTTTTTTCTACATTTGTAACATTTTAAATCTATTTTTAATATAGCTGTTGATTTTAGAAATAAAGGGAGGAGGAGAGAGAGAGAAACGTCAATGATGAGAGAGAATTATTGCTCTACTGCCTCCTACACACTTCCCCACTGGGGATCCAGTCCACAACCCAGGCATGTGCCCTGACAGGGAATTTAAACATGACCTCCTGGTTCATAAGTCGATGCTCAACCACTGAGCGATGCCGACCAGGTGGATTTGCACCCATTTCCTAAGCTTGACCTTCAAGACATCTATCAATTCTGAGAACTCAAGATGTCTTCTAAGAAATACCTTTATGCTTAAGATGGGCAGAATTTTATTGCTCATTGGCAACCAAGACTTTTGACTGAGATATACATAGCCTGAGGGAAGAGGCAAATTGCTTTAATCAAGTTCCCCATTGGGTAGGCTCTCTGTGTGAGGAAAGAGGAGCTTGCTTTTAGAAATATGGGAGAAGGCAGCAGGAAACTATTTAGCTTTAGTACATGTGGGGTGTGTGGTTTGGAGGGCACCCGTCTGCAAGTAAAATGGGAACAGGAAGAATTATGACCAAAAAGAGAGGAGGGAGCGGGGAGGCGACAGTTTAAGCAGAGCACTGGAAATGAAGTCATTGGCCAACAAACAGGGAAGAAGTGCTGTTCCGGCTGGTGTGCACCTCGAGGCCCCTGCTTCGAATGATGAGAATAGCTGGCAAGGTATGCCGGTCTGGTCACCAGCCAAGGTGGAGCTTCTTCCTAAGCCTGACTGTCTGGCTCCTGGCCGTGCCCCTGGGATATGCTTCTGTAGTAGGGCTCCCTCTGCAAATGTCCAAAGCAAACTGAATAGGACTGATGAGGGCCGATGTGTGTAACCAATGGGATATTGCTGAAGTGATGAAGTGTGGCCTCCAAGACTACATCATAAAAAAATTGCAGCTTCCACCTTGCGCTCTCTGGGGTCACTTGCTCTGGAAGAAGCCAGCTGCCATGTCATGAGAACACTCAAGAAGCCTTAGGAGCAGTCCTCCTGGAGGAACTGGGGTTTCTTGCCAGCAGGCAGCATGAACCGGCCAGCCATGCTGGATTCATAGCCTCCAGCCCCAAACCAACCTCCAGATGATCACAGCACCTTGAGGGACCATGACCCAGAACCACTTAGTCACTCCTGAACCCCTTACCCACAGACACTGCTGGAGCTAGTCAATGTCATTTCTGTTTTAAATGTTATTGCTGCTAAGTTTTATAGTAATGTCCTGCAATGAGAGAGAGTGAGTGCACTAGAGATATCTTATAACCCATAAGAAGTGCACAGAAAGATAGAGATTTGGGGTGACTTCTTCAGTCTCCTCCATCCCCAAGTTTCACTCCATATGACCGACCCTCTAATCATCAAAAAATAACTCCACCCATGGATCTGCTTCCTCATGCCCCTCCACCCCACTTTCCCAAAGGCCAGCTCATCACGCTCATCTTCCAGGTGAGTTGTTAGCTGCTCTCTACTCCATCCAATTCCTCTGTGAAGGCCTTCATCCCTAAGAGGACGGGGAGGAACAATCTTCTCCAAAGCCTCAACTCAACGTGGAGAATCAAAAAACTAAAACTCAGGCCTTTCCATATAAGTACTGACTCTCTTTCTCCAATGTATCTCCTATGTCGCTATACTCACCACCTGGCAAAAGCTAACAGATCCCCTGCCTGAAACCATAGGCCCGGCTCCAGAGTAAACACTGGATTCCTTACACCTCGCCTCACTCTTCTCTCCTCTGTTGAATGCTTTAGCTCAATGTTTTTTAAGCACATGGACCTCTAGTCTTTTGGGACAACCAGAGGAGGGGGGAAAGATTCTGTGGACAAATGTTAGGGAATTGCTATTGTATATTTTGTAGCCCCCTCTTGGAGATCCACAACGTAAGATCACGTCCTTAAGAAGCAATCTTTCAGCAAGGAAGTTAGTTAACCCAGAGTTTCCCAAATTTGCCTGGACACAGAATAGTTATTCTTGCCTAATAAGAATTCCTGCTGAATTTGTGTTTAACAGAACCCTTTGGGAAACACTGTTTTATCCAAAATGTCCTGGCAAAGGCAAATCATGAAGCTCCCAATGGGGGTGTCACTGCCAGGTAGGCAGAGCTCAGATGTGGAGTGAGAAGACCCAGAGTGCTTTGTTTTGCAGTTTTGTGTATCTGGTCATATTTTATTTTGCGTGGGAAATGTGATAATCCCAAGAAACTGTAAAAACAGTATAGAATTCCCATCTATACTTCACACGGTAACATCTAACATTTTACCCAAAAAATGACATTGGCACACTATTAACTAAACTAATGTTCGATTCCACCAGTTTTTACATGTACTTCTTGTGGTGTATGGATTTATGACATTTTATCACATGGATAGATTTGTGCAGCCGCCACTACAACAGGATGCACAGCTGTTCCATCACCACAAAGAAACTCTTTCATGTTCTCTGCAGTCACACCCTCCACCACTCCCAGCCCCTGGCACCCATCACTATAATCTGTCATCCACGTTGTTGGCTGTGTCAACAGCTCATTTCTTTGTATTGCTGAATGGTATTTTGTTGTACAGATTTAACACCACTTGTTTAATCATTCACCTGTTGAAGGATAAGGATATTTGGCCAACTTCCAGTTTTGGGGTATTACAAATAAAGCTGCTATGAACATTGGGAATAGGTTTTTGTGTGAACATAATGTTTCCATTTCCCTGGAATAAATACCCAGCAGTGCAATTGCTAGGTTGCATGGTAAATATATATTTAACTTTACAAGAAACTGCCAGGCTGTTTTCCAGAATAGCTGTACCAGTTTTTATTTTCACCAGGAATGTACGTGTGATCCATGTTCTCTGCGTTCATGTCAGCACTTGGAATTGTCAGTATTTTTTATCTGAACAAATATAATAGGTGTGTTATGGAATCTCATCATGATTTTAGTTTACATTTGACTAATGGATAATTTGTTGAACAAATATTCATGTGCCTATTTGTCACCTGTATCCCCATCCAGGTGTGAAATGTTTGTTCAAGTCTTTGTCCATTTTTAATAGGACCATTTCCTACTGCTTCCGTAAATTGTGTTTAGAGAGTTATCTGTGTATTCTGGATACAAGTCCTTTCTCAATATGTAACTTCAACATATTGTTTCCCATTCTTTAGCTTGTCTTTTCATCCCTGATCAGGGATTGTCACAGAGAGAAGGTTTTCATTTTGATGGAGTCCAATTTTTCAAATTATTATTTTTTTTATGGGTTGTGCTTTTGGTGTCAAGATCACTTGGTCTTAGTCTAGTCACAAAGACTTTCTTCTCTATTTTCTCCCAAAAGTTTTATAGTTTTACATTTAGATCTATGATCCATTTTGAGTTCATTTTTTTTACAAGGTGTCAGGTTTAGGTCAAAATTCATTTGTGCTTTTTTGGTTTTTGGTTGTCTCCTAAGGGTGTTGCTGACCACACGCACCCACACACCCAATTCACTGACATCTCAGGTGCACGGTGCCGACTGCCCACCCCGCTCCAAACATCCTCAGCAGCTCGAAGGTGCTCTCTGCTGCCTCCAGCCAGTCCCTCATTTGAGCTGATGTTTGATTAACCTCCCATTACAGATCTTAATCAGACCGGATGGGAGGGCTCCTCCTCTGGTGCGCACCACCCGAGGGCATCACCAAACCCTCTTCGCTGGGTAGTGATTGAATGCACTGTCCCTAGTAGCCCAGGTCGGGTTTCCCAGTTTCCTTGCTGTTGGAGCACATTTAGCGTGTTCACCCCTGGAGCTTCCAGGCAGGAGGGAGACGCTGTCCAAGCTGCTCGGGGCCTCAGCTGAGCACCGCAGCGCAAGAGGAATGAGGGGGCTTCTTTCTGTAGCAAAGGAGAGGCAGGTGCCCCTCTGTGGAGCCCCAAAGTGCCCCTCCAGCCCTCCTTCCTCCCTGGGCCTTCCCCTCTTCCTCTTTCTCACGGGTTGTGATCTTGGCCTTGCCAAAGGGGTCGGGCCAGGCAGAAGAATCCATTTGTTTAAGAGAGCACATGCCAGCAGTGCTTAGAAACCCATGATGCCCAACCCCAAAGCAGAAGGTCACATTCAATTGTGCATCAGCCACGGGCACAGTCACGTGTCACGGGTGGCTGCGCAATGTGCTGGTTAAGATTCTCACCTTTGCCCATCTTTATTTCAAGCATGTATCTGGAATAACGCCCACCTGAGGGGGGCACAGTTTGGACCCCAACATGTTCAAAATGTTTTCTTTTCCGGAGGGAAGAACCATGTGGCTTTTAATTATTCTCTCTGTGTTTACATTCCAATTTTTGGAAATGAGTGGTACAGCTTGTTTTATGGAGAGAGAAAAAAGAGATATAAAAATTATTTTTCTTTTTTTTTAATATATTTTATTTATTTTTTACAGAGAGGAAGGGAGAGAGATAGAGAGCTAGAAACGTCGATGAGAGAGAAACATCGACCAGCTGCCTCTTGCACACCCCCTACCGGGGATGTTCCCCCAACCAACGTACATGCCCTTGACCGGAATCGAACCTGGGACCTTTCAGTCCGCAGGCCGACGCTCTACCGCTGAGCCAAAAAGTTATTTTTCTTAAAATGAGATCTGGTTTAAAGTTTCCAGAAGTCCACGTGTATGTAGAGTGTAAGTCCGTCTGTAGCGGCCTCTGAAGAGCCCCCTGCCTTGGGCTGCGCTTGGGGTAAGAGGAAGCCTGCCTCGCCATTGTCTCCAATGCTCTCTCAGCCCCCTGAGCTCTGGCCGTGAGGAGACGTGTCAGGAGGCACCGGTGGGCCCTCCACAGACTCCTGTGGCCCAGCCCCACCCACCACTTTCCAGCTGCGGGACTTTGGGCTGTGGCCCTGCTCTGTGCCTCCGTTTTCTTTTTTGTAAAAAAAGAGGTTAATAACAACATTGCCTCACGTATACAAATTTACATGAGCATATAAACTGCTCGACACAATGCCTAGAACATAAAAAGTGCTCAACAAAATGTGGTTCTTTCCCCTTTTCGCCTGCATTTTCCTGAAATGTTTTGTGAAACACAGATAAGCAGGAAGGTGCCGGGAGAGGCCCTTGTGCCCCCAGGTCCTGGCTGGGGGGGAGGAGGGCCCCGAAGGAAGGTCTCTGGGCAGGGGTCATCCACACCGACACTCCCAGGGAAATGGCGAGCAGGTAGGAAAAGGGGCTGCTCTTAAAATGTGTGCAGCAAACATGGTAGCCAACCTCCAAGGCGGCCCCAGTGGTTTTTGCCTCTCAGTGCCCTCGCCCATACTGGATAGGGCTGAGCGGGGTCACCGTTAGGATCTTGCAAAAGTGACGCGACCCCTGAGGCTGAGGCATAAAGGATACGTGGCTTTGCCTTGCCCGCTCTTAGGTCACTCTCCGGAGGAGCCAGCTGCCATGTACTGGGAGGTCTGGAGCCACTCTACACAGAGACCCAGAAGGCAAAGAACTGAGGCCTCCAGCCAGCAGCCAGGCCGCGTTGGCCAGGCTTGTGAGTGAGCTGGCTTAGAATCGAATTATCCAGCCCCAATCAAAGCTTCAAATGACTGCAGCCTCAGCCAACATTTTCCCTATGACCTTGTCATAACCCATTCAGGCTGCTATAACAAATATGCCATAAGCGTGTGGCTCATAAACAATGGAATTTATTTCTCATGGTTCCATAGGCTGGGAAGTCCAAGATAAAGGTGCTGGCAGATTCAGTTTCTGGTGAAAGCCCAATCCTGGTTCTTCGATGGCCATCCTGTCGCTGTGTCCCCACATAGGGGGAGGGCGGGAGGAGGAGCTCTCTGAGGCCTCTTTCATAAAGGCATCAATCAGTCCATTATTGAGGGCTCCACCTCATGAACTAATCACCTCTCAAAGGCTCCACTTCCAAATTGAAGATTAGGGCTTAATATAGGAATTGGCGGGGAGGAGCAAAAACATTTAGTTTATAGCAAACCACTTAGGAGCCAGAATTAGACATCTAAACTTCTCCTAAATTCCTGACCCACAAAAAAAAAAAAAAAAAAAAAAAAAAAAAAAAAAATGTGAAAGATAATCTATCTATCTGTCCATGAGTGTGTGTGTGTGTGTGTGTGTGTGTGTGTGTGTATATTTATTTTTTTTTTTTATTTCAGAGAGGAAGGGAGAGGGAGGCAGAGATAGAAACATCAATGATGGGAGAGAATCATTGATTGGCTGCCTCCTGCATGCCCCACACTGGGGATGGAGCCCAAAACCTGGGCAAGTGCCCTGACCAGGTATTGAACCGTGACTGCCTGGTTCATAGATTGATGCTCAATCACTGAGCCAAGCCAATATTTATTGTCCTTTTATTTTCATTAATTTTATTGGGATGACATTGTTTAATAAAATGGTATAAGTTTCAAGTGTACAATTCTATAATACATAATCTGTGGTGGACACACAATTGATAGATATAGATATAGATATAGATATAGATATAGATATAGATATAGATATAGATATAGATATAGATATATGGTCTTTTTAAGCTGCTCGCTGTAGGGTAATTGTTGCACAGAAGTAGATAACTAATATACTAAGGCTGAGTCACCAAAGGACCCTTTAATAAAGTTGTCAAAGGTGGGGCACCAGTGAGCCCAAGAATGCAGCATCCCCCCTATTTGTCACCATGCACCAACCTCCTTACCACAGGAAGCAGCGGCAGGCTGCATGAAATGGCAGTATGGATCTGCAGTTTGAGTACCATATGGCTGCTTGGGTATCTACATTGTGTGCCCAGGTCCCAGATGTACGATAAGATGCGTTTGCCGTCAAGCACCTCGAACCCAATGTGGGGTCCCTGAATGGTGAGGGGCGCAGGGAGGGGAGGAGGGAGGTGACAGGAGCAGCCACGACATTGTCACTCTGCTCCCCAGGTGGCACACACACCCAGAAGCTACGCCTCCGCTTCCAGCCAGAGCACCTGACCTGTAAGGCTCCCGTTTCTCCGAAGTCCGGCCTATAAAAGCCACATGAATCCTCCCCTTCTCCAAACATCATGGTCCTTCCTGCCTCCTCCTGCTCCAGCTCCATGAGCAGAGCTGCATGCAGGCAGCCAGTGGAAACCCTATGAAAACCCAGATAACCTCCAGTTCTGATAAAGCTGGGTTACGTGTGGAGAAAATCCACCCAGCAATAAAAGGCGTGTTTGTTAGCAGGAAATTAGGGCGGAAGTGTGCTTGGAAATGATTACTCTCTATAACCTGAAGCCATCCAGCTCTATGAATGTGGCCTCTAAAATATTTGGTCCTTGTTTTCAGTTTTTTAATCACAGTAACATTGCTTTGTAACATTATGTAAATTTCAGGTGGGCAACATTATACTCCGATTTCTGTACTCACCACCAAAAGTCCAGTTGCCATAGTCACCATACACGTGGCCCCCTTTGCCTGCTTCACCCTCCCTACACCCCTTCCCCTACGTAACTACTGATCTGTTGTCTGCCTCTGTGAGTTTGCTTTGTTGTTGTTGTTGTTTGTTCATTTTTCATTTTTTTGCTTGTATTTTTTTTTTGTTGTTTTTTCAGTGTTTGGTTTCCTTTAATGACCTACATCTCCCTGAAGGATGGGTGCAGGCAGCTAGGCCATGGTAAGAGATGTTCACTTGAAGGTCTTGTCCTGATGAAAGGATGCTTTTGTTTTTATAGTATAAGTGAAATCACACAGAAATTGTCTTTCTCCATCTGTTCCATTTCACTTAACATAATGCCCTGAAGGTTCATCCGTGTGTCACAACTTGGCCAGTATGGCTCAATGGTTAAATGTTAACCTATGAACTGGGAGGTCACAGTTTGATTCCCGGTCAGGACACATGCACAAATGGAAGAATTTTACTTTTTTATGACTGAGTATTATTCCATTTTGTGTGTGTGTGTGTGTGTGTGTGTGTACCACAAATTCTTTATCCAGTTGTCTATTGATGGACATTTAGATTTTTCCATATCTTGGTAATTGTAAATAATGCTGCAATGAACATAAGAGTACTTGTGACCATTTCTGAATTCTATGACCATTTTATTCTTACTCATTTAAGGAACCTCCGTACTGTTTTCCACAGTGGCTGCACCAATTTAACCCCCACCCCCAGGGCACTGGTGTTCCCTTTCCTCCGGATCCTCTCCAGCACTTGTTGTTTCTTGTCTTTTTGGTGGTGGCCATTCTAACAGGTGTGAGGTGATGCCTCATTGTGATTTTGATTTGCATTTTCTTCATAATCAGTGAGGGTGGTTATCTTTTCATGTGCCTTGTTGGGTCATTTGTGTATCTTCTTTGGGAAAATGTCTATTCAGATCTTCCACCCACTTTTTGATTGGGTTGTTTGTTTTCTTGTAGTTGAAACGCATGAGTTCTCTTTTTATTTTGGATATTAACCTCGTATTGGATGTATGGTTTACAAATATCTTTTACCATTGCATAGGCTGCCTTTTTGTTTTGTTGGTAGTTTCCTTTG
The DNA here is from genome assembly GCF_964339955.1 of Pipistrellus hanaki. Lineage (NCBI taxonomy): Eukaryota > Metazoa > Chordata > Mammalia > Chiroptera > Vespertilionidae > Pipistrellus > Pipistrellus hanaki. The sequence continues at coordinate 18,377,078 of NC_140515.1, forward strand.
CTGTGCAAAAGCTTTTGGTTTGATATAGTCCCATTTTTCATTTTTGCTTTTGCTCCCCTTGCTGTTGAAGTTGAATCTACAGAAACACCACTAAAACTGATGTCCAGGAGCTTAGCACCTATGCTTCTTCCATGTATTTTGTGGTTTCAGGTCTTCTATTCAAGTCATTCACCCATTTTGAGTCAATTCTTGTGCCTGGCATAAGATAGTGATCCAGTTCTATGCTTTTGCATGTGACTGTCCAGTTTTCCCAATACCCTTTACTGAAGGCAAATATTTGTTGTTTTTTCACATACAAATTACCCATTTTATTCCAAACATTTGTTTTGAATGTTTACTCTTTGCGGGTTTGGGCAGAAACAAACGGAGCAGAGCAGGAGGCAAGAGGACCCATTTCCAACACCCCACCACCACCCCCCACCCCCAAGCACTAGCAGGTCCTCATCAGCTGGGCAGGAGATAGGGATAAGCTCAACCACTGAGTAGGGTGTTGGGAGAAGCAAAGTCTATACATCACCAGACATTGCATTCCATCCCATTGGGAAACATGCCATGAAATATACCCTCCGGATGCACTGGTGAGTGTTGAGAGGGTTTTAGGTATCAGATACCTGGTGCCTGGCATCCTGGAGGAAGCTGGGAAGCCTCGTGGGGAGGAAAGAACCCAGGACTGGGAGTGTATGGCTTTGGGCAAGTTCTTTAGCTTCTCTTTGCTTTTATCAGTAAAATGGGAACAATGGTCCTAGCAAGTCCCTGTATATTGACTATCAGCCATGCTCCAGGCAGTAGGCTATGGTTTATTCCCAGAATCCTCATATCTAATGAGAAAGTTAAGCAGCTTGCTAGTCAGTAGTCAAACTGGGATTTGGCCTCATGTCTCTCTGACCGCAAAACTGATGCTGCTAATTATTGGACACACTACTTCCTGCCTCACAGGGGTCAAGTTGAACAATGCAGGAGAACTAATGTGTCAACCATAAAGTGAAAAGCAGGTACCAGGGATGGCTGTTATTTTTAACAATTAATAGCTAAGGGAATTCTGGAAGCTAAGGCCAAGGCTTCTAGCAAATGACAGTCCAAAGCAGACTAGTGCTGGGTCCAGATGTTTGTCATATGCACACAAATGGGGGGAAAAGTAAACCAAGATATTAACAGATGGGTGAAATCTAGAGAAATAGAAGGACTAATGCTGAACAAAAAAGAGACACTGGCACACCCATTCACTGCGGTCCTGCTTACCCATCTGCTGAAATCTGTCACTTTGCCGGTCCCTGAGAGAGCAAGACTCACAAGTAAATGTTGACAAGTTGTATGCACATAGGGACAAAACCTCTATCAATATTTTCTCTGAACACTTCTCATCAAAGGACTGGAGGCTTAGCAAAACTAACAAGCTATTATCCTCCAATAGAGAGTCTAAATGGGACTCAAGTCAGCGAATTTACTCAGCTCTCTTTATGGATTTAGGTCAAGGTTGGCCTCTGCAATGAATTTCAAGCACCGTCCCCAGTGGCCAAGTGCGTCTAGGGAGGCAGCCAAGAGTGAAGCCTGGGCTGGGATGAAGACCGAAGTGAAGCCGCAGGAATGGGGTTACCACGTGAGTTCTCTGTCCTGGGGAAATGCATCCTGAGCTGGTGGCAGGGGTGCTCCCAAAGCAGAGGACTTGGGTTCCAGGAGGCAGAGCCCAGACTCCTCTTCCTGAGCGTGGCGGCTGGAAGCTGGAGGGGGCGAGCCTCCCTCGGAGGGAAAGGACAGCCGCTCTGAGCTCCAATTGAAAAGCTCTGAGGTGACCATAAACACCATCTTCTTTCCAGACCAAGGAGCTCCAGCTCCCCCTGTGGGCCCCACCCCGGGCCTAGGAAAGCAGGCAGCCTGGGCTCACGTTCCCAGGGTTTGTCTGTGTTGTTGACCCTGTGCCCTCAGCCACTCTGTGGCTCTGGGGAGCCAGCTCTCAGCTGAAAGGAGAGACCAGAGGAGACGTAGGAAACTGATAATGAGCTTTACGGTAATGATTATAAACAGATACCTGGCCCTGACCAGTTTGGCTCAGTGGATAGAGTGTCAGCTTGCAGACTGAAGGGTTCTGGGTTTGATTCTGGTCAAGGCATGTACCTTGGTTGGGGGCACATCCCCAGTGAGGGGTGTGCAGGAGACAGCTGATCGACGTTTCTCTCTCATCGATGTTTCTAGCTCTTTATTCCTTTCCCTTCCTCACTGTAAAAAATCAATAAAATGTATATTTTTAAAAAATAGAGATATCTATTAACCATAGAACCATGGTAGGCAATCTGCGGCTCATGAGCCTCATGTGGCTCTTTGGCCTCTTGAGTGTGTCTCTTCCACAAAATACCACGACCTGGGCGAGTCTATTTTGAAGAAGTGGCGTTAGAAGAAATTTAAGTTTAAAATTTTTGGCTCTCAAAAGAAATGTCAATCGTTGTACTGTTAATAGTTGGCTCTGTTGACTAATGAGTTTGCCGACCACTGGCCTAGAACATGTAAGGGGTGTGGGAGAGAAGAGCTGTGTCAAGAAGGAAATTAAAATCGCTATAGTCCCACTTCCAAGAGACAAGCTGTTGGTCCTGGCTGCCTTGCTGTCTTCCATCCACGTGCCTGCCTGTCTCTCACGTTGCGTTACTGGGCTCCTTCGCAGACGCTGTTAGAAATCTGTGGGGAAGCGGGGGAGAGGCCAGATCCCACTTCCACATCCCCAAGCTCCTCCCTCCCCCATTTTTTTGACAAGGAGGAAGGACGAAGGGAGTTCCAGAATGATGGTTGGTACTGAAATTCTCTGCACCCTGACAAGTAGAGGTTTGGAGTGAGATTTAACTTGATTTAGAGAAATAAAGAAACGTGGCATTTCTCATACCCGTGGTGTGGAGCACAATTCATACCAGCTGGATGGATGGGTAGATTGACGGATGGCAGCGTGGATAGCAGGCAAGAGAGAGAGAGAAACAGAGGCATAGAAGGGGACAGAGACAGAGACCAGAGAGAGAGGCATAGATGCTTGTGCGTGCATAGGAAATTCTAAGAGGATGCTTAAAAAGTGTGAAAGTGGTTCCATCTTGGAGAACAGATAAAGGTGGACATTTAAATTGTTATTTCATATAGCTGGGCACTGTTCTGAATATTTTATCATAAACAAGCATTGATTGTATAATTCTTAGAACCTTTAAAGCGATTTTCCCACTTCAAATACTGGAAGTATGTTAGGTTCCATGGCAGAGGGGGATTGGGCTCCGATGGGACTCAGCCTGCTCGTCCGCGGGGCCTCAGGCAGGAGATGATCCTGGCGTATGGGGGGAGGGGAGGGCGGGGGTCGCGAGTCCTCAAAACCACAAGGGTCCTCAAAGTGGAGGGAAGCAGAGGCTCAGAGGAAGACGTAAAGATGCAATCCTGCTGCCCTTGACGAAGGAGGAAGGGCCATCAGCCAAGAAGACATGGGAGTGGCCTCTGGAAACTGGAAAGAAATGTTTTTCCCTGGAGCCAGCAGAAGGGGGTGCAGCCCAAGACACCTTGAGTTTAGGTGAGGGAGGCCCATGTCAGGCTTCCAGCCTGATTCAGCCACCGTTTCCCTGTCCCCACACACTGGGGTCAGCTGGCTGGACTCCTGGAGCCGCAGGCCTCCGAGCCCCAGGGCCTCTGCCCGGCTGCCCTCTCCTCGGAGGAGACACTCCCACTGTTTGTCCGTCGCTGTGGTTCAGCGGGACAGCAGGAACCCCGAGAGGTGTGAATGCAGGAATGAATTATCAGTGCTTGGAAAGAAATGTCTAACTCTATTTGCATTCTGTCCCCGGCCGTGTCTCTCATGCCGAGGCACCGATTTTATCACCCGGCAGACCAAGGCACCAGGCACACGTGGCCGCATTGGATTTAGCCAGTTAACAAGGTGGGAAGAACCATGAATGGCGGGAGTTTATCGTGGTGGCGCTGGGCACAGGGGTGCTTTCTGCCTTTCTCCCCGCCTTCAGCACACACCTTGTGTCTTTTGTGCTCAAGGCCCGGGGCTGCTGTGAGAAATGCTGCTGATTTGATGCTGAAGGATGTACAGAAGAAATCCCTGCATAGGCCCTGGTCCAGTTTCCTCTCAAAGATTAGAACTAGAAAAATCGGTGTGGTAGACATTTATTTCAGTAGTAAACAGTCTTTGGGCACCCAGAAGGTCAAATACAGCCTACACACACACACACACACACACACACACACACACACACACACATCTGTGAGCCCTGTGCACACACAGGCTCACACACGAGGGAAACCCATACTGAGGTGCACACACACGCCCACACGCTGACGCTGCTCTGCCCTTCTGTCTCAGACCTGCCAGGGACAGCCTGTTGCTCCCGGCTCTTGCCTCTGAGTAAAGACTAATTCAGAACCTCCCAGCTCTGGGGAAACACTCATAAGATTCCTTTGTCTACCTGCTGGGAACATGCTCTGTTTTTTAAAAGAGCCTTATTTCAAGAAATGCTGGGGACCGCTGTGTATCCCGAAGCCCCCAGGAAGATGTGTCTGCAGGATTCTGGAGTCCTCCTTGCCGACTGCAGCTCTCAGAGGGTGTGTGTGTGTGTGTGTGTGTGTGAGTGTGTGTGTGAGTGTGTGTATGTGTGTGTGAGTGTGTGTGTGTATGTGTGTGTGTGAGTGTGTGTGTGAGTGTGTGTGTATGTGTGTGTGTATGTGTGTGTGTGAGTGTGTGTGTGAGTGTGTGTGTATGTGTGTGTGAGTGTGTGTGTGTGTGTGTGAGTGTGTGTGTGTGTGTGTGAGTGTGTGTGTATGTGTGTGTGTATGTGTGTGTGAGTGTGTGTGTGTGTGTGTGTATGTGTGTGTGTGAGTGTGTGTGTGTGAGTGTGTGTGTATGTGTGAGTGTGTGTATGTGTGTGTGAGTGTGTGTGTGTGTGTGAGTGTGTGTGTGTGTGAGTGTGTGTATGTGTGTGTATGTGTGTGTGTGAGTGTGTTTGTGTGTGTGTGTGAGTGTGTGTGTGTGTGTGTGTGTGTGAGTGTGTGTGTCCTTCCTCAGCTTCCTGCTTGCTAGCTATGTCACCACAGGTAAATTACTTAACCTCTCTGTGCCTCGGTCTCCTCTTGGTAGGAAATAATGGTACTTTATTACCCCTTGGAGGGTTGTTGTGAGGATGAATTCAGGTATGTGCGTGCCCGATTTACCAGGCGCCAGGCACTCAGTAAGTGCTCCCTAAAAGCTGTGGCTGCTATTATCCCTAGTCCCCCACTCATCTGCTCTCTCACTGTTAATGTTGCCAGCAGAAACGGGGTATCCCTTTCCCCACTGAGTGCTGGGGGGGGTGTCCTTATGATATTCTGAGGAAACAGGTTTTCTGAGACTGGCGCAGGAGGATGAGCGATTTTCATTTGAGTGGAATTACCCCCCTGGGTGTCCGAAGTCCCGTTCCCCTTAGTCCAGTCCTGAAAGAAGCGGAGTTGGGGCTTCACAGAGCTGGAAGCAAAGTCACTGCCCAGGTTCCCATGCAGCAGCCGGGGCCAGGCCCACATCAGGCCACCTGCAGTCTGTCAGTCCATGTGTGTGGAGGAAAGGGAGCCGAGGGGGAGACCCACGGCAGCCAGAGCACCAAGAGGGCCAAGCGAGAGCGAGCACTCTGTTCAGGGAGTAAATATCTCAGCTCTTGGTCCACTTGCAGTGGCCACGCCTACTCTGGCCAATGCCCTGTGCCCAGGTGTGACTGACAACAAGCACCTGCAAAATCCCCCCACCTTGACTGGACATGCATCTCTCTCTGCTGAGCCCCTGGGGAGTGCAAAGTTTTAGCTTCCTGAAGCTGCCCACATGACATGCCTATCATATTTGACCTTCCCTTTGCTCCTTTCCTGTTATTAATAACTAGAGGTCTCTCTGTTCCTCACTTCCGATCTGGAGGGCCCCTTTTCATCATCTAGGCTCACTCCACCCTCCGGTGCTGCCCCACCCCACACACCCGACTGACTGGCTCTCCGCCCAGGCTCACCTCCCCGTCCCCCAGCAGCCCGCCCCGCCCCAGGGCCTCAGCAGGTGGCAGCAGCTTCTCCCCCACTTCATCCCCAGGCCTGGGAGGTGGTCTGCGTGGGGTTCCTTTGGGAGGGAGGGGGCAGTGTTTCCTTGTGTTGTGTTTTGTGTTTTCAGGCAGACATTGTGGTGTATCACCATCCCCAAGTTGTTCATATTCCCAGCCGAACCTCCTCTGCCAAGGCCAGGACTCTGTGGGGAGCAGGCACTCAGCCTGGGCCCGAGCCAGGGCTCACTCCAAGGGACTCCAGGGCCAGGCAAGAGGAGAGACTCATTTCCTGCCAGGGAGCCCTGAGGTTAACTTCCTCCTTCCGGGTGAGACTGCTTAAAAAGGCAGGGAGAGTTTATGGCAGGCCTCTCAGGAGGGCAGCGCCTGGGCAGGGCCAGGAGATGCTGGCCAGGGAAGGTGATCCATGAGGTGCTTCATCCTCCCTCCGGGCCTGCTGCATCCACAGGGCCCGCCTGGGAGGCCCCTGCCCCTCCAAGACCGGGAAGCCAGACTCTCCGACAGGGTGCAGGTCGCTGGCTCAGGGACCCACGGCCCCAGCTGGACCCTCTTGCCTTCTCTCTCCACCGAAGCGGGGAGCTTGAGCCCTCAGGTATGTTCCTATCAGAAAGCAAAGGGCGAGGCCTCGGGTCACAGAACCGAAAGGAAGGAAAATGAAGGTGGGCTGGTAGCAAATAAGGACAGGAAACCGAAAGGAAAGGGGGGGAAACCGCAAAGTGAAAGAGATTTCTGAGATCAGACGGAGGAAGGTGGTTTTATCTGAGGGGCCAGTTCTGATCAGTTGGTGGAGGACAGTGATGAGGGTGTGAGGCCTTGAGCCTGGGTTCAGACTCGGAGCAAAGTGTGCGGTGATTTAGGAGCTACGTCCGCCTCGCTAATGGCTCAAGAATGAGGTGGGGCTCGCAAGCCGGGGATTTGATAACAACCCACAGGGCAGGATTTTTCCTCAACCACGGAGACCTTTGGGTATTTCTTCATTCATTCTCACTCATCTAGTCATTAAACAAACCCACTTGACCTTCAACTATGAGCCACACAAATATTTGAAGAAGGAATGTTGTTCTTTGGCCACAACTCTCATTTTTCTTTAAAAATAATAATAATAATAATAATAATAATAATAATAATAATGGTCTGAAAAGTTACAACAAAGGTTCGTAGTGGTCTTGAGAGGTTTTCTAGCCATGTAATGTCAGACTAACCCCTTCCTTTGATTAAGACTCAATTCTCTCATCTATAAAATGGGAGGGATCATCTGGATATCCTCTATTAGTCCCTGTAGTTCTCACAGTCTGGCATCTAGGATAATCATCACTAAAACGCATGTAACGGCCAGGCTCTGCACTAAGTGCTCTCTATATAACACACTTACTCTTCATGTCCCTCTCTGAGGAGGCACCATCACTGCTCCCACTTTGCAGGTGGGAGAGCAAGGCCGGGAGTGGAACAGCTTCCTCCCTGGGCCATGCTCCGCCTCCCTGGAGGGAAGCTGTTCCATCCCCAGGCCTGGGGCAGGCGCCTCTTCCCAGACCATCCCTTCGATGAGCAGTTCAGCCTGCATGTCAGACAAGCAAGGAGTCTATATTAAAAAGACAGGAGAGCAAAGCAGACGTGGTCCTCGCCTGGAAGTAAAATAACGTGTACAGGTGGCCATTTCAAACCAGGTTTGAGAGGAGCTATAGAGGAGATAGCAGGGAATCAGGACAGACTTCCCTGTGATTCCATTTGCAGGGCAGTGGTAGCAGGGGTAGGAGAGCAGGATGGGTAGGCACTTGGCACACAGCAGGCTCTGGGAGGAGAGGGAGGAGAGGGATGGGGAGGGAGGGGAGGGAGGGGGGGGGAACTCTGCAGAGGAGGCAGGAGCTGGTGGTGGGAGGTGAGGTAGCAGCCAGGTGGCCACTCCCAGGCCGAGCACAGCTATGGGGAGGAGTTGGGCTTTGTCCAGTGTTTGCTCCAGTCTGTCCATCTGCCTGTCTGCTCTAGTGCATCTGCCAGCCCCCGTACAGGCCATCCTCTGCCCACCTCAGGCCAGCCCCTATTAGGCTGATCTCATCTGAGGAGGAGCAGCTGCCGATGGGGTCTGTCCGATGGCTGTCCTGTTCGTGCCTCCTTCTGAGCCCAACTCTGTGTGTACACACAGGCCCAGCAACTCTGACCCAACGGGAAGTTGAGAGTCTACAGAGCCAAGGGGTGCTTCCTGGGGTGGGGGATGCTTGAGGCCATGGTTTGCCAACATGCTGGGCTGGGCAGCTCCTCCTCAGATGAGCCCACCCCTGTCTGACATAGGCAGGCCCAGCACAGCTCCCGGTGGGCAGCGGCCAGCCTGTGTGAGGGCGGCAGGCCCCTGTGAGCAGGAGGTGGAACGTCCATCAGATAGGCCTGGGCTCCTGGCACCCTGGAGCCAGACATGGGGCCAGCCCCCCCCCCACCACCACCACCTGCTGATGGTGTGAGGCGAGCATTAGAAGAAGAGAGAAGGGATGCTGGACAGGTGGCCACCACCCCTGGCTCCAACCACCCTTACGTCATTTAACCGGTTACTAAGGTGATGAGTAGCAATGCCTACTGGCATTCTACTTGTATGAGTCACTTTCTCCTGGGCATGTCACTTAATCTCTCTACGCCCAATTTCTTCCAGGGTAAAAGCCAGTTAATAAAATAATCTGCCTCCCAAGATTGTTGGGAAGATTAAATGAAAGGACACAGGGCTCAAAATGAACAGGCTAACAACAATAATACTTAGTAGGATCATTATCATGATTATTAGTAAGATTCTGTCTCCTCCAGAGATCTCTGGATCCCACAGCTCCCCAAGGAAGATTTCTCTCCCGGTGCCTCCCCCAGACCTGGCCTTAGTTAGTCCCAGCTGCCTCTGCGGGAAGGAATAAACCCACCCCCGGGTCTGAAGTGCGCTTCCTCATGCTCCACCTGCTGGGGTGATTCAGACGGGCCGCCACCTGGCCTGCTGGGTCAGGGGGGAACCAGAGGCTCCAGGCAGCCCCTGCCTGGTCCAGTCAGTCCTCTCTCAGCCACGCTCTCAGCAGCGAGGTACGAACTGAAGATGCTCTCAGCCTCAGGTCATCCCATCTCCCAACACTAGGGGGAAGGGGCTGTATGATGGACCACACAGCCTCCCCCTCCTCCCGCTGCTCTGGCAGAGCCTGGAGAAGCCGTTCCCCTCTGGGCACACTTTTCTCTCATCCTGGAGGGGTTTCTGCCTCCTTGGGAGTGCAGGGGAGGGCAGAGGGCATAACCCCAAGGGGCAGAGCAAGGGACCGTATTCTTTGGGCGCACCCTCTCATTTAGCCTTCACTGCATTAAAGATCGTGATGGCCGTGTACAGATGAGGAAACTGAGGCTGAGACAGGATTGTGTCCAAAGCCCAGCTCTTAACTGCCATGTCACACAGGTGCAGTTTTCACGCCAGAGGCAGCCTCTGCAAACCCAAATGTGCACATATGGCTCAAGCTGCCCCTCCTTGGGGGTCCCTAGGGGCTGGCACTGAGCAAAGCACCCTCGGGTGATAATCTGGTCAGTGAACTGGGAGGACAGTCCCCCTGAAAACCACATGAGGACAGAGCAGGAAGCTGAGCCCTGCAGAGCAGGGGTGCTGGCGGAGCCTCTCCCTAAGTGAGAAGGGGCAGAAGATCAGGGACTCTAACCCAGGGGTGGGAGACATCACATGAGGGCTAGCTAAGGTCCCGGTAATCATTTGGTCTGGCTCGGCCAAGGCATTGGGGTGAGTTCGTTAAATGTTTGACCAAGTATAGCGGGCTAATTTTTAAGTTGATTATTTTGTACTTGAGGCCTAGTGCACAAAATTCATGCACAGTGGGGAGGGGTGTCCCTCAGCCCAGCCTGCACCCTCTCTAATCTGGGACCCCTTGAGGGATGTCTGAATGCCCATTTAGGCCCAATCCCACAATCCAGAACTGCTGCATCCCAACTGCTCTCCTGCCTGCTTTCCTGATTGCCACTAACCGCTTCCACCTGCCAGCCTGATCACCCCCTAACCACTCCTCTGCCAGCCTGATTGATGCCTAGCTGCTCCCCTGCCAGCCTGTTTGCCCATAGCTGCTCTCCCTGCAGGCCTAGTCACCCATAACTGTCCTCCCCTGCAGGCCTGATCCCCCCCAACTGCTCTCCCCTACAGGCCTGGGTCTCTCCCAACTGCCCTTCCCTGCAGGCCTGGTCGCCCCCAACTTCCCTCCTCTGCCAGCCTGATCACCCCCAACTGCCCTCCCCTGCTGGCCATCTTGTGGTGGTCATCTTGTGTCCACATGGGGGCAGGATCCTTGACCACATGGGGACAGCCATCTTGTGTGTTAGAGTGATGGTCAATCTTAATATTACTCTTTTATTAAAATGGGTAGGGGCCAGCTGGTTTGCCCTGAAAGATGTCCCAGATCAGGGTGGGGATTCCCTTGGGGCGTGGGGCAGCCTGGGCGAGGGGCCTGTGGTGGTTTGCAGGCCAGCCACGCCCCCTGGCAACCCACACAGAGGCCCTGGTATTGGGTTTATTTATCTTCTTCAATTGAAACTTTGTAGCTTGGAGCAGAGCCAAGCCTTCTACTTGCTCTGTGGCAGCAGTCATTTCTGTTAGGGTTTATGTATCTTCTATAATTGAAACTTTGTAGCCTTAAGCAGAGGCCTGGACCAGCCAGGGTGTGCAGAAAGTTTGGCTTCCTCCATCACCAGGGCAACCCTAGCCTCTTGCTCTTTTCAGCTCGGGGGCTGCCACATTTCTGTTTGGATCTCTGTATCTACTATCACTGAAACTCTGTAGCCTTGAGTGAAGGCCTAGGCTGGCAAGGACAGGTGGAAAGCTTGGCTTCCTCCATTGCCGAGGAAACACAAGCCTCCCTCCTGCTCTCTGTGGCCATAGCTATCTTGGTTGGGTTTATTTGCATATTCGCTCCTGATTGGCTGGTGGGCGTGGCTTGTGGGTATATCAGAGTGATGGTTAATTTGCATATTACTCTTTTATTATTTAGGATAGCCCTTGAATAGTGTTATAAATACCCTGATGGCCCTTGGCAGAAAAAGGTTCCCCACCGTTGCTCTAATCCCACCTCTGCTGCAGCCCAGCCTACCAAACCCAGGCAACTGACACCCAGCAAAGGGAGCAGAAAGGCTCATGCCCACCTCGGGCTAAGGGGAGCCACACCTGGAATTGGGATCCATAAACTACAGCCCACAACCAATTCCTGCCACCACCTGTTTTGGTAAATAAAGTTTGATTAGAACACAGCGCGTGCAGCCATGCCCACACTGTCCACGCTGCTTTCCTGGGCAGTGGCAATGGCAGAGGTGACTTTCGTGACTGAGACCAGGGGCCCACGAAGCTCTCCTCCCTGTGCCTTCCCAGGTTGCTCTCAGGCCTGGCCTAGAGGAGTGGAACGAGTAGCTGAGAATTTGGCCCCCAGGTCCGTCTCTGCCTGGGTTTGTCTCTGAGATCCTTTCTTCCTCTGACTCTTCCCAGCTGTGAGACCTGACATCTCTGTGCCTCAGTTTCCCCAGACCCCTCACTGAGCTGCTGTAGGATTAACTTAGTGAAAATAAGGCAGGCCTGTTGTCTCAGTCTGAGGAGTATTTCCGGAATTTTAATAAACCAGGCATACGGCCTGCAGCCTCGAGTCTGACATACTTGCTGTGAACACAGGAGTTCACATGAAGGACCCTTCAGAGGAGGAGGCACCTCTGGTTACTTGTTTACCCCACACAGGCCTGAGCCCGAAGGTGGGAAACTCAGGGCAAGAGAAAACTGAGTCCATACAGGCCACACCCATGCCTGGTTCTAGGCCCTGGCACGTGTGTGTGTGTGTGTGTGTGTGTGTGTGTGTGTGTGTGTGTCACACAGGGCTGTCACTCAGTCTCTCAGTGTCTCTCCTTCTTCTTTGCTCTGTTCCCATCTGTCAACCTCTGTCTCAGTCTGTCCTCCCAGGTCCCTCTCCCTCAGACCTTGTCGCTCCCTCTGCGGTTCCCACCCCCACTCCCAGGCGGGCGGGCCTCCCTCGCCGTGACTCCCTGCTCGCACACCCACATCAGAAAGATGCCAGGGGAAACAGAGTGTCCTGCCCTTGGTGACATTTAATCCACAGCACTTCCAGGGAAGAGGAGGAAATGGCCCGAGCCGAAACATCCCAAGAGGCGCGTGAGATTCTAAGGGCTGAGCAGGTCCCCTGGGCGGAGCTCAGCTTCGGAGAAAATGGGGGCCTGGGAGGAGGAAGCTGCCATTAGGATAGAGGCAGCAGTCTGTTTTTCCTCATGATTTTCCTTTTCCAGCAGAAAGCCGCTCTCCTCTCTCTAATGACAATCGCTGCACGTGTACTATGGGCCTGGGTGCCCCTTTCCGTCCAGGGGATTCCCGGAGGCCACGGTTGAGCTGAAAGGCCCCTTTGTGCAGAGGTCTCCGGAATCAGTAGGACGCCCAGCTTCCGGCTCCCACGGGGCTATTAAGAACTGTCACCAGCGACCAGGCAGAGAACTGCCCTGGTGGCATTTTGGCTGCACAGAAACCACAAACACAAACATCCGCTGGGAGCCGGCCATGGAGGTGCACCAGCAGGAAGCAGCAGAGGCTGCCAGCAGGGAGGAGTCCGGTGGAGGCCAGCTGGCCAGCAAAGCCCATCCGGACAGGTGGCCTCCCTGCCCCACGCCCCTTTCCCGCCAGGCGAATGGCATCCCCCTCATTGCACAGAAGAGGGAGCCAAGGCCCCAGGACACACAACTAGGAAGTGGCAGCTCAGGTCTGCGGCTCACAAAGCCCACTCTCTCCCCAAGGTCGCAGGCCTTTCACTGCCTGGTTCTCTCAGGACCGAAACCACCGGAGCGCCCACTGCTCAGCCCTGGCATTCGCATCTGCTGGCCAACTGGTCTGCCGCAGGAGGCGGTGTGTGTAACGGCGGAGAAAGGGGTGCCTGCAGCCCCAGGCTTACTGATGTCCAGCTTAGCATTATCAGGAGAAAACAGCCTCCCTCCCCGTTCCTGTAAACCCATCTGAGGAAAAAAACTGATTGGCCTTGCTTGGGTCACATGTTCCCTCCTGATCCAATCACAAGAAAACTCAGTTTTGCTTGGCCCAGCGTCCTCGGACAGGGTCAGGGCACCATGGTGGATGTCCCCCCATCCAGGAGCACAGGTAAGAGTTTAACCTAGAGGAAGGACTTCTACACCGAGGCCTGCAGGGCGAGGAGGAGTGTCCCAGGCTAAGAGGCAGAAGGACGGTGCTCAGACAGAGGGCCTAGCAATGCGGAGGCCCAGGCTGCTCCGGAGAGTGTCTCGCTCACAGCAGTATCCCCTGTGCCTAGGGCACAGCCTGCCGTCCCACCAGTGCTCAGAGAATGCTTCGGGAATGAAATCCATAATTGGCTGTGTGGCCTTGGACACGTCACTTGCCCTCTCTGAACTTCAGCTTCCTTCTCCAGCTGGTAGCTTAATGAGCCTAGCGTTCTAAGACGATGCAAGAATCTACCCAAGCACTTCCTCCGTGCTCGGCTTGTGCAGAGACAAGGCCTGCCTGCCATGGGACAAAAAGGGCTTATACACGTGGCCAGACCCGTCAGAAGGGGTCCAGGGGGATGGGGCAGGATAAAGAGAGGCTCAAGGACCGCGAGGCCGACAGTGGGCTCTCCAGTCAGGGAGAAGCGGAGCAGTTCTCAACTTCCCACTCCCCACCCCTCTCCCCCTACTTTCCACCCTCCCACCCCATCTTCCTGTGATCACCCACCGAGCAGCTACCCAGCGGGAGCAGAACGTCACTCCCTGTCCCCTGGCCCCAGAACACCCTAACCTGAATAACAGGTTGTGACATCCAGCAGGAACGAGGAAGAAAGGAACTGTGTGGGGTTTGGGTGGCTGCAGAGGGACTTCTTGTCCACCCAGCCTGCAATCCTGTCCCTGGCGCCGTGCTCCCTCCCACCCAGCAGGCCAGGCCTGGCTTCAATGCCAGAGCAGCCACGGCTGGCCGGGCGGGCGAGCCCCTGGGGACTCAGGAGCGCAGAGCCCTGCAGTGCTGAGAGGGTAGTGGGGGCTCATCCAGGGGGGACAGCAGGCCGTCCCTGTCCCTCCCCTGCCCCTGCCCTGAAGCCAGGGTCCCTGCTTGGCCCGGGCATGACAGCAAGAGGCTAGCTCCCTGCCCAGGTATATGCCCTGCCCCAATCGCGCGTGCCCCCCCCCCTCTCTCTCTCTCTCTCTCTCTCTCTCTCTCTCTCATTTTGTACACAGGTGATAGTTTTTCTTTATCTCTGTTCTCCTCCTTGTCCTGGTCTCTCTTCTGTTTCTATCTGTCCATCTCCCTCTCCCCTTGTCCTTGTCTCTCTAGTCTGTCTCTGTGCATGCTCCCTGTGGAATATCCACATCTGTCCATTCACCTGTCTATCCCTCTCCCTTCTGTCTGCCCCTGCCCTTCCCTCCTGTCCGCCCCAGTTATCCTAACTTCTCCATGCACAGGGGACCCCACAGACTGTCCTTTGAGCCTCATCCAGGTGCCTGAGCTCCTGGACTATAGAGGTCACCCCTAAGAACATTCAAGTTATACATTTTTATAGGCAGGGGGTGGGGGGGGGGGGGAAGGAGACATTGGTCACTTGAGTTTCAGGAAGGTAACGTGTACAAAATCTCTGTGGGTGGGGCCAGGCGACCACTCCGCTTCTCATCTAGAGGGCCCTGGAGGGGTTGTTGAGCTAGCACAGAGGGTTTTGTAGAATTCTCAAGAGGAGACCTGGATTTGCCTTTGTTGTCGCTGTTGTTTAAATATCAACGACAGATCCAGCCCACCTGCCTCAGTGACAGGTCCCTGGCTGGGCTCATATCTGGGTCCTTGGTGGTTGGGCTTTGGACCCCATGTCTGTTGAGATAGATTCTTCGGGTGAAGAAGATTCTGGGGGGTTGGGAGATGGGAAGAGCAGTGGAAGCCAGTCGCTGCTCTCAGAGGCCCTCAGAGGCCCTGGGCTGGCTGTGGGGAGGCCCAGACCTGGGACAGTGTCTCCAGCCCAGCACCTCCAGAGCCAAAGCTGCCAAATCACTGGTAACTGCCCAGCGTCTGGGCGTCAGCCTGGGGTGAGGTGGGCCCAAGGTTGACCCTCCCCTTGCTCAGGACTCAAAAGGGGAGGAAACTTGTATTTCAACTCTCCTCTCAGACAAAAATCCCTGGCGGGGGACCCTGTGAGGATGGGGCGGCCAGACACTCACATCCAGATTCCGACTCTGACCCTTGCAAGCTGAGCAACCCTGAGCTTAGCTCTGGCAAGTCTTAGCTACTCCCCGAAAATGCCGCTGTGAGGGTTAAAGCAGATGGTGCACGCACAGTGCAAACCACCCGCAATACACGGGCCCTGATTGCTCTTCCTCTGCTCCATCAGCAAAGACCCCTGATGGTGTCTGTGGGCTCGCTAGCTCATGTCTCTCAGCTGGATGGATGGGTGGGTGGATGGATGGGCGGGTGGTTGGATGGGTGGGTGGGTGGGTGGATGGACAAGAGAATGGATGGATGGGGAAATAAATCAATTCTCCAGGAGATGGTGGCTGACAGACTTCACTTTACTCTCTAACCTCTAACCGTGAAAAAGCCATGATGACTATCAAATCCCAGGGAAGGAGAGGTGGAGGCAGAGCGGGAGAAAGAAAGCCGCTGCTCTGTCCACATGGCAGATGGGGAGGCGCCGATCGGAACGCACGGTGGCCTCACTCAGGGGTCCGCTCCCTAACCTTCAGTCCGCTCACTCAGACCCCTGCTCACCCTCGTGGAAGAGCCAAGCTCCGGTTCTGAGTTCGATTTTCTTCTCTCACAGGCTACCGCTGAGCCCGAGCCGCTCCTCCCGGGACAGGATGAGACCATCAGGTAGGACCGGGAACCAGATTCTAGGGCCCGAGGTTGGGTCCGAGGTTGGCTTGGAATCATTTTCTGTCAGCAGTGTCTGCTGCTCTGGCCTCAGAGGTCACCTGGCTGTACCGGTGACAAGCGTTTAGGCCAGAATTTCAGGAGGAAACCAAGCCAGGGCAAGCCTGGGGATCAGAGGAGGAGACTCCACCTCCAGGCTGAAGGGCTGGGAAACCTTTGGCGCAGGGACCCCAGTGTGGCTGGGATCATGGGGAGTCCTCAGCTTGGGAAGCCCTGACCCTGATTGGAAATTAGAGACACAATATTTGCTTCAAGGAAATCCCTTCCAGAATCCTCATACCACCGGGCTGGGCATGAAGAGAACTGTGCCTTCTAGTCTGTGCCTTCATGCTGTGCCTCCTTCGGACAGATAAACTGAGGCACTGGCTAGGAAATGAACACAGTCCCTGACATCCCAAAACAGCAGCGAGGGAGTTGAGTTTCAAAGCCAATTTACTAGCCTGCCTTCAAGGCCACCCCCATCACTTACTCACTAAGTAGCCACCTCCCTGAGCCTCAGTTTCCACATCTGTAAAATAGGAATAACCAGTAGGACCCAGCACAGGGCTGCTGTGAGGATGGACTGAGATGACGCAGGTGAAAGCTGTTGGCACGGTGCCTGGCACAGACCGAGTGCTGTGTAATGTGATCCCCGAGAGAAAATCCCACAAATAGCCACACCGTGTCCTTGAGGATGAGGGTCCCACACGCCTCCTCTCCGCCCCACAGCATTCAGGGGGCCGACTCGCTCACCCCAAGGAGCTTGGGACCAGCGCAAGGTCACAGAGCTGAATTCAGGGCTGAGGAGAAGCATGTTGCCGACGAGGGGACGGGGGGGTCAGGCAAGGAGCCAGGGCTCTGGCCTGGTGGTTGGACTGGATCCGGGAGCAGCAGCAGCCACCAGTATCCTTGGGCGGGAGGTGGATTGGAGCCTGCTTCTCACCTCATGGAAGAGTGAAGAGCAGGACCGGGGGCGCAGGGTGGCCCATGCCGTGTGTGGGTTGGTCCCAGCGATGGGAAGGGGTCAGGCAGCATGTGTCTGTGAGGCAGAGGAGGCCCCTCTGTCTGGTGTTCCTGTGGAGAGCTGTGTGGTTATCTGTGGCGGCTCCCGGGGAGAGTTGATGAAAAATGTGGGGACAAACGCCACCCCCAAGCCGCCCTGGAGGCTGCCTAACGGTGACAACAATCACATTTCTCCCAGCAAGCATGGGCTCAGGGGCAAGGGTGTCGCCATATTCACTCTGTGACTGAAGGACTTCAACTCAGAGGCCCAGCTCCGGCCGAGGCCACGCAGCGCTGGGCGGCACCCGCACTGGCCAGGGCCCTCCTGACGGCTGCGCGGGCTCACCCCCGGCTGTCTGCAGCAGAGCCGCCTCCTGCCCGCCTGCCTCGCCCCTGGAGCTTCTCTCTCTGGGGCGCTCCAGGAAGGTGTGTTTCTCACTTTCTCTCCCGTGGCCCCACTTGGGAGACGTGGCCCGTCATCATGCAGCACCACCTCCCCTTCTCATCATCACGTGGTTCACACGGCTCTCAGCTGGGGGCCGTGGGCTGGCCCACGGGGTGGATGTGGTGTGACACGGGGTCTCATGACGTGGTCCCACCGTGCGGATCGGGCAAGGACTCCCATGCCATCTCGCCACGTGGCTTTGTGATGCCGTCTGGTGCTGTGGTCTCATGTCCGTGTCTCCTTGCTCTGCAGGACTGTTCCGTTTCCTGGCCTTCATCTTTGCCCTGGTCACCTCGTTGATCTTTATCCGCAGCTATGTGAGCTTCCGCATGAAAACCATCCGTCTGCCCCGCTGGCTGGGTGAGTGCAGCTCGCTGCCGGGGCAGGGCCTGTGGACCTGGGCAAAGGGCCGAGGGTCTCTCCCTCCCTCCATCCCTGGGGACCCTGGAGACATGACAGTGTGGGCTTGCCTTTGGCACCCCGGCCATTGTGGCGTGGGAGGTGAGAGAGGACACCCCCAGCTTGTCAAAAGCCTGGAGCCCATGGGGAACAGAGAAGTGTCCCAAGGCCCTGGCCAAAGCACGTGCCTACTGCATCGAAGGCTAGTTTGGAAATGAGACCCGAGAAGGAGAGCAGGGAGGGGATGAGGAGAGAACTGTCTGTGCATCGAGTGGCTTCCCCCTGCACTGGCTGTCCCCTCCGCCTGGGACCCTCTTCACACAGATCGCCCTGTGGCCAGCTCCTTCTCAGCCTTCAGGTCTTTGCTCAGATCTTACCTCTTCAGATGCCTTTCTGACCTCCCAGCTTCAGCTGCATTTGTCGTCAATGTCATTTCTTTGTTTTTCACTTGGTTGTTGTCTGTCTCCACAACAACCCATGGATACATGGGTGATGGATGGATGGATGGGTGAATGGATGGGTGGAGGGATGGGTGATGGGTGGAGGGATGGATGAAGGGTGATTGGTGGGTGGTGGGTGGAGGGATGGATGATGAATGGGTGATGGGTGGTGATGGTTGCTAGCGGCTTTACAGTCATAGTCTCATTTAATCTGCACAAAGGCCCCCAGGGTGATCCATGTTGTGGTTTTATATGTGGTCTGAGAAAACAGAAGCTTCCAAATTCCCCTTGTAGATGTCAGAATAGGAATGGGAAACCAAGCCTCCCAGATCCAAATCCTATCAAAGGCAGGAGGGAAAGGGAAGTGACTGACACCTCTGAATTTGTCCTCCGAGACAAAGAGCCCCTGCGATGGCAGTCAAACATAGTAACAAGTAGCGGCCCAGGCCAGCCCTTAGCTTCTCAGTAGCCGGAAGCCAGGCACCCTTCTTAACACAAGCTCCCCACCACGGAGTCTCAGAGGTCCCTCCCCTCATCTTCTTGTCAACATGGTTTACACCCATCAGGATGATTTATACAGATGCATGCTGGCCGCCATGTCCCCAGCCCAGGCACTGCTTTTATTGACGAGAGATTGGCTGGGCTGCACTGACGGTCTTGGAGGAGATGGGCCCAGGTCGGTGATGGAGGCTCAGATAGGAGTCGAGACCAGGGGTGTCCTCTGGAAGAGAGAGCCCCAGCCTGAGGTGGGAGAGGAGACAGTGTTTGAAAAGAGACCCCAGAGCTCAACCACCTGGAGTTTGACAAATCAGTACCTCCAACCAAAATTATCAAGTGACTATTCTGTTAGGTCCCAGACCCTGAAGTGAGGACCCACGCCCCCCCATCCCTCCATCTCCACCCCCGCCCTCTCCACCCCCCATCACAGTTTGAACTGGGGAGACACAGAGACCTAATTACAGAATATACAAAATCAAGAGTGCATGATCCTGAGTCCTGAGAAATGCTCGCAGTGGCAGGAAATAGACCAGTGGGAAAAGTGAACTTCAAAACCCGTTAGTGTTGCCCTAGCCAGTTTGGCTCAGTGGATAGAGTGTTAGCCTGCAGACTGAAGGGTCCCGGGTTCAATTCCGGTCAAGGGCAAGGACCTTGGTTGCAGGCTCAATCCCCAGCCCTGGTTGGGGCGTATGTGGGAGGCAACCAATCGATGTGTCTGTCTCACATCGATGTCTCTCTCTCTCTCTCTCTCTCTCTCTCTCTCTCTCTCTCTCTCTCTCTCTCTCTCTCTCTCTCTCTCTCTCTCTCTCTCTCTCTCTTCACCTCCCTTCCTCTCTGTCTAAAAAAATTAATGGAAAAATGCCCTGAGGTGAGGAGTAACAACAACAAAAACACATGAGTGTCCAGCGCAGGAAGAGGTAGCGTTCAGTTACTTCAGAGATCCTTACCCGGCTGCACAGACCCCACCTTGTAGATAATGCATTAATATAGAAGCATATGTATTACTAGGATACACACTTATCTTCTAATATGTTGTGATATATTGATATACAGTTGGTTTCCTTTCTAATCCAATCTATTTTGTTTCCTGATTTGGTAACTTGCAGTCTGTTATGGTCGGAGGCACTAAGTGCCTCAAGACCCTTGGGAATGAATGTATTCATCAGCTTTCCCCAACCACCACAGGTCCATGGCACCGAAATCAGGAGGCTCAGAACTCCTGGTCTCCTGGCAAACTGGGCAGGGTCTTTCTGATGGGCGTGACGAGCCCAGCTCTAACTGACTGAAACGTAACAGGATGCCTGTGTCATGTGACTGGGGAGTCCATGGATAGCGGGCTTCAGGTGTGGCCGGACCCAGGGGCCCTCACAAAGCTCAGAGTCCCCGTGTCCTGCTCTGCTGGTTGCTCCTTAACCTCCTCCCTGGCAGCTTTCTCTCTCAGGCAGGCGTGATGGCTACCAGCTCTCCTGTGCTCATCCTCCCGCTGAGCTGAGACACTTCCCTCTCCCTCGGGGCCATATCACCCCCTCCTCACCCCTGGGAAGGGCTGTCCCGAGGAATGTAACATCAGGACCTCCTGCCTGGGTCCCAGCTGACCCCTGGAGTCTTGGAGGCGGGGGGAAGGGACACTCCAGGGTGAACAGCCCCCGATGACCAATGGGAAGTGTTTCTATGGGCCCCCCGAAAAGGAGAGTTCCCACCCCTAGGATTTCTGTGGGGGCTCTGTCTGCTAGGACTCACTGCCAGTATCAGGGAGACCTACGGTGGAACCCCTGAAACAGTGGGATTCAGTGTGAATGAGACCTTAGACAGTGACCCGGCCCTGCTCCTGGAGCAGACAGCTGGGGCAAGGGGTCAGGAAAGGGAACTCTGACCTGACCAGCCACTGCTCCACCCGTCACCGAGGCCAGGGTACCAGGGGTTCACACCACGTCATCAGGGCTCCCTCTCCCTGGGTCCCCAGCTCTGCTTTCCTCACCGAAGTCAGGCCTCAGACCCTCACAGCCTGACCTCACTGGCTGGGCTCCACAACCTGAGGCGGTGTGGCGGCCTCCACGTGGAGTCAGGGGGAACCCACAGCCCGCACCCAGCCAGGAGCAGGCTCCAGCTTTATATCTGTATGCTTTATATGTTTGTGTATTTGTGTGCCTGTGTGTCTGTATGTGATTGTGTGTGTATGCTTATATGTGTGCTCGTGTGTGTGTGTGTGTGTGTGTGTGCGTGCATGTGCGTGCTTGTGCATGCTTGTGTGTGTGAGTATGTGTGTGTGGGTGGGTGTATGTGTGTGTGTGCACGTTTGTGTGTACTTGTGTGTGTGTGAGAGAGATTGAGAGAGAGAAAGGGTATCAGTGGCAAGTGAGGAAGGACAGAGGAGATGGGACCTTTAGCTCATTTCAGCACCTGCCACGGGAGGGGTCTCCGCTCAGCCAGGCCAGCACCACTGTCAGTCCCCCTTCCCACTCCAGCCCCAGCCCGGCCTCCACCTGCAGGGAGGGCCTGAGCACTTCCTCACTAAGCAGACTTTCTTCTCTCCAGCAGGCCCAGGCTCCGAGAAGAAGATCGGTACGTGTCTCCCAGCATCCCCTTGGCCTTAGTGAGATGCTCAGGGCCGCTAGCCCCAGCCCTCAGGTCCCAGAAAAATCTCCTTTCCAGACCTGCCCGCCTCTCTCCTCCCACCGCCCACTGTGCCCTCTGGCCCCTGAGCCCTGTGGCAGGGACGGCCCTTCCAGCCATTCAGGCTGACAGGAATGGCTGAGCTGTCCCCTTCCCCACCCCACCCACTGGGAGCCCTGAAGGTGGAAGCTGTGCTTATTGTCACCATGGCAATGACCACAAGCTTGGCTCACGGTCCCTGCAGGGGCCCCAGAAGGGGGTGTGATTATCTGTCGGGGTAGAAGTGTCAGTTGTCGAGAGCAGTGGGGCAAAGTGTTCTGGGCTCCAGGAGGGCCACCCCTGCCCGTGGGATGGGTGGCTCAGGGAGGAGGTGACCTTCAGCTGTGCCTTGTGGAGGCGGGAACAGCCTTTGCAGAGGCTCAGAGGCAGGAAGGCTGAGGCTCCCGGGGAGACCTTGGCTGCAGAGTCAAGGACGTGAGTGGAGAGAGCACTGGGAGGGCAGGGATGCTGACACCCCAAATGCTGGACACACAGCTGTCTGATCAGCGAGGACCCCACCCCCCTGAGGAAAGTTCTCAAGAGAATCTCTTCGTCACGGTGCCTCTGGCATTGCTTTACACACTGACCAGGGGCCCGCGCTGAGGGAGGCACTGTGTGGGCCTGGGGCTGAGGCTGGGGCTGTGACAGGAAACCCAGAACGAATTCTGGGTGGTCCTGCACACAGCTGCCGCCACCAACACTGGTCTGTCCTCTCCTCAGAGGTCGTGAAGATCAAGTGTGACCTCAGCAAGCCCTGCCCAGACAACTTCTTTGCGTTTAAAATCCTCAGCGGGGCCGCCAATGTCGTGGGCCCCTCCATCTGCTTCGAAGGCCACATGTAAGTACCAGAGGGCTCCCGTGCTTCCTTTCCTTTATTGCATCCACCCATGCCTTCACTCGCTGACTCAGAGGCTGCGGGTGCAGGCCCTGAGGCCCGCCCACACCTTCCACACACTTCCTTGTACTCCCAGTGGGTGAGCCCCAAGTCCCAACAACCCTAACAGCTTCCAGGTCTGCCGGCACCCTGCTCACTGCTCACAGCACCACCTCATCCGGCCCCCCACACTCCCAGTGGGAGGGGCGGCTGTCCCCTTTGTAACGATGAGGAAACCGAGGGTCAGGCAGGGTCCCTGGGCCAACTGGTGGTGGAGGCAGGACGGGAACTCATGTCAGCCTGACAGCCACACGGCTGGGCTTCCCACGAAGGGAGGTGCCTCTGAGGAGGATTCAAGATCAGGATCCAGGTGTTGACATCCGGATCCAGGAGGTGCCAGGACTCCCAGGTACAAGAGGAAGAGCCGGGTGGTTAAGGCCCCGGGATGGCAAGCTCACCCTCGGGAAGGAGCCGGAGGCAGGGGTTTTCGCCAGGAATCTGAACCTGCTCCACTTGCTCAGGCAAAGCAAGGGCCTCGGTGGTTCATGTACCTAAAAGGCCAGAGGCCGTGGCTTCAGGGCCAGCTGCATCCAGGGGTTCACACCACGTCATCAGGGCTCCCTCTCCCTCGGTCCCCAGCTCTGCTTTCCTCACCGAAGTCAGGCCTCAGTGTGTGGGAAGGTGGGGGGCCACAGCTGGTCCGCACCTGGGCCCCACCCAGCACCCGGTGGGGGCGAGATCGCCCCACCTGAACTGCCCCGTGAGCGTCCCCAGGACACATGGCTGTGCCCGGCCTGCACTGCGGCCAGAGGCTGAAGCCTGGGAGGGAGGGCGGTCCTAGAACCACCGGCCGGAGACGGAGGCCAGTGTTCCCAAGGACACGAAAGGCAGGAGGGGGACCCTGGGTCCTTTGCTCCGAGCCCGAGTGACTCCTCGGAGAACCCAGCCCTCCGCCGGGTCCGAGAGGAACACGGCCTGGCCCTGCCGGGCACCTGCTGGCGCTCTGCCGGGCACCGCGTGGGCCTCTCCGAGTGCCCAGCGGCAGAGCAGTGTTCACTCCGCACTGGGACCCACCGTCCTGTTCTGTTTCCTTTTCTTCTTCAGGATCATGAGTCCTGTGAAGGACAACGTAGGCAGAGGCCTGAACATCGCCCTGGTGAACGGTGAGCTGCTGGGTCCGCCCCCCATCAGACCGTCCCACTGTGGGAGGACCTGGGGGCCCTGGGTGCACTTATTCAATCCCTGCCACGCGCCCCGGGTCAGCCGTGGTGGCAGGCAGGCAGGGAGGCCCGCGGGCCTGTGGGAACAGAAGGTATGAAGGGCCTGGCCCTGCCGTGTGTGTGTGTGTGTGTGTGTGTGTGTGCGCGCGCGCGTGCGAGCGCACGCCTGCCCCCCAGGAGACATGCTTCTCCCTGGGGTTTAAACTGACACCACGAGACCTTGAGAGACAAGGATGACAACATGAGCTGGGCGCACACCTTCATTCACTTATCCAGCCACGGCCTCTGGCCTTTTAGGTCTCAGAGCTCCTTCAGGCTGCAGAAAATGCTCCGGCCGCCCCTGACCAGGCTGAAACCTGCTCGTTTTCTCTCCGCTCCAACTGGGCCCCTGCCCGAGAAGACCTCTCAAAAAGTCTCTGAAGACAGGGGTTCAGGGACCTTCCTCCCCACCTCACAAAGTCCGAAGATGAAAACAACTATCAACGATACTAAAAGCTAGCACTTAGTGAGCATTCACTACGGGCTCGCTATTCCATCACCGTGCTAGCATGGCACGATGCTCAGTGTCCCCATCGCCAAGTGGACAAATGGAAGCTCAGAGAGGTTAGGGCGTTAGGCGACTTGCCCCAGGTTACACAGCCAACCACATCATCTAGATTTTAACCCGGATCTGACTGGCCCCAGGTCTGCATCACTCAGCTGAACTACCTCCCTAGACTAGAAATGTCTCTGCCCAAGTACACAGCACCTACTGTGTGCCCGCTCTGCGCAAGGTCAGGGCCTCTGCACAGGGAGCCAGAACAACACAAGGACTGTCAAAGGCTGGTGCTTTGCAACCTTTAAGGGGGCAGTTACTCTGAGGAACTGTTCAAACTATATCTCCTCCCTCTGATTCCAAAAAACTCCGCAGATGGGCATGGTCTCAGTTTAACAAAGTCACATTCCGGTCCAAGAGGCCCAGGTGAAGTGCCTAGGGGCTTGGGCCGCAGTGGCTGGAAGAATCCCGGAGGAGCTGCCATGTGAGCTCCATCCCCCACCCCCACCCCCACCCCGCGGGAGACCCTCCACTCCCTGGGCCCAGCCCCCACTCTCTTCAGGAGCCCTGGACCTGCTATTGGGTGGTAGGAGGAAGGACCCCCTATGAGACTATAGGGCTGCCATCCCCTCTGCAACACCTCCATCTAGTGGCACAGAGCAAGACTGCACGTCTCCTCCAGAACACAGGGTTCTCCGTAGGTCTGGACCCTTTGTAGAACCCACAACACACCATTGAGATTACTGAGCTCAGGACACCGCGTTCGGTTCACCCCACTGCAAATCCCTTTCCCTTTAAGTGTCAGAGGACTCAAATTGCAGAGCTCCGACAAAGGTGGGAATAAAGATGATAATTGTGGTTATTTTCATGACTAGTTTGTAGCTAAATTGTATTTTGCATGCTGACTATCTACTTTAAATACATCTTATTTGGTTCCCAAAGCCCATTGTTCAGATGAAAAAAAAAAAAAAAAAAGGTCAAAATGCTCAGTGGTGCATTAGGAAGTGGAAAGGCAGAACACAGACCCAGATCAGTGGAGTTCTGTTCGATCCAGGAGACCTTCCTCCATTATGTTGTACCATTCACATCAGCTCAGAAAGTTACTTAGACCTGCATGCTTTCTTCAGGACCTGGTTTTGTCTCATTATTATTCTACTAGAGGCCCGATGCTCAAAGACTCATGCAAGAATAGGCCTTCCTTCCACCTTCACTCCAGGCCAGAGCCGCCTTCCGCCTCTCGCCTTGTGTCAATTTGCATATTCCCTTATTATTGGCTGTGGGTGCGGCTGTCTTTATCGTGGAGTGATGGTCAATTTGCATATTCCATCTTTATTAGATAGGATCTTTAGACCTTACATTAAAAAGTACTCATTTTCCAGCAAATGACGGGCAGAATGACACAGCACAGCAACTAATAGTTCTGCTCTCTCACCCCTCAGGAACCACGGGGAAGGTGGTGAGACAGGACAGTTTCGACATGTACTCCGGAGGTAGGTGGGCGCCTCTGTTGGTAATGAGGTCACGGTGGGCTGAGCTCCTTCCTGTGGCGAAAGAGCTATTGGGGTGCCAGGGGGGGCCTGGCTCTTGTTTCCACAGAAGACAGCCAGGAGGAGGCGTGATGGGGGTTCACGCTGTCCTGCAGCCTTTGAAACGTGGTGATCTCTGACAGTGTCAGCGGAGAAGTGAGATGGGGAAGGGAAAGCAGCCAGTACATGTGTTATCAAGAGACTGAACACGGCAGGCAACTGGAACTCGGGGGCCAGAGTCGAATACACGCCTCAGAGATATCCCCAGCTCCCACCCCTCATTCCGTCGCACTTCCACACTCTGGCCTGGCCCAGGGTACAAAAAAGAGTATGGAGGCCAAAGAAGACCTTCTGGGAAAGACATGGTGGGGCTGGAGTTGGAGGCCAGACATGTGTGCAACTGACATGCTAAGAACAAGGGATAGGGCCCAGTTTGCTCTGCTAGATAGAGGTGTTTACTTATTCATTTTAATATATTTTATTGATGTTTACAGAGGGGAAGGGAGAGGGATAGAGAGTCAGAAACGTTGATGAGAGAGAAACATCAATCATCTGCCTCCTGCACACCCCCTACTGGGGATTTGTCCGCAATCCAGGCGCATGCCCTCGACCGGAATCAAACTTGGACCCTTCAGTCCGCAGGCCGATGCTCTATCCACTGAGCCAAACCGGTCAGGGCGAGGGTGTTTATTTTAAGGCCACAGGGGTGCTTCGTGGGTGCGGCCTCCTGGGCCCAGAAAGGTCAGCTGTGAGGCCCCCACTGTCGTTCTGCAGCGTCTTCTCTCTCTGCTTCCTGAGCTTCTCTGACACGGCCACCCCCTAGGACATCCCAGTCCTCCTGGCCCTGAGCAAACCAGGCCCCCGCACAAGTTGCTCCATATCCAGAGAGCCATCAGCATCATTAGAATTTCCTTTAAATCGTGCCGTTTTTTAATCTAAATACATATATCGTAAAAGGAAATTATATCATTGTCCTGAGTAGAAAGACATTATGGCTTTTTTGGCCATAAAAGTAAGCACAACAGGAACAGATCAGGGTCCTCGAGGAAGCAGTGAGCTGGTGCCCTCCTCGCCCCCAGCCCAGCCCGCCTCGGCCTGCTCTGGGTCGGATGCACCACCTTCACAGTGCAGGGCGGTGAGAAAGGTGCAAACGGGACGGGGCCTGCTCCTTCATATACACAGGCGAGCTGTAGGAGCCTAAATCCTCTCTCTGTGACCAAGTTACTTGCAGTCCAGTGAGTGTGCCCCCCAAAGACACCCAAATCGCTAACTCAAAAAGACACATGCACCTTAGGTTCATTGCAGCGTTATTTACAGTAGCCAACACATAGAAGCAACCCAGATGTCCATCAGTAGATAAACACATAAAGAAGATGTCATTATTACCCTGAAATGTTACTCAGTGAGATATTACTCGGCCATAAAAAAGGAATGAGATCCTACCATTTGTGACAGCAGGGGTGGACCTACAGGATATTAGGCTAAGTGAAATAAGTCAGACAGAGAAGAATCCCGCACGATTTCACTTATATATGGAATCTAAAAACAAACGAACAAAAGACAGAAACAGACTCACAGACACAGAGAAAAGCCGACAGTTTTCAGCGGAGGGAGGGATGGGATGGCTGAAGATGGTGCCGGGGAATAAGTTTATGACAAAACAAGTAAGTCACAGGGGTGCAGTGTGCAGCTCAGGGAAAACAGTCAGTAATGTTGTAGTAACTTTGTACGGTGACCGGTGGTTAGTAGACTTACCGTGGTGTCACTTCATAAGGTATATGAATGTCAAATCATGGTGTTGTACGTGTGAAACTAGTATTATATGTTAACTATACTTATTTTTAAAAATTAAGGCAGCAAGACCAGCGAGGCTCGTAGCCACTGCAGAAGGGGGTGTCGGGGAGGGGGGGGGATGCAAAGAGCCCCGGGCTCCTGAGAGTCGACTGACCTCCGACCCCCAGTGGAAGTCCCCAGGGCCCTTCCACCAGTAGTTCTCACCCCAGATGCACATCCGGATCACCTGGGAACTTGCAAATTCCATAACAGGGGCCAGACCACCTGAGGGGGGCGCTCTCCCCCCTCAGTGCGGGAGCACCACCCCGGGAGGCCACTCCTGGGTCACCAGGGCGGGGTGTGGGAGCGAGAATGGCCAGCGGTCTCTCCCTGAGTGACCACACCTTGCTCTCCTTGTTCCCCCAGATCCTAAGCTCCTGGTGAAATTCCTTAAAGCAATTCCAGAGGGCGTGCTGGTGCTCGTGGCCTCCTACGATGACCCGGGGACCAAGTAAGTGGGAACCCTCCCTGCCCTCTCTCGCTCCCCACAACCCGGTCTTCCGGCAGCTTCTCCTAAGGGAATCGCAGACAAGCGCAGAGAGAGGTTCTAGGAAGTTCATTGCAGCCTTGGTTACAATTGTGATGAGCTGGACACGTGGTTACAGAAACCAGGGCATGCGGTGACATACGACACGTTTCTATATGCACCGAGGAGGATATACTGCATCAAAAACGGTGCTGTAGAAAGCAGTTAAGGACATGGAAGGACACTCATCCTTTAGCATTTTTTATTTCATTTTTGATTGCAATTTGTAATTCCACACTGTTCTGTCCTGTTTCAGGAGTTCATCCCTTAGTATTAAGTAGGGGGGAAGCTGGTTACAAAGGAGTTGGTATAATCCCCCAGCACAGGGGGAATTACAGGATCCCTGGGGTGGCTCAGGGACAGGAAGGAAATGCATTAAAACTTTGCAAAGATGGTGTCCAGAGGGCGAGGCTGGAATAATTTCGGTTACTTTGTGATGTTCCACATTTTCCGAAGGGACGCCGATTGCATTGTAAGCAGGAGTGAACCTTTCTAACACCTCCCAGCTCGCATCCCCCCAGCCCCCCTCTGCCTTCAGAGAGGAGTCCCGCAGGCCCCGCCCCCCTGCTCCTCCTGGCGACTCGCAGCCTGCGGGGGGGGGGGGGGGGGGGGGGGGGGGCGGGGGGATGGGGGGGCCCTTCTCCGGGCCGAGCTGACCGTCCTCTGTCCGCTGCAGGATGACAGATGAACTCCGGAAGCTCTTCTCCGACATGGGCAGCTCCTACGCCCAGCAACTGGGCTTCCGCGACAGCTGGGTCTTCTTGGGGGCCAGAGACATGAGTAACAAGAGCCCCTTTGAGCAGGTGGGTTCCTGGTGACTCCCGGCCCAGCGCGTGAGGGGCTGGGCCCGGGTGGATGGACAGTAGGGGGCGGGGTTTGGGGAGGACACACAGGGTAGTGTGGGGAGGGCCATCTGGCTGTCACCCACCCCAGAGGTCAGGGTAGCCTGATTGGCTCATCCCAGAAAGAAGTCCGTGGTTTTCACCACTTTGCCAGGGTATTATATAAATGCATAGGCACATGGCTGAGCCCCAACAAGGAGGGGGAGGGGAAAAGCAGGGTACCAGGCAGGTGAGGCGTGGGAGAGAGAGAAACATGTGGAGGTGAAGCCTGCATGGTGTGGGGCGGGGAGCCCAGCACAGGGGCCAGGATACTTCACCTTCTCCCCCTGTCCAAGGCGGTTCCCATCTGTGCACCCCCTGCCCAGAACCCCTCTGAAACCTGGGGGGCCTGGCCAGGCCTTCCCCGGGGTGAGGAGAACGCACAGCTCTGCCCAGCTCCGAGACGGGGCACTGAGGTCACTGAGTCAGACATGCAGGGCCACTGAGAGGACTCTGTCCTGGGGGCGGCGGGGAGCTATGGGAAGCTTAAGCGGGAGAGTGACAAGAGCCGATGGATAAAGAACGCCTAGCATTCAGCAAGTTCCCCCAGGGTCCTATTTAGGAGCCTCCATAAGGTGGGTACAGTTACCGTCCCATCTCACGGAGGTGGAGCAGGGCCTCGGAGAGGCTGTAGCCGGTTGCTCGGTCTCGGTGAGCCAGATGGAGTTCTCAGCCAGGTCTGTTGCCTCCACAAAGGCCTGCTGTTCTGGCTGCTTTCAGAACGGCAGCCCTGGCTGAGCCCAGAGGGCTCTGTGGGCGGGACCTCCGAAGGCAGGGAGGAGACACCGAGGCAGCCTGGAGGGGCAGGGCTGCGGAGGCAGAGCCGGGCAGAGTCAGAGGCGCGTGCTGAGGCCACCATGGGGCTGCAGGTGTTTGCCTTGTCTGGAAAACGTGAGCCTGGCTCATAGGCATCTGCTTCTAAGAGAATGCATCCTAATTAGAAGTTACTTTTTAAAAATAAGAAATAAGACAAACTAGCTGGAGGTGAAAGGAGATGCGCCTCTGGGTGGAGAACACGGGAGGCAGGGGCCAGGGTCCCCAGAACACCCCTGTGGGAGGTCCGGGGTGGGGGGAGGGCGAGACTTTTTAGGAAGATGCAGGGCAGGTGCTGTTCTTCCCTAAAGCACAGCATAGACCATCCAGACAGCAGAGAGGAAGCGCAGCACCATCCTCTCCCTGAAACGTATGATCAGCTGCCTGAGGCCCAGCGCCCATCAATGAGCTGAAGACCCAGATGGGTGAAAGCCATCGTGTCATGTGACCCCACACCTGGGAGCCGAGTTTTAGAGGAGCAGCATCTAGATTCTATTCTTTCGAACCAAGGGTTAGCCGCGACTCCTCCAACCGTAGGCTTTGCCATTTACAACTTTTTTTCCAAAAACTAAGCCTGGGCATTTTAGACACAATCTTAAGTGGTTATATCCCCTTGGGTATGTGGCAATTATAGGAATTAATATTACACAGCGGTTCCACCACGTACCAGCAGGATGGCCATAAGTAGTTACCTTGGCCCCATGTGCCTCCGTGTCTCCATCTGTGTCACGGGATGTTAATAGTGTGCACTTCTTAGGGCTACTATGAGGATTAACTACCTAAGATACTTCGCACCTGACATAGAACAAGCCTTTAATAATTGCTAGGAAGTTTTTTTTTTTAATTGTTATTATTTTGGATGCTCCAGAGAGGCTGGTAGAGGATTTGGGAGAGAGCCTAAACTCTGCAGTCCCACCCCCACTCTTGGTGTCCCCATCGCCCCCCCCCCCCCCCCCCCCCCCCCCCCCCCCCCCGGACAATCAGTGACTGGACTCGGATCCCATCTCTGAAATCTTGGGCAAGTTGTATCCCCTCTGGGGCTGTTTGCCCAGACTAGTAGTACTCAGCCTTGTCCACCAGGGGGCGGTGGTGAGAATGAAGTAAGTGAGCACCAGGCAAAAGCAGGGGTGAGCTCTGCGCAGCCTCCCCATTACCGCGGCCTCTCCCTCCTCTCGCCTCTAGTACTTAAAGAACATCGGCAACAAGAACAAATACGACGGCTGGCCGGAGCTGCTGGAGCTGGAGGGCTGTGTGCCCCGGAAGGTGTTTTAGGGCTGCGGCTCCTCCTGGCGGCCGCCAGCGGGACTGGATGGAGCTGAAGGACAGCGGGCAGCGGGCAGCGGAGGAGGACAAGGAGGAGGAGAGGAAAGAGGAGGAGGAGGAGGAGGCCGGCCAAGCAGCATGAAGGTGCTGAGGATCCCCGCACTCTCGGCAGCTTCTCCTCCCGGCGACCGAAAGCCCCGATGGGCGATGGGCGATGGGCGATGGGCGGAGGCAGCTGTCCCGCCCGGAGGTGGCCAGCCGCGGACGGTCCTTCGGAGCCGCTGTCGGCGGAGAGAGCAGGTGCTTTCCGGGGACTCTGCCCGTGGCCCCGAGAGAGGGGGACTGCCGCACCGGGCGGAATTAAATTGTGTTTTGCTCATGTTGAATGACCTTTCTGGCCACTCGGTGTGCAGCGTTTCTCCCTGAGATGGAAAAGGCCTGGATGGGGGTTGCTTGGGCTCCACCTTCAGACAAGGTGGTGACAGCTCCCCGGGCCTGGGCTGCAGCCAGGAAGGAGGCGGATGGCAGAGGGGTTTCCGTGTCGGCAGGAGAGATGCCGTGGACCCCAGCACAGGGTGTGAGACCCCCGAGAGCAGAGCGAGGGCGGGGCGCAGAGAGCATGCACCTGCTGCTGGAGAGGACAGGGACGGGGGCGGGAGGGAGCTCACAGGGGCCTGGAGGGCAGGCCTCAGAGGGAGCGTCCTCGCTGTGTTCCCCAGGTACCCAGGCGCAGCCCTTGGGTTTATTTAGAAAGTGATTCTGGAAAACAGAAGAGAAGGCACATAAAGACTGTGTGAGCGAGTGGAGCTAGCCTATGGGCACACCCCAGAGATCTCTCCGGGAGCCGGGGTCCTCGTGCGCCCCTCCCCTCTGTTGATATTGGCGGTCATCTCAGCTTCACACCGTGCTCAGCCCAGAGCGGTCCTTCCCAGCCACTGGCGCCCACTGACGTGATGAGAATATCCCTAGGGCTGGACCACGGGTCTGCAGGAACTGCCGCTGAAGTCAGCTCTCCGAGGGAAACGCTCGGAGTGAGGGAGCCGGCGGGAGAGGCACCCGCTGCTGCTCACTGGGAACACGAGGCCCAGACTGCCGCCATGCACCGCCCCGCCCACCCCGCCGCGGGCAGGGCCCTGTGGCCATCCTGCGGGTGGGCTACGGGAAAGGAGCCCAACAGGCTGTCAGCGGCACCACCAGAGCCCACTGGGGAGGCAGCATGCTAGATCCAGCCTGGGGGGGGGGGGTGGGCACACAAAGTGACCAGCATCTGCCAGGGCACTACAGGGACCTCCCCATCGCTCACGATTGGGGCAGGTCAGAGCCCAAGAAAATGGCTGTAGACAGTTGTCTGTGTCATTGAGCCAGTCTCCTCGCTCCTCTTTGTTCCTCACCTGCTATGTGTCAGCAACTAGCTGACACGGAAGCACTGCAGTGAAGACACCCAGGCACAGTCCCTGCTCGGGGCCTGGGGTGGGGAGAGCAGACCAAGAGCAGATGGCTTGGGAAGGGCCACCTCGGAGAAGGACTGCAGAAGCAGGGAGGCGTCCTGGAGGAAGCTTCGGAACGCAGAGGAGGTCTCCCAGCAATGGGGAGGGGGAGTGTGCCAGGTAAGGGAACGGCAGGAACAAGGCCTGGAAGGGCAGAGGGCGGGTGATAAGGGCTGAGTGGCAGGAATGAAAGCCTGAAAGGCCTTGTGGGCTGGGAAAAGGGTTTGGACTTAGTCCAGGGGCCTCGGGGACACGGAGATTTAATCTGGGGAACGGTGTGATCAGATTTGCATTTTAAAAAAATCCCTCCTGGCTGCTGTGGGTAGAGGCAGTCGAGGCAGGAAGGTCAGTGAGGAGGCTGGCCTCATCCAGGGGGCATGCGTGGTGGCAGGGACCAGGAGATGGCATGGGGATGGAGGAAAAGGACCAGCCCTAGGGATATTCAGGAAGTGAAATGGACAAGACGTGTGGAATGATTTTCTCGTCATCAGGGTGGACATGTCATCATCTGGATCTCTGCAAGCTGCTCGGGGTCTCAGAGTGTGGGGCTAGTATTTCCCTGCCCTCCTGCTCAACTCGCCTTTGGTGTCTGCCAGGGCCTGAGGCTGGGCGGTGAGGTTAGCACTTTCCAGTGGCTGTAGTTCCGGTCTTTGCCACTAGGTGGGAGCCCAAGATAGAAAGGGAAGGGCGGCCTGGTTTCTCCCGCCCACCAGCTCTTCGGAAAGGTTTTGTGCTTAATGGATGCATTACCTAGGACTTGCCAGTGGGCAGGGGGTTTATGTCACTGTTATTAACATCATCATAACAGCGGCACCTGGCTCTGTGGAGAATTGCTGTCCAAAGCTTCTCTATGCAGTTTTACATGAATTACTTCATTTCTTCCTCACAGCCCCGTGGGGTTGGGGGCCGTAGTTATCCCCTTTATACATGAGGAAAATGAGGCTCAGAGAGGTCAAGTGACTTGTCCGAAGTCACACAGCCAAGGAGCCTCAGAATAAGGATTGGCATTCCAGTTGATCTCCATCACTACAGGAAACAGACTTTTCAGAAACCCTTCCCCTAAAACTATTCTGAGGTAAGCATTGACCCCTACCACCACCTTCTCCTCCTCCCCCTGCCTTCCTCCTTTTCCTCCTGGATGCCACTGATGACATTTTGGTCAGAACCTCTGAATCAACATCCTCAGAGCACACTGTGCAATAATACAGATCTCATAACATAGAAACCCACCCCTGAAACCTATATGATCACGTTGACCATTGGACCCCAATTTTTTTTTAAAGACAGAATCAAAACACCCGCCATCACTGCTTTGGGTGAGGTGAGGAGGGAGTGTCTTTGAGAGAGGTGGAACTCCTCTGCAAACCCCTCCCGCATTTTCCAAGCTGGCTTCCTTCCACAAAGCTATGGGTCACGAAGGAGCAGTTGTTGATCCCCGCTTTGCCGATGGGGAAAAAGAGGCTCAGAGCTGTGCTTAGGCCACACGGTGAGACAGGGCAGAGCTGGACCGGAACACCTGGTCCTGGGCCCCTCACCACCCACCCTGTGCCAGGGGGAGGCTCCGAGGCCGCCACCCCCTTTTCCCTGCCCCCGGCGTCAGGTCCAGGGCTGCGTCTCGGAGCCCCATCTCGCCAAGAGCCAGGCTTCAGACTCAGCCAACGGAGGCCCCCAGTCAACCAGGCTTTCCGTGCAGCCCCTAAGTCACATTTCAGCAGGACTCCCAAGCAAATTGGGGGGGGGGGGTGTAGTAAATATTAAAGGGAATTCATAGATTAATAAATATGAAATTCCTTTTATCTCCTCCCACCCCACTCCACTCCTATCCAACGCCGGTGGACACATTGGGGATGGCTGCCAGAGGACTCGTGGCGTTGTCACTGCTCCGGCTGACTGCCCATTCACACTGCCCTTTACCTCTTGGGTAAGGTGACAGACGCCCCGCTTTTGGCAGGACAGTCCCAATTTTTAACAATTTTCCGGAAACCGATTTGGCTCAGTGGATAGAGCTTCGGCCTGTGGACTGAAGGGTCTCGGGTTCGATTCCAGTCAAGGGCATGTATCTTGGTTGCGGGCACATCCCCAGTGGGGGGTGTGCAGGAGGCAGCTGATCGATGTTTCTCTCTCATCGATGTTTCTGGCTTTCTATCCCTCTCCCTTCCTCTCTGTAAAGAATCAATAAAAAATATATATTTTAAAACAACAACAACAATTTGTCCCGCGTCCCGGGGCATTTTAAAAAAGTCCCGATTTTTCAAAAATCGGGACTTTTTAAAAATGCCGTGGGACGCGGGACAAATTGTTAAAAATCGGGGTGTCTGGTTACCTTATTCTTGGGGGATGCTCTTCTTCCCACAGGAAACCAGAGGCTGGGCCCAGCCATGACCGGGACAGGGCACAGCAGTGGCGGCGGGGGCCTGGGCATGGGAAGGGACCCCGGAGGAGGGGCAGAAGGAAGGAGCCACGCTTTCGCCTGGCTGGAGGGGACACACAGCAACAGCAGCAGCCGCAGTGCTCCTCAGCGCTGTGCGGGGAGCACTGGCGAGGAGCGGGCTGTGCTGGGCACTCTCCGTGCTCCGCCTGCTCTGTGTAATCCTCCGTCACTTTCCGTCCATCCCACCGAGTTCTCAGAGTGATGGCAGTGTGCCAGCCTCTATTCTAGACCCCGGGGAACCTGAGGAACAGGTCAGACCAGGCGGCAGTCTTCATAGAGCTGCCATGGCAGGTGGGGAGACAAACAGGAAGCAGAGAAGAAACCGTTTCGGTTGCTGATAAACCTATGAAAACACAATCAGCAGAAAGGCTGGGAGCTGCTTTGCACAGGGGGTCAGGGAGCACTTCTCTGAGGCGGTGACCATCAAGCCTGAAGCACAGAAAGGGAAGAATCCTGCAATTTTCAAACGATGGAGCCCCGGGAGGGAGACGGCAGTGAGAGCCGCACGTGCAAAGGGCCTGTGGTGAGGGGCCCCGTGGTGTGACCCAGGAGCTGTCAGGGGGAGATGTGGCGGGAAGGAGGTCGCAGGGTGAGGAGACGTGACGGATCTTGTGTGCACCCAGAGCACCGGGTGACCCCGGGGCCCGGGCAGAGCCGGATCTGTGCCTGTCCTGGCCTCGGCCACCAACGCCCATTCCGCAGTCCTCACCACCTCCCCAGGCCAGGCTCTGGGCCAGAAGGAAGAGGAAGGGAAGCACGGCAAGTCTCCCCCCACCAGCCCAGCTCCTGGGGAAAGGGCTGTGCTTGGTGGGCAGGTTACCTTGGACCTGCCTTGGGCAGTGGGTTTGCCGTCACTGTTACTAACAGCATCATCTCAGCGGCACCTGCCTTCCGTGGGGACCGGATGCTCTGTGCCGAGTTCACAGGAATTGCCTCACTTCGTCCTCACAGCCCCAAGGGGCGGGGTCGCCCTTACGCCTCTTTGGCAGAGAGGAAGGTTACGAAACAGAGAATGACACGATCTGATGAATGCTCGGACAAAACAACGGCTTCTGCTATCCACGCCCTCCCCTCCCACACACGGAGGATCTGACCCCACACACGGGTGGAGAAACTGAGGCTCACAGAGCTCCGTCCTGCTGTGCCCTGGCCCCCACAGCATGAGCAGCAGCTGCGGCCAACGGGCGTCCAGCCTTGATCTCGCCCCCGTGTTGGCGAGCGAGAAGGAAGGGGCTGGCGATGCAGAGGAGGGGACTGCCAGGGAGGACTCTGAGCACTTGTCCCCTGGCCGGGAATCTGGCCTCCGGACATTCCCCTGCCTGAGCTCCCGGCCACCCCAGCCCGCCCTGCCGGCCGCTGGCCGCCCTGACTGCAGCGCTCGGCCCCAGAGCCTCTGCCGGGCCAGCCGCCACACGTGATTCCCATCTGTGCTTCACGGGCCGTCCGGCCTGAGCCTCACGTCCCCACGCAGGCCGCCCAGCCCGCGCCCGGCGCCCCGCGCAGCCTCCGCCGTCCGGTGAGCGGTGCCCAGCCTGCAGGAAGGCCAAGTCCTGCCCGCGGGCCGCCCAGATGTCACCCGCTGCCCTGAGCCGCCGGCCGCAGTGGGAGGGCACTGCCTGCTTCTCCCGGCCCTGCCGGCCTCGGCTTCCTTCCTGAGGGAGGCAGGGGTCCGGCGTGACGAGCCACAGAGCCCCCGGGAGGGCGTGTGGGCGCCTGGGGACACCAGGCCCTCTGTCAAGGCCAATCGCCCTGAGCCCGTCTGAGGAGCTGCAGGCCCTGGAGCAGCTGTGAGGCGCCTTTGTGCCCCGAGAGCATGAGCCGCGAGAGGCCGGGGGGGCCTGGCCCAGGGAACCCCTCGGGCCCCAGCTCCTGAGCTCAGCACCGGCAGGAGGACCCCGGGCCAGCCCCCGAGGCCACCCAGGCCTGGTGCCCGCTTCGTGCCATGGGAGCGACCCAGGGGAAGAAGGTAGGAGCCCTGAGGGTCCTTTGGGGCCCTGGACACGGGAAGGGAGACCGGGTCTGCCAGGCGGGAGCCTCACTCCCCACCTGCCAGCTCCCCGGAGCCTCAGCCAGGCACTGCCCACCCGCCCCTCCCTGAGCTCACAGCCAAGATCTGTATCGAGAAACGGGCTCAGGGCAAGGCCGGTGCCTGGCCTCTCCATCTCTGGGGCTGCCCAATCCCTCAGCACCCCACTCTCACACCGCGGCTCTGCCTCCCTGCACACGGGGGCCGCCCCCTCTCTCCCCACCCCCTCACCCCCAGGTCCCAAGGCCTGTGGGTACCTGAATGCCGGGCAAGATAAAAAAACAGGATCATTATCCGCAGGTTGGCTAACCGGTTTGTTACCAGATATAGAGCCGTGGGCAGTTATTGGAGTTTTCTGTAACTCACTTCCTCCTCTGGAAGACGGGGAAACCGGAGTCACTATCTCAGAGGCTGGCGGTGGGAATTAAATGAATTAAAATATGTGCATGTGGGAAACCGTGCCTGCCACGGAGCGGGCTCAGTGCACACTGTGCTCTGTTGTTGTTAGAATGCTCCTGAGCTCATTACCCTGCACCTTTAAAGCTGGGCTCTCTGGGGGGGGGGAAGGGGGGGGGTGTCTGTGGCAAGCACAGCCAGTGCCGTGGTTATGAGAATGTGGGGTGTAGACGTCCCGGGCCAGCACTAGAGATGGGTGTGGGCGGGGCTGGCCCAGACCTCCGGGGTCACTCTCCAGGATTCTCATTCATGCTCAAGGTTCGCAGGGGCCCCAGTGGTGTGAGGGGCCGGCTGCCCTGTCCCAGCTCCCCCACCCACCTGCTGTGGTGAGGAACTGAACCCCCCGGAGCAGCTCCAGGGTGCAAGAGGGGCTGGTCCCACCTCCTGGGAGACTCAGTGAGATGGTGCCTGGCACCCCAAGGGCCCCAGTCAGCAGGGCTCTCTCTTCAAACAACCCATGATGGATGGCCTGGTGCATTGAAGTTGGGGAACAATGGAGGGAGGGGGAGGCAGGAGGCCAGGAGTGGGGTCTGTCATCCACCCCAGAGGTCAGGGTGGCAGAAAGAGGAGTCGGCCAGAAATCAAAACACAGACATTGTTGCTTCTGTTCATCCTGTTAATATTTTCCCTTGGATGTGGCATTTTTTAATCTGCAAAGTGGCACCCTGACCCCTATCATGATTTTTGCAGGAATCAAATGAAGACATTTCCCATACATGGAAACAATGTCTCTGTTTGGAATATTCCTGAAGCTGCAAACCTTGGCCGGCTGGGCACGTGTCGATACTAAAGAGAGAGCGCAGGCAGGCAGCGGGTCCCAGATAAAGCCTGTCTTGAGCTCTTGCCTTGCTCAGCCGGGCCACAGCTCCTTGGGTAGCAATGGGCCTAGGACTGTGGTCGGCAAACTGCGGCTCGCGAGCCACATATGGCTCTTTGGCCCCTTTGAGTGTGGCTCTTCCACAAAATACCACAGCCTGGGCGAGTCTATTTTGAAGAAGTGGCGTGAGAAGACGTTTAAGTTTAAAAAATGTGGCTCTCCAAAGGAATTTCCGTCGTTGTCCTGTTGATGTTTGGCTCTGTGGACTAATGAGTTTGCCGACCACTGGCTGGGAAAAGCAGCTCCTCTGGGCCCCAGGCACCAGCTGAGCATCCAGAGACCGCAGGCTCTGGTGTGCGTCCCCAGCCCCATCGGCAGCCAGGGCCCCTCCCCCAGGGCGGGGCGTGCCCACAGCTTCCACAGGCAGTTCCCACCTAAGCCCAGCACCCAGGCCACGGTCTTCATTCCAGCCTTAAAGAGGTTCATACTAAATAATGCCCTGATGCTAGCCTTTGCACTGATTCTCTGATTGCATCTTCCAACTGCTCTTGGGAGGGGAGAGGGGGTGGCTTTTACCACCCAAATAACCCGAGGCCCAGGCCACGCAGCTGGTGTGCATCTAAAGAGCCCGACCTGCCCTAACCAGTTTTGCTCAATGGATAGAGCATCGGCCTGCGGACTGAAGGGTCCCAGGTTTGATTCCGGTCAAGGGCATGTACCTTGGTTGCGGCCACATCCCCAGTAGGGGGTGTGCAGGAGGCAGCTGGTCAATGTTTCTCTCTCATCGACGTTTCTAACTCTCAATCCCTCTCTCTTCCTCTCTGTAAACAATCAATAAAATGTGTTTAAAATAAAAAATAAAGAGCCCGACCTGCGTGACCGTGGGCTCTCCCGTAGGCAGCACAGAGTGCAGTCCCACCTGGGACCCTTAGGGGGCGCCCTGCTCATCCTCTCTGAGCTCCGCCTCCCCTCTGTCAGGTGGAGGGTGGCTTCACCTTCCACACTGGGACCGGGTGAGGTGCCTGTCGCACCGCAGGGGCTCGGGAACTGTGGGGGGACCTAGTGCTGCTCCAGACGCTCAGGGTGGTGTGTCAGCAGCAAGGGAGCTGGCCAGGCCCCCCATGCAGCTGCCTCACCCCCTGAACCAGCCTGTGCTCTGCCTGCCGGTGTTTGTGAAGACTGTCGTCGCTTTGCGTCCGTCTTCATGAGCAGAAGGTTTCCCCGGGAGGAAGTGTTTGTCCCCGCGGAGCCCCGGGGGCACAGAGGCGGCCCCTGGCTCTCCCTCCGCACAGCGGTCCCCGGGGAGGGATGGTCCCGCTGGCTGGCACCCAGCTCCGTGCGGCCTGAGGACCTGTCAGGAGGCTCTCCCTGCCTGTGCCCCGCCGTGGGCCCAGCCCTGCCACCCCCTCCGACTGCTTCTCGAAGGGGAGTGGGCCCAAGCACCCCACTCCTCAGCGGGCTTCCCTAAGGGCCCGGAATGGGAGGCCTGGGGACAAGAGGAGAAGGTTGTCAGGACCGTCCCCACCCCAACAAGAGCAGAGCTCAGGCCCCTCCCTGAGCCCCGTCTCCCCATCACTCAGCCTCCCAGCTTTACCCACACCAGGAGCCCCTAAACTGCCCCCCGCCCCCCAATGCCTATCCACAGCGCCAGGCCTGGTGCCCGCGCCCTGCTCTTGGAAGGTGTCCTGGGTTCTGACCGCACGGCTGACAGGTGTTCCATCACAAGGTGTGAGGGATGGGACGGGGGGGGGTGTCGGGGGGGAGGCTCTCAGCTAAGGAGCAGCCCCCTTGGCAGCCACTAAGCCGGGTGTTTTCACCTGCTTTCCCTGCAGGCACCCCGCGAGGGAGAGGCTGCCACGCCCACGTCACCTCTGAGACCAGCTTGTCCCCTCTCCCCTGACCTCAGAGACCAGAGAGGGGACAAGCTGGTCACCTCAGAGGTCAGGGCAGAGGCCTCGCCCGCCTGCCACGGAGCGCCACACGCCCCTGCTGTCCTCATGCCGTCCTCACAGAGGCCCCAGGAGGAGGCTGCTGCCCTCGCCCCCGTTCTGTAGACCCGTCACTGGGGCTCAGCGGTCCCCAGCGAGGAGGCGGCCGAGCGGAGGCTGCACTGACGTCCGCCCGGCCGGCCAGCGGGCACTGCCCCAGGCCGGCACATCGCATCCTGATCCCGGATCCCCCACCGCCTCCACCCCACTCCACGGCAGAGGAGGCCGAGACCCAGGCGTCAGGCCCAGCAGGCGGGCCAGGCGGAGGCCCGGTGTGGGCTGACTCTGCCCTCCCTCCCGGGGTGTCCGCCCCCCGGCTTCCCGTCTGCCAACGGGGGTGAAGAGAGCTCCCACGTGGGCGTCAGGGGGTCAGGCTTCCGTGAGGAAGTGCCCGAAGCACCTCGGACACTCCTCTCTCCCAGGGCCTCGGTTTCCCCACATGGGAAAGGGGGGGGGGGGTCTGGGAAATGATTCCCAGCCGGGGTAAAGGTGACCAGCGGCAGTTAATTTGGGGAGGGGGCGGGCCCCTTTCCAGACCTTGCAGCTGAGGGCAGAGATGGAGTTCAGGGCACGGGCCTTGTCCCTTTGTCCTCAGCAGGACTCAGTGCAGAACGAAAATACGGGGCCCCTTGTTCAAAGGTTATTACGGACCATAAGACGGCGACAACAGGGATTAATCCGAGCACAGGATCCTTCTGAGTGCATTTGCGACGGCAGGGGTCCCAGGCCCCTGGCCTTGGTGCCGGCCGGGGGCATGGGTGTGGGGCCACGTTCCTGGGATCTGGGGAGCCTGGCTTTCTTTCTTTTTTTTTCTTTTTTTTAATATATTTTATTGATTTTACACAGAGAGGAACTGAGAGGGACAGAGAGTTAGAAACATCGATGAGAGAGAAACATCGACCAGCTGCCTCTTGCACACCCCGCTCTGGGGATGTGCCCGCAACCAAGGTACATGCCCTTGACCGGAATCGAACCCGGGACCTTTCAGTCCGCAGGCCGACGCTCTATCCACTGAGCCAAACCGGTCCCGGCTGGAGAGCCTGGCTTTCCAAACCCCGGACTTGGCCACCCAGTCCCAGGCCCCCCTTCTTCTCCATCTGGTCACCCCCTGGATCGGAGAGCCCGGATGTTTTCCTCCAGCGCCTGAGCCCGTCGGCAGACACTGTCTTTCCCTTCTCTGTGAACTGTCCCCCCCTCATTCACCGCCCTCAGAGCAGCGGCCAGGAGCCCTGGGAGAGGTTGGAGTTGAAATGTCCTCCCTGGGGAAGCCAGGGACAGGGTGGGGTTGGAGGGCTGCAGGGGTGCGGGCAGCAGCTGACAGGGCGCCTGAGGGCAGGCAGGGCGGCCTTTGGAGGCAGGACAGGGCAGGTCTGTCCCCGAGGCCACCTGGTGGGCTTTCCTTCTCCTCCACCGTGGCCGCCCCGAGGTTGGTCCAGGATTGGGTGCCCGGGCTGCCTCGAGCCCGTGGACAGCTGGGCCTGCATAAGGCAGTGGCGGAGGGTCAGCGGGTGGAAGTCAGGGCACCTCCACCGGGGAGCTTGGAGCAGGTGCTGCCAGACTGCCCGGAGGAGGGCAGGCCGCTTTGGAAGCAGACAATGGCACCACTCATTCTCTGTGATCGTCTTTTCCAACAAAAACTTCTCCGCCCCATCCTTATGGCTGGGCGCCTGGCTTGGGAGGAAAATAAATCAAAGGGGGAAAGAAGACAGAGGCTGGCTCCGCTGACAGCTCCAGGAAACCTTCCCTGAGTGGATCTCAAATACCTGCACAGGGGAGGGCTCAGGGCAGGGGGGAGGGCTCGGCAGGGGCGAGGGGACACGCTGGTCTCAGAGGTGCCTGCAGACCCGGACTCTGATTTCACCGGCCGGCAGATCACCAGGCGGCTGGGAAGGGTGGAGAGATTAGAAGCGGCCAGGCCTCCTCTGGGACCCCAGAGCACCTCCGCTCGCCCTGAGTTCCCCATTGTGATCTCAATAGTCCCCACCACTCTGGCCACAGTTGTAATTTCGCGTGTAATTCTGTGATGTATCCATGAGGGGAGAGACACTGCATCTGCCTTATGTCCCTGGTACCAGCAGTACTAGGTGCTCAGTCACTCAGGAGGAGAGGAAGGGGAAAGGCAGGCTGACCCCCTGGAAGTAACAGGGCAGAGCTAATCTCGTGCAAGGGACCCCAGGCCTCAGGCTGGGGGAGGGTTCCTTTATCCCACACGCCCCCTCCTTGCCTTCCAATCGCTTTCAAACTTCGACCCGCATACACACACACAGATACCACACACACCACACACACACCACACACACACACCACACACCATACACACACACACCATACACACACACACACACACACACACAGATACCACACACACCACACACACACCATACACACACACCACACACACACACACACACCATACACACACATACACACACAGACACCACACACACACACAGTATACACACACACAGATACCACACACACCACACACACATCACACACACACACCACACACACACCACACACCATACATACACACACACACCACCACCACCACCACCACCACACCACACACACACACACACATTTCACTGTACAACTTCCTGGCCAAATGCAAAGTCCTCATTGGTGGTTCATCATTCATTCCACCAGCACAGGCTGGCACCTACTGGGTCCCAGGGTCCCAGGCACCAGAGACCAACCAGCACCAGGTCCTGTCCTCGGGGGCACAGCCCGGCAGTCGAGAAAGAAGTCCCCGGCGACGACAGGGCAGGTGCCGGGTGCTCTCGTGAGGGAAGCACAGAGGACCCCGGGCACAGCACGGGGCCTCCCAGGGAGAGGAGCAATGGGGGCGCTCTCGGATGCCCACGCTGTGATCTGGAGAATGAAGAGGGCTAACAGGCCGGGGCCACACCAGCATCCCGGAGGTCTGCGGGCACGGCCCGTCCCAGGAACTGAGGGAACCTCTTGGAACTTGGGGCTCCTCTTCCCGAGCCGCATGGAGACTCCTCATCCCCGGTTCTGGGGCAGGGACTCTGGGGCTGGTTCATGTGGGGCCATAACTCCCCTCTTCCCCATCCACCCCCCTGCTGGCCCTGCCACCACACCCCCAACCCCAACTGTGCTTCTACCTCAGTCTCTTGATCAAGAACTTTTGTTTTCTCTCCTTCCTTTTGCTCAGTTATTCCAAGCGGAGGTGAGAGAAAGGGAGGGACTGAGAGGGAGAGGGAGACAGAGATGATAACAGGAAGAGCGGTCCCTGAGAGCAGACGGAGGAGGCCCCACACCTGTCTCCTGGCCTGACCTCCGTGCCCACCTCGTCCGGGTTTTCCTCCCAGATGTTTCAATGCCTCCAGCTAAGAAAGGGGGAGGAGCCAAGAGGGCCGGCTCAGCCCCCCTCAGTCCCAGGGCCTCATCTCCCTCCTGGAAGGAAGAGAGAAGGCCATTCCTTTCATGCTTTCTCATTGCCCTGTGCACACCTCCTAGTGCAGGCCTCTGCCCACTGACATGGAAGTCTGCCTCAGGGTCCTGAGTGACCCCCAGAGAGACCATCGCCCTCCCTGGGCTCCAAGTTTCCACCACACCTCCCCTCCC
Organism: Pipistrellus hanaki; assembly: GCF_964339955.1. Lineage (NCBI taxonomy): Eukaryota > Metazoa > Chordata > Mammalia > Chiroptera > Vespertilionidae > Pipistrellus > Pipistrellus hanaki. Next base: position 18,420,690 of record NC_140515.1, read on the forward strand.
CCGTCAGGCTTGGCAGCTGTGCTACCCCCGTTAGAGGTAAATGAGGGGGGAGGGGGAGGAAATGGGGAACCCTCACCCCAAGAGATGCAGGGCACATGCAGTGTCCTTGGCCCCTCTCAGCAGCCTGGCCCGGGCTGTCTTCCCCACTTCACGGCTGTAATGGAGTCGGGAGAGATCTCTGAGTTAATGCAAGGCGGCCGTCAGCTTCCTCCCCCCACACCGAGGGCTGCAGGGACCTCACACAGCGCAGCGCAGCCTTGGCCTGCACCCACAAGAGGGACGGGAACCTCCCAAATGGTTCAGAAGCTTAGGCAGCCACAATTCTGCTCAGGCCTCTATCCTCATCTGTAAAATGGGTACTTCTTAAAGACAAAAACAAGAATGCCTTCCTGCCCAGCTTCTATAGCTCAATGGTTGAGCATTCACCCAGGAACCAGGAGGTCCCAGGTTTGATTCCCAGTCAGGGACACACCTGGATCTCAGGCTCTATCCTCAGTAGGGAGCATGTAGAAGGTTGCTGATCGCTGTTTCTATTTCTCTATCCCTATCCCTCTCTCTCTCAAATCAATTTTTTTAAACATTTTTAAAAATTAAGAAGAATGCTTTCCAGTAACTCCCCCAGAAACCTCACCACAAACCCAGCTTCAGAGGTACGAGGTCCCCGTTCACCAACACGAAAACCCCGACAGAGCGGCTGAGTTCACGCTCAAGGTCAGGACCAGGGCTGGGGCTTGAGCCCAGATAGACTGGCTCCTCGGCCCACAGTCTCGGTGACTTGTTTTTCAAATGTCAGGATGCAACTGCATCTCAAGCCAGAATAACTCTCCACCTTGCTGGGTCGAGGCACTGGCCCGCGGTGGCTCCGTCCCACTGGGAGCAGCCGGAGAAGGGATGCAAAGTTCAGTCGAATTTAATTTCCAGAGAAAGGGCTGGGAGGTGGGGCCAAACCCAAAGCCAGCTTTTGAGGAGCCAGAAACCCAGAAACACCCTCGCTGGGCCCCAGGGATCTGCTTTCAGAACACTGTGTCTCCCGGGCCGTGAACGGGGCCTTTGTTAGCTAGAGATCGGATCTCGGGCCGGGGCCGAGAGAAAGGGCCGGGAGCTGGGACTCTGCTTTGTGATCTGAAAATCAAAGAGGAGGCCAAGAAAACCAGAGGCCTGCCCAGGGAAGCGGGAGGGCCCGGCTTGGGCCCAAGGAAACACAGGGTGAGGCTGGGCGTCCCCTGGGCTGTCACTCACAGAGCCTCTGAGACCCGGGCGGAAGCTGGGTGGTGGTGCAGTCTGAGGGACCAGCGGGGCCTTTCCCTGATGCGCCTGAGCTCCGGGGACCACTTTGGGGTCATTTGGGGGATAGAGTGCGGCTCGTTCATGGCAAATGCACCCCTGGTGGGTCGTCCCTGTGCCTCCCCGGGACAGGCTCCCTCGGGTCTCAGCTCAGAGAGGCCCTCTGACCCCTCCAGCTGAAGCCACCCCTCCCAGTCCCTAGTCCTGGGCTGGCTTCTCCGAGCCCACCACCCTTTGGTTCTTCCTGTAACTGTTTCACATCTGGTTTTCCCAGCCAGCATTCTGCTCCGTGAGGGCAGGGACCTTGCCTGTCGCTCCTGCCGGATGCTCAGAGCCCAGCACAGGGCAGACATGTAACAGGCACAAGTGAACCATGGCTGCCAGACAGGGAGCTCACCCTCCACTCCACAGATATGCCCTGAACATCCACTTGGGAGCCAGATGCTGCCCCGGGCCTGGGGCACAGAGGGCAGCCCAGCCCAGGGCCACTCAGCTGCCAGTCTGCTCAGGGTGCCATGAGTGGCTGGCCGGTGGGGGTTAGAAAAGGTGCCCTCCTCACAGGCCTTCCCCATCAGCTCCCGAGAATCATAAGATCGCATTGCATTCTCCACCATCACCACGGTTGGGTGCCAGCGTGGAGATGCCCCAAGGACCAGCTGCCCCCTTCCTGGTGCCCCTGTATCCTCCTGCCCAGGAGCCTTCTACCCTCAACAGCCCTGGGGCAGAGGAGGAAAAGGCAGGATCTCAAACCCATGCCGATGTTGTTCTGCCCACCGGCAGGCTGGGGGCTTGACGGTCCCTTGGCATCCCTGAGAAGAGCCGGTCCGGCCCCTGGCTCGCCCGTCACAGCCCCCAGGCTGCCCAGGGCCGCTCCGCCAGGCGGCCTCTCTGTGGGCAGCCACACTGTAAATCCCAAGGCCTGCGGGTTCCCTCAGGGGGACCCTCCTGGGAACAGGCTTCAGCCCTGGCCCTGCGGAGGCCCCAGTGAGGCCACACCTGAGGTTAGTTCTCGTCTTTCTTCCAAAACCCCCACTTGGGTGCTTTCACATAATTGGGCCCAGGCTTTCCTCGCATAAGATCTGTCACATTCTTTTTTTTTTTTTTAATATTTTATTGATTTTTTTACAGAGAAGAAGGGAGAGAGATAGAGAGTTAGAAACATCGATGAGGGAGAAACATTGATCAGCTGCCTCCTGCACACCTCCTACTGGGGATGTGCCCACAACCAAGGTACATGCCCTTGACCGGAATCGAACCTGGGACCTTTCAGTCCGCAGGCTGACGCTCTATCCCCCCAGCCAAACCGGTTAGGGCAGATCTGTCACATTCTTCCTCAGAGATGATTTGTGGATAGATGAACAAATGTTTATTGTAATTATTAAATTCTTTAAATCATTTGAGCTACATATTAGTTACAAAAGACTACTTGGAAAACGTGCATATGTGGGGTCCGATGGAGCATGGCCAATAAACACCCAGGATCTGACCACTTTGCTAAAGAAAAAGCCCCTGGGCCCCACGGGGGAGGAGCCTGGGGCCTGCGCATCCCTCCTCTCTCCTCGTCTCTGAGGCCACCTCCCTCCGGCCTGGGCGCCGAGCCCTGCAGCGTTGAGATTCCAGCTCTGCGTCAGTGGGAGTGGGAGGTGGCGTCTGCAATCGCCTTCCTCCGTTTACCGTGTGTTCCTGAGGGTCGTGCACGGTGCCGGGTGTACCCGAAAGGTGTGTGCAAGGCCAGACAGTGTCTCCCGGTTCAACTGTGCCGCGACCACCCCGCCACACTCCACTGGGGGCTCTCGGTTGTTCCCCGCACTTCATCCTGACCGTGTTGCCATGGCTTCCCTGTGCGTGTCTCCGAGTGTCCACGTGTCTCCCGGGTGTGGGCCGGGAGGTGGGGCTGCTGCGTCTGAGGGCACAGACATCCTTACCCGTCAGGAGGCCCACGTTACCTCTGCCTCAGGGTCGGCTCTGGGCCTGGGGTTAAATCCGCCTAAGGCAGAGGAACAGGAAAAAGGCTTACAGAGTTTTTTTTACGTGGGAGTCCCCATAGGAGAACGACACCCCCACAGCGGAGAGATCTGAGGTATTAGACACCAGACTGAACAGAAAATAGCAGCTGAGGAAAAGTAACCGGAATACCATCCTTCGCACCTTTGCTAGAAAGAGCCAAAGTGGTGATAACACGTCACCGCCCACCACCTTGTCTGTATTCAGCGGCCCCACAGTCTTAGCAACATTTTCTAGTTTCAAAACAGCTTCGCTTTTGTAAAGCTCATAGATGTACATTGGTATCTCATGGTTTTGCTTTCTTTGTTGAAAACAGCAGACTTGGTTTAAAATATATATTTAGAAACCTATACATTTTTAAGGTGTATTTTATTTTATTTTTTGTTTAAGTCCTTTATAAGATTTTTCCCCATTTTTTTAATTAACATATGATATGTGTACATATCTTACCATTGCCCCCCCACCCCACTCCCATACGTGCCCTCACCCCCCAGAGTTCTGTGTCCATTGGTTATGCTTGTATGCATGCACACAAGTCTTTCAGTTGATCTCTTATCTCCCCCTCCTCCCCTTACCCTCCCCGCTGTAATTTGACATTCTGTTTGATGCTTTACTGCCTCTGTATCTATCTTTTTGTTCAACAGTTTATCATTTTCTTTATTATCCATAAATGAATGAGATCATGTATTTTTCTTTCATTGACTGGCTTATTTCACTTAGCGTTATGTTCTCCAATTCCATCCAGGTTGCTGCAAATAGTAGGAATTCCTTCTTTTTTTATGGCAGCATAGTATTCCATTGTGTACATATACCATAGTTTTCTGATCCAGTCATCTGCTGACGGGCACATGGCTGTTTCCAAATCTTAGCTATTGTAAACTGTGCTGCTGCTATGAACATAGGGGTGCATATATCCTTTTTGATTGGTGTTTCCAGTTTCTTAGGATATATTTCTAGGAGTGGGATTACTGGGTCAAATGGGAGTTCCATTTTTAGTTTTTTTAAGGAAACATCATACTGTTCTCCACAGTGGCTGCACCAGTCTGCATTCCCACCAGCAGTGCATGAGTATTCCTTTTTCTCTGCATCCTCGCCAAAACTTGTCATTTGTTGATTTGTTGGTGATTGCCATTCTGCCCGGTGTGAGATGGTACCACATTGTCATTTAGATTTGCATCTCTTGGATAATTAGTGACTTTGAGCATGTTTTCATATGTCTCTTGGCCTTCCTTCTGTCTTCTTTTGAAAAGATTCTATTTAGGTCCGTTGCTCATTTCTTTATTGGGTCATTTATCTTCCTTTTATTAAGTTGTATAAGCTGCCTGTAGATGTTGGAGATTAAACCTTTATCAGTAATAACATTTGCAAATATGTTCTCCCATACTGTGGGCTTTCTTGTTGTTTTGTTGAAGGTTTCTTTTGCTGTAAAAAAACTTTTTATTTTGATGTAGTCCCATTTGTTTATTTTCTCATTAGCTTCCATTGCCCTAGGGGCAGTATTAGTGAAGAAGTTCTTTTGGCATATGTCTGAGATTTTGCTGCCTGTGGATTCTTCTAGAATTTTTATGGTTTCCCATCTTATGTTTAAGTCCTGTACCCATTTTGAGTTTATTTTTGTGTGAGGTGTGAGTTGGTGATCTAATTTCATTTTTTTTGCATGTATCTGTCCAATTTTCCAAACACCATTTATTGAAGAGACTGTCTTGACTCCATTGTATGTTCATGCCTCCTTTGTCAAATATTAATTGAGCATAGTGATTTGGGTCAATATCTGGGCTCTCTATTCTATTCCATTGATCTATATGTCTGTTCTTGTGCCAGTACCATTCTATTTTGAGAACAGTTGCTTTGTAATACAGCTTGAAATCTGAGACCTATACATTTTTTCAAGCACTCACAGAGCATGTACAAATATTCTACATGCTAAGTCCAGGTACCAAAGAATCAGACACATCATCGTGTGTCAACAGCATGAGGAAAGACAATAACACAAATAAAAAAGAAACTGGCATATGTGCGGAATATATAACACTTGTAAATTGACCAAAGAAAATACTCAAGACGATATTTAGACCTGAATGATAATGAAAATACCATCAATTGAAATGTGTGGGCCAAAACCGGTTTGGCTCAGTGGTAGAGCGTCGGTCTTCGGACTGAAAGGTCCCAAGTTCGATTCCGGTCAGGGGCATGTACGTTGGTTGTGGGCACATCCCCGGTAGGGGGTGTGCAAGAGGCAGCTGGTCGATGTTTCTCTCTCATCGACATTTCTAGCTCTCTATCTCTCTCCCTTGCTTTCTGTAAAAAATCAATAAAGTATATATTTTTAAAAAATGTGTGGGATGCAGCTAAAATGACATTTAAGGAAACATTTACAGCCTTCGATGCAGATAGAAAAGAAGGCTGGGATTTAATGAGCTAAATGTCAAAATTAAGAAGTTGGTAAAAGAACAATAGAATCAATCCAAAGAATGCGGAAGTAAGGAAAAAATAGAGCAAAAGCTGAAGAAGTGGGGGGAAAAATGTATAATTAAATCAGCATGGCCAAAAGTTGGTTCCCTCTAAAAAACAGTAGAGAGTGATGTGGCACATAAAATTTTTATGCCTGTAAAATTTTAAACTTCCTTAAATTACAGGCCAACCCGCCCAGGGACATTGATGCAAAAACTCCCCAGCAGGACCGCGAAAGCCCGCCCAGGACCTGGTGGCACGGGGACTGGTTTCAGCCCTGTCACCTCCCTGCCAGTCTGCTCCGGGCCCGAGCAGCGGAGGGGTGCACGGCTCCCTCTCCTCTGGATCCCGCCTCTCCAGAGTGGCCCAGAGTCCATGGAAAGTTCCAGCGGCAGTTTTTCCAGGGACGTCTTTTCCCCAGGCTCAGCCAGTGGACACCGGAGAGGGAGGGTGACTTCGCTGGCCCAGTCTGCGGCACTGCTCCGGCCCTGGCCCACTCCGCCCCAGCCAGGGGCCCCCGGCCGCAGAGCCAGGCTGCCTCCCCGGGGCCATGGGCTGCAGGGAACCGTGCCGCCTACAGGAGCTGAGCCAGAAGGCTGTCCGGTGTGACATGAAGACCTGGGACTGGCCATAAGGACTGGAGCTTCCTGCCATCTGCCTCCTGCCTGGCAAAGGCTCCACCATCCCCAGGCAAGGACTTGGCAGCTGTGGAAGCTGAGCACCTTAAGAGGGAGGGGGAGGGTCAGAGAGCAGGGCCTCCTCCAAGCTCACCCCTCACAGGGAGGTGATGGCCCAAGGGTACCCAACCCTAGGCATCAGGGAAGACTTCCCAGAGGAGGTGCCATCTAAGCCGAGCCCTGGAGGAGGGAGCCAGACCGAGAGGAGGATGACAGTATTCCTGGTGGAAGGGAAAGAGGCCTTGCCACTGCTCAGGGGATTGCAGGCAACTCTGGGCAGGGCCAGGGCAAGTGTGAACGCTGTAGGATTGAGAACCACAGGGGCAGAGGTTGATGGGGGCTGCAGGCCAGGGAGCTTGGTTTGGTAGGCCTGCGGTCAGCAGGTGGAGTCAGTTCTAGCGTAGTATGAGGAGCCTGGGCAGTGACGTCAGAACTGTGGTTTCATTGCTGGCTCCCCTACTCACTAATTTTGTCACCTTGGCCACCTCCCTGACCTCTTTTGGCCTCAGCTTCCTCATCTGTGAAATGGGTTAATAAAAGAACACTTTTTTATTATTATAGATTCTCCAGATGGGAAACTGAGGCTTGGAGAAGTTAAGAGATGACAGAGCTAGGAAGTGTCCGAGGAGGGATCAAGACATCTGACCCTGGAATCCACAGCCTTCTCCCTCCACCACTCAGCGAACCCAGGGAACTTGGGGAAAAGTTCCAAGTTTGGGCTCTGCCACCAGACAGTGAGCTCCCAGGGGCCGGGACCAGACCCTCCTCATGTGGACAGGCTCTGCCGCACGGGTGAGGGATCCTGATCAGACAAGCCTGGAGTGAACCCTGTTTGCCACCTGCCAGCTGTGTGGCCTTGGAGGGTTACCTAACACCCCCGGGCCTCGGTTTGCTCATCTGTGAATGGGGGTGAAGAGAACCACTGGGTGTGGCGGCTGTACGCAGCGAGGTGACTCAGCACAGTGTCTGCCCACATGCTGTACCTGACAAATGGAAGTGGTGGCCACCAGCACTGCTGGTACTTCCACCTGCTGTCTCCTCCGGCTCATCACTAATCAGAGTCTCCACACGGGAATGGCCTCGGGCGTCCAGCTCCCAACTCGGAGTAAGGATGACGGAAGAGCCGTGTCCGTAGCTAAGATGGATGGACCGCACTCGGTGTGCCAGGCCCCCGCTCTGGGATTGGCACGGATTCACTAGTGAAGACGCAGCCCGGGGAGAGGGGATCGGGATCGACCAGCCAGGCCCAGGCCAGCCCATCTGTGCGCCAGGCCGGCTGCAGGGCAAGGTCACAGATGTCCCCACCGTGGGCCCCACGCCCACGTCTGGGGCCTGCGAATGGCTTTCCTCCCTCATAACCCCTCCGATGGCTTTGAGAAGGAGCTTAGAGTCAGGGTTGTCGCCAGGGGGCTGGAAACAGGAAGAAAGAAGTGGCAGGTGCTGGGGCCCAGGGCCTAGGGCCTAGGGCAGTGCCCAATACAGGTTTCTTGACCGACTCTGTGTGAGGGTTCCATCTTTAGAGCACAGTGGCTCAGGCACCGGGCGCTGCCAGCCGTCTACATATTTTATACATGCGTACAAAGAAGACTGGCAGGGTATGTGCCAAATGTGAATCCTGGTTATATAATTGGGGAGGGGCAATGGGGGGCTATCGTGGTCATCTTTGTAGGTTGTTGGTTTTTTGGTACTTTTTTATTTATTTATATTTTATTGATTTTTTACAGAGAGGAAGAGAGAGGGATAGAGAGTTAGAAACATTGATGAGAGAGAATCATCGATCAGCTGCCTCTTGCACACCCCCTACTGGGGATGTGCCCGCAACCAAGGTACATGCCCTTGACCGGAGTTGAACCTGGGCAGGCCGATGCTCTATCCACTGAGCCAACCCGGTTTCGGCTTTTTTGTACTTTCTTAACTGTCTATAGTGAACAAGTATTAATTTTATGCTCTGAAAAAAAAACAAACTTTTCTGTGAGTTTAGAACTCATCCCATTTTACAGAAGAAGAAATGAAGGCCCAGGGGGGTTAAGCCATTGGCCCAAGGTCATAGGACAAGGAGGGGGCGGCGAGGACAGACCCAGGTCTGCCATCCCGTTCCCTGCACCCCCGGGGAATGCGGGCCCTCAGGACCGGGGTCTCCTCCAGCGGCTGCCTGGTGGGGCCCGGGTTCTCCTTTTCCCACACCCACGCCCCGAAAGCGTGCCCTCCCAGGCCTGCCAGCTCCCCGTTTCCTGAGAGAGGGATCCCTGCAGATGCCAGGAAGGTGCCCAGTGGAAAGAAATACATGTGACCCCCTCCAGCTCCACAGACGCGCTGCTTATTCATAAATAAAAGAATGCCCGGGCTATTCTGGGCAGCTGTAATTTTCTACTTGAATAACCAGGGAAGTGGCTGCCTGCCCACGGCTCTGCCCTGCCCCCCGGCGCCGGAGCAGGGGAAACGCGATCTCCCCCGGCGTAATGAGATCCGGCGCCAGGCCTCGCTGCTGATTTCCTTGCCTTTGCCCCGTTCCAGAAAACCCAGGTGTCCCTCAGGCCACCTCCTCGGGGGTCCGGGGAGGGAGAATCCAGGCCAGGGGTGGAGGCCATGGACGAGGTGGTCCCTTCCAGGTGCAGGAGGCAAATCCCAGCTCTGCCGCTTGTCTGCTGTGGGGATTTGGGCAGGTGACTCAGCCTCTCCGAGCCTCAGTTTCTTCATCTGTAAAATGGGAATAATTACATCACCTTGCAGATTGGGTGCAGTTGAGGGGCCTGGCTCTTTAGGGTTGTTGTTGTTGTTGCTGCTGCTGCTATTTCAGGTATGAGGAAGGATTCTCAGGCTTCAACTGGCTCTAATGCTGCCTAGGTGTGGGCTCTTACATAAGTCAACTCTCCCCTTAATTATTTTGAGAAGAGCTTATTTTTTTTCTATTTACCAAAGCAATCCATGATAGGTGTCAAAAAACTTAGAAAAATATGCCGAAACCGGTTTGGCTCAGTGGTAGAGCATCGGTCTGCGGACTGGAAGGTCCCAGGTTCGATTCCGGTCAAGGGCATGTACATTGGTTGCGGGCACATCCTCGGTAGGGGGTGTGCAAGAGGCAGCTGGTCGATGTTTCTCTCTCATCGACATTCTAGCTATCTCTCTCCCTTCCTCCTCTCTGTAAAAATATCAATAAAATACATTTTTTTTAAAAAACTTAGAAAAATACAAGAAAATTTTAAATCATGATAAATCTTAACTGCCACTATTTATCGAGTACCTACTCTGTACCAGGCCACGTGATCGGTGCTTTTCCATCACTAGCTCCAATTCTCTCAAGTCTGCATCTGTTTGCAGATGAGAAAACGGGGCTCAGAGAGGTGATGTGACTCACGTAAGGTCACAATGCTGGTAAGCAGGGCAGAAATCAAACCTGGGTCTCTTACTCTCCACAGCCCATTGCACTGGTTTTCTGCTGTGGTAACAAATGAACATGCTTTCGGCAGCTTCAAACAACACTCTTTATCACGATTTCCATGGGCTGGAGTCCTGGCCTGGCATAGCTGTGTCCTCTGCTCAGTCTCACCAGGGGCCGGCCCCCAGGCTGTGTCCTCCACTGGAGGCTCAGCTGGGGAAGAACCTGCTTCTGAGCTCCATCGGTTTGCAGCAGGATTCATTTCCTGTGGTTGCAGGACAGGAGGTCCCAGATGTTGGGTGTTGGTTGGAGCCTGGCCTCAGTGCTAGAGGCTGCCAACAATTCCCAACACGTGTGCTTCAGTTCCTGACCCTGTGGGCTTCTCAGCATGGCTGCTCACTTTACCATGTCAGCAAGGAGAATCTCTTGCTTGTGCATGCTGGCAAGACAGGCACACACACACACACACACACACACACACACACACACATGAAAACATATCCTATATAATAAGAGGCTAATATTGACCAAACAGCGGAATGACCGGTCCCTATGATGCGCACTGACCACCAGGGGGTAGATGCTCAACTGGGAGCTGCCCCCTGGTGGTCAGTGTGCTCCCACAAGGGGAACGCTGCTCAGCCAGAAGCCGGGCTCATGGCTGGCGAGCACGGCGGTGGTGGGAGCCTCTCCCGCCGCCGTGGCAGTCAGACATCCCCCAAGGGCATCCCAGACTGCGAGGGGCTGAGGGGACATGGGCCTCTGGTACTACCATAATTGTGAGAGTGACAAGCCACCACCTTTGCCGTAGTGTATTGTTAGAATCAAGTGAAGACAGAGGGAACCTAGGTGTGCGCTGGACTTTGACTTCTGACCATGACACAAGACCAGGTACCAGACCAGCCCTCCCACCAAAAATAGCCACACTTTACAGAACCGTAGACAACTGTTATCAGGCAGTGGAGAGCAGATTCCTGGGATAATTGCACCAGCATGGCACAAAGCCACGGACACCCAATGGAGCATGACAGTCCCTCTGAGCTTAGGAGGAAAGGTCAGAGTTTGGGGCACTAGGGGAACAAAAGCAGAAGGACTCTGTGGGGAAAGGGGAACCCCAGAAGTCTGAGTGGGTCCCAGGACCCAAAAGTCTTTGTCCAAAGCCTGGGCTACATGTGCCTGCGGTGAGCCTCTCCAAGGTTTCCCAGATGGCCGCTGTTAGGAGCTGGTGGTGAGGTCACTACAGGTGCAGCAGTGCTGGGAGTCACTGGAGAGACCTTCATCCCAGGCCTGGAGCTGCACCAAGAAGGCCGTGCCTTCGGAGCTCCAGCGTAGGGGCTGCTCTGGACCTGCCCTAGCGAAGCCTGAAGCCCAATCCTCCAAGATCCTCAGAGGGGAGTTTGGAAGTGAGTCCTGCCGAGTTCCGAAGGCTTGGGAAACAGCTTGAACTTTGCATGAATCCTCCCTAAGGAAGTATTAAAGCTAAGCCCAGGGGATTTCAGAGGGACCCGCCAGTAATTGTACCGCCTGCAAAAACAAAATGTGACACTCCTCCGAAGACGAAAACAGAATCCAGTCTCTACAATACGTCACATCCCACATAGAGTATACGATCAAAATTTTCTAGACCTACAAAGAGACAACGAAAGGTGATCTTTAGTCAAGGAAGAAAAAAGAAAAAAAGGCAGTAGAAACTGACCCCAAGAGAGTGCCGAGGTCAGGTTTAGCAGGTGAAGATGCTAAAGCCCGTAGCCCCTGGCTGGGCACAGAGTAGATGCCTAGTAAACGCCAGCTGCTCATCTCCATTTGAACAGAGTAACCATTTGTCCCCCACAAAGGCTTTGATGCCCCAAGATGGATAAAAGGAAACCAGCCAGGCCTCGCACACTGAGCTCCTGCGGTCTCACCATGCAGGACTCGGAGGCAGGAGCTTGTGCAGTAACGAGAAAGACGAATCAGGACCCCTCCGCTAACTCACTATGTGAGTCTCTCCCTGTGCTTCCGTTTCCCCGTTTATGGAATGGGGAGAGTGGGCAGGTCCTCCCAAAGGCCCTTTGTCCCCAGGGTTCAGAGTTTGTCTCGCACAGAAACTGTTTCCAGCCAGGATACCCTCCACGCTGGGGCCCAGGAAAAGCAGTCAGAGAAGGAATTGGATCTGCCTCCACACCCCGGCAGGAAGCACGGCTGGGATGTCTCTCTCTCAGGTGTAGGATGGATCTGAGGGCAGAGCCCAGGCTCCTTCTCCAAAGGAACCTTTCCTGAGAAATGTCTCCTAGCAACCAGCGCCACCAGCGACAACCTCGGGGACCTCTGCAGAAACCAGAGGCCCTTTGTGGCTGCCTTCTTCAAACCCCACATAGGGACTGCTCAGCACCAAGATCCCGATGGGAAGCACAAAGAGTAGGTGGGGGGAACCTGGGAGCGGGGACAGGGGAGAATGGGAGGATGCACATAAGTGCCAGCCAACGCCGGGATGCAGCGTGTGCTCCGCGCACGGACCTCGCTATCCTCCTCTTGGTCGTTACTGCTGCAATCACAGCTGGGATGGGAGGGGCTTCTAAAGCAGACAGGAGCTGGGGACAGTCTTGCATTTAGACTGGCTAAGACAGCTGAGACAGAGGCAGCCGCTTTCTAAACTAAAATATCAACAAATTACTTTTCTTGTTATGATAGCAACACAGGTTCATTGCCAAAAAGAAAAACCCTCAGGAAATTTAAAGAGCTATAAAAATGAATTAATGACTAAATTCGTGAAAAAATTTCCCACCATTTAAATATAATCATATCCTTCCAAACATTTACTATGTAAATTTGCATTATATACATATATAGACACACGTAGACACATATCTACATGCAAATATATATGTTATTTATATGTAACACTAAATCTAGAGCAAAACACTACATGTGTAATAATACATACAACCAATTTTGTTTCCAAAAAACAGAACCGCAAATACTATTCTCTAACCTGTTTTCCCCCTTCTGAGGGCATCTTCCAGGTTAGTAAACACAAGTCTACAGTATCCGTTGTAGCCACAGATTGCTATATTTTATGGCGATAACACCGTTTATTTAACCAGTTCCCTACCTCTGGGCATTTGCCTTGTCGCCAATCTTTTTGCTGTTATGAACAGTGCTGGATAATGCACCTCTTGGTCCACATGTCCTAGTGCATTTGTTCAGTTATTTCCTTTAAGCCACTTCTAGAGGTGGGATAGCATGGACCTGAGAAAGCCAGTTTCCTGCCAGCGACCCTCCCTCCAGGAGTGCACCTGTGTGTCCCTTTACCCACCCTAGGTATCAACACTCCAGCACGAGGTGCCACGTTGCTTTAATCTTCGCCCATCTGATAGGTGAAAAATAATACTCCATTGTTGCCAGAGTGTGCATTTCTTTGATTTCTGGGGAGGCCACGCATCTTTTCTTACGTTTGTGGGCCGTTCGGATTTCACCTCCTGGGACCCGCCATTGTCCAGTCCTTGGCGAGGCCCTTCTGGGTGTTTCCTCCCGCCCCCCGCCCCCACCAGAGCCCCAGGCTGCGGCTCCCTGGGGTGCTATTTCATAAGCAGCAAAGCCCTGCTTCCTACTGGGTTGGCCTCCCCGGGAGGGGAGTGTTGGCCCTCGGCCCCAGCAGCCAGCCAGGGCTGGGTTAGTGGGGATCATTTCCTTGACCTGCAGCTGTCCCCTGGCCACGTCCCCTCTCCTGGCCCTGTCCACATCCCTAACCCACGGAGGCTTTAGAAACCAGAGCTGCTTAAAGAAAAAACCGGTTTTCTCCAGAACTCCAAACCCACCCAACAAACACATTCCAGGAGGGATTGCTAGTGTGACTTAAGGAGTCTTTTCAGAAGAACATACCAGAACATTCACGTATTAAAGTTCAGTGCTCCCGAGAGGTTTTAAGTGACATGGTACCTATGCAAAGATCTATTACGGTTTAAAATGCCGCAGCCATTGACCCCGGGGCTCTACTGGTGAGAACAGTCCCTCTGGGTGATCGCTCTTGTCCACGTACAGAAGGACATGTGTAAAGCGTTTCCTGAAACGTCACTCGCAACAGCAAAATAAACCGTTAACAACCTTCGTGTCCAGCAGGAAGGACCTGCAAAATTAGTCATGAATGACCTTCGCCGGGAAGCACTGTGCAAACAGGAAGATAAGGCAATAGATCTGAACCTGCACACGTGGGAAAATGCCCTCAAGATTTCTTAAAGTGGCAGGAGCAAGTTGAAGAATAATGCATTTAGTGGGGTCTCTTTTGTGCATTTCAAAGGGGTAGATTGGAATTGTTCTAGGTGTTTGTGGATGTGGAGACATATCCTGGAGGAGGGCACAGGAAACTACTTACAATGGCTTCATCCGGGAGGGGGTCAAGTATTTAGAGATTTTTAGGGTCAGGCTCTATATCCATTGGCATTGTTTAAGTTACCAGTATTACCATAAATGTGCTTTACTATTATATAATGAAAAAAAAATAAAAGCTTAACAGTGAGCCCATAATCCATAAAAGCAATTGTGATGATAGTATGACCACCGAATAGCTTATCGAATGCCAATTCTGTGTATTCTCTCATCTCTCATCTTTAAAGCCTCTCATACGTGAGGAAGCGGAGTCTTGGGTGAAGAGCCTTGTTAGGCCACATTTGAGTACGAAGCCCTGGTTCTTTTCACGGGCCTGGTTCTGGGGCCCAGAATGAGAGCTGGCTGTGGGCGCTTTGTGAGCACTGCCCAGTGCGGCTCTCCTGGGGGCTCGATGGTTTCCCACGAGGGCAGCTGCTCCGTCATCTGTGCCCCGCAGTCTTCTCCTCCCCACCGGACCCCTTAGAGCGGCCCTGCCAACGAGCGACTTAAATTAATTAGAATTAGGGAAGGCTAACACCTGGTAGCCCCGTGGTTGGCAAACTATGGCTCTCGAGCCATATGCAGCCCTTTGGCCCCTTGAGTGTGGCTCTTCCACAAAATACCACGGCCTGGGCAGGTCTATTTTAAAGAAGTGGCGTTAGAAGAAGTTTAAGTTTTAAAAATTTGACTCCCAAAAGAAATTGTACTATTGATATTTGGCTCCGTTGACTAATGAGTTTGCTGACCACTGCACTAGCCACATTTCAAGCGCTAACTGTTCTCAGGGGGCTAGTGCCTACTGAATGGTCAGCACAAATATCGGACATTTCCGTCATCGCAGGACCTTCTGCTGGACAGCACTGCCTCGTCACAGCTTTAGGGCCAACAGAAGGCCCCAGCCTTGCTCTTCCACTCCCGGGGTGAGCTGAGCACGCTCTGTAACCTTTCCGAGCATCCGTGTTCTTACCTGTAAAATGGGATCACAGTTGAGCTACCTCACTGGGCGGTTGCAAGGATTCCTTGAGATCATGCCATTTGCACAGTTAGCCCAATGCCTGTCCCGTGAGCCACCTACAGGGTAGTGAGGAGGGTAGGAATCTGCAGGCAGACAATCTCATGGCCTTGGGCAGGGCACCTGCACTCGGAGCCCCGCCTCCTTCTCTGTAAAATGGGCTAAATGGGTCCATGTTAAATGTTCTGCCTTTAAGAATTAGCTTGGCGGGGAGGCTGGCCCAGCTGACTCCACAGAGAAGGGTTCCTTAACCTCAGTTTCCCTTTCTGTGAAATGGGGTGCAAGCTCTTGCCGTGACACACCCATTCATGCACACACATGTGTGCACACACTCACATACCCCATTTGTGAATGGGATTTTTTTTATTAGTACTTTTCTTCCCACCGTCTAAGTTCTTCTGGCTGGGCTAATAAGCAAATTGACAGAGACAGATTAACAGGAGAAAATACACATTTAATACATGTGCATGAGAATTTACATCGGCATGATAAATCCATAAAAATTCCTAGAGACAGGGAGGCAACACTGGTAGGTAAGACATGTTGGCCAAAGGAAAAATGGGCGGGTATTAGATTTCACAGTGAGAGTGCCCCAACTCTCGTACCTATTTACCTGTAGCAAGGCTCCGAGTCGGACTGCCTCATGGTCACAGGGCTGCCGTGTGTTTTCATGTCTTAACCTGTCCCGGGCTCAGCTTCCTTCCTCATCTCTGACTCACTCTCCCCTAATGGTCAAAGGACCGTTATGAGGCTTAAGTGAGACCATAGGCATGCTCAGTAAGCGTTTGCTACAATTATTAAGTTGGTTTTCCTTTACTAAGCACCTATGTGCCAGCAACTATGCTACACATTGAAGACACCCCTGAATAAGTCACAATATTTACAATTTATTGGGGGGTGAAAAAGACATCCAGGGACACACCTCCCTCTGATTCCCTCCAGGTTACAAGGACGAACACTCTCACATCCCACCTCATCTCTCCCAAAGTCAGAACTCGGGCCCATCTACATTCATAAGCTGTGATTGTGCTAATACCGCCTGCGTCTTCACCACCAATCCAAGGCATTGTGCACAGAAGTGACCTCAGTGTTTCAAAAAAAAAAAAAAAAAATCTATGTTGTGAAGAAACCAAAAGCACAACACATAAATGGATACAATCACTGTTGACGGTATCTACTCTAGCTAAACTTTCACCTACCTTATGACTCAGCAATTCCACGGCTGGGTATTTGCCCAGCAGAAACCACTGAGTTTGCCTACATATTCATAGAAAGATGCTCATAGCCCCTTTATTAGTCAGAGCCTAAACTGGAAACCATCCAAATGTCTGTCCTCAGGAAGACAGACAGCCACACCGGGATGTAGCTGTAGGATGGGGTATGACTCAGCAGTAAAGAGAATGACCTGCTGATGAATCTCAAACATGCTGTTGAGTGAAAGAAGCCAGACTCCAAAGAATACGTTTCATGATTCCATTTAGAAGAAGTTCTAGAACTTAGACACAGGGAGCCCTCCGCGGTGCCAGGAATGCTTTCTGTCTCATTCTTGGAGTGGTTGTGTGGGTGAGCACATATGGCTGACTTCACAGAGCTGCATACTTGGGATGAGTGCACTTTATGGATGTGTGCTAATCCTCCGATTAAAATTTTACGAACAAAGCAAGCTCCCATAAGTGTTCCTTGGTGCACGGCTTTTGTAGGGAAGACTAAGGAGGGTGTGTGACGGGTCCATGGTCTCTTTGAGACATCTCAAATGGAGGCATCCGCCTCCAGAAGCAAAGTGAGGAAGAGGGGGGGATAGACTCATGGAAGATCACCCAGGTCCAACCCCGAGAACATTTCTGCAACAATTGGGGCATGAAAAGGAAGCAGGTGGTGGCCACAGGAAGGACAGAAGAAATGCAAATGTCTTTGGCCTCAGCCAACAGTGGATTGTGTTCAGACACAGTCAGGTCCGTTGTACAATATACAATAGCATCTCCTCTGGTATTGTACTGTGTGTGCTACCTCTCACAAACCAAAATGATAGCTAAGCCCGCATCTTCCAGTCCCTAAACGCCGAGAACAAATGAGCATTGGCTGTATTCCTCAGCACAGTCCTTAGAAAAGACTATCTATTACCTGTAATACGTCAGCAAAGATCCAGGTGGCTTTTCAAATTAGCTTCGCCTTCAGAGGGGGCTGCGTGCCAGTGAGTGTTTTCTCCTCACCAAGCTCCAGTCATTAAAGAGACAGAGGCCTCTGGTCACTGAGGTCTCACTGGACATAGGTTGCCCTGATTTCCCAACGAGTCTGTCATGTAAGGGGGGGGAGGAGGGAATGCAAGGCACAATCATTGGAACGCTGGTTCTGGGAGCTGCTCCTTCTGCAGCCCTGGCTTTGTGATGCTAATGCTGCCCTTGGGACCCAGCCCCACTCCCCAGGTCTGTGTGAGAAGAACCCCTGAGCCCCTGAGAGCCTCTGAAGCAGGTCCTTTTTCTATGTCCTGGAATTTTCTTCCACAGATGAGGTTACTGGTCCTCTCAATGCCTTTGTTAAAAAACACAAAAGAGGCTTGGCCAAATTCCAAAAAACACCCTCCCCCTTCTAAGGCCTCCTCTGTAGCAGAGCTCCAAGTGGGATAAATGGGTCCATGGGAAAACGTCAGGACCCCAGCCCCTTCTACCCGCCCTGAGCAGTCCCTGGGGCCACTAAGTGTTGGGCCTATTAGACTCTCAAGTGGAGATGCCGGGTGGCCTGTTGGACAGCGTTGAAGCTCACAATGAAAGTCTGGGTTGGAAACACAGGTTTGGGGATCGTTGGCTTAGAGCTGTTTTTAAAGTCATGAGTGTTGAGGGAGAAAAGAAGGTGCCCAGGAACTGACCTTGAAAGGCAAACCCTGAAGCCTCTGAGTTGACCCTTGAAGAAGAAGGAGTTAGCCAGGAAGGTGGGACAAGGCAGGCCGGGCAGAAGGCACTGTATGGATAAGATTCCAACATAAAAAAGACATGACTCTCAGTACTCCTCAAAATTGCCAAGGCTGTCAAAACCAAAGAGTCTGAGAAACTGTCAGAGCTAAGAGAAGTGTAAGGAGAAATGGCTTTAATTATTAATAATATGTCAAAATTAATTCATTAATTGTAACAAATGTACCCTACTACACACATGTAAAACTACATACATGTAAAATATTAATAATAGAGAAACTGTGTGTGAGGTACAATAAATTCTCTGTATAATCTTCTCATTTTCCTCTAAGTCTTAAACTGTTCTCAAAAGTAATCTATTTTTTAAAAAGGGCATGAGCCTCATAAATATCCCCCAACACACACAAACACACTCACATGTGCACTCCAAGGACATAGTAATGTGTTTCTCTGGGTAGTCTGAGTGGACAGTATGAGGATTTTGACCCTGCCCAGTCCTTTCTATAGTCAAAAGACTCAGGGACATTGAATATTTCCTCACTCCTCCACCTCCTTTCTTTCTGTTCACAGAAAGAATACTCTCCTCGGGCCATATTTCATAATGAAAATGAGAAGCAGAGACTAAATGGCTCAGGTAAGTCAGGTCCACCTAGGATCCTTCGGGGGCAGGGAAGGGGGGAGTACAACTGAGTTAATCCTCTGGGCATGCTGTCAATGTGCACTCCTTAGTCACAGTTTTCCTGAACCCCACCTTGTTCAATCCTGGCTTGGTTTCCCCCCTGCAGCCTTGGTGCCATCTGGGTTCAAATTCCAGTTCCACCACTAACTAGGTATGGGATCTTGGCCAACTCACTTG
This sequence comes from Pipistrellus hanaki, assembly GCF_964339955.1. NCBI lineage: Eukaryota > Metazoa > Chordata > Mammalia > Chiroptera > Vespertilionidae > Pipistrellus > Pipistrellus hanaki. Next base: position 18,439,600 of record NC_140515.1, read on the forward strand.
AGCCTATTTCCTCATTTCTAAAAGGGCCATCACCATACTTTATCAAAGAGTGGGTAAAATGAGATGAATGGTAAATTGAGTGCCATTTCATCCTCTGAAGAAGCATGGCGGCTGGTTGTTGATGACAGGCATGGTAAGTCCGGCCAATCAGTGAGGTCCCTGAAGATCCAGGTGTGTCCCTTGGGTCCCTGGGGCCCAGGGTGCTGACTGAGGATCAGAGAAGTACAGGGATCTGTGAATCAGAGCAGAAGCGGGGACTGAGCAGTGGCCAAGGGCCAGCCAGAGAGGGCTTTGCAGGCAGATGGCCTGGGAGGCATCAAGGCTGGAGAGGACTCAGAGGCAGATGGAGGTGACACTGTGTGGCTGAGGCCCCAACAGCCAGCTCAGGATTCCCGAGCCCACGCAAGTGCAGCCTTAACTGATGCCATCCAATACCTTGGACAGCTCCAGGGGGGGCGGTCCCTAGGTTTGAGGGGCACTAGTTTGTGGGTGGAGACTGGATTGGGTCTTGACTCCTCCATCTTCACCTGAGTCTCAATGATCTCATCTCTAACTTGAGACAACACCTGCTCTTCAGCGCTTTTTTAAAGAGTCCATGGAATAACAGAGCAGCCCGTGTCTGGGGTCAGGCCACTTGAGTGTGTATCCCAGCTCCACACTCTGTGGTGGCAGAGAAGTTGTTTAGCTTCTGTGAGCCTCAGTTTGCTCATCTGCAAAATGGGAAGGCTGATAGATGCTGATTCATAGGGTTGGGAAGATGAAACAGAGAGGACATCAAGCACACAGTGGAGATTTGCTTTTTGTTTTGGGAGAGAGCACGGCACCTAGCACAGTAGATAATCAACACTCCGTTTCTTATACGATCGGTATCTTCCAGATTAACTTTGCCTCTTCACTTTCAGATTCTTTTGGTTGGTCCTCCCATCTCTGCTGTTAAAAGAGTCCACAAAGCCAGAGAAATCAATCTTGTGCATCCACAGGCTTCCCACCCCAACCCTCCTCCCCCGGTGAAGTCCTGGCTTCTCAGTGCCACCCACCCCAGACACCCCGAACACTTTTTAAAATACCAGTGTGTCGTGATCGTTCTGTGCTAGCCACTCTTCTGAGATATATCAGTTACCCTCACAACCCTGAGAGATAAGTACCCAGTTTACAGATGAGAAAACTGAGACTTTGCCAGGTCAGGTCATTAAACCGTGGGGTCACACAGCTGTTGATGGGTGGCGCTGCGTTCCCATCCCAAGAATGGCATCTCAGAACCCCACACCAGCAGCCAGGAGGAGGAAGTAGAGTAGGTGGGAGACCACCTGGGAATCAGGGCACCCGGTTCTCGCCTTGGACCTGGGACCGCAGGCCCAGGGGTCCTGAGACCAGACGCTTACCCGCGTCCTGCCGGCTGCCCGGTGGGGTGGACCTACCCTCGCCCTGGCTCCGGGCCCTCCCCCGCGGCGCCTCCGCGCCCCACGGCCGCAGCGCCGTAACCTGACCCGCGGCGGGTTTGGGCCGCAGAGACGCCAGCCCCGCTGCTCCGCGCTCCCCGCCTGCAGTGCCGGCTCCGCGGTCGGGTGCGCGGGCGCATGGCGCAGAGGCTGGGCGAGCGGGCGCGGGTGCCCGCCGAGGCCACCGGGCTGTACCGGGCTGTGCTGCTCCGGTCCGGTAAGTGGGAGCCAGGCCCTCCCCGCCTCCGTCCTGGAGGGCCGCGGAGAGGGCTGGTGGGCGCACCGAGCGCAGCCCCAGCCAGCCCGCCGCGGCGCTTTGGTCCTTCCTGGCTCCGCTTCCCCCCTTCCCTTCCTTCCTCCCTTCCTCCCTTTCATTACTTTTCTTTCTCCGCTCTCTTCTTCCCTTTCGTTCCTCCTTTCCTTCCTGCATTCTTCCCCCTGGGGATTTGTATGGCTATGTGGGCGCGAACACTCGCTCGCTCGCTCACACTCAGTGTCCTGGCGACAGAAGTGAGCTCCCCTCTTGGGGGTCCGCGCGGCGCCTGGGGCGCGGGGCGCCGGGGGCCCGGGCTCGGGGCAGGAGGGAGCACGAAATAGACTGATGTCCAGGGAAATTAGGTTCGCGGGAACGGTGGGAGGGGGGCGAGCAAGTTCCTGGAGGCAAGGAAGCGTTTTCCATAGGCGTCCTTTAAGCCGTTAAGGAGAACAAGATTTGTCAGGAAACACCACGCGTCTCTTTTGCGGGTGGGAGTTGAATAAGTGTGTTTCCTCCTATCTCTCCTTTCATTTGAAGTAAACATATTACGTTACTGCTCAGGACGATGAGAGATGCTTTTATTTAGGAAAATGAAACCAACGTACGATATGGTCACTTTACAAGTAATTTGGAAAACAGGGGAAGGTGGAAAGAAGGAGACGCTGAATGTCCGAATCCGGCGTTTGGGACGGTTCCTTCTGGACTTTGTGCTTGAACGTGACGATGGGGAAGGTGGAGAGCGGTCTCCTCCTGGGGGCCGTGCCTGTGGGGGTACGCGGTTAGAGGGCCTCGAGGGCCTTGGGCGCCGGGGGAGCGACCCTCTGCCAGGGCGAGGGGCGCCCCACCCAGCGGTCCTGCCTGCGGATCGCTGGGGGCGGAGGAGAGGCCCGGGCTGTGTGCCCAGGGCCAGCCCGGAGCTGTCCGTCCGCTCTGGGACCTCCGGACCAATCGCCTTTCCCACCCGGACCGGCCCGCGTCGCGGAGCCACTGCTGCGGAGCCCAGGGACAAGGCTCTCCAAGTCCAAAGCCAGAGAGCATCAGGGCTGGTGGCGCCTTCCGGGGAAGGTCTTAGATGTGGCGGCGCCAGCCGGCTGGCAGGAAGGGATGCGCTTTCTAATGAAAAGAATCTGATTTCAAATCCCAGCTCCAGCGATTCCCCCCACCGAGCACTCTCTAAGTGTCCTGCCCAGTTCCTCTCCTCTCAGCAAAATGCGGAGGGCTCAGCTCCAATCCCAACAGCTGAGCTCCCTCTAACTGCAGCCAGGAGCCTTGCTCCAAAGGTAGCATGTATCATTCGGAGCCGCAGCCCCTCCAAACTCACAGACATGTTAGAGTCGTTCCCGCGGCACATATCTGCACACAGCGACGCAGCCAGGAGGGCACAGAGGCCTGTGACTGGGCCACCTACTATGCGCTAGGCGCTAGGCGCTGGGCCTCTGGCCCACTCCACAGCCCTGGAGTCACCGCTAATTGTCATCCCCTTTTGATGGAAGAGGAGACCGAAGTCAGAGAGAGCAAGCAGCTTGCTGGCCCATGGCCCTGCTAAGGAACCTTTTCTAAAGGGTAGAGAGAAGATGCATTCAAACTTGGGTCCATGGATGCCGAAGTCTGCACACCTTCTGAGGACAGTAATAACAACGGCCAGTGATTGTTCTTCCTCCCCCACTTGTTCCTGCCACTCTCTCTGCCAAATGCTGTGCCTCTCATGAACTTCCTTCATTTAATCATTCAACCAATATGGATTGATCACTGTCTTAAACATGAGGAGACCGAAGCTCAGAGGGTAACGTGACTTGCCTATGGGGTGACACAGCCCAAGGGGGTGGGGCTGAGATTCAAACCCAGGGCTGCCTGCTCTGGCTGCCTCACACAGGAAGAGCAGTGAGTATGACTGAGGGGAGAGCGGTCTCCTCCTGGGGGCCGTGCCTGTTGGGGTACGCGGTTAGAGGGCCTCGAGGGCCTTGGGCGCCAAGGGAGCGACCCTCTGCCAGGGCGAGGGGCGCCCCACCCAGCGGTCCTGCCTGCCTTGACTAACTCACCATTTAGTCAAGAGGCAAGATCCCCTTCAGCAGCTTCCGAAGACAGGATCGTAGAATCAAAGTAGTGTTTTCATACAATAGCCTCAACTTATGCCCCAAAGTACTACAACGCTTTTAGAAAAACTGTCATCTCAAATTACTTTAAAATAACTGAATATTAAAATAATACAGGCTCACCATGAGTATTTTGGGAAATCGGAGAATAAAGAGAGGAAGTCATTGACCTAGAATCCCACCAACCATAAGCAGGCACTGGTAACACTGGGGATGTCTCCTTTTAACCTTTGCTGTGCGCAGTGGGTGGTCATGTGTGCTTGCTCTTTGTCGCTGAGATTGTACTGGCTCTGGTCTCTGACCTCACTCTTCTCACTTGGCTGGAAATCTTTAATGCTCTTAAAGGAGTGACCCAGAAAACAGCACCCGCTGTGGAGCCCAGACTCTGGGGCCGGTACTGTGTGAAGGGCTTCTGTGTGAACAGATTGTTGTATGTCCTTCACTCCTCAAAAGGACGTCTGCCCCCTTTTGGAGACAAGGAAATGGAGAGTTGAAGGTTAACCGGGTCCCCTAGCTGTGCAGCCTGGAGCCAGGAGTGGTGTCTGTGCTGACACCAGAGCCCAGGCTCTGCCCCACTGGGCTGGCAGGGTCCCCTCAGGGGAGCACGCATGCTTGGCTGTGCCTGGCAGGCTGTGTGGGGCTGTAGTGGAGTTCCCCCTGCAGTTGGCCACCGGCATCCTACCTGGAGCTCAGGCCAGGGGGGCAGCCGGAGGGGGCAGCCGGAGCCTCCAGCCCTCCCTGCCAAGGAGGGTTGCCAGGTAAAACACAGGACACCCAGTAAGATCTGAATCTCAGACTCACAACCAATAACATTTCAGAGTCTAAAAAATCATTCATTGCTATCTGAAGCTCAAATTTAATTGGGCATGCTGTATTGTTTTTTAATATATTTTATTGAGTTTTTACAGAGAGGAAAAGAGAGGGATAAAGAGTTAGAAACATCGATGAGAGAGAATTATTGATCAGCTGCCTCTTGCACACCCCCTACTGGGGATGTGTCCGCAACCAAGGTACATGCCCTTGACCGGAATCGAACCTGGGACCCTTAGTCCACAGGCTGACGCTCTATCCACTGAGTCAAACTGGTTTCGGCTGGGCATGCTGTATTTTTGTTTGCTATGTCTGGCGACCCCACTGCCAGGAATCATGGAACTTTGGGTGGCTTGACAGGCGATGATCTGCCTCTGTGCCAGGGGTCTTCAAACTATGGCCCGCGGGCCACATGCGGCCCGCAGAGGAGTCTGATCCGGCCCGCCAGGTTTTTTGGGCAGTGAGCGCAGCCGAGGTGTTACAGTAGGAATTAGTAGTTCATATAGTCCGACCCTCCAGCTCTCTGAGGGACCGTGATCTGGCCCCCACTTTAAAAAGTTTGAGGACCCCTGCGAGTCTGTGCAAACACACTCACCCTCACTCACATCCTCTCCCCATCCCGAGCTCCCCTGTCCATCTGTCCGGCTATAGTGAACTACAATGTCCTGGGGGTGGGGCATCCCAGGCTCTTCAGCTGCGGAGCGAGGACCGGCCTCCCTGCAGAGGGTGGACAGCCAGCTTTCTGAAACAGACTCAGTTCTTCCCCACTCCCTCGCACTTCCCTGTGTTCATGCTTGATCTCCCTCCACCCGGCGAATTCTTTCTCATTCAAGCTTGTTGTAAAGGCAACCCTCATTACTTCGATAATCTCTCCACGGGTCCCATGACAAGTTTTCCTGCCAAAGCAGCTCCTGCCCTCCCCCACTCCTTTCAGCCCAGCATGTAGGGGGGAGGGGAGGTTGGATTCTAGGGCTGTTGTGTGGGTGGCTCTCAAAACCCTCATTGAGGCTGGAAAAGTGGCCTTGGACATAGAATGAATGCAGGGTTGGGGAGGAAATTCAGAGTTGCCATGGGAACTTCTTGTCTGATGTTTGTGGGTCCAGATAACTGCTGGTGGTTCCTGTTGGCTTGGAGAAAAGGGGCAGAGATGAAAGGGAAGAGGGGTTTGGAGTTTTTTAATGAAAGCTGTAGAGGCAGGAAGGTTGCCAGCTCCCACTCACCACTGCCTCTTCTGGTCTTCAGGGCACTTCCATGTGCACCTCTTGTTCTCCAGAAAACAAGCTCAGAGGGGCAGGAAGGACGTGTGGGAGGGTTGTGCTCAGCACCAGGATCCCCTTCAGTCCTCCGGGGATTGAATCTGATCCCCAGAATGGGGAGGCCTCAGGGAAAGCCACACCAGCCAGGCAGGAGGCAGCAGCTGGGGCTGAGTTCGGCTGATACCTGGAGGAACCGGCTGAAAGGTCCATTTTCCCCGAAGGCCCCTGCTTTCCAACATGGCCAAACCAGGTGTGAAGTATAACTACAGTTAGTTGGAAAGGTTGCCCTTTTCCAGATTTTTATTTTTTTTTATTTTTTATTTTTTAAATATATTTTCATTGATTTTTTACAGAGAGGAAGGGAGAGAGATAGAGAGCTAGAAACGTCGATGAGAGAAACACCGACCAGCTGCCTCTTGCACACCCCCTACCTGGGATGTGCCCGCAACCAATGTACATGCCCCTGACCGGAATCGAACCCGGAACCCTTCAGTCCGCAGACCGACGCTCTACCACTGAACCAAATCGGTTTCGGCCAGATTTTTAATCTTTATTGCCTTTTTATGACAGCAAAAGGAATCGATGCGCACTTGTCTTTTTTAAGCCACAAATACTACAAAAATATAGTGACGAAGGAGAAGAGCTTGTCATTTTATGCCTTGGAATAGTGGTTCGCAAAGTCCCAGATATAAACACATCCGCAGGGGACATGCTAAAATCCAGATTCCTAGGTCCCCCCTCCCCTCCCGCTTAGGTTCTCATACAGCAGCGGCCCAGTGATTCCACTTTACCCCTCCTCCTAGGTGATGTCTAGCAACGATGTTTGAGATACATTGATCTGGAACTGAGCTCCTTTCGTAGTTAGTTAGTGTGTCTGCATCCAGGTTGGTTCACCATGTATATGCAGTTGACCTTTGAACAAGACAGGTTTGAACAGCACAGGTCCCCTATAGGAAAATTTTTCCGATAAACACTGTAAATGTGTTTTCTCTTCTTTATGAGTTTCTCACTAGCACTTTCTTGTCTCTAACCTACTTTATTGTAAGAATACATTTATATATTCAAAGAGTCACTATGACATGCGCTGACCACCAGAGGGTGCACCTGAAACATGGTGAGCGCCAGCTGTGGTGGGGTGGTGGAGCAGGTGAGCAGGGGTGCCAGACCAAAGCAGGGCACCGGTTGCTGTCATTGGGGCGAGCCTCTGGTGGTTACTGAAAATTCTTTGCTCCCACACACCGTGGTCCCACCCAGTGCTTGCACCCGCTGCCAGTGCCAGATCTGCTGTTAGCACCTGCTGCCAGCGCCTGGCACTGGCCCCAGTTGCTCGGCACTGTTGCCCCTCAGGACTTTTCCAACTCCCCCTGCTCCTGAGGGGCAATCAGGGCCAGCAGCTGCCTCTTTCACCCGCTAATGGCACCCAGTGCCAGTCCCGATCACTCAGTGCCATCAGCAGGTGCAAGCGGTGGCTGCTGGCCCCTATTGCCCCTGAGGGCTTCTCCACCTCCCCCTGCTCCTGAGGGGCTATTGGGGCAGCAGCCGCCACTTGCACCCGCTGATTGCGCTGGCCCTAGTTGCTTTGCGCTGTCAGCAGGTGTGAGCAGAGCTGACACCGTCAGTGTGTGGGAGCAGCAGCAGGAACAGGGCTTCTGGCAGACAAGGGACCAGGGGCTGTGGCGGGAGGGACTGGGTGGGGGTGCAGAGGATGGGCCAAGACACACCCCTGTGCCCATTGCAGCTTCAGAGTCCCCACTTCCTTTCAAGGTGCATGAATTTGTGCACTGGGCCTCTAGTATAATACATATAACACAAAAATAAGTTAATCCACTGTTTATGTTATCAGCAAGGCTTCCAGTCAACAGTAGGCTATTAGTTTTGGGGAACCAAAAGTTGTATGTGGATTTTTTACTGCACAGGGGGTCAGTGCCTGTGACGCCTTGTTGTTCAAGGGTCAACTGTACTAACTTTGATTTGGGGGAAAGAGGAAGGGGGGTTATAATACATGTGGTTTCGCAGTGACTCTTCACTAAACATGAAGTGGACACCTTTTCAACTCAATAAATATGCATGCGATGGACCGCATCCTATTAGGGGGTGCAGCACGCTCTCTTCCCGATGGGGTGTGGCTGGGGAAACGTTGATCACCAATCGCACACAGAAGATGGTGCTGTGATGAGCTCGGGGAAGTCAGTGATTGGGCGTCTGTGCGTCAGTGCTGTTGCTGAGCACCGTGGCAGGGGACAGGCCTGCTAGGGAGGCCCTGCCCCAGGCTGGCAGTCACGTGGGGGAGCCTGATGGGTTGTACAGAGCTTGAACCATGAGGAGAGCTTTCGTGGGGAAAGTGGCACCCAACTTCAGGTAGGGGGCTCATGCCCAACTCTGCTTGGCTCTGGTTGCTCGGGGGCTACCAAGGGAGTCTTCTAATAAAGGGGCACAAAATAGGCCAGAGGGCGAGCTGGCATGAGAACCATCAGCGTCTCTCTGGAGGGAGCTGGGTTCCGGAGCTTCTTTTCCAAGTGGGGAGCAGAAGCTGTGGGCGGACCCTGCCCCAGGACCCCATGTGTTGCTCCAGCTGTCAGCGGGCACTGGAATTGGCTCAGACAAATCACTGTGGGCCGGGAAAGGCCCAAGTACCCTGAGTGGCCAGATTATTATGATCTCTGAATGCAAAATAATCTGGCCACTATATATATTAAAGCCCTGGTGCATGAATTTGTGCATGGGTGGCGTCCGGCCAGCCTGGCCAGAGAGAGGGGACATGGGTGGTTGGCCGGCCTGCCTGCTGGTTGAACTCCTGGTCAAGGGGACAATTTGCATATTAGCCTTTTATTCTATAGAATATACACTGAGTGGCCAGACTATTATGCATTCAGAGTTCATCATAATCTGGCCACTCAGTATAAATAGCCGTCTGTGGGACTAGGGGCAGAGGAGTGGTCTGACAAGGACTTAGATGTTGTTCCCCGTGTCAGGATTTAGCAGAATGAAGCCACATCAGAACGGAAGGCTGGGGGAGGCTACCACTCGAAGTACCTCAAGAGGAGCAGCATTTGGGAAGAAGGAACAAAAAGGGACATACCTGGTTTCTACAAAATTACTTTCTACCGGAGAACCTGTCACCCTTACGTGGCGCTGGAAGGGCCAGCGTGGCCAGGCTCCCAGGACATGCCAGACCTGCCCCCTGCCCCTCTCCAGCCCCGTCTTCCACCTCCTCCTCCTCACGCCCGACACTCAGCCCCCTGGCTTCCTCCCTTCCCCCAAGCTCATTCCCACCCTGGGCCTCTCCCCTCGCTCTCTGACTCCCTGCAGTGCTCTCCCCTGTGAGCAGACCTCACGCTGTGACCCCTTCTCACCGTTCAGCCTCCCTAAAGCATCATCCTCCCACCCCACCCCCACCCGGTCCAGCTTCCTAAGCCCCAGCGCCCCCTTTCACCTCACCCGGAATTACTCCCGAGTGGCATTCAGCAAAGCTATTGTTTCCTTGTCTCCTTATTTGTTGTCTGACCCCCACCCCCTGGAATGCAGGTTCCCTGAGCACAGAGATAGCATCTTCTCATTCACACTGGGAGCAGTGCTGGGAACATAGCGGGAACTCGACAGAGGACCGACGCTTCTGAGAAAGTCAAGGTGGGAAGAGGGCCACATGTGGCTGCAGATGCCAGCTCCTCGCGATGGGGGGAGGGGGGGGGGTCCATAGTCTCTGGCATCGGCGCACATTCTTTATTTTTGCATCCACACGTCTGCTTGTAGCGCCAGGGCGGTGGCATGCACTTCCTGCCGGGCCCACGGCTGCACGCTGGGCCCTCCCACAGGTCACAGGGAGTCCAGCTCTCCCTGCAGGAAAAGTCCCGCTTGCTGAGCGCTGACTAAATGCTTTCACTGATGTCATCCCGTCCGTGTTTTCTCCCATCCACCCTGTGATTCTCCACAAACACAGAGACCAGGACTCCGTGGCTGCCAAGGGGCTGGCACCCACGCCAGGGCTGACAGAGGTGGGGAGTTGGGGGATGGGGGGGACTGAGCTTCCACTCCCCCACGCTCCCCTGGGCGATGTCCTGCTGGCGCTTCTCTGAAGTTCAGATGAAGTTCAGGGCACCGAGGAAATAAAGTGCACCGAGTTTTGGACCCGCCGGTGGGTGGACAAGAACTGGCCCAGGGTGGTCCCCTCCCTCCACACCCAGGAGCCGGGGCACCCAGCAGGAAGCCGGCTTCCCTTGCACCGGGCGGTGCCGGCTGCCCTCCTGCCGACCCTCCCGTTAGCAACGGAAATGCCTCCTCGCTCAGAACAAAGCTTGGCATGCGTCTCGTTCTGCAACAGTCTGACAACACAGGTATTTATTTGTGTCTCTCCGACGTGTGGCCTGGACACGGCGTTCCGCTCTGTGGAAGTGGCTGCGCACCAAGTGAAATGCCTGTTACTATAGTAACAGTTCCTTCTTATTGACACCAGAATAAACAGGAATGCAGAGCTGCCTCACTCGCTGGCACATTCCGGCCGCCCGGCCTGTGGTCCCGGGGGTTTAAGAACCGCCCTTCGGAGGGAGGCGGCTCCGTGGCTGGTCTGGGACGTCTAGGCGCGGCGAGGAGCCCAGCAGCACCGTCCGAGTCCCCGTGCGGCGTGGGCAGAGAAGTAAGACCGTTTCTCTTCTGTGTCACCTGCTGGGAACCGGGTGCTGGGCCGGGAGGAGGGACGGGGTCAGGAGGGCAGCCTGGAGCCCTGGGGCGGGTGTGGGCAGCGGAGCTATGGAAGCTTAGGCGCCCAGGCTGTGCCCCAGCTGTGAAACGATGGGGAGGTGCCTCTGGCACCCTGGACTTGGGAAAAAGAGAGGAGGCACAGGGAAGGGAGATGGATCTGAGTGTGCACAGGATCTGCCTCCCCCATGTCCATTATCTGCCGCTGACGGACGGAAGGCTGCAGGGCGGCACCTGAGAACACAGGTCTGGCATCAGACAGCTCTGCTCAGGGTCTCGAGCCTTCACTTGCTGGCTGTGTGAGCTGGGGAAATCACATGGCCCCTCAGAGCCTCAGTCCCTTCGTCTGTAAAAAGGAATGCGAGCCAAAACCGGTTTGGCTCAGTGGATAGAGCGTCAGCCTGCAGACTGAAAGGTCCCGGGTTCGATTCTGGTCAAGGGCCTGTACCTTGGTTGTGGGCACATCCCCAGTAGGGGGTGTGCAAGAGGCAACTGATCGATGATTCTCTCTCATTGATGTTTCTAACTCTCTATCCCTCTCTCTTCCTCTCTGTAAAAAATTAATAAAAATATATATTAAAAAAAGATTTAAAAATATAAATTAAAAAAAAAGGGGGGGGGATGCGATAGTCCCTACCTCGCCGGTCTGCTGTCAGGCTTCCTGAGATGTGGCTGAGGTGCTCAGCACGGCCTGTGGCTCATGGCGCCGTTCGCATGCCCCCGCCTGCCTTTCTGGGCACTTGGCTTTTGCGTTTGTGGTTCGAGGCCAGGCGTCTGGGGTTGGGCCAGAAGTCGGGCGTTACAGGGTTGGCTGCGTGTGAGGCAGAAAAGCCGTGTCTCCAGGTGGTCTGGATCCGGAGTGTCCCTTAGCTCTGTAAGTACCAGCCGGGACCTTTCCCCCTGGCAGCTGCCCAGTGGAGAGGCGGCATCGGGAATGCCGGCCTGCTCTGCCCCTGGGTCAGCTGCACGGCCTCTCCACCAGCCTGGCTGAGGCCTTCCAGTCCAGCCCCGGCACCGGGAGGTCCGAGGGCCCCCGAGCAAAGTGTTCAGGAAGTTTGTCTGAGTCGTTTTCTCATGGGGCGGGGAGGCTGCGTCCAGGCTACGGGCTGCTGGGAGAACTGGAGGTGGCTCTTTGGTTTTTGGCCAGTGAAACACAAACGGGCACTTTCCCCACTGGGAGGGGAACAGGGAGGTGAGTTAGGAAATGCAGTGGCCACGCTTGTCATTCTTACTGAACGCCTCCTTCTCCTCAACCCCTCTGCCTCATGACATGGTGAAGCGAGAAGGTCCGGTGGGTGTGTGCTGAGCTCAGCCGCTTGGATAGCAACAAGGAGCAAGGGCGAGGGAGGGAAGGCAGAGGAGTGCAGACTGACCAACACCCAGAGAGGGAAGGCCCAGCGGGTGCCCTCCAAACAAAGGCCGGCCGTGGGCAGACCGCCTGTGGAGTCTGTCTGCCCAGCCCAGCGCTGGCATTCTGTACGGCTTGGATGTCTGCCAGCCGCCAGGCCTCCGTTTTCTCATCTATAAAGTGGACTCGCACTGCCTCTTGAGTAACAAGAGAGAAAACAGAGATGTAAACCTACCTTGTGGACTGACAGATAGTGTGCCTGGAAGGGTGGAGTGATTAGAAAGAGCACTGACGTTGGAGTCTGAAGGTCCCAGTTTTGCCATTTATTCTGTGTAGCTTGGGACAAGAAGCTTGAGCTCGCTGATTTTGTATCTACAGAATGGGAGTGATAAGATAATAGCACTGGCTGCCCCCCTAGGGCGATTGTGAGGTCCCGAAGGAAGTGAGTGAGCTTTCTTCCAATGCTGAGTGCTCACCACAGGGTCAGGGGAGCCACAGTTTGCCTGTGCCAGGCCCTGGGCCAACCACATCACGCACATGGTATCACGTCACTCATCACACAGCCCCATGAGTCCTATTATCCCCACTGCACAGGGGCTCAGAGAGGTTAAGCTATTTGCCTAAAGTCACACAGCGAGGGAGGGATGTGGCCATGATTCAAACCCAGTCTGTCCCTCTAACACATCTGCCTTACCCATGTTGCTCTTCTGGTCCATGTGCCATTTGTTACCATTGATGTCATCGAAGATGGAGCAGAACCCCCCGCAGGGAAGGCAGGAGACAGAAGGGGCCGGTACAGCCTGGACAGCCAAGGCCCTGCGGCTGTCCTCAGGAGGACCTGTGGCCTGGGTCTCCCTCGGCACCACTTTCCTCGGTCTCCCAGGGCACTGCTGGCACCCTACATGAGCCCCGCCTGCCCCAGCAGCCTGGGGAGCTCGCTGCGGAGGGTTAGGGATCCCAGCTGAGCCGTGCCCGGAGTGGGGCTGGCGTCCGGCGGAGCTTTTGGGGAGGAGCTGTGGGACCTCTCGAGTCATTGGCAGAACCGGGGAAGGACCAAGGCCGATCTCCCGATCTGCCTCTGACCTGTTATCACCCCCTCAAAGTGTGGGTCCGTCCGCAGTCTGATATGAAGGGGGATGATTTGCCCATCTTGTCGTCATGCAGGACACTCCATGTAGCTGCCGCCTCCCGGCTGCCTTTACCCCCTCCCCCCTCCGCCCCGCCCTTCAGCTCAGCCCGTCCTCACAGCATCCAGGTTCCACAGAGGAGAGGAGGGTCCCTCCCAGGCCACGGAGCTGCTAAGAGCGGTGGCTTCTATCGTGATAGCGAGGCCAACAACTCCACTGAAGTCACTCGGGCCCCAGCGCGGAAGCTTGCTTTTTCACCCCGGTTACAGAGTTGGCTGAGGATTGGAATTACCTGGGGAGCTGTGTCAACATTCCAAAGCCAGGCTGCCTCCCAGGCTAATGAAGCCAGAAGGCCTGGTATTTTTAAAACTGGTGATGCCCGTGTGTAGCCAGGGTTGAAATCCCTGGTGTAACCAGCGCAGCTTTTAAGGAAGACGAGAAGGCTCAGTCCGAGACTGGGGATGGGACTGATTAGCGGCCATGGCTAACGGCCAGCAGGTGGCCACGCTGTGTGGCTCCAGGGGCCACACTCAGTTACTCGGTTGAATGTACAGGCATGAAGCCCTGCCCCGCCTTGCATATGTGGCTGCCCTGTAGCCAGCACTTCGAGTCCTTGGCCAAGCACCTTGCAAGTATCACCTCATTCACTTGAAGACTGCTGATCGAGAGCAGCTTCCGAAACTACTCGGCGCTGCTGTTTCCTTGGAGAGAACCCCAGGCAACACGTGATTTGTGGGCAGCCAGAGCATCCGTACACCTTAGCTTCCTCCTGTCTTTCTTTGACAGCCAGCGAAGGGTATTCACTAGTCCAGAGGTCGGCAAACTCATTCGTCAACAGAGCCAATTATCAACAGTACAACGATTGGAATTGCTTTTGAGAGCCAAAAACCGACTTCTGCACATGGGCCACGAAGTTTCAATCGCACTGTATGTGTGCGCCCACACGTGGTATTTTGTGGAAAAGCCACACTCAAAGGGCCAAAGAGCCGCATGTGGCTCACGAGCCGCAGTTTGCCGACCACTGCACTAGCCCCTTAACTCTCTCTGACACTGCCTCTTCCTCCCCTCCAGCACTTCCCTGGGACGGCCATCTGTCCTCTTTCCAGAGACCACCTGCTCACCTCATCTCACCTCACCTCTTTGTTTACCTCGGTGTACTTGTTTACCATTATGGTCAGTTCCCTGAGAGACTGGCCGGAGCAGTCCTGAGGGTGGCCCCAGGGGACCCAGATGTTTTGAGTCACCAGCACTTCATTGAGCAGCCCTCTGTTCCGGCATTTCTGTAATCTTTTCCACACGGAGGCCCAGCCGCCCTCTAAGCCCTGGCCCGGCCCCCACACGTGTTGTCTGCGGGAGTTCAGCACCCTCACTGGTGTTCGCAGCCTGCAGCTGTGGGCTGGAGCGCCAGCCTCATCCTTCAGGATCCCTGTCCCAGCCACCCACCGCCCAGGCCTCTGAGAAACACCAGCCCTGCAGCTCCCCGCTGACTTCATTAAAGAAAGAAAGAAGTCTGGAGCAGATCCTTGAGCCAGAGCTGCTCACGGAATGGACCTGCGGTTCAGGACTAGCTACCTAGTTTGCAGGGCTCAGTGCAAAATGAAAATGCAGGGAACCCTCTTCTCTGCAGACGCTGAGGGGTGGGATGAGGTGGGGTCGGGTGGGGTGGGGCCCGCCCGGGCAGCAAACCCATTGGCCAGCTGGTGGTCTATGGGGTGAAGGTTCTCAGCCTGGCCAATCAGACGTTTTCCTCTGGAATTGAACTGGAGAGAGAGAGAGGCCACCTGTGGGCAGTGAAAGGAAACGAAGTTGGATAAAAATATTCTTCCAACCTGCTGACACTTTCCCCACACACTGCAGCCAGAATGGCCTTTTCTAAAGCGAATCAGAGGCCATCTCTCCCGGACTTGAACCCACCCGTCCACCAGCCACTCTCCCGGCCGGCGGCTGGCTCAGGCCACTCCAGGGACACTGTGCCTTTTTGTTCCCTGAACAGACCAGGCTTGTTCTAGGTACGGGAGCCACACACGCAGCCCCTCTGCCCCGCTCAGCCTCCTCCGGTCTTAAATGTCGCTGCTCAGGGAGGCCCGCCCCTGCACCTGGCTGGCGGTGGGTCCGGCTGTGGGTCTCAGCCCCCGGGGTCCCCAGCAGGCTCCTGGTGAGTCGGAATCCTTTCTCTCTGTTGGCCGGTGTGCTTGTTTACTGTCAGCCTGTGAGAGCAGGAACCTTCTTTGCTTAGTTCACCTCTGTGTGTCCCGTGTCTACCACAGTTCCTGGAAGATTATAGGAACCCAAACAGAGGGCAGAATGAATGTTTATCTCGCGCACGTTCCTGTGATGTGGGAGCTCTTGGTTTTGTGTGGTTACTTTGTAGGTGACCACGTTTTTGAACTCCCTCGTTAGTCCCAAACGCTCTTCTGTTCATGTATCTATATTCATAGATAGTGATAGCTTATGTAAATAGTAATTCTGCCTTCTCCTGGAGTGACACAACTTATTTCCGCGCCCTGCCTTATTGCTTTGGCTGCACACAGTTCGTTGTTTTGAAGATGGTGTGACTGATTCCAATTACGAAGCACCGGGAGGTTTGAGGCTCAGGGGGGCTAAGGGAGCTGCCGGGTAAAGTGTGGTGAGACAGCGACCTGCATGGACTAGAGCTGAGAATTACTCAATAAACAATTGATGGGCCTTGGTAACAGGAATAGGTATCGTGGGGGAGGGCGAGGGGAGGGACTTCCAAAACTCCAATCTGAATCAGAGTGTTCTAAGGCATTGGCTCCCAGACAACTTCATCCCATCGGCTAAGGAAATATTCACATTTCTAAACAGGGAGGGAATTGCTTTAGCCAACTGTTTATTTTGTCAGGTGTAATAAAATAACAAACAAACAAAAAAACACACAGTGTAATGAAAAAAGAGAAGAGAGGAAATGAATTATAATTCTCATTTCAGAAACAGTTCTGAGGATGTGAGTTCAAGAAAAAAAAAATTAGCAAGTATGTCTCTAAGCTCTGACACTCAATCTGACTCCCTCCAGAATACCTTGTAATGATTAACACTTTTCCCAGTGGACAGGGCCCTCTCACAGGGGCGGTCTCCCTTCACCCTCCCAAAGGCACCCTGCAGGGGGCAGTGGCCGTCATAGCAATGCCAGGCATTTCTGTGGGACCCCATTTGCAAAGCACAGTCTTCCCTTTGATGCCTGCATTCCCTGGCATGTCACCTTGCAATTTACAACCCATCAGACCTCTGCTGTGCCCAGCCCGCGGAGCTATCACCCCCTTGCAGGGTTTTGCACAGACCCGCCACCCCCGTCCAGTTTACTTGGAGAACTCCTTCCATCTGCTCCCAGTGAGGGGGGATGGGGAGTGTCTGTCCAAAGCCATCATGGTGGCCCTCCAGAGAGGGGACTGATCTGGGGTGTGGAGTGGGGACACAGCCCCTCAGTGGCCACATGGAAACCCCATGCCTGAAGGCGCTGGTTCCTCAGACCAACCTCTGTGAGCCTTGGTGTCCTCACCTGTTTCTATTAACCTCAGAGTTTCTATGATCCATTTCCAACAAATATTAATTGGCTACTGTGTACAAGACCAGACACTGCCAGGGCCTGGCAGTAGTAGAAGCTCAACCTCAGAAAAGCAGGGCTCAGAAAGGGGGCAGAGCCAATGCCCAAATGTCCATTCTCATTACTATAAGCACCTGATGGGCCAGGCAGTGTCACCCTCCCGAGACTTTTCCTTAAGAAACCTCTCTCTCTCTCTCTCTCTCTCTCTCTCTCTCTCTCTCTCTCTCTCTCCTCTCTCTCTCTCTCCCCTCCCCCCTCCCCCTTCTCTCTCTTTGTCTTCTCTCTCTCTCTTTTCTCTCTCTCTCTCTCTCTCTCTCTCTCTCTCTTCTCTCTCTCCCCCTCCCCCCTCTCTCTTTCTCTTCTCTCTCTCTCTCTCTCTCTCTCTCTCTCTCTCTCTCTCTCTCTCCTCTCTCTGTCTCCACTCTCTCTCTCTCTCCCCCCTCTCTCTCTCCCCCCTCTCTCTCTCCCCCCCTCTCTCTCCCCCTTCTCTCTCTCCCCCCTCTCTCTCTCCCCCCTCTCTCTCTCCCCCTTCTCTCTCTCCCCCCCCTCTCTCTCTCCCCTCTCCCCTCTCCCCTCTCCCCTCTCCCCTCTCCTCTCTCTCTCCCCTCTCCCCTCTCCTCTCTCTCTCTCTCTCTCTCCCACTTGTTTTTGAGCACTTCTGGGACATGTAGCCAACTTGTAGAGGAGGGAGCCTTTCTGCCTGAACTTCAAGTCCGTTAACCAACCTCAGACTGCTCTGGTGGCCGCGAGGCCATCGCGAAGCCAGACGTCTGCTCCCGTCCGACAGCCCGCCCTTGGTAACTGGCTCCCGTCCGACAGCCCGCCCTTGGTAACTGGCGGCAGAGCAGTCTCAGGATGCCACACTCTGCTCCCTGCTCTGGAGAAAGGGAAGAGCTGGTCACTTCCACAGACGCATTGGGAATTAAGGATAGGGAATTTGGACAATAAGGGGTGATATTTTCTTTTCATTACAGCACTCATCCAAATTGTCTTTAACAAGTACATATTGCTCTTTTTACATAATTTCTTTTTCTTTTTCTGGACTTATTGAGAAACAGAAACTCAAGCTCAATCCCTTTCGCAGGAGGGAAAGTGTTTTTCTCGAAGTCGGGCTAAAACCATTTGCACGTGTCAACCCACATTCTGTGGCCCAGTCGCTGGTGGCCTCTATGCCCCACTCTACAAACACCATCTCCCGTCCTCTCCACAGCCCTGTGCACGGTCTCAGTTCTTGGCAGCTCACAGATGAGGAGACTAAGGCTCAGAAAGCCAGCTGGTTTGCCCAGAGCCACACAGGAGCAGGTGGCCCAGGGGACCGACAGCCTTGCCCCCCGTGCCCACGGGGGTAGGTGTGTGTGTGACCTGCTCTGACCCACTCCCCCCCCGGTCCCTACAGCCTCCATGTACTCCGAGATCCAGAGGGAGCGGGCAGACATCGGCGGCCTGATGGCCCGGCCCGAGTACAGAGAGTGGAACCCGGAGCTCATCAAGCCCAAGAAGCTGCTGAACCCCGTGAAGGCCTCGCGGAGCCACCAGGAGCTGCACCGAGAGCTGCTCATGAACCACAGGAGGTGAGGATGGCGCTCGGCTGCCTCAGCCTGGCACGCACCTGCTCAGGCTGCTGGGGCTTGAGGGGGTCCCCCTGGTGGTAATTCTGGGGCTCCTGGAGCGTGAGGAGGGCTGAGGGTATCCCACATGGTGACCCACAGAGACTGTGAAGGTCCGAAAGCCCTGCTCTCCCATCCAGCTGCCCACTGTGTGCCGGACCTCCACATACTTCTATTGAGCACCTACTCTGTGCCAGGCACCAAGCCAGACCCTGGGGGTTCCAGAAGGAATGTTCCTGCCCTTATAGAGGGGGTGGATGCGTAGCCAGATTGTAGGATGGGTGGTTCCATGGAGTATGTTTCCAGCAGATGGGTGAGCCTGTGCAACTGGCTGGTCAACACCAATCGCTCAGTGTGGTCGGAGCATAAAGTGTGAGGGAGGCCAGAGGAGCCGTGCCGTCCTGGGAAGGGTCCCAAGCAAGAGTGTCACAACCCTGGAGGGGCCAGGAATGGAGCAGGAGGCTGGGGGGTGCAGGGAGAGAGACAGCCTGGGGCAGGGCTAGAATTGAAGGAATGTGGAGGAGGGGAGAGGGAAGCTGAGCCTCTGTCTGCTCCCAGGCCTGGGAAATAGTCCCGGCTCACCAGGGCCAGAACGAGGCGTCGGCGCCTTCGCAGCTCCCTCTCCTGGCCGCTTCTAGGATTGGCGCGGGCGAAGATTTGCATTCTTGTTTTCAGCTGTGTGCCAAGGACCTTCCCGCAGATAACAGCTTGTATCCTTGGTGGTGGTTGCTTTCTTCTTTGTATATCAGAAGTATTTCTCTGGTTGCCTTTTAGAGTCACCCCTTTTAATGCCAAAAACCACTACCATAGTTTTTTTTTAAAAAAAAAAAAAACAAAAACCTAAAGACAAGTCAAGAGAGATGTTTGCAATATCAATAACAGACAAAAATTAATATATACATACCTCTTATAAATCCATAAGGAAAAAAATGAGCAAGAGACTGGACATGCAGACAGCTGGTAAACAAATCAAAGGCTGTTTGCTCTGCTAATGATCAAAGACACAAGTGAAAACCAGGTGTTATTTCTTGCCTACCGGCTTCACAGATACAAAAGGATTGGGTGGGGACCGCGGGGAGAAATAGGTGCCCTTGTACCCTGTTCACAGAGTATAAATGGGATCATCTTTCCTAAGGGGCCGGTGGACAGTCGTTCAAACTCTCTTAAAGGAGACTGACCCAGCAGTTCCACCCTTAGAAACAGGTCCGAGAGACTAACCCGAAATAACATAAACCTGGTCCGGGCAGTCAGCCGGGCCTGGGTGCAAATCCTCGCTCGGCCCTTGCATCTGTGGCTTGGACCGGGTCTGGACTCGTAGGAGACACACACACACACACACACACACAGGGGCAGTAAGGGTTCTACACGCACCGCCGGGGGCTGCCGGGAGGGCTGCAGGAGATAACGGTAGTGCGAGATGGGGGCGGGGATTGGGGTCTCCTGACAGCTCCCTCCGCCCCAGGGGCCTGGGCGTGGACAGCAAGCCCGAGCTGCAGCGCGTCCTGGAGCACCGCAGGCGGAACCAGATCATCAAGAAGAAGAAGGAGGAGCTGGAGGCCAAGCGGCTGCAGTGTCCCTTCGAGCAGGAGCTGCTGCGACGGCAGCAGAGGCTGAGCCAGGTGAGAGAGGTCACAGCCCCGCGGCCCCCGCCCCTCGTCCCCCAAGAATGCCCATGGACCCCAGGAAGAGCCGGGGTGTGGCCGCAGCTGCCAGTGGAGCCAAATGAGGGCTGGACTGCGGGTGCCCCGCTGGCCTGAGCCCTCGCCCTGCCCCTCACCGCCCTGGGTGACTTCTCTGAACCTCTGTCTCCTCATCGGCCCCGTCCACTGCGGGTTGGTTCTGATTTCATTCTCACAACTGCCCCTGAGCCAGGTAGCCAGATTCCCATTTGAGAGATGAGGGCCAAAGGAGGTAAGCCAGTGGTCGGCAAACCGCAGCTCGCGAGCCACAGGCGGCTCTTTGGCCCCTTGAGTGTGGCTCTTCCACCAAATACCAGGTACAGGGCAATTGAAACTCCGTGGCCCACGCGCAGAAGTCGGATTTCGACGTGGGCGAGTCTATTTTGAAGAAGTGGTGTTAGAACATTCAAGGGGCCAAAGAGCCTCATGTGGCTCTCGAGCCACGGTTTGCCTACCACTGAGGTAAGCAATTTGAAGAGGCTTCACAGGGGGGAACTTGGTCTCATGACCTGTCCCCCCAGCTACCAGGCTGGTGGCAAAACCGGCCCCTGGTTCTGTTTCCCCAGAGAGGACCCTGGGCCCAAACCCAGTGGCCTTTGAGCCTCGGAATCCCCCTAGCCCCACCCGCACCACACCTCTCCTCTCTCCTCCAGCTGGAAAAACCTCCGGAGAAGGAAGAGGACCACGCCCCGGAATTCATCAAAGTCAGGGAAAACCTGCGGAGAATCGCCACGCTGTCCAGTGAGGAGAGGGTGCTGTAGGGCCGGCTGGGGGAGGCCCTGGCCCCCGCAGCCCTCCCCCAGCTCCCACACCCTCCTCCAGCCCTCCTGTATCTGGCAGCCCCGAGCCCCCAGGTTTGGGACATCTGCTGTGTCCATGCTTGCTCAAACGGCATTGTCCCAGAGGCCCTGCCTCGCCCTCCTCCGCCCCCCGGAAAGAGCTGGGGGTCCTGACGCTCACAGGAGCTTCCTTCTGAGCACGCACCCCTCCTGCTCCTAGAGGAGGCCATTGGGGGAACTCTCACCTCCTGGCAGGGGCTCCGAGCCCTTCCTGGCAGAGTGGGAAGGAGGGACGGGGCCTCTCTGGCCAGGCCCCCAGGGGACCCTGAGCCTCTGGGCAGCGCCACCCGCAGAGCTTGGAGAATGTCCCTGTCCCTGCAGCCGGGAGTGAGGCGACTGGCCTGAGAGCCAGCCGAGGGGAAGAGGTTCCAGTGCGGCTGCTCCTGGGAGGAAGGGCGGGAGCCCGCAGGTGGCTCCCGTCATGGCAGGCGGGAAGGGCACTAACAGAGACAGCTTCTTAGATTTGCCAGCCTCCCCCAGCCCCTCTCCCGGGCCCCCTGGTCCCGGCCCTGTAACCGCACCAGCCAGGCTGCAGCCTCCTGCTCCCGGGAGGCTGCCACCATGCCTCGCAGACGCCTTCCTGCCCGCAACTGGCTGGGAGCTTGCTAAATCACGGCTTCTGCGTCCGTCCGTAGCTCTGGGGTGGGGCTGAGCCTGCATTTCCATCAAGCAGCAAGGCGGGAGCGCCAGGGGTGCTAACCATTGGAAACGTCACCCCGAAGCCATCCTGCCCCCCGAGTCCCTCGGGCCTGTGCCCTGGGGTTCCCACCTTCCCCTGCGGCCCTCAGGGCTCTCTGTGGCCAGCCCACCCAGGGCCCCAGGCCCGAGGAGGCTGAAAGCCTAGCGGGTGGTGTCAGGTTAATGACGAGTTCTCACCAGACATCTCAGTCCAGAACTGCCCATTGCATTTCTACCGCACCGCTGTGGTGCAATTCTGGCCCCAAAAAGAAAAAAAAATTTTTTTTTTTTTTTTTTATCCAAAGCCCATGGGGAGCGCATGCACAGTGATTTCCAATAGGTTTCTGGAAATATAAACAGTGATTGCAGACCCCACTGCCACCCTCACGGACTGGCTCCTATGAGTTCCCATTTTCAGCCACTGAATCTGAGACCCACACCCCCTCCGGTCTGCCCATCCTCTGTCCCCCCCAGCCCTCCCCCCTGGAGCAGCTCCAGGGACCTCACCCACTGCTTCCCCAAAGCCTCTCACGCAAGACCAAAGGGTTTCACCTTTTGCCCCCATTTTTCAAGATCTAAAGAATAAACCAGGCCTGTTTCTTTCTCCCCTGGAGAGCAAACCCTGCCTTTGTCAGCCACCGTTTACAGTCCCCGGGGGGTGCTGGGAGCATCTCTTCTCACCCAGACACAGCTCCATGGCGATGCCCGGGATTCTTGGCCAGCGGTGGGACCTGCAAGAGAGAGGCCACCCCGGTCTCCCTCCTGAATGCGTACTCTGAGGGGGACCGAAATGTGGATAGCGACAGGCTGCGAGCGTGCATGCATGGGTGTGTGCATGCATGGGTGTATGTGTGTGTGTGTGTGTGTGTGTGTGTGTGTGTGTGTGTGCGCGCGCGTGCAAAGTCCAGCTCTGAAAGGCTCTCGGAGTGACTGTCTTTGTGAGAACGCAGTACCACTGTTTTAAATGTCTGCCAGGTGAGGTGATGCTCAAGACCCACCCTCCCTCACAAAGACCGCTGCCCCCCCAGAGAAGCCGCCTCGGGCTCGATGTGTCATTGGGATGTGAAGAGAAGCATGAGAGGGTGGCTAGCCTGGAATAGGCCCCTTGGGGTTTCCCTCGGTGTTGCCAGGGGTGCTTCTGGGAGGTGGACAGTCACGGAGACAAAAGCCCCAGAAGCAGGAGGGACCTCAAGTCCCACTGAAGCCACGATGGACACCCCTGTCCGCTCCCCAGGGGCCAGTCCCCACTCCTCTCCGGTCACCGCCCCCTGTGGAGAGCCATCCAGGTTCTCCCTGGTCCAGCCGCCTCTGCAGCCTGGGTGAGCTGTGCCCAGGGATGGGCAGTGAAATGTTATCTGCAGGAACTTCTGGAAAGCTGATGCTCTTCTGACAAAAGAGGCAGACATGCGTACCGGCTTCTTACTGCCTTGACTGGGGATGTGATGCCTGGGGCCACAGCAGCCCTCTCGCGGCAAAGAGGAAAAGGCCAAAAGCATCTCAAAGACATTGACCTCCTTATCGTTAGACCAAGCCAATGCCTGCAACCTGCCTCCTGCAGAGCCCTTGTGAATAGAAATAAAGCACTCTTTGTGTAAGCCGTTGCTGGCCAGTCTCTGTTATTTACAGACAAACACACTCCTGACCCAGAAAGCCAGCCCTGCGGCTGTAACTGCAAATCCAGCTTCCTCTTCCCTTCAGAAACCTGTTGGGTCAGGACCCCAGAGCAGTACCTGGGACCTGCCCTTCTACACCTTCTCCCTGTGGCCCAGTGGGACCCAGCGTCCGGACACCCCGAATTCACATCACTCAGCATCTGTGGAGTGCCTGCTCTGTGCCAGGAAGCAGCCCTGAGCTGGGGGTGCAGTGGGAAATGAAACATCTGGAACACTGGGGTGGCCTCCGAACTGGTCTCCTTGTTTCTGCCCCTGCCCTTACGTACATACAGTCTGTTCTCAACAGAGCGGCCAAATGGCCCTGTGAAAACCCAGGGCAGATCTTGTCCTTCCTCCTCTGGCTCCCAGGAGAGTCCTTCCTGTGACGGAGAAGGTCCCAGGTCCACTCCCTCTTCACCTGTGACCTGTTTCTCCCTGCCCCCTGCCCCTCGCTCACGCAGCTCTCCAGCCTGGATTCCTCACACCCACCAAGCACACCTCATCTCAGTGCCTTTCTGCCTGCTATTCCCTGGCCAGGAGTGCCCTTCCCTCGGGGAGCCACACAGCCTGCTCTTGCTACACAAGGCCCTCCTTGGTCGCCCCATCCAAAACCTCACCATCCACACATACCTCTCCCCACCTTCCCTGCTTGTCTCTTCTCCTTACCATTTGTCGCCATCTAACATACACTTCACTTGCAGATCATGTGTCTCTCCTGACAGTAATGTCAGCGCGGTGAGGACAGAGACTTCTGTCTGTCTTGTCCACTGCTGGTTCCCAAATGGCCTTCCCCCCAGCCTCCTCCTTCAGGGCCAGCAGGTGGCTGGGCTCAGGTAAACCTGGCAACGAGGACCATACCGCTTCCAGCTCTGAGAAGAGGCTACGGGCCAAATGGGGCAGAGGGCACTCAGCAGGTGCTCCAGAAATGTTTGCTGGATCCCTGAGAAACCTGTTCTTCCCTCTCCTGGGCCTCTTCCCAGGGCCAGCCCTCCCATCCTCCTCCCCCCCTCCTGCCCCTCCCCTCCACTCCACTCCCCCTCCCGCCCCTCCCCTTCCCTTCCTCCTCTCCTCCCCTCCCCCCCTCCCCCCGTCCCTCCCCCTGCCTCCACAGCGGGACCCTGCCCAGAGGTGTCAGCGTGGTCCCAGAACTTTCCTTTGGTCGTGTGGGCTCCCGTCAGGACGCCGGGCCCCCTGGCATTCGCGCCTGCAGGGCCCACATGGAGCCGGAGACCTGGGAGAAAGAGGAGCCCCAGCATCAGGCCTGCCCGAAGGGAGGCCAAGAGCAGCAAGCCTGTCCTCCTGGAGGCCACATTCCCGCCTGCCCGCAGGGCACAAGCTGGGTCTGGGTGTGGGTCTGGGTCTGGGTCTGGGTGTGGGTCTGGGTCTGGGTATGGGTCTGGGTCTGTGTTTGGGTCTGTGTTTGGGTTTGGGTCTGGATGTGGATCTGGGTCTGGGTCCAGGTCCGGGTCTGGGTTTGGGTTTGGGTCTGGGTCTGGGTCTGGGTTTCGGTTTGGGTCTGGGTCTGGGTCTGGGTTTCGGTTTGGGTCTGGGTCTGGGTCTGGGTTTCGGTTTGGGTCTGGGTCTGGGTCTGGATGTGGTTCTGGGTCTGGGTCCGGGTCCAGGTCCGGGTGTGGGTTTCGGTTTGGGTCTGGGTCTGGGTTGGGTCTGGGTCTGGGTTTAGGTCCTGGTCTGGGTCTGGATGTGGGTCTGGGTCTGGGTCTGGGTTGGGTCTGGGTCTGGGTTTGGGTCCTGGTCTGGGTCTGGATGTGGGTCTGGGTCTGGGTCCGGGTCTGGGTCTGTGTTTGGGTCTGGGTCTGGGTCTGGGTCTGGGTCTGGGTCTGGGTCCGGGTCCGGGTCCGGGTCCGGGTCTGGGTCTGGGTCTGGGTCTGGGTCTGGGTTTGGGCTTGCATTTGGGTTTGGGTTTGGGGGGCACCCTCTTCAGGGGTGCTCCAGCACCCAATACAAAGCCCGGCGATTGGGGGTGGGGGGGACAAACAGACCTCCCTCCCCCCTCCCTGCTCTGCAGCGTGTGCTCCTGGGGCCTCGCCAAACTCGGTGTTGCACTGATTCCTGGGCTGTGAGGGCAGGGTCCCTGTCTGATGCTGCTCCCCCGAACCAGTCCCAACCCCGGGCTCCGAACACAGGAGCTGCTCAGAAAGGCTGAGAATGGTGTCAGTGAAGACCCCTGCACGTGTGGAAGGCCAGCAATGCCACTGCCATGACAAGTCAGTATCGCCCGTGGCAAATCGCCGACGAAGCAGCCAAGGCTCAGGAAACCGTAGATGACGGGACCTGAGAGCCGTCACGGAGCAATGCCTGGGGAGGGGGTCACACCGCGCCGGCTGTCCGCACAGCCTGCCTTTCCCTGTGAACGCGGGGCCTGGCGCTCAGACGCTCAGAGGCGGCCCCTGCGCCACCCTGACCTTTGGCCACGAGATGTGCGAGCCTGTGGCGCCTTCCGTGTGTGATTTGTCCGTCTCAACCTAAGGGATTCAGCCTCCACCTGTAAAAACAGACTCGGGCCAACTCGACCGACGTGAATCCTGGGGTGAGGACCGTCTGCACACTGCCATGGCCCCACCCCTAACGTCACCCACAGCCAGCAGGTCCGAATCTGCCATCGCGTGCCACTCCTTCCTCTTGCAGGACGGGCCCTACAGACAAGCAGTGCTTAAATGATTTGGTGTGTGTGCCCCCAAAGACCCACCAACGCTCCACCTCCCTCTTCCCCCTCCCCTGACACACCCCCAGGCCTTGCCTGAGGTGCCCCTCTTCCTGGCTTCAAGAGAGCAGAGCCTCGCCCTCCCGGTATGGACTGCCCACGTCTCAGCCGGTGGCAGTTATTTGAGTGGAAGGTGGCTGGCCCTCACCCAGAGAGGACAGGGGGCGGGCCGGCCCTCTCGGTGCATGTGCCCCTCTGCTTCCCAGAAAGGCCTTGCAGAGACGCGCAGAACTGCCCAGTCAGGGGCCCCGGCAACTCTCCTGGGCAACAGCCAAGCCAGTGGGGCTCCCCTGCCCCTCCAAGGAAAGGCTTCCCATGGGACCAGGGCCCCTACCTCTCCCTCTGGGTGCCTGACTCACCTGCTCCTTCCCGCTGCAAGGCCAGGGTCAGGCTCGCCCTGGGGGAGGGCTGATTCTGGGCCCAGGCCTGGAGTCCAGCCCCAGCGCGGCCAGTCAGTGTGTGTCACAAGCCGGGCAACTCGCTGGACCCCGTGTCCCGGGTCTGTGATGCAGGTAACCGTCTCTGTGCTGATGGAACACGGAGTGTCTTGCCGGGGACTGAGCTGGACACAGGAACCCTCTCCTTTTCTCCCCCAGGATGTCACTGCCTCCATTTCACAGGGAAAGACCAGGCGTTTAGAGAGGACGGCCCCTGCCGAAAGGGCACAGGCAGCCGGTGTCGACCTTCACATTTACCCTGGCAGCGTGGCCGGGAGGCCGTAGGAGGGTGTTGTGCAAAGCGCCCACACATACGCTTTCCCATCTGTCCCCGGCGCCTCTGCCAGTGCTCAGGCCCCGCAGCCTTCCTCCCCGGCCCTCCTGCCTCCTCCCCAGCCAGCAGGCGGCCTGGCCCACACCAACCTTGCGGAGTGGACCCCAGCGACCAGGCTCCCGGCCGCATCCTCTCCAGCGTTGACCAAAGGCAGCGGCCCAATGGGGCCCGGGGGTCCGCGTGTGCCCTTTGCCCAGGAGGCCCGGGGGGGCACAGGGTGGAGGGGCCCTCCACGTGTCTGGCAGGGCCTGGAATGTGAGTAGCTGGAGTGCCCAGCCCAGGGCCTGGCACATTTCAAGGGGTGGCAGTTCCTGCTCCCTCTTTCTGTCTCCCCTTTAAGGACGTCTTGACAGGTGGCACGGGCTGTCAGATTGGGGGCGGGGGGGGGAGGGGGGTGCAGCTCTGCCACTCGCCAGCCCAGCAGGGTGGCCTTGGGCAAGCTGCTCAACATCTCTGAGCTTCTGGGGTTGCGTGAGGTTCCGATGGCACCAGCACCACCGGTTGTTGGGAGGACTGAGTCAACAAGCAGGATGTTTGGCAAGAGCCAGGCGCACGGCCAGCGCTCAGTGCAAGTTAATCATCACCTTCCCGTCCTCAGAGGTTCTACTCTGTCCTCCCTGCCAGGACCGGACCCTCCAAGCCCCGTTTCCACTTGGTTATGTCTCCTAGTCCCTGAGCTCGCTGGACAGCCATCCCTCTCTCAGAGCTGGTCGCCCCAGACTCTCGGCCCTTCTCTCGGTCCCATCCTTTCTCACACCCCATCCCTTCTCCATCCCCATACACTCCGCTCCTTTTACTGCCGTTTTAAAGTGACTCCTGAGGGATTCCTTGTCTGCTTTAACCCACTGTGGGCCTCTCCAGACCCCAGGAGGCCAGGAGCACCTGTGTGGCTGGCATCCCCGTGGCTCCCTGGGCCGGCCCTCCTCTACTCCCTGGGCAGTTGGAGGACTGGGAGATTTCCCCTTGGCCCCTTCCCCTTCGGCAGGGCCCTCTGGCTAGTTCTGGTCGGAGGAATGAGAGAGGAAGGGGAATGAGGGCCCTTCTGGGCTGGGGCTGTGAGAGGCCCCCGGGGACCCTCGGTCTCTCTCTCTCCCCCAGCAGTGCGTGCGGGGGCTTTCCGTTCAGGTGAAAGAGCCACGGTCAGAGCAGCCCGGCTCGCTCAGGCCCGGAGGGCAGCTGTCCTGGACGTTGGCACGCCGGTGCAGGCGAGGCGTGAGGAAGAAGCAAGCGTGTGCTTTGCCTTTCGGATCCGGGCGGTGCGTGTCCCCAGCACTGACCCAAACCACGGCCACCGCGGTCTGCGCGTTCCCGTCGTGAAGAGGGATATGGTTCCACGTGATGTTTTGAGCAAGTAAGTGACATGGAAGCTAATTTAACTCAAAACGTACTTTTCCAATAAAATCATTAAAACACTGATCGGAACAAATGGGTGAAAGTGGAGACAGGTGTGGTCCTCTGAGTCGGGAAGACGGGTGGATATTGTCCATTTTAATCTAGGGACATTGTCATCTTTACTAGGTTTTAAATCCCCAGGAGAGACCTGAGACTTTGACAATAAACTGTGCTAATCAAGACTCTTTTAGTGGTGAGTAAAAGAATTTAAGAAGAAAATTTATATTTCAGAAGTATAAAGTCAAGCCTCAGGTATGGCTGGATCGAGGGACTCCTCAAAGCATCAAGCTCTCATTCTCTCTCTCTCTCTCTCTCTCTAGCTCTCTCCATGTTGGGGGTGAGATGACTGACTCTTGCCTGCCTCTGACCCTCCTCCAACTCAGCAAGCACAGCACAAAGTGTCTGTCCCAATTAGGAACCATTTGGGGGAGTGGGTAGTCAGAGAGGAAGGTTTCTGATTGGCCCATCTTGGATTGTGTTCATTCTGGAACCAACCACTTTTGACCAGGGAGGTAAGATACTGTGCTTGATCATGACTGGGCCATATGGGGACAGCCAGGAGCAACTTCACCCAGAGCATATGGGTTCTTCACAAGAAAGAAGGATTTTCTTACCGAAAAAAGGGGAAGGGTGTCTGAGCAGGAAAAAGAAATAGATGTTCACTTCATAAATTCATCTCAAGCCGAAACCGGTTTGGCTCAGTGGATAGAGCCTGCGGACTCAAGGGTCCCGGGTTCAATTCTGATCAAAGGCATGTACCTTGGTTGCAGGCACACCACTGGGGGTGTGCAAGAGGCAGCTGGTCAATGATTCTCTCTCATCGATGTTTCTAACTCTCTATCCCTCCCTCTCTTCCTCTCTGTAAAAAATCAATAAAAATTAAAAAAAAAAAGAAATTCATCTCGAAAAAGAAGCAAGCAGGGAGGCCAAAAGGGGAAATCGAAGAAATTACACAAATACACAGAAATATATTGGGTGTCCCCCAAAATTGTATACACACACTTTGAATAATTATAAGGCAGTGTTTATTAAAATAGATTTCCTTTTCAAAATTGAGCTATCAGCTGTTAAAGTGTGCATACATTTTTGGGACACTCTGCATATATATGTATATAAAGGATGGGCTCAATTCTACCAAATTTTAAATTTCAAAACATAACAAAAGGATAATTTTAAATTATATGATATCACACTAAGGCAGAAATAATGAACCACTGGCACAGTACTGATATTTCCAAAATAGAATCAAGCAAATATAAGAAGTTAATATATGAGGTGCTAAGACTAATACAATACTTTTCAATATTTATTTATTCATTCAGCAAATGAATTTGTTCTACAATAACAATAAATGTCTCTGTAAGAGAATAATGATACAAAAAGGGATCATTTAGACCCACACCTTATACATACACAGGACACAATGCAAATGAAAATTAAATATTTTTAAACTATAAAAACAAGAACCTAAAATAGCATTTTAAACTTAACCACATGAAGTTAAACTTCTGTTGGCAAAACAGGATGCATTTGAATAAAGAAAAAGAAAAATGTTATGTACACGAGATGTGAAAAAGCAAATAAAGGAACATTGAGAGCCTGGCTCAAAGGAACATTGGAAGCACGTTCTAAAGAGACCCCTGACCAGCACCCTTCAAAGCACCAAGGTTATAAAAGACTGTGACTGAGGGGCTGACCAACCAGAGAGTCGGGACCGTTGCGTGCCATTGGGATCCTGGTTGGATGCTGACCCACAGAGAAGACAGCACTGGGAACACTGGCAGCACCCAGGGGGCAGCAGTGGCTGACTCAGCAGGATTTCAAACCCCCACACATTCCCAAAGAAAGGCTGGCCCCTGGCAGCTCCTGCGAGGTGAGCTCTCAGCTCGTGGCACAGCGTTTCTGAAGAGTGTTTCTGTCTGTGCGGGGCCGTGGGCCATGCGGGGAGATTCACATGATCAATGTGGTTCACGTGGGGCCGGGGGCCATGCGGGGAGATGTTATCAATGCAGTTCACGTGGGGCCGTGGGCCATGCCTGGAGGTTCACACTAACAATGTGGTACACGTGGGGCCGTGGGCCATGCCTGGTGATTTACACTAACAATGTGGTTCACATGGGGCCGTGGGCCATGCCTGGAGGTTCACACTAACAGTGTGGTTCACATGGGGCCCTGGGCCATGTGGGGAGATGTTATCAATGTGGTTCATGTGGGGCCGGGAGCCATGCCTGGAGGTTCACACTAACAGTGTGGTTCACATGGGGCCCTGGGCCATGTGGGGAGATGTTATCAATGTGGTTCATGTGGGGCCGGGAGCCATGCCTGGAGGTTCACACTAACAAACAGTGTGGTTCACGTGGGGCCCTGGGCCATGCGGGTAGATGTTATTAATGTGGTTCACGTGGGGCCAGGAGCCATCCTGGGAGGTTCACACTGACAATGCGGTTCACGTGGGGCTGTGGGGCCTGCTGGCAGATTTAAGTAATATGCGGTTCACGTGGGCCACGCGGCACCAGTTTGGCCGCCGCGGGGCTAGGGGTAGCTGAGGCCAGCCCCACCAGCATGCCAGGCCTCTGCCACCCAGGCCTGGCCCCCCGGCCGCCAAGGCGCTGGCCCCGGAGCAGGGAATGCTGTCCACACAGCTCCACGGCGAGGACGGCGGGCAGTGCCCGCTCTCCTGAAGCTGCGGAGAGTCGGACCACCGCCGAGGGGCAGCCCTCGGGAGGAGCTGTGTGGAGGGCTCGGCGTCCACCGCCGAGGGGCAGCCCTCGGGAGGAGCTGTGTGGAGGACTCCGCGTCCACCGCCGAGGGGCAGCCCTCAGGAGGAGCTGTGTGGAGAGTCGGGCCACCGCCGAGGGGCAGCCCTCAGGAGGAGCTGTGTGGAGGGCTCGGCGTCAAGACCAGACTCCTTTCTCGCTCTACCATGAGGGCTCAGAGTCAGGAAGCAGGTCCAGAGTGCTAGCCCAGACTGCGTGACTTCCCGGAGGGGCTCCTCTGTGGTGAGATGGCGGATGGAGGAGCGGGCAGGGAAGCAGGAAGAGCTGGGGGAGCGGGGCTGGCGAGGGGGCGGGAGGCTTCCCGTGGAAATAAGTTGGAAGTTCCCCAGGAGTGGCTGTGAACTGCTGTCCAGGTCTTCCTGCCGGCCCTCCTGTGACTGTGGTCTCCCAGCAGCCCCCAGTCCCACTGGGCAGCTTCCCCAGGGCCAGGCACTAATCTAGTTTAGTTTAGTTGTTTAGTTTAGTTTAGTTTAGCTTCTGCGGTAAGTACCCCAGTGCATTGTGGGCACTCAGAGATATGTATTGATAAGGAAACAAACCAATGCATCCTGTACACTAGGGACTCACGCCTCTGCCCAGAAACACCTCCCCAGCAGACGGCCCCACAATCAGAAATCCCACCACCAAGCTCACTCTCGGTGTAAGAAATGTTTTATGGGAGCCAGGAAAGCTGTAACAATCGCCCGTTACACATGCGTGGGGCTTCCCTGCTCCCCAGGAGCTTCCCATGTGGCCTGTGCGTTACAGACCAGGGAGGGGAGCCTGGGAGGCGGGAGGGGCTGTCACACCTGGGGATCCGAGCCCGGTCCCTGGGCTGCGGGCGGGCGGGCCGTGAGGTTCTTTATGCGGGTGCGGCGGGGTGCGGGGTGCAGTGGGGTGCGGGTGTGCTCTCTCCCCGGAGCAGGCTCTGGGAGGCAGGGCCGGGGAGGCGGGTGCGGCGGGGTGCGGGGTGCAGTGGGGTGCGGGTGTGCTCTCTCCCCGGAGCAGGCTCTGGGAGGCAGGGCCGGGGAGGAGGGAGAGGAAGAGGAAGACAGAAGCTTCCCGCTGGCACTCACTGAGCTGCCCGGCCAGCCTGGTGCTCAGCTATCTCTCCGGCTTCATCAGCCCCCCGCTGGGCACCGGGCAGTCCCAGCGCGGGGAGGGAGCGGGAGCGGGCGGGAGAGAGCACAGGGAGCTCAGCTGGGACGGCCGCCTGGCAGGGCCGCCCCTCAGGGGAGGAGAAAGGGGCCGGGCCACCCGCCCGCCGGAACTAGGCCTGCCACAGCTGGGGGCCGGGCCTGCAGTGCAGACCGGGGCAGAGGTGAGTCGGATCCCTCGGGGATCCCGGGCTGAGGGAGGGCACTGGGAGACCCCTGCCCGCTGGGCCAATGAAGTAGTGGCTTCCCCGCGGCTCCAGTGACTCTGGGCCCTGCTCTCTCTAACTGACACTTACCTGCCAGTCACCCCTCCGGCCGGGCCCTGCGCTGGGCTGGAGCGACAGCATGAAGGTGACAGAGGTCCTTGCCCTCTTGGACTTTACCTTTTAGGAGGGGAGGCAGCCGCAAGCAAAAACAGAATAAGTGAGCACATTGTCTTGTGTGGCAGGACACCTCGCAGAAGACAGAGCAGCGCAGAGGGAGGGAGACTGGGAGCCAGGCAGGGGTGACGGGTCCGACTTGAAAGTCCCATGGGCCCGGGCAATAAGGTGGTGAAGCCCTGGGGGTTGGATAGGGCTGGGAGAAGGGGTTGAGTGGGGGGAGGGAGGTATCTGTAATACTATCAACAATCATATATATGTTTTATAATTATGTATATATTTAAAAAGACTTGAAAGAGGTAGTTAGGGAGCCAAGGGCTTCTGGGGGAGCGTGTGCAGGAGGAGGACCCGCTGGGGGAGCCTGGGGCTGAGGGGTGGGGCGGTGCTCCCTGCAGGAGGCAGCGAGAGGTAGGGCGGAGAGAGAGGAGTGTGGGGCGTGTGGCTTTGGCAGCCTGCACAGGAGTCCCATTTGGCCTCCCCGTGTCTCCTCCCTGCCTGAGGCTCTGGGACTCTGGGAAGCAGTGGTGATGCCAGTAGAGGGTGTGCAGGGTGGAGGTGAGAAAGAAAGGGGATCGAAGTGCTGGCCACCTGCGGAAGGGCTTGATGTCCCCTGTGAGGGCGGCTCCTGGGACAGCCGGGCACTCACGGCCGGGGGGAGGGGCACATGGGAGCACGTCAGGGCCTGAGGGGGTGCTCTGACTCCCCAGGGGTGCCACTTAGAGGAGGGGTCCCTGGAGGTGGAGCTGAGTAGGGGCACCAGGGGACAGAGGAGGAAGGGAGAGCTGGGCTCCGTCCACAAGCGGAGGGTCCGGAGCAAATCCCAGGAAGAGCCCATCCAGGCAGCGGGGAGAAGGGACAAGACCCCTGAGGCCCCGAGGGGTGAGGGTGCTGGTGGCCACGGGGCGGAAGGAGCTGAGGAAGTGAGAGGCCCGGGAAGGCTGGGGGTTTGCTATGGAGGATGCAGGGCCCACCGTGGCCACAAGGACGCACAGGGCCTCCAGGGAGAACACTTCCCAGGCCAGGAGCCAGCCTCCTCCCCCAGCTCCACAGCATCCTCCAGGCGCACAGACATGGGCCGGGGACCCCGAACGGGGGACCACAGGCCCCATGGCGGGGCTGGAGCACGTGCTTCGTGGCCAGACCCCATCCAACCCCTGGCCACCTCCAGCTGTGCAGCCGAAGGCCACGCACAACCCCGCCACCATCAGTGTCCTCCTGACCCTCACTTGTGGGGGGACCTCCCCAGGTCATGCTTGTCACACAGGCTGCATGGCAGCAGGAGCTTCATGGTCAGATCCTGCCCGGTCTAACAGGTACTGACTGTCCCCTTATTGGGCAATCCCTGCTTACGGCACCTGGACAAGGCCGGGCCTGGGCCACAGCCGATGCCCCAGGGCGGAGCGTGGGGCGGAGAGGCACCCGGCGGCCCCTGGCTGGCACTCAGCCCTGGCACTCCTCCTGCTCACAGGTTCTCGGTGCACCTCGGCCAGGAGTACGGCTGCCTCCACCCCTTATCCAAGAGGGATCTGTATATACCTGAAATCAAGCATGATGAATAAATTAGGCACAGTAAGAGATTAACAGCAGTCTTAGCCAGCGTGGTTCAGTGGATAGAGCGTCGGCCTGCGGAATGAGTGGGCCCCGGTTCGATTCTGATCAAGGGCATATGCCTTGGTTGCAGGCTCAACCCCTGCACCTGGTCAGGGCGAATGCAAGAGGCAACTAGTCAATGTGTCTCTCACATCGATGTTTCTCTCTGTGTGTCTCTCCCCTTCCTTTCTACTCTCTCTCTCTCTCTCTCAAAAAAAAAAAAAAAAATATATATATATATATATATATATATATATATATATATATATATATACATACACATACATACATATATGGATTAACCACAATAAAAAGAATAAAGATTGACATTCTTGATATTTTAAAAATATTTTTTATAGATTTTTCACAGAGAGGAAGGGAGAGGGATAGAGAGTTAGAAACATCGATGAGAAAAATCAATCAGCTGCTTCCTACACACCCTCTACCGGGGATGTGCCCATAACCAAGGTACAGTACATGCCCTTGACCGGAGTCGAACCTGGGACCCTTCAGTCTGCAGGCCGACGCTCTGTCCACTGAGCCAAACCAGTGAGGGCGACACTCCTGATTTTTAAAAAGAGATTAACAGTAATAACTAACAATAGAACCATTATAACAACACTCCTGTACTGTGATAAGAGTTATATGGATGTGGTCTCTCAAAGCATCTTACTGCACCCGCCTTTGCACATAGAGGAGCCTCTCGCTCTGGGGCGTCACGAAGGAAGGGGACTCCGCACCCGCTCTGTGACCCCGCGACATTGGTCCGATACCTGAGAGCTGCTGAGTGACGGAGGAGCAGGGATGGATGCAAAGGGGTGGTCCACGCTTGGGGAGGGCGGGGCTGAGTCCGAGGGGTGTTATCATGCTTCGCGGAAGGCTGCACAATCGAAAGCTTGTGAGCTGTTTGTTTCTGGAACTTAACCATTTTGGACCTCGCTCGGCCGCCGACCGATGGGCAAAACGACGAGAAGCAAAACCTCAGCTCAGGGGCCGCTGTGTGTGTCTCCGACGGCAGGCGGACCCGGCGAGGATGGGCAGCCCAGCGCGCGTGTCGATGGGGGACGCCTGGAGCTGGCGGGTGCACCCCGACATGGAGAGCGAGCGGCGCCAGCCGGCCTTCGACGTGGAGCGGCTCACCAACATCCTGGACGGCGGCGCCGAGAACACCGCGCTCCGCAGGAGAGTGGGTAAGCGCGGGCGGGAGCGGGCCGTCTGCCCTGGGCCCACACGCTGCCCTCGGGAGGGGAGTCTCTCAGCGGCTCCTCCACCTTC
Organism: Pipistrellus hanaki; assembly: GCF_964339955.1. Classification (NCBI taxonomy): domain Eukaryota; kingdom Metazoa; phylum Chordata; class Mammalia; order Chiroptera; family Vespertilionidae; genus Pipistrellus; species Pipistrellus hanaki. The sequence goes on from NC_140515.1 coordinate 18,474,681, forward strand.
ACACGGCAGCGTTTGCTCTCACAGTGCCACTGCGGCCACTCCCTTCGGACCCGAGGGCATGGTTCTGATGCCAGCAGCCCCCGAGCCCCTCGGAGGGACCGAAGGCAGAGTCCTCGCAGCAGGCGGCCTGGATGTGGGTCCTTATTCTGCTGCTGCCATAGCTTTGTCACTCTGGGCAAGTCACCTGCCCAGGCCTGGGCCTCGGCCATCGCAGCTGTCAAGTGACAGTAACTTTTTCTTAAAATATATTTTATTGATTTTTTTTTTTTTTTTACAGAGAGGAAGGGAAAGGGAGAGTCAGAAACATAGATGAGAGAAAAACACCAATCAGCTGCCTCCTGCACACCCCCTGCCGGGGATGAGCCCACAACCAAGGTGCATGCCCTTGGCCGGAATCGAACCTGGGACCCTTGAGTCTGCAGGCCGACGCTCTAACCACTGAGCCAAACCGGACAGGGCGTGACAGTAACGTTTGACCCCTTCCCACGGCCGGCGGCCAGCGGGGGGAAAGCTGTGGCGGTGCCAGGAGCCTCACTCGGGTCCCTGCGCCCCGGCTGTCTGTTCCCGGCAGAGAGCATCATCCACAGTGACCCCGAGTTCAGCCTGAAGGAAAACTATTTCATGAGCCAGAACGAGCACTACGAGGCCGGCGTGAAGAAGAAGTTCCACCTGCAGATGCTCGCGCGGCGCCTGGGCTGGTCGGAGGGCAGCCGGGAACTCCGTTACGCCTTCAGGTGCTCAGTCCACGGGCGGTCCCTGCAGAGAGGGGTCCACCGGGCTCCACCGGGGTCCCCCAGAGCCCCGGCCCCGGAAACCAGTTTCCCCAACAACAGCGGTGATTCTTCTGGGGAGAGCCGGACGCGAGGCGCCCCTTCCCTCCCGCACCTGCTCAGGGGAGTCTCCCCCCCCCCCCCCGGACCCCTGCCTCAACCACAGCGTCTCTCTCCCCCCACAGGGCCGTCACCGGAGACCTGGCCCTGGGCTTACACCACATCTTCGCGAAGTCCCTGCAGAGCCTGGGCTCGGAGGAGCAGATCGCCAAGTGGGCCCCGCTCTGCGACCAGTTCCGCATCATCGCCACGTACGCCCAGACGGAGCTGGGACACGGTGAGCCAGCCGGGGCTGCCGCGGGCAGGGCGCAGCCCCAGGGCCCCGGCACGACTCAGTCCTCACCGACGAGCAGACTGAAGGGGAGAGGGAGCTTTGTGATCAGATCCTGCCCAAATCCTACAGCAGGCGGCCGGCAAGGGTCCGGGCGAGGGGGTGGTGCCCTCTCCTGATTTATACAAACCATGTCCGAGCTCACAGGTGGCAAGACGTCCTTCCCGGAAATGTCAGCTACCACCCTTGTCGTGGGCTGGCCGCGTGCCCCCACACAGCCCGGGGGCGGTGAGGGGGGGGGGGGAAGCAATGCCTGTGAGCACAGCGGGGAGGTACCCCAGTCCTGCTGGGCTGGTGCCTGGACCCCGCTCCGCAGGTGAGATCCCCACCCTGGCCAGAGTCTAACGCCCCTCCTTGACTCCCAGGGACGTACCTTCAGGGGCTGGAGACGGAAGCCACCTACGATGCGGACACCCAGGAGTTTGTGATGCACAGCCCCACGCTGACGGCCACCAAGTGGTGGCCGGGGGACCGTGAGTGCCCACCCACCGCCCGCCCCGTCTGTCCCCACGGAGAACAGAGCTGGCGCCTGGGTGCCCCCCTCAGATCGATTACCTGCTCTAGGCTGGTGGCCTTGGGCAAGTCAGTTCACCTCTTGGAGCCTCAGGTTCTTACTCTGTAAAATGGGGCGGAGGTGGGGGTGAGTGGCTGAGAGGCCCCAGGGGCACTTGGAAGTAACTAAAGAAGTGGACCCAACCTTTGGGGGCTGAGGCCAAAGCCCCTTTCACAGGCACACACGTGTGCATGCACAGAACACACACTTGGCTTAGTCCCAGCGCTCCCACAATCCCAGCGCCTCTCATCTCCCAAAGTTTGCCGCCAGCCAGCCGCAGTGCACAGGCTGGGATTAACAGCTTTCAGTGTCCCCGCTCCAGACCCACCACCAGCGCCAATCAGGCCGCGGCACCTCCCATGGCCGCCAGGTGGCGTCCGTGCTTCCCCAAGGCCCTCTGCCTCATGTGTGAGAATACACTTCCAAGGACCCATCCGTGGCAGCTGGTACCCACTAGTGACATTTATTCCGAAAAGTACATACACAACGAATTGAGGAGGAGTTCAACTAAAGCAGAAAGAGAAACACGGAGAGGTGAGAGACTAGCACAGAGGGAGACGAGAGAGAGGCTAGAAAAATCAGAGGGACATAGGGACATGAAAGAGAGAGACAGAGAGACAGAGAGAGAGAGAGAAAGAGAGAGAGAGAGAGAGAGAGAGAGAGAGAGAGAGAGGGTGGGGGGAAGATGGAGAGACAGAGAAAGAAAGACTGCTGTCACAGCTGCAGAGGAAAGTAGCCTTTGAAATCAGACAGTTCAAATCCCAGCTCTGCCTTCTCCAGGCCAATAACCTTGAGGAGTCTCTCGGCTTTATTTGACTCAGTTTCCTCCTCTGGAAAATGGGACTCATCACCTGCCCTGAAGGAACTGGACAGCACCCGCACAGGGTCTGGCACCACCCAAATTTTAATAAATGATAATTAACTGTATTTATTATAATTAGGCAGAGTCATTTTTGTAAAAAAAAAAAAAAATTTATTGATTTCACACAGAAAGGGAGAGAGGGAGAGAGAGACAGAAGCATCAATGATGAGAGAGAATTGATTGGCTGGGGCTTGAGAATCCCCCTTACTGGGGATTGAGCCTGCAACTAGGGCATGTGCCTTGACTGGTTCATAGGTCGACACTCAAACCATTGAGCCACACCAGCTGAGCCAGAGTCATTTATTAGTAGGAATATATATATATATATATATATATATATATATATATATATATATATATATGTTAACAGAGAAGAAGGGAGAGAAAGAGAGAGTCAGAAACATCGATGAGAGAGAAACGTAGATCAGCTGCCTCCTGCACACTCCCTCCTGGGTATGTGCCCGCAACCAAGGTACATGCCCTCGACCGGAATCGAACCTGGGACCCTTGAGTCCACAGGCCGATGCTCTATCCACTGAACCAAACCAGTTAGGGCTATTAGTAGGTTTTTGAGGACAGAAAAGAACAAGCTTTTCACAGTGCCTTCAGCGGTCCCTCCTCTCTGTGATCAGAGACCTTACAAAGGTGCCCATCCGCCAGGTGGGGACAGCGGTGAGCACACGTCCCTGTGCCTCGGGCCCACGTCCTTGCCACGCATCCTCACACACACACCCCTGTCTCCTTGACCCCAAAGAAAATGACTCACGGGCACACCCTTCGGCCAGAAGACTGTCGTAGAATCGAATTTGAATAGATGTCTGGCTTTCCCAGATTGCTCCATTTGGCCTTTGTCAGGGTTTGGCCCCCTCGATGTCTCCGCCAGCCTCCTTGAGCCTCCCTGCCCCATGGGGTCCTGCCTCCAGAACTGCAGGTGCTTGTTACACAAACCTGACATTTCCACACAAGCGCCTGTGCCTCCAGCCACCAAACGGCTCTCCGGCCCAGTATATTCTAGAGTCAGACAGGCATTAAAGCTCTTTGCATGGTTCCAGTCACTCCAACAAGTCGGGGCCTGTGAGTTGAGGGGAACCCCGAGTGAGCATCCCTTTGTGACCTGCACGCTACCTCCTCTCTGCCTCGTCCCCCTGAAGCCTGTCCAGTCCTCAAGCTCCTGAGCCTGCTGTTCCCTCCGCCTTCACACCCTTCCCCATGTGACTCCTCGGGGCTCCTGTGGTCCTCCCGTCCCCCATCCTTGGAGGCAGCTCAAACCAGCCCCCGTCCCCTCAAAGTGCCCCGCCCTTCCCCGTGCCACCGCACTGGCCCTCCTAACGCATTCCAGGCTGGCTCACACCCAGGTCCCTGGGTTGGGGAGGGGGCGGTTAGCCTGTGCTCTGCACACCAGCCTCACACACCCATCTCTCCGCCCTCAGTGGGACGATCGGCCACCCACGCGCTGGTGCTGGCCCAGCTGATCTGCTCGGGAGCCCGGCGGGGCATGCACGCCTTCATCGTGCCCATCCGGAGCCTCCAGGACCACAGCCTGCTGCCCGGTAAGCCATGCGGCTCCCTCCGGGACCCCAGCCAGGAGGAGACCCCCTGCAGCACGCCCTGCCTGGGGGCCTCAGAGGTCCCCGGGGAAAGCCGGATCGGTCCCTCTGGGGCAGGGAGGCGAGGCGTCTAGTTGGACAGACCTGATGCTAACCAGCTGGATGATCTAGAGATGCAGCATCTGTCTGATTCCAGCTTGGTCGTCTGCAAACAGCCCAGTGCACAGGCTGCTGTGAGGCTCAGGAGCTGGAGTGCGTGCGTGTGTGTGTGTGTGTGTGTGTGTGTGTGTGTGTGTGTGTGTGCGTGGTCCCTGGCACAGAGCAAGCACTCAATGGACCCACGTTTCCAACTCCATCTCCTCCTAGGAGTCACTGCTGGAGACATCGGGCCCAAGATGGACTTTGAGTACATAGACAATGGCTTCCTGCAGCTCGACCACGTGCGGATCCCCAGGGAAAACATGCTGAGCCGCTTCGCACAGGTGTGGGTCCGGGGAGTCCGCAGGCCTGCACCGCCTGGAGAGGGGATGGGGGTCCCGCGCAGGCGGCCGCTGGCTCTGGGCCTTCTCCGCAGAGCCGAGTTTGGGGTATTTCTCCCCCAGAGGGGCGCTGATATCCCACAGACCTGGGTAAAACCCTGGCTTAGGAGCTGTGTGGTTTGGGGCAAATCTCTTGGCCTCTGAGCCTCAGAGTTCTCGTGGGTAAATGCTCACCTCATTGGATGGCAGATGGGTGGCGAGGCCATCTGAAGAGCAGAGGGATTGTGCTTGGACACAACCAGTTGCTGAACAGACACCGGCCAAGTGCAGGGGCAAGTTCTAGAGCCAGGCGTGACTTTAGCTGTGGCCTCTGGGAAGGCCCAGGGTGCCCCAGGGGAGGAGCTGTGGGCAGGGGCACTTGAGGCAGTGGCTGTCCAGCCACAGGCACAGATGTTTCACTTCTAACAAGCAGCGTAGTCACATGAGCACGTCTGGGCTGGTGGCAGGCTGTGTCCACTCTGGGTAAGTGGTTCGAGGACCATGGTGTCCATCGGCCACAGAGGACCCCAGTTCTGGGTGTAGGCAGGCTGGGAGCCTTGGCTCAGATCCAGCGCCTGTCCTTGGCCTACCAGGTCCTGCCAGATGGCACCTACGTCAAGCTCGGAACGGCACAGAGCAACTACCTCTCCATGGTGGTGGTGCGGGTGGGCCTGCTGCTGGACGAGATCAACCCGCTGCTGGAGAAGGCCTGCGTCATCGCCATCCGCTACTCGGTCATCCGCCGCCAGTCCCGGCTCCGGCCCAGGTAAGGGGCGCCCAGAGGCTGACCATGCAGGGGGGGCAACTCGGTCCCCGGTGCCCTGGCAAGGTCCCCCTGCCTGAGCATGTACTGAGAGCAGGCACTGCCCCTCAAGGCACACCTCCACCCAGCCTGGCCCATCTGGCCACATCTACGGGGCCTCTGCCTGTTCCCTCACTCCCTGATCAGCTGGCCCGGCCTGTGTCTGTCGGTGTCTGGCCTCATCGGGCCGTGTGAGCGTCTGTCTGTCTGTCTGTCTCCAACGCCCAATGGCCACATCAGACTCCACAGGCTGAAGTGGGTTCTGTCTGGCTGTGAATGTCAACTTCTGACTGGCCTGTCCAAGCTCGGATACGTTTTGTTGAACATGGATGTCTGTGCTAGGCTGACACTTCCTCCACTCCATGCCCCAAATAGCAAAGGCTGAGTGTGCCCTCTGTTTTAATGTGTAGGTGTGCCCAAGTGCACAGGCATGAACACACTCATGCACACACTCATGCACACACACACACACACACATGTGCCCTCTGTTTTAATGTGTAGGTGTGCCCAAGTGCACAGGCACGCGCACACACACACACACACACACACACACATGTGCCCTCTGTTTTAATGTGTAGGTGTGCCCAAGTGCACAGGCACGCACACACACACACACACACACACACACACGTGTGCCCTCTGTTTTAATGTGTAGGTGTGCCCAAGTGCACAGGCATGAACACACTCATGCACACACACACACACACACACACACACACATGTGCCCTCTGTTTTAATGTGTAGGTGTGCCCAAGTGCACAGGCACGCACACACACACACACACACACACACACACACACGTGTGCCCTCTGTTTTAATGTGTAGGTGTGCCCAAGTGCACAGGCATGCACACACTCATGCACAGACACACACACACACACACACACACACACACAGTTGCCTGATTCAGCAAATCAAAATACAGGTCTACTAGTTAAATTTTGATTTCAGGTAAATTACTTTTTAGAATAATTATGTCCCAAATAGACACTCCCAGCATGTAGCCAGTGTAGCCTGGGCATGTGGTGCCACAGGTTGAGCACAGGAAGAGAGGTTACAGTTGGGCACAAGGCAGAGCCGGGCACAGAGGGCAGAGCCGGGCACAGAGGGCAGAGCCAGGTACAGGGCAGAGCTGGGCACAGAGGGCAGAGCCGGGCACAGAGGGCAGAGCCGGGCACAGAGGGCAGAGCCAGGTACAGGGCAGAGCCGGGCACAGAGGGCAGAGCCGGGCACAGAGGGCAGAGCCAGGTACAGGGCAGAGCCGGGCACAGAGGGCAGAGCCGGGCACAGAGGGCAGAGCCAGTCACAGAGGGCAGAGCTGGGCACAGAGGGCAGAGCCTGGCACAGAGGGCAGAGCCAGTCACAGAGGGCAGAGCCGGGCACAGAAGAACTGACTGAATTCGTGGTGCTGAGGGACAGGCTTCAGCCCGGCAGTTCTCGTCCTCACCCGGCTCAGTCCTCTGCCCGCTCTGGGTCTGCTTTCCCACCTGTAGAGACTGGACCTTGGACAGCCAGTCTGAGTCTGATGGTGTCTCATGCAATGGCCTCAAGGGTCCAGGAGTCCAGTGCAAAATGGACTGCGGGCCGGATGCCAGCAGGTGGTGGGAGCTAGGCTGGCTGTCCGCCTCTTGGTCCCTCGCTTCCCCGTCTATAAGCGGGCACCACAGGAGGGCCTTCCAGGTGGTGCTGAGGATGAAACGCAGTCAGTCGTGTCCGGCCCTTGGCCCTGGGTCCTTTCCTCTGGCAAACCCCGGGCTCCCTCGCCAGCCCGGGCCTCCGTGCTGGGTGAGTGTCTGCTCTGGGGACAGAGGCGCTGGGCTGGGGCTGCCGTGGTGTTCCGGCCGGAGCCCGGGGGTCTAGCTGCAGAATGTCCCGAGGGCGGTTGGAATAGTGTGTCCATCCCAGCTGAGGGGCTGCTGCCTAGAGGAGAGACTCCAGGTTTCCCCCCATCAGCCGTGGAGGCTTCTCACTGCCACGCCTCTCACTCCACAAACAGCTGCAGCAGGAACAGCCCACACGCTGGCCCCCGTCTCAGGCCCCGGGACGCAGCACCCGACAAGGCAGGCGCAGTCCCTCCATCGGGCCGAGTGTACGGCCTCAGAGTTAGTGATTCGTGCAACGCTTTTTCCAGTGCCCGGCAAGTGCGGCTGGGTCAGGAAAGGTCGAGGTTCAAACCATCAGGAGTGCAGGGCCACAGCCCTCACCCCGAATCCTTGGGGCCACGTGTGTGAGAATGCAGACCTTCCCAGATGTTAGCAGGAGGGGCTGTCATTTTGTGAACCTCGCCCACAAGGGTCGGCCCCCGTAACCCGTAAGCAAAGGTCCGTCTTTCTGCAGGGACGTGCGTGGTTGGTTCTTCACGGTAGGCGGAATGTTAAAAGGGTATGACTAGCCTGGTGTCATTCCGGGTCAGGTTTTACAGTGAGAGATAAAATGCCCTTTAAGGCGTTGTGGCCGTGGGGCTAGGGTAGGGGTGTCGAACTCAATCAGAGAAGGGGCCAAAATCTAAAATCCAGCCTAAATCGCGGGCCGAATGGTTTACTGAACAGTCATAAACTGACAATGTCATAAACTGACAGCAGAGTGCAGTGATGACAGCGCGGTGCGGGCCACATTGCAAGGCCTGGCCGGCCGGATTTGGCCCGTGGGCCTTGTGTTTGACACATGTGGGCTAGGGGAAGGTGAATGTAACTCATAGTCTTCTAACCCTCCCACATTTCTTGCCCCCAGCGACCCGGAGGCCAAAGTGCTGGACTACCAGACGCAGCAGCACAAGCTCTTTCCCCAGCTGGCCGCGGCCTATGCCTTCCGCTTCACGGGGACCAGCCTCCGCGAGTTCTTCCAGGAGTCCTACGGCGCCATTCTGGACCGGGACTTCAGCCTGCTGCCCGAGGTACCTGCTGGCGGCTGGCGGGCAGAGCCAGGAGGGGGCTGAAATGGCTCTGCCCCCCTCGCTCCCAGGGGCCCTTCCACTGGCTCCTTCCCCCGCCCCCAGCGTCCCATCACACCCAGGGGGAGCTGCATCCTGACAAGGAAGTCCACCCCAGAGGGCTCCCCAAGCAAGGTGACCAAACGTCCGGCTTTTGGCTGGTCAGTCCCGATGTTTAACAATTTGCCCCGCGTCCCGCAATGTTTAAAAAAAAAATAAAAAAAATCCAAAAGATTTAAAAGAATCTTTCCAAAAATCAGGACTTTTTTAAAACACCACAGGACGCAGGGCAAATTGTTAAAAAATCGGGCCTGTCCCGCCAAAAGCGGGACATCTGGTCAACTTACAAAAGCCCGAAGAATGTTAGAGGCAGTAATCACACCTAGTAGTGTACAGAACACAGGCACAGTCCCTGGAGCACAGCTAAACCCCAAAAGCTCTGGAAAGCAAAGAGTGCTGACAGCTCATTGGGTGGCACAGTTTGGCCGGCGCCGGGCGGATTTACCCTGTGAGTGGGACACGCTTTGCAGCAGAAACAACGTGTGTGATCACGAAGGCTGCCCGGGCTCCTCGGAGGGGCTTTATATATAATATGGGCTAGTTTGTCGGTTAGGAATTGTTCTGGCTTCCTGGGGTAAAGAACCTACAGCACTGGCTAGAATAAGACAGGGGGTGTTTTTTAATCAGAAGTGCAGGCAGCCACTGGCCTTGGTCTCAGGGTCAGGGCGTGGCCCCGCCCCGCCAGCTCCTGGGTATAAGGCGGTTCTGCAGCTCCAGCACAAATACAGGTTCCAGGCGGGAGAAGGGGGTGGCGGCAGGACAAGGGGTGTCTTCCTGCTGAGTCAGGGCTTTGCTCTCCTGGGAGCCGACCCAGTGAACACACCTCTGCCCATAGGGCGTCTGGTGCCACGGTCAGATCTGGGGTGTGGAAGCTGGGCTTGTTGTTTCTGGGCTGTTTGTCTTAGGCATGCGCATCTGTATGTCCTCTTTTGAAAAGTGTCAGTTTAGATCCTTTGCTCATTTTTTGATTGGATCCTTTATATTCCTTTTGTTAAGTTGTATGAGTTCTCTGTAAATTTTGGAGATTAAATCTTTATTTGAAATAACATTGGCAAATGTGTTTTCCCATGCAGTGGGCTTTCTTGTTGTTTTGTTGATGGTTTTTTGTTTTGTTTTGTTTTTGTTTTTGTTTTTGCTATACAGAGCTTTCTATTTTGATGTCGTCCCATTTGTTTATTTTCTCCTTAGTCTCCATTGCCCTAGGAGCTGTGTCTGTAAAGATATTGCTATGACATATGTCTGCTATTTTGCTGCCTAATGAATCTTATAGGATTTTTATGGTTTCCTGTCTTAACATTTAAGTACTTTAGCCATTTGAGTTTGTTTTTGTGTATGATGTAAGTTGGTTATCTGGTTTCATTTTTTTGCATGTATCTGACCAAATTTCCCAGCGCCAGTTATTTAAAAGACTGTCTTGACTCCATTGTATGCTCTTGCCTCCTTTGTCAAATATTAATTGAACATAATGGCTTAGGTCAATTTCTAGGTTCTCTGTTCTGTTTCATTAGTCTATATATCTGTTCTTGTGCCAGTACCAGGCAGTTTTGAGACCCATGGCTTGGTAATATAGCTTGATATCTGGTATTGTGATCCCTCCAATTTTGTTCTTCTTTCTCAGAATTGCTGAGCTAGTCGGGGTCTTTTTTTTTTTTTTCCCCAGATGAATTTTTGGAGAATTTGTTCTAGATCTTTGAAATATGCTGTTGGTATTTTAATGGGGATTGCATTGAATCTATAGATTGTTTTGAGTAGTATCCACATTTTAATGATGTTGATTCTACCAATCCATGAATATGGTATGTTCTTCCATTTGTTTGTATCTCCCATTTCTTTTTTCAATGTCCTGTAGTTTTTCCAAGTATAGGTCTTTTACTTCCTTGGTTAAGTTTATTCCTAGGTATCTTAATATCTTTGGTGCAATGGTAAATGGGATTTTTTTTTCTTTCTGTGAGTTCATTATTGGTGTATAAAAAGGCCATAGATTTCTGGGTGTTAATTTTGTATCCTCCTACATTGCTGAATTCATTTATTAGGTCTAGTAGGTTTTTTATGGAATCTTTGTATAGTTTTCTATGTATAGTATCATGTCATTTATGAATAAGGACAGTTTTACTTCCTCTTTTCCAATTTGGATGTCTTTTATTTCTTCTTCTTGTCTGATCGCTATGGCAATACTTCCAGGACTATATCGAACAGGAGTGGTGAAAGTGGGCATCCCTATCTTGTTCCTATTCTTAGGGAAATGAGTTTAGTTTTTGCCCATTGAGTGTGATGTTGGCTGTAGGTTTGTCATATATGCTTTTATTATGTTGAGGTATGAGCCCTCTATTCCCACTTTGATGAGAGTTTTTATCAAGAAAGGGTGTTAGATTTTGTCAAATGCTTTTTCTGCATTGATTGGTATGATTGTGTGATTTTTGTCTCAATATGTTTATGTGATATATCACATATATTGATTTGTGAATATTATATCATGCTTGCATCTCCGGAATAAATCCCACTTGGTCTCATGTATAATCCTTTTAATGTATTGCTGAATCTGATTTGCTAGAATTTTGTTGAGGATTTTAGCACCTGTGTTCATCAAGGATATTGGCCTGTAGTCTCTTTTTTTGTGTGTGATGTCTTTATCTGGTTTTGAGATTAAGGTAATGCTGGCTTCATAGGAAGAGCTTGGAAGTGTGCCTTCCTCTTGAATTTTTTGGAATAGTCTGAGGAGGATAGGTTTTAGTTCTTTGAATGCTTGGTAAAACTCCCATGTAAAACTGTCTGGACCAGGGCTTTTGTTTGCTGGAAGATTTTTGATGGATGCTTCAATTTCATTGGTAGTTATCGACCTATTCAGATTTTTTATTCTTTCTGATTGAGTTTTGGGAGCTTGTATTTTTCTAAGAATATGTCCATTTTGTTGGAATAGAGTTGTTCATAGTATTTTTTCATAATCATTTGTATTCCCATGGGGTCAGCTGTTACTTTACCTCTTTCATTTCTGATTTTGTTTATTTGGATCCTCTCTCTTTGTTTCTTGGTGAGCCTGGCTAGAGGTTCATCAATCTTGTTTATCCTTTCAAAGAACCAGTTCTTGGTATTGTTGATCTTTTGTGGGGTTTTTTGTTTGTTTGTTTGTTTGTTTTTTGGGGGGGGGGTGTCTCTATGTCATTTATTTCTGCTCTGATCTTTATTATTTCCTTCCTTTTGCTTACACTGGGCTTTTGTTGCTCTCTAACTCTTTGAGTTGTGGGATTAGATAATTTATTACCATAATTTCTTGTTTTTTTGAGGTAGGCCTGTAGAGCTATGAACTTCCCTCTCAAGACTGCTTTCAGAGTCGCATAGATTTTGGATTTCTGTGTTTTCATTGTCATTTGTTGCTATGATGCTTTTTAGTTCTCCTTTGATCTCTTTGGTAACCCAATTATTGTTTAATGGCATGCTATTTAGCCTCCAGGTGTTTGATATTTTTGGATTTTTATTGTAGTTGATTTTTAATTTTATACCTCTGTAATCTGAGAAGATGCTTGATATGATCTCTATTTTCTTGAATTTGAAGAGACTTTGACTGTGTCCCAATTTATGGTCTGTCTTTGAAAATGACCCATGTGCACTTGAGAAGAACGCATATTCTGTGGCTTTGGGGTGAAATGATCTGAAGATGTTAATTACTGATCTAGTGAGTCATTTAGGATTGATGCTTCTTTGATGATTTTTTGTTTAGAGGATTTATCCAGCGGTGTCAGTGGGGTATTAAAGTCCCTTTTATGACTGCATTGCTGTCAATCTCTCCTTTGATATCCTCCAGAAGTTTGTTTTATGTATTTGGGTGTTCCTGTATTGGGTACGTATATGTTTACTAGAGCTATATCTTCTTGTTGAATTGCTCCCTTTAGTATTATGAAGTGGCCTTCCTTATCTCTTGTTATGGCCTTCACTTTGAGGTCTTAATTTATCAGATATAAGTATTGATACCCCAGCTTTTTTTATTTTTATTTTTTTTATTTCCATTTGCCTGAAAAACCTTTTTCCATCCCTTCACCATCAGTCTGTGTGTGAGTCCTTTGTTCTGAGATGGGTTTCCTGTAGCAGCAGATATATGGGTCATGTTTTCTTATCCACTCAGCTACCTTATGTCTTTTGATTTGGGCATTTAATCCATTTACATTTAAAGTTATTATTGACTAGAGGCCCAGTGCACAAAATTTGGGGGGTGGGGGGTGTCCCTCAGCCCAGCCTGCACCCTCTCGAGGATCAGGCCTAAACGAGCAGTCAGACATCCCTCTCACAATCCAGGACTGCTGGCTCCCAACTGCTCGCCTGCCTGACTTTCTTATTGTCCCTAACCGCTTCTTCCTGCCAGCCTAAACACCCCCTAACCACTCCCCTGCCAGCCTGATTGATGCTTAACTCTCTGCTGCCAGCCTGATTGCCCTTAAATGCCCTCCCCTGCAGGCTTGGTCACCCCTAACTGCCCTCCCCTGCAGGGTTGATCACCCCCTACTGCCCTCCCTTGCAGGCCTGGTCCCTCCCAACTGCCCTCCTCTGCTGGCCATCTTGTGGTGGCCATCTTGTGTCCACATAGGGGCAGGACCTTTGACCACACGGGGGCAGCCATCTTGTGTGTTCGAGTGATGGTCAATGTGCATATTACTCTTTTATTAGACAGGACAGAGGCCTGGTGCATGGGTGGGAGCTGGCTGAAGTGTGTCCCAGATCACTGTGGGGGTTCCCTTGGGGTGTGGGTCAGCCTGGGTGAGGGGCCTGTGGTGGTTTGCAGGCTGGCCATGCCCCTCGGTGACCCAAGCGGAGGCCCTGGGATTTATTTATCTTCTATAATTGAAACTTTGTAGCCTTGAGTGGAAGCCAGGGCTAGTCAGGGCGGGGCGGGAAGCTTGGTCTCCTGCTTGCTCTAGCTCTGTGGCCAGCTGCCATCTTAATTGGGTTGATTTGCATACTCACTCCTGATTGGCTGGTGGGCATGGTTTGGTGTAGCAGAGTGATGGTTAATTTGCATGTTACTCTTATTAGTGTAGATAGGTACTTGTTTGTGTCATTTTCTTTATTCCTGTGTTCCTTCTTCCCTTCCTATTTCTTCTTTTTTTCAATTTTATTGTTTAAAGTATTACAAATAGTACTACATATATCTCCTTTTTCTCCCCCATTGACCTTCCCCCAGCCTCCCCTACCCCTGTGGCATGCTCTCATCCCACCCCCAACCCCAGTGTCTTATGTCCATTGGTTGTGCTTATGTGCATGCATACAAGTCCTTCACTCTCCAGCCTTCCCGCTGTAATTTGACAATCTGTTCGATGCTTTAATGCAGGGGTCTTCAAACTTTTTAAAGTGGGGGCCAGATCATGGTCCCTCAGAGAGCTGGAGGTCCAGACTATATGAACTACTAATCCCTACTGTAACACCTCGGCTGCGCTCACTGCCCAAAAAACCTGGCGGGCCGGATCAGACTCCTCTGCGGGCTGCATGTGGCCCGCGGGCCGTAGTTTGAAGACCCCCTGCAATGCCTCTGTATCTATCTTTTTGTTCATCAGGTTATAATGTTCTTTATTTTCCATAAATGAGTGAGATCATGTGGTATTTTTCTTTCATTGCCTGGCTTATTTCACTTAGCATAATCCTCTCCAGTTCCATCCATGCTGCTGCAAATGGTAAGAATTCCTTATTTTTAAAGCAACATAGTGTTCTATTGTGTAGATGTACCATAGTTCTCTAACCTACTCATCTGCTGATGGGCATTTTGGCTGTTTCCAAATCTTAGCCATGGTGAATTGTGCCGCTATGAACATAGGGAAGCATATACCCTTTCTGATTGGTGTTTCTAGTTTCTTGGAATATATTCCTAGAAGTGGGATTACTGTGTCAAATGGGAGTTCCATTTTTAGTTTTTTGAGGAAACTCCACAATGTCTTCCACTGTGGCTGCACCAGTCTGCATTCCCACTAGCAGTGCACGAGGGTTCCTTTTTCTCCACATCCTCCCCAGCACTTGCTGTTGATTTGTTGATGATAGCCATTCTGACAGGAGTGAGATGGTACCGCATTGTCATTTTGATTTGCATCTCTTAGATAATTAGTGACTTTGAGCATGTTTTCATATGTCTTTTGGCCTTCCTTATGTCTTCTTTTGAAAAGATTCTATTTGGGTCCATTGCCCATTTTTTTATTGGATCATTTATCTTCCTTTTAAGTTGTATGAGTTCCCTGTAAATGAAATGTTAGAGATTAAACCTGAATCAGTGACAACATTTGCAAATATGTTCTCCCATACAGTGGGCTTTCTTGTTATTTTGTTGATGGTTTCTTTTGCTGTGCAAAAGCTTTTTATTTTAATGTAGTCCCATTTGGGTTTTTTTTTTTTTTTGTGTGTGTGTGTGTGTGTGTGTGTGTGTGTGTGTGTGTTTATCTTTAGTTCTCATTGCCCTAGGAGTGGTATCGGTGAAGAAATTGCTTCGGCATATGTCTGAAATTTCTCTGCTTGTGGAATCCTCCAGTATTTTTATGCTTTTCCCTCTTATGTTTAAGTCCTTTAGCCATTTTGAGTTTGTTTTTGTGTATGGTTTAAGTTGGTGATCTAGTTTCATTTTTTTGCATGTATCTGTCCAGTTTTGCCAACACCATTTATTGAAGAGACTGTCTTGACTCCATTGTATATTCATGTCTCCTTTGTCAAATATTGAGCATAGTGGTTTGAGTCAATATCTGGGCTCTCTATTCTATTCCATTGGTCTATATTAGGGGTGTCGAACTCAATCAGAGAAGGGTCCAAAATCTAAAATCCAGCCTAAATTGCGGGCCGAATGGTTTACTGAACAGTCATAAACTGACAATGTCATAAACTGACAGCGGAGTGCAGTGATGACAGCGCGGTGCGGGCCACATTGCAAGGCCTGGCGGGCTGGATTTGGCCCGCGGGCCTTGTGTTTGACACATGTGGTCTATATGTTTGTTCTTGTGGTCTATATGTCTGTTCTTTGACAACAGTGGCTTTGTAATACAGCTTGAAATCTGGTATTGAGATCCCACCTACTTTGTTCTTCTTTCTCAGGATTGCTGTGGCTATTCAGGGCCTTTTCTTATTCCAGATGAACTTTTCGAGAGTTTTTTCTAGGTCTGTGAAATATGCCCTTGGTATTTTAATGGGAAGTGCACTGAATCTATAGATTGCTTTGGGTAGTATTGACATTTTAATGATGTTGATTCTACCAATCCATAAACATGGTATGTGCTTCCATCTGTTTATGTCTTCCTCTATCTTTTATTTTTCAGTGTCCTGTAGTTTTCCACGTATAGGTCTTTCGCCTCCCTAGTTAAGTTTATTCCTAGGTATCTTAATTTTTTTTGGTGCAATGGTAAATGGGATTGCTTTTAAAGTCTCTCTTTCTATAAGTTCACTATTGGTGTATAGAAATGCCATACATTTCTTAGCATTAATTTTGTATCCTGCTACATTGCCAAATTCATTTATTAAGTCTAATAATTTTTATGGAGTCTTTAGGGTTTTTTATGTACAATATCATGCTATCTGCAAATAAGGACAGTTTTACTTCCTTTTCTAATTTGGATGCCTTTTATTTCTTCTTCTTATCTAATCGCAATGGCTAATACTTCAGTGCTATGTCGAACAGGATGGTGAGAGTGGGCATCCCTGTCTTGTTCCTGTTCTTAGGGGAAATGGTTTTATGGTTGAGTATGATGTTGGCTGAAAGTTTGTCATATATGGCTTTTATTATGTTGAGGTATGATCCTTGTATTCCCACCTTGCTGAGAGTTTTTATCAAGAAAGGGTGTTGTGTTTTGTCAAATGCTTTTTCTGCATCAATTGATATAACTATGTGGGTTTTTATCTCTCAATTTGTTTATGTGATGTATCACTTTTATTGATCTGCGGATATTGTACCATCCTCGCATCCCTGAGATAAATCCTACTTGGTCGTGGTGTATGATCTTTCTGATGTACTGCTGGGTCCGATTTGCTAGAATTTCGTTGAGGATTTTGGCATCTATGTTCATGAGGGATATTGGCCTGTAATTCTCTTTCATTGTGTTATCTTTATCTGGTTTTGGTATTAGGGTGATGCTGGCTTCATAAAAGGAGCTTGGAAGTGTTCCTTCCTCTTGAATTTTTTGGAATAGTCTGAGGAGGATAGGTTTTAATTCTTCCTTGAATGTTTGGTAAAACTCTCCTGTGAAGCTGTCTGGCCCCGGGCTTTTGTTTGCTAGAAGCTTTTTTTTTTTTTTTTTTTTTTTTTTTTTTTTTTTTAAATATGTATATCTTTATTGATTTCAGAGAGGAAAGGAGAGGGAAAGAGAAATAGAAACATCAATGATGAGAATCATTAATTGGCTGCCTCCAGCATGTCCCCTATTGGGGATCAAGCCTGAAACGTAGGCATGTAACCTTGACTAGAATGGAACTTGGGACCCTTCAGTCCACAGGCTGACGCTCAATTCACTGAGCCAAACTGGCTAGGGCTGCTGGAAGCTTTTTGATGACTGCTTCAATTTCTTTCATAGTTATTGACCTATTGAGTGTTTAGATTTTTCCTGATTGAGTTTTGGAAGGTTGTATTTTTTTTTATTTTTTTTTTTTTTTAGGAATATGCCCATTTCCTCCAGGTTGTCCAGTTTGTTGGAATAGAGTTGTTCATAGTATTTTTTAACTATCCTTTGTATTTCTATGGGGTCTGTTGTTATTTCTCCTCTTTCATTTCTGATTTTATTTATTTGGGTCTTCCCTCTTTGTTTCTTGGTGAGCCTGACTAGAGGTTCACCCATCTATTTTATCCTTTTAAAGAACCAGCTCTTGGTTTTGTTGATCTTTTGTATTGTTGCTTTGGTCTCTGTCATTTATCTCTGCTCTGATCTTTATTGTTTCCTTCCTTCTGCTTACACTGGGCTTTTCTTGTTGCTTTCTTTCTAACTCTGAATTGTAGGGTTAGGTAATTTATTACCATTGTTTTTTATATGTTTTTTGTTTGTTTATTTTTGTTTTTGGCAGTAGGCTTGTAGAGCTATAAACTTCCCTCTCAAGACTGCTTTTGCTGTGTCCCATAGATTTTGGATTGTTGTGTTTTCATTGTCATTTGTTGCCATGATGTTTTTTATTTCTTCTTTGATCTCTCTGGTAACCCAGTCATTGTTAAATAGTATGTTAGTCTCCAGGAATTTTATTTTTTTGGATTGTTTTTTATTGTGGTTGATTTTTAATTTTATGCCACTGTGATCTGAGAAGATGCTTGATATGATTTCTATTTTCTTGAATTTGAAGAGACTTTGCCTGTCACCCAATATATGGTCTATCTTTGAAAATTTTCCATGTGCACTTGAGAAGAATGTGTATTCTGTGGCTTTGGGGTGAAATGATCTGAAGATGTCAATTAGTTCTATCTGATCTAGTGAGTCATTTAGGATTGATGCTTCTTTGCTGATTTTTTTTTTTTGTCTAGAAGATTTACCCAGCAGTGTCAGTGGGTATTAAAGTCTCCTACTATGATTGTATTGCTATCAGTCTCTCCCTTGATATCTTCCAGAAGTTTTCTTTATGTATTTGGGTGCTCCTGTACTGGGTGCATATATGTTTACTAGAGCTATATCTTGTTGAAATGCTCCCTTTAGTATTATGAAGTGACCTTTCTTATCTCTTTTTTGTCCTTCACTTTGAGATCTAATTTGTCAGATATAAGTACTTCTACCTCAGCTTTTTTTTTTTTTTTTTTCATTTGCCTGAAAACCTTTTTCTATCCCTTCACCATCAGTCTGTGTGTCTTTTTTCTGAGGAAGGTTTCCTATAGACAGCAGATATATGGCATGTTTTCTTATCCAATCCATTACCCTATGTCTTTATATTGGGGCATTTAATCCATTTGCATATAAAATTATTTTTGATAGGTACTTGTTTGTTGCCATTTTTATTCTTTACCCATGTTCCTTCTTCGCTTTCTATTTCTTTATTTTACAACAGACCCTTTAACATTTCTTGCATTGCTGGTTTGGTAGTAATAAATCCCTTACTCCTTTTTTGTCTGTGAAGCTTCTGATTTCACCCTCAATTTTGATTGATAGTCTTGCTGGGTACAGTATTCTTGGATTCAGACCCTTCCTTTGCATGACTTTGTATATTTCATTCCATTCCCTTCTTGCCTAATGTGTTTATGTTAAGAAGTCAGGCGCTAGTCTGACGGGGGATCCTTTGTGTATGTAACTTTCTGCCTCTGTCTGGCCGCTTTTAAGATTCTTTTTCATTGGTTTTTGCCAATTAAACTATGTCTTGGTGTCGGTCTTTTGGGGTTCATCTTGTTTGGGACTTTGTGAGCTTCTTGAACTTGTGTGTTTTGTTTTTGTTTTTTTCCCAATATCAGGGAAGTTTTCTGTCATTACTTCTTCAAACAGGTTTTCTGTTCCTTGCTCATTTTTCTCTCCTTCTGGCACCCCCATTACACAGTTATTTCATTTTTGTGTTGTCCCCAAGTTCCCTTAGGCTCTCCTCCTGTTTTTTAAGGGTTTTTTTTTTTTTTTTTTTCCTATTGTAGATGCTGCTCTGGGTAGTTTTTCCTACCTAGTCTTCTAGCTCACTGATGCGGTCCTTTGCGTCTTCTAGTTAGGAGTTTTTAAGAACAAAAAACTCAAGCCAGGTCAGTGACTGGCAGCCCATCCCATAACCCAGGACAGTGGTTCCTGGTGGACTTCCTTCCTCACAGGCCAGCTGTCCAAGGCCTCTGCTTGCCAGCAGAGCCCTAACTCCCGGAAGATGGGAGCCTGCTCCAGGAGGAACCTTGCCCTGAGACCCTGGCAACCTGGAAGACCCTGGCCTGGAGGGATTTCCTGGGTTCTAACTGTCCTTACTTATCGCAACACTGCCTCATTGTGTGCCCTTGGGCAACTCACATAACCTCTCTGAATCTCAGCCTCCTGGTCCAGAGTGTTGTGGGCTAAGGAACAGTTCCTACTTCAGCACGCAGCAGTGCTGAGTGCGTGGGAAACATGGGTGTTGACTGGAGGGCCCCCCTACACCACTTGACCACTTTCCTGTTCTTGCAGCTTCACGCCCTGAGCTCAGGTCTAAAGGCCCTGATATCGGAGTTCTGCACCCACGGGACCGAGCAGTGTCGCAGGGCCTGTGGTGGACACGGCTACTCAAAGCTGAGCGGCCTGCCATCGCTGGTCAGCAGAGTGACAGCCTCCTGCACCTACGAGGGCGAGAACACCGTGCTCTACCTGCAGGTGGCCAGGTGAGGCAGTGGCTGCTCGGGTGGGAGCATCATCGGCAGCAGACTTTGGGGAGTGCCTTTGGGGACTGTCCAGATCCCACAATATGTCTCCAACTATCCACTCCCCCTGGACTCACCACATCTCCCAGCCGGACTCTGTCCCCATCACCTGGATGATAGCA
Source organism: Pipistrellus hanaki (assembly GCF_964339955.1). Lineage (NCBI taxonomy): Eukaryota > Metazoa > Chordata > Mammalia > Chiroptera > Vespertilionidae > Pipistrellus > Pipistrellus hanaki. The sequence goes on from NC_140515.1 coordinate 18,494,510, forward strand.
TCAGCCACCGCAGTCCATCCCCAAGGGCCGCCAGAGGCATCTTCTCAGAGCCCAGAGGAGATCGCAGTGGCCTCCAAGGCCTCCGACCCGGCCCCTGCCCCCTCCATCCCTCTCACAGCTCCTGCCTCTGCTCACTCTGCCAACCACACATTTCTGCTGCACCACGGGCCTTCCCCTAAATGTCTCTGCCCCCAGTTTACTGTACAGCTGGTTCCCTCTCATCCCTGCCGTCTGAGTCCTCCTGGCCCCTGACTCTCCTCCTCCCCGCCCTCCCACACTGTCCCGTCTCCTCGGGGCAGTAATCACAGCCGGAAAGTGTCTCTGGCTGTGACCGGAGCCGGTCCCCAGGCTCAGCGCAGGCCCTGCACACCAGGCTCCAGTGCAGAGGCAGGAAGGGATGGCGGGGCCGGCCCCCTCCCTCTCTGGCCAGGGGGTCTCGGGCCTCCTGGCTGACAAGGCCTTTTCAGGGCCATCTAGTCCCAGGCGACTAAACAAGGCAAGTACTTGTCCGTGCAGGAAGGGCTTACTGGCAAATATGGAATGTAACATTTCTTGGAATTTTTAATATGTAATATTTATTGGGGTTTTTCCCAAATTACGAAGAGTACATCGTGTATTAGAACTCCGTGCCTCACACTGGGCCAGGCACTGGAGGCGAGGATCGCCGTCCCCATCTAGACTCGGACACGCTGAGGCCGGGGAGGTGACGGGCCTGCTGAGGCGGCACCTCGGTCCGAGCCCAGAGCTGTAAGCCGTGGGTTATCACAGGGAAGAGGCTGAGTCACCTGTAACCTCCCCACTCGTGTTAGCATGCTTACATCTTTCCTTTATTCGGCTGAGAAAAATGTAATTTCCAGGCGCTGTACAATCCATCACAAATCCCCGAGCCGTAAGATCCTAACCATCAGGAAGGGTTCCGTTTGCTCAGATATCAGAAGGGCTTAGGTTCAGGGTCTGTCTGCCCAGCTGCACAGCTCCGGCCCGGTTCACTGTGAAACTGCAGCCTCGGTGCACACCCCCCGAGGGCCTGCCGGCGGGGGGCCTGGGGTGGGCGCAGGGGCGGCAGTCACCATCGGGAAGGACTGGGCAAGAACCTGGGTGGCCCTGGTTCTCCCACGGGGGACATAAGATATACATGTGTCTCTGGGGGAGAGGGGCGCTGGCCTGTCCCTCAGTGCTCCCCACCCGCTCACCTGCCTCCGCCCCCCCACCAGGTTTCTGGTGAAGAGCTACCTGCAGGCTCAGGCGTCCGCGGGCTCCGCCTCGAAGACGTCGCTCCCTCAGTCTGTCGCCTACCTGACCGCTCCTGACCTGGCCAGGTGCCCGGCCCAGAGGGCAGCCGACTTCCTCCGCCCAGAGCTCTACACCAGGGCGTGGGCACATGTGGCCGTCAGGTGAGCCAGAGCCCAGAACCAGCCACCCCGCCTGGGCGCAGCTCCTTCCCACAGGAGGGCCTTTAGGATTGGATAGGATTCCAAAGAGCCACCCCCTCCCCCAGCCTCCGCAGTCCTCCCGCCCGCCCCTCAGCCACGGACAGCCATCCCTCCCCTGTCCTGGTTGGGCTGGCAGAAAGCCATCATCTCTCTGGCCAGTGCAAGGGAATTTTAAAAATCGTTAGCTTCTTATTGGTTTAACCCTTTGCACTCCGAACCATTCTGGACATTGGCTACTCGACGCTACTTTGCGAAACGTGCGTTGAATTAACTCAATTCCCTGTAATCACTAATAAACTGCAATGTCCCCTGAGAGGGGGCATCCGAGTGATATGCTAGAATTCCGATGTCCCCTGAGAGGGGACAGCGGAGTGCAATTAAAGTACAAATAACAGACCCCTCTGTGAATACCACAGATGTATCAGTATGTACATACCAACGAATAAGGCAATATGCATATGTTCAAAATATCCCACAATCTAAAAATAATTTTCGAAAAGGAGACTATATCTAGGGATAGGATTAGTTTATTTCCAGGATCCTCATAGGCTCCGGGAACAAAGATAAGACCAAGGGCTCATCCATTCTGTCACAACCAATACTGATACTGTCAGAAATGTCCAAACATCCAGGGGCTGGGAGCAATGAGAGGACCTGGCCAAGCACAGACACCGTCAGGAAAAGATGGAGCGATTTAACTACCTTAAAAGGAAACCTCCTTAGCCCTTCCCCAACCTAAACACCAAGAACAACTGGACACGTATTTTCAGTCCATAAAAAGAGGTATCCCAGCCTGTGGTCCCAGGGGTGTTAACAGTTATGTCAAGGTCACAGGCATCTTGGGACGTTACTTATCCCACAAATATTTATTTAGTAAGTGCCTACAACATGCCAGGCACTGTTCTCGGCACTCAAGACCTATTGACAACCTAGTCCCATAGAAGCCCAGGCCTCACGGAGCTACCATTTCAGTGGGCGGGAGAGGGGAGGGCCACATCAGGGTGCTCGGGGTAACGAGGGTAATTAAGTGCCTTTGTATTGCTTTTTGCTTGGGATTCAATGTGACATCTGCTTACTGATTCCCTGAAAAAGTAAAGTAAATATTGCTTAATAAACAGTTTGCTTTGCCTACAAATGCTAAGGGTCATGAGATGAGCAGGAACAGAAAATAGAATAAAGGTTAAGCAAATGGCTGGAACCGGTTTGGCTCAATGGATAGAGCATCGGCTTGGGGACTGAAGGGTCCCGGGTTCGATTCCGGTCAAGGGCATGTACCTTGGTTGCGGGCACGTCCCCAGTAGGGGGAGTGCAAGAGGCAGCTGATGGATGACTCTCTCTCATCGATGTTTCTAACTCTGTATCTCTCTCCCTTCCTCTCTGTACAAAATCAATAAAATATATTTAAAAATAAAAAATAAATAAAAATAAATAAAAAATAAAACATGGCTTTATCCATTAGAAAATGATAAAATCTTTAAAAAAAAAAAAAAGGTTAAGCAAATGGCAAATGACCGTTTTAGTGGTTTGAAGGACAAGGGCTAGCTTTCTTTCTTTTTTTTAAAATATATTTTATTGATTTTGTACAGACAGGAAGAGAGAAAGAGAGCTAGAAACATCGATGAGAGAGTCATTGATCAGCTGCCTCTTGCACAGCCCCCACTGGGGATGTGCCCGCAACCAAGTATAATACATGCCCTTGACCGGAATCGAACCCGGGACCCTTCAGTCCGCAGGCTGACGCTCTATCCACTGAGCCAAACCGGTTTCGGCAAGGGTTAGCTTTCTTTTATGTTACGGTCCCTTAGACAGAACTTGGGGCGGCCAGGTGACGTGCAGGCCTCATCAGCCTTTAGAGAAAAGCTGTTCTCCTGGCTCGGCCGCAGGGAACGAACAGAATGGCCTGCAGACCCGGGACAGAGTCTGCTCACAGCTCTGAGGTTACGATCAGCCGCATGCCGTGCTAAGTGTGACCTGGGCCGGTTAGTTACGCTCTCCTGGGATTGTTTTCCCCACCGTCAACTGGGCATGCCTGCCCTGGGGAGAGCTGAAGAGGTCATGTATATCGAGCGTTTAGCTTTGTAACACACAGTGGTTAAAGCGGGGGCTTATTTCTCCTTCTGAGGGGCTGCGCACCCCCGTCTCTCTCCCACGCGGTCACGCTGAACTTCCTGTCTTTGGCCTTAGGCTCATCAGGGACTCGGCGCATCAGCTGCAGACGCGGATGCAGTCCGGGGCCGACGAGCACGAGGCCTGGAGCCAGACCACCGTCATCCACCTCCAGGCGGCCAAGGTGAGCTGCGCTCCGCGGGAGCGGAAAGGCCTGCCCGCTGCCCCCGTCTCCCAGCCCTGCCGGCGGCTGCCCTCATTCCTCTCCCAAGACTTCAGTCCCAGGTACTTTAATTAGAGGCTTAACTCCGGAGCAGTCTTGCTGGCAGCTCTTAGGGAAAACGTAATGAGGCAGTGTTATTGGATTTGCTTCAGGTTGTTCAAATATGTCCTCCCAGATAGAAAAGCAGGTCAAGCCTCCTGTCAGTCCCGCAGGCAAGCCCTAGAAGTCTGGTTGAATTTCCACTGTGTTTTGTGTTGGTGCATAATTCAGTCCGCCAGCAAATATTTGAGCACCCGCCGAACAGCGGGCATCAGGCTGGGTCCGGGGGCTCAGCAGTGTCCGGTCGCAGCGGCAGCCCGGGAAGTGCTGTGATGGGGAGATGCGGGCTGACAGGACCCGGGCAGGTGCGTCTCTCCCACCCCGCAGAGCACGCAAGGCTGCCCAGAGGAGGTTCATAGGCCGAGACGTCAAGGATGAGCTGGAATCAGTCAGGCAGAGGGGAGGCTGTGGCTCTGGAGAGGAAGGTTTCCGGGCAGAGGGAACAGCAGGTGCAAGAGGCGGCGGCAAGAAAAGGTGTGGTGATTGGGAGGAAAGCAAATTCGCCCTGAGGAGGCGCGAGAGGAGGAGGACTGAAATGAGGAGAGGGAGAAAGCGGGGACGAGGACAGAGAGGCAGGGCCTGGGACCTTCTGCGCCGCCGTTGTGAGAAGTTGGGGCTGTTTGCATGCAGTGAGAAGACTGCAGAGTTTGGATGGAGATGGAGTGAACTAGTCAGTTTCATTCTAGAATTGTTCAGGCTGCAGGGGGAGGGATGGACTGCAGGCTAGAGGCCAGTTAGAAGCAGGCAGTAGTAGTCTGGGTGAGGGCTGAGAGAACCTGGCAGAGGGCATGGAGAGATGTGGCTAGATGAGAGAGATCGAGGGGATAAAAGAAAATAAAAATGAGCTCCAGCGTAGGCAGATAGAAAATCAAAGGGATTATTTCAATCACCAGCCATCAGGCCCAGAAACCACAGCCTTAAATCCAGAGCTCGGGAGGAGACGGCAGGGGCATCACAAGGCAGCTGGTCGGGCAGGCTAGACGTGAGCGCCACCTGGTGACCGCCACCTCTGTCACTGGCAGGTGCGGTACTAACACTGCCACCGGGTTCTCCTCAATGTGCTAAATGTGCTGTCAGCAGAGGAGAGTGAGCCCGGGCTGTGCTCTCCCAGCCGGCCATAAAAACCACAGCCGTCCAATTCCACACCCATGTCCTGCCTTCAATGGACGGAGTGCCAGGGCGACCTCATTTCTCGCGCACAACCCTGGGAGCGCGAGCAGCATGATCTCTGTTCCACGGACGTGGACAGAGGACTCGGGGGCGTTAGTCCCAGAGGTAGGAGACGGCTAGTTAAGATGCTTTTCCCCCAGGGACGCAAGCCACGCCCCCAGGGAGCCGCTGCGCATTAGTGAGGGGGTGAGCCCCAGGTTCTGGGGGGTGCAAGGGTGAGCTCAACCAGCGCAGGGCTTCCTGGGAGGTTCTGCCCAGTCTCCAAAGCTATAATGGACAGGAAGTCTGCACTTTCTGGGCTCTGTGGTTTGGGAGGCCATCAAGCCCCAACAGTGTACCCTCTGGAAACCGTCAATGTGCGGAGAGAGAGGGAGAGCACAGGAGGCGCAGGGAACAGTGGCAGAGGGTGGACACCAAGGAGCAGTGTGTGCCCTCAGGCAGTCCCCCCTCTCTGGGCTCTCCCTCTCCTGCCTGGATAACCAGGGGGCACATCGGAGCCCCTGAGGCCCAATGGGCTGACCCCGTCATTCAGTCCTGCCCCGCAGAGATGTCTCCCCAGGAACCTGAGGCAAATGCTGGCACTCAGTCCCTGGTGCTTTGGCAACACAGGGCAGCGGGTAAGGCAGACTAGCCCTAGCTGGCCTGGCTCAGTGGATAGAGCATCGGCCTGCAGACCAAAGGATCCTGGGCTTGATTCTGCTCAAGGGCATGTACCTCAGCTGCAGGCTTCTCCCCGTCTGGCCCCTGGCCAAGGGCTTGTGCAGGAGGCAACCAATTGATGTTATTTCTCTCACTTCGATATTTCTCTTTCCCTCTCTCTTCCACTCTCTCTCTAGAAATCAATGGAAAATATCCTAGGGTGAGGAATAAAAAAAAGACTAGATGGGATACATAGATAGTGTAAGTCAGTAATATTGTAATAACTATTCGTGTGTCCGATGGGTACTAGACTTACTGGGGTGATCACTTCGTAGCATATATACATGTCTGACCACTGTGTTGTATACCTGAAACTAATGTATTCAGCTGTAACTGGAAAGCAAATTAACTTTATAATGAGTACACTCTTAACACGTTAAGTGCCCAGTCACTAGTCACCGGTGGCTGACACTATACTTTCCGTCCGGAAGACAAAACAGGCTGGCACTTACGTGTTAACTGGGGTGAGTGCTCCTGTTTGGATCTCCTGGCTACCACTTACCGCCATGTGACCTTGGGCAAGCAACACACCTCTCCAGGCTCAGTCTCCTCATTTGCATAATGAAGCTGATAATAGTACCTGCCTTGGGAGATTATTATGAAGATTAAGTGAGCTAATGCAAGGAAAAGTTAGAGAGGTACCTAGTGCACATGTGTCAAACACAAGGCCCGCGGGCCAAATCCAGCCCGCCAGGCCTTGCAATGTGGCCCGCACCGCGCTGTCATCACTGCACTCCGCTGTCAGTTTATGACATTGTCAGTTTATGACTGTTCAGTAAACCATTTGGCCCGCAATTTAGGCTGGATTTTAGATTTTGGCCCCTTCTCTGATTGAGTTCGACACCCCTACCCTAGTGTATAGATACCTCCACTCAACTCCTAAATTAGCCAGGAGGCAAGATTTAAACCAACTGACTGCAAAGTGAAGGAAGTTCACCGAGTTCAGAGCACGGTGCCCAGGCCACTCAGCCTTCCCCGAAACGTGGAGGCCACTTTCTCTCCCGGGCCCTCCTCCTGCTTTTCCAGGGGGCTCTTAGGGAGTTGGTAAGAGCCATTGACCCCTACCAGGTGAGAGCCCCCTCTGCCAGCCAGGCTCCTGCTCCACAGCCCAGCAGCTAAAGCGCCAGTGCCTGGCCCGGCAGGCGCCTCATCATCACTCCTTCCTCAGCCGGGGCCCGAGAACTTCGGGGCGTGGCCCTCCGTTAGAACAGGGAACGGGCCCTAGATGAAAAAGGTAAGTGGTTTGCCAAACTGGGTCCAGTTTGAGCAGCAGGGGCTGTGGGAGCCGGCAGCCCGCTCCTCTTCCACATCCAAATGTTGCCAACCAGCGAGGCTGCGAGCACAGGTCCGGGTGTACACTGGTGTCATTAGCACCCCTGTGAGGCCGCTCTGGGAAAGGCGGAGTCTTCCAAGTGAAAAACCTGCTCAAATCTCTGGCCTGACCCCCACAGAATAAATCCCCACCTGCCACTCACAGCCTTTATCACCGGAGGGCCGCTCAGTGCATGCCACTCCAGTGCTCAGTCAGGTTACATTGCTGCCTCCTGAAAGGTGGCCCATTCCTTTTCCCGCAGGTAAACACCTCTGAACCCTCCAGTCCCTCCAGGTAATCTGTATGCAAATAAACATTTGAGGCCTGTTTTATTTATTTAAATATATTTTTATTGACTTCAGAAGGAGGGAGAGATAAAAACATTGAGAGCCAAAGCCGGTTTGGCTCAGTGGTAGAGCGGCTCAGTGGTAGACTGTCGGTCTGCGGACTGAAAGGTCCCAGGTTCGATTCCGGTCAAGGGCATGTACATTGGTTGCAGGCACATCCCCAGGAGGGGGCGTGCAAGAGGCAGCTGGTGGATGTTTTTCTCTCATCGACGTTTCTAGCTCTCTATCCCTCTCTCCTCCTCACTGTAAAATATCAATAAAATATATTTTTAAAAAAATAGTGATAACTAACTATAAAGAAAATATATTAAAAAAAAAAAAACCATTGAGAGAGAAATATAAGATTGGCTGCCTCCTGCACGCCCCCTTCTGGGAGATCGAGCCCACAACCCAGGCATGTGCCCTGACTGGAATCGAACCCACTGGCATGAGCCACATGGGCCGGGCATGCTCTCCTTTCTGCTCATGGAACTCACATCCTACCAGGTAAATCAGTTGTATATGTCTTGGGAGCGTAGGGCAGGGACACCAACCAGTCCGAAAGGATTTCGGGGAAAGCAGTCCTGAGAGCAGGCACTGATGCTTTAGCTGCTGGGCTGTGGAGAAGGAGCCTGGCTGGCAGAGGGGGCTCTCACCTGGTTGAGGTCCGTGGGCACTTACCAACTGGTTATTTTAGCTACTAACAGAGCCAGACTGCTGCTTAAGGGCTAAGTCAGCGGTCGCCAACCTTTCGGACCTCACAGACCACCAGCTGGCGACCGCTGGCGAAATCACAGCACTGCTCACCTCAAGGAGTCGCTGCTCTAGCTGGGATCAATTTCATGGACACACTGAACCCCTCCTTTCTCTCCCACAGCACACATCTCCCACCGCTCTGAATGTGCAGACAATTCTTGAGACAAGTGGTGTCCTCCACGGTCCCCAGGCCAGCCTCCGATTCTCCTGTACTTTCTACTTTCAAACCTACTTGAAATTGCCCCAAGCAACCCGGCTTGGTGTGGCCTAGTGGCTGAGTGTCAACCTATGAACCAGGAGATCACCGTTTGATTCCCGTCAGGGCACATGCCCAGGTCACAGCCTGGGTCCCCAGTGTGGGGCGTGCAAGAGGCAGCCAATCCATGGTTCTCTCTCTCCCTTCTCCAAAATCAATGAAAATAAAATTTTAAAAAAAAATTGTGCCAAGCAAAATGAGAAAACTAAGGGCCACCACATGCAGGTTGCTTCCCCCCCCCCACCACCACCACACACACACACACACACACACACACACACACAACATCAGAAAGGGCTCAGGAGGACCACAGTGAGCCAGGAGAAAGGCAGCTGCGTGTCAGCCTGCTGGGAAACACGCTCAGCAGGCTCATTTCCAGGATCATCTGGAGCCAGAAGCGGAGGCTAATGCACCTTGTTCTTCGCAGGCGCACTGCTACTACGTCACTGTGAAGAGCTTCGCAGAAGCTCTGCAGGGACTCAACAAGGAGCCGGCCATTCAGCAGGCACTCCAGCGCCTCTGTGACCTCTTCGCTTTGCATGGCATCCTGTCTGCCGCGGGAGACTTTCTCCATGACGGCTTCCTGTCCGGGGCCCAAGTGGACATGGTGAGAACAGCCTACCTGGACCTGCTCTCCCTCATCCGGTGAGTGCTGGCCCTCACACCGAGGTAGTCCTCAGGAAATACCCTTCACCCTTTGTTCCCGTCAAGCTCCAAAACCTTGTTAAACGGGGGTCTGACAGAGCAGCCACAGCCCTGGAGAGGTTTACACCCGAGCGTTATCACACCAACAGAAAGCATTATGGATTAATTAAAAGCAAATAAAGATGCCTAAGAATCTTTATCCAGCTATCTCAAATGAACTCTTCACCACCATCAAGGAAATAGGAATAGTATCTACGTAATCTGAGTAAAATGAAGCCTATTACATATGAATATGTATTAACGATAATGAGTCCTAGTCATAGCTAATATTTAATGAGCACTTACGTGTGCCGGGCACCAGGCCAGAAGCTGTTACATACATCACTTCAGTGAAGGCTTACAGCCTTTTCAAGTGGATACTGGTATTCCTCTCCCCACTTCACTGGGGAGGAAATCCAGGCTTAGCAGTTAAGTACTTTGCCCAAGGTCACGTCATTAGGGGAGGAGCCGGGTCCAGTCTGACCCCGGACTGTGAGCTCTGAACACACTGCACAACAGTTTTATTGCTAGCTTTACCCAGTGGCCAGAGAAGTTTCTATTGAATGAGTACAAAAAAGTTTCACAAAGTATCATACTTTAAAAAGGCAGTAGCTTGTAAGAACATGTAATAAATAACTTCAAAATGCAATGGGTATTTAATTTTAAGGCGTGCTTTAGCATTTATGTAAAACACTGTGTGATATGAACACAGGATGCTCGTGATCCGCCCGCCATGTGATAAGCTGTATGTTAAGGTTGGGCTCTTGTTTATTTCAAATCCTATATCTTGTCTTTGTTCAATATGCCTAAGCAAACTCTAAGTTGACTAATCTTATTTTAATCCTTCCTTATTTTAATCCTTCCTTAGTTTCAAGAGGAAATTTTTTTTAAACCTAGTAATTCATATACACATTTGCAAAACAATAACACAAATAGTTTTTAAATGCAACATTAACGCAGTGCAGTTTAGGGTTACGACATACTGATGCCATGATTTAAAACTATATCAAAACTGCCCTGGCTGGGTAGTTCAGTTGGTTAGAGCAGTGGTCAGCAAACTGTGGCTCGCGAACCGCTCTGTTAACTAATTAGAGTTTGCAACCACTGACCTAGACTCTCAATTCCAATAATTACAGGCTGTTATTGTTCCTTGTGATTAACCCCCTATCCCAGTGGTCAGCAAACTCATTAATTAGTCAACAGAGTGGCTCGAGAGCCACAGTTTGCTGACCACTGGGTAAGAGCATTGTTCTGATACATCAAAGTTGTGGGTTTGATCCCTGGTCAGGGTACATAAAAGGAACAACCAATGAATGCATAAATAAGTGAAACAACAAATCAATGGCCCGGCCAGCATAGCTCCGTAGTTGAATGTCAACCTATGAAACGGGAGGTCAGGGTTCAATTCCTGGTCAGGGCGCATGCCCGGATTGCAGGCTTGATCATCCAATCAATGATTCTCATCATTGATATTTCTATCTCTCCCTTCCTCTTTGAAATCAATATTTAAAAAAATACAAATTAGTACCATTGTTCACAACATGGAAAATGGGCTAACTTGAGAACATACAATGCCTGTAGTACTGGGGGGAGGTTATACACATGGGTGTGTGACTTTTACCCCAAGAGTTCACATTATCAACAAGACTAAGAGAAATTAAAAAAATAAATAAATAAAAATTATATATATATATATATATAAATTTCATAATGGAGGTTAAAAGAAAAAACTAGACCAAATTATTTTATTTCTAATAATATGCAATAAGTTGCATATCATTTATTATACCTCCACATAAGCACCTCACAGATAGTTGGTGGTTAGAGAGTATTCAATTAAACCATCAAAAATATATTTGAGCCGGGACCGGTTTGGCTCAATGGATAGAGCGTCGGCTTGGGGACTGAAAGGTCCCGGGTTCGATTCCGGTCAAGGGCATGTACCTTGGCTGCGGGCATATCCCCAGTAGGGGGTGTGCAAGAGGCAGCTGATCGATGACTCTCTCTCATAGATGTTTCTGACTCTCTATCTCTCTCCCTTCCTCTCTGTACAAAATCAATAAAATATATTAAAAAAAAAAAAAAAAAATATATATATATATATATATATATATATATATATATATATTTGATATAATTATTCCTCAGGTATTAACCTTTTCCTAACATAATTGGGAATCCAGTGATAGAAACCATTAATAGCATAACTGAGTACTGCATTGTTTAAGCCTAAGTATATCTAACTTTTAAAAAAGCTTGGCAGCCAAAACCAGTTTGGCTCAGTGGATAGAGCATCGGCCTGTGGACTGAAAGGTCCCAGGTTTGATTCCGGTCAAGGGCATGTACCTTGGTTGCGGGCACATCCCCAGTAGGGGGTGCGCAAGAGGCAACTGATTGATGATTCTCTCTCATCGATGTTTCTAACTCTCTATCCCTCTCTCTGTAAAAAATCAATAAAATATATTTTAAAAAAAGCTTGGCATTTTAAAGGCGCATGACAACAATAATGTTCTAGCCCTGACAGTGATGATGAGACACAAAAGATCACCTTACCACCTCATAAGCATGATTTTTATCGGCAACAGCATCTCTAAGTGCTTGACTTGACTCTAGAAATGTACAAGGTGAGACAAAACAGCCCGGATGCAAACAGACGATTAATGCAGGCCTCAAGCCCACAAACTGATTTGCTCACATTATGGTTCCTAAGTAATCTTCCTCCTGCGGCAGGATGATAGGTATGTTACAGATCCCATGTTTTTAACAGTTCTGTGACACAATCCGAGCCTTGACTATTCAGTGTCACCCTCAGATTTCTGAGATGACAAACGAAGGATGGCACATTATTCTAAGCGGCACTAAAAACCAGCTCTCTGTGTAACGGACCCAAATAGTTTTTATTGGAACGATCATAAAATCTCAGCTGGGGGGACTTCCAGGTAAAGACGGCAGACTGAATTTATGCATTTACTTTGTTCCCTCTGAAGCCTCACTGAAATATCAGCAAAGGGTTAAAATGTTTAAAAAGGCATAATCCCGTGCAGAAAAAGAACACTGAGAAGAGAAACATGAGAACTGGAAGTTGAACAGTGACTTAGCAGACCTGAGAAAAGTGAATCATTCCCTACACGTGGGAAAAACCACCACGTTACCCCAGAGAACGGGAGGACCATGTGCCTCTGGCAGTGGGGTAAAGCTGACTGAGAGGATGGTTGAAAGTCTGTTTCAGAAAGAGCTGAGTCCCCAGTTTGCCTCCTCCTCCAGTTCTAAGGCTCTGCAGAAGGTAAACAGCTGGGGTGAGGCTGCCCTCAGGGCACAGGGTTTCAGTGCACGTTTACTGGCCAAGTGCTGATGAGCCTCTCCCACGGTTAGGTCCCAGCAGGAAGATGGAACATGATCCTCCTCTGGAGAATCTGACCAGCTCAGGGTCCCCAATTCACCCCACACCGGCAAGCACACCTGGACTTCTAACCAGCTAGTTCATGCCCCACTCCTGGCTATGACCAGACACTCAGGGATCACCGCACACCTGAGGAGAACCCCTTACCAAAGTAAACAAGAATGAGGCAACCTGAGAGAAGAGAATCTTCAGGGAGAAGAAAGCGTTTTTTAAAAGATCAGTAACTTAAGAGAGATTTATAATAAAAATGATACTGTAATAACTATGACAGTGTCAGATGGTACTAGACTTAACAGGGTGATCACTTCATATGTTAAATATCTAATCACTACATTGTACACATGAAACAATGCTGTATGTCAACTAATTTTAAAAATAATTATATAAAAACAAAACCTATTAATGTCAAAAAAAAGATCAGTGATACCTTCAAAGAGTTAAGAGGAGATATTGTGACCATAAAATAAGAATTTCATTTCTTAAAAAGTAACAGAACAAAAAACAAGAACTCTATGGAATTAAAAAATGAGATTGGAAATGAAAAACTCAATGAAGGATTGAAAAGATAAAATTGCAGAAACCTCAGAAAGCAAAAAGACAAAAATAGAAAAAAATAAAAGCAGTAAGAGGCCTGATCCTGTCCGTCCACTGTCTGAAAAAAAGGTTGAGAAAGAGAAGACAGAAAAGAGAAGGGAGCAGATCATTAATAAAATGCTTAAAGAAGGTACTCCTCGATTGAGGATATGAGTTTCAGATTGAAAGGGGCACAAAAGCTTGCAGCCTAGAGGAGAGGAGACAAACACAGACATAAAATACAAATTAAAGACAGTGTGCGGAACAGTGCTGAATGCTACGGGAAAAGGGGCTAGCAGTCCTGGGGGGCTGGAGGGGGAGGGACTATACTTGTAAATAGGTCAAAGGCCACCCAGGGAGGGTGACGTTTGAGGAATCGTCTGAAGGGGGCAGGTGAGAGGAGCCATGCGGTTGGCTGGGAAGAGCATTCTAAGCGGAGAAGAAGAAATGGTGGAGGCCAGAGCGTGCTTGGCACATCCGTCCGGAGAACGGGCTGGAGGGGCCTGGCTGAGGGGAGGATGAGAGCAGAGGTGGGAAAGTTAAGGGGTACTGGGAGGGGGTGGATCACTGCAAAGACTTAAGACTCTGCCTTTTACTTAGCGTGAGAACGGGCGGGTTTGGGCACAGCACAGAGCGAAGGGTCACTCCAGCCGCCAGACTAAGAACTGAGTGGGGAAGGGGGAAGGGGGGAGGGGGGGCGGCGGGACAAGGGTGCGAAGCAGGGAGGCTGGTTCGGAGGCTGCTGCGGTTATCCCGGTGGGAGATGGCAGTGGACTGGACCAGGTGACAGCAGTGGAGGTGGTGGGAAGCAGAGTTGGAATAGATTTTGAAGATAAAACAGGACTTGCTGACCGGTTAGATATGGGGTGGCACAGGCAGAGAGGAGTTCAGGTTTTTGGCCGGGACAGAGTTGCCATTTAGCATAAATGGGAAAGATTATAGGAGGGCAGGTTTGGGCAGGTTAGACAGGAGAAAGTTAGAAGCTCAGGATTTGGTTTTGAACACGTTACGCTTAAAGATCCCGTTAGAAATCAAGTACAACGTTAGTAAGCAGGCAAGTGAGACAGGAGGGAGAGATGTGGCCGTCACTGGCCTATGGCTGGTATGAAAAGCATGAGAAGGATGATACCACAGGATGAGTATGAAGGGAAGAAGCCCGAACACCGAGTCCTGGGCCCCTCCAAAGGTGATGCCGGGTGACCCTAACCAGAGATACGCCAGTGGGTGGTGGGAGTGGGAACCTGTACGGATCTGGCCCAAGAACAGCAGAGAGGAGTGGAAAGGCCAGGCAGGAGAGAGCATAGCACTTTAAGGAATGTCATAAAGAGGAGCCAGGACATGGGGCAGAGGGCGGTGCCGGGAGGAGTCAAAGGCTTACTGTTGAGGTGGGAGAACTGGCAGCAGGTTTGGATGCTGAGGGAAATGGTCCAGTAAGAGGGGAGTGTGGGTGCTGTAGGGGAAAGGCAGGAGAATTTCTGGAACACTGTTCCCTAGTAGACAAGGATGGACTGGCCTCAGGAGGGAGCCTGGGCGGCTGACCTGTACTATGAAGAGAAGAGCACTGTGTGGATAAATGCACGGGTGGGAACTTGTGGAAATGCTCTCACCACTTTTACTGTATCAGTGGAATAGAAAGTGATTTAGGTAAAAGAGATGGGGAAGTGGAGAATGTAGGTTTGAGGACAGAAGACAAAGTGTGAAACATCACCTAAGGGAATAAATGATTCAGAGCAATGCAATAGGATGGTTGGGCAATCATAAGGACCCCTATGAACCCTATGACCACAGTCAGCATTGGTTTTTCCAGCCATAGCTACAAAGGTGGTGGCACAAAGTCTGTGGAAAATTAAAGATATCCTAAGAAACTGGAAACACCAATAAGAAAGGATATATATATATATATATATATATATATACACACACACACCCCTATGTTCATAGCAGCACAATTCACCATAGCTAAGATTTGGAAACAGCCTAGGTACCCATGAGCAGATGAGTGGATCAGAAAACTACGGTACATCTACACAGTGGAATACTATGCTGCCATAAGAAAAGAAGGAATTCCTACTATTTGCAGCAACCTGGATGGAATTGGAGAACAACATGCTAAGTGAAATAAGCCAGTCAATGAAAGACAAATACCACATGATCTCACTCATTTATGGATAATAAAGAAAATTATAAACTGTTGAACAAAAAAACACAGACAGTAAAGCATCAAAAAGACTGTCAAATTACAGTGGGAAGGTTAGGGGGAGGTGGGGGAGATAAGAGATCAACTGAAAGACTTGTGTGCATGCATACAAGCATAACCAATGGACACAGAACTCGGGGGGGGGGGGTGAGGGCATGTATGGGAGTGGGTGGTATTATATTATATATGTACACATATAATACCTTAATAAAAAAATGGAAGAAAAAAAAAGAAAATTAAAGATAACCAGGGATGGGATTTTGCCAGGGATGGCAAGGCCAGAAGAATTGTTGAATATATTTTTGAGGATGTAACATTGACAAGCCACGAAGTTTCAGTGGGATAAGGAGAAAAGTGAGACCACAAGGGGGATGAGGGACCTACTGGTAGGTGCCAGTGGGGTCACAGAATTATAAACAGCCCTACATGAAATCACCTCATGATGATGATATCGGGTCATCCAGAAAGAATTAAAATAGGTCCAGTATCCCAGTCACCTCAGATGCTTTTTGAAACAAGAGTTAGGGAAGAGTTTAAACAAGTAATCGCATATTGTGTTTTACATCCTTTGCTACAAAGGTAGGAAAGTGTGTGAATGTTTTTAAAAACTATTTCATTCAATAGGATTCAAATAAAAGTTTGTTGCTTGAAAGGGAGTAAGCTAGAAAGACAGGGGCAGAAGGAAACAGGGCTGAGATGGCGGAGAAGGCGCAGATGCTAATGAGGAGTCCCGGAGTCTGATCGCGGCAAAGGCGACAGGGGAAGGCTGTAGAATGAGGTCAATGGAGCAGGAAATTCGAAGAACCGAGGAGCTGAGCTTTAGAGGAAGGTATGCACAGACAGTGACATCACTAAGAATTGACGACAGCAGAGTGGGAAAGGGGACAGTGAGCCTGGAGGTAGGTCACGCCACCAGGGAGCTGCGGTGGGGACCTGGCTCAGCTGTGAACAGGATCTACAGAGTCATAATCATATATAGGACTACTTTAAACACTGAGTATTAGTCTGGCCAGAATCGTAGCTATATTGGGAGGCAGGAAGGTGAAGAGGAGGAAGCATAGGCTGGGGTGGGGGGTGATGGGTAGGGGTCAGAAGGGTCCTAAAAGTAAATCTTCATCTGTCGTAATGGAGTCAACAGATAATGTCTACAAGTAAAGCAGCAAGAAACAGAGATATAAACAAGTAACTTAGAGACATCCAGGTTAAAACCAAAAATATCACTTAAAAGACTGAAATAGATTGCTCTGGGTGGGAATGGGGGTTGGGGTAGGAAATGGAGGTGAGAGAGCAGGCTATGCTCATTTTCAATATCCTCAAAGAACTGATTCTTTATGCCATGCATATATAATTGATCAAATATAAAAACTTCGAAAAAAAATTAAAGCTGACTTGTTCGAAGGTGAATAATGATGCAACCTCTAATTAGGCATTGTTGCTCACCATGCCAGAGTAATCAGATTCACGAGCAGTCTGAAATACTCACAAACCCTTGTGTTTTTTTTTCTCAGGAAGGATGCCATCTCCTTAACAGATGCTTTCGACTTCACGGATCAGTGTTTGAATTCAGCACTTGGCTGTTACGATGGAAATGTCTATGAACGCCTGTTCTACTGGGCTCAGAAGTCACCGACCAACACTCAGGTAGTTGAGCAGAACACAAATTATGGAGGAGAGCAGAGAACAAGCAGTGAATGCACCTCCAATGTTTTCCCATTTAAGCTGATTCCCATTAGGTTAGAAATCGCTTGCCATAGCATGTCTGTTTAAAATATTTTGAGACTACACAAAAGAAACCAGGAGCTGTGGCCTGGCAGGAACTCTGAGTCTGGACTGTAATCAGCAAAAAGCACAGCTCAGAATTTAATAAGGGAATTAGGAGGACCCAAGCTCTCAATCACAGCATGACACACCCTAGGGCATACACGCTGGCTTTTAAGTAACAAAAAATAAGATAAGTCACACCCACCTTGTTTTCAGCCTCTCACCTCTCAGTTCTGTGTTGATAAAAGTGGGTACTCTTAGAGGTGACAGGGAGCTCGGATGGGCGGGGTTGGAGCTAAGACTGCCTGCTAGTCTTACCTCCCTCCTCCTCACTTTAAGGAACACAATCCCAGAAACACAGAAAACTGCTGCGGGCACTGCCATCAGAAGCGAGGAAGCCGTACAAATGTCAAATGCAAGGGTTAGGAAGAAGATTCCCAGCAGTCAGTCCTAGGAGAGAACACTAGCGCCCTAAGTCAGGAGCAGACGAGAGCCTCACTGGGAAGAGTTACACAGGCCAATGAGCACCATTAACTGGAGTAAAGAAATAAACCCTGTGCTTAGAATCTGAGGGACCAACATTTAATAGCAGATTTTATAAAAGCAAACATTTTATAAACCAACATTTGATACAGATTTTATAAAAGCAAAGACAGTCTCTACATGCACAACAGATTGTTTTAAGTTCTATCATGCGAACATGATTTTCAGATGGTGAAGCCTACTCCTTTACCTCTTAGGTCAAATTTCAGAAAAGGTGTCTTAACACCTCATCAGATTGGCAACGCTCAGGCTTCCGTTCACACTTACCAGAGTGTCAGACTTGCTCTTAACAGTATGCATCCTATCATTCCTCACAGCTTGATTTAATGTGATCGCCTCAAGTTATAACACAACCGTTACCCCCCAAATGGTTGTCAGTGAGAAGGCCGATCCATTTTCGTCCTTCTTTGACTCTAGGAAAGCATCCTTTTAACCCAACGAGGAAATACAAACAACCTGCTACCGAAGGTGTGATACAGTCACTGCTTAGTATAGTTCACTATGCTAGTGTTTTACTTTTGACGCTTAGGTCTACTTACTGATACTTAAATCCCGGCATAAACCTGCAGCAGTCCTCCCACTCCAGAAGAGCTCCTGTGGTCTCAGCATAAGTGCATGCCCTCTGGTGCTCCGGGGAAAGCCTGCCCTGCTGTGACACCTGTCAGATGATGATGTCACCTCCTCAAACCTGTTTTACTAGCAACAAGGAAACATGCCAGTTCTCCTGATTCCTCCACGTCACTAAAGCACATAGGGGGCTTTCTTATTATTTCTAAAAGAATCTAATCTGGATATTACATGAGGACAGGCTTATCTAAATGAGGGGCATGACCAACCCACAGCATCAACAGACTTGATAAGCCCGGCTGGCGTAGCTCCGTGGTTGAGCGACAATTTATGAACGAGGAGGTCAAGGTTCGATTCCCAGTCAGGGCTTGTGTCCAGGTTGTAGGCCTGATCCCCAGTAAGGGCAAGGGGTGCAGAATCACTGATGATTCTCTCTCCCCCGCTCTGAAATAAAAATATATTTAAAAAACGATGTCCTTAAAAAAACAGTTGATGCACTTCATCCCATTCCTTTCCCTTTTCTGTCACCTGCCAGTTCACTGTGAACAAGGATGGAGTCTTCATTTCCTAACTCCAGGACCTATCACACAGCAGACACTGCATTTACGGAATAATTAACGTGGTTTTATGACCCACAGGGAGACGAAGGAGCCTGCTGCATCCACAGTGCTGCACACTGTTGCCATCCTGGCTTCACTTACGCTGCTAAAAAGGTGACAGGTGCAGCAAGCAGTTTAGGAACTGAGATTATAAATGACGTTGGAGAACAGCTTCCAATTAGTTAAAATGATACCGGTTGACTGCTAATATACAGCCACATCATCTTACATTTCTGGCTCCTCTAGAGAGCAGCAAAACGGCACTTCTAAGGTGTAATTTTTTAATCTGCTGTAGATAATTTTGAAACTGCGAGAAGAGGCGGTTTTCATTGGCACTAGTTGAGAAAGGTTCACTCTGGGAATTTCAAATGAACTAAAACAACAGCTATGTAAAAACAAACCTTGCAGACAAATGAGAACATATTTCACTGACATTTTCTACCAAAAGAAAGGTGCTAAGTGTCTTAGAGGCCTCAGCTAGTCTCTCTTTTGTCTGGGCAGGTGGGTGTTGAGCTTCATGCGGAGACTATGATCTGCTCTCCGAGGCTTATTTGAGCCGGGATGTCTAATTTTTTGGCTTTTTCCCCTCCTGATCTGGTCATTTCAAGCCAGCCTTTCCAAAGTGAGCAGCAAAAGGCTGCTGCCCCTCCCCGCATGAACTCATATCAGTGATTCCCTACAGATGCAAGCAGCAGAGGAAACATTGGGGAATAATTTCACAACAAGAATCCTATTTCCCCCAATTCTATTGTAAAAGTCTGCCCAAGTAGTTGCTAGATGCCTTAAACACACCTACTGATTAATCCAATCGTTCAGCTGAACATACACTATATGCCAGAAACTATTCTAGGTACTAAGGACACATCGAAGATCAAGAGTCATTTAAGGGGCTTACAGCTTAACCTAGACAGGCAAAAAAGACACAAGTAAATGTTACAGGGATGAGAAGAGAGCTGTGAAGGAACAAATCAAAACATCAGAAAATAGTAGGGAGAGCCCACTGTGACGTATTACGTTGCTTACCTGATTCCACCTTCTGATTCTTTTACGGTTAATGTCCCATCTCAAAGAGCCTCAGAGAGCCGAGCCTTTTATTTGTGTTAAATTCCAACAGCAAATGATAACTGTGTCTTTTAATTGGCCACCTGCACCCACAATTTAAAATCTGCTGGAGAAAACGAAGGATGCCCTTTGGGAAAAAAATGTTTCTCCATATGTTCACACAAAATGAATTTTTAAAATTAATCTTACGTAATGTTAATTTTGAAACAAAAAAATTACTTTGAAAAGTTGTTAATCCTAGCAGAAATATCCTGTATGACTGATGCACCTCTTTCTGTAACAGGGGAACCCTGCCTACCAGAAGTATCTAAGACCGCTCTTACAAAGTTGGAGATCCAAGCTATGAAGTAATCAACAGCACTCAAGAAGCACCACTCTGTGTGATAAGGGTAGCATGGCAGATATGGCATTAGAACTTTAAAGAGCATATGTGCATGTATTTTTTAAAGAGAGTCATTATCTTCCAGAGAGACCGTCTGAAGTGAATGAAACATCTGTGTTTTACTTCAAAATCCATGAGAGGGGAAAAAAGGAAAGAGAACAGTTGTGGATGTTGGTCAATGGGTACAATGCTGTTTAAACAATTCTCTTATCAACATGTTTGGCATTTCCTACAATAAAACACAATAGTACTATACAATTGTAGCATCTATTTTGTTAAGTTCCAGGGTTCTGTTTTTGATCTAGCAAATCCAATAGACTCGTTAGTTATCATTTGTGCCTGTAGCTCATATTTATCTGAGGGTTTAAACTTCAAAAGGACACACACATGCACACACACACACACAATCCTTCTCCAAAAGTGCCTATACTTGTGGTAATCTAAATAAAATGTACAGCCCTAAGACTACAACTAAGTATCAATTTTAAAAAATCAATCTTTCCATAGAAAATTAAAACTTATAAAAGACATAATCATCTCAAATTACCCAAATATACTTAAGCTACATTTTCAGTTGCCTCAGCAAATAAAACACTCAAAATTAAATGCCCAAAATCTCTCAGATAGCTATTTTTCCTAATTTACCCATAAAAGTAATCATTTTTGTTAATAACTAACAAATCTGTGAAAATTCACCAAAAGCAAACTTATCTCCGGTAAACTGAACGAAGAAGAGACCTCGAAAGTTTTAACTTTTAAAACCTTGGAAGGCCAAACATCATTCCCTTTCCCATAACCTGTTTTCAAACCAAATCATTTTTTCTCACGATCACCTCAGCTAACTTAACGTCACACGAGTGGCTGGCTTGGTTTTGTCTTGGGTAACCACTAAGCAATCTGAAGCCGGAGACATTTTCCTAAAAAGATAACTTCATATTAGTACGTTTACTGAAACCACAGCAACCTGTCCATAACATGAAGGAATGTTAGCTTGAGGACGGTGAAAATGGGGTGATTACAGGTTTGTGAATGTTGGTCATTTGTCAGAGACACGGGCAAACACGGATGAAGGCGTTTCCACCCTCCTTTCAGAGGCAGGATCTCAGAGGAAGAGGAATGGCCTGCCCGAGAACACACAGCCTAGAACGTTCCTCCCACAGAACAGGGAAGGCATCACCCTTCCTTCCTGCGAGTAACTTCTAGGAAACAGAATCGAAGGAAGTATGAACAATAAAGACTATTGAGAAACAAACACACATACCTGTTCCAGATCCTCCGTTCACTGCAGCTGATTTCCTCTCTTCAGATAGAGATTTAACTTGAATAATAAAATAATCTGTGGGTTACCATATATGGTCAAAACCTTGGTTCTGAAACACCTCCCATCTCGAATAATTGGGTTCTCGACCAGGCTGTTTACAGAATACTGTATCTGGGCTGTCAAATAAAACTTTGGCTCCAACCCAACAACCCTTTCATGCTAATACCTGTGTGATCAGTCATGCGTCTCTCAGGTGACAAACAGAGGAGAGAATGCGTGAGTGTGGGTCAGTTTATGGCAAAAACTCAAGTTAACATTACAGGAAATTGTGCTGTGAAGAGTCTCATGTGTTTTTGCTTATAGTGGTCTGAAACAAACTAATTCAATTTACATTATTTCCAATGGGGAAAAATGATTTGGTTTTCAAACAAATTGCTCCCCAACTAGCCTTCTGGAATGAACTAAGTTTGAGAACCGAGATTCCCCTGTATAAGAGAATAAAGTGGCTGAAGAGTCAGTTTGTTCCAAGACTCAAATCAAAGCTCGGATAAGGGTCACATTCAGAGCTATAACAAATGGTGGCTTATTGAACAAAAATCTTTAATCTTCAACGTAATTCCTACTTGATAAAATCTGTCAAACTGTGTGTTCACTGTTCAAATTGTACTTCCATCTAGTCCTGCTTACTAACACAGCAGAGTTCTATACACTGCATCTGAAGGTGCCGCTGAGTCCTCCTGAGTCAAATACAAGTGTGCCGTGGCGGTGCAGTGTATGTTGGTACATAAAACAAACAATGCATACTTTAGAGACAAGACATATGATTTTCCCCTTAAGTAGCAATAGTCAATAAATATAAACCTAATTTTTCTATTTCATTTTTTATTAGTTTTTTTTTCTGGTAGACAGTACACTTGGGGATTATACTGCACCAGGCATAAGAAGTAAGATTCCTACTACAGGGACATTTTGTATTCAGAATCCAATATAAATATTTCTAGTCAGACATTTCCATGGCTACAGATATTTGGTTGCTTGATTTATATGCATAGAAAGAAACAGTTGTCATAACTGTAAAAAGCAGTACTTAACAAGTACTTTTAAATGATTGGAACAGTTTTCTTTTAATATTACAATACTGCTTATTGGTTTGGAAACTAGGTCACCTAGATGGTGCTTTGATGTTTTGTCAAAAGCATCAGGAGTACTCACTCTGTTTATTCTTTCATTCCTATATTTTTGAGCCTCTAGTTGAGTTAGGGACCATTTAATCAGAAATCATTTTAGCACTGTAATAAAAAAAAAAAGCTCTGTTAAGGGTTGATTATATACCATAATAATTTTCAGATTTCTTTTTATAAAAAAGTTATCTGGAGGCTCTGAACAGGCACATGCATACTCAGGGTGAAGGGAATAAACATAGAGGAATCCACTAAAGCACAAACTTCCTTTTGCTCCTCAATGCCTTCAAATAAATACCAAAAAATAATAATAATAATCTTTTCTTAAATCCCACAAAAAAAAAAAATCAGTCTTCCGTCTCCTGGAGAGTACGTGTCCAGGACTCCCCGGGATGGAGATCAGTCGTCCGTCTTCCGGGCCAGCCTACAGAAAGTCCAGTTGTGCTCCACCGTGTTCTCGTTGGCCCGCTCGCTCATGTGATGCACCCGGGTGTTGCGGATCGTGAAGCCCTGCTTTGTGATGTATTCCATAAGGTGGACCCGGAGAGACACTTCCTGGTGGTAATCACAGGGCCCAAAGGTGAAGGAGACCTGGCAGTCCCTGGTGTCCATCATGTGCTTATTCCACTTGGTGAAATAGTTTGAGATCCCTTCTAACAAGGAGTGGACCTTGGTGGTGATGGTTAACTGGGTAATGATGACAGCTACTGGGTTGGAATACTTAGAAAGCTTCCGAGTACTGGATAATTCCACAACTTCTTCAAAGGTATCCACAGGATACAAAGGCTTCGGGTCATTGAGACACTGAATCAAGGGCTCAATCTGATAAAAGTCTGCTTCTTTTCGAAGCAGATCAAACTCCTTAAAATCCAGGGGCAAGGTCAACTCCGAAGTTCTTAAGAAGTTGAGGACATATCTGAAAAGAGGTCCATCTCGATCGATGAAGTAATTGCCTTGAGGGTCTCGAGCCGTGGGGAAGTCCCCCCCAAACATAGCTCCGAGCATGGAATCCGGGTATCGGGTCAGTGTGGTGAGAGACGTTGTGTACAAGTGTCCACCTACATTTAACGTGACTGGGTCAGTCATCTGAAAGTTTGTAGAAGATGATTAGTGACCTGAAGTTTTTAAAATCCTAACTTTGACAAATTAAGAAAAATGGCAACAAGCAAAGCAAAAGCTTCCTTCAGACTGTAAGTATTTAGCAATCCTGTTATGCAAAACAGCTTTACTTTCAGTGACCACCCACCTAGGCACAGGGATCTAACACAGGCTTTCAATGGGGGATAACTGTTTCTTCTAAGAAACAAGGGCATCACTTCCAAAGCCGCTTCATGTCAGCCCCGGGATCTAAAGAGGTTTCGTGAGAGTAAATTGGGAAAAGACAAAGTTTCTCTCTGCTTTGAAAAAAAGAGACTTGTGCTAAAACCGGTTTGGCTCAGTGGATAGAGCATCAGCCTGCAGACTGAAGAGTCCCAAGTTCAATTCCGGTCAAGGGCATGTACCTTGGTTGTGGACACATCACCAGTGGTGGGGGTGCAGGAGGCAGCTGATCAATGTTTCTAGCTCTCTATCCCTCTCCCTTCCTATCTGTAAAAAAATCAATTTTATATATATATATATATATATATATATATTTTTTTTTTTTTTTTTTTTTTTTTTTTTTTTTAAGAGACTTGTTCTGGCTCAGTGATCAGCAAACTCATTAGTCAACAGAGCCAAATATCAATGGTACAACGATTGAAATTTCTTTTGAGAGCCAACTTTTTTAAACTTAAACTTCTTCTAACGCCACTTCTTCAAAATAGACTCGCCCAGGCCGCGATATTTTGTGGAAGAGCCACACTCAAGGGGCCAAAGAGCCGCATGTGCCTCACAAGACGCAGTTTGCCGACCTCGGTTCTGGCTGGTGTGGCTCAGTTAGTTGAGTGTCATCTCTGCACAGAGAAGTCACTGATTAGATTCCTGGTCAGGTTTCAGGTTCAATTCCCAGTAGGGGGCGTGAAGGAGGCAGTATTTATTGTTTCTCTCTCCCTCTCCCTTCCTCTCATTCTAAAAAAGTCAATAAAAAACATTTTTTAAAAAATAAGTTATTTTTCTTAACTCAATTTGACATAAAATAGGCCAAGAAAATGATTTGATAATGAAAAGAATCTACTTTCACTATCGGGTCTAGTAATAATTAATGTCGTTTTTAACATTCGTTTAAAATCTTGCTTGGCGTTGACTTGTATTGACATAACCTTCAAACACGTGGTATCTACAGAACGTGTGAAGTGCAATTAACAAGTTTTGCTTGAAAAAGTTTGTGTTTGGTTTTTGTTGCAAAACTAGGGCTAAGAAGATGGCGGATGAAGAGCATATTCGGCACTGCATGCTTTACGAGTTCCAATTAGGAAGAAAAGCAAGTGAGGCTGCAAAAAACATCTGTAGTGCTCTTGGTCAAGATGCAGTTAGCGCCAGAAAATGCCAGCGTTGGTTTGAGAAATTTCGCGAGGGAAATTTTTCGTTAGATGACAAGAGTGGTCGAGGCCGTGTGTCCAATTTTGATCAAGAAGCTCTTCAAGCTCTTTTGGTGCAAAATCCTCAAATTACCCAACAAGAGCTTGCGACAACTTTAAATTGTTCACAAAAAACAATTTCCAATCAATTGCGTGCACTTGGCAAAGTCCAAAAGTTTGGAAAATGGGTACCTCATGAGTTGACCGACAACAACCGTAATCAAAGAGTCACAATTTGCAGTTCGCTCCTCTCTCGTCAAAACCGTTTGCTGTTTTTAGAGCAAATTGTTACCGGAGATGAAAAATGGGTGCTGTATGTTAATTTGAAAAGGCGGCCTCAATGGTTGGACAAAAATGAGGCTCCGCAGCCCACGCCAAAAACCTGACTTGCATGCGAAAAAAGTGATGTTGTGTGTTTGGTGGAATTTTAAAGGAATTCTTCAGTATGAACTTTTACCATCTAACCAAACCATTACAAGTGCAGTGTATAGTGCCCAATTGGAAAGGTTAGCCCAAGCTTTAAGAGAAAAAGAACCTACGCTGATTAATCGGAAGGGCATAATTCTTCACCACGATAACGCACGACCGCATACTGCAAGAATCACTGCTGAAAAACTGCGCCAGTTGGAATGGGAAGTTCTCCCTCAACCTGCATATTCTCCTGATATTGCCCCTTCCGATTACCATTTGTTTCGTTCTTTGCAAAACTTTCTTCTTGGAAAAAAATTTAATAATGAAGAATGCCTCAAAAATGCATTGACCGAATTTTTTGCATCAAAATCACAAGAATTTTACAACAGAGGGATTAAAATGCTTCCTGAGCATTGGGCACAAGTAGTAGAAAACAACGGCAACTATATTGTTGATTAAATTTTGTTGTATTGTTTAAATAAATTCGATTTAAAAATGTATTGGAAAACGACATTAATTATTACTAGACCTAATATTTCTTCTGTTTTTCTCTTCTCTCAAAAGAGCGGGGGGAATCATGAAATTTTTTTAAAAGATAAAACTTGTGCAGATCTAATCTTAACTTTTTTATGGCAATAAGAGTGCCAAATACTATGTTAAAATACAGTTTGATCAACACAATCTCATATACCCAAAAGCTAACAGCAACTTTCAAATTTCAAAATCTGATAGTGTATTCACTTTTGTAACATTAATGTTGCAAACTGCTCTTAGTTTTGAAAAGCAAACTTCTCTAACATATACCTTCAGTTTTAGAAATCATATTAAGAAACACTATAAAGACAGACTGACAGACTTTGGGTACTAGACAAGTAAAGTATTTCTCACCGAAGGAAAACAGGAAGATAAACACACACAAGGAAAGTACGATTGGGAAAAGTGGCCCCTTCTCAATGGTTAACCTGCCCCACCACAAGGAAATGTGCTCTGTACCATTCCCCACTGGACCCTTTTCATAGTCACTGTTCTACAAAGAAGGAGTATTAATAGCAATAAACTTTAAAGACCAAAAGTCATGCTCTCTCTCAAATCAAGTTACTCTGAAGTCTATGTTGAGTTTGCTTTCATAAAAACACCAAACACCACACCAAACACCCCAATAGGCATCTAAATTAATTAAGGGGAATTACACCAATAATTTTCATTCTTACAAGATGTATGATACCTAAGAATACATAGGGGGGAAAGACATCCTATAAAACATCCTATATAGCCAAAACCGGTTTGGCTCAGTGGATAGAGTGTCGGCCTGCGGACTGAAAGGTCCCAGGTTCGATTCCGGTCAAGGGCATGTACCTTGGTTGCGGGCACATCCCTAGGAGGGGGTGTGCAAGAGGCAGCTGATCGATGATTCTCTCTCATCGATGTTTCTAGCTCTCTATCCCTCTCTCTTCCTCTCTGTGAAAAATCAATAAAATATATATATTTTTAAATCCTATATAATAAAAGGCTAATAAGCAAATTATCCCCTCGACTGGAGTTCGACCAGGCGTTCAACTGGGAGTTTAACATGGCCCCTCCCCCTGGCTGGCTCCACCTCCAATCATCGCCCACCCCACACCCCAATCAGGATGGGCCAGCCAGACCCCACCCGTGCACAAATTCGTGCACCAGGCATCTAGTACAAAAAGAATTTGACAGTCTTCAAAATGCATCTGCAAAAGCATCTCACCATATAGCCCCAGTCTCCATTATCCATCTGCTCCAGCGCTGCGTCTGGGGAGCCCAGGTTCCAGGGAAACTTGGGGAGGAGAAAAGACAAGACAGCACATGTAACCATGAAAACAGAGAGGAAAGATTTTCCCACTTCACAGAGCAGGCAGAAACATGAGAAAACTACTCATCTTTGCTCCATTAAAACCTGCTACAGGGCAAAGATCTAGAAAGCATTCCTCTAGAGCAGCGATTTTCAATCAGGGTGCTACAAGAATTTTTAAAATGTGCAATATCGCCCTGGCTGGTTGCTCAGTGGTTAGAGAGTCAGTCTTTGGACCAAAGGGTTGCAGGTTCAATCCCCAGCCCTGGTCAGGGCTCATGTGGGAGGCAACCAATTGATCTCTCTCCCCCTCCCTTCCCTACCACTCTAAAAAAAAGAAAATCAATGGGGAAAATTATCTTTAGGTGAGGATTAACAAATATATATGCAATACCTGACTCTTTAGTCAAGGGCACTGACCTCTTTTCCTTCAGATTGCCACATTAAAAAAATGACAACAACACAATAGCCATCCAGTGTGAATGAATCAAAATTATACCTATTTTGTCTGGCTGGTGTTGCTCAATCGTTGAGCCTCAACCAACGAACCAAGAGATACAGTTCGATTCCTATGAACCTGGGGATCCCAGTTTTCTGTCAGAGCACATGCCCAGGTTACTGGCTCAATCCCCAGTAAGAGGCATGCAGCCAATTGATGTTTCTATCTCTCTCCCTTTCCCTTTTTCTCTCTAAAATCAATAAAAATACTTATTTTTAAATTATACCTATTTTTTGTCAGATCGGCAAGAAATATAACATACAGTGGAATCTCGGTTCTTTAACTTAATTTGTTCCCTAAGGCTGTTCGAGGAGTAATTTGTTGGAAAACTAAATCATTTTTTTCCCATTAGAAATAATGTAAATTGAATTAATCCATTCCAGACCCCAAAAAGCAGAAAAACACAAAAACCTTCACAGCACAATTTCCTGGAATGTTAAACACGCGATTTAGTGGTAAACTGACTCGCACACACATTCTCTCCTTTCTCACCGAGAGACATGTGTCTGATCATACAGGCATCAGCATGAAAGAGTTTTTGGATAGAGAACCAAAGTTACTGTGTAATATATATTTTTATTGATTTCAGAGAGGAAGGGAGAGGGGGAGAGAGAGAGAAACATCAATGATGAGGCCTAACCGGTTTGGCTCAGTGGATAGAGCGTTGACCTGCGGACTGAAAGGTACCAGGTTCGATTGCAGTAAAAAACATGTATGTTGGTTGTGGGCAATCCCCAGTTTATTAGATTATTGGAAGTAAATTAGTTTCTCATCGATGTTTCATTTCCTCTCTGTAAAAAATCAATAAAATATATTTTTAAAAAAGAAGAAAAAAACATCAATGATAAGAATCATTGATTGGCTGCCTCCTGCATGCCCCCTACTGAGGATTGTCCATAACCCAGGCATGTGCCCTGACCAGGAATCGAACCTGGGATCCTTCAGTCCGCAGGCTGATGCTCTATCCACTGAGCCAAACCAGATAGGGTGAGAAGCAAAGTTTTACATGAACATCTTCATCAAGAAGTGAACTGTTTGAGATGGGAGACATTAGAGAACAGAGATTTGACCTATAAAATTTGGTGTTCCAGAGAATTTTTGTAATTAGTTTGTGTGCCATGAGATGAAAAAGGTTGAAAATTGCTGCCTTAGAGCATTCTGTGGGAGCTCTATCCTTCCCACAACATGCACCTAATCTCTACAGAGAAAGAATTATCCTCTACTCAGGGAACAAGGAAGAGCCTAGGAAGTAAATTAGTCAACTTCTTCCTATCTTCTCTGGAAATTCAATTTTTAGAATTTCTAGGGAAGAACATTATGATTAACTCTACAACCTTATCCTTGTACAAACCTATCATGATCCTTACCAAAAAGGTTAAGAGAAAGGTAGAGGGGGGAAATCTCTTTTTTATCAGCATTTCAGCTATACAAACTAAACATCTCAGTAAAAGCATTAAAAACCTTAGACCTCCAAGATACCAGTCTCACTTTGCAAGAGAAATCCATCAGAATGGTATTTCATAACATAAAAAAACTAAGTATACTTTTACTATTGATATGTTTCATTTATACAATAATCAAAACAAACCCTATGTATTATAATAGAGGGAATATGCTAATTGACCATCACTCTGTCACAAAGATGGCTGCACCCACAGCTGAGGCCAAGTTCCCATAAGGAGCCTTAAGGAGCATTCGGCAGGGGCCTGAGGCTACGCTCTCCCCCACCCCCATGGGGCCTGACAGAGGACTTCAGGCCACGCCCCCCACTCCAGCACCAGGCCGGGGGACCTCAGACTGCACCCCCACCCGAAGGGGCTTGACGGGAGACCTACGGCCATGCCCCTACCCCAGCACCAGGCCAGGGGACCTGAGGCTGCACCCCCTGCCTGATTGGGCTTGACAGGGGACCTCAAGGTGCACCTCCAGTGCTGGGACAGGGGAACTCAGGCTGTACCCACTAGGTAGGGCTTGACAGGGGACCTCAAGGTGCACCCCCACTGCTGGGTCAGGGGAACTCAGACCACACCCCCTGCCCAGTGGGGCTTGACGGGGGACCTGAGGCTGCGCCCCCTGCCTGGCAGGGCTTGATGGAAGACCTCAGGCCATGCCCCCACGCAGTGGGGCTTGACAGGGGACATTAATGCACACCCCACCTGGTATGGGCTGGGGGACCTCAGGCCACACACCCCCATCGTGGCACTGGGCCAGGGAACCTGAGGCTACACCCCCTGCCCAGCGGGGCTTGACAAGAGTGGGACTGGCCGGATCTGGATCTAGTCAAATGGGGGGTGGGTGTGGGGGCCCCGCCAGGTCTGGGTCTCACGCAATTTTGAGGCCCATGTGGGTGGGCGGGGACTTGACTCTGGGTCCCATGGTGCACCCCAGACTCTGACAGGAGGAAGGTTTTCATATACATTTTACTAATTTTTTTTCCATCTCTGACAGTTCTATTATAGAGAAAGGGCAAATAGCAATATTAACCCTTTGCACTCCGCTGTCCCCTCTCAGGGGACATCGGAATTCTAGCATATCACTCGGATGTCCCCTCTCAGGGGACATTGCAGTTTATTAGTGATTACAGGGAATTGAGTTATTTCAACGCACTCCACCGCAAAGTAGCGTCGAGTAGCTGGTAGCCAATGTCCAGAATGGTTCAGAGTGCAAAGGGTTAAATTATTTCCTCTAATTAATCCCCCCCCCCTTTTTTTTAAATATATTTTATTGATTTTTTACAGAGAGGAAGGGAGAGGGATAGAGAGCTAGAAACATCAACCAGCTGCCTCCTGCACACCCCCTACTAGAGATGTGCCCACAACCAATGTACATGCCCTTGACCGGAATCGAACTTGGGACCTTTCAGTCCGCAGATCAACGCTCTATCCACTGAGCCAAACCGGTTTTGGCAAATTAACCCCCTTTTAATGTGCATGAATTTCGTGCACCGGGTCACTAGTAGAAAATAATTTAAATGCCAATCCATTAAAGCAAATTTTGGGACAAAAAGAACCTTACAAATCTGTTTGAGTCACTCAGCTGGCACTTGGGAGAGTCAGCCTGAAGACAGTGAGTGATGAACACCAGATACTAATGATGCCAGTTTGAATTTACCTACAATTCCAAATCACTTAAGCAAACAGTTTCCCAGCTTCCGAACTGCTTCAGTCAGTACCCTCTCACACACATCATTCCCCAATCAACCAGCAAAGCAATTTCAAGAGCTCTGACAAGAGACAATAAGCAGCACGGGCTCATCGGAAAAGCACTGGCCTCTTTCTGTGGTCTTTGAACAGATCCACTTTTCCCACTTTTAGAGGAATCTGGCACACTCTTCCCAGAACAGGCCTGGCTACAGAAGATCACAAAGGCTCTTTCTCAAAAGGTCAGCCAGGCATGTAGAGAACATTTGCATAGCACAGCATGGGCTGAAATCAGAGCCTGAAGCATCTATTTCTCCACCTCAAAAATTCTTCAAAGCAAACAAGCTAAAATGTGGGCCAGACAACGCAGTCAGTTTTATTCTAATTCACGCTCAGCAGCTGGCTGCAGATAGGCCTCCACATGCCATCGGGTGAGAAATAGAACAAATGTCAGATTTGGGGCTGTTGTGACAAGCTTTCATTCCTGACTTGTTTCACAAACAGTATTTTGAAGAGAACAAAACAGAACAAAAACAAAACAAAAAACCCCACAGGCTTTACCAATTTGTACTATTAGCATCTGATTCAGTTCCTGATAAAACAGACAGGTAAGTAACAACTTAAAAGAGCAGTCATCCAAAGCTTTTGTAAGATGCCCCTCTTTGGCATCTTCCCATCACCAAAAGCATTCATTCCTGGCAGCCTCGAAAATAAATCAAACAGCGTTTACTGTGCGTCAGTCAGGAGACAGCAGGTGCAATGTGGACAGAGGAAACAGGAAAAGGACCATCGCTGCCTTATACCTATGAAGACAGGCAACACGCAACACCTGAAGTGCAGCCCCGACTTCAAAGTGCTATGAACAGACAGACTGCCGGAGGCCTCCTGGATGAGAGAGAGAGAGAGAGAGAGAGAGAGAGAGAGAGAGAGAGAGAGAGAGGGAGGGAGGGAGGGAGGGAGGGAGGGAGGGAGGGAACAGTTCCCAATGGAGGCCTTCTGGAAGGACTCGCTCAGTAGACCTCGCAGGAATAGCTGGACAAGCTGAGAAGGGATTCTGGAATGAAGGAACGTTTACACACAACATTCCTGATACAGCAAGCAGTGCAGGAATTACTATCCCATTTTATAGACTCAAAATAGAGAAACAGCAGATAGGGATTTGCTCTAGGCCTCATAGCTGGAAAGAGCTGATTACGAGCTGGAGTTTTCTGACTCCTAGTTTAGATCTTTCCATGAATCCCCACCTTGGGTAGAAACAGAAGGAAGAGAACCTCAAAAAGCAAGAAACTAAAAGAATTAGCTTTAGACCTCCTTCAGCTATCTATTAACCTTATCCACCTACTAAGGTTTTAGTTACAAATGTTAACAGTCACTCAGTTTAAGTGCACAGTCATAACAGGTTTGTAAAAATTCCCGAGGCTAACCATCAAGAACCTACTCCCTAGTACAAGCCTGTCAATCTCAAAGGCTAACACAAGGCCGCAAAAAAACAAAAGCTTCAAATTTCATAGAAATGTAGGTTTTTTCAATAGAGACATGAATACAAAGGGCTGAAATAAATGAGGAATCATTAACATAAAATAATAGAACATTTTAATACAAACTAATATTTTTTTCTTGAACATTAACTCACCAGACACCAAATAACTGCACAAATTAATAATCGTAACGCAAATAAACCTATTTCTCTTGTTCTCCAAAAGTGAAATGTTTCCTGTTGTGCACACCAAACAAGTCAAAGACTAATGACATGGCAACTGGCTGCTAAAATATTCGATGCTAGTACTAGTGGCTGCGCTTAAGGCAAGTGAGGGAGATGAATGCCACACGATTATTGTAATCAGTCTTTAGTGAACATTGTAGTTCGTTATTAATAATTATGTATAACAAGACATTGTAAAAATTAAGTTACTAAATTTTTATTAAAACGTTTCTTACATACCGTTATATTGGCTGGGCCGCAAAAATATTCGTTGTGGGCCACATGTGGCCCACGGGCCTCGAGTCTGACATGTTACCTTGCCCTAGTGTGACTGAAGGCTGCTGTCCAGTCTATAAGTAAAGAACTCCAATACAGCAGAATCCAAATGGTTAAATGAGAAATGGGGACCAGGACAAGGGAACAAAGCAGACATCATCAGTGTTACAGCTGATACACAAGGTCTGTCCACTACTAAGCCTTTCCCTTTTTTTACTGCTAAATCAGAACAAGTTAACTTCTTAAACAATCACAAAAAGAAAATTAGATCCTGCCCCTGAACCTGTTCTACAGCAAATCCGAGGTTCTGTTCCAATACAAAGATGTAATGCCCTCAAGCTTAATAATTTAGGAAAGCAATTATGGGAATCTTAAAAAGCAACAAAACGCCTCCTTACACTTGATACATCAAAATAAAATAAAGTCGCTTCCAATAACAATGACTAAACTATCCAAAAAAATCAAATTGCTCACTAAAGAGCTCTAAGGGGAAAATAACATTGCTTTAATTTTATCTTTACTCCTCACTTCTAAATATCCTCTGTGGAGACCCTTATAGCAAGAAACAAACCCACAAAGCTGGAAGATTCCTGGTCTCCCAATAGCTGGATCATTGGCCTCTGAATTGATAACTATTAGGAACACCCGAGGAACAACGCAGATGAATGAAATAGAACATAATCCAAAAGAATTTCCAGAACAGCTTCCATCTCTTCTAAATCATTTTCCAGAGCTGCTAACAATTAGAAAATGATTTTTCTTTTCATCTTCTCTCCCTTCTGGCAGTCTCCAAGGGAGGGCTTTATGAGAAGCTAAATGACCACAAGATGGGCAGCAGAAGGAAGATCTTGAAAAGGACATCAAACAGGCTTGTTTTACTTGATTAAGACAAAGAAAAACCTAACATTTCAGAAAATTTGCCAGGAATGGAGATTATGAAGATAACAATGAAAATTTTTCCTTTAAAGTGACCTGCCTTACTAACAGACCATTTTAAACAACAGTAGATGCAGCAAGCGCAATTATAAAGTTCAAAGAAAGGCTCCAGAACCTGTAAAATCAGTTCACCTGGAAAAACCTGACCTCTGGCCCAAATAAAATTCTTATGGCAACAACTGGTGACCATTCCCTAAAAATATAAAACAGTACTAAATATTCGCCCACGTTTAAGCTCCAAATGTTGATTATGACTAAGGTATAAGTTTTGTGAGATAATTAAGGAAAATGCTAAAGAATTTATAAAAGCCCTAAGAAAACATGCTAAGAATTTTCTAAAGTAGCAAATCTGGAAAATGCACAATTAAACAATACCTTAAAAGAAAAACCCAAGAACCACTGAAAGCCATTTTCCTCACTACTGCAGAACTGCAGTTACAGGCTTCATGGTTATGCTGAACCAATTTAACTCCAAGATTCTGGGTCTATCACTTCAGGTACAGACTGAGTTCTCTAGGCCAGTGGTCGGCAAACTCATTAGTCAACAGAGCCAAATATCAAACGAACGAAATTTCTTTTGAGAGCCAAATTTTTTAAACTTCTTCTAACGCCACTTCTTCAACATAGACTCGCCCAGGCCATAATATTTTGTGGAAGAGCCACACTCAAGGGGCCAAAGAGCTGCAGTTTGCCGACCACGGCTCTAGGGTAAAAGTCCTACTCCTATCTAACAACCTATAACTTTTACCACGCTCTAGGGTAAAAGTTCTACTCCTATCTAACAACCTATAGATTGCAATACACACTGTCCTCCAAACTTGAATAAAACCTATAGCTACTGCCTTCCCAAAGTTTCCAGGCAGCCCTTTTAAAATGCCTTTCGATTAAATCTTCATGTTTGGCATTCAGAAGACTCAATAAATTCCATCTGTGCATACCTGCAAATTACCTTTGTACTGAATTTCTCTGTTGTTGGGACGTGGGAGTTTGAAAGTGGAATACTTTCCACAGGACATCTAAAGGAGTCTTCTGGGTTAACACTGGCACACAGGCTGGCACAAGTAGCCAGGTGCACAAGGAGAATGTGATTGTGATGCCAGGTTATCCTTAACCACACCACTCAAGGAATGGGCTGTTTTTTCCTAAAGCCAATTCTTCTCTTTCTTCTCTCCAGGTGGACTAGAAGACTCTCAGGTGAAAACTGTCCTAAATACTAAAGAGCTGTCACAATCACAAAATCATTCAATTCCTCTTACTCTCCCCGTTTCTACAGGCTGAAATAGGATAGCAGCACCTTCCCCAAAAAAGGAATACCACTTCGGCACTTACAAAGGCAACAAGCGACCTACAGGGCAGCAAGTCAGGACTAGGGTTCTGAAGTCAGAGGCAGGCCAGCGCAGAGGAAAGAGAATGGGTGAGGACTGCATCCCAATGCTGCTCCGGTTCTGCTTAGGAGACCCTGATTAAATCAGTCTTCATGCCCAGCTGCTTCTTCGCAGAGGACAAAATAAGCAAGATCATGAATAGAAAACCATTTGTCAACTGGCAAGTGTTAAACAAATATGAAAATGCTGGTGGCAGTATAAACAAGATTTCTGTGGTAAATTAAGAAACTTGAGAGTGTGAACACGAGCCATTTAGAGCACTGGCACGAAGACAGAGAAATACCAAAGACCTGTGAATCCGCACCCAATCTCCCAGACCCCCTTCCCCGGAGCCCCCAGGGGAGAACGACGGGTACAGGGGAGCACCCCGCTTTTACACAGACCGCCAAACGTCTGTGCTGACCGCAGAGGGAACTTCTCAAAACATGACTCAGGATTATCTCCAAGGTTAAGAGGATTCAAATAAAAATGCGTGTTCCATCTTAAGAAGACTCCAAATGTCACAATCTAAGGCACACTGAGGGATTCATAGAAAGATCCACCCTAGGATTCCTTTTCGTAGCGATGCTTTGGGTTCAATGTGACTTATGAAAACTCAAATCACACAAACCTAAGGAATAGCATCTGTGACCGTCCTGACCACTAACTAGGGCATTACCCAAAACGAGTGTCGGTACGGACTGATGGTTCTCAGCCAAAGAGCAAGTTCCTTCTCCCCACCAGCCACGTGCGTAAAGATTTTCCTTTTCCTAGAGACACATGGTTCGTTTGAAGACATCCGGCCTGTGTCAACACTGAGCCCTGGCTGCCCCCTTCCCCTCGAATCAGGCGGGCGCTGGGCACTGGTGACAGCGGAGATGCACGTGCCCCGGGGGAAAGGTGAGGGGCGCCAGGCCGCCCCAAACATGCTTAGCCAGACGGGGCCACTCCGGTCTCCCTGCGCCCCAACCTCGTCTACCACCAAGTCCTGAAGTTGGATTTATGAACTTGATCTAGAACTGCTATAACTTGAACAGAAACTTGATAACTTCAGCACAATATCCAAACAGGATCTGTTTCATTTCTCCCGTCCGCCCCTGGGACCGCCTCCGCCAGCGCGGGCGCGGCAGGTGCCCAGGGCGCCCCGCGGCCACGGCCACGGCCACAGCCACGGCCACGGCCGCCGCCCCCCGGCGCGGAGGACACCGGGCTGACCCGCATCTGGGAGCGAGCAGCTCCGCGCAGTCAGCGTGTGGGGGGCAGGAACCCCCCGAGGCGGGGCTCACAGCCCTCCCGCAGGCTTTAAATGAGGGCAAACGGGCTAAGCAGCACCCCCACCGCAATCCCTTCCGAGCACCCCGAGGTGCCCGGCCGGGCGGCGCCCCGCAGACCGAGTCCCCACCCCGCCCGCCCCGGCGTGGGACGGAGATGCTGGGGCCTGGGCGGGGGAGCACCGGAGCCCGACCCGGGGACGCCGTCACCAGCGTCCCGCCGGGCGGGCCCGGAACCCCCGCCCCAGCCCGGCCGCGGGCAGCCCGCCGCGGGCCCGTGCCAGCCCCGGAGCGCGCCGCCGGCTCCCGGTGCCCTCGGCGCGGCCCCGCCACCCCGTTCTCCCAGCCGCGCTCGGCCGGCCGCTCCTCCCGGTGCCCGACACCCCCCTCCCCTTCACTCCGGCCCCGGGCCCCCAGCCCCGGCCCCACTCACTGCAGCGGCGGCGGCCGCGCCGGTACACACCGGCAGCCGAGAGCACGAGCGCGAGGACGAGCGAGCCCGCGCCCGGCAGCGGCGGCGGCGGAGGGACGACTGAGCCCGCGCCCGGAGTGGCGGCTCCAGCCGCGCGGCGCGGGAGGCGCCTCCCAGCGGAGCCGCGGCGCCACGAGAGCGGGCGCCCTCTTCCGGCGGCGCGTGCGCGAGGCCCGGGCCGGGGCGAGGCGCTTCCCAGGGCTCAGCCGCAGTCTCGCCGGCTCCGCCGCAGCCCCAGGCCCCGCCCCCAGGCCCCGCCCCGAAACCTGAGGCCCCGCCCAGAGCCCGCCCCCACGTCCTGCCTCCGCCTGCAATTTGGGATCAGCCCAGCCCTCCCACAACCTTCACTGCGAGCGCCCTCGGACCTGGGGTACCCCCGCTACTGTTCTGTTGTCTTCTCAGGAACATGCATGGGGTCCCGACCATATGCCAGGCCTGGGGGGTACAGCGGCCAGGAAGATGGAGGGGGTCCTAAGTAGAGAAGAAAACAGACAAGACCCAAGGGAACAGCCAGTAGACAAAATCCTGACAAGTTGGGAGGCGCATGATAAAAGGAATTAGATGGAGAATAAAGGGAGGGATTCTGCTTCAGATGCAATGGCCAAAAAAGACCTGGACACTCTGCTGGTGGCAGAGGACCTCCTGACTCTAATAAGTCAGGCCTGGAGGGCAGGGCAGGGAAGGGCTGCCAGGCCTGAAGGGACAACCTGGGCAGCCAGATAGGAAGAAGGGCAGAGCTGACTTCAGCGGAGAGCAAGGACCAGTGCAAAGGCTCTGAGGCCTAAAGGAGCTGGTCTTACTAGAGTCTGGGCACCATATTGTCCTCTTTTCACCAGGAAGGAAGCCAAGACTTCAGAAGGTGGGGGATGAGATAAAAATCTCAGACCTAATTTGTCTCCAAAAATAGGCTCAAAATCCCATTCGCTCCTGCAAACCAGATTTCTGTCCTCTTCCTGGAGGGACCGATGGTTTTGCCATTTCTTCTCCACCAGGATAACCACCGGCCTTAGAAACTTGCCTGTTTCAGTCTGCTGGCTCTGAGGTTTAACTTTTTTTCTTTTTAATGAAATGGTGTTTTGTGTTTTTTTTAAAATATATTTTATTGATTTTTCACAGAGAGGAAGGGAGAGGGATATAGAGCTAGAAACGTCAATGAGAAAGAAATATCGAACAGCTGCCTCCTGCACAACCCCCACCGGGGATGTGCCCGCAACCAATGTACATTGGAATCGAACCTGGGACCTTTCAGTCCGCAGGCCGACACTCTATCCACTGAGCCAAACCGGTTTTGGCAGGTTTAATTTTTATCCAATGATTATCACAGTCAGATCTGATACTTGTTTTTCTCTGAAAACTTAAATAGATAGGTCAAATAAATGCTTCATCAGCATAATTGAGTGCTATATTATCAAATTCAAAAAGGCTAGGTGATTTTACAGAAACATGTAAGTAAGCAGTGCACAAAATGATATGCATGATAAACCCTAATTTTACTTTTACAAACATATACATAGACAAATATTTTGAAGGAAATGCAGCAAATCATTGGTCATAGTTCTCTAGGTAGTAGCATGGGAATATTAGTGACATTACTGAATATTCTTCCAAATTTCCTATATTTTTTAGAATCAAAATTGAATTCACAATCAGAAAAATATTTTTAAATCACAGTTCTTTTAACATTACCAAAATTATTCAACACTCAGATCTCTAGGACTTGGTGCCATTGAAAAATCCAGACCTGCCCCTGGCTTATTATCCTTCAAAAAGTCATTTCCTCTCTCAGAGCTTCTAATTTCCCCAACTGAAAACTGAGAGGAATTAACTGTGCCAGTGGTTTTCACAAAACTATCCTTACATAGCTTTTAAAGTTTTTATTGCTATTATAAATTATATTTTCAAATTTATGTTTTATAGTGTATTGATTGATGGTTATTGAAATGTGGTTGGCTTTTAATTAATAATCTTGCATTTTGAAAACTTGAACTCTTTTTTAGTTCCAAGTTTATAAGCTCTCTTGAATTTTCTGTGTCAGTAATCATAGAGTCTTCAAGTATCGATAGTAACAGTTTAGTATCTTCTGCCTATTTTTATTTCCGTTTCCTTGTTTTACTCACTAACTAAAGTCTCTAGCACAATGTTGAATTACAGTAATGATAGTGGGCTTTTCTGTCTTGTTCTTGACAGTTTCTAACATGTCACCATTGAATATAATGTTTGTATTTATGAATGATAAAGAACATTATAAACTGAAGAACCAAAAGATAGATATAGAGACAGTAAAGCAACAAGCAGACTCAAATTACAGCCGGGAGGTTAGGGAGATCTGGGGGAGATAAGAGATCAACCGAAGAACTTGTATACATGCATATAAGTACAACCAATGGACACAAAACTCTGGGGAGGGAGGGCATGTATGGGACGGGAGGGGGGGCAATGGTATATGTACAAAGATAATAATTTTTAAAAAATTAAAAACAAAACAAAACAAAAAAAACAAGAAGCCGAAACCGGTTTGGCTCAGTGGTAGAGCGTCGGTCTGCGGACTGAAGGGTCCCGGGTTCGATTCCGGTCAGGGGCATGTACCTTGGTTGCGGGCATATCCCCAGTAGGGGGTGTGCAAGAGGCAGCTGATCGATGACTCTCTCTCATCGATGTTTCTAACTCTCTATCCTTCTCCCTTCCTCTCTGTAAAAAATCAATAAAATATATTTTTTTTTTTAAAAAAAGAAACTTGAACATCAAAAATAAATAAATAAATAAATAATAACAACAATGCCAATGCACAACAACAAAATGAGAAATCAGAATTATGGACATTTTAATATTTTTAGCTACTAAATGAGTCTCTTGTTGCTGGTATAGATTTACTCAGAGTCCTTGGACTTGCTGCACAAGACTTTGCAGAAGACTGGAAGCTAACAGATGCTAGCATGAGCAGGAACAAGATTAAAGAAGTAGCTTCAAAAAAAAAAAAAAAAATATATATATATATATATATATATATATATATATATATATACACACACAATATATAATGTTTGTTGTAGGTTTAGATATATTTTATTGGTGTAAAAACACACTATTCTACTGTTATGAATGGGCGTTGAAATATATCAAATGTGGGGTTTTTCACCCTAATGTAATGTATTACAATCGTGGATTTTATTACAGTAAACTATCCATGCATTCCTGGAATAAACTTACTTTGATGATGGATTATTATTTTTTCACTAGAGCAGCTTCTGTAAGACTGAAGTTTCCTGCAATTTGGATTTCCTATAGATTTCTTCCATAAATCATCTTGGTTTTGGGCTTAGGGGTGGAAAGCATTTATACTGACACCCCAACCCACAACATTCAACCTGGCCTCTGGACCCGCCTCCCCACCCACACAGCTCCTATGGGGATACCAGGAATCTTGCTGCTGAGTCCAAAAGAACCGCCTCAGGTCTCCCCCTCAGGCCTCCCTGGGTGATGTGCTGACCACACCCTCTGAGAGACAGACTCTTCCGAGCCCTGCTCTACTCTTCCTCCCTCTGTAGCACCTCCTCTCAGCCTCACAGACACGGTCCTCCTCTGCCATTACCCACCTCCATGTCCAGGCTCTGGTCAAGGCCATCGTCTCCTCTCTGTCTCCTCCTGTCTGTGGACTGATTCAGCCACTCCCATGGATTCCATTATTGTCTCTAAGCCAAAAGGTTCCCAAACCCATACTTCCAGCCCAGGCCTCTCTCTCCTCAATTCCAGACCTACAGATACGTAGTCTGTAGCCCCAACTATGTGCCAGGGACTGTGCTAAGTGCTTTTACCTTCTGGGTCATTCTGTCACCACATAATAAATTATCCCAAAATCTAAGGACTTAAAACAACAAACATTTGGGGGGGGGGCAATGTGAAAATATGTACACAGATAATAATTTAATTAAAAAAAAATTAATAATAAAAAAAAAAAACCATTTCTTATCTCATGGTTTCTTGTGAGTTAAGAATTTGGAAGTAGATGAGGTAAGTAGCAGATCTTGCAGCCTAGATGAGATGTCAGCTGGGGCTGCAGTCATCTGAAGGCTTGGCTGGGGCAGGAGGCTTCGCATCTGAGCTCACTCCTGTAGTTTTCAGAAGGAGCAGTAGTTCCTGCCGAAACCAGTTTGGCTCAGTGGATAGAGTGTTGGCCTACAGACTGAAGGGCCCCAGGTTCGATTCCAGTCAAGGGCATGTACCTTGGTTGCGGGTACATCCCCAGCAGGGGGTGTGCAAGAGGCAGCTGATCGATGATTCTCTCTCATTTATGTTTCTAACTCTCTATCCTTCTCCCTTTATCTCTGTAAAAAAATCAATAAAATATATTTAAAAAGAAGAGGAAGAAGCAGCAGCAGCAGCAGCAGCAGCAGTTCCTGTTCACGTGGGCCTCTCCTGACAACATGGCAGCTGGCATCCCCCAAAGCAAGTGATTTAACTGAGAACAGGAAACCACCAGGTCTTTCCTAACCCAGCCTTGAAAGGGGCATACCTGGAGTCTTGTGGTCTCACAGACCAGCCCTCTTACAGTGTGGGGGTGGCCACACAAGGCCGTGAACACCAGGCCGTGAGAATCAATGGGGTTACTGTATCTTGGAGGTTGCTCACCACACCCTCACCACAGCTCTGAGAGCACGTTGCCCACATCATCCCAGGTACAGATCATAAAACAGGCAAGGAGAGGTGAAGTCATTGCTCAAGCCGAGTGTGAGGAGAGAGCTTTGACCACAGCTCTGCCCAGCTCCCCACAGTTTTTCTGCCTTCACAGTCCATCCTCCAATGGTCCACCACCAGCCTCCTCACTTCAAAATGTGCAAGCCTGAACCCTCTCGCCTACCACCTCCAAACCTCCAGGCTCCCAGCTCAGCTCAGCAAATGATGCCACCGTCCTCCCATCGGTCCAGCCCAGAAGCTTTGAGTCATGACTGCTCCTCCCACCCCTCACTTCCTAGTGCCAGATACCCCAGCCCTGCCACGTCTTCCTCCTCAGTGCAGCCTGGGTTCCCTCTCCTTCTCCCTCCATCTCCACCACATCACGCTGGGCCAAGCCACCCACTTGTCCATCCAGGACATCTGCAGTAGCTCCTCCGTGGCCGCCCTCATTCTCTCGGCCCCCACAGTGCCCATCTGCCCTCCTCTCTCCAGCATGAGTCACCTTGGAGAACACAAAGCTAGTGTGTCACTCTGCTTTAAACTCCTTCCAAGGCTCCTATTGCATTTAGGTTCCAGCCCAAATTCCCTCCGGTGTGATCTGGCCCCTGGCCCCTAGTCCAGTCTCCTCTGTGTGTGTGTGTGTTCTCTCTCTCTCTCTCTCTCTCTCTCTCTCTCTCTCTCTCTCTCTCTCTCAGGCCCCAGCCCCTCTGGCCACATTTTGGTATCTGGGACCTACTGCAAATTTTTTCCCCCCAAGCTCTTGGCATGCCTGTCTCCCCATCTTCAGCAGATGGTCACCTACTCAGAGGCAGTTCCTGACCTCCTAGCCGGGCTGATGTCCTCAGCCATAAGTCCCACAGAGCCCGCCCTTCTCTCTCCTCACCTCACTGCTCCTCAGCAGAACTGTGAGCTTCCTGAGAGCAGAAGCTGTCTGTCTATCTCGCCAACAACAGCACCCAGAGCTTCATGGTGAGCCTGGCACTTAACACACCACACCCAGCCACTGGATACTGTTCAGTTCCTTAAATGAAGCTTGGGATCCCTCCCCTCCGGGCCTTTGCACATGCTGTTCCTTCTTCAGGGGTGCCCTTCCCCCTACCCCCCAATTTACTCAGCTAATTCCTGTATATTCATCAGGAACCACGGTCACCGGATTTAACCAATAAAAATGCAGGACACTCAGTTTCTTGTGAATTTCCAGTAAACAACAAATAACCTGTTTAATGTAAGAACGTCGCTGGTATTGCATTAAGTACAAGCGTCTGTATTTTACCTGCAACCCTAGCAGGAACCAGCACCAGTTCTGCCTCCTCTAGGAGATCTCCCTGGCCTCCACCCTCACCCCCTTGGTCTGCTCACCCCCACCCCGGGCTCCCAAACCCCTCCCCTGCTTGCCCCTACTCAGCATGAACCCTCACTGTGCTTTGAAATTGTCCATTACCAACTAGAATGTGACCCCTCCTTGGCAGGAAACTGCGTCTCAGTCTTCGCCCAGAGTGTCTCTTCTCACCTGGGCCGGCCTGACCACAGGAAATGGTCACTCAGGTTTACTGAGTA
The DNA here is from genome assembly GCF_964339955.1 of Pipistrellus hanaki. Classification (NCBI taxonomy): domain Eukaryota; kingdom Metazoa; phylum Chordata; class Mammalia; order Chiroptera; family Vespertilionidae; genus Pipistrellus; species Pipistrellus hanaki. Next base: position 18,537,713 of record NC_140515.1, read on the forward strand.
GAGAAATGAAAGAGCTCCGAAGAGAAAAAGTAAACAAGATGGAAAAGAAGCTAGCAAACGAAACTTGGGCCAGAAAATGGGATGGATCTCTTGGCTGGTTACCCACAGTGGGGAGCTCTCCGTCCCACCCCACTTCTCCCCTCTGCCTCGTCTGGGTCACCCACCCACCCCACCCCCTCCGCCTCAGGAAGTCTTGTGGTTGGTGGAGCAGGAATGCAAGAAGAAGCCGTCTGTGTCCCTTGAAGGATTTTTCCAAAACAGCCTCTTGGGCACACAAACGCGAGGCCCTGCGGGGAGCAGGGAGGAAGTGTAAGCCTCGCATGGACTGGCGGCTGTGAGGATCCCCTGGGAAGGAGGTGACCCCAAAGGTTCGGGGTGCGGCTCCATGCTCAGAGAGCTGGGGAAGTTTAAGCACCTGGTGGCTGAACCCACACTCAGCCCGCCTGTGGCCATCCAATGCTCTCCCACTGCCCCTCCCAAGTCGGGCATGGTCCCTAGGGACCCCTGAAGGTGAGGGATCCGAAAGCAGCTAACCGCATGGATTATCTGGACCCAAGACTTTGCTGAGCTCCTGCCAACTACCCCTTGTGGAGTATTTTTAAGAGCCAAGGACCTGGCCAGTGGAGAAAACCACTTCCTCTGCCTCTCTTGGTGGTGGGTTCTGTCTCGTGTGTGTGTGTGTGTGTGTGTGTGTGTGTGTGTGTGTGTAGGTGTGTAGGTGTGTGTAGGTGTAGGAGAGAGAGAGAGAGAAGAGGGAAGGGGGAAAGAGAAGAGGGGAGAGGGGAGAGGGGAGAGGGGAGGAGAGGGAAGAGGGGAGAGGAGAGGAGAGGGGAGAGGGGAGAGGGGAGAGAGAAGAGGGGAGAGGGGAGAGGGGAGAGGGGAGAGGGGAGAGGGGAGAGGGGAGAGGGGAGAGGGGAGGAGAGGAGAGGAGAGGGAGACTCCCTTTCTCCCCACCAGTCCCCTTGGTTTCACCGAGCAGAGGTTCTCTGAAGCCGATAAAAGACGTTCCTTGGCCTTTTCCTCACTGGCTGCCCTGCCTGGGAAACATTTCTAACCAGTCCCCTGCCTCCTCTCCGGGACGGCCCGGCTCCTCTGCACACTCGCCCGGCCTCTGGCACAGCCGCCCTTGCAGCCAGCGGTTTCCAGCGCCTCCCCCACTTCCAGCCATGGAGGCGCTTGGCGAGTTTGACGAGAGCATTTTTCTCTTTTATAGGGTTTCTAATTACCTATTATTTCTGATCTCTTTAATCAGCTTCCAGGACTCTGCTGGGAGCTGCAGAGCCAGGGGGAGGAATCTGGTTCTCACCAGTGTGGAGAGAGGGGCCTGTGGCCGTCCTTGGATGGCATCATCCCCTTCACCATTATGACTGTAATTAGAGAGAATGGATCTGACCAGGGATCAGCAGCTCTGGCTTCTGCCTTTAGTCCCATGAGTGTCTCAGTGCCACATCTGAGAAGACACAGGCCTTGAGAGTCCTCACATGTCAAAGGGAATAAAGCTGTGTGGCCGCAGCACGGCCAACTGGCACGAGGCGGCGAGACCTGGCTCCGGGTCCTGCGTTCGCATCCTCCCCGACAGCTCACGGCTCTAAATGCTTGGCAATATGCGTGCGTGTTAGTACTTGGTTGTCCTGCCCCGTTCCTAATCCACACCACTTTGTCTGCACGTGTTTGCAAGGTTAGCAAGAGCCAAATTCACCTGCAAAGACAGCAAAGCTCTGCCCTCCTGCCCTGTCCCTCCTAGACCGGATCTCTCCAGGTTCAAGGCCACTCTTCCTGCCTGGATGCCCACCCCTTCCATCTACCTAGTGAGGGAGCACCCATGACCCACCCTGCCTCCCAAATGTACCCCTTTTGTCACGGAGTTTGCAGAGCTCTGTGTCGCCTTTAGTGAGCTCTATGTTTAACACAAGGTGTAAGTAACGATGTTTGTAAAGCTGCCAGAGTACGGGATCTGTTAAGGTTCCGGGAGCTTCTGAAATAAAGGGTCTGATTAAAAGACAGGAACGTTATTTTAAACCTATTATAATGTCCCTTGAGTTCTGTGATGATGGTGGGGGTTCAGCACCTTAGTGGTGAACAGTGGATCCATTGTTACCCAGAAAAAAGAAAGAAAAAAAAGAAGAGCATCATGCAGAGAAGTAACTATAGTAACCTTGTGAAGAGCCAGGATTAGGAGACAGAATTCTGTCACACGTGTCATTCATTTCCAGGTCCCGAGACACAGCAGAGCACACTGGGTCAGATCCCAGCTGGCTCTCTGGCTCTGCCACTCACCAGCAAGGACACTCCCCTGCCTCTGCCTCAGTTTCCTCAACTGTCAAAAGGAAGAAAAACAACAACAACTCTGTTGCAGGGTTGTTGTGACAATGAAATGAGGCCGTTAAAGAATGAAAAACTCTGATAATGCAGTGCCTGGCATGAAGGCAGCACACAATGAATTGGTAGCTCTTATTATAATAACTAATTGCTATACTGCTGATTTGAAAGATAAATATAGAATTGAGACTCTGGCAGACAGCAGGAGGACCAGGCGGAGAGAGGGAGAACTTCCTGAGGCTGATGATTTGATTGTTCCACCAAGTCCTCTTAAAACATCCATTTATTTTCGTTGCAAGTTGAATATTGTCCACGAGCATCATTGCCATGAATAATTAAGGAACAGTGGCGTCCACTGACATTCTTACAGCATTTGTGTGATTAGCTAAATATATCTTCCCATAACCCCTCTGTATTGGCACACAAAACCTAACCCCCAACATCACGAAACTAAGTTTGGCAGGCTGATATAATTATACAAAATAATAAACGGGAAAGTAATACATTTTTGCTTGTTGGGGGAAAAATGGTGTTCCCATTGGCTATTTTTTCCCCCTTCTTTTTGTAAAGTTTGTTACTGGGTATAAGGTTCAATAGTGCACAAAGCATAGTGAATGGCTTGATGAATTTTCACAGGGTGGACATACCCTTATAGACAACAGCCAAGTCCGAAAAAAAGCATCATGAGGACTCCATAGCCCCGCATGTCCCTTCCTGGGTGATGGTTTCTTTTTCCTTTTCTTCTCCTCCTCTTCCTCCTCGAGATGTAATTTACAGCCATAAAGTATATCTATTTTAAATGTACAATTTAATGAATTTCTCTAAATTCATACAGCTATTCAACCATCACTACCATCCAGTTTTAGAACGCTTCCATCCTCCAAGAAGTTCCCTAGCTCAGAGATATATCCCAACTGGTTTAATTCCATCTCAGTGGTCCCATTAAGCTCGAGCATGCAACCCCGTTCTGCCCATGGGAATGTGGGAATATATCTGATAGGTTTCTGGGGAAGGTTTCCTGGCTCCTAAGAAGAGGACATTGGAATAAAAGGCCCCTGTTCCACCTCTGGGTATTGCTGGGTCTAGACATGATGCATTTACCTGCTGCTCCAGTTAACCTGTGACCAGAGGTGGCTGAGAAAGAGCTGAAAAAGCTGGGTCCTTATACCCCCAGTGGCTCAACCCTCACACCTTTGCATGATGTATTTTCTTATTTATGTCGGTTTGGGTCAGCATTTTCTCTTCCTATGGATACATCATCTTTAAGCTGCACTGGTAAACGTAAATTCTAAAATTTATCCGAAGGGTTTTCAGAAGGACCTTAAGTTCAAAGTTCAAACTAATAGAATACTCTGATGAGGTTGAATTAATTAACAGATCAGAAATAGACTTTGAGTGCCTGCTGCCTACAATATCCCTGAGGTGGGTGTTCTCATTGATCTCATTTTATGAATATTTGTGGAGACTCAGAGGGGAATGTGGCCAGCCTAGGTCACACAAACAGCAAGTGTCAGAGTCAGGATTTAAAAGCCAAGTCTGTCTTGCCCAAATCTTGCAGGACATCCCATCCTGAATGGGAATGGTTGGGAGCAGGGCAGCCAAGGAAAGGAAAGAATTGAAGAGGTCTCAGAAGGTTTTTTTTCTTTTCTTTTTTCTTTTTTTTTTTTTTTTTTAAGTAGAATAGAAGGCTTTTATTTTTTTAGAGAAGACAATTCCATCAGCAGCCTCTCACTTCTGCCACATCTGAACCAGACACAAAAGTTTTTGAAAATTCAAAATTGCTTGTGAGATGTACAATCAATCAGTCAACAAATATTTATTGAACTCATAATCTGGGCCTGGCAGCTAGAGTAACTGCTGGGTGCTGCTTTATTGTCCCACTGAGAGAAAGGCCAGACCTTAGTACAAACTCCAGAAAAACAGAGTTTTTAAATGCTACTCTAGGCTTACAGGTATGGCTCTTTATTTTCTTAAGCATCTAAAATGCAATTGAACACTGCTTATAAATAAAGGTTTGGACTCTAGCCCTGGCCGGTGTGGCTCAGTTGGTTGGGCATCATACTGTGCACGGGAAGGTTGCCAGTTGGAGGCTCAGTTCCTGGTCAGGGCAAACACCTGTGTTGCAGGCTCCATCCTCAGTAATGGGCATGCAGAAGGCAGCCAATCCATGGTTCTCACATCGATGCTTCTCTCTTTCCCCCTCTTCTTTTCTCTCTTTCCCTAAAAATATCAATAAAAATATATATTTTTAAAAAATTTGGACTCTTGTGTCAGGAAAACAGAGATTCAAATCCTGGCTTCCCCACTCCTTGCTGTGTGACCTTGAGCAAGTTTCTTATCTTACTGAGCCTCAGTGTTTGGCCTGTAGAATGGAGATAATAATAGTGCTTAGTTGAAAAGGCAGTGTGCTGACTGAATCACACTCAATAGAATTGGGGAATATTACTTTTTATTATTTTATCATTCCTTTGGGGAAAGTAGGTGCTTATGACCTCCCATGCATAAACACAGAGCTGGAGTTAAAGGGAGACCTGGCTGGGGACTGGTTATGTCAGAGGGTGTTAATCCACACTGTTGGCTCTTCCTGTATTTTCCTTTCTCCCTTCCTCCATTCAAGAAGGAAGCCGATTTGGGAATGCTATCTGTAGTCTAGAAACCTGTGGAAGGTGGTGCAATCAGCCACTGGGACAACCTCAGAAAGATTCCCGGGGCCCCATACGCAGGAAAGCAGCAGAGGACCCTGGAGCGAAGGGGTCACCTGGGCAGGGACAACCATGTGACTGACGATCCAGGGCTAGAATCATCCCCTCTCACCCTGGCTTTGCTTAACCCCTCAGACCTGTGCGATACTCGGGGTGTGTGTGTGCTGCTGAGGAGCGGGAGTGTGTGCCCAGGGGCCACTAGAGGATTTAACCAGCTCAACAGGGCCAAGGCCTGCGCTCAGAGTGGACTTTGGTGAGAAAGCTTTATTTCTTGTCCTCCTGCCTCGTGGACTGAGACTCACACCGGCTATGGCAAGACTTCAAAGCTGCTTGTTCCTAGGAGTCTGAGGTGGATACAGGAGCACAGATTCCAGCAAGAATAGAAGAGAAGGTAAACCTATGGCTGCCAGCCCAGGCCCATCACGGGAGGAGAGCAGGCTGGTGGCAATCGTCCAGAGGCCTTTGGTCTGGGCTTGGGCACAAACAAGGAAGCAAGTGAGGGAGAGGAGAAACAGATGAGCACACCGGCAGGAAACTACCCCCATTCACAGCCGTTCCCACCCAGTTCTTAGTAAATCCAGAGACTGGTGTTTGCGGCTGGGGTTTAGCAATTAAAACTGTTACACCGCAACACCTTCCTCCTCTAAAGTGGTTCGGGCATGGTGCTTGGGAATGCGTGGATTTGACAGCGCAGCCTTCTGTGCAAACATCTGGCTCTCTGCCCCTCGGGTGGAGGGTGAGACGCCGGCTCAGGTTTCATTATTGGCCCCCGAAGCCTGCTGTGAAACCTCAGTTCTTTCTCAGAAGCAAATCGAACGACCAAATCTCTTTACATCAGTGCTGACAGCCTAAGCCCAAGTTTATGAAGCTTCAGGCCAACGGGGAGGCCCTCAGCTCCCGGGCTGCACCACGAGGTGGGCAGCTCTGCCTCCGCCGAACCAGAGCCCAGATTTCACTGTTTTCATCACCTTAACATTTACACTCCGAGAGCCTGGGGAGAGGGATCTATGGGCCCGGAACATTAACCTTTGCTATAGCAAGTCTTTGCTCTCTTCAAGAGCCCATCATGCCTGCCTGGAAAGGTCAAAATATGGGAGGAGCTGAGCGAAGAGAAATCCCAGGAAATCCTAGAGCTCGCAGGCGCTGTAGCCACCATCTAAATCCACTCTCATTTTATGCATGAATAAACTCAGGCTGAGGAGAAGTGGGAATTTTGCAGTCACATTGCTAGATGGCCATGAACTGTGACTGGAGTCCACATTACCGGACTCTGTCTGTTCATTCACTATAATGAACAACCGTTGGTTACTATGTAGAGACCTCTGCGGCTGTGTAAGTCATATTGGGGAACAGGGCCCCCACCTCCCCTATGGGAGTGAGACAATCCTCACACCCCTCTCACTACTTCCTGGAAGCAGGACTAAGCCAACAGGACGTTCCCATTCAGCCCGCCTGTAATATCTTACCTGCCCCCGGCCGCCATGATGGTCTGCCCTAGGAACAGAATATTCTGACCAGAGCCACGCATCCTAATGATAAATTTACCAGGTGACCAGGTCGCTCGGTGACCAGTTTGCATAATAAAGTTGAGGCCTTGTTTGAGTATGTTTGCATTCCTTCAACTGGCGTATTTTATTTTATTTTTTTTTGCCACATTTTTAGCATTTTTACAGATTAAAAAAATTCAATTTCCTCTAAGGGTTTTTTTCCCCCTCCTGCTAAAATTTGCATTTCTGATTAAATATTTATAAAATGTGTCGGCTTTTATAAACAATGAAATTCATCTTTTTGCTGTGGGCATCTTTTGATAATATGTGAAGTATGAAAGTTGAGACTTTTTTGCAAGTTTGTATAAAGACTCTTCCTTCTGGCGGGGCCCTTGGCGATCCCGGATCTGACTCTGGCTTCAACCCGGTTTGGATGGAACAGACCCAGAGATGCCCCTTTGGTCCAGCCTCCAACCACCTTCCCACCTCTTTTCCAGGGGCCACCTTCGGAAGCATCTTAGCCACCTGAGATCAGCCAACACTGCTTTTTGAGTTTAACTCCTTATTGCTGAGCAACAATGAGCTCCAACTCATCAGAATTATTCCCCTGAGGTGGAGGCCACCGTCAACCACCTGGCCAACCTGCCTCTGCGGGCCTCCCACACCTGCCCCTCTCTCTGTGTTCCTATTTGGATTGCTGCGATGTGGCCGTGGAGAACATGGGCCACTTCTTCCTGGAGTGGGCTGAGGAGCTCAAGGGCTCCAAGAGTCTCTTGAAGATGCCAAACCAGCCCGGCAGCCACACCCTCCCCAGGACACACAGAAGCCTTCCTGGAAGCTGCCGTGGCGATGGGAAGAACATGAACCAGGCCCTGTGGCTCTGCGTGCCTGGGTTCTACGGCACAGACCCTCAGCTCAGTGACTTCCTGGATGAGCCGGGGAAAGTCATCAAGAAGATGGGCGACCACCTGGCTCACCTCCGCAGGCTGCCGGCCCCCAGGCTGGGCGGGGTGACTGTCTCTTTCAGAGGCTCACCCTCCAGCATGACTAGGAGCCTCTGGAGCCCAGAAGACTTTGAGGGGCTCCTGCACCCCCCTGGTGTCTGGCATCTGCCTGAGCCTCTCCCTGACAACACCAGGCATCCTTTTAACCACCCCGGAGCCCTCTCCCATGCCTTGGACCAAATGGAAATAATAAAGCTTTCTGCAGGGGGAAGAAAAAAAAAAAAAAAGACTCTTCAAAGTTGTATCTCTATAGCAAGAAACACTGAATTTGAAAGTTTTGAGCACAAAATGAAGTGCTCTTGGTCAGCAATCGATCTGATTTTAGCAATTGGATGAGACCAGCACAGCTGACATTTAATGCTAATTACTGTCTGACTACAATGAATATACTAAACCAAATGTATAATACCGGGTTCATATTCAAGTCCATAAACAGATATTGAGTTTGAGCCGAAACCGGCTTGGCTCAGTGGATAGAGTGTCAGCCTGTGGACTCAAGGGTCCCGGGTTCAATTCCGGTCAAGAGCATGTACCTTGGTTGCGGGCACACCTCCAGTTGGGGGTGTGCAAGAGGCAGCTGGTCGATGACTCTCTCTCATGGATGTTTCTCTCTATCCCTCTCTCTTCCTCTCTGTAAAAAATCAATAAAATATTTTTTTAAAGATATTGGGTTTGATTATAATAATAAAAGAAATAATGTTTCTTAAAGGCCAACATGCCAGAGGCCGGGCTGGACACCTTACTTAGGTTTTCTTTTTTCATTACACTCCCTGAGGGGAGGGCCTCCTCCTTGCTCACTACTGTGTCCTCAGCTGGCCCGTAGCACACACTCTGTAACTGTCCAGAAGGGCTGAATGGCCCCATTAGCTGGTACGATCACCTCAAATGTACAGGTGAGGAAACTGAGGCTCAGGAGTTACTAATCCACAGACATCAGGTAGGGCAGTATGTCCATGACCCTGGAGCCTGCAGTCCTAACACAGGGAAGTGTGACCTCACCCCTATACTCCAACAACGATAACTGGGCCGGGTTGGGGGTGGGGGGCCATATTCAAAGCAATTTTAATGCTGCTTAGTGCTGGGAGCCTGGGCAGGGGTGTGTAGATAAAGAGGTCCCCGGGAGAGAATGGTTCTGAAATGACTCACTAAGTTCTCTAAATGACTATTATTGGGGGTAGAACAGTCCGGAAATAAGTCCAACCTTCGTGGGGAAATCTGGGATGGAATACAACCCGGGTACACCCCAACGGCCTATGCAACGTGTTGTAGCTTTTCAACAAATCATTAGCTTGCGGATGAGAAAAAGAGGCATTCTGGAAACCTGAGACGTAAGCATGGAACCTTGTAGGTCAGCAAACAGATTAGTCTTGACCTTTTTCCCCCTCTATCTAATGTATATTAAGTTTATTTTTCTCTAGACATTAAAATTGTCTCCGATTCTCATGAGCTCTTGGCCTAGTGCCATTGTGCTAACAGTAGCCAACGTTTTACATAAGAAAACTGTGGTTGGAAATGTAAAATGGTACAGCACTCTGGAAAGCAATTTCTTTTAACACTAAGCATACACTTATCCTACAACCCAGCAGTCACAGTCCTGGGCATTTATGCCAGAGAAATGAAAACTATGTCCACACAGAAAACCTGTTCATACTTGTTCATAGCGGCTTTCTTTGGAACAACCTACACTGGAGACAACCCAAGTGCCCTACAATAGGTGAGTGATTAAACAAACTGTGATACATGCATATCATGGAACACTATCCAACAATAAGAAGGAACAATCTACTGACACCGACAACAACTTGGCTGGATCTCAAGGGCATTATGCTCAGTGGAAAAAACCCATCTCATGCTGTCTGATTCCAGTTACATAATATTCTCTAAGTGACAAAATTATAGAGATGGAGACTGGCTAGTGGTTGCCAGGGGTGGGGATAATGGGAGAAAGAGTGGGTATGGCTGTAACAGGGCATCAGGGAGAGATCTCTGTGGGGAGGAACAGTTCAGTCTCTCTCAGTGGTGGTTACTCAGTTCTACACGGGTGATAAGACAGCACACACCTGCACTGTCATTTTCTGGTTTTTATATTATACTATAGCTCCCTGAGCTGTAACTATTGGGAGAAAGTGGATGAAGGCTACAAGGGGCCTCTCTGTCCTATCTTTGTAACTTCCCATGAATATATAATTTTTCAGCCGAAACCGGTTTGGCTCAGTGGTAGAGCGTTGGTCTGCGGACTGAGGGGTCCCGGGTTCGATTCCGGTCAGGGGCATGTAAATTGGTTGCGGGCACATCCCCGGTGGGGGGTGTGCAGGAGGCAGCTGGTCGATGTTTCTCTCTCATCGACGTTTCTAGCTCTCTATCCCTCTATCTTCCTCTCTGTGAAAAATCAATAAAATATATTTTTAAAAAAATATATATATATATATATAATTTTTCAAAATAGAAAGTTAGAAGAAAAAAAAGTTGTGATTGAAAGCATCACCTGATTTCTCAAATTTCCCTTCATAACCATTCTGCAGAAATCTGAATAAGGTGGAAAGATGGATGTGCTTCTCATATGCAGAGAGCTTTTTATTCCTTTTACAGCTTCTTCATATTCCATTTCATGGCTGGATCGTATGTACTTTTTAACCCAGACCCTTACCCAGGAATATTTAGGTTATTTTACATTTTTTGTATTATAAAGAGTTATTATAAATATTATTATAAACAGTTACCACGAATCATCTTATTTCACCCACTGCTTCTTGGACTGTGTTTGAAGTACAAATTGCTGCAAGTGGCAAAACTGGTTGTTGTTTTGTAAATATACTTTTATTGATTTCAGAGAGGAAGGGAGTGGGAGAGAGAGAAACATCAATGATGAGAGTAAATCATTGATAGGCTGCCTCCTGCACGCCCCCTACTGGGGATCAAGCCTGCAACCTCAGCATGTGCCCTTGACTGGAATGGAACCCACGACCCTTCAATCCACAGGCCAATGCTCTATCCACTGAGCAAAACCAGTTAGGGTATAAAACTCGTTTCTTAACAACTATGCTATATTCTATACTTATGTTGTATATTAAGTCATAGACATTTTTTTCAAATCGCCTCAATTCTGAAACTAGATATTTTATATACACATTTTTTATTTTTAGTTGCATTTTTATATACACATTCTTAATGCAAAAATGTTTTATTCTTCAAATTAGTGTACATGTTCAACATTAAAAAACAACTTTCCGCCGAAACCGGTTTGGCTCAGTGGTAGAGCATCGGTCTGTGGACTGAAGGGTCCCGGGTTCGAATCCGGTCAAGGGCATGTATGTTGGTTGCGGGCGCATCCCCAGTGGGGGATGTGTAGGAGGCGACTGGTCGATGTTTCTCTCTCATCGACGTTTCTGGCTCTCTATCTCTCTCCCTTCCTCTCTGTAAAAAATCAATAAAAATATATATATAAAAAAAAAAAAAAACTTTCCTATTTGATTAAACTAGTCATTTACCTATTGGTGTTAGCTTAAACATTTTTTTTAAAACTTGCACACTCATTATTATTATACAGTTCATTTTTACACAGATACAGAGATAAAATGAAAAATCTTGTCTCCCTAAATATAAGCACACACATATAGAATGAGCTTGGTGTTATTAATCCAGAAACATCTCCAACCCCCGTGTTATGTAAGTGGGATCTAATTTATTAAACAAAATGTATTTCCTTTAGTAAAAACACTTTTTATAAATCTAGCCAAGTAATCAGCATCAAAATGTTTGGGATGCTATGAAATGTCTCATGCCTAGAAACGGGGCGTTTTATCTAGCCTCTGAAAGTTCAGGGTACAGCATGTGGGTGAATATTTCTGGGCAACCTTCTCCTCTTTTAGCCTTTGCTGCTTCGAGGCCAAATGTGGGCTCTGAGTCTGAGTTTTGCAACCCACAAAAAATGTGGCTAAGGCCAAATGACATAAGTATTTATACTCTGCAGTCCTCGTTCTGTTCCCCCCCACCCCACACCCCCCGTCACGTCTCCCTCCTCCACCCGAGTCACGTGGTGGCCTTCCTATGCCTCTTGCAATTTGTTGCAGCCACTCAAGTGGAGCGAGCGCCCTCTAGGGGTCAGCTTCGGAAACAAAATTGTCAGGACAACAAGAAAAGGGTGGGGTTGACCTGGAAGGTCCTTTCCCTAAACAGCTGCGCTTCTAAAGCTTCCATGAACTACATTCTACTAATGCGGCATCAGAAATAACCTAATGGCCCTAGCCGGTTTGGCCCAGTGGATAGAGCGTGGGCCTGCAGACTGAAGGGTACCCAGGTTGGATTCCGGTCAAGGGCACATGCTGGGTTGAGGGCTCCATCTCCAGTAGGGGGCATACAGGAGGCGGCCGGCAGATCAATGATTCTCATCGTTGATGTTTCTATCTCTCCCTCTCTCTAATCAGTAAAAATATTTTTTTAAAGAAATAAACCTAATGGATCCGATATGTGTGCATGCGAACACACCCATAAAATCTGAGTATCTCTGGAAGGAGAAACAGGAAAGTAGTAAGGTTACTTGCTTCCTGGGAGGAGTGTGGCATAGGGAGATGGGGGTAGGAGAGAGACTCACTTCCCTCTCCCAAGTTTTTGTCATGAAAAACTTTCAAACGTACAGAAAAGTTAAAAGAATGGTGCAATGAAGTCCCACCTATTCACCACAGAGATTAAAATTATACAACTGTTGTCATTGCCATATTTGCTTTCTCTACATTAATTTGCCTGATTATTATAGACCCACATTTTACAGTAAAATCTTTATACCATTTGAATGTTGTACTATGTATAAATCATGCATCCAAATAAGTTAATAATAATCACCTTTGAAAGGGATTGTGAGGGAGGATAAATGAGAATATAGCACAGAGTACCTGTCCAATAAATGCTAACTATGGTCACTCTCAGGTTTCCCATAAGGTGCTTTCAGGTTCTACGGTCACCTCATTGCCTTTGATTTCAGCCTGAGGTGGGCAGCCCACACAGGACAGGGCTGGTTCTGGAGCTGCAGAGAGGGGCTCAGAAAGCTCAGTCACTCAGTCAGCCAGTTAACAAGACACTCAGGCCTGGCATCGGGCCTTTTCCCAATCCAGCCTTCTCTCCACTTTCCCAGCTCCCTCCACGTCTCAGAGCCTCCAGCAGGCCCGGAGAGGAGGAAGAGGCACACCAGCAGGAAAGCGGCGGTCTCCAGACAACCCTGCAGAAGCAGGCCAGGAGCAGGGAAAAGGCCGAGGTACTAAAACCCCTCTGAGCGGCTCTGAGAAAACTGCGTCATGTCTGCAAATACCCACCTTTTCCCACAGACTATCTTTTAATAACTTTCACTATTTTCTAATATCAGAAACCTATAATAAAAGTGTAATATGCTAATTAGACCAGACGGCCAAATAGCAGAATGACCATCCAGACGACCTTCTGGACGACCATCCGGGATCACGCTGACACCCACTGGCACCAGGCCCAGCCATCACCCTGAAGAAGGAGGTCTAGGCCACCGGCCGGCAGGCTGTGGCAGGAGGGCAGGGCAGGAGGGAAGCCCGGGTGCAGGTGCCAGCGGAAAGCTGGTGCCAGCAGCAGGGAGGAGAGGGGAGAGGAGGCCTGCTCTTTCACTTGCACAAATTTCTTGCATTGGGCCTCTAGTAGAAATATAAAATATAATTCAGTGTTTAGTAAACTCTAACTGGAAATACCAACTAGGTCTCTCTTTATATATTATATATCTAAGTCATAATTACACATATGTGATATACATATATTAGTATAATATATTCAGATGTTAACATGTAATATAGGTGTTACAAATAACAAATATAAAATATAATTCAGTCTGTAGTAAAAATCAAGTAGTTAGAATTCTATTCTTTCTATACATACAAATGTATATATAATACATCTTACATGTTATATACATTGTACATGCATATTATTACATATATGGTATGATACAGATTTTTAAATTAATTTATTTAAAGACCTAGTTAACACCTTGAATTACTTGGTTTTTACCACATGCTGAATTGTATTTGGCCAGACTAACCCTTTTCCCAGCTAAGAGCCATAAGTACCATCTCTTAGTTTTCTAGGTAAACCAGTTGAGTCACCACTTACCGTGTTAACCACAATCAATGTTTCTCTGGGCCCTCTGGCCTTCCTCCCAACTGCCCATAAATCCAGATTTTCTCCAGTCCTTGTGCAGAGAGAATGGGGAGACGCACCTGCCCCTCAAGAGCCCTGTTTCTTAGCTGCTCTGTCTGTTGCAGACACCAGTGAGAGCAGGTCCCATAAAGTCCTGTGTGCTTCTCCACTGCTAGGAGGCTGCTCCTCAGGGCCTGGCCCTGTTCAAGTGTGGCTCTTCCTAGAGGAGAAGAGGCCCTTCTAAGGGCTGTGCTGGGCCTGCATGCATTAGTTCTGGGTGACAGTTCACAGCCACAAAGAAAACCAGGGAAACCCCATCAACGACGTTTGGTATTTACTCAGCATTTACTGTGTAGCATAGTACTGTGCAAAATACTTTAATTATATTATTGCATTCGATTTTGTCATCTTAATCCCTCCACAAGGTAGGCATTGTTCCCTGGCATGAGTCCTTCCCTTCTGGTGAATTCCTCTTGAAAGACTTTAGTTTATTATAAAAATTTAATTAACATTTAGCTCTAGCCGGTTTGGCTAGCTCTATCAGTGGATAGAGCATTGGCCTACAGGACTGAAGGGTCCCAGGTTTGATTCTGGTCAAGGGCACAAGCCCAGTTTGCGGGCTCAATCCCCAGTAGGGGGTGTATAGGAGGCAGCCTATCAATGATTCTCTCCCATCATTTAAGTTTATATTTCTCTCTCCCTCTCTCTTCCTCTCTGAAATTAAAAAAAAAAAAATTTAATTAACATTTATATGCCACTATGTGGCAGACATATTCTAAGCAGCTTTACAAACATTAACTCATTTAACCCTCATAACAATCCTATGAGGTAGGTACTATTATCCCAATTGCAAGAGATTAAATGTTTTGTTTCCCCAAAATCCATAGGTTGAAACCTATCCTCCAGTGTGATGGTATTTGGAGGTGGGCCTATTGTAGATAATCAGCCATGAGGGCAGAGCCCTTATGAATGGGATTAGTGTCTATAAAGGAGCACCAGAGAGCTCACCCTTCCCATCAGCTGAGGACATTAAGAAGATGACTATCTGCCCTGGCAGGTGTGGCTCAGTTGGCTGAGCACTGTCCCACACCAAAAGGTCAGCGCTCAGGGCACATGCCCAGGTTGTGGGCTCGATCCCCAGTAGGGAGTATGCAGGAGGCAGCCGATCAATGGTTCCTCTCATTAATGTTTCTCTCTCTCCCTTCACTCTCTAAAATCAATAAAAACATATTTTTCTATAAAGACGACTATTTATGAACCAGGAAGCAAGCTCTCACCAGACAATGAATCTCTTGGCGCCTTGATCTTATACTTTCCAGACTCCAGAATTTAAGAAATAAGTTTCTGTTGTTTAGAAGCTACGGTATTTTGTTTTAGCAACACAGACTACGACACACACTTAGCAGATGAGAGTGCTGAGATACAGAAGCCACTTGTAGTACAGATCTCCAAGTAGAAACATGCGCACATGAACTATATTGGCCAGAGTGTGAGGAAATTGGCACTTTGAGATGTTGCTTGTGGGGAGGTATGACAATACTGAACACAGTTTAAAATGCACAGTTACTTTAACCTTGAGATTCTTCTCTAGAAATTATGCAGATGCATTGGCATGAGTGTGCAAAGACAATTGGGCAAGGCATTCCAATGCGCCGTGGTTGTAATAACAGACTAGAAGACTAGAGCATAATGTAATAGGACGTCAGTTAATAGCCACACTGAAAGCAAGTGAGGGAAATCTACTTACACTGACATGCAAACTCCTACAAAATGCATTCTTAATGAGGAAACAGCATAGGGCACTGAGTATGTCTTAAAGGCTCACATTTAAGCAGAAGTACCAGGTTCCGATTTAGGAAAGATAGAGCAAACATAGTGCACCTTACCTATCACAATGACTGCAATTACATAGAAATCCTTTCAGAATGCATGGAGCAGCTCTCTAAGGATACTGAGTTAGGGAAAGAAACCAGAATCCAAAGGTGCACCAAACTGGTGGGGACTTCACAATTTTTCCTTCAGTATTGCCCGGTCTAAGCTCAAAACCCAGAAGGTTCATCAGGTACAGACAGGAAGGCTGCAAGAGAAGCCCTTGCTTTCTGATCAGAGGAGTGTGTGTGTGTGTGTGTGTGTGTGTGTGTGTGTGTGTATTTGGGGGTGGGAGTACCCCATCATGATTTCTGTTTTTCTTTCTCTGTTCTCCCCTGACCCAACCCCAGGAGGTAGTCACCACCCAGGTCCCTGACTGATCACTGGGTAGAGCACATGTGGGACCGATCTGACTAGCACTGCAAATGCTTTCAGCCCACACACAGCTGACAGCTTGAAACTTGCAACCTGAACCTAACCTTCTGGTTTACCTGAGAAAATTTTAAATATCACACTCTCTAGTCATGCTGACCAAGAAATAAAAAGAAAAGACACAGGTTACTAATTTCAGGAATGAAAAGGGATATATCACTATAGACCCATAGGCTTTCACTTGAATCCTATGAATAAACCAACACATAATAATTTGGCAACTTAGGTGAAATGGCTCTGTTCCTTGAAAAATACAACCACAATTCTCCCAAGAAAAGATAACTTGAATAATTATACATTTATTAAAGAAATGGAATTTAGAGTTAAAAGTCCCTGGAAAACAAGTCTTCAGATGGTTTCAGTTATAAATTCTACCAAATATTTAAAGAGAAAATGAAAACCAATTCTACACAATCTTTTTCAGAAAACAGAAGAGGAAGGAACATTTCCTAACTCATTTTGAGACCAACATTATCCTGAAACAAAACCCAGATAATACAAAAACTATAGACCATTATCTTTCATAAACATAGACATAAATCTCAACAAAATACAAAATATTAGCAAAGCAAATCCATTAAAAGTATATATTTTATAAATAAAATAAATATAAATATAAATATATATATCCTATATAATAAAGAGCTAATATGCAAATGGTCATCACACCATCACGCCCTTGCACTGGAACTGCTCAGACACTCAAC
The DNA here is from genome assembly GCF_964339955.1 of Pipistrellus hanaki. Classification (NCBI taxonomy): domain Eukaryota; kingdom Metazoa; phylum Chordata; class Mammalia; order Chiroptera; family Vespertilionidae; genus Pipistrellus; species Pipistrellus hanaki. The sequence goes on from NC_140515.1 coordinate 18,554,383, forward strand.
ACTGGGGAGAGAGGACTGGGGACCAGCCAGGCAAAAATGAGCTCACATGAGAGAAATGGGGACCAGCCAGGCTAGGGCCCAGGAGAGGGACAAACTGCCCACCCTGCGGTCTCGGGTGCCTGTGGCCATGGCCCAGACAAAGCCACCCACCCACCATCCCCTGTAGCTGTGGCCTCTAAAGGCCTGGTGCCTGAAATTCATGAATTTGGGGAGGGTCCCTCAGCCCAGCCTGTGCCCTCTTGCAGTCCTAGAGCCCCTCGATCTATTGCCCTGCAGAGGGAGATCCTGCCCACTCGCCACAGTACCGCTGGACAGGTAGCCTGGGCCTCCCTCTGTGGGATGATCGATTGTGGAGCCTCCCGCCTCTGCCCCGATAGACTGCCCCGCCAGCCAGTGGCCTGGGCCTCCCTCTGCAGGGCAATCATGGGGTGATGGCGGCTCCCCTCCCCACCCCACATCCCGCCGACCAATTGCACTGCAACCACCTTGGCTGGCCTGGCATCAGTGCGTGTCATAGTGTAGTCATCCAGACGATCGATCGTTCTGCTGTTCAGCTGTTCAGTTGATTTGCATATTATGCTATTATTATTATAGATATATATCAGGGGTCCTCAAACTTTTTAAAGTGGGGGCCAGATCACGGTCCCTCAGAGAGCTGGAGGGCCGGACTATATGAACTACTAATTCCTACTGTAACACCTTGGCTGCGCTCACTGCCCAAAAAACCTGGCGGGCCGGATCAGACTCCTCTGGGGGCTGCATGTGGCCCGCGGGCCATAGTTTGAAGACCCCTGATATATATCAACATGACCAAGTGCAACATTTAATATGGAAAAATCAATCAATGTAATCCACACTGTTAAGAAACTAAAGAAGAAAAATCAAAGGATCACATAAGTTGATGCAGAAGAAGCATTTGACAAAATTCAGTGGCCAGCCATGATAAAAGGACTGAGAAAAGTAGGAACAGAGGAAACTTCTTAACCTAAATAAAGTTATCTACAAAAAAATTAAAAGACACATCATGCCTACTGGTGAAAAACTGAATGCTTTCTCCCTAAGATGGTGAACAAGGCAACTATGTCCATTTCCTTAATTCCTATTCAACGCTGGTACTTAGAAGGCCAGTGCTACAGCATGAAAAAGCAACAAAAGACATACATATGTAAAAAGAAGTAGAATTATCTCCTTCACAAACAACACAATCATCTATGTAGACAATCCCATGGTATCTACAAAAAAGCTCCTAGAAGTAATGAATGAGTTTAGCAAGGTTTCAGGACATAATGTCAACTACTGAGAACCAAATGTATTTCTGTATCCTGGCAGTTAACCATTAGAAACTGACATTTAAAGAATATCATTCACAACAGCCTAAAAAGAACATAAATAAATACCTAAGTATACATCTATTAAAATATGTGCAAGATCTGCATGCTGAAAACTGCAGAGGGCCAATGAAGAAGTCAAAGGAGACCAGAGTAAATGGAGAGACATCCTGGGCTTATGGGCTGTAAGACTCAATATAGTCAGGATACCAGTTTTCCCCAAAATGTTCTACATCCTCAATACTATCCCAATCAAAATTCCATCAAGTTGTTTTTTCTATAAAGGCAGATAAGCTGATTGTAAAACAATCTGGAAAGAAGAGTAATGTTGAAGAACTCACACTACTTAATTTTTAAAATTATTATACAGCTATACAGAAGGGATAACACACAGATGAATGGAACAGAATGGAGTCCAAAAAAACAGACCCATTCAAAACAGCCCATTGATTTTTACACAAAGGTACAAAGGCAATTCAATGGAGGAAAGATAGTTTTTCACAAAATAATGTCGACACAATTGAACATCCATATGCAAAATAACCCTGCATCTAAACCTCGCACCTTATACAAAAATCAACTGAAAATTGACCATTGTTCTAAATGTAAAACTATAAAACTTTAGAAGAAAAAAAACAAAGAAAAACTTTGCAATCTGGTGTTAGCCAGATTGGATGTGACATAAAAATATGACCCATAAAAGAGAAATCTTGTAACTTAAATTTCATCAAAATTTAAACTCTTTTCTCTGCAAAAGATACTCTTAAGAGAATGTAAAGATATACCACAGAGTAGAAGAAAATATTTGCAAATGATATATTCAACATGGGACTTATATCCAGAATATTTTCAGGGTGAGGCAAAAGTAGGTTTATAGTTGTTTATATGAAAATACAGTAATTAATAACTAATAATACAAGAATAAACTGTTTCATGTACTCACAACTGTAAACCTACTCCTTCCCCACCCTGTATATAACTTGACTTTAAGAAAACAAAAATTGCCAAAACCGGTTTGGCTCAGTGGATAGAGTGTCAGCCTGCGGACTGAAAGGTCCCAGATTCGATTCCGGTCAAGGGCATGTACCTTGGTTGCCGGCAGATCCCCAGTGGAGGGTGTGCAAGAGGAAGCTGATAGATGATTCTCTCTCATTGATGTTTCTAACTCTCTATCCCTCTCTCTTCCTCTCTCTGTAAAAAATCAAATATATATATATATATATATATATATATATATATATATATATACATACACACACAATATATATATATATAAAACAAAAATCCACCCTCGCTGGTTTGGCTCAGTGGATAGATGTTGGCCTGCAAACTGAAAGGTCCCAGATTCGATTCTGGTCAAGTGCACATGCCTGAGTTGTAGGCTTGATCCCCGGTGGGGGATTTGTAGGAGGCAGCCGATCCATGATTCTCTCTCATCATGGATGTTTCTCTCTCTTTCATCCTCTCCCTTCCTCTCTGAAATCAATCAATAAATATATAAATTCTCAGAGAGAAAAGGTTGTAGGGGGTGCAGGAAGAGACTAGACAAAAATCGTAAACCTATGGATGAGGACAGTGGTGGGGGGAGGGCAGAGGATGGGGTGGAACCAGGTGGAGGGAAGCTATGGGGGGGGGGGAAAGAGGAATAATTGTAATAATCTGAACAATAAAGATTAAAAAGTGGGGAAAAAAGATATTCAAGATCATTAACCATTACAGAAATGCAAATTAAAGTCATGAAGAACACCACTACATATCTATTATAATGGCTAAAATAAAATAAAAAATTAATATCAGATGCTAGCAAGGATGTAGAACAAGTAGATGTTTCATACATTGTTGGAAATAATGTAAAATGGTACAGCCATTCTGGAAAAAGTCAGGCAATTTCTTAAAAATTAAACATACAGCCGAAACCGGTCTGGCTCAGCGGTAGAGTGTCGGTCTGCGGACTGAAAGGTCCCAGGTTCGATTCCGGTCAAGGGCATGTACACTGGTTGCGGGCACATCCCCGTGGGGGGTGTGCAAGAGGCAGCTGGTCGATGTTTCTCTTATCGACGTTTCTAGCTCTCTATCTCTCTCCCTTCCTCTCTGTAAAAAATCAATAAAATATATTTTTTTTAAAATTAAACATACACATACCAGACAACCATACTACTGATACATACTTTTGAAGAAATCAAAACTTATGTTCAAACAAAAACATGTAAACCAATGTTCATAACAGCTTTATTGGTAATAGCTAAAATTGGATACAACCAAATATCCTTTATACAACTATTCACAATAAAAAGGAATGAAATGTTGATACAATTTGAATGGATCTCAAGGGCAATAGACTAAATGACACTCGCCAATCATTTATCAAAGAAGTACATAGTGAATGATCCCATGTAAAGAACATTCTTTCTTTTTTTTTTTTTTTCTTCCATGTAAAGAACATTCTTAAAATAACAAATTATAGTGCTTGAGAACAGATCAGTGGTTGCCAGGCAGGGGAGGGGATGTGACTATGAGGTAGCATGAGAGCTTCTTTGTGGCGATGGGACAATTCTGTATTCTGTTTGTGGTGGTTACATGAATCAGTACATGTGGTAAAATCCTATAGTGCCACACACACAAAAGAATGCATATAAAATTGGTGAAAGGTGAATAAAGTCTATCACTACTTAACAGTATTTGCAAGTGTCGATTTGGGGGTTTTGATAATGTGCTATGGTTATATATTATCATTGGGCAAAGCTTGGTGAATTTGACTACTTTTACAATTTTTTGTGAGGCTTAAAGTCGTTCAAAAGACCTACCTGGTTTGGCTCAGCAGATAGAGGGTCAGCCTGCGGACTGAAGGGTCTTGGGTTCGATTCTGGTCAAGGGCACATGCCCAGATTTTGGGCTCCATCCCTAGTAGGGGGCATGCAGGAGGCAGATCCATGAGTCTCAACATTGAAGTTTCTATCTTTCCCTCTCTCTTCCTCTGAAATCAATAAAAAATTTTAAAAATTAACATTTACATGACACTACGACATATTCTAAGCAGCTTTACAAACATTAAGTCATTTAACCCTCATAACAGTCCTATGAGGTAGGTACTATTATTATCCCAATTGCAAGAGATTAAATGTTTTGTTTCCCCAAAATCCGTATGTTGAAACCTAACCTCCAGTGTGATGGTATTTAAAAGTGGGGCCTATTGTAGATGATTAGGCCATGTGGGCAGAGCCCTTATGAATGGGATTAGTGTCTATAAAGGAGCACCCAGAGAGCTCACCCTTCCTATCATCTGAGGACATTAAGAAGATGACTATCTGCCCTGGCAGGTGTGGCTCAGTTGGCTGATCATTGTCCCATGCACCAAAAAGTCAATGGTCAGGGCACATGCCCAGGTTGTGGGCTCAATCCCAGTAGGGAGTGTGCAGGAGGCAGCTGACCAATGATTCTCTCTCATCATTGATTTTTCTATCACTCTCTCTATCTCCCTTCCTCTCTGAAATCAATAAAAAAAAAGTTTTTAGAAAAAGAGTAAACTATTGATACTTAAAAACATGATGAACCTCAAAAACATGAAGCAGACACAAAAGAGTACACATCCCAAAGTTCCCTTATTTTTTAAAATATATTTTATTGATTTTTTACAGAGAGGGAGAGGGATACAGTTTGAAACATTGATGAGAGAGAATCGTCAATCAGCTGCCTCTTGTACGCTCCTACTGGGGATGTGCCCACAACCAAGGTACATGCCCTTGACCGGAATCGAACCTGGGGGCCCTTCAGTCCACAGGCCGACACTCTATCCACTGAGCCAAACTGGTTTTGACTCAAAGGTCCTTATTTTAAGGTCTAAAACAGGCAAACTAAAATATGAGGAGGGAAATCAGATCTGTGGTTGCCTGTTTGGTGATGTGTGTGGGATGACTGTGAGGAACAGGAGGGGACTTTCTGGGTAGTGGAAATGAGCACTTTACTATATTTAAGTTACATTATCAAAAGCTGGGGGCAGGAGACAAAAAGCCGTCTTTAATAAACCTTGCTTGCAATCACACACACACACACACACACACACACACACACACACACGGTCAAACACATAAAGATTGAAAATTGGGTAAAGTACCACCTGGCAATCTAAAGTGATTTGAGGACAAATGTTCCTAAAACCTTGGAAAGCTTTAATTCTGAGAGGGAAGTGCCCCAGTTGGCCAATTTACACTTTCCAATCCCTTTATGTAAATGGAGCGTCGGCCTGCGGACTGAAAGGTCCCAGGTTCAATTCCAGTCATGGGTGTGTACCTTGGTTGTGGGCACATCCCAAGTAGGGGGAGGGGGTGTGCAGGAGGCAGCTAGTCGATGTTTCTAACTATCACTCTCCCTTCCTCTCTGTAAAAAAAAAAAAAAAAAAAAAATCAATAAAATATTTTTTTAAAATCTCTTTAAAAAAGAAAAAGATTATGGGTTATGTTAACGTAAAAAACAACAACATTGAAACCTATAAAGAAATTTTGTGAGTTTATTTGAGCCAAACTGTGGACATATGCTGGGAAGCAGAACCTCAATGAATTGAGATAATGAATGGCGGGTTACACCTGTATTTACACATTGCAATCAAAGGAGGGACATAGGTGGGTTACATGAAATTCATTGGTGGTGGATTAAGGAGGTGGGATACAGCAAAGCAGAAGCAAACACATGGAGTTGGAGAAAAAGTGAAATGATGGACACATACTTAGGTGGGTGCAGGAACAATTAACATGATAATAAAGGAATTTGTGTTATCTGTGCTGGTGCCTACCACATTAGGCTGTGCCCCAGGGGCTCAAAAAAAAGGGTGGGGGGAGTTACAAGACATCTCACAGATATGTTATCTTAGAGGGGGGAAAAAAAAAAGGCAAACGGGCTCAGGAAAGGTCTAAGTTGATCTTTGTCAGGGAAAATATTGGCCTAGGACATGACTGTCCACTATAATCTGTTTGTAGTTAAATGTTTAATCTTCAGACCATCTTTTGTGGTTATTTTAGGTCTCTGAGTTTGTAAGACTGCCACACAGGCCTCCCCTGAGCTTGTCAGGTTAGCATGTGGCTCCTTTCGTCCAGTTAAAAATTCAGCACTTAAGCCGAAACCGGTTTGGCTCAGTGGATGGAGCGTCGGCCTGCGGACTGAAGGATCAAGGGCATGTACCTTGGTTGTGGGCACATCCCCGGTGGGGGGTGTGCAGGAGGCATCTGATTGATGATTCTCTCTCATCGATGTTTCTAGCTCTCTATCCCTCTCTCTTCCTCTCTGTGAAAAATCAATAAAATATATATATTTTTTAAAAATTCAGAGATAAAGGGAGAGATAGAAACATCAATGATGAGAATCATTGATGGCTGCCTGCTGCATGTCCCCCACTGGGGATCCAGCCCACAAAACCTGACTGGAATCAGTGACCTCTTGGTTCATAGGTTGATGCTCAACCATGCCAGCTAGACAAAAATTCAGCACTTTTATCTTTTGTGCCTTTAAACAGAAAAACTGTGCCTGGCTTTTCCAAACTGGCCATTTACAGAATTTGAAAGGAAAGCAGCTGAAACGTCCAGGGTCCTTATCTCAAAAGAAAATTCTCAGCTGAGGCCGAGTCCTGAGGAGTGGAGGCTCCGCTTTTTGGGATCTCTATGTGACTCTGGCCCAGAACTACAGCCCTTTGTCTAGAGTCTTGACCACAGTCCAATTCTGGCTTCTCTTTGGGTCCTTGTTCCTTCACCTGAGGTCACCCTTTGCCTTGTAATTCTAATCCTAAAACATCTCAGAGCTGACACAGTTCCATTCTAAGCAGAACTCAGGAATCCCCGAGGACTAACATCTCAAATTCAGGGTTTTCTCGGGGATGCTGGGCTGTCTGGAAATCGCTAGGGCCTCCTGCTAATGATGGAAGGGTCTTGGAAGGTCTTGACTCCACACCTTAGAGTACATCTTTCATTTTACAGATGATGAAGCAGAGGCCCCGAGATTAAAGGCCATTTCTATCCCTGATCGGTTTGGCTCAGTGGATAGAGCGTGACTGCAGACTGAAGGGTCCCAGGTTCAGTCAGGGCCTGTACCTTGGTTGGTGGGAACATCCCCAATAGGAGACGTGCAGGAGGCAGCTGATAGATGTTTCTCTCTCATCGATGTTTCTAGCTATCTATCCCTCTCCCTTCCTATCTGTAAAAAAAAAAAAAAAAATCAATTAAAAAAATTTTTTTTTTTAATTTTAGGCAGCTATCCCCAAATTCATATCTCTAGCTCTGCCTAGCCTCTAGCTCCAGGTGCCTACATCCAGCCGGGGTATGGCCCAGTCGGTTGAAAATGGACTCTTCCTACCTGCTCCCAGCCGCCCCCTCCCCCAGCTATCCAGCCACACACACAAAACCCAAATCTTCAACTCTCCCCCTTCCCTCACAGCAATCCTATTTACTCCAGTCGCCAATAGGTCTCAAACCTGTCCCACTCCTCATCCCGACTGCCCCTGGCCCGGCGTCTCTGCTGTCTCGCGGCCTCCCCTTTCTCACTCAGCAACCAGATTCCAGCTAGATCCATTCCTGCGATCTGGTCACTCCCCGCAGCCCCGGGTTAAACCCAGGCTCCCAGGAGGCCGCGGGAGGAGTGGAGACCCAGGGGGAGTCCCGAGTGGTCCAAGGGCGAGAGGGAGAGGCGCGGGGGAGCGCCCGGCGCCCAGAAGACCCCCTGAACGCAGGCCGAGAACCCCCTCACAGGCAGGACCCCCACTTCTGCGGCAGGAAGCAGTGACAAGGCCCACTCGTCAGAGTCCGTCCCAAATCCCAATCCCGCTCATCCCACGCAGCCCAGCCGGCTCACTTGTACCACCTCGGTAACTTTCCCTTTTTTAAATTTTATTGATTTTCCACAGAGAGGAAAGAACAGGGCTAGAAACGTCGATGAGAGAGAAACATGGACCAGCTGCCTCTTGCACACCCCCTACCGGGGATGTGCCCGCAACTAAGGTACATGCCCTCGAACCCGGGACCCTTCAGTCCGCAGGCCGACGCTCTATCCACTGAGCCAAACCGGTTTCGGCCTCTGTAACTTTCTAAATAAACTTTTCCTGAGCATTTGAACAAAACAAAACAAATTCCGGCTCCCGCAGCCAGTCTCCGCTTCGGGTTACTCCTCTGTGGAACGGAGACCACAGCACATCACCTACGAGGGTTCGGGTGAGCGTTCCATGAACTCTAAGGCACTAACCGCAGCGCACGGAGGCGTTTTCTGCGTCAAAGGAAGCTCGGGACCGCGTTCTAGCGAACCCACACACCGCGCGACCGGCCGACCGGACTCCGCGTACGGGGAAGGTGCGGGCCACTGCGGTGCAAGCGCTACTTGTGCCCCAAGGACTTCCGTGCCCGCAGGAGATGGCCTGGGTCAGGAGGTCCCGCCAGCCGCGAGCTAAGCCCTGAGGCTGACTGCTGGTCCCCGCCCTCGGAGCCACACCCCTCGGGACGGTGCCCGGGGCCCGCGGCCCGCATACCCGCAGCCGCTGGCTCGCAGAGATAACGTGGATCGGAGTCGACCTCCGGAAGAGCCGCAGGACCACCCCGCGCGGAGGGGGCGGGGCACGCCGGCGCCGCGCCCTGCCATTGGCCCGCGCCAGCGGAAGGCGGGACCCTGTACGACGTCGCAGCCGGGCTGTGTTGTCTGTCATTCGGCGGCGGCTAGAGGACACGGTTAAGATGGCGGTGGTGTCTGCGCTGGTGCGGAGACCCCTGGAGCAGGTAGGCGGTGGCAGCGGCGGGCCTGATCCCCTCGCGCGGGCCCTGTCAGCCCCTCTGAGCGTTCGTTTTTTCTCTCCCGCCAGGTCTCGGGGCTGCTGAGGAGGCGCTTCCACCGGTCGGCGCCGGCGGCGCTGCAGGTAACGCCGGGACACCAGGGGGGCGGGGGGGAGGCCAGGGTCGCGCCTGCGCGGTGGCGGGTGGGCGCCGGGGGCACAGGCGGCGGCGGCGGCCGGGAGCCCGTCCCGCCGGGGACTCGCGCTGCGTCTGCCGCGGCCCAGCGCCCAGGCCCGGCACCGAGCCCGGCGAGCTGCCCTCGATGGGCGGTCCATCCGAGGGCACAGACTTGACGCCTTTCCGCTGACCGCCCCTCCGCCTTTATCTGTATGGTGGTAAAATAGACGGAACAAAACCAAGCGCTGTAAAGGGAGTATTCAGCGGCTGGAAGACCATTCGCTCTGTTCGGCCGCCATCGCCACCGTTTGCTAAACACGAACGTCCCTTCTCCCCTCCGCTCCCCCTCATCCCCAACCTCTGCTGCACCCTCCGTCTCTGGTCCAAGTTCGCCCTGGACGTGGGGTCGGGCAGTAGCCGTCCTATTGTATCTGGCTTGTTTCACTTCGCATCACGTTGTAGCATGTGTCACAATTGCATTCTTTTTGAAGGCGGAATGCTCTTCCGTTTGTACGAATACACCACATTTTGTTTAATCATCTGTTGATGGACATTTGGGTTGTTTCCACCTTTGGGGTTTATAAATAATGCTGCTGTGAACATTGTGCAAGAAGCCCCGTCTCTGCTTAAGGGGAATGGTTGGATCCTAGGGTAACTCTATGTTCGACTTTTTGAGGACACCCCCCCTCCTTTTTTTTTTTTTTTTTTTTTTTTTTAACTGGAAGATTTTACCAAGCAACCTATACAGTAAAATAACTCCTAGATCCTGAAGGCAAAGTGTTAGGCAGGGCCTGGCACCTACTAAGTGCTCAATACGTAGAATTATCTGGGCTTCCTTAACGGTTCTTTAGAGTGTGTAGTAAAACCCAGAATACATGCTGTTTACGAAGCTTCGCCCGTGAACTGGCCCGGCCAGCAGGCAGATCCCTTCAGGCCTGTGCATGTCAAGCAGAGTGTTCAGTAAACTTCTCATTCACACACCCAGTCAAAGACTAGTTACATGTGATGAAAATATTGCTTTTAGAATTGACCTTTTAAAGAGAAGTCTGTTCTAGAAGTCATTTTATATTATATACTGTGGGCAGCCTAGGTATTATAAAGGGGGAGAACCTCAATGTACCCTAAAAAATCCTGTTGCTTATCCCGTACCCGTGGCAGATGACAGTTCGTGATGCTATAAATCAAGGTATGGATGAGGAGCTGGAAAGAGATGAGAAGGTCTTTCTGCTTGGGGAAGAAGTTGCCCAGTACGATGGGGCTTACAAGGTAACCAAAGTGAACTTTATACAGAAGGGAGGTGGTTACCGGTTCGCACGAACACTTTATAAAGTGATGGGGTCAATGCTTAATTTTAGGTTAGTCGAGGCCTATGGAAGAAATATGGCGATAAGAGGATTATAGACACACCCATATCTGAGGTAAGCCTGCCATCAGGAAGCTGACTTTAAAGTGTACACTGTTATCATTTTTATGGGTTTTCACGTCTTTGTGTTTTATTTTGTAGATGGGCTTTGCTGGAATTGCCGTAGGTGCAGCTATGGTAGGAATCTTTACGAATCTCATCCAAAGGGTTTTTTGACATGACCTTTTGAAAACATTATTTGAATGTGGGGGAGCAGAGTGGTTGTTTGCCCCTCTTCATTGCTGTTTTAAGACTTTTTAACATGTATGTTTTTTATCTGACAGGCTGGGTTGCGGCCCATTTGTGAATTTATGACCTTCAATTTCTCTATGCAAGCCATTGACCAGGTGATAAACTCAGCCGCCAAGACCTACTACATGTCCGGGGGCCTTCAGAACGTGCCCATTGTCTTCAGGGGGCCCAATGGGGCCTCAGCGGGCGTGGCTGCCCAACACTCACAGTGCTTTGCTGCCTGGTATGGACACTGCCCGGGCTTGAAGGTGGTCAGCCCCTGGAATGCAGAGGATGCTAAAGGACTTATTAAATCAGCCATTCGGGATAACAATCCAGGTCAGCAGAGCAACCCTTGGGTCTCCTTTGAACACTGAAGAACTAAAATGAAATCTTTGCATAGGAGGCATCAATAAAAGCTTCTTGTTAGGCTTAGACATATATAAAATGTTAATGATTTACAGTTAGTGAAGAAAGTAAAAAATATTTTTCTTATTTCTGATTTCCTGGGGCCAGTTAGGTAAAGGAGACATTTACTCTGTACCTATAACATGATTTAACCTCATAGAATTAGGATTGAGCAGATTACTAAAGTCAATACCTAAACCATCCTCAGGGGAACGGGACATGGTAGACACAGGCTTCTTAATCAGCACAGTGAAGCTTCACCACATGAATGGTAGCGCTGCTCTCACCTCCTGAGCTCTGTGGGTCCCACAAGACTTGCACCCAGAGGAGCAATGGGCAGCAGCATCGTGTCCCCGGCTAACCACCTGAACCTGTCTCCAAGGCCCTCTTTCCTCTGACTTTCCCATGAGCCAAAGCACCTCTTGCTTCTGTCCCCAGCCCTTGTTTCACCGTCCCCAGCTTTAACAAACACACTCTCAAAAAAGAGCATTGTGTGTACCTATTTAGTTACATAGTTGCTTTTGTTTAAATATTTGTATTTTGCAGTGGTGATGCTAGAAAATGAATTGATGTATGGAGTTGCTTTTGAATTTCCCCAAGAAGCTCAGTCAAAAGATTTTCTGATTCCTATTGGAAAAGCCAAAATAGAAAGGCAAGGTAAGAAAACTTAGTATACATTTCAACATTATAGCCCCCGTTTGTGTTATTCAAATTCATTTTAGATTGTATTGCCCCTTAACTAGGGAAGTATAAGATAAGTTCAAGATAAGAATGAGTCCCCCCCCAATTGCTCATACACTTGTGTTTTTCTAAATCTTAATCCAGTAGATTTGTGTTTCATTGCTAGGAAGGTTGCCACATGCCTCATATTACTAGAATGAAGTCGAGTTGAAGATTTTATAAATGAACTTAGTTTCAACCTGACTTCTCATCTGTGGCCACTTTGTTTCAGGGACACATATAACTGTAGTTGCCCACTCAAGGCCTGTGGGACACTGCGTGGAAGCTGCAGCAGTGCTAGCTAAAGAGGGAATCGAATGTGAGGTGAGTGGACATTCACTTGTTCTTAAAAGAATCAAAAGATTCCCTTTAAATTTAAGACCCAGAAATAGGAGTTTGAGTTCTTTAACAGGTTAACTAAATGTGTACAATCTTGCTTAAAGCTGGGTACCTGCTTTTCAAATACATCGTGGTTTTTTGTTGTGTTTTTTTAAAAAATATATATTTTATTGATTTTTTACAGAGAGGAGGAGAGAGGAACAGAGCTAGAAACATCGATGAGAGAGAAACATCGATTAGCTGCCTCTTGCACATGGGGATGTGCCCGCAACCAATGTACATGCCCTTGACCGGAATCGAACCTGGGACCTTTCAGTCCGCAGACCGATGCTCTACCACTGAGCCAAACCGGTTTTGGCAAATACATCATTTTTTTATCACCTAGGTTCTGGATCTTTTAGAATAGTCCTGCTTTTTGAAGTTAAGATCCATCCTTGGAACTGGAGGTTGGGAAGAGGGGACACATAGAAGTCAGTGAGTCTTATCCTTTTATAACCAGCATGTAGCACTTGTTATACTTGGGCAAGTTACGTACTCTAAATCTCAAAAAAAATTTGGAGTGACAGACGGGAGCTTAGAAAGAACAGCTGAGAGCCCTGGTGTGGCTCCGTTGGTTGGGTGTTTCCCATGACCTGAAGGTCAGGGCATCCCCGGCCAGTGCTGCTCTTTGGTAGAGCATCAACTGAGTACCAAAGGGTCATGGGTTCCGTTCTTGGTCCTTTACCTGGGCTGCAGGGTCATTCCTTGGCCCAGACAGGTTGTATGTAGGAGGCAGGCAGTCAATGTGTCTCTCACATCAATGTTTCCCTCCCTCCCTCCCTCCTTCCTTCTCTCTTTCCCTCCTTTTTTTTGTAAAAAAAATACTTTATCAAAAGAAAGAAAACAGCTGAGGGAGAGCTGACTTCAGAGAACAGAGAGGGGATGGTGTGTTTTCTGTCATCAGGGTGGTTGTGAGAATTACACTGAGTGTAAGGGACAGGGAGAGAAACATCCATTGGCTGCCTCCTGCACACTCACTCCCTCCTGGGGATCAGGCCTGCAACCTGGCCTGACCAGGAATCTAACTGTGACCTTGACCTCATGGTTCCAACAGGCCAACTGAGCCACACAGGCGGGGCAGTTATTATTCTGATGAGAAGGAAGTTAAAGCCAAAGCCGAGGGAGGATAAGTGAATTCTGTAAGTTAACAACAGCTGCTGTAGTAGAGATAAAGATTTTTGTTTTAATTAAAAAATTAAAGCCAAGCCAAGCCATTTTCCCTCTTACATCTTGTTTATCAATAGGCAGATTAGATTTTCCTACACCCAAAGATGAATAGGAAACCTAAAGTGGTATTATGGGGATAACACTATATTTATGACGCAGTGGCTCTCTAAAGCATATCTCTTACTTTCTCTGTTTAGGTGATAAACATGCGAACCATCAGACCCATGGACATTGAAACAATAGAAGCCAGTGTCATGAAGACCAATCACCTTGTAACTGTGGAAGGAGGTTGGCCACAGTTTGGAGTAGGAGCTGAAATTTGTGCCAGGATCATGGAAGGTATTTATTTGAGAGAAACTAGTTTTAATAGTCAAAACTAGTGTTTAATAGTTTAAACACTGTCTACCTGCATACTGCATAAAGAAATTAAAAGCTAGGAAAGGCCAAATGACTTGAACCTCCAACTTATCATCGTGGCATTTTTTCTTTGGGTAAATGTTTTAAAAAGCCAAGCCAGAAACAATCCCCAGAATTAGCATTCCTTTATCTTGATGGCAGAGGCCACACCTTTTGTGCCAAGAGATTGGTGTTCGGCTGGCTTTTCTTGGCTCCCTCAGTTCCTCCTCCTCCTCTCCTAGGCCCTGCGTTCAATTTCCTGGATGCTCCTGCAGTTCGTGTCACCGGTACTGATGTCCCTATGCCTTATGCAAAGATTCTAGAAGACAACTGTGTACCTCAGGTTAAAGACATCATATTTGCAATAAAGAAAACATTGAACATCTAGTTTAGACTTTAGTATCAAGTCATTGGCATTTATTTAAAATACTTGCTGACACTACCTGGATTGAAGGGTAAGATCTTACAAGTCATTAATGTTTTTGTACTGGCAAGAATGTGCTTGTAAGTGGAAAACTCCATTCTTACTGCCGTAGACTCCATACCCGTTTTTTGTCTGTTACAATTGTTATTTCTTCGAATAAGACTAATGTAAAATTTTACCCTCTCACTGGAAGGACAAAGTATGAATGTCAGAGTCCTGATGGAAGAGATATATATATGTATACACACACACACACATATATATATATAATTTGTATGTTAAGAAAAAAAGCATATGATCTACATTACTGTTAAGATTGTTTTGATAAGGAATAAAGGAATTCCTAACTATGACTAATTGTATTTTTATACTCTTAAATAAATGTGGGGTGAAAGTTTTAAAATTCTATTAAGAAATAAGTGTCATCTAAAATCATTAATCTCCTAGCCCACATCACTTGTTCATACCTATTCTAATAGGGTTCCCTTAAAAAAAATTTGGGGGGGGGGGTTAATCCTGACCTGAGGATATTTCTTTTGATTTTGGACAGAGTCATAGACAGAAGTGGGATTCGGAGAGACAGAGAGAAACATTGATATGAGAGCCATATCAATTGATTGCCTCCCACACCTGCCCTAAACAGGGTGGGGAACCTGCCACCTAGGTACACACCTTTGACTGGAAATCAAAACCACGGCAAAAAAGGATCTGCTATTCACTGCCTTCTTCAAAAGTTATGATGGAAAAGACAGGTTTAAATTAGTTATAAAAGCATACAAATGGTGCCTAACTTAAACAGCAAGACAGGATTGCTAGCTCTTGATACAGGAAAATATGCCCTACCTGGTTTGGCCTGTGAACTAAAAGGTCCCAGGTTTGATTCTAGTCAGGGCACATGCCTGGGTTGTGGGCTTGATCCCTAGTTGGAGGTGTGCAGGAGGCAGCCAATCAGTGATGTTTTTATCTCTCCCTCTCCCTCCCTCTAATAATAAAAAATAAATTTTAAAAAAGGAAAATATAACACAAAAGAAACAGATAGGATAGGTGGGAAAAAAAACTTTAGAAATAACTGTGGATCTGATACTTGTTTATAAATGGTCCCACAAAAAGTTCCCATTTAGAATATTTAGCCAAGCCCTAGCCAGTTTGGCTCAGCGGATAGAGGTTGGCCTGCAGACTGAAGGCAGCCAATGATTTTCTCATTGACGTTTCTATCTCCCTCTCTGAAATCAGTAAAAAAAAATTTTTTTTAAATAAAAATAAAATATTTAGCCAAGCTACAGACCACCCATTTTCTTGACATGGTTTATTTTAATAAAAAATACAGCTGAACATATTTATCACAGATTACATGAAACTATAGACAATGACATTCTCTCTGCATAGTAACCAACACTGATGTGTGTACTTGAAGTTTTAAATGGATTACTTATAATCCTTTAAAGTGCCGTTTATTTAAGGATTAAACAAATTATAGGATAAAGGGTCTAATAAATGAGTAACATTTAAAGATGATGTATTTGAATAAACATTTCCAAAGTCAGAATTCTATAAATGCCAAATTCGATTATGTTGTAATAATAATTCCCCACAAAACACAAACTTAATTGCTCGGGAGTAAGATCCTCTAACCATTTTCTGATGGTAACAGTTTTGTCTGTTCAGTACGTCCTAACTATAAGGAACTGAGTCTAGAGTAGTAGCTTTAGCAGCCCCAAGTCCTATATCCACAATGGCATTCCCATTAGAGAATAATGCACATCTTCCCCATCCTGTTTGAGGGGAAAATGAAGCTATCAGTTGCTTCTCTGACTTAGTTGCTCTGGGCTACTGTGTTAATGTCTACGATAAAATTAAGGTAGCAGGTATGGAGTTCTGATCTAAGAAATAACCAGAAAATGCTTTAGAGAGATAAATGTAGGAACGTTTCTAGGAGCTGCCTGACAACATAGGAAGGATTGCAACACAAAGGCCATTCACTGCTGTGACTGAATATTGTCATTGTTTTTGTCCGTTTCAGTTGGTAGAAATATTGATTCTGATTGCTGCTGCTCCCAAAAGATGCCCATTAGAGGATGAACAACTCCTTTAAAACAGTAATAAAAGAGCAAGATCTCTTAAGGCAGCAATGCCAGCCTGATTTTATCATCTATTTGAATATTTCCTCTTGAAAAGCCCCTTACATGAGCATCTGCAAAACAGAATGTGGCTGTACTGGCTCAGCAGTTCTTCATCCAGGAAGAGGGTATTTTAGTGGTTGGAGGTGTGTAGAAAAAAAACAAAACTTTCCCCTCCAAGTGTAAACACGAAACTTTAGCCGATCTTAGGAGCACTATGATCACAGGTTTCGGCTTTCCTCAGAGTTCCTTTTTGGAAATTCTGGATGGAGCTCAGTAAGGCCCCTCGGCTCATGCCATTCACAGCCTGGGGCTGCGGCTGTGTGGCTACCTCTGTGCTCGAAGGAGGCAAAGGAGCTGCTGGTGGTGGAGGCGGAGGTGGAGGAGGTGGAGGTAATGTGGAAATCCCTGTAAAACAACAAAAAAAAAAAGGGACAGTCAGCATCACCTCCAAACCCCTGCATGCATGCTACCACTCAGTCCTGGGCAGAACGGACTTGAGTGAGAATGCAAGTGTTCCCTCAGAGGGGCAAGATGCCTAGTACTGCATGATTTTTAAAATACTGAACAAGAAAGCTAGAAGCATCAAAGGGGAATTAAAAAAAAAAAAGGGGGGGGGGGTTTCAATTAAAGGTCACCATTTCTCCCAAATAACAGTCATGCAAGAAAAGACTGAATATCACAGATTACATGAAACTATATATAGTGACATTCTCTCAGGAGTGAGGCTCTAACTCCATTTCCAAATTTTAGTAATGATCCCCAAAGAAAAGTTCCATCAGCTACATAAGCCAGGCCCACTGACCTGAGCTAGCCAATATAGACATCTGGCCCTAACTGGTTTGGCTCAGTGGATAGAGTGTCGGCCTGTGGACTGAAGGGTCCTGTGTTTGATTCCAGACAAGGGCACATGCCCAGGTTGTGGGCTCAGTCTCCAGTAGGGGTGTGCAGGAGGGAACCGATTGATAGTTCTCTCTCATCATTAATGTTTCTATCTCTCCCTCTCCCTTCCTCTCTGAAATCAATAAAAATGTAAAATAAAATAAACATATGTTCAGGTGAGGATTTAAGAAAGAAGATAGACTCTGTGTGCAGAATTGGGCTACCTGAATATCTATATAAAAACTCGGCGACCAGAACAACCGGTGGCTATGGTGCACACTGCAGCAGCCAACCAGCCTAATCTGGGCCCTGATCAGGGTCAGGCGGGCTGGCCCACGGCTCCTCCCCTTGGCTAGCCCTGCCCCTGATTGCCCTATCAGGGGAGGGGCCAGCTGGACCCTGCCCCCCACCAGCCCAGCCCAATGGGCCCCCATCGGGGTGAGCCGGCTGGATACCCCCCCCCCCCGTGCACAAATTCATGCACTAGGCCTCTAGTCAATTAATAATGGGTGAACAGTTCTTTAGATGTGCTTCAACACACAATATTTGAAGGATGCGATTTAATATAAAATGACAAACCACTCAGTATTCTTGGCAAGACACCAGTGCCTGCAGGGTTTTGGGTTCCCCAGGGGCATCTATCTCAAATACTTATTTCCTATTATAATGCATTAAGGAAATATAAAAAGCTAATAACTGTTGCAATGCAAAGAGCTCGCTCTTCCCAGCAATGGGATTCTCCAGGAGGAGTCTTCCTCAAGCTCCCTTCTTTCCACTGTGGCCCAACCCAGGAACAGACACAACTGCACTAACCCTACATCTTCGCTAAAGCATCAGGAGAGACTGGAATGTTGAGCTCTGCCCTGGTGGGCAAGGAGAAGGGAGCTGCACAGGTGTTTCAAACTTCCCTCAGCATCCAGGCACACAAACATCTGGCATTGAATGTTACAGTTCTGACTGATGGAATGAACTTCTCTCCCAGGACAAAATAAGGACTGAGGAGAGAAAAAGCCCTGCCTCAAGGGACCTGCCTGTGCCACAGAGTCTATTGCCCCATTTCCTAGGAACCGTCCAGCTCTCAGTGACTCCACCCACCTGTTTTGAGCCTTACCCCCTACCCCGTCCAAGGGCTACACAATCCTGTCAGGTGGTTCTCTCCTAAACTGCTACCGGGCTGTGGTGTTAACAGGGAAACTACCAATCACCCCGTGCACCTGCATGGAGGATTGCCAATAGAACACTTAGGTAAAGTACATGACAGGCAATGGTTAAAATCTTATATTTCACAGGAAACCACTTACCTTTCTTCGTATCTTTACCCAAACCTAAGGCAGCTGAAAATGAAGAATCACACAGATACACACACTCATGCTCTGCAGTCTTGGAATTCTCAAATGATGACACAGCAATACAAATAAACATTAAACAGACAAATGAACAAAACGTGGTTTCTATTGGTTCTATACAATAACAACTAATGAATGAAATTCGATTATGTCAGGTGGAGTGTGGAGACATGTCCCTGGCTTTGTGTTACAGGGCTACAAAGGTAAAAGGACTTTAAACCTAAAACGAGTGCTGGGGATGTGACACAAGCATCCCTCGCAGGGCGTTTCAGACAGCGACCAGAGAAAAGCCAGGAGGAAGGGGGATGGTGCCTCTGGGAGCCCTAGGACCAGAAGGGCAGCACAGAGCCTGGAGGACTGAGCAGCACCAATGCCCCACCCACCCCCACCCCGCTTCCATGCAATGACCAGGAAAGGCAGCAGAATCTGGACTTGGCATCCAGGGCCCAACATGTACG
This sequence comes from Pipistrellus hanaki, assembly GCF_964339955.1. Taxonomy (NCBI): domain Eukaryota; kingdom Metazoa; phylum Chordata; class Mammalia; order Chiroptera; family Vespertilionidae; genus Pipistrellus; species Pipistrellus hanaki. The sequence goes on from NC_140515.1 coordinate 18,573,553, forward strand.
GGTGAGCACTGGCGCGTCTGCCTTCCGGCTTTGTGCTCTGACCTGGCCGAAGAGTCCCCGTGGGTCACAGCTGAGACAGGCTCTGCACCGCAACAGCACTCGTGTCCTCACGACATGGAACTGGCCATCCAGAGAGGATGCCCCTCCGGCCCAGGATCCTGGGAGGCTAGAAATGGGCTGCAGGGGCTGGACCTGGGCATGGGCTGCGGCCTCGACAAAACTGCTTGGTCTTCACAAGGAACCAACCCTTGCCTTTGGCCTCATTACCAGGAGCTCAAAATTCAAAATGCAAATTCACCACCACAGGGCTTGGGAGTTGGGGGTGATGTTCGTAAATGAATCTTCATTTCCAAGTAAAGGCTGAGATTGCTACCACTTTCAGTGAATTTCTTGGGATGTGTAGGTGGTATAAAGAAATACACTGTCCAAAGCGCCACGGGGTAGCCTGTGTCTGTAATGCAGACGGAAAGCTGAGGGCTGTAAAGGAGAGGCTGCTCCCCTGGGGCACAGAGCAAGGTCCCCAGGTCACCCCGATGTCTGCCCACAGAGGGCCGGACCAATCACAAAGGGCCTGACGCCCCATGACATCCACGTTCCCTCCCTGGGCCTGCGACATCTGGGGCAGACACTGATGTGTATGATCAGGACAAGGGAACCCACTCACCAGTTCAGAGCACTCGGGAGGGGAGAGGAGGACCAAGCGTCAGAAGGTCAATAGTGGAGGAGGCAAGGACACAGAGTTTGGGTTCACAGTCTGACTCTAGGCCCATCAACTTTTTGGTTGCCTTTTCTATAGTCCGCAAGCTTCCTTTAAAGGTTCACTGGGGCTTTAGCTACAACACCTTGGTAACCAAGGGGGGGAGGGGAAATGGTAACAAGGGCCAAATTCAGAGTTGGCCCTTTGGCCGGTGACAAACCTGAGAACAACACCTAATTCCTGAGCGCCCCCTTTCCTCACATGTGAATGAGCTCCTCCCCAACAAAAGGCCCTTATCCCCAGGCCACAGACAAAACCAGACAGCGTTCCTGTTAGACTGCCAACTGAACTCACACAGCTTTGAGAAATAGTGTTCTCCAACAACCCAGGATGAGGGATGTTCCAGACAGCTTGTCTACAATTATAACCCAGTCAGTCCTAACCTCTGTGTCACTTTGTCTTAGACAAAAACCTCAAGAGTCAACCACTCTACCCTCCGCAGAATCCTCTCCACCAACCAAATGGGTGCCTGGCAATCCAATGAGGCCTGGAACAGGCCACTGACTGCTGCAACAAGAGTGTAGGCTAGAAACATCCTCGCCAGCCTTGTGGGTCCACTTTCCTTGGGCCAATTTAGCAATCTACAGGTGTCTGTACGTCCGTGTTGCTTTGTGGTCCACACACAGAGATGGGGAGGCCACACGGCCACCAGACCTGCCCGCTACCCTCGAGGGAATGGAGAGCAATGACCCCAGGAAGCTCTGGGGATCTGCCCTCACCTTTTGTCTCAGACAGAGGAGGAGGCTGCACTCATGTCCCAACTCAAGAATTATTCAGGATGTGTGAAAAAGAACTTTTCCCCTGTCATCAGTCATAAAGCCAATAAGCTGTCTCTCCATAACCAAGTACTCAACTGCCAGCAAGCACCCTTTCCCTTCATCAGAGTAACAGGAACCGACATTTTTACAGGGACAGGACTCTGAGAGCCTAGTTTCCAAAATTAAAATATACCAAAATGCCATACAGCTTATTTGTGAGTTTCAGAGCAGTATTTTAAAACTGAAATCAGAGTGAAAATGAAGATTTTGAAGGTCATGATGGAAATGAAATGAAGGTAAATGAAGTCACTTTGGTGCATTTTAAAGATGCTGTATTTTATTTAACGTTCAGTTAAGGAAATGGTCTCAAGTCTCCTTCTCCATTTGTTCATCACGTCAGAGACCAGATGCACTGGGTCCCATTTCACATTCAGAAACAGCATCTTTAAAGTGAGAGGAACGAGTATATTTTACTTTACCGAAACTCACGTTCAAAAGGGCGCATGCTCTACTGAAAACAGCAGAGAGAGAGAGAGAGAGAGAGAGAGAGAGAGAGAGAGAGAGAGAGAGGACACACAGTCATTATTCAGATTTTAGTGTCATTTAATCAAATAGTAAGAGATAGCAAAATATTAGTCTGAATCACATGCTGGTTATTCTCACTGCCAAACTAGGTGACATGTAAGTTAAGCACGAATTGCACTGGTTTGTACACGATTGTGACCCTTTTAGAACATGGCAAATACACGAATATGGTAACCAATGAGTGGCTTTCTTCCCCGAGGTCTTTTTCTTTTGTGGAGCCAGTTAGTTGCTATTTTTACTTATTGACAAGCACAACACTCACTTCAGAAGACCCATGAAGGTTTTTCCTTCTCTGAAAAGTGGAATGAGTACTGAGTATCCTTCTTTCTCTTACTAAATAAGAGGGGAGAAAAACTAAAACTCATCACTTTTCCAAGCAAATGTTCTATAATTTAAAATGGAAACATGGCCGGCTGTTGTGGCTCAGTGGTTGAATATTGACCTATATACCAGGCCACTGAATCAATTCCCAATCAGGGCACATGCCCGGGTTGCTGGCTCAATCCCCAGTAGGGGACGGATGTTCAGGAGGCAGCCGATCAATGATTCTCTGTCATCATTTATGTTTCTATCTCTCTTTCTCTTGCCCATCCTCTCTGAAATTATAAGGATATATACATTTTTAATTTTTTAAAAAAGAAGCCCTAGCCGGTTTGGCTCAATGGATAGAGCATTGGCCTGCAGACTGAAGGGTGCCGGGTCCAATTCTGATCAAGGCCATGTACCTAAGCTGATGGGAGGGGTGGAGGGTGGGCGTAAGGGAGGCAACCAATGATGTTTGGTGTTTCTCTCTGTCTCTCTCTCTCCTTCCCACTCTCTCTAGAATCAATGGAAAAAATATCTTCGGGTGAGGATAAACTAGTTAGTTAATTAATTAATATTATGGAGACACCTTTTCAGAGTTGGGAAGACCAAGGGTGCAGGGCAGGTCTCAGGGGGAGCGCCTGGGCAGGAGCAGGCGGCCCCTCCCCTGAAGGCTGCTGGGGCCAGAGGCTGAACTGGGCCGGGTGTGGCATTCGTTTACTTAAGGCTATAAAACTATTATGAAAGAACAAACAAACCAAGGCCAGCATCTTCCCACCTAGATTGCAAGTGAAATTTAAAGAGAGAACACTTTCCCTGTCAGTGAATTCCAGAGTCCCCACAGAACCAACCTGCCTGCTGCCCAGAGGAAGTGAGGCCCTGGGAGGCAGGCCACATGGTGCAGCAGGGAGGGTGCTGGGGACACTGCCCAGCCCCAGCCCAACGCCCACGCCCATGCCCACCCTCACCAGCAGAGGCTTTTGGGGAGCAGCCCCACACTTGGGGGGGCGTGGAAGGCGCTGGGGAGGGCAGGAGAGCGGCACTGCAGGGCAGACCTGTTCGTCCCCAAGATGGTGACTGCTCTGTGCTGTGTAGGTTTTAATAAACATCCCAATGGCTTGAGACACTGATTTTGAACCTAAAGTGGGTTTTGGTCTTCGATCTGGCTACACACATTCTGGAAACTCCAGCGTTCTCAATAACTTCGTCTCTTTGTGTGTGCCTCATCTTTTCTTAACTCTCTGCCCTGTTACTCAAATCCTCAGTCACTCCGGGCCCAGAGGCTCGGTTCTCCCTCCTCCAGCTCCTGTCCAGATAGGACACTTCCCTCTCTCCAGTCATTCTTACTGACTGGGTTTCTACAGACTGTCAGCTCTCTCTCTTCAAAATTATTGCTTGAAATTATAGACTGCAAGCAAGAAGGGCTACAGTTCTCTTGCAGGACACCCAGAGCTTATACTTGATAGATTTAACGGCCTTTTAAGCCTTGTCCTCTACATTATCTACCTAGTAACAACCAGGAAATCTTTTCAAAGACAGGTTTGAAGAATGCAGATTCCTTGTCCCTGGTCACAGCTGGAAGGTGGTGGAGCCACAAACCAGGCCTGGGAATTTTGACTCTGCTTTCAGGGTTCTTCTCCCACCAACACAGTGCTTACCCCAGGCCGTGGGGCAAGTGAGCAAAGACAGAGCCACTGTAATCCTGGCTCCAGCATCCCCCACCTGTGTGACCTTGGTCAAACCCCACTAAGCCTCAGTTTCTTTGTCTGTAAAATGGAGCACCAGAAAAATCCATTCTCCTTGGATAGGAAGGTATTCATGGGGATCAAATGAAACAATGACTACACATCACTTAGAACAGTACCTATCACAAAATAAGTGCTCAAAATGTGTTAAATATGATTATAAACAACAAGAATCTAGGTCCTCCTGCTTACTTAGCTTTCCTTAAATACTCTTTTTCGAACCTATTTTTAAAAACCATAAAGACAATATTTTGCAAAAGCTGCCTGCTCCCAAAGGGAGGGTGGGAGGGAATACTGATGTGTGTAAACTGGGACCTTCTAGATCAGCAACAGCCAATGGGTGGTCCATGGAACACTGTGGTCCAATGAGGTCCGAAAGGTTGGCGACCGCTGGCCTAAACCACTCGCCTCCATGAATTCAGAGTGTAAACACCAGTTGGTGACATTTACCAGGAGGATGAGGAATTTTGAAGTTCTTGAAAGTTCTTGACCTTCTAGAAGCAGGAAACAACCTTTAGCAGAAAACAAAATGCTAGGAATGTTCTCACTGAAGAAGAGGTTTAGAGAATCGCATAGCACCTGAGGGAAGTGCCAGCAGACTGAGGGAAAAGATACTTCTCCTGTAAGTGGGCTACTCAAGGAGGCCCCAGGGCAGGGAGGTACAACACACTTGGTGAGGCCCCAGGCCTCATACAAATGCTGGGAAGGGCTCCTGAGAGGGAAGGGCTACTTCACTCACATCTGTCACCTCTGCCCCATCGTACAAGTAACCGAGCTGAGGACCACCCTCAACTCCTATTAGGGGCAGAAATATAATATTGGGGCCCTAACTGGTTTGGCTCAGTGGATAGAGCGTCGGCCTGCGGACTGAAGAGTCCCAGGTTCGATTCCAGTCAAGGGCAGGTACCTTGGTTGCAGGTACATCCCCAGTAGGGGGCATGCAAGAGGCAGCTGATCGATATTTCTCATCGATGTTTCTAACTATCCCTCTCCCTTCCTCTCTATAAAAAATTAATAAAACATTAAAAAAAAAGAATATTGGGCACTGGCTCTCAGTTCTAAGAAATAAAAGAAGAGATATCAATCATGCTCTGTTAACCTAGATTGTTTGGTTGTGATTAAAGAAAATACATTCTATGCCGAAATAGGTTTGGCTCAGTGGATAGAAGGGTCCCAGGTTCAATTCCGGTCAGGGGCATGTACATTGGTTGCGGGCGCATTCCCGGTAGGGGGTGTGCAGGAGGCAGCTGGTTGATGTTTCTCTCTCATCGATGTTTCTAGCTCTCTATCCCTCTCCCTTCCTCTCTGTGAAAAATCAATAAAATATATTATAAAAAAAGAAAGAAAGAGAGTGCATTCTAACCTTGCCAGGAGTCATCTTTGCCCCTGGGAGTCAACCTTGGAATGTGCATTCAAGACCTGCCTATTATCATGGAAAGACTGACAACCTTGTTGCCCAAACAATGGAGCCCCACCCCAGCCTGCATGGCCTACTTCCCCATGCCTGTGATCCTTACTTCCCCATGTAATCCTGGTCCTCCCTGTACTAGAATGAGCAGCTGGCTGATGGAGGGCAGGAGAGCAGATTTTTGTGGGTGACCTGCTGCTCTCTCATAATGCGGCAATATTGGCATAAACACTCACATATGATTCAACTCTGTCTCTGCTGAATTGGCTCAAGTAGTGACAGGCAGACCGGACCCATTGGTTGTCCGGGTTCACTACCATGAATGTGCTTCACATGCACTCTTTCAGGAAAAAGGGCAGTGCTGTGACAATGACCTTGCCCAAGGTGAGCTATTTCTGCGCACTGTCAAAGGCAGGGCTCACAGTAGCTGTACAGGGGGCCTGGCTAGAAGGAACTGGGAGACAGTGTCCTGACTCCCACCCTTTTGTCTTTCACAGAGGAGGTACGGACGCCCAGACATGAAAGTGACTCATTCAAAGTCTCCTGGTAGCTCAGTGTGCCGAGGGCTTACAGGGTGCAGGCACTGTCCTAACCTCATCCTCACGGGACCCTCTGAATAACCTGACGAGGCAGGCACTGCTATTATCCTCATTTACAAGTGGGAAACCGGAAACACAGGGAGGTTTAGTGTCTTGTCCACATCCCAGAACTAGCAAAGTGGTGGCTCTCAAGTTTAGGTTCCCGGCCCAAGGTGTAATTCCCAAGAGTTCCCACAATGAGTTGCCAGCTTTAACAGGGAATTCTTTTTTCATACTAGCCCTTGAAAATGAAGAATTTCCCTTCATTTTTTGAGAAAAGCGCATTTCATCCGAAAGTTAAAAGACACTCTCCTTGACTTAGTTAGACCATAGGCTTGGCCTAGAAGCAGAGACATAAATTGGAGCAAATGATTCCAACAAAAAGATGGGCAGCGTGCAGAGAGGCAGCGAGAAAGTTGAGCGCAGTGAGAAGCCTGCCTCCAGCCCTGGGAGGAAGGATTCTCTCAGCAGGGGCTGAGGAGCACGAAGTTGCCACCCTGGACTGACAGTCTGTTCTCACCCAGCAGAGGCCTTGAAGGTACAGCAAGTCTAAACAAACCCACCCACAGGGTCTCCGCACATGTCCCCGGTACAGCACACGAGAGCTGCCACCCCAGGACTCGCACACAACAGAAGCTCATGATGTTGCAGAATGCATTTGCTTGTGTTGTGTCTATCATTTTAGGGCTTCCAACAGCTGCTGGAAATGTGACTCCAGCCCCTGGGGCTTGCCTGTCTGCTTACCTCTGTAACCCAGGGCCAAGCTCACTGCCTGACACACCGCAGGCTCCCCATAAATGCCTCTAGAGTAACTGAATGAATACACTCACTGCGGGTGCCCCATAGAGAGCCTAGGTGGTAGGTTGACAGTCAAGTGATTTTTATGATGTGCATTACAATAAATGCCCAGCAGAGGTCAGAGGAGAGTCTTTGGGGGCTAAGTCGGTAATTCCATCGACAAAATATTAAAGAAGCTAAAGGGAAGAAGAAGGCAATGTTTGCTGGGAATGTCTCATGTCTGCCAGGCATTGTGCTTGGGCCTCACTTGTGTTTTCCCTCTGAATGCTCAGGACTCCCTTCCACATAGATGCTTTCCAATCTATCTTGAAGTGAAACCCCCCAACTGCTCCCTGTCTCCTGAGTTTTTCCAACATGGACTTTAATTACAAGATTCTTCTTTTCCTTCTCCTCTCATTCTAAACATTAACCTTCCCATGCAAACCTGCTATGTAGGAGATGGTTCCCACCAAATCACAGGTAAATGAGAGGATTAACAACCACAAAAATCCAAAGAGACTGAATTCCCCAAGACATTCAAACTTGAGAACCAGCACTAACTTCCCAGCACCTCACCCAGTGCACGCGCGAGGGCTCTGCCCTCGAACAGCACCGCCTTTGTTAAAGGAGGGCTCACGAGCCTCACTATCCATTCTCCTCACTGTCCCTACCACGCCTTGTGCTGTGAAAGGCACATCCTGTCTACGAGAAAGTGGCTCGACATGTCTGGGCAGAAGTTTTCCAGAAACTTCTGATCAGCCTACACAGGTCACCTCTACAAAAGACAGAGAGTCTATTTCCTGTCTTGATCAATAGTTGGGGGCTTTCTTATGAAAATCTGCTGACAAAGTCAGACGGGGGAAAGAACATCGTCCCCCGAGCCAGGTACTTTGCTACTCAGATAGGTGCTGGCTCCAGCACGCTTGGCAGCGAGTCACCATCCTCCGCCAGCCAGGAGGACACCCCCGGCCGACATGAGCTGCTCCAACCAGCGTGCTCGCCGTTTTCAGGAAGGTCAGAGAGCAGCACGGCGGAGCAGTGCTGTACGTGGCAGCTCCTGGGGGCCGCCTTACACCTACTGCACATGCTGCTGTCAGCTCACCATCAACCGCAGCCAATGACCCCCTTCAGGCAGCTGCAGCCACCCCCCACCACCCCAGCACAGGGCAAGCTGAGGGGCAGACAGCCCCTCTGGCAGCTGGAACATCTGGCCCACTGAAGAACAAACGAGATCCTGGGGCTCCAGTGTGTTTTTATGGGGCTTATACAATGGTGAGGAGAGACAGTAGTTCAAAACGAAAGCAGAGCGAGCATTGTGAGGTTATGAGGCCACACCACAGAATTAGACTTTTATAAATATTTCTGAGATGACATTTTTCTATATTTTCTTAACAAAACTCGTAGTATCTGGTCTAATTCCCAGGTGACACGAAGGCTAGCCCCAGACGACCCGGATGACCAAACTATCAGGAGCAGCGTTATCAGGAACCCAGAGCCCCGCGGCTCTTTCCCTCCCTCCCACACCTGGGAGCTCCCCAGCTTTGCTCGGTGACAAAACCCACATAATGGCGGGGCTCCCTGAGGAGAGCGCTGGGGAAGGACAGGGCCCAGGCGGAGCTGCGACTGCTGTTTCGGTCACGGGTACCCAGAGCCTGTGCCCAGAGGAGCTCTACTCTGAGGAGCCCTGCAGCGAGCAGCCTGGGGCAGAGGGTGGTTAGTGACCCCAAAACCAGTGACTGCATTCCCAGGAGACCCTCCGCTCACCCCATGACACTGCTAACGTGCACTCCTCCGGTTCTCTGGGGAGACCAGGCGACACTACCTTCCTTACCCTGACAGGCTTGGGCGCAGGTGAGGAGAGACAGCTGGGCCCTGGGGGGGGGAAGCAGGAGGGAGCAGGCTATTTTGCCTCCATCACTAACCTGCTGTAGAGGGTGGAGTCGGTGAGGACGGAGATGTGAGAGGTGAGCTGGCCCCAGATCCTGCTAAGAGAAAACACAGAAACGCGTGTGGGGACTAAGGAAAGACACGTGGAATTTGACCTGAGTGGAATTTGCCGGAGAATCTTCCGGGGCTTAGTGGGCGGCCTTGTGCCTAAAGCTGAGGGACAGAGAATTCAGGGCCTGGACCAGGGACCAGCGGCTCCCAACCAGCACAGGGCTAGGTCAGGGCTGCGCTGCTCCCCACCGCTTGCTCATTTGAAACCAACTCTGCAAAGCCACCAGCTATGCATTTGGCTGCAGCCCCGCTTCCTGACCCACGCCCCTTTCCTGGTCACGGATGACAGACGGCAGTGCCTCAGCAGGCAGGGCCAGAGTGCAGGCGATCTTAGGAGGGGAGAGTGCCCACAGCATCTACCAGCAACGCCGTGTACAAGCTCCATTTCATCCGCAGGTACATCCGTTGGGTAGGGGCAGCCTATTCTGTGTGTGGATTTCCCGGCCTTTTCTTACCCAAAATTCAAGGAATACCCTTATTTACTTTAACACAATGTGCATATGCCCCTGTGTCGCATGCATTTTCTGTACCCGGTCACCTTGTTGTATTTCAAATCTTCCCAAGTTCTCCGCATCTCCCCAGGGCTCAGCAACCCCCAGAACACACCCCGCGGGCCTCACGTGGAAGTAGTAGCCCGATGAGCAGGCAGAGGCTCCCCCAGGAGCCGCCTCCCCCACTCGGAGGGTTAACCACCGCGGAGGGAGGGCTGTGACCATGCCCCAGACCATGCCGCTGGCTGTTCGGGGGAAGCCTGCACCCTCCCCTCCCCCGCTGCCCACAGGGCACGCGGACCCGGCACGGGCACTGGGCACGAGGAGACACGTCCTCCTGCACACCCCCCTTCCCCGCCTCCGCTTTCTCCCACCTCCCCACAGACTATGAGGCGTTTTACCGGAAGAGGAGGTAGAGCTCAGCCGCCCTGTCTCCTACTGCTTGGCATGCCAGCTGGATGGTAAAGGGGAGAAGACTGAACTCGTGGTTCCCACGGGCTGTGGAGAAGATCTGCCCATTTCCATCAACCGCTGCTTGCTCTCCTAGACTCCCGCGGGCACGGCGCCTCGGAGTCCCCGGGACCCTCTGCCGCCGCTGGCACAGGCCTCGCAGGCAGGCAGCTGCCTCAGGGAGGTGGGAAACAGCCAGGCTTTCTCTGCTTTGTAAGAAGCTGGCTGCTGCGCAGAAGGACCACCACTCAGACATGCTGGTTGGAGACATGGGTCCTAGGGACGATACTGACCGGCCATGTCCGTCCCATCCACCGTGGAGGAAACAGACCTCCAGCTGTGGGATTGTCACAGACAGACCTCCAGCTGTGGGATTGTCACAGACAGACCTCCAGCTGTGGGATTGTCACAGACAGACCTCCAGCTGTGGGATTGTCACAGACAGACCTCCAGCTGTGGAATTGTCACAGACAGACCTCCAGCTGTGGAATTGTCACAGACAGACCTCCAGCTGTGGAATTGTCACAGACAGACCTCCAGCTGTGGAATTGTCACAGACAGACCTCCAGCTGTGGGATTGTCACAGACAGACCTCCAGCTGTGGAATTGTCACAGGCCACACGTCCTCCAGCCCTCTCCCCTCGCAGCCTCCACAGGCATGCAGCCTGCCTGTGTCCTCACGGGGACCTCCAGGGCCTGGCCTCCCTCCTTCTCTTTCCTTCTAGTCTCCTCCCCCCACCCTCTCCCGCCACCCCACGCCCTTTTCTGGCCTGGACTCTGCAGGCAGTGGAGTCAGCATGATTCTCACCTTCTTTGAGGAGTCCACTCTCCTCCCAGCTCTTCTCATTCCTAGCTCCGCCCACTCCACCTACACTCTCTGGCCGGGGCTAGCCTGCCTGTGTGCCACTCGGGTTCTCCCCATGCCCCCTCCCCCCCCCCACATCCCCTTACCTGGCACAGGCCTTCTCCCTGACTTCCCGGAGAAGATCTGAGGAAGTTTCTCTCGGTTTCCTCCCTTCCTTTGCCTTTAAATGCCTCTACCTTTCGCCTGCCCCTCCTGGCTCCTGCCTCCAGGAAGAGATGGATGGGCTTCCTCCAAGGCCGAGACTGACCCCTGGGCTCTTGATGCCGAGTCCTGGGCCTTACGAGACCTTTCACCCCAGCTCTCTCTCTCTTGCATGTTGAGTTTCTCTCTCCCTGCTAAGCCCTCCTCCTGCCTAAAAGCATATGCAGCTAGCCCTGGGGTGGCTTGGCTGGTTGGAGCATCGTTCCAGCACCGAAATGGTTGTGGGTTTGATTCCCAATAAGGGCACATTCTTAGGTTGCGGGTTCAACCCACAGTCAGGGAGCATAAGGGAGGCAACTGATTGATGTTTCTCTCTCACATCGATGTTTCTGTCTCTCTCTAACATCAACAACACAAAGAAAAAAACATATCCTTGGGTGAGGATTTTTTTTTAAGTATATGAAGCTATTTCTGAGACTAAACCAACCTCCCGTTCCCTGGCCTTCCAGGGCTAAGCTCCAGCTGATTTGTGGGTAGGAGAACTGGAAGGTCTCAGGCATCATCAATTTGGCCCTAATCTCCAGAGAGGGGGACACTGAGGCCCCAAGCCTGAGGCGCTGGGAGAGGGGCCACCAGGAGTGGCGGGATGACTGCCAGCTCAGGACAGTGCTCTCAGCCCCGGCCCTCTGGAATGGTGCTCTCTGCCAGCCCACACACTGTGGCGCCGCCCTTAGTGAGGAGGCTGCTGACCCAGGGCCCCGAGGTCCCTTCCAGCCCTCGAGCTGTGTGAGCCATGATGCTGCCACATCCTTCGGGGACAGAATGCTTTTGTTTTCTTCACTTGTGGCCACACTCTGGCTACCAGAACCCAAGACCCCCCGACCAACTACAGGCCCCTGGTCCCAGCCTGGGGGTGCTGGTTCCCATATAATCCATAACCAGTTACCTGAATTATTGGAGTTGCTATATTTTGCTGAATGTTCTTCACTATTTTCAATGGCAGATCGTTTTGACTTCTTTAAAAGTAAAAAGAGAAAAGTGGGGGGAAAGCAGAGAGTAAACACAGTGAAGCTGAGAGTTAGGATAAAAATATTTTCTAGGCACGCAGTTAAACTACCCACACACAAGGTCATAGTCAGCCTCGTAACTTAACACGGAGAAGAAGTCACAAGCCGAAGCCAAAGGGGAAAGTAACCACAACCTGCTGACTACCATCGCAGGCCAATCACTGCCCCAGGTACATTCGGCACAATCAGCCCAGGCAGCCAGGAGACTACGGCCCATTTCTTTCCTGATGTTATGTCACTCCTTTTTAAAAGCTGTGAACTGCTGAAACCGGTTTGGCTCAATGGATAGAGAGTCGGCCTGTGGACTGAAAAGTCCCAGGTTCGATTCCAGTCAAGGGCATGTACCTTGGTTGCGGGCACATCCCCAGTAGGGGGTGTCCAAGAGGCAGCTGATCGATGATTCTCTCTCATCGATGTTTCTTTTCTTTCTTTTTTAAAAAAATATATTTTATTGATTTTTCACAGAGAGAAAGAGAGAGGGATAGTTAGAAACATCAATGAGAGAGAGACATCGATCAGCTGCCTCCTGCACACGCCCCACCGGGGATGTGCCCACAACCACAGTACATGCCCTTGACCAGAATCGAACCCGGGACCCTTCAGTCCGCAGGTTGACGCTCCATCCACTGAGCCAAACTGGCCTCGGCTCTCATCGATGTTTCTAACTCTCTATCCCTCTCTCTTCCTCGCTGTAAAAAATCAATAAAATATATTAAAAATAAATAAATAAATAAATAAATAAATAAAGTCACCTGCAACTAGTTTTGGCTTTCCAGGAGATATAGCACAAAATCTGCCCTTCGCTAAATGTGCACCGTTAGCCTAGAACTTCTAGGTGGAACCAGAACCTTCTCCACACAGAGACCGCAGGCTTACCTTTCGAGCTAAAATCTTCCTCTTCTTTCTTTCTTCTTCAGATCCATGGTGCGACTGAGCTCTTGTCAGTCTTCGATGCTGGTGAATCTAAAAGAGAATGCAATTCGCCACAAACGTAAGTGAACCAATGGAAACCTACCGTGTTTTGCCGAATCGAATTGTCTGGATGAAAAGACTTCCCCTGCCCCAAGGTCAGGACTGAATGCCTTGGAGAAGGGTAAGCCGGGGACACACACACACACACACACACACACACACACACACACACCTTCCTCACTTCCCTCAGTTCCTTCCTGCCTCCTCTCTCACACAGAAGATGAGTGTGGTCCCCAGCACCTCTGAGCAGGGACCAGGCATGCCCACCATGACCCAGCTGTCCCGATCATAAAGGATGTCCACCCTTTATGGATCTGCTTATTTCCCAGCAGGCTGAGCTCCTCAAGGAAGGACATGAAGGATTCACCTGTCTCATAGCACTGAGCCTGGAGCCTGGTGCAGAGCAACTAGCAAGAAATACTTGTTGCATGAACAATCAGTTAAAAGTAATCACTGGCCGTGGCCGGTTTGATCAGTGATTAGAGCATCGATCCACAGACCGAAGGGTTGTTGATTCAATTCAAGGGCATGTGCCTGGGTTGTGGGTTCAATCCGTCCCTGGTCTGGGCATGAACAGAAGGCAACCCATCAATGTATCTCTCACGTAGATGTTTTTCTCTCTCTTCTCTTTCCACTCCACCGCTTTCATTATCTATAGAAATCAATGGAAAAAAATATCCTCACTCCTCAGGGTATTACCAAAATAAATAAATAAATAAATACATAAGTGAATCATCAGAAATTCCAGGCAGAGGGGGACAATATTTACAGATCAAAGAGCAATAAGGAACTATACGAGATTTACCTGTTTCTGTTCTTCAATTAGTCTCTTTTCTATACATTCTTTGGCAATTCTCAAGGCCTCTTTTAACTTTGTAGGGATCTGAAAGAGAAATAGATAATTTATTGAGGAAAACGACTGGAGATGCTCCCAAATCCTGGTTTTAGAGAAGGACAATTGGTTATCAAGAGGGAGGGCGTTTGGAATGAAATCAGTTACAAGTTGTCCACTTGAATCCTGTCCTGGGCAAGAGAGGGAGGGCGGGAGGGACACTGCTCAGTTGCCTCCTATATGTGCCTCAATTGGGGATCAAACCCGCAACCTAGGTATGTGCCCTGACCAGGAATCTAACCCGAAACCTTTTGGTATACGGGGCAATGCTCCCACCAACTGAGCAGCCTGGCCACGGCTGGAGGCATTTTTGATAGTCACAGTGTGCGGGGTGCAGGGGCAATACTAGTCACATCCAGTGGTTACAGGACAGGGATGGTGCTTAATATCCTACAATGCACAGGACAGCCCCCATTAACAAAGAACTACCTGGCCCAATACGTCAAATGCCGTGCTGAGAAACCCTCCTTAGGTAAACGGCTGGTATTTGAAAAGCAAAGTAAGGCATCAACCTGGTGTTCGGGGCACCAAAGGCCCTCCTCGCTCCACACCACACACACCACAACCCCGGACACCCCTTCAGGCTGACAGCATTTTTTTATAACTGTATTTATACCATTCCTCCCTTGGCCCAAATAATAATAATTTTCCATGCTACTGCGATGTCTTGGTAAATTTTACTTTTGTTAGATAAAAAATACTTCATCAACTAGATGCAGTATGAATTATTAAATTATTCTCTAATTATAGGACATTTAGATTGTTTTCAAATTTTCTTTATTGTAAGTACCAGACCTTCTCTTTTTTTAACTAAAAAAAGTGCTCACTTTCAAAGTCAACTTATGTCATAAACCAAAGCATGATATGATTTGCTTTACCTTAAACTGTGGCTTTTCAGAAGTGGTTAGGAAAACATCACTGAATAATCTGTAAGGAGAAGGAAAACACAAAAACAGAATCTTAAAACAGGTGCACCCTCCAAAGATGATCAAAGCAGAACGAGACATCTGTAGCCACAAAGTCCCACATCCCTCTCCCCCACCAGGCCTGGCCCCACCCACCATTTCATGTTTATATCACACTCACAACGTCCAAGGCACCCAGCGAGGCGGGGGGGGGGGGGGGGGGGGGGGGGGGGGGAGGGGGGGGGAACCCCACTGGTTTCCAGGGCACTGGGTCAGCTGCATATGGGAGATTAACCCTTTCATGCTGCACAGTAAATTAATTTACACTTAAAATAATATATGCAGTAGATATTTCCAGATAAAATAACTGTCCCCCTCCTTTTTTCAGTCCCAGAGGAGGATAACATTTATTCTAGAACTCATTAACATAAAAACATGCAAGTAAGTAGAAAGCAATTGCTCTGATTAAAATCTAATGAGAAAATCATTTTCTTCTAAGAAAAGTAGTGTTTCTTGCTCTCTTAAAAAAGAAAGAGCAGCTTTTAGAACATAACTACTTTCTCTTCAAAAGTATGCATTAAAAACTGCAGCCTGCGGAATTCTGGGCTGTGTTGGCTAAAGCAGGTCGGAGAGGGGAAGTTGCTTGGGCAGCGCCGGAGCTGTGTGAGGAGGCTTTCCTTGACCAGTTCCCCTTTGCCATCAGGAACCCCGTGGCAGGGAGAGATGGCAGGCTAACCTCTCCCCACCAGGGTCCTGGTCCAGTTACTCCCAGACAACACATCTGAACCGGACACAGTGCACACCTCCCCAAGTGCCATTCTCAAGGCGGAAGGCCCCGGGGCAGAAAGACGTACGTAAGGGAATACTATTGGACCCACTTTAGAGCTGGAGGGCTGGGAGGAGACACAAACTGAAGTAAGTTAACGTGGTTACAGGCTGTCTCCAACGACAAATGCAGTCTGTCCTGAAAGCCCGTGAGAACCGCTTTGCTTCCCTGACTGGATCTGCTTCCCCACGCACACCGTTATTAACGGAGCTGTCACACCCACGGGTCAGGGACGCGGCTGCTGTTCCTCGGCGTCCCCAGGGCCTAGCGCGGGGCCTGGGCTCTAGCAGACCCTCTAGAACCTGAACTTCCTGCTCCCCTCGGGACTCCGCTGTGTGCACCTCTCACTGTCCCTGCCTGTTTCCCATTATCGCTTCCGCAGCATGTTGTGTCCTTTTACAGCAAGCTGGTGCACACCAAGCACTGGGCGCATCACATGGCACGAGATGCTCACAAAATAAAATAGAAGCTGAATCAGTAGTAACCTCAGCTAACATTTAATAAGCACTTATTAAGTGCCAGGCACGGTACTGGGAATCGTCTCATTAAACCCTCTAAGAACCCTGTGAGATGGGGACTATTATCGTCCCCATTGTACAGATGAGGAGACTGAGCTCCCAGAGGTTAGGGAACCTGCCCAAGGTCCCCCAGGTAGAAGTGGTGAGGCTGGGTCCGCCCCCAGGTGCGTCTAATCTCAAACACACCCTTCCTCCTCCTCCCCCTCCCCCTTCTCCTCCTGGGTCCGCCCCCAGGTGCGTCTAATCTCAAACACACCCTTCCTCCTCCCCCTCCTCCGCCTCCTCCTCCTCCTCTTCTTTTTTTGAGAGAGAGTATGTTTATTAAAGCTGGGGACAGTGAATCAAGGAAGGGCACAGGGTAGAAGCATCAGGTGTGACACACCTTTCTTCCCGCCCCTGCCTCTCCAGGAAGGGACAGAAAATGTACCTATAGGAAAGGCCCGAAGCACTATTTCAACCGCCCTAATTGCCTCCTCACACCCCGTGTGGAGTGAATGTCTTCTGAGCTGTATGCCCTGCGCAGTGCCTGGTCCCTGTCAGATGTTCAGTAAACATCACCCAGTGAGAAAGTGAACAAACCAGTACACAGGCAGCCAGAAACACACGCCCTCCGCACAGAGGGCTGACCCCAAGGCCAGTGGCTCATGAGCCAGCCACAGCTGGCCCAGTGGTGCCCGAAACAGGCTCCTGGAGGACAGCCGCGTGAGAGGCCCTCCAAGGGGGGCTGCCACCGGACACACACACGATGCTCACACGGACAGGGAGAGACACGCACACGAGGTGGTCAAAGGAGAGCCGTGAGCCTGAGGTAGCACACACAGAGGTCACCAGGAAAGGTCGTGACAGCATGCTGCAGGGACTGTCAGCAAGGACCACCACGGAGTCTCTGCGAGGGCACCGGGTGCTTGGGCTGGTGGTCGGCGTTCACCCAGTCATGCACATAAGCAAGGCGTGCGGTTCACTTACGGCATCTGCAAGAGCCGGGAGACGGTAGGCATGCCATTTTTACAGGCTTCACAAGACAGCGTAGACTCCAACACGGCCACTTGAAATGAACAGATACACACTTTAGTTCCACAGAGCATGCTGGCATGTCACCCGGCGATGAAAAGTTTGACATCGCTTTGCAACAACTGTCTGCGGGCTGATTGGGACAGCGTCAAAACTCTCCTCGCAGACAGAGGGGGGACGCGGGGCGGAGACACTGGCAGCTCTGGCTGCCGATGACTCAAACTAAGCGGTTTAGAAACCACAAGCCGACAGAGAGCCAAACAGACTTCAAAGACAGTGGGGGGAAGGATTCACAATAGCATTCCTAAAACTGCTCTCTGAAAAGAGAAGTAAACACTAAACAGAAGTAAGAATTCTGAGTTCCAAAGTCATTTTGCTGGTGGCCTGCTTTCAATCAAAACCAGCACGCAAAATGCCGACACCTTGGCTGACATAAACAAGCAGCCAGGTTTTCCTCCTCAGGTCCCTGGTCAGTTTCAGCTGTGCAAACTCCACACACAGCAGCCTCGGCGCCTGTTCTCGTGATTCAAGAGTCTCGAACCAACTCACTGAACACAAAACTAGCAGCTGGTGGAGGGCTGACTTGCACACCTCGAGGCTCCGAGGTGCAGGAGCTACCCTGCCCTCCCCTCTGTGCTCCAGCAGTGAGCTCTGAGCGGGCTGCGGAGGGGATGAGAGGACGCCTGGTGAGTCTATCGGCTCCCCATCCCTCCTTCCTAACGCTGCCTCTGCCGGTCCCCAGCTCTCCTCAGTCCCCCAGGTAATGCTGGGAGCTCCTGAATTCAGCTGCCAGTGTCTGCTTTCCTGTCTGCCTTTCCTCGCTCTGGGCCTGCTGGGCTCCCATTGCCCAGGTGGCCGCCCATGGCCCCCCTGTCCCAGGTGGGTACAGTCCAGCCCCGGTCTGACCCCTGACACCTGCCAGAGCCCTCAAGAATGGCTTCAAATGGCCTGATCCTGGCTTCTCCTTCCAGATCAGACCTAGCCTGGCCACACCTCTCTTTACACGCTCCTGTCAGAGTCTAATGCCTGCTACAAAAATTCCCCTGGCTCAGAGAGCCTGACAAAGGGACAAGCCATCTGAAATTTCAGTGGAAACCATGGAAGTGAACGACTCGGAACGGTTTTGCTTCCAAAAATTTGGATAAAAATTTCTGGCTGCGAAGCATGACCGCTTCCTCTGGGTCTTTCCTGGACTCTGGAAAAGGGGGGAGTCGCTCTGCAGATGACCAGGGCCTGGAAGACCCCCGCCAAAACCCCATACTGACCCACAGCCGTAGACGGGGCCGCAGGGAAGGAGTCCACGGGCACCGTGTCCGGGGGCCGTCCGTAGGTCATCTCGTACAGTAAGTGGCCGAAGCAGTGGACGTCCACGCTCTCCAACGTCTGTGGGAGGAGAGAGAGCAGCAGGGCCCTGCTCAGTTCCGCTCTGTGAGCCCCAGTGCCCTGCCCTCGGCTCCCCTGGGAAACACGGCCCGGATGACCCCGCTCCCGATGGGCAGTGAAGACGCAGCTCACGAGGCGTGGCTCTGACCAAAGGTCGCGGTCCCACCCCCATGGTCTTCCTATGCCCCCTTGTCCCACCGAGGACAAGCCCCTTGGAGATATGGCGACGCTTGGTGGGGGAAACAGCCACGGGCAAGGCCCACCCCAGCTGCACCTGTCACTGCTTCATGCACCTTCCTTACATGGGCAGGTCAGGGGGCCTGGCCACGGGGATAATTTATACCTCACAGCACCTGCTGTTTCATTACTTTCAGCAACGTACATTGATTTTCCGGAATTGTGAGAAGTAAGATCGGTAGAAGGAGGGAAGGCCCAATAAGGAATTCTCCAGGTCCAGCAGCCGGCACGTGTCCCCATCCAGCATCACATTGGAGGCGTGGAGGTGCCCATAAGGGAATCCCTTGTCATGTAGGAACTTGAGCACCTTAAAAAAAAACATGTACACGTTACATTTCCCCCCAACTCGTTCAGATGTAAGATAGGTTAAGCTTTGCTTTTTAAGTCAATATATTTTGAAACAAAACCTGACCCGTCACTGGGGAGATTCCTAAAGAAAACTGCCCCCACAGTCCACTTCTCCAGAAGAAGCTGCTGCGGAGAGCTTTCCAGCTGTGAGATGCAAGGCCACGCTCCCTCCTTCCAGAGCACAGAGAGGCGGCTGCGTCTGTCCGGGGTTAACAGCTTTCTGCCAAAGGCCTCTGTTTAAGCACTTCCTCATCCCAACAGGCCAAGGCCCCTTCAGGGCAGAGTCTGGACCTCCTCCTGGAGGATTAAAGCTAGCAGGGCAGTGCTCCGGCGAGTTGTTCAAGGAAAGGGGCTGAACTGGAAGCATCTCTGGCCCAATCTCACCTTAGAATACACTTGGCTGCTCATTAACAGAAACACATGACAGACTCTCACAACATGAAGCAACCTTCGTAGCTGCCACATAATGAACAGAGGCTCCCCTGGTAGTAAAAGGTGCCCAGGACGGTCCATGAGAAATGAAAAAGGCATTACAACTTCTCTATTTGTTTTGTTTCTGATCTCACTCTTAACATACAATGTACAAAGTATGTTAATAGTAGTACATGAAGATAACAGTTAAATATATGCAACACTAGTGGGGGTTGTGCTTACATTGTATTTGCTGATAGGGTGCACAATCAGAGAGCCTGGAGAACACTGCTCTGATGTGATGTGGGAAAGGCTTTCATGCTAATTGCACCTCTGTAAGGGAGCCACATGGATGGATGGATGGAGATATATATATATATAAAACAAAATCAAGAATCTTGGCACAGCAGAAACTGGTTTGGCTCAGTGGTAGAGCGTCGGTCTGCGGACTGAAAGGTCCCGGGTTCGATTCCAGTCAGGGGCATGTACGTTGGTTGCGGGCACATCCCCGATGGGGGATGTGCAGGAGGCGACTGGTTGATGTTTCTCTCTCATCAACGTTTCTGGCCCTCTATCTCTCTCCCTTCCTCTCTGTAAAAAATCAATAAAATATATTTTTAAAAAAACTAAAAAAAAAGAATCTTGGCACAGCTCAGCCAGCGTGACTCAGTGGTTGAGTGTCAACCTATGAACCAGGAGGTAGAGGTTCGATTTTTTTTTTTTAATCAATCTTTATTATTCATATTATTACAAAGGTTCCTCATTTCTTCCCCCTTCCACCAGGTTCCCATCCCACACTCCACCCCCTTCCCACCCCCCATTGTCCTCATCCATAGGTGCACAGTTTATGTTCAGTCTCTTCCTCCCTCCCTTTCCCCGAGAACAGTCAGTCCACTCCCCTCCCATATCACCGACTCTACTACAATGAACCACTATTATTGTTCATTAGAGGTTCGATTACCGATCCCTGGCACATGCCAGGGATGTGGGCTCTATCCCCAGTAGGGGGCATGCAAGGGGCAACCAATCTATGATACTCTCTCATCATTGATGTTTCTATCTGTCTCTCCCTCTCTCTCTGATATCAATAAAAACATTTTTTTAAAAATCTTATCACACAGATAAAAATCAACCAAAATAACACAAAGGTTGGTGCCCACATAGTTAAGTTCTTAAAAGTCAGACATGAGTCCAGCAGCGAAGCTTTTTGGAATTTTGTAGCTCTAAATTAGTCTTTGTCTCAAATGTTTGCTTTTTTGGCAATGCCATCAGTTTATAAACAATCAGACACCTTGAACTACTTTGGAAATTGCTTAAGAACTTTCCATGCCCGACCAGAGTGGCTCAATGATTAAGCATCCATCCATGAACCAAGGTCAGGGCACATGCCCGGGGTTTCAGGCTTGATGCTTAGTGGGTGGCGTGTAGGAGACAGCCTATTGA
The DNA here is from genome assembly GCF_964339955.1 of Pipistrellus hanaki. NCBI lineage: Eukaryota > Metazoa > Chordata > Mammalia > Chiroptera > Vespertilionidae > Pipistrellus > Pipistrellus hanaki. Next base: position 18,594,422 of record NC_140515.1, read on the forward strand.
TGATATTTCTCTCTCATCAATGTTTCTGTCTCTCTCCTTTCCTCTCTTTCTAAGAAATCAATAAAATTATTAAAAAAAAGAATACTGGAATGCTGGGTGAAATTCCAATGCAACTTAAAAATTAAACACCTCTTACCTCTAATATTTGCCGCCCATATGTTTTTATTTGCTGGAGTTCCAGGCCTTGAATCTTCTTAGGGTTGCAGTACTTTTTAAGGAAGGGGTCTTTTGGTTTTGACTTTGGAGAAAAACAAAGAGTATGTAAGAGAGCAGCAGCAGAAAGGTCAGCTGCTCCCAGGCTCCCCGCAGGCAGGCTCAGCAGAGGGGGCGCAGTGCAGGAGGCGGGCTTTAGAACACAACAGTCCGTGCAGCGGGTAGGAAGAGGCTGGCCTGGGTCTCATCCCCTTTCTGTTCAGTGAAGATGTGCCTACCTTGGCCTTAGCTGACCCCAAAGTCTTATATACTGTTAGAATGTTTCACTATTATTTAAAAAAATTTCCCCCAACTTTGAGATAGTTTGATATTGCTTTGTTAAATGAAAGACACAATTTTAAAATGAATCCAATGCAATGGACATCATCATTAAACCTCCCCTCATGTGGGAAAGGGAATGCTTTTTAACCAAACTGAATAATACTTATTACTAGATTCAAGATAAATTTAAAATAACACCCTCAGCTCCTGAACCTTAGGAATAGAGCATCTATATAACAGGTTCCAAAGGGACTTGAAAACTTCTTTCCGACCATGAACTTGTCCAAGTACCTTATAGATCAGGTCCTTCAGAGTGCCTTTTTCATTAAACATCCTAATAAGCAATGCTGAGGACTCGTTAGCTGTGGCAAAGGTGACCCGATAGATGTAAGGGTGCTGCCAAAACAAGAAAGGAAGTCACGTTTATCTGCATCGGCACATAGGTCCTTTCACACCAGGATCTGGCTATGCAGAGTCTCAGACCATCTTGGTGTTTCACTGCATAAAAATGTGAGGATATTCCCCGAACACAGGGCATTTCCCAGGTATCAGATGAGCAACCTGTACATCTTCCTTTAGATGGGAGGAGGGACATAAACAGTAAGGACAAAAGGAATTGGTAACTTATGTGACAAGCTTCACAGGGAAGGCATCTGCTTTGATACACATATTCTCCAAGTTCAAGCAAAAGTGTGATGGAAAGTCTGAGTTTCTGGAGCAGTGATTTTAATATCCTGCCTGTATAAATTGGTAAAGAATACAGCCAAATCCTAGGACAACCACGTGGGGACAGGATAAATGTGTCCTCATTCACAGCTTTACCCAACATTCCACACTGCTGCACAGTGCCCAGCCAGGGGGCATGACAGCAGAAAACACGCAGAAGCAGCATTTTGGGGAACTTGGTCATTTCCCAAAGCAGCTCCATGAATCTTCCAGTTCTCCTGAAATACGCAATGTGATGACTCAGTGTCCTCTTGAGATGGGAACTGACGTCAACCAAGTGGGTGGGGTGTAAGACAAATTATTAATGACTGAAGGTATTCATATGAGCTGAAATGTTGGTTACATGAACCAGTTGGCTCCGGACAGGGGTTACAATGTCCATTAGCTCAAAAAAGTACCATGAAAATTTAAATGCAAGGGAGCTGAGCTGCGCAAAGATTTGGGGACCAGAGGTCCAGTGGGTTGAGGGGTGGAAGGATGTGCCCAGGAAAACATGGTAATTGATTATCAAGTTTCTCTTAACCATCACATAAGAACGGTTTCTGGTGACATTTTAATAGCTTTACTGAATTATAATTCACATAGCATTCCAATTCTTCTATTTAAAGTGCACAGTTCAATAGTTTTCAGTATTTTCAGAGTTGTGCAATTATCACACAATCTAATTTTAGAACATTTCCTCACCCCAAAAAGAGACCCAAGGGATAAATAAAAACCCTTGATCCCTACAGATTTTAATAAAAAAGGGACAATGCCCAGCCAGCATGGCTCAGTGGTTGACCGTCAGCCTATGAACCAGGAGGTGATGGTTCAATTCTAGGTCAGGGCACATACCCAGGGTGTGGACTCCATCCCCTGTAGGGGGTGTGCAGGAGGCAGCTGATCAATGATTCTCTCTCATCACTGATGTTTCCATCTCCTTCTCTCTCCCTCTCAGAAATCAATACAAATATATTTTAAGGGGAGAGAGGGGCGCGCGCAAGAGGAAGTGCTTCCTTACAATACAATGCCAACTAATAAATATAAGAGGAATAATAGGGTTAGAAAGTCTCAATGATTGCTAAAATTAGTGGGTTTGAAAAAGAATGAGATATTTATAGTCTCAAAATATCTCCCTATAATTACTTATTAATTCTAGTTGTTTATCTTAAGAAAATAATTAAGGATGGATACAAACATTCAGCTAAAATTGTTCACTATGGATTTTTTTTAAAGGAAAAAACTGGAGGTGATCCAAATATCTAGATTCACTGAGTAAACTGAGGTATAGCCAATGCTAATTCTATGCAGCCAGTAATAATGATAATATGCTATATTTTTTAAAATAAAAGATGTCCAAGGTTTAATATTAACAAAAAAATCAGGTTTTAAATATGTATAGAATGTGTGTGTGTGTGTGTGTGTGTGTGTGTGTGTATTCTAAAAAAGTAACATATTTCTGGTTAGTTGAAAACAGGGGTGAGTTTCCTTTCTTTTTTCTATTTTTTTTGCTTATCTGTGTTTTCTGACTTTTTTGCAATTAATATGTATCACTTGTCTGCACTACCTTCTTTTTAAAAAGCATATCCATTAAAAGAAATTTAGAATTGAGTGCTGCCAGCCTGAGTCACACAATTAATCAGACTCAAAGACCACAGCATTTTTCTTGGCTTCACATTATACCTCATTAACAGCTTGGTTTTGCTAGCTTGACAAGACACTCTGTCTTCAAAAACAAACTTGCCAACAGATTGGACAGGTCAGCGTCACTGCTCGGCCATGACTGACTCCCCACATCCTCGTGCAGACCACAGATAAAGAACATCAGCACTAACTCAGCTTCCTGAAGACATCCTGCATCTATTCTGAAATATACTGATGTGGTTCTTTTCATCGAATGCCTGGGATTAGAATTGTGGATTAGCCTAAATAACGCCAGGTATTCCTAAACACCACTTGGTTAGCCTGTGAGAATAGTAACTCAGCCAGCAAAAGGGTTATTTTGCCTTTCCCTCATGCAGCTTACCTAAACCCACATTAGTTGTTTTCTCAGGCTTTTCATTCCATTGATATAAACATCTTCACCAACAACAAAGTGGCTAGTTCCTATTCTGATATTTGCTTAAAACTCACTCTACATTTAAATTACCACATTTAATGGGTCGTGTATTACAAATGCCACTTTAGTAGCCCCCAATGGATGGGACTGGCAGTAGGTGTTCTACGGAACAACTTCAGTCTGAACTAAAATCCAGTACAACTCTCCATTCTTTGAGTATGTCCAGCTCCTTCTGCCCACAAAAAAACACTGTGAATACGTCATCGGCGCCAAGAATAGAAGGACGTGTACTCACCAAACAGGAAGGCAGAAGCTTGATGAGACACTGAAGATCTTTATCTGACAGATACTTGTCAGGGCCAAGGTCAGCCTAAAAAATGGAAAGAAATGTCAAGGAGCTGCCGTTAGCCATAAAAGAAAAGAAAAGTTCCCATGTCTCTCTCTCCTTTTTGTTTGTCCAAATGTATGAATGTTAACAGAGATGAAAACCACCTAAGTCTAGCTGCCTCACAGCCTTTCTGGAGAGAAAGAATACAAGCCTATAAAAAGCAGAACTTACTTGTAATCTTACTGAATTCCATTAATCACATGTATCACCAGGACTCCCAAAGTGAGAGAAAACCAAGTAATGCCCAAGTACTTCCTTTAAAACAAACTGCAGAACTGCCAACCCCAAATGGGTTCCAGAAAACTATTCCTCTTTCTTTCCAAATGTTTATTAGTTGATCAAATATAATCACATACAAATAAGCAAATATGTAAGCAAAGTGACTTAAAATGAGGCTCCTTTGAAGTGGGACTGACCAGGCCTTAATAACATGCAGGAGCACAAAGTAATTCCATAGTCCTCGTCAATATCTGCTTTCCCAAATCCATCTAAGATCCCTGAAATGAGGCTGACACAAAAACCAGCTTACCCAGCTTAACACGAGCCGTTCCTTGGGCTGGTTTTTAATCTTCATCAAGAAATATTTCTTCCTTATCCTCCAACCTGCCATAAAAGCAGAAATGTGTTACAGCTACATAATTTTTGTGCCGATGGATGCATTTCATTGACTGAGTAATTAAAAAAAAAATTAAGCTTTGCAATATTATCCATAGCTATACAGGCACAAATAAAACAACCATTTACAATAGTAATGTTGACATGGTAAAGACTACATTAAAAACAGCAAAAAAATTACTTTATTCACAGAAACAGGAAAACAGCACTTCAGTTTAGATTTAGTGGAAAAGCAAGACGAGGAATGAGTGATTAAACCACGCTGAAGATATGTTACTTTCATCAAAATCCTCAGAGAGAGCTTGAAATAAGATTCACTAAGTAGTAAAAGTTAAGGACTGCATCCTCAAGCAATAGGGGGGCAAAAAGAAAAAGAAATCACCTGCATTTAAGAGCTCTCTTGGAATACATACAGGGAAGCGTGACAAAGAACCCAGTACAGGATCTGCCTTTCCTAACAGAATGGGCATGCCAGTTTCTCACCTATGTCTTTCAATGGTTCCACTACCTCCCACTTGGGTTCGGATCGGAAGAACATGGAAACATGTTGTAAGGCAATCTCTGCAAAGACATTTTAGAAACTCATTAGTCAAACATATCAGGAAAGTACCATACGCTTAAGATATCCTTGCAAATGAAAGTCTTATAGTCTATGACCTTATTTAAAAAACTTAATTACACACACAGACACACACAAACACACACCGAGACTAAATGCAATGTGAGATTCTAGACTGGATCTGGAATAGAAAAAGGACATTAGTGGGAAAATTAGTGAAATCTGAGTAAAATCTGTAGTCAAAAAGCACCAAAGTTAATTTTCTAGTTTTGGAAAGCATGCCATGGTTATGTAAGCTGTGACATCGGGGGAAATTGGTGAGGGTTACATAGAAACTCTCTGCACTATCACTGCCATTCTTCTGTAAATCTACAATTGTTTCAAAGTAAAAGGTTTATTAAAGAAAAAAAAGAGTATGTAAACTAGCTGGTATAAGCCAAAAATTCAATGTATGCACCAGGCCCCAACCCAAGCACAAAACTCAAAATGTGTTCTAAGGTCAGCCTGAAGAGTATTCAGTGTTGCTCCAAGTGATATTTATCCCATCCCTATTTCTCAGGGAATTATAGCTTTCACCAACAAAGAAGCGATTAGCCTTAAATATGCCCTGGAAATAAAAGCCAGCAATTTAGAAAGCCGTCTGTGTACAGCAGCAACACAGTCCTATTGTGGGAAGCGATGGCCTGCCTGTTTACTGGAAAAAGTCCCTTCCTTTTGTATTCGTTCATCATGAGAATGTTTCCTCCTTTTTTTTTTTTTTTTTTTTTTTTACTTTTATACTTTATTGATTTTTTACAGAGAGGAAGAGAGAGGGATAGAGAGTTAGAAACATCGATGAGAGAGAAACATCGATCAGCTGCCTCCTGCACACCCCCACTGGGGAAGTGCCCGCAGGAACCGAACCTGGGACCCTTCAGTCTGCAGGCCGACGCTCTATCCACTGAGCCAAACCAGTTTCGGCTGTTTCCTCCTTTTAAGAAGACATTGAGAAGAGCAAGTTCTCTGAAGTTTACCATATTAAGAAATTATCAGGATAACTGTTCCTTAGTTGTTCCTACAAAAAGCAAACAAATTCTGCAGATTCACTGTGGACTGCACCTCTGCCTCACATTAATTATAGTCCAGACAGACTGGTGAGGCGTGGGGATTGGCAAAAAGGCTCTCCACGTGTCCAAATTATCTAGGCTGGGTTCCCCTGCCGAGAGCTGGGCTCACATTATCATTTGGATGAACTTACAGTACATTCCGAGTTAAGAGGTTCAGGGAAGAAAACCCACTAGCTATTTGTTTACTGACTCAATATGTAAAGTGTCAGTCCATCCACACAGAAGAAAACATGTGAGGACCAAATACAAAGCTGACTCCGTTTACCTTAGTTCTAACTACTCCATGTGATAATAAACCATTTGGAGGGGCTGGGTTGACAGAAGCATATATGTTTTCAGTATCAACACTGGGAACTCTGGACCTCTTCCATCATTAGTGTTACAATATGTTTTTAGTATTTACAAAATAATGTGAATGTAAACAAACTTAAAAGGAATTTCTTTAAAATGAAAATCATTCATATCAACTTTGAGAGAGATCATCCTATATAATAAAAGCCTAATATGCTAAGTGTCCAGTTGTCTGGTCGGTCATTCAACTAATTGAAGTGCAATATGCTAATGATATGTTAAGGCAGCTCAACTGCTGGCTATGACATGCACTGACCACCAGGGGGCAGAGAGTCAATCAATCAACCAGTCGCTATGATATGCACTGACCACCAGGGGGCAGACACTCCAACTACGGTAGTAGGTTGGTTTGCTGCTGGGGTCTGGCCATTCGGGATTCAGGGAGACAGGCCAGACATGCCCTGGAGCCCTCCTGTGGTCCCTCCTTGGCTGGCCAACCTCCCACGTCCCTTCCCAGCCCCGATCATGCACCAATGGGATCCCTGTGCCTGGCTTGTGACCTCTCGCAATCTGGGATCTCTCGGGGGATGTAGAAGAGCTGCTTTCCGTATGATCCTGCTCAATGTAGGAGCTGCCCCCTACTGGTCAGTGTACTTCACAGGGGGAGTGCCGCTCAGCCAGAAGCTGGGCTCATGGCTGGCGAGCACAGAGGCAGTGGAGGAAGCCTCTCCCACCTCCATGGATATTCTCCAAGGTCTCCCAGACTTCTAGAGGCACAGGCAGGGCTGAGGACACCCCCCCACCCCATTGGACAAATTTCACGCACCAGGCCTCTAGAGAAAAATACTTTCTAAATGCGGTACCATGTCATTCTAAGAGACTGTGAAGAACAGTCTGTTCAAACCTAACAGTGACTCACTAGTCAAGGACATTCACTGTATGTCACTGTGCAGTGTACAGTGTTTTAGAAATGGGGTAATAGCTGTGAACAAATGGAATGTGCTAGCTTTGTTACTGGTAAGTTGAGGACTAGGAAACAGCTTTTATTCGGGAATTGTAGAGAGACATTTCCTTTCCACTCAACTATGACTTACTGTCAAGTAAATCACATGACTTCTATGCTCCCAATTTTAATCCCCCCACCCCAGACTCAGCAACACACTTCAATCCTAAGAATCCATTCCTCAGCTCAGAAGCCTTCATTGGCACCTCATTTCCTTACCAATTCAAGACCAAGCTTCTCAGCCCAGCGCACAACCTGGCTCTGGCTCCGTCTTCACACACAGATCTGCCTCCTTCAGCCCCTGCGGACTGGCGTGGCCCCACCCCTCAGCATTTTCCATTCTTGCTCATCTGTCCTTTGAGGCTCAGCCCAAACTTGCTGCTCCCTTGACCAGAAGCCCTCTCTCCCTCCCGGCACACTCCCAGTGCTGCACCTGTCCCTCTCCTTTGGGGTTCGCTCACAGGCTGCCCTGCAGTAGGGCCACTCTATTCTACCAGACCAGAAACATCGGTGGAAGGGTATACCTTAGTCTGGGTAAGCCATAGGGAAATGCCCCTCTCCCCTGGAGCTCTGCTCCTGACTCTGGACCTGGCTGACTTCAGCTCACCCCTCTGGTTTCCCTGTAGGTATCAGCTCTTCTGGGAAGCCTTTCTCCATCTTCAGATCTAGATCATCCACAACCCACCTGGGCCCTGGTCAGGCTCATGCAGAAGCCATCCAATCAATGTGCTTCTCCCACATTGATATTTCTCTCTGTCTCTCCACTCTCTCTAAAAATCAATGGGAAAATATCGAGTGAAGATTTAAAATAAATAAATAAATAAATAATCTGCAATCCTACTCCCTCTCCAACACCCCCTCCAAGGTGCTGCCCCATTTACCCTGCCATAGTGCTCTCCCTGCAGGGGGTGGGGGTGGGGTGGGAGAGAGACTATTCCTTCCTTGTCACTGTATTCCTCCTCCTGGCATCTGGAATACAGTAGGAGTTTCATGCTGCGAGAACTAAAGGTCCCAAACATGTTCAATGGGTGTGGATGCTCTCTCCTCTTAGAACATGAAAGCCATGAAAAGGACAGCATCTGGCTTCTATTCCTTTAGCACTGATAGACACGGGGGGGGGGGGGGGGGGGGGGCAGGATTCAGACTCAGTAAATGCCTGTGCTTCCCAAAGAGCTCAGACTTCTCAGCTCAAAAGTACCAGCTGCCCATGGGATGACGACAGGGAACTAACACTGACAGCCCCTACCCGCCGCCCCCCCGCGCCCCCGCGCCCCCCCCCCCCCCCCCGCAAGTCGTGCAGTTGGGCTCCAGGCCACTAATCTACAGGAAGTGGTGTTGCAGAGGCCTGCACATCCAACATCTTCTCCAATTCATCCTGCCTAGTCTGAATGTAACCCCACCCCCAACCTCTCCTTCCCTCTTTTTATCGGGGAGCCCACCACTATTGAGCTATTGAGGGATTCCTGGGGCTTTAAGACCAGAGGGAGCTTCATCACTGCTCAGTCGCTATCCCCTCCCCCAACTCTTGTTTTATAGGCCTGGACCCTGAAGCCAGAGGGGAAATGCTGCTGACCACCAAGCTGGGACTAGGATCCAGGCCTCCTGTTTCTGGTCCAACTGCCTTGTGTGTGGACATTAAACCCCCCGTACTCTGAGGGAGTCTGAGGTTTGAGTGGGAAGATGGCTACAAAAGCAGTGAGCCTTTTACACGATAGAAGTGCCTTGTGAATCAAATAAGGGGGCTGTGTGTGTGTGTGTGTGTGTGTGTCCACACAAACCCCTCACGACCGGGAGGTACTTGTTCCCCCTGTGCGATAGCTGGTCCTCAATTAGATTCCCTAATTCAAATGAGCACCTCACAACCCCCCAGAGGGCGATGAGCCGCTGGGTTTGGGGGAGCCTGGACAAGTCCGCCGGCTTGCTGGGGAATGGCTCAGAGGAGGAGGCTGGGCGCCTGGGCATCCCGTTCCGGAGACTACTGGTGAGTCAGCCCAAAGGCTAGACAAGTTCGGACAGTTCACTTAAAGGGAGAAATAAATCAGCATTTCTTTGAAAACAGCCACTAGCTGCTACTGCTCCATCACAGGATGTGTCTGTCCTCTCATCATGGCAACTCGTGAGTATTTGGGTTCTGAGCGGCCCTCTTGTCCTCCTGCTTTGGACTCCTGACTATGCACCTTGCTGAGAGAGCGAGGGGGTGGGGGAAGGTCAAGGACACTGGCAGCATGAGAGAGGTACCCTAGAAGGAGATCTAGGGATCAGACCACCTTCCAGGTCTTAGCAGTGTTTTATTTATTTATTTATTTATTTATTTATTTATTTATTTATATTTGTATTGATTTCAGGGATGAAGGGAGAGGGAGACAAAATGATGAGAGAGAGTCCTTGATCGGCTGCCTTTTACTTGGCCCCTATTGGGATTGAGCCCGCAACCCAGTCATGTATCCTTGACCAGAATGGAACCTGGGACCCTTCAGTCTGCAGGCCAATGCTCTATCCATTGAGGCAAACCAGCTGAGCAGCATTTTAATCGGAAAACACTCAAACACTGTACTCACACAGTCATGCAAATGTGCCATCCTAGGCAAGGCCTTCCCTCTCGGGGCCTCTCACCTAGAAAATGAGAGGGTAGGTCTTGATGTGGCTGCTTTAAGATCCCTTCCAGCTCTGACTCCAGGTGACTCAATATACTTCTGGTACAAGCTCCCGGAGAGCAGGGAGGGTGTATTCCTCCAGCCTGCTCCCCCAGCACCCAGCCCTGCCCCCAGCAGCCCTGGCTGGGGAGCTCAGCTGGTTAGAGCATCGTCCTAATATGCTAAGGTTGAGGGTTTGATCCCTAGGTAGGCACATACAAGAATCAACCAATGAATGCATAAATAAGTGGAACAACAAACTAATCTCCCCCCCCCCCTCTACTCTCCCTACCCTCTTCCTTCCTTCCCTTCCTATTTCTCTCTAAAATCGATAAAAACAGCAATAAAACAAGAAGCTGCCCTGCAGAGTGTGGTTGGACATCAGGATTCTGTAAAGCTCCCCACGTGGTTCTGTTATGCAGAGAAGTTTGGTGCCTGACAAGCAGGCCTCTACTTCCCTCTCTCTGAAACAGGAATCAAAGTGCCTCTCACAAATTGCTTCAAAGGTAGTGTTTGAGCCTCCCAAAACTAGCGTGTAAACTATCTATTAATAACACACAGAGTTCCACTTAGACAGACTCTAAGCATGATTTAGCTCTAACAAGTCATCTGAATTCTAATCATTAGCTCAGTTCTACAATGGTTCCCATTGGTCTGTTCAAGGCCACGCCAGAGTGAATTCAACATGTAATCACCCGTTCGGCGGACACAGGCTCAGGTTAGTGATGTCAGCTTTGTGTGGAATGGGTGCCCTTCCCACCTCGCTCCCCTGGCTGCCGCCCGGTCCAGGGAGCTATCTCCTCCTCATGCTCTGCCCTGAGTCAATCCTGGTGGAAGACTGAGAACACAGGCAGGACCCTTCAGAGCCACTGTTTTGTTAAGTAATTCCGAGAAAAACCAGACACACTGTACAGCTATAAATACAAAAATGGAGCCAAATACAAATCAATTGATTACTGTATAGATCACCATGGCTTCTTTACTCTCTATTCTGTCAGGGAAGTTAACAAAGACAAGACTGTAAGGACACAGACACAATAACTTCTCTTCCAGAGTTTTCTGTGTAGACTTTACAAACATATTCGAAGTAATTATCTTCTTCCTATACATTTCAGTAAATTACAATCAGGCAAGAATGAATAAGTGAATAATGCCCTATAACAAACACACACATCCTCCCATTTGGAAAGAAGAGTTTCTCCCACATGTTTTATCTCTAGCAAAGCACAGGTCCCTCTGCTTACCAGTGTAGTTTGCGGAATAGCTGTTTGGATCTAAAAATTTCTTAACCAGCTCACAATTAGACAAGATGTGATTTGTGGTGATAACGTTGAGATAGTTCTGGAGACCTTTCTGCCTCTCGGCTATGAATTCACGGTCCATGTTACCAATCAGTTTCTTGGGAGGAAGAGGTAGACTTAGGCCTGCAATCTTAAATTAAGAAAAGAGGATTATACTCAGGTCATTCCCAAATAAGACATAATACCAGAATCCCGAGCCATTGTATTTTACATTACATCTAAGACACTACAGATGTCAAGATGCATCCTAATTTTAGTGATATAAAAATGTGGGGAAAAATATGCATCTTAGAATTCATAAAATATTGCATTATGCATAGCAACTATGAAACTTGATTTTTAAAAAGTGTTTTTCTTTTTATCAACCTTACATATGAACGTAATTTCAAGAGTCAAACAGTTCTTTTTGTATTATTATACACAGTCTCATGACATCCCTCCTTCGCCCTCAACACCAGATTACACATCCGTTCCCCAAACCCTGGAGAGAGTCATGTTCAATTCTTACAGCCAATCTTTTGGCAGTGGGGAATGTTGAGATTTTTATATCTCCATTTATAATTTTTAGGAATCATCTATGTTTCCTAGCATGGAAAATGAGGATTAAGTTCTTTCACTATCCTGACCTCACCACCTGTCACTAAACATTCCAATATAGTAGTTACAACTCTACTGAGTGCAGTACTCATGTTTACATTAGGTAATGATATTCAGAACAGAGCCCAAATGCCATGCCTACTACGCTAACATGCTTCCTTTCTATTTCTAGGTTTTCTATTCAACCTCAAACTCTCAGCTATGCCTTTCTCAACACATTCACATACAGAGATGCATCGATTTCATCTTCCTGAGAAGTACCTTCCAGAGCCCACCAACCTGCTTCGGGCAGGACTGCCGGTCCCTACACCTCCTGCTGGCATCCTGGGCCCTCCCCTCACCACCATGCAGGAGGCGCATGCGCCTTCCTCCTGTGATTTCCACAGCCACCCTTTTTCTTAGATATCCCCCTTATTTTTGGTGGAGCTATCCTCTGTAGACTTCCCAAAAGGGGGACAAGTTTTTGAAAACCTGCGTGTCTAGATTTGTCTTTCCTCTACCCTCACACTTGATTGATAGCAAATTTTGATGTGGAATTCTAAGTTGAAAATATTTTTTCTTCAGAATTTTTAAGCATTACTTTCTTCTTTTTTTTTTAAAAAGAGAACAATTTAAAAAAATAGATATTTTTAAAAATTGATTTCAGAGATGAAGGGAGAGAGAGAAAGAGATAGAAACATCAATGATGAGAGAGAGAGAGAATCATTGATTGGCTGCCTCCTGCACGCCCCACACTGGGGATCGAGTCTGCAACCAGGGCATATGCCCTGATCAGAAATCAAACCATGACCTCCTGGTTCATAGTTGATGCTCAACCACTGAGCCACAATGGCCTAAGCATTACTTTATTGATGCATAGAACAGACTGAAAGATCTCAGAGAGGAGGAGGAGGAGAGGATGGGAAGAAATTAACCAAAGAACGTATATGCATACTGTGTATGTATAGCCCGGGGACATAGACAATAGTGTGATGAAGGCTGGGGTGGGGCTGGGGCTGGGTGGAGAGGGACAAAGAGGGGGTAAGTGGGGGACATAGGTAATTCTGTCAATGATTAAGAAACACTTTATTGCTGTCTGGTAGGTGAGAACATGGGCCTCTTCCCAAGCTCCAACTCCCCCCCCCCCCCCCCCATGGAACACAGTGAAGGCCATCTGTGAGCGTGCTGTGGGACTGACCCGGGAGCCTGGCCAGCTCCTCGGTCAAGACATGGCCAAAGAGAAACTGCGTCTACAGTGAACCCAGACTGTAAACTACTGCAGAGAAACAGCTCGGTTTTGATCTCACTCAGTTTGCATGCAAGTATGCGCCCCCCCATGCCCCCCACGCCCTCACCAGTGGCCCCTGTGCTTTGGTTTCTGTGCTCTGTATTGCCGGTGCTGAGAAGCCTGTGCTGCAGGAAGCTTCACCCACCAGCAGCACCACTGGTGCGCACACAAGTCCTCATAAACCCACGTCTCTCACAGCCAGTCCTCCGGGTCATTTCTTTGGAAACGGCAAGCAGTACGCTGAGGTCTGACCTCCTTGCATAGCAACTGTCTTCTGGTTTCTGGTGCTGCTAAAGGTTCAAAATTCCAGATTCTGTTTTGTTTTTCCTTCTGTTTAAGTTTTTAGGACTGTCTCTTTGACTTCAGTTTGTGAATTCCATGTGCCTTCATGTGGGCCTACCTTGATCTCTCTGCTCAGTACTCAGCCCTTTCATTCTAGAAACCAATAAAGCTAATATTCTTACACTCTTTGGTATTTTCTTGTATCACGGCATTACTTCTTCCTCTCCATGCCCTTTGCTTTCTTTTCTTGGAATTCCTGTTTTCCAATATTGGACCTTCTGAGCTAATCCTCTAGTCTTATCTTTTCTCTCCTATTTTCCACTTTTGCTAACCTTTTTTTTTTTTTTTTTCTACTGAAAAAGTTTTCTGGGATATTTCCTTTATCTTTCATCCCTTCTAAAGAGTTTTCATTTCTACTATTATCGTTTTTATTTTTAAGCACTCTTCTCTCCCTGTCCCCAAATAGTATCCTGAATGTAATACAATTTTTTATCTCTCTGAAATTATAAAATAATTTTTCTGAAGTGCCTGAATCTTTTTCTTCTCCTTTTTTTAAAAAAATATATTTTTTATTGATTTCAAAGAAGAAAGGAGAGGGAGAGTCAGAAACATCAATGATGAGAATCATTGATCAGCTGCCTCCTGCAATGACTGGCTGCCTTTTGCACGCCCTCAATTGGGGGTCGAGCCCACAACCTGGGCATGTGCCCTTGACCAGAATCGAACCCGGACCCTTCAATCCGTAGGCCAACACTCTATCCACTGAGCCAAACTGGCTAGGGCTGAAATGTTCCTCTTACTGCATATATTCTGCTTCCTTACATTTTGTTTGTTTGTTTATTTGTTTGTTTGTTTTCCTGTTTGATTTGCTTGTTAACTTTCATGTTAAAAGTATCTGCTTGTATGAGCTCTGGGTGAGGGGCAGGGCTTGCCTGCTGTGGGCTTTATGTAGCACATGACCTCACTCAGCTGTTTCGTTGGGAGAAGGTGTGACCTTAGTGTTTAGTCTGAGTGTTTAGCTCTTTCCTCTTAGGCTGGGCAGACCCCTCAAAAGAATCTTCGGGTCTCCTGCCCAGAAGTGTAAGTGCCAGTATGCTGGGAGCTGAGAGGAAGAAGGCAGCTGGACAGAGGAGGAGGGCTGGGTGCTGGGTCCATGCACCTGTTTATTATGTAAATATTTTCAACTGTGCCTACATTCTCCAGTCCAAAACCTGCTCTGACCTCTCCTGGGAATAAACGTTCAGGTTTCTGCTGGAGGGAGGGCAGGTGTGAGTTGCTCAGATGGGGACCATTTGGGGACCTGACTGCTTCTTAAACATGCTTTCAACTCCCGACTTTAGCTTGACCTTGGCCCACACCGGAGGCAGCACCTGTGGTGTCAATTGCTAAAACTTTTGGAGGTTCTGTGTGTAAATTGGACCCAGTGGGGTAATTCACCCCCCATGTCAGAATTCTGCCTTCCCAAACCTGATTAATTGGTTAGTTCTCATTGCTGGATTTTTAGTTTCAAATGTTTTGTTGTAATTTTCTCCTTTCCTATTTGTCCTTGAGATATGTGTGTGTGAGTGTGTGTGTGCGCGTGCACACGGGCGAGCGCATGTCAGACAAATTTACTGTTTAAGAGTGGCTTTGGGAGAAGAGAAAAATGAATACAGGTGCTCAACATACTATCATTTTCCTGATTATTTAAAACTTTAAAGTCTATTTTTCGAACTTAAAAACAAAGCGTCAGATTAATACCTTAATTAAATGAGTATAATCACTTTATTCTACACTTGTGCTTAGATTAGGGCAGTGCAAGCGGCATGTGTACTGACTAAGGGAAAGGTCTAAAGAGAAGGCTGTCCTGAATTCAGACAAGGCTGTAATCGAAACCACTCTTGTGGGCAAACCTAACTTAGCCTGTTCCACCCTGTATTTTTCAAATAATAATGAAGACCTTGAACTTGATATTGGACAAGATGAAAAGGTTGACTGACAATTCCAAACTGCCTATTTCTCAAATAAGAAAGTATGGCAGGGCACATTTACAGTGAATTTTCTACTGTGGCATAATTCACTGCCGGTAGGACACACATTGCAGGTGTTTTCCTTATTCACACAATGAAGCCTTACCTAAGAGCATTCTTTAGTAGCAGAATAAAAATCACACTAATGAAGAAAGCACATCACTCAGCCGATATACATCTAAGCCAGTTACTTTATTATGTTTTCAGGAGCATCTGTATATATAAAAGCCTAGGAAGTATCCCCTCGGGAGTTCGATCGCTCACTATGACGTGTGCTGACCACCAGGGGGTGGTGCGGAACAAAGGAAAGCCCCTGCCAGCAGCCAGGAAAGGGAGGCCCAGCCAGCAGCTGGAAGGCCCGGATCAGCCCTGATTGCTGGCCAGGCCTAGGGACCCTACCCATGCACGAATTTTGTGCACCGTGCCTCTACTTAAGTAATAGAGGGTAATCAAAGGTGATACATTAATGAAAACACAACTGATTTCTTTATTTTTAAGACTCTCTTATTAAGTTGCAGAATATAATCTGGTGTGTATGTGTGTGTGTGTGTGTGTGCACTCATTCAGGACATCGATATATATATGCTCAATAAATGTCTAAAAACGACTCATACCACCTGCTTGAGAATGGCTACCTCTGGGAGTGGGTTGGTCAATTAATCTTTATTTCTATATTATGAAATTATTTCATTGCTCAACTATTACTTTTTTTCAATTAAAAAAAAAAAGGAAACCCTTTTTGCTTATCAAGCTGATCGTATACACAGCAAAGATTTTTTGAAATCCCATTAACAGGCATCTGCACATTTGCCTGCTCTGGGTACCTGACCAACAGTGTACCCAGGCGAATCCCACATCTCAGAATGGAGAGACACCTGATATCCGATTCAAACCTCAGTAGGGTTATTTTTCATTCATGGTGGGGATGTGAGAATGAATTTGATACTGTATCTATTTCAAACCTTGTGGCTTCCAAGCTTCTACTAATCTATTTTCTCAAGCTTCGTTTCACTTTAGGAAAATGTATTGATCTGCCCGGCATACCATCAGCTCTTCCAAATCATCGGGCAACAGTCCTTTGCCCGCAGCTGCGATCACAGTGTCCCTGCTGTGTCAGTCTGCTGGACACACTGGAGGTGTTTTCCTGCCCCACTGTACGATCGCACAATAAACATTCCTAAAAGCACGGAAACTGTGCTATGTGTGCGTGTCATTTTTCAATCTTGTCTTTTAAAAAAGATTAGCATTTAAGAGACTTATTTTCTCTTTCAGTTTTCTCCTAGAATTTCTGAAATGCTTTCCAATCTCAGCATATAAAGTTTAGAATGCCACTGACTGATTAGAAGGGAGGGAGAGAGACACTAACACATTGGTGATAAGGTCACTAAGCCAGCGATTTCCTAGAAACCTCCTCCCTGGTGACTCAAAGCTTTGACTCCCCATCATCCCGTTTTCCTTCGCTTTCCTCTTTAACGTGCCCCGTGGATTCCTTCTTGAGTTCCTGGTATAAGGGAAAGGGAGCAAGAAAGGCAGCAAGAAGTCCCACAAATTTCCACTCATAACACCTGCAGAATGGCAATGCTGATGGGAGACATCGCCAAAATGGGGACTAAAACCCATAATGGCCCCAGTAGATGCCTCTACATTATATGATAAGCTATATTACAGTTTCAAGAAAACTAGCTCTTGTCTGGAGGAAAAACCTTCAAACTCTGAATCTGTTAATCTTTCACTTCTGGTATCAGATCTTAAAAATCTACGCACTGCCTTCAAGCATATCCCCATGAATATTCTAGGGAGTTCTACACTCTCAGCAGGGCCTCAGTTTGTCCCAATTCTCCTTAGTGTATAAAGGAGAGTCTCTCCTATGTCAGCAATGGGCAGTAAAATTCAAATAACAAAACTTTTGAGCTACAACAGACCTGAGAAGTCACCTGGCTACCTCTGGGAGTCGGCTGGTCAGTTAATTCTTATTTCAGTTCAGAGGGGGAAGTGAGGACCAGGAGAGGAAAGTAGTCTGAGGTGGTAGAGGACAGAGCCTGGGTTCCTCCTCACGCCTGGGGGCTCTCTACCCAGTTCCTGTCATTTTAACTCCTGCTTTATTCTTGTTCTTTCCGGTATGCTGTCTTCCTAAATAAGCAATTTTCTACCTTTTCCATCTCATGGCACACAAACTAATTACAAAAATTCTGCAGCACAACAACAACAACAAAAAAACAACATATTTTTTTTGCTGATCTACCAAAAATAATAGGTATAATTTTGATTCCTTCACATCAAATAACTATTTTTGTGTTGGCTGTTGTCATTTTTTTTATTGGCCAAAGGGAAAAGAGGTCAGTACCCTTGACTAACATGTTTTAAAAATCCTTGTGGAGCCCTGGCCAGTATGACTCCGTTGGTTGAGCATTGTCCATACACCAAAAGGTTCTGGTGTGATTCCCAGTCAGGGCACATGCCCAGGTTGTGGGTCCAATCCCCAGTCAGGCTGCATGCAGGAGGCAACTGATGGGTGTTTTTCTCTCACATTGATGCTTTTCTATCTCTCTCTTTCCTTCTTTCTCTCTTCTTCCTCTCTGAAATAAATAAAAAAAATATTTTAAAAAAATCCTTGTGGCCCACCAGTTGAAAATTGCAGCCCTAGATGATCATTAACTCAATATTGACTTTAAAATATGGTGGTGATTTTTCTTCACTATTACCACAAATATGCTCATTATATAAAGTGGGAAAGTGCAGCTTTTCTGTGTGTGTGTGTGTGTGTGTGTGTGTGTGTGTGTTAGCTTACATGTGCTTGTTTATAGAGAAGTTTGAAAGTACAGAACAGTATAAAGAACCAGAAAAAAAACATAACCCATAATCCTACCACTGGGCTCACCATGGTTAACATTTTGGACTATGTCCTTCCAATCTTTTTTCTAAACATTTCATGTAATTAAACTCTACTGCATGTGTAATTTTACATCCTGCTTTCTTTTCTTTTCTTTTTTTTACTCAGGCATTTTTCCTATTGAACTCAAGACAACTCTGTATGTATTATATTTCTCTTTCTTCAGCAGGAACTCATTATCTGTCAGAAGGGTAATCAGACACTGGAAATCATGGTCACAGTCTTAGTCTGTGGTTTTGGAATACTTTTGGTCTGTTTTATAGAGGCTGTTTTGAAAGTATTTTGTTGCCAAAAAGCTGTATGTACTTTCTTCTGTTTGTTTACTTGGATTCAGAAAAACCTCCCACTTGAAATGCTGTCTGGCCATATCCTGCCCAATACAAGCCAACATCAATACACATGAATATTTGCATTTAAAGTAAGATGCACGTAGTAACCATTTTAAAAGAAAAAATTACACTGAAGCAAAAAAAAAAAAAAAAAAAAAAAAAAAGTTCTATTATATTAAAAAGGCCATAATTCAATAGTCACAGACATTCAATCTTATATCTCCAAATAGGAGATAAAACCCTCTTCCCCAACCCATTCTTAGGGGCTGGGCCTGGGCAATTTCAATTTGAGAAATATTTCTCCCACATCTCTTCCTCAGCCCTGGCTGAACAGTAAATACTGTACAAAGATGACTCCCCCTTCTTTAAAACTTGCTCATAAAGGTTAATCCCCACAGTAGGCTCAATGTTAGCCCTCAAACGCTCACCCCACCGTGGGGCTGTCTAGAAGGGTTGGGAGACAGTCCATGGCTGCAATGAACTGCACTTGGTTAGTGCCTTATCTGCAGTGTCCCTCCAGGCCCAGCATTTTGTCTTACAGCAAATAACATGCTATTAAAACTCATACAGGAAACCAACTAAACCCATCTACTAGGAGAATTCAATCTTTGCCAATATTCTATTTGGAGATTTAAAGTGGTCATTCTAGAATTAAAATTTTAAAAGACGACATGTGTCAAATGCATGGCCATATGGCAACTACATAAAGGCTTGCGAATACTCAGGCCAACTCTACCGCAAGGCAAATAAGACAATCACACTTTTAGCGGTGTTGTAAATAATGTCAAAGTGTGAACGCTACACGTGCTTCAGCATGGCCTTTTTTTTTTTTTTTAATATATATTTTATTGATTTTTAAAAATATATAGTTTATTGATTTTTTTACAGAAAGGAAGAGAGAGGGAGAGAGTTAGAAACATCGATGCGAGAATCATCGATCAGCTGCCTCTTGCACACCCCCTACTGGGGATGTGCCCGCAACCAAGGTACATGCCCTTGACCGGAATCAAACCCAGGACCTTTCAGTCCGCAGGCTGATGCTCTATCCACTGAGCCAAACTGGTTTCGGCAATTTTATTGATTTTTTACAGAGAGGAAGAGAGAGGGATAGAGAGTTAGAAACATCGATGAGAGAGAATCATCGATCAACTGCCTCAACATGGCCTTTTGATGGAAAGGAAGCATTATGCTCCCTCCCAGCCAGCAGGCCTGTCCTTCCTGGACAGGACCAGAGGTCACTCGGACTAAGTGACGATGGCTAGATCACCAAAGAAGGGATCAGTCCTTCACCTCCCAACTGAGCTGGTAAGAAGCCAAGCGTCCTGGCTCAGATTTAAAGGGTTTTGTGTAACCAGTCAACTCTGAGCTATGACACAGCCCAATGGTGTTCAGTAACCCACGGCACCTGAAGACCAATCTGCCAGGAGAGGACAGGGTGGAATTGCCACTATTTCCCTCAGTACGAAAGCCCCTCCAGGACCCTTCGGTCATTACCAGCACTGGCTGGGTCTCCAAAGACTTTGCAGCTCATCCCTCTCTCCATCATGGCCACCAAGTTGGCGACCTGTACATCGAAGGGATTTAGAGCTATGTATTTAAGAGGAAAAGTTACACCGAAAAAGTCTCTAGTTAGTACTGAACGTTGACCTGCAATGCTGACTATGCAGCCCGGTTTAGAGACAGCATCGGAGGGAGTTCCGGCTCCATCTAAGTGAACAGCTCTAACAACCCACACACTGATCCCAGACCTGAGAAAGGAGATAACTCACTTCCCATCGCTGCGGTACAGGATGCAGTGTAGCCCAGAGGTACGCGGTTACAGGGTCACTATTGTAAGTCACGTTTGTTCCCAAAAGTTCATTTTTAGAGCCACACGACATCTGTTCTGTGTGCCAGGGAAACCTGCTAATTTCTTGTTCCCAATATTGTCATTTCCAACTGGTTTCTAAGACATCTCAAGGTTAGTGTTCTAAAAGAGACTTACCTGCAGGCTGTTGTTCAGCAAGTCAAAATCACTGTATCTCCTAATAATCTGTAAGAGACAAGACAGTGGTGTTTTAATTCAGCAAAGACCATCTCGTTCCATTTTCTTATTTAGTATTTATTGGCATCCTAGAGCCTGGGCACTGGCACCAAGGTCCTTAACTTACAGGCCCAGAAAACAGGCCTCGCAGTGTGCCCGAGCCGGCTGGGCCATGGCATACTGCCAGCCAAAGTCAAAAGACACCAACAGGTAAGAGACAGCGAGGATGTATCTTTTCAGGGCAAATCACCATTTAAATATCTTTCTTATTTACCAGGCACCTAGAAAGATGACTTAACGATTTAGCAAAAAAAGAAAAAGTTTTACTGAACATAAAATCAAAATTAAGGAGGTGGACAGTTTTGAAGCCATTTCATCCTTGACTGGCTACAACTTCCCCCAGTTAAGACCCCACCACCCCGAGACTGGTCCAGGCCTGCAGGCAGTGAGCCCCGCCCACACCTCTCGGATTCCCAGTCCCCCTTTTGGCAGACAGCCCAGCTTCCACTGTCTATACCTTCTTTCTTAGTTATGCCGATGCCATTGATTAGGCCGGTGACTTTCCTTTTTCATCTCACAGCACACATAAACTAATTACTAAATTTCTGCAGCACACCAAAAAATATATATTTTGCAAATCTGACCAAAAAAAAAAAAGGTGTAATATTGATTCATTCACACCAGATGGCTATTGCTGTACTGACTGTTGTCAGAAGTCAGTGCCCCTTAAAAAAAAATAATAATAGCCGAAACCGGTTTGGTTCAGTGGTAGAGCGTCGGTCTGTGGACTGAAGGGTCCCAGGTTCGATTCCGGTCAAGGGCATGTACCTTGGTTGCAGGCACATCCCCAGTAGGGGGTGTGCAAGAAGCAGCTGGTCAATGTTTCTCTCTCATTGATGTTTCTATCTCTCTATCTCTCTCCCTTTCTCTCTGGGCTAAATTAAAAGAATGGATTATTTCCAATAAAACCAATAAAATATATTTTAAAATAATAATAATAATAATAATATAAAATCAATAAAATAAAATAAAAATAAGTTAGTGCTCCTGACTAGTCAGGTATTGCATGTTTTAAAAATTCTTGTGGCGGCCAAAACCGGTTTGGCTCAGTGGATAGAGCATCAGTCTGCAGACTGAAAGGTCCCAGGCTGTACCAAGGTTGTACCTTGGTTGCGGGCACATCCCCAGTAGGGGGTGTGCAAGAGGCAGCTGATCGATGACTTTCTCTCATCGATGTTTCTAACTCTATCTCTCTCTCTTTCTCTCTGTAAGAAAATCAATAAAATATATATATTTTTAAAAAAATATTACTTAAGTAGAGAAGACTATTTAAAAAAAAAAATCTTGTGGCACACCAGATGAAAATCACTAGGTTAGGCCATAACCAAGTTCTACTAGCTCTTCAGGCTCTGGGAAATAAATTATTTTACTGTTGAATATATAGTTTGATTTCAACCATTATTGATGATTCTCAAATGTTAATGTGCAGAAGAATTACCTGGAGGTCCCCTAGGACCCTACCACCCAGAATTTAATTCAGTAGGTCTAGGGAATCAAACCTGTGTCCTTGGCGTATGGGACAACACTCAACCAACTGAGCCACACGAGCCAGGGCCCAGGAGTGGAATTTTAAATCAGTCAGTCTGGAATTGCCTGATCAACATTGGAGGTAATCTGCCTGGTAAGACCGAGCCTTCCCCTAAGAAAAGGTGTCCTTGCCTGAAATAATCCATTCTTTTAATTTAGCCCAGCCTCCTTCTGCCTGTAAGAACCTCCTGTTTTGTACAGCTCATCAGAGCACCTCTCTAGTTGTTAAGATGGGATGCTGCCCAGTTCATGAACCACTTAATAAAGCCAATTAGGATTCGAATTTACTCTGTTGAATTGTGTTCTTTAACAAAGGTAAGAGTCAAGCTGGGCTGTGAAGGATGAGGTAAGATAGGAGATGGGTAGATAATTATAATGATTAAAACAGGAAAGAAATGGCCTCCATACAGAATCCAGCCACCTCTGCAAGTCTATCGGAAAGACGTCTAGATCTCCGCAGGACATTTTCTCTCGGAGCCACACCTACGAGGGAACCAGCACTAGAAATGCCCGTGAGTGAACTCGGGAGTCCATGACAGGCAGTGTCCAAACTGTATAATGTCTAGGGCACTGTCTCACCTGAACACCTGGTGGACTGAACCCTAACTTCCCCACCCAAACCAAGGCTGCACAGGATGAGGTTCTAACTACTAGGAACAAAACAAGTAATCTACTTTGGGTCTAGCCAGAGGACAAAGTCCTAGATACGCTCCATGATAACATCATATACAAACTAAACCAAATAACTAACAATAGAAAAGCCTTTTATAATATACGTCTAAAAGCTAAAGATCTAGGGGTGGACTAAAGGGGGTCAGGTGGGGAGGGGAAGGGGACATAGGTAATACTTTCAACAACAAAGACTTTTTTTAAGCTAAAGATTTATATATAAAAGAAATAGGATTTATATTTATGCATAAAAATTTAAAACATTTTTCTAATCACACACACACACACACACACACACACACACACAAATGCTTACCTGCCAGCTGTTTTCTACAGATATTCCTCTTTGTACCCGAATGATATACTCCTAAAAAAAAAAAAAAGAGCCTCATTTATAAGACACCCAAATCAGAAGATCAAAAATAAGTGAAAATATCAGATAGACTTCAAAGAAAATTACTAGAGACAGACAGGGGCATTATGTAAAGATAAAAGGATAATCTACCAGCAGAGACATGTCAATTTTAAATGTATATGCACCAAATACCAGAGATGCAAAATATGTAAAGCAAAAACTAAAAGAAATGAAGAAGAAACTGACAAATCCACGATTATAGTTGGAGATGTCAACACCCCTCTCTCAGCAATTGCTAGAACGACTAAACAAAAAACGAGTAAAAATACAGAGGAACTCAACAATACCATCAACTGACAGCTGACTTAGCGTTTTAGAACATGCCATCCAACAAGAGAATATACATTATTTTCAAGAGGATGTACAGATGGCAAATAAACACATGAAAATATGTTAAAGATTACTAGTTGTCAAGCAAATGCAAATTAAGACCACAATGAGATATCATTTTACACCTATCAGAATGGCTGAAACAAAAAATAATAACACCAAATGCTGGCTAGGGCATAGAGAAACTGGATCACTCATACACTGTCTATGGGAATGTAAATAGTACAGCCACTCTGAAACACAGTTTGGCAGTTTCCTAAAAAATTAAACGTGCAACTATCATACAACCCAGCAATTGCAACACCGGGCATTTAGCCCAGCAAAACAAAAATTTATGTTCATACAAAACTTGTACACGGATGTTCGTAGCAGCTTTATTTTAAGAGCCCCAAAGTAGAAACAAAACAGATGTCCTTTAACATGAAAGGTTAAACCTTGCTGCATCCAAAGCATGGAATACTACTCAGCAACAAAAAGAAATAAACTATTAATACATGCAACATCTTGATGAATCTCCAGAGAATTATGCTAAGTGAAAAAAGCCAATTCCAAAAGATTATAAGCTACAGATGGTCTCCAATTTATGATTTTTCTTTCTACTTTACAATGGTGTGAAAGCAATAAGCATTCAGTAGAAACCCTACTTCAAGCTATAAATGTTTATCTTTCCCTGGGCTAGCAATATGCATGTGATACTTTCTCATGATGCTTGTCGGCGGCTGTGAGTTCCCAGTCAGCCCCAGGATCACAGGGTAAATCACAGATACTCTATGTGTACTGTGCTGCCAGCCAGCGGTTTTTGAATACTGTGTTTGAGCATGTTTAAGGTACGCTAGGGCGAAGCTATGAGGTTAAGTGTATTAGAGGCATTTTCAACTTCTGATGTTTTCAACTTTGGATGGGTTTATCGGGATGTAATCTCATCAGAGGTCAAGATGCATCTGTGTGTGTGTGTGTGTATATATATATATATATATATATATATATATATATATATATATATATCTGTATTTATGACAAAATTCCAGATATGGTGAAAAGATCAGTGGTTGCCAAGAGTTAAGAATGGAATAGAAGGTTACAAGTGTACAAGTGGGGGGGAAATGGGTGTGGCTATAGAAGTGTAACCACAAAAAAAAAAAGCTTCATTTCCTTCATATGACCTTTTCTTCTTTCTTTCCTTTGGATTCAAATTGGCCCCATCCAGCATCCTGACTCACCTGCCTCCATGCATGTCCACTCCCTTAGTCATTAATGAGGTTCTGCTCAGCATCAATAATCTTAGGAACAATATCACCTGTCTATTGACCCTCTGTCTATTGACAGAGTCTCAGTCAAGCTAGCTATCACATCTAGGCTTCAGCTGTGTTTCAGTTCCAGATCCAGAAAAGCAGAACTAAGTCAGATGACGTGACACCTTGGCTGACATCAGGACCAGATGCACTGACCAAGGAACCCCTGAACTCCTACCCTGGCACCCACCAATCAGTAGATACCACGACCCTAACTACCTTAGTCACCATGACTAATGATTTTCCCCCTATATAATTTATCCCCTGGGAGCCTTCAGAAGCCAGGTCTTGGAGCATTAGCTCACCTGTAACTCTGGGTGTGGGCCACCTCCTAAAAATAACCCCTTACTTTCTCTGCTGCAGACTCCTGTTTGCATCTCACTGGGCTTTGATGCATGCAGGCAAATGGACTCCTTTAGGTAATAGAAGGGCAAAATAAGGTGTCATGTTTGAATGTTTATGTCCCCTAGACTTTAAACACTAACTGCCAAATATGATGGTATTAGGAGGTGGGGCCTTCGGGAGGTACTTACTAGTAGGCCATGAGAGTGAATCCTCATAATGGCATTAGTGCCTTATCAAAGAGGCTCCAGAGGGGCCCCTTGCCCCTTCCACCGGGAGGACACTGAGCAGCTGCCAGCTGTGAACCAGGTAAAGGACCCTCACTACAAGGTGATTAGGCTGGAACCTTGATCTTGGACTTCCCGCATCCAGACTGCGATAAGTAAATTTCTGTTGTGCATAAGCAAGCCAGTTTATGGTACTGTTATAGCAGCCTGAACAGACTAAGACACAGGGATGCTTGGATTGATGGTGAAGGAGAGCAGAGTTTGCCACCCTACAATATGCCTCTTTGGGGATGTTGATTATTTTAGACTGGTTAATTTTAAGAACTAGAAGACAAGGTAGAAGCTCTGAAAAGCCAAGTAGAAGTTGCCCTCTGTAAAGCATACTCACAATAGGAAGGGTGTTCCCTCACTGTACAGCCTGCCTTCACTGTCAATGGAGAAGGCATGGGCTTCAATCTATCACAATCTTACCCTTGTATACTGAGTTTTCCTATAATCTTCCACAATTTATTGCCCCTACCCTCAATATCTTCTTTTGTCTTTCACTGAAGATGATACTTAAGGTGATGGCTTCTGTAATTTTGGCAAATTACTCTGTATTCCTGAAATCTCAAGAAGTATAGCTATTAAACTTAAATTTTTTTTCTTGCTAATCTGTCTTATGTCAATTTATTAGGCCAGCCAAAAGAACCTTAGAGGGTACAGAGAATTTTTTCCTCCCTAACAATGGAAATTATCTGTATCTTGACTGTACTGATGTTAATGTCCTAGTTGTTATATTATCTTACAACTCCAGTTTCATAAGATAAACCATTGAAAGTAATTGGGTAATAGATATATGCGATCTCTCTGAATTGTTTCTTACATCTGTATATGAATACATAATTATCTCAAAATGTTTAACCTTAGGTATTCAAAAATAGATGTGAAAGCAGTCAGAAGACTAAGTAAGATCCATGATTTTTAGGGTTGGAATTTTGTATTTTATATGCAATCAGCTAGAAAAGCCCATGATTAAGAAAACAAATAAAGTCCGGCTGGTGTGGCTCAGTGGTTGAATGATTCCCCGTCAGGGCACATGCCCACGTTGAGGGCTCATTCTCCAATAGGGAGCATGCAGGAGACAGCCAATGGATGATTCTCTCTCATTGATTTTTCTATCTCTCTCTCGCCCTCTCCCTTCCTCTCTGAAATAATATATATGTGTGTGTGTGTGTGTGTGTGTGTGTGTGTATGAAATCAAGTAAAAAGTTGGAATAGATATGCAGTGATGGCATTTTCCAAAGAGATCAAATCTGGTGACCCCTCCAAAACCTGACTGTTAAAATTTTCTGTCCCTGGGAAGCAGGGAGGTGGGTGTTAAAAATACACATTCCCAGGCCTTGCATAAGACTTCTGAATCAGAATCTCTAGATTAAAACCTAGGAATCAGAAGTTTTAAGAGCCTCTCCAGGTAATACTTAAATAAGCAAGAAGCACAGACCTAGTCCAGCCTTATGCTTATATACACAGGAGTTTATAATGTAGGTGCGGTAGACAGTTAGACAGATATAAGCTGAGCAAGGATGGTGGGCCAGGATTGAAGGTCACCAGAGCAGAAAGCCCCAGGGGCCTGGCAATGGGTAAAACCTGTAACACAAGGACCTCACCCCCAGGGTAACCCTTCCTCCCCTGGCATATCGCTGATCATGCAGCTCGAACCCTCCCCTGGCATGATGCTCATTATGTGGGTTAGATCCCCAGAACAATATGATTCTCACCCACATCAAACACACCTAGGCCTCCGCTGTGTTTCCTAATCTAGGCCCAGAAAACCAACAAACCAGACAAGCGACACCATGGCTGACCTCAGGTCCAGCTGCTCTGACTTATGACCCTCTGTCCTGGTTCCAACCCATCAGTGGAGACCACGACCTGAAAGGACACGCCTGGAAAACGGATGAATATTCTCCTGGGATCCTCCCAGGAGACCTCAGACAAATACCCTCCATTCGGAGGACTCAGTGTGGCTCTCTCCATAGAGCTCTCTCTTCTGAGCCTTTCCCCAGGCACGTTTTCCTCGCATCTCTTTCTCCTAAGCCCCAAGGGCCCTTTTTGCCTCTGTAACTTGTTTCCTGAGCCCATTTCTTCAATCTGTGACTTTCTACTTTTTGTTTGTTTAATTTATTTCATTGTTGAAAGTATTACAGATGTCCCTCTTTGCCCCCCACCCGGCTCCCGCCCCCTCCCTAGACCTTCGTTGCACTATTGTCTGTGTCCATATGTATATACGTTTTTTGGTTAATCACTTCCTGTCCTGTCTCCCACTTCTGTGATTTCTAAATAAATTATTTCTTATAGGTTGAGCCTTGGCTCTTAATTCTTTCTTAGCCAGAACTCAAGTTTGGTCTGACTCCACTGGTCTAATACCTAAGTGCCAGTTTTGCTGCCATCAGAGATATGGATTAAATCATATAAAGAATGTTAACATTTCCCCCTCAAATGCTCAAAATTCAATAAATGGTATCATTTAGGTACTATTCATAGTCACTACTCAATAAATACTTATCAACAGAGTACTCAACAAATCCTTTTTACTGAATTAATTCTAATTTAAGTAGTTTATTTAGAAAATAGAGCCAAATAAGCAGTGTTAACCTGGTAAGTGGATTTAAAAACAGATCTTACTATTTAATCATTCCATTCTGTTTATGTAGCAAAGGCTGCTACAGTCCATATAAGCAGGCATTTCTGCCTCCCCAGGAACATGCTAAGGATGATGCATTCAACAACATCCACTCAATTGTGAGTGAAGTGACCTGACAACATGCCTGGTTGGTTTCATGTGGGGTTATAAAATAAGAATTTCAAAACTGATTTGTGTAGTGTGGCAACTCTCTTAAGCAATATGCTAATGTACTGTACTTATTTCTGAATAAAGCCAAAACGCTAAAAACATCTGACATTCTTATATTTTGGGATCAGTCCTTTAGCTTAGAAATTTTCTCAGAATCATCTTACTGGCAAATTTTCTGGGCTTTTACATTCTGATAGTAGAGCTGAAATTGGCACATACAATTGAATAATTCTTAGCAACGACCCATAGACACGTTTTTCTGATGTCTAAAGTCGGGGGGAAATGTTAATTCTCAAAAGTCATTTGGAGCATCCACTGCTTCACTATGATCTACCAGAGAGGAAGTTTCAAGTTGGGCCCGTGTTTGACAAAGATGTTGCTGCGACTGCAAACATCAGCTAGCACCTATCGTGTTCCAATCCCTGGTTCATGCTGGGGATTCACTCCAAACAACAAAGGTCTAGTCGACCATTGCTTCCCTGAGGACCTGGTAGACACATAGTTTAGATTTTTCCTTTAAACTTGGCCATCAAATGGCACAAGATGGTGTTTGGGAAAAGCCTTTGGCAGATGGGAAGCGGTAGCTACAAGATAGGGCCTGGCTGGGTGCTGATGTCAGACTGTAAGATCCCAAAATGACACATTGACTGATATTCCTGCCAAGACACTCTATGTTTAGGCCAGTGTTCTCCAAAAAGGGTGACTGTGCCCCCGGAGGACATCTGGCAGTGTTTGGAGACATCTTTGATTGTCACAGGGAAGGGAGGGGGGTGCTACTGGCATCTGGTAGACAGAGACCAGGAATGCTGCTGATACCTACAAAGCACTGGACGGCCCTACGGCAGAGGGCTTCTGGCCCAAATGCCAATAGTGCAGAGGGTGAGAAACTCAGGTTCAGGAGCACTGAGAGCACGGGTCATCCTAGTCCATGGAGGCTTGGGATGCGGGATGCTGGATGGGGTTACTTCTGTCACCCTCTGTCTGAGGCCACCGCCCACATGTACTCTGCACACAAAAGCGTTTGTAACATGTGCACATCCACTTAGAAGGGACACTCAGTTACCAGCGCCTCAAAGCACCACCCACTGTGTTCTCCTGTGAAGACACATTATAAAGAGGCTCCAGCCCTGGCCAGCTTTGCTCAGTGGATAGAGCGTCAGCCCTGAAGGGCCCCAGGTTTGATTCGGGTCAAGGGTGAGTATTTCCGAGGCAGGCTCAATCCCCAGCCCCGTCAGGGAGTGTGTGGGAGGCAGCCAATTGATGTGTCTCTCTCACATTGATGTTTCTCTCTCCCTGCCTCTCCCTCTTCCTTCCATTCTCTCTAAAAATCAATAGAAAAGTGTCCTGGGGTGAGGATTAACAACAACAACAAAAAGAACGAGGCTCCAGCTCTGGCGGCATGGCTCAGTGGCTAAAGAGTGTCGCGCACCAAAGGGTCTTGAGTTCAATTCTGGATCAAAGGCGCATACCTGCGTTTCAGGTTCCATCCCGGCTGGGTCAAGGCATGTGAAGGAGGCAACCCATCAGTGTGTCTCTCTGACATTGATGTTTTTCTCTCTTTCTCTCCCCTCCACCCTGACCCTCCCCCTGCCTCCTCCCACTCTCTAAAATCAATGGGGAAAATATCCTCCGGTGAGGATTAACAACAACAGCAAAAAGAATGAGGCTCAGTGTAGTCTCCACCCTCCACCCATGCCACCTGCCATGTGGTTACAGGTGCAGAAAGACAATAGGAAATCAGATAAGGTGATGTTGTTCAGAAACAGCTTATTCCACTTCAGTGGAGCAAGTTCTTCCTTCACTATAAAACATTTAAATTATTTTAGTTTGTTTGATTCCACCATCCAGCCTGACCAAAAACCAAAACACCCACAGCACCTTCACCTCAAATCTCCAACACTACAAACTAAAAAACAGAGTGTGGCTGTCTAACACCACGGCCAGGCTGTCGCTCTCATTAGGGCAGAGAGAAGGGTGCCCTGGAGACCAGCAGAAGCCTACACTGGAAGCCCGGCCTCCACCTCCTGAGCCGGAGGCAGCAGCCAGAATCCTCCCGTGAATCACCCCAGCTTCCCCGCCCTCCGCTGCGGAGCAGGGCCTGTGTGTGCAGAACACGGAGGCCCAACAGCCATAGAAGGGGGACGACCAGCCCCGCAGGGCAGCCCTGAGTCACACAGACCTATGCTAGCTACCCCCAAACGGTGCCATCTGTTGCCACTTCCCCAAAGGGCCTTCTTCCTGCTCCACCCCGGGACACCACACCCTTATCTTGGAGGGACAGGGTGGCTGCTTGTCAAGCCCTAGCATGTGGGCATTTTGGCAAGTCGGTGCGGTCTGGTGCTGAGTTCTTCAAACTGGAACGGCACCAGGGCCATGTGACTTCTGACTTAAGGAAAAGAATTCATGGAAAGTGAGCGAGTGATTTTGTGCCAGGAATGTTACTAAGCTCCTTCTCAATAGTTCTCATTCAATTCTCACAGCTGCCTAGACGGCAGGCCAGCTCAGCTCTCAGCTCAGCCAGAGAAGGTGAGCTCTCCAAGGTCACACAGCTTGGAAGCAGCTGACTGGGGGCTGGAACCCAACTGCTGACTCTGAGACCATCCCACCTGCCAGTCATGGCGGGCAACCCCGTGCCCATGAAAAATGGGGGTCTTTACTACTCTGTGGAAGTCAGGTGGTTCACCTATAATGGTATAATTCTATGGACTCTTAACCCGAGACCCTGGGGGTAAAGCTGTGATGGCCACACCATTGATGAATGCTCTCAATCTAAGCCGTTTTCCAAGTAAGCATCCTTATTGGCATTTTGTGTCTCCTGAGTTTCCAAGAAAGATATTTAAGATTTCACTACACAGTAGCTGGCATTTAACGCTGCCTCCGTTTGGTGAGGTTTTAGGAAAGTCACGGAAGAACATTTATTTTGAATCTGTCTGGCTCCAAATTACTGCAGTGAGGCTACAAACACAGAGCACTCTGAAAGAAATGTGTTAGAAGAACTAAAGCCAGAGCTTAAGCAAACCTTTAAGCCAGCCTAACCCACGTAATTCTTCTCTAACCCACGTAATTTTCTCTCTTTCCTTTTGGCACAGCGATCAGATTTACCCGGAGACTCGGAGTACCGAAAGACAAGGAAGCTCTTCGGAGGCATGTTATACAGAACCTGTCGGTGTGCCCACATCTCTGCCTCTGAGCACAGGCTCCCCACTCACCTGCGTTCTAGCATCACCAAGAGAACTTAAAAAAATCATTTCAATGTTTTCATTTTATTTTATTGCTCTCTCTATATTTTTTATTGATTTCAGAGAAAAAGGGAGAGGGAGAGAAAGATAAAAACATCCACGATGAGCGAATCATGGATCGGCTGCCTCCTGCATGCCCCCTACTGGGGATTGAGACTGCAACCCGGCATGTGTCCTTGACTAGAATCGAACCCAAGACCCTTCAATCTGCAGGCTGACAATCTATCTACTGAGCCAGGCCAGCCAGGGCTTATTGCTTTTGGGAGAGAGAGAGAGAGAGAGAGAGAGAGAGAGAGAGAGAGAGAGAGAGAGAGAGAGAGAGGCATTGATGTGAGAAACATTGACTGGTTACCTCTAGGTATGTGCCCTAACCGGGAATTAAACCACAACCTTTTTGTGTACTGAACAATGCTCCAACCCACTGAGCACCCCAGCCAGACCTAGAGAATTTTTTAAAAGATACCCACTTACACCCTACAGCCCAAGATTCTGAGCTAACTTGCCTAGGCTGAGGCACAGAGCTTAAAACTTCCCCAGGTGAGTCTACCGTGCTGCCAGGAATGAGAATCATGGTCTGAAACCTCTTAAATAGGAAGCAGCTTCACACTACAGAAATATAAACCTTCTCAAGAGAGGAAGGAAACAAATGAACCCGCACCCACCAAACCCGCCAGACCTGTCTCCTGCAGCCCCCTCCCCCTGCTCTTCATGAGCACCCGCTCTCCTGCCTTCTTGGCATAGCAGGTTCCTATCCCAAGCCCTCCAGGGCCCTGTAGTGGTGGCCTCCACAGACGCCGCTCACCACCTGTCAACGGCCCTTTAGGAGAGCCCAAAGAGCAGTTACCCTCATTTATGGTGGGGATGTGGGTCTCTGAGAGGATGGTGCCTTGACTAGAGAGTGCTAGGGCTGGGGCTGGGCCAAGAGGGCGGTTCTGGCTCCAGCGCCCACTCACTGACTACCCCGCTCCTCTGGGTTCACCCCCAGCCTGCTTCCTGTGCCCTTGCTGCACCTCCAACACTATGCGACTTCACTCTCAGGAACCTTCCAGGGACCCACTGGCCGCAGAAGAAAACCCAATTCTCTGCCTAGCTGCCATGTTCTTCTACCACCTGACCTTTCTACCACTAGACCATCCTCTTTCTTTGTACTTAAACCCTCCTCTACCCAGTCAGACTTTTTCTATCTAACACTCTCAATGTCCTTGCTTTGCTATTCTACCTATTCGAGACCTAGTTCAACCTTTTCCTCATGTCACTGCTATTTCTGCCCCAGGTTAGGAATCTCTCCAACTGAACTGGATTAAGTTCTTCATGGGCTGGATCACACATTTCTTTGTATTTCACATAGCAACCAGCACAAGGTCAGGCCAATCGCAGGAGCAGATAAGCACTCATTAATGAATGTTTGTTGACGGACGGCTTGCACCTCTGGCAACGAGGGAGCACAATGCCCCTTTCCATGTGCGCCTCCATCCAGGTCAAACAGCGCTCTCGAGAGAATCTCCAGGGATCGCCCGAGCCCTCAGCCTAAATCAATATCCAAGCCCTCAGAGTCACCCAGCACACCCG
The DNA here is from genome assembly GCF_964339955.1 of Pipistrellus hanaki. Lineage (NCBI taxonomy): Eukaryota > Metazoa > Chordata > Mammalia > Chiroptera > Vespertilionidae > Pipistrellus > Pipistrellus hanaki. Next base: position 18,627,459 of record NC_140515.1, read on the forward strand.
CAGTGGGCAGCATGGCCCTGCAGGGCAGCAAGGTTTCTAAGGAAGCCCTCAGTTGCAGGACTTGTGCTCAGCTCACTGGCCACCTGCCTGGCTGCTTCTGGTCCTTAATATCGCACTTAGAATGCATGATGACGCCTGGATCTGCTAAACATTCAGTATTTATCATTGTCTTATCTGCAGATTCTCAGTGCTGAAATGTACCTGTGCTTAACTTTCATTGCTGTTCAGTAATGCGCAAAACCTGTCCCCCCCACCCAAAACCAACGAAAACATTAAGGATAGTAAAGGCACCTGAAGAATCACCATTATCTTGGCCTACATCGTGGCAGGTGAGGGAAGCCAAGTGTATCTCCTTTTTGACTAAAATAAACTTCATTTGAAATCTAACTGTTGGGATCACAGAACCGTGTGCTTTAAGTTTATGCAAAACAAATTCTCCAGTTTCTAGTCTGTGCTCACCGAAGGGACAAGGAGCACAGCACAAGCATGCTTTGATTCCTGCAGGGCGATGCAGGGCCCTGTCCCCCTGGCTCAGTCCTCTCCCTTCTTCCGGCCTTTTGAAGTCAACGCTCTTCTCCGTGGGACAGGCTCCTGCCCTGCTGGGGGGCTAGTCTCCACCCCGACTTCAAAGACAGCCCAGCCCGTGTTCCAGCGAGGGAAACACTGCAAAGCAGCATCACAAACGCTTCTGACCTCGGACGTGACCACAGAATGGAGACAGCACTTGAAAGAGCAGTTCCTGTAGCATTCTGCAGTACAATGACCTTTAAATGACACCAAAGCAAATTACATAATTTGTGAGATGGGAACCCAGTATTCCTTCTTACAGCCAAGCAATAAAAGAAAAACCTTCAACCATAGGAGGTTCGATTACATAGTAATTAAGAATTAAATGGAATCTTCGCTTGTTCAATGATCCTCCCAACACCCTAAAAGTGTAGACACAGACGCAGTGAGCCACTCACCACGGATGTGATTGCTGAAAAAGGCAGCCGAACACACCAACTCCAATTGGGTTGGAAGGAATGGTTTTTATGTGGGCTCTGGCAGCTCAGGTGGCCGGCGTCCCTTTCCCAGTGCCCTCAGCTGGCACCAGCCCCAGTACCTGCCAGGACTGAAGTGCACCTCTCCTGGGGCCACTCTCTACCCACCCCCATTTGCCACTGCCCCCAAGGCAGGCCCCCGGGAGCTTGAAGGAGGAGCTGGTCACTGTGTGCCCATCACCCACAGCGTGCCCCCGTACCCATACCATCTCACCAGTGCCCAGGGGGAAGGGCACCAGCTTCCCACCGACAGAGGCCTGGCTGTTTACTCATCTACAAAGCCATACCTTCCCGCAGGGTTGAGGGGACCATCGGATGAGATCGTGTATTTAGAGCAGCTGGCACGGAGGCCAGCTCTGTAACTTCTCTGCTAAGAAATCAGCAAACACCAGGTGTCTGCAGGGACTGCAGCGCAGCTTTAACCAGCAAGCACAGGAGACAGCAGCAGAGCTAAGAGGAGCCGGGGAATAACAACAAGCAGCCATTCTCTGTGAACATGGGAATCCATTTCATCCGTCTCTGCTTTCTAACAGGGAGTGCCACTCCTCCGGCCTCTACTGTCCCAGCCTCGGCACCGCCCCTCAAAGTGGGCTCATTAAAAAGCCCGCCCCTCAAATAACCTGGGCATCGACAACAGAGGAACTGCAAGTTATTTATGGTTTATCCACTTAGTGGAAGAATAGGCAAGCCTGTAAGAAGGTATTTTAAAAGAATTTTTTATTACGTGGGGAAAGGTGTTATGCTATCATGTTAAATATAACAAAAAGGATTTAAAAATTCTGTGATAACTTTGACAGGAAGAGGGAATTACATCAAATGCAAGTTGTTGTCTCTGGAGGTAAAAATTATGTGTTGCTTAAATTCTCTTAATTGTTCTATATTTTTCAGGTTATTCTCAATGAGTATATATTATTTTTCTAACCAGGAAAAACAAGTTTTTAAAGAGTTCCTTGGTTTGCCACACATGTGATTTAAAACATGCTACTTCAGACTGGCCGGCATGGCTCAGAAGTTGAGCATCAACCTATGAACCAGGAGGTCAACTGTTCGATTCCCAGTCAGGGCACACGCCTGGGATGCAGGCTCGGTCCCCAGAGAGGGACTTGGAGGAGGCAGCCAATCAATGACGCTCATTGATATTTCTCTCTCTCCCTCTCCCTTCCTCTCTGAAATCAATAAAAGTATTTTTTAAAAAATAAAGATAAAGCACACTCCTTTAGCATAAGGGCTTCTGAGTGACAAGGACTGAGATGATCTGAGCTTGGTAAAGAGCACCGTGTGTTATCAATGACAAATGCAAACGATCAGCTTTCTTCCTTTGGTGTGGGAATTGTTTAGTCATTTTCCCACTCATCAGCACTTTTACTGGGGAGACCAGGAAACCAGGAAATGAAAGTTAAGTAAATTAACCCTTCCACTGGCATCAGGGGTGGTACACCATTTGGTGGCAGCCCTAGCTGGTTTCGCTCAGTGGATAGAGCGTTGGCCTGTGGATTGAAGGGTCCCAGGTTCGATTCCAGTCAAGGGCACATGCCCAGGTTTCGGGCTTGATCCCCAGTAGGGGGTGTGCAGGAGGCAGCCAATCCATGATTCTCTTTCATCATTTATGTTTCTATCTCTATCTCCCTCTCCCTTCCTCTCTGAAATCAATAAAAATACATTTTAAAAATTTGGTGGGAAAAAAAGCTTGAAACTATGAGTTCAAGTCAAACGAGGGGATTCCCTACTGGTTTCAATAATCTATAGTAGAACCAGTCACCGTCACTAAGGATCACAGAGTCTACACATAAATTCATTCTATATAAGCTAAAAATGTCAGTGTTCTCCTGAGACTAGTTCCCATTCATAAGCAGCCACGTGACTGCCTCTGTGCCTCGCTGGCCTGTGTCCCCTCAGAGCTCACGGTAGGAACTGTGGGAGCACTTACTCCACGCCTTCAGCTTATTGCTTCTAGCACTGCTCGGAGGTGTCACTATCTCTCTTTTACAAGGACCCCAAGGCTCAGGGTAAATGCCTTAAACAAGTATACTGGCTGAGTGAGAACAATGGACTTCACCATGGGCCTGTGTGGCCCAGGGCACCGCAGTTCCTACATTTTGCGGCCACAGGCAGAATGCTCTCACATCGTATACCTTCTCATCTTGATGAGCAAAGGTAAGCTAAACTGGCAGAACCAGTCCATCAAGCCAGGAAGAAGCCTGAGAGAGTGAGGGGCGGATGCAGACAAGAACCCTTGGGGGAGAGGGGGGTGCGGAGTAATACGACCTAGCATAGCTGTGAGCTCTCAGAACCCCGCCCGGCTTAGTCTCCTGACTTCAACATGCCTGCACTTTGTAACCCTCCTCCTGCCACACGCACGCAGACTGCTGTCTGCAAACCTGGGCGGAATGTGACCTGGCCCGGCGTAGAAGCTGTTGCAATAAGGAAACAATGCTCTCCTCGCCGTGTTAAATCAGCCGCGTGAGCATTAGGCGGGCTCTGGAGGAGCAGAAAGGAGCGTTTTTATATGAATGTGCCTGAAGGAGACATCAGGGCTATGGCAAACTCAGCAATCTGGATGGCAGTTCATCTCAGTTGTGCCAAAATGGAACAGACTCTTGGAGTGGGTTGTTTTGCTTTCACACTATGCTCCTGTTAAAATTTAACACGGCTGCACAGTAAGTGAGCCTCCCTCCTGTGTCTTCCTGTTAAAAGCCACGAGGCTCTGGTCTCAGGGGACGAAAAGCCCCACTGGGGGCAAGGCAGGCAGGTCCCCTCTGTTCAGTGTTTAGAAGGAAGGAATGACCTAAGGCTGTGACGTCCAACACGACAGCCACTATGAACATCTGGCTAGCACCACCAAGGGACTGAATTTTAAATTTTATTCACTTAAATTAAAGTAGTCTAGTGAGGACAGTACTCGACAGTGCAGTTATAGCTACTTATTTGCAGATATAAACATAGATACTTTATATAAAAATGTAAGCATATTAAATATGCTATGATTTGCTTTATTTCTTCTTAAAATAGCAAGTGAATCTCTTTCTATATTAGTATGATTTTTCATGTCTGTATCTGTGCTGTCCCATATAGTTGCCAAAAGCTATGGAGCACTAGTCCAATTGAGAGATGTTGTAATTGTAAAATATACATGATTTCAAAAATTTTGTACAACATAGTGAGCATAAAACATGAATAATTTTTAGATTGACTACCTGTTGAAGTGATAATATTTTGGACACAATAGGTTATATTATTTAAATTAATTTCACCTGTTTCTTTTTAATTTTTTAATGTAACCACATTAAATCCTAAATTATATAAGTGATTTGCATTATGTTTCCACTGGACAGCACTATCCTAGGGTCTCCACTTTACGTAATGAATTAACTCCACTCCTACGCAGTCAGGACGGGAGAACTGAGAAAATGGTCACCCAAGTCAGAGTCCGTGGGTCAGTGACAGTTTAGAACACGATGGACAACTAGAGGCTCTGGAAGGTGTTTCGGGATTTATGTGTTAATGCCAATAAGATTTCTATTTTATTTCTACTTTTTAAAAAAAAAATCCATCAATAAAGTGAATTATTTAAATATTTTCCCACTTTGCCCTTAGCTGGTTTGGCTCAGTGGACATAGGGTTGGCCTGAGGACTGTAGGGTCCTGGATTCAATTTCAGACAAGGACACATATCTCGGTTGCAGGCTCAATTCCCAGCCCTGGTCAGATGCGTGCAGGAGGCAACCAATCCGATGTCTCTCTGACTTTCTCCCACTCCCTTCCATTCTCTCTCTTAAAAAAAAAAATCAGCCGGGACCGGTTTGGCTCAATGGATAGAGCGTCGGCTTGGGGACTGAAAGGTCCCGGGTTCGATTCCGGTCAAGGGCATGTACCTTGGTTGCGGGCAGATCCCCAGTAGGGGGTGTGCAAGAGGCAGCTGATCGATGACTCTCTCTCATCGATGTTTCTAACTCTCTATCTCTCTCCTTTCCTCTCTGTACAAAATCAATAAAATATATTTAAAAAAAAAATCAATGGAAAAATGTCCTTGGGTGAGGATTAAGAAATATTCTCTCCCTTTATCTGAGACTAAGCCTCATGTATGCACTCAGGAAGTTTGGGATGGGTCCGGGAGATCAAAAGAGCATAATCATGATTCAGTTGGTTTATCATGGCTTTGACCATCACACAGCTTTTTAATTGCCTTTGCTCTTTGTCATATATGATTTCATTTACAACCACAATGGACCATGACTAAAGGCAGGCTTAAGGAATGCCAAAAGCAAAACATGAGTTAGTGAGAAGTTAGAAATATGAGAAGTAGAATCATCGCCAAAGTGGTAATTCTGCAAATAGTCTGAAATGCTCTTTGTCAGTGCCTTAAGTTGTAGTCATCTTGTCACAATTCTCAATGTCTTTAATAATGCAAAAACCTTATAATTCAGACCCTACACATTAATAAAAGTTTTAACAATGCACTGGTCTGAATAAAATACTTTTTAGATTTAAAATAATTTCCCGGGGAGGGGGGAAGGGGAGACAGCGGGGGTTCAATCAGTATAACAATGAAAGGAGTTTGTAAGTTAAAGAGAAACAGGGGGCCTGGCTGGTGTTGCTCAGAGATTGAGCATTGACCTTTGAACCAGGAGGTCATGATTTGATTCCTGTCAGGGCACATGTCTGGGTTGCAGGGCTAGGTTCCCAGTGGGGGGCATGTAGGAGGTGGCTGATCAATGATTCTCTCTCATCATTGAGGTTTCTGCCTCTCCCTTCCTCTCTGAAATCAATAATAATTAAAACAAACAAACAAACAAACAAACAAACAAACAAACTATATATATATATATATATATATATATATATATATATATATATATATATATATTAAACCCTCCTACAAAGGTGTGTCTGTGGTTCCCTGTCTTTGAACACGTAAGAATTAGAGGCAAAGCAATGCGGACTTGCAGAAGTCTGGAGCCAGCTTGCTCCCTGCAGGCTCAAGATCAACCATCTCACATAGAAAAAAGGAAAAAGAAACAAATATATATGTCCTTCTTTTTTTTAAAGAAAAGAAAAACCGGGGTAATGGGGATTTAGAACATGTCCTCTGAAAGCCTTTCCTCATTCCCTGAGCCCAGGGGGTCCTGGGTGGGGGGAGCTATCCCACAGTGCCCTCACTGCTCCCGGGCAGACCAGCAGCACATCCAGTACCCTCCATCACCTCTGCTTTAGGTGTCTGCCACCTCTGTAAGCTCCCTGCTTCATTCACCTTCTATTGTAACACACAGCACAGAGCCTGGCACATAGCACTCTTCACAGGTGCTTGCTAACGTTGCCAGCTCCTTAGAGGCTTTCTGCCACAGACACAGAGAAAACTGTCCAACCCCAGGTACACACACGTCCACTTCGGGGAAAGGAAGCAGCTGGTCTACAGTGAACACCGTGCCTTTCCCAGGAAGCAGCATTCTGAAGGTGTCAGCCACCTCCCGGCCAGGCCCTGTGTTCTGCTGGGTCCGTGGGTGCTGCCCAGCTGGCTCAATCCCTGGCCTGACACTAAAGGTCTAGTGTGAGCAGGCCCAATTCAGGCAAACAGGAAAGGGTGCATGCACGTATGTGCCTGCATACGTGTGTGTGTGTGTGTGTGTGTGTGTGTGTGTGTGTGTGTGTGTGTTAAAGGGCAGTGAGTCCCTGCCCAGGAATCACTTGTCACTGGGAGGCGGAGGGGGAGGGCCGGCTTAAAGGAAGGCCCTGGATTGAACACTGCTTTTCCTTTTCCCCTCGGCAGGTGGTCCTTAGATATTTTTACAAACAGGATTCTGCCATGCCAACACTCCATTCATCCCCTTCTCCTCCACCAGAAAAAAGCCTCCACTGAACTAATGAGGAGAGAAATGACCTGTTTTTGATGAGCCATGTCAAAGAAATGTGGGCAGCCTTGTTTAGGTCTCACAGACAGAGGTGCTGTGATAGCAGGCGGAACCCTGGCCAGGGCTCAGGCACCCTGCTTCCCAGCACTCTGACGTCAGCTAGGCACACACACCTAAGCACTAGGCAAGCTGCGACCTATGGCAATTTTCACCAACAGGACAGAATCCATCTGCTGTTCTAAGTACAGCATTTTCATCAAGTAGGATATCTGTGGTTGTGTACACATTAAAATGCACTTATCTCACCAACTGAAATAAGTAATTATCCAAGTTCACAGTTCTTAATAATTTTCCCAGCAGCGATCCAGAGCCTAAGAGCAGGTTTTAGGTCAGTGAGGTTCTGAGAGCTTATAGAAACATGTGTATGAGTGTTCATGGAGAATTTGTCCCTCTGATAATACCCTTAAAGGAGCAGATCTGAAGAGCTAAAGACCTTGTGCTTAGAATATATCCTGAGTTTAGCACCTTGCAACGTTATAAAAACTTTCCAGGGTAAAGGTAAAGGGCTCAAGGTTCCTTTTCAGAGTAATAAAAACGTTATAAAATTGATTACGATGATAAGATACAGAACTCTGCGAATATACTAAAAGCCATTGAGGTGTTTATCTTAAATGGGTAACATGAATAGTATGTGCATTACACAAAGCTGTTAAAAAAAAAAAAAAAAACTTTCCAGGAAGAATTCCCCAAACTAACACGTTAATAAACAGAAGAGTACTCTCTTGGCCATCTGGACGGTCTGAAGACAGCAATGACAACGGAATTCCCTTTTGCTCTACACCCATTAGTAAGTAAGCAGGAAGCAACACGACAGCTGGATCTCCAGCCAGAAGCAGCCAGACCTTCCACGAATTCGGTAGTCAGCAAGATCAGCTGGAGACAAATGGTCACTCTGCACAAACTCTTCCCCTCCTGCAGTCCAAGAATTTACCCACTAAGTGCTTGTCACAAGTGTTAAACCGAAATTATCTGTTATCTCCTCTGAAAAGAAGTCACACGTTCATTTCCCCCTTCCAGGCGCATGTCATTCATGAAAGAAGTCACTGACAAGGACTTCCTGGGTGAGGGGAAAACAATGAGAAAGCCTACTGCTCTCCCTCCCACAACATCCAAACAGGAAAGCACTTCTGAGTTCTCAAACAATGTTCAGGTCCAGGTCTCTCATGTTCAGGATGCCAAAGGCTGGAACGAAAAGGAGCTTCATTTTTTTCTATTTTAATATATTTTTATTGATTTCAGAGAGGAAGGGAGAGGGAGAGGGAAAGAGAGAGATAGAAAACATCAATGATGAGAATCATTAATCGGCTGCCTCCTGCATGCCCAACAATGGGGGATCGAGCCCAAAACGTGGGCATGTGCCCTGACCGGAATCAAATCCTAATCCTCTGGTTCACAGGTCGATGCTTAACCACTGAGCCATGCAGCCGGGCAAAGAGCTTCATTTCCTCTAGCAGCTTGAAAAAGAATCTGCCTGCAGTGGGTTTGTATTACTTGCTCCAAGCAGTCTCATTTGGACCCTAAGTCAAAATTCTGTATTTGGACAACCTCAAGATCACAATCCAGATGGAAGCTGTGTACACAGGGTGGCTGCTCCCGTGATTCCCCTAGGGACCAAGACATGTAACTACCTTCCACATGAAATAAACTTCAGCCCCAGAATCCCACATCTCCTACTACTAACGATAGTCAGCTTCTTGTGCGTATTCCTATCACATGAAGCCTGTCTAGTGTGATAACCCTCAAAAGACGTGATATGTGAGGATTAAGAATCACCAAGCCCTAAATCTGGCTGCAAAAAATTTTCTTCTTCAATAGAAAGAGATTACTTACAATTTCTAATTGACCAGTCTCTAAAAGCTCACAACTCGGTTTTCTGACTGTATCCATCCCAGGTTTAAAGGACAAATGAGGAAAATTATATAACCAAGGAGAAGACGATTGATTATCTTGCCAGAAAAGAACTATTATTTTATTATAATGTATGGAAGTGCTACAAGTTAACTCCCATACTATCTGCATCCAAACAAGATTTGTTTCCAAACATTTTAATTAAAGAAACAAAAAAACAACTTTTAAAGTATTCAATATAAATTGGAATTCTAAAAAACTTCCAGATATTATCCCAAAGGGAAGGCCATAAATGTTCTGGTACTGAGCACTGGATCGCCTTAGAATGTCAGGATCTGAGGACAACTGGCATCACATGTTGCATAGGTGCTGTGGACGAAAGGGGCCACATGCTGACCTGACAAGCTCAGGGGAGGCCTGCATGGCGGTCTTGCAAACTCAGAGACCTAAAGGAACCACAAAGGAGGGTCTGAAATGAAACTTTAACTAAATGCAGTTGTTATGGTGGGAAGTTATGTCCTAGGCCTGTATCTTCACTGACAAGGTCAACCTTAACCTTAACTGAGCCCATCTGTCCTTTTGCACCTATGATAACACACCCTTGAAATGTCTGGGTAACTTGTAACTACTCTTTTTCTGGAGCCCCTTGGGCACAACCAAATGTTGTGGGTGCCAGGACAGATACCACAAATTCCTTCATTATCGTGTTCATTGTTCCTGCACCTGCCTAAATATGTGTCTACCATTTTACCTTTTATCCAATCCCAGGGGTTCCTCCTCCTCCCCTGCCCCTCCGCTTTGCTTTCTCCTGCCTCTCTAGTCTATCATCAATGGATTTCATGTAACCTTTGATGGCAATGTATAAATATAGATGCAACCCTCCATTCTCCAGAGCATTATCTTAATTCGTTGAGGTTCTGCTTCCCAGAATTTGTCGACAGTTTGGCTCAAATAAATTCACAAAAATTCTTTACGGTTTGAATGTTTTTAGGTTAACCGTATTCTGGTAATGTATGAATAAAATTTTAAACACTATGAAAAAAGGTCACTGACTAAGAAGCTGAAGCTCAAAAAACCAAACCACAAGAGGAACTTCAAAACCATTGGTGCTGTGACAGATGAAGATCCTGGGTCACCTGCCGACACTGTGTAAAATGGGAGACGAACAAAGCCCCAAAGAGCAGGAGCTGCCTGGTCCACCACCACCTGCCTGCAGGGGGTTTGTGTTACTTACTCCAAACGGCCTCATTTGGACCCTAAATCAAAACTCTGCATTTTGGACAATCTCAAGATCACAATCCATGTGTCTCACACATGCGCCTGGCATGGTCTCGGTAGGCACTCACTATATTTTTATCAAATGGATGAGTATTGTGGAATAAACAAACGGTGCAGGAATGCAGTTTCTAAAGTCAAAGGTTCAAGGAGAGATCCATTTTCAGTGAAGATCTTAACATGGAATCTTATCTGCTCCAAAGATTTAGAATTTTTTCTATTATGGCTTACGTATCACTAAAATTATCTTTTGTAAAGAAAATAGGCCCCGATTCAGAGGAACCTCGGAGAGAACATTTAAAAAGGAGAAAACTGAGACGGAGCTGTCACACCACAGCACGCTGGCCAGCAAAAATCGGATGTGCCTCTTTGATAACAACCCTCCCCAAAACTGGCCGTGTCCTCTGGTTTCTATTTCAGCTAAGTAAGCATTTTTTCAGTCAACTGGCTTTCAAAGTTTTCCTTTCCATGTAGCCAAGAACTTACAGATTTTCCTTGTCTTCTCTTAGTCCTCCCAGACTTTCCCACCATTTACCCACATGGCTTCTTACCAGAATTCCTTCTGTTTGGAAAGTCCTTCCTTTTCCTTCCACCCCCTAATGCTAAACACATCCTCTCTCCAATACTGTCCTTTCTGGTTTTATAGAACCTCCATTTCCTTGCGGCAGATGCCTGGTCTATTTTCTGGTGCTAAACTCACTGTGTTCCATAAAAGTAAAAATGAAATCATTCGAACCAGTCTGGCCCAGAATCACCCACCGCTTGCACCCTCCCTGCCAGTTGTTCACCCCAAAACGCTTTCCTGGTGGTAACCATGTGCTCCCATCGTCCTTTTGGCAGCTCTACTTCTCACGTGACAAAATCTTTCCCTCTCCAGTCCATAAAGCCTGAATCATAGGTAACTTAAAACTTTCTGCTATAAATTCTTATATCTCAAGGCTAAAGAACCTTGATGAACCAAAGGAACAATGGTCAGAAATTAGCTGACTTGCAATACTAGCATCTTAATGTGTTTAACCCTTTGCACACGTGTCACCAGGGAGTAAATAGACAGAAGAAGGAGTGCACTTTACAGACACTTCAGAAAGATTACTTCATTTGTTCATGGTAACAGCCTCGAGAGGCCAGTAGGGTAGGCATTTATTAACCCATTTACAGTTGACAAAACTAAACATCAAAAAGGTTAAGTGCCCGGCCGGCGTGGCTCAGTGGTACAGTTGTCAGCCTATGAACCAGGAGGTCACAGTTCGATTCCCGGTCAGGACACATGCCCTGGTTGCAAGCTTGAACTCCAGTGTGGGGCATGCAGGAAGCAGCCGATCAATGATACTCTCTCATCAGGGATGTTTCTCTCTCTCTCCCTCTCTCCCTTCCCCTCTGTAAAAAGGTTCTGACTCACCCAATCAATGTCACACGACTAGCAAGTGTCAGCCCAAACCCCCACCTACGAAGGTCTTGCCTCTTCCAACCCAAAGGCTGTCTACTCTGTACTCTGTATGTTTCTGTCCTATAGCCACGGAGTGGCTTCCTAGAGACTCAACATTTCAGAGAAGATGCCCCTCTGACTTCTGAGACCCCATCTCCCTTCTTCAGCTAACAAGCCAGAAAGCCATCTTCAACCTCCCCCCAGAAAACAATGCCTTTTTCTCCTATGCACCACCCTCAACAACTAGTTTCCAAAATAATTCCCAACAGTTCCTGTTTTAGAGGGACTTACTCGGAAGGCACTAGTAGTCCAAAACACTTGCATCAGCATATGATTTTCTCAATAAAGTTCAGGGCTGATGCAACGTTTCTCAGTCTCAGATTTTACAGCTAAAATGACAAGAACGCAGAGGAATAAAAAATCATGCAAGACAATGCTACATTTTTTTTTTCACTCCAACACATCTGCCTCTATGAGTCTCCTGTGAGTCACTGTCATTTGTGTTCAGTCATCATTACAGGAACAGCCATTCTCTCTACCCTCAATTACTTTACTTTCTTCCTTAGAGAAAATCTCTGCAATAGAAAAGGAATTCCATTATATCTTTTACCGCTTTCCTGAAGCACTGACCCCTTAACTTAGTGCCTCAGATACCATGTTGTCCCCATTTTCATCACAACCATTTTTCACAAACAGAAGGGGAGGCCAAGTGAGGTTGCAATTCATTTACTAATCATTCATCAAGCACAAATGAAATCCTCAGATGCCAGGGACTGAGACCAAAAAAATGAGTAAGTATCCCTCCTGCCGAAATTGGTTTGGCTCAGTGGATGGAGCGTCAGCCTGCGGACTGAAGGGTCCCGGTTTCGATTCCGGTCAAGGGCATGTACCTTGGTTACGGGCACATCCCCAGTAGGGGGCATGCAAGAGGCAGCTGATCAATGACTCTCATCGATGTTTCTATTTCTCTCTCCCTTCCTCTCTATTAAAAAAATGAATAAAATATATTTTTTTTAAAGAAGAAGAAGTAGTATCCCTCCTCTCACAGCCTAGTAAGGCAGAAAACTAAAGTAATTACAGGCACTCTCCCCTCTCTTACCCCCCAAACCCCACAGAAGACAAGAAAAGGTCTCCTCATCTACACGCTAACATCTTTTTGGTGCCGTGACTCAAAATTGTACAAACCGTGTACCTACATCACCACGTCTGTGTGAAAATGATGTCACTTCTGGAATTCCAGCCCATCCCTACTTTAGAAGAAACAACCAACAGCCTCTCTATTCCAGTCTCAGACCCCATTCCCTTGTCTCCCTTAGATCAGACACGAAGAGAGACTTCCATACCCTAACATATGCCATTATCAGCAGGAGGCACTTCCTGAAAACAGACCATCCTCCCTCATCAACCCTAAAAGATTCTAGGGGTGGAATTCTCTGAGGGGGAAATGTTATAGAATAGCAAGAAGCTAGGAAAATTCCAGGACAAGTGGAATAGGGAAACTGAGACCGATGGTTAAACAGCAGTTTGTCCACCTAGGAAATCCTATCTTCCGTAAGCCAAGGACACAAGGGTAAATGGTTTGCCCAACTGGTGCGGCTCAGCCTGGGGTTCGATTTCCCATCTTCTTCTCACCTCCCACCCCCACCTCACAGGCACATATTCTCTAAGGGACCCTATGAGACTTGCAACCAGGGGAGCAGTGGGCAGTGGCAGCTTGTCCTGGACTAACCCCCTAAACCTGTTCCCAGGCTCCTTCCCCCCCTTTCCTCTGACTTCCCAGAGAGCCAGGCAGCCCTGCCTAAGGCTCTCCTGCTACTACTTCCATGCCCTTCTTTGTCTCACTGTCCTAAGTATAGTTCTGCTGTGGTCAATAAATTCTTGTCTACTTTTTTTTTTTTTTAAAAAAGAGAAGTTATCATAGAATCAGCTGGTCAACATTAGGGTAGAAGTGAGCACATGGCTTAGGGCAGGCCATATGGAATGATTTCTGGAATCAATTTCTGATTTCAAGCATCTCTTTCTTTATTCTCAGTATAAAACAAAATTAAAAGACTCAACTCCACTTCTTAAAAGGTTATAAGATTTACTTGCCAACAGTCAAGTCAAAAATCAAATTTAATAGCAGAATTTATTCCTGGCTGTGGCCGGGTAGCTCAGTTGGTTAGAGCGTGGTCCAGATACGCCATGGTTGCGGGTTTGATTGCCAGTTGGGCATATACAAGAATCAACCAAAGAATGCATAAAAAAGTAAAGCAACAAATTGATGTTTCTCTTCCTAAAATCAATCAACAAAATATTTTAAAACATTTAGAAAAAAAGAATTTATTCTTGACTCCCTATCCTAGATTTCAACCCTTACCTCACACTCCCTTAGCACACATTATAGAGTTTAACAAATTCTGTCCTATATACTACCTTCTCACAAGTCTGTAGAACAGGATTGAAGATATGCACAATGAAATAATATGTACCTTAAAAAAATACAATCATTACCCTAGCTGGTTTGGCTCAATGGGTAGAGTGCCAGCCATAAGGTCCTGGTTCGATCCAGTCAAGGGCACAGACCTCAGCTGCAGGCTCCTCCCCTGTTCCAGGCCCTCATCTGGGCACGTGTAGAAGGCAACCAATCCATGTGTTTCTCTCACATCCTTATTACTTTCTGTCTTTTCCTCTCTCTTCCACTCTCTCTAAAATCAATGGGAAAATATCTCCATTAACAAAAACTGTAAACAATATAATATAAAGTATTATATTTGAAAAAAATACACACGATCATTTTCTTAACTGGAAATGAACACTGAACAATCCAAGCCTCACAAGGCATAGCTGTCAGAAGAGGAAACTGAGGTTCAAAAGTCCCACTTCAATACAGCAGAATAAAAGGTCCCTTTGAAGTCGCCAGAACAGCTTGAACAAAAAAGGGAAACAGAAGGCTATTGTGGGGGCCCTCTCCTCCAGATGCTGAACCCCAAACACGCTGCCCTGGTAAACAAACAAGCCTGTGAGGCGGGATCGGATTCGATGGACCTCACAAAACATTACAATTTAAGGAATCTCTCTCTTCCCATTCATTACTTCCCAAAGTCCCACTGGCTGGCAGCTCCTTGTTTTCCTTCCTGGTTCTTGGGTTTATTACCTGTAAATTATAATGTACGGTGTGCTTTCAAAAAAAAAGAAAGAAAAAAGAAAGGTATGACAAATGAAAACAGCCCTGGGTTTAAAGCCACATGAAAGACAGCATATGTAACAGAAATGAACTCTGCCTGTGTTTACTATGAGGACCTATTACTCCTTTATGCTGCTCCAGTGGATGTTAAACTCACATGAATGCTACCACCGCCCACTAAATAGCAGGTTCGCGCCGGGAAGGAGCCCATTCAAACACCTGCCTCAGCGGGGCCCAGACGGCTCCCGAGGCTTCCGGGCCCGGTCCAGGCCACGCACCTGACCGGCCCGGGCTGCAGACCCCGGGCTTCCGCCGCCGGCCCGGAGCAGCCCCGGGTCCGGTGTGCACTTGGCCCGGCACACCCTCCTCCCTCCCACCACTCCGATCCCGGCGGGAAGGGGGGGGAACCAGCGGCCCCAGAGAGAAGGCTGGCGGCGGGCAGACGTGGGTGAGAGGGTCCTGAGGGGTCTGTGAACCCCGCCAGCCCCAGGCGGGCCCGGGACCCCATCGGCACCCCCCATTCGGGGTCCCTCCGGGGCACCGCCGCGCCCCTCCCGCTCTCTGGCCCTGGGGGCTGCGACCTCCCCTTCCGGACCTCGGGGTTCCCTCGGGACCCAGACCCAGACCCGCCGCCACCCAAAGCCCCCTCCCGGCCGACCCCCGCTGCGTCCCCGCCCCGGCTTCCCCGCCTCCCGGGCCCGGGCCGCCGGGCGGGCCGCGCACCGTGTGGGACTGCAGGCTCTGGCTCGCCTCGATGGCTGCTGTCAGCGGCACCGTGTCGTCCAGCAGCACCTTGCCGGCCGGCGGCTTCTCCATGAAGGCCATCCCGGGAACGCCGGTCCGCCACCGCCTCGGGTCCAGGGGCAGGAACCGCAGGCGCAGACTCCCTCCCGCCCGCCCGGCTCCGCCGCCGCCGCCGCTGTCAACACGCACCGCCCCACGCGCCGCCACCGCCCGCCGGCCCGGCCCGCGGGGTCCTAACGCCGCCCGTCCGCACCGCCCCTGCGCTCGGCGCTGGCCACTCTCCGTGCCGCCGCCTTCCGCGGGGTCCTAGCGCCTAACGGCATCGGCCGGTGTTGCCTGGACCCGCTATTATTCTCCAAGGTCCTTGCAGCCGCTCCGCACACGGGGTGGTAACCTTAGCCCTGGCCCTCTGGCCCGCGGACACGTCACCCTCCCTAAGCCATCACCTCCAGAGATCCTCAGATCCGAGGGCACCGTGTCCTCTGCCCTGTGATCCAGGGACCCTCAGGCCCGCAGATCCCCAAAACCAACCCGCTCAGTGTTGGGCTTGACACATGAAGCTCTCAGAAGCTGGACTGTCAGACTGGAAAGCTTTACAACTGGACCTTTTCCACCCAGGCCTTTCAGACCCTAAGACCCAGAAAAAAGGCCCTCAGGGATGGGTCCCTCAGTCTGGATCCCTGTAGATCCAGAGATTTTCTAAAAACAAGTCTCTCCAAGTCAAGCATGTTTGCACCTCGCTCTTCAGACCCAAGAACCTAAGAGCTGGGCCCTCAGAATTAGCCCCACAGTGGGAGCCCCTGGACTCCAGAACCCTTAGACCCAAGCTCTTTTGAATAAATGGGAACCTTAAAAACTGGGCACTGGTCCAGGGACTCCCAGCCTCTACCCTTGGTCCAGCTCTTAGCTCAGTCCACAGGCCTTCAACCCTCAAACAAGATCCCTCAGACTTGGGGGTCCTCATGAAGAATCTCAAACCCAGAGCCAGAGAACTTTGTGCCCAACTTCTTGGCCCCAAATTTGTCCCACAGTCTGTCTGGACCCCAGGTCACAAACTGGCACTCCTTACCAATGCCCCTATCCTAACCCCCCCCCCCCCCACACACACACACACACACGCGCCCTGCTCTGTCCTAGGGCAGCACCCCAGGATGATGCAGAGTTAGACTTGGAATTAGATGACCAGGATGTCTAGGGCTCTGGCATTTCCACAGCTGTGTGATATTGAAGAAGTTACTCAACCTCTCTGAGCCATGTGTAAAATAGAAATAATACTTGTACGAAAAGGTTGATATGAAGAATGAAGTAGGAGGGGAAGGGGCTTGGCATATAATAAAAGCTCAATATTCCTTCCTTCCCTTCAGTTCACATAATAGAGGGTTTCTAACTCTTAAATTTGTATCCCCTAAATTTCTGCATTTCAGACAAGAAAACAATGTTTCTTAGTAACACCACCACCATCAATACCCCCCAAATTTGACATCAAAGCAAAGGCCTAGTATCTAAAGGGTACTCTCTCCAGATCTCAAACTTAGTGGGATTGTTGGGCAATCCTAAATGGCTAAGGAGCCTTGACAGAGCAACATAGGGGCCAAAACCCAATGGATAAAGATGTGATGAGGAAAGCATGGCACTTTTTTTAAAAATATATATTTTATTGATTTTTTTTTGCCCCCCTCACTCCCATATATACCCTCCCTCCCCAGAGTTTTATGTCCATTGGTTGTACTTATAAAGCATGGCACTTCTTAACTCAGTCCTGAAATTATCAGAACTCTTCTTACATCCCATTTTTGTCCGAATGTATTTATTTAAAACAAATTTTAAAAATTGATATCAGAGAGGAAGGGAGAGGGAGAGAGACATAGAAACATCAATGGTGAATCATTGATTGGCTGCTTCTTGCACACCCCACACTGGGGATTGAGCCTGCAACCCAGTATATGCCCTGTCTGGGAATCGAACCATGACCTCCTGGTTCACAGGTCGAGCTCAACCACTGAGCCATGCTAGCCAAGCCCAGAGTGTTTAAAAGCCACCAGTCTATTAAAACAAAATCTTACATCACTTAGAGAGGGTTCAACTTGTAACTTTTATTTTTTAATGCAAATGGATTATTTCATTGCCAGAATCACACATACCCAAATTCTGCTTTAATCAATTCTCCAATCCTGTGCACTGGCCATGCCAAAGCTCTTCTTGCATCCTGCTGGTGGGACTCTGAAATGCTCCAACCTTCCTGAAAGGCACTTATTCATTCAACAATTATTCACTGAGTACTTACCAGGTAATAGGTCTGGTGCTGGGATTCAACAATATTTATCAAGGGCTTTGAAATGTTCTCATTCAGTGATTCTATATCTAGGAGGGTACCCTAAGGAAATAATCAGAGATCAGTGGAAATATACAGCATGTGAGGATAAGAATCTAACAAGAGGGAATTGGACAAATCATGGTTAATCATAAATGGAATATTTTTCAATGACTAAAAATAAGATTAAAAAACCAGATTATCAAAGAATACTTAATGATGTTAAGAAGTGCTCTTTATTTAATAGTAGGTGGAAAAAAACACTGTTGATTCTTGAACAACATAGGTTTGAACTGTGCAGATCCACTTATCCCTGGGTTTTTTCCCTCAATAAATATAGTCAGCCCTCAGTACTTCCTGTTTTGTATCCATAGATCAAACCAATTGTTCAGTATTTTGGTACATAGTTGGGAATCTGCAGATGCTTTTTTTCTATGCCTTTAAAATATATATATATATATAATTGATTTTTTTTTTACAGAGAGGAAGGGCGAGGGATAGAGAGTTAGAAACACCAATGAGAGAGAAATATCAATCAGCTGCCTCCTGCACACTCCCTACTTGGGATGTGCCCACAACCAAGGTACATGCCCTTGACTAGTATCTAACCTGGGATCCTTGAGTCTGCAGACCAACACTCTATCCACTGAGCCAAACCGGTTAGGGCTCTATGCTTTTTTATATAAGGGACTTGGGCATCTGCAGATGTGGGTATCCATGGGGGGGGGCGGGGAATCCTGGAACCAATTCGATACCAAGGGTTGGCTGAAGTTAGGTTTTGAGCTAAGCAAAAGTTATAATATTTGTGGAGTTTCAACTGCATGGGGATCAGTGTCCCTAACCCGTGCATTGTTCAAGTGTCAACTGTATATGCATTTGTATGGCACCAAGTTATAAAAATATATATTATAGGAAAAACACCAAAAGAAAATACACCAAAATATTAACTTAGGGTTCCTAGGAAGTGAGGTCATGATGCTTTCCATTTTTATGCTCTCGTTTTTCAAAATGTCTCTCATGGAGATAATTTACTTGTATGATTAGGGGGGAAAATAGTATCATACAATGAGTTGCAAAGATCGTAAAATAACAACCTTGTCTAGTCTTCCTTACTAGGAAAAGGAAACTGAAAGTGAGAAACCAGATATTGGATGGAATGGAACCAGAAACCAGTTTTCAGTCTAGCCTTTCCCTTTCTCTGGAAATTCTTGCCTGAACTAAGCCCCTCAGAATAAATACTATAGTGCAGTTTATAATTTCATTTTTATCTTCCCAAATCAGTGCCTCGTCAGTGATCCTCTTAGGACTTTGAACTTAACTGGATCCCTAGATTCACTGGAGACCTGGCCCCGAACCCTACAACAGCCTCAACACCTGTTTGGCTTTTGAAGTGGCTCACACAGCAAGGGGGGACCTCCCCCGGATAGAGCTGAGCTTAATTAAGTTAGCTTTCCTCCCGGTCTCAGTCTGAGCAAAGCTAATGCATTATGCAGGACCTTAGTTTTTGCCACATACATTACTACTCAGGGCTGGCAGGAAGAAACAAAAGATTTGCATTCTTGTATGTTGCCAAATGTTAGATGCCCATAGGTTGTCTAATAACTTCACGTTTGGCCAGATTGGCTGAAGATGAGTTTTAGTGAGGATGCTGTTAGACCTGGCAACTGCTCCACACATCAGATCATAGAAGCTTGTGGAAAACTCAGTGCTTCCTAAACAGCATCGCCTTCCAACCCAAAATGACTTATTTCTTTTAATATTCAAACAAACCAACAGCCAGACAGACAATCCTAACACTGGTGCCTGGGTACTCCTCTCCTAGGAAGGAAAGACTTTGGAGCTGCCATTTATTTTCTCCTGGTGTTTTCATATGCCTGACAACTGAAAACTTCATGATCTGGATAGAAATACAAAATTCAACTCAAATTTGATCATTCTTTTCTCTTATTCCTCATCACATTGCAGAGGAATATTCCCAGTTTCTAAGGTCATATGAACTACTAGAGGCCTGGTGCATGAAATTCATGCACAGGTAGGGTTCCTAGGCCTGGCCAGTGACCAGGGCCCATCATTCTCCCACCTCCTCTTTCCCTTGCCACTCACGTTTGCTACCACCATGCCACCCTCCCCCCACCCCTGCTCTCATCCCACTGTCATTACTGGTTGCCTGCCATGTTCCACGCTGCCTCCTGGTGGTCAGCACACATCATAGCAAGTAACTGAACTCCCATTCTCCCTGTCAAACTCCTGAGGGAACCCTATGCATATTAGCCTTTTATATATATAGATTATAGCTAAGAGGCACCTAGAAATTAACTATGGGACCAATTAATCCAGTCCTATTCATGTAATGTCAACATTACTTTTGGGTTTTCCTGTGATTTGAACTTAAATTTCTTCTAGTTGATTTTGCTCCAACCTGAAGTTTCACTGAAGACATTGGGAATTCTTGTCTTTGCTGTTTCTGTAACCCAAATGAAGACAAGCCAAGAACAAAGGAAGTAAAACATCTGGGGCCTTGGAGATGTTCAAGTGCGGCCTAAGAGACATTCCACAGTGCTCCCATTCTGCTCAGACAGAGCCAGTTAATAAATTATGCCAACACATGAAGCATTCAGAGTGGCACAGCTGCTCAGAGTGACAGCCCTTGGTGGAGTATGTTTTAATATAAAAATTTAATAGATGTAATTTATAGCAATTTCCTTTGGGAGTAAATTGCTCTGAATCATACACTAAGAACATTAAAAAAAAAAAAAAAAAAAAGGCTAGTAATTTAGCACAAAATGAAAACCTGTGGTTACCTAAGAGCTACCAGCATGCATTTAGCAATTTCTTGTTTTTCTAGATAAATATACAAGTCAAGTCCACAAGAGGAATGGTGGCTGTGGTGAGGCTTTCTCCTGTTACTCAATATTTGCTGCTCAGAAAAAGAAACGTGGCATTTTACCAATATAGAAATGTTTCTAATAGAATATAAAAAAATCTGTTAAGCAATTTTCCAGTACATTAGGCTGAAATTGCTTAAGATGAGTATATCTTCCTATGACAATCAAACATTGCATAAATTATAGCATTATAATGCCCCTATGTGGAAAGTACTAGTACACTTTGGCCTGCTATTTTAGTCATTTGTATTCACTTCCATGTGTGACCTCACATGGCCAAAGCCATATCTGGAAGATTTCCCAATTTGAGGGTCACCCACACTTCCATTACAAGTCATTCTTTCCAGCAGCTTACCCATGCAGGATTCAAAATGAAAAAGCCAACCCGCTAGTTTTTCTTATTGCCAACTTTAACATAGCTGCTTTGAAAATCTTGGCTCTGAGTAAAAATAACAAATCATCATTTACAGAGAAGCATCCTTAACTTCTTGCCTACTCATCTATTCAATATTTTACTGATTTATAGAGATCAAAGATCATGACACCTAGGGAGCATTAAAGAAAAAGGAAATGAGCTTGAGAAAATACTTTTGAGTTATACAATATAAATCAGCTAACAGCCCTTCCTGCCCTGCCCCCCCTCAACCCCCCCAAATATTTGGCCTACACATAATTTTTCATTTTTAGAATAACTCTTTCAGTAAATCTGCTCTGGAGACAATTAATCACTGAATGTCAACTTAAAAAAAGGGTAAGAATAGGTATGGATGGAAGGCATAAAGTAATTGTATATAAGAAAATGCTACACTAGAGCAGGGAATAGGATCTACAACATTCTGAATATAAGAAAGATCCTATAGAATGATGTTTCCTGATACTTTCAATGGCCATAAAAAGATACTATTATAGAAACTGACATTGCTTTAGTAATGGGAACATAAGACACAGGGTGATGTAAGAAAGAAATGTTTGGAGCCTGCCAGGCTCGTCTGAATCCCAGCTCTCCTGCATACTCACTGTACAACCCTGGGAAAGTCACACAGCATTTGTCTATTTCTTTGCCTATAAAATAGGACAACATAAGTTTAACTTCACAAAGTTGTTCAAAGGATTAGTTAATGTAGCAAACGGGCTCATCAAGTATTGAGGAAAAGGCAGCTATTAGTATTAATGATGATATCATACTCCATTTCAAGACTGCTGCTAAGTCACAGAGAATGAGTTCTATAGAATTTGAATATGGCTTCAAGTTCACATTTTGTGCAAGTTCCCCATTTTTTCAACGTGTTATCAAATTTTCAACATGTGCAGTGCTTTATCATTAGCAAGCCTGTGGATCTGAGCCTGTGAACGCTGCCCATTCTGAAATGCATGAGAATGGCACCCTTGTTTCTCACTGATTTGAATTATTTTTTACTCCAATCACAAACTAGAGTATGGTACAACATTAAACAAGTTTAAAAATACTTTACACACATCACTGCCCTCTAGTGACTAGAATTCTTTCAAGTAATCCGTTTAACTGATCCTCTTAATGTAAAAATCTAAAATAAAAATCTGGTTATAGATCTACTAGGAGAAAAAAACATTTTTCCAGGAAATGTGGGTTGACTCTACCAATTACACTTGATTTTACTTTCCTGATCAGAGCATCTCGCCATGGTCGGAGCCATTCAGATGGGCCACATGCATGTTCCGTCACAGACTGTCTTTAAAGGGTTAGCTGGGTTGGGATGACCACTGAATACTAACACATTAGGCACATTTTCTCTTTAATGCCCCCCAATCTGAAGAACTTGGCCTCCACAGTGTTCCTTATACTTTTTATTTCTTATAAAATTTTTTACAATAGGTATACATTATTTATATATGGGAGGAACCCACATCATCAAGGAAGGGAGAAAATAATCTGGATTGCTAAAATAGAAATTTTGCACTCAAGAGCTATTCCAGGTTTAAAATACCAAGAGATTGGTTGACATCCTGAAAGACTGGCCTGTTTACCTGCGGGCCAGTTAGCTTTAAACTTGGGAAAACCTCTAACCTCATTCACAGGGGAGAAGGAACAATAGTAGCTATTGTTTACAGGCTAGGTGCTTTGCTATTTGTATCTCCAACAATCCCGTGGTAGGTGTTATTACCCCCATTTTATAGATTAGACCAAGAGTTTACATAACTGAGTTTAAAGCTTTCTCTGATAACAAGAAACCATCTGAGAGGCACGTACCACTTGACGGTTAAGCAAGGTGCCATCTTGGTATAAACAGTAACGAATTACAAAACACTCTGACCCAGAAAATATTTGTTGCTAAAAGACAGGTGTTCAAAGATGACCCAACTTCTAGTTGCCGTCAAAAATTAAATGCCACCTAGCTATAAATTCACTGAGACTTATTCTACACAGATATAGGTAAGTTTGTTATCCAAATGCAAATTTAACTTGGTTTGAAATCCTAAAATTAGCACTTTGAGCTAAGAAAAACCCATTTTTTCAAACTTACAAACTCAGATGATAGACTCATCTGTATGAAGCATAAGGCCAAAATAGAAAGTGGACACATGAACACCTCGCTACCTCCTGCCCTCCCCCACCGTGGGCTGCTGGCCACTCCTTGTTGAAGAGCGACAATCGGTTTTCCTCAGAGGCTCTTCAATAATAGGAACACTGATGCTTGAACTTGCACCTTTAAACGCCTATTTCAGGGGTTGGGAGCTTCTGGGACCATAACCTTAACGCAGCCTTCCATAACAGTCTTTTCACTTTCTCTCACAAAGCATGACACAGCAATAACAGCAATGGACCGCTTCAGCCTTTTCACTTCTGCAGAAGCTACAACCACTTCTCCAACATATAAAGGGGCTGGAAAGTGAATTTCCTGGGAAATAAATACACAGCCTGGGCCTGGCATTTTAGTGCCCAGGAGAGCTGAAATAAGTCCATTGATCAAAACTCCGTGCACAATTGTCTTCCCAAACTTGGTGTGTTTTGCAAAATCCTCATTTAAATGCAGAGGATTGACGTCCCCTGTCAGTTCTGAGAAGACCACCACATCCCTTTGTGTGAAGGCTCTGCTGAGTTCAGCCCGGTCTCCAACTCGGATGTGCAAATGCTGAAAGTGCTGCCTGCTTACAACTGGCTGGTTCAGGCAGGTTCTCCTCTGAAGGCTACTCCACCAGAGATGACGGCTAGAAACTGCGGGGAACATCTTCGGCACCCTCCAATTCCATCAACAGGAGCGCTGAGCCTGTTTCAGTCATCAAGCATTATGCTGGCACCAAAAGATAGTGTTGAGAGCAGAGGAATGTTTCTGAAATTGAAGGCTATTCAATCCAATACTAGTTCCCTACTATTGCCAGATAATGCAAGGAGAAATGGAGAAACCTGTAAGAGAAAGAAACTGTTTACACAGTTATCAGGAGAAAATTGCACCAAAATGCAGGGCAATGCAGAAAGGATAAGCCATGCTGATGCAGTAGCATTTTAACAAGCATCCTGAGAGATGGCCACAGATACTAACAAGCGGTCATGATGAGCTCAGAAAGCATTCCAACACACAAGTCACAGGCATTATGCAGTAAGTGAAAGTTAAGATTTCTCTACAAGGTTCCAAGTTTTATCCCAAAACTCTTCCCATACAATCTAAACTGTAAGTGCTTGGTCTCATGCTTCCAGAAGCAATGAATGCCTGGATTTCCCTTCTTCCCCAGCTGGATGATAGTAACCAAACTAGAGTTATGCAAGCAGAAAAATGGAACACATTCTAAAAAGCAGTTTGATCCACTCCTCAGCCTTGTTTGGAATATGTGACAAAATAGTCTTTACCTGAATCACTCTGAAGGCACATTTCTTGCCTTTATAGGATCCTAACAGGGTCAAAGAGCTCCACAATCTGACAAGACCACTGCAGAAAAAATTGAGAAAGCATAAGGATGTGTCCCTGCAACATCTCCCAAGTACTTTTGTTTGTGACAGTTCAGAAAACTCAATTTAAATGAGAAAACTTTAAAGCATAGTATATTATAGGCAGAGAATAAAATGAACCATAATTAGAAATGTTTCTAAGATATATATTTCTGAATTTAAAAAAATTTCTTTTAAAAAATATTTTTAAAATTAATTTTAGAGAGGAAGGGAGTGGGAGAGAGAAACATCAACAATGAGAGAGAATCATTGATCAGCTGCCTCCTGCACGCCCCCTACTGGGGACTGAGCCTGGAACACAGGCTTGTGCCCTTGACTAGAATCATCCCAGGAACCTTCAGTCTGTAGGTGATGCTCTATCCACTGAGCCAAACTGGCTAGGGCCATATTTCTGAAGTTGCAACATCACCATCAATTGGGAAACACTACAGTTATAAGCAAATCCACAATTTGCTCTCTAGGGTATAAGCTCCAGATAGATGAATGTTCATGTTCTCCCAGTTTAAACTTCTAAAAGCTGATCAGAGTTCACAATGACAAAGCTCTTCTTATTCTCAGAAAAGAGCATTTGGCTCTATTTCCCCACCCCTCTCTGCTCCGTTATACTAGAAATGCTGTTTGTCGTACCTGCTGCATATTCTCAGGATGGCTGACAAGGTCTTCTCTTCGTAGGTTAGGATGTCCAAGGGTAAGGCAGCATCAACCTAAGCATGGGACAATGCTATTAGCAGACTACTGTCTTTGTCAATCTAAATCTAATAACTAATCCTGTCAATTACTTTCCTCCTCCTCCTCCAAAAAGGGCTGTATTTTACTGAATGGCACTGGAGTATTGGACCTGCCCGGGATGTTCTTCCTGTGTCTCTTCACAATGCTAATGCCTCTTCACCCTTTAAGTCCTCATTTAAATTATTCCCTCCAGATCCCCAAGATGAAGCTCAATCATTTGCTATGCTCTCACACATAGGTCCCACATATTTCCCCTTTCATAATAGTCATCATTTTTGCCATTAATTGTTCAACCTGGTTGCCTACCCAACATAATCAAGACCATTAGTCATGAGACAGAGGCATGTCTGTTTATAGCTATAGCCACAGGAACCAGGTTTAATACCTGACATGGAAAGGATACAAAGATTTTTTTTTCTTAAATTAAAAAAAAAATCATTTTATTTTTTATTGAATTTTATTGGGGTGACACTAGTTAATAAAATTACATAGGTTTTAGGTGTACAATTCTACAATACATTCTCTGTATATTGTTGGTTTTTACAAAAATTGATTTAGAGAAAGGGAGATAGAAACATCAATGATGAAAAATAATAATCAATTGGCTGCCTCCCGCATGCTCCCTACTAGGGATGGAACTTGTGCCCTGACTGGAATCACTGAACCGTGACCTCCTGGGTTATGAGTCGACACTTAACCACTAAGCCACACCAGCCAGGCCCATTCTCTGTATATGGTATTGTTCACCATTCCAAGTTTTTTCTTAAACTTTTGCCTTTCAAAAATTAAGAGACTCAGGCAATTGCAAAGAAATGACAGGAAGGTTCCACGTACCTTCTACCCAGCCTCCCCCAATGCTAACATCTTGTATAATACAGTATGATATCAAAACCAGGAGACTGAAATTGATAAACCAGAGTTTATTCAGATTTTACCATTTATATATGCACTCATATTTGTTTGCTTATGTGTGTGCATATGCATGGTTCTTTGCAATTTTACCACATAGGTAGTTTAATGTAACCACCATAATCAAGATAAAGAACTATACCACCGCCCTAGCCAGTTTGGCTCAGTGGATAGAGCGTTGGCCTGCGGACTGAAGGGTCCCAGGTTTGATTCCAGTCAAGGTTATATGCCTGTGTTGCAGACTCAACTCCCAGTAGGGGGTGTGTAGGAGGTAGCCAATCAGTGATTCTTTCTCATCACTGATATTTCTCTTTTTCTCCCTCTCCCTTCCTCTCTGAAATCAATAAAAATTTAAAAAAAAAAACACACAAAAAACAAGAACTACACCACCACCACAGGCTATTTCCTCCCCGCCCCCATAGCCACACATACTCCTAAATTTCTCCAGTTTATGCATTTGTTATTTCAAGAGCATAATATAAATGAAATCACCCAGTCCATTTCATTTGGGATTGGCTTTTCACTTAGTAACTCTCTGGAGATGTGGTCAGATTGTTGTATCAGAAGTTTGTTCCTTTTTATTACTGAGTATACTCAATGGTATGAGTATATTATAGTTCACCCATTGAAAGACATCTGGCTTATTTCTACTTTAGACTCTTACTAATAAAGCTGCTATGAACATGCATATACAAGTTTTGGTGGGAAGTTGTTTTCATTTCTCTAGAATAAATGCTCAGGTGTGCAACTGCTATGTTGTATGACGGGTACATGTTTAGTCTGTGTAAGACAGGGAACCTTTTTTCTGCCAAAGGCCATTTTTCCCCCCAAAGGCCATTTGGATATTTATAGCATCATTTGCAGGCCATACAAAATTATCAACCTAAAAATTAGCCTATTACTTCTTCTATCCTAGGCCCTTCTTTGCTTCACTGTCCCCAGCTTTAATAAAAGTGCTCTCAAAAAATAAACTGCCAAACTGTGTTCCAAAGAGGCTGTACCATTTTACATTCTCACAACCAATGAATGAATAATTGTTTCTCTGCATCCTCGCCAGCATTTAGTGTTATCACTGTTTTTTATTTCAGTCATTCTTCTAGGTGTGTAGTGATATCTCATGGTGTTTAAAATTTTTTTAATTGATTTGCGAGAGGAAGGGGTGGGGTGTGAGGGATTAATATGGATTTGATGTTCCGCTCAATTATGTATTCATTGGTTGATTCTTGTATGTGCCCTGACCCGGGCTCGTATCCACAACTCTGGTCTATTGGATGACTCTCAACCAACTGGAGCAAACAGGCCAGGGCTCACTGCTTTTAATGTACATTTCCCTAATGGTTAATGATACTGAATATCTTTTCACTCATGTGCCTGTTTGCCAACTGTACATCCTTTTGAGTGAAATATCTTATGTCTTTTATTCATTTTCTTAACTGTACTGTTTGAGTTTTGAGTTTGTTTTTTTTTTATACATTCTAGATATTAGTTCTTTATCAGGTATGTGGTTTGCAAATATTTCCCCTCAGTCTGTAATCTATACATACTCTTAACTGAGTATTTTGTGGAATAAAAGTTTTTAATTTTGAAAAAATGCTTAGCAGATTTTGACTTGGTAGAATATATGAATCAAGAAATAACTTCCTGAAAAATCATCTGGTTCTCTCTCAAAACTCTACTTGAAGTGAATGCTAAAACAGGACTGCTCAAAGTGCTGGTCCGTGATAAGGAGCGCATCGGAATGTAAATCAACAATATCAGTAAGCACACCTTTCAGTTCAGCTGTTCTGTTCATAGGGAGACTTTCTCAGTAAAGGAAATGTGTGCTAATTTACATTCTACTGGGAGCCACAAATCTTTAAAATGGGCAAAGAAAACCCATCAGCTGTCAGTCTCAAATACACTTTGAGTAGCACTGCACTAAAATAAACATTTGTCTAATGAGTTCCTTGTCAAAAACAAGGCAGATTAGCCCAGCTGGTGTTGCTCAGTAGTTGAGTGTTGAAACCTGTGAACCAGGACATGGTTAATTCCAGGTCAGGGCACATGCCTGTTTCAGACTCGCTCCCCAGTAGGGGGCGTGCAGGAGGCAGCCAATCAGTGATTCTCTCTTATCATTGACTAGAGGCCTGTGGAGAGGGGGTGGGGCCTCAGTCTGGACTGCCCTCTCTCAGTCTGGGGCCCCTGGGGGGATGCCCACCCAGGGGTAATTAGTGCTGCCACGGCTGCTGTGCTTGCCAGCCAAGAGCCCCGCTTCTGCCCCCTTGTGGTCAGTGCATGTCATAGTGACCTGTAAATTTGCAGTTCAGTTTATTTGCATTCATCACATAGGATGTTTCTATATATTCCACTTCCTTTCTCTCTAAAATCAATAAAAAATATATTTTTAAAAAGCATATCAGAACATACCTACCAAGTATTCATCATTCCTGAAATTTCAAATGTGGTTTTAAAGTTTAAAATGTTTGGAAAAGTGTTCTTTCAGTATTTATTACAAAGATCTTAGAAATGGTCCAATTCACCAAGGGATTCCATACCTCCCCAAACAGGTCCTTCAGGGCTGAAATGAGCAGCTGTTTGAACTGTGCAGCAGTCAGTCCAACTCCATGTTCTTGAAATTCTCTGTAAAAAACATTGGGAAGAAAAAGTACATTGCATTAAATGTCATGCTATTCAGATTCATAAAAAAATAATAAAAAGTAGAACTTAGAAGACTGCACTTACAGGCAGACTTTCATGTAGTGGTGCTCAGAGGGATTTTTGTAAACTATCCTCTCATATGTGGTAGCTGGGGCTGGCATCTTTTCCAATCCTGACTGCACCTACATTAAGAGCCAACAGGGCTAGAAATTAGCAAGGCACATGCTATTTTTCACTTTTTAAATGAGAATTTGACCAGTTTGATTTTTTAAAAGAACTCCTAAGGACAGTAACTCATCCAATTTTGATCAAACTAAGGTAACTCATGCAGACACAAAGGAAGTTTCTATATTTTATAATATGCCAGACTACTGTTTTCCTATTTAAATTCTAATAATATAATCCCACTGTGTATTTTTCACTACTGAGTACCCAGCTCTGCACTAAATGCTTCAGATGCCTTAGGCCAGGGGTCTTCAAACTACGGCCCGAGGGCCACATGCGGCCCGCAGAGGAGTCTGATCCGGCCCGCCAGGTTTTTTGGGCAGTGAGCGCAGCCGAGGTGTTACAGTAGGAATTAGTAGTTCATATAGTCCGGCCCTCCAGCTCTCTGAGGGACCGTGATCTGGCCCCCACCTTAAAAAGTTTGAGGACCCCTGCCTTAGGCCATGTCTTCAAAATGAACCTATGAGGTAAAGGTTCTGAGAAGAGGACATCGAGGCTTAGCAAAAATAGACAACAGCTGCCCAAGGGCATACAGATTTCAAGCACGCCTGAGTGTTCCCGAGACCACTCTGGTATGCCTCTTTTTCTTTTTTTTTAATTTCTTTATTGGTTAAGGTATCACATATTTGTCCTCAACCCCCCATTCCAATCTCCCACCCCTCCCCACTCATGCCCCCACCCCCCTATTGTCCCTGACCACTGGTTAGGCTCATATGTATGCACACAAGTCCTTTGGTTGATCTCTCCCTTTTATCCCCACCCTCCCTCTGAGGTCCAACAGTCTGACCCATGGCTCCTTATCTCTGGGTCTGTTCTTGTTCATCAGTCTATGTCGTTCACCATTTCCCCTAGATGAGTGAGATCATGTCCTACTGGAAATATACTTATAAGAATCGAAAATGAGACAAGCAATAATGGTTATGCTGAAAGGCAAATGAATGATATGCCTCTTAAGAAAAATAAAGGCTAAAAGGAGTAAAATCTGGGACCTGAAGGCCCTCTTGTTTTCTATCAGTCAACACAGAACATGGACAGGACAATGAGGCCACAGGTAGTTCCACTGTCCCCTCCCATGCTGGGCCTGCAAACCCTCAGTCCAGAGGCTAGGTTGGCACAGGCCTATTTGGAAGCCCCAGGAAGAAATTGAGCTTCAACAGCAAGGGGTTGACAAGAGGAATTCCTGGATGGACACCCAATGCCACTTCTCACAGACCAGAAACTCAGGAATTCAGAACACGCCGATCTCCATGTAGAGAATCCCTATTCTTAGCTCCACTCCTACCTCACTCTCCTTCTGAGAGCTCCGATTCATCCCTCACATTTTAGCTTCGAGTTCTCCTCTCCCAGGAGGTCCACTTCAGGGAGCCCTTCTTTGACACCCTGTTCTAAGTTAGGCTCCTTTGTCATGCAATCTCTTAACACTGTCCATTTGTTTACTATCTGGTTCCCCTACCAAAGGGACCAGGAAACAGGCCCAACTTTAGCTTACTGAAAGTCACAAAGCTAAAGGCCAGCATTTGCCAAAAACCTCTTGTGGGTCAGGCCCAGTTCCACCATTTCCCAATGATAACCACCAGAGAAAACGAGAGACCACGGCCAACGAGCTATATCCAACTAAACATTCACAAACATGAATATCCACTGCATCTAGAGTAAGTACTCAACGCTTACTGACTACAGGGCAGAAGTGTTAGGCCTTTATGTTCAACAGTATCTCTAACTTCGGGACCACAACCATGGTTACCCGGTGCTTCTTTCTCAAATCACTGGTCTCCCCTGACTAGGACAGGGAGAACTGAATCCTCCATGACTTCATTCACTGCCTGGCACATGCTGGGTGTTTTTTCGGTATGACTGCTTTGATGGAGTTGGCTGCCTGAGGTGTGTATGGGAATGAGATTGGACCTGGGTTTAGGATGCCGACAGCAATGAAGACTTAAGGAGTGTTCTGGAAATGGTAGCTGTGGGTGTACTTAATGCCAGTGAACTGTACATTTAAACAAAAGGCATAAGCAGCAAGTGTGGAGCAGTCACCTCCGGCTGAACAGGCCTGAGCAGCAGGGTCACTGAAAACACTGCCCTCTACAGGCTGTCCTGAGATTTATGATGGCTGGGGAGCCCGGCTCACCACAAAAATGGGGGCGGGGGGGGGGGCGGGGGGGGGAATTTTAAAGTAACTGTCATTTAAAAAAAAATTTTTTTTAATTGATTTTAGAGAAGGAAGAGAGATAAAACATCAATGATGAGAATCATTGATTGGCTGCTTCCTGCACGCCCCCTATTGCGGATTGAGTCCGCAAACCAGGCATTGCCTTTGGCAGGAATCGAACCTGGGATCCTTCAGTCCATAGGCCGATGCTCTATCCATTGAGCCAAACAAGCTGGGGCTCATCATCATCATTGAAGTTCGCCACCTGAATGGCTGCAGGGATGCTCTTGAACTTGTCTGTTAGTAACAGACCTCCCTGCTTCCCTTCCCAAACTGGCCTCTTCTGCAGCTTGGGTGAGCTTTTCAAACCTACTCAAGCCACGCCATTCCTTTGCTCAAAACATTGCGATGGTTCCTGCTTCACTCACAGAGAAAGCCAAAGCCCCGCAGGTCCTGCCATGTCCCCCTGCTCCAGCCCTTCCACCCCACAGGCCTCCGAGCTCGTCATCACACACGGGTTTCCCTCCCGCCTCTGGCCTCGCGCTTCACAGGGGCGCCACATGGCTCCTCTCTCCTCTCCTCTCCTCTCCCAAAGCTCTCCCCATGTGGTCCAGTAACTATCTAATCCGGCGACCCCTCCTCTCCCGCCCGCCTGTCAGGCACCGGCTCCGCTCCTCTCACTGCCCTTCCCGCCTTGGAGGATGACTGTGATTCATTCATTAGTATCCCCTCCTGCCCCCTAGAATGTACACTCCACAAGAAACGGACCTGTTTCTCCCCTTAAGAACCTAAAACAGGGCATCCAATATATAATGTCTGAACTGAACCAGTGATTTTTTTAAAAAGCACTGAGGTCATTTCCAACTTTCCCGGACAAACTTCAGCTATGTACCTAGCGCCCACCTGGCGCCCCGCGCACGCGCTCTGCACCCGGGCTCCACTCGGCCCGCGCGGCCACCCGCCTCTTCCGCGGCCGAGTTGTACAGAGGCCCCGGGAGGCCCGGGGGTTCGCGGCCCGGCCTCGCCCGCCGCGTCCCCGGCGGAGGTGGAGGGACTGCGGCCGCCCCGCCGTCGCCCCGCCCTGCGCACGCGGCCTGGGTCGCCGGCCTGCGTCACCCGCACGGCCGACCGGGCCGCTCCCGGGGACCAGCCGTCCGCGAGGGCCTCCGCCTACCGCTCTCCCCGGACCAGCCTGACGCCGCCCGAGCACCTCCCAGGCCTGCGCCTCCGCCGCCGCCGAGCCGGAGCCTGGGCCCGAGACACTCCGGGGCTGTTTACGTCCGGCTTCCGCGGCCCCGCCCCCCGGGAGCGCGACGCTGGGTGCGCGGGTGTGACGTCACTGCGTGGCGGCCCGGGGGCGGCGCGTGAATCCGGCTCTGGAGCGGAGACCCGCCGAGCTCAGCGCCCTCTGGTGCCTACTTCGGGGAAAGCCGCGTGTGCCAATGCCCGCGTGGGGACCGGGACTCGGGAATGTTGGTTCCGGCCCCATAGCCATTCGTTCACCCAGGCATGCATTCATTCAACAAGTGTAGATCTAGCATCTCTTCTGCTGAGCATCTCCTAGGTCAAGCACTCCCCAAGGCCAAGACTCGCTTTCGGTGGCTCTCAGCACACAGCCTATGCATTTACTCAGGAAGTACTTGCCGAGCTCCTGTTATGTACTACCGTGTTTCCCCGAAAATAAGACATCCTCCGAAAATAAGACCTACTTACAGGTTTCCTTCTGAGTGAAATATAAGGCATCCCCCGAAAATAAGGCTCCCTTAGGCTAAACATGAGAGATTTGGTCCACTGATTCTGAAAGAAATGGAGTCTCAAGAAATTCACCAGGAAATTCAGGAATTGGATTGTTACGATGATGTTCCAAAAGATGATGACATGATTGTCATTGAGTAAATGAGTAAATTCTTGATACTGTAAGATTCACAGTTTGTCTGGTTTGTGTTGACAACTACCGTACTACCATACCGTATATAGGTAATAACTTTCCTTTATTTTCATTTAACAATAAATGTGTACCATATTCTTCTTCATGGAAAAATAAGACATCCCCTGAAAATAAGACCTAGCGCATCTTTGGGAGCAAAAATTAATATAAGACACTGTCTTATTTTTGGGGAAACAGGGTGGGTACTGGGACTCCTTGAAAAACCAGGAAGATCCGGCTTCTGTTCTCATGGAACATAGTGCTTGTATTTAAAAGTAACAGCTACTGCCAAAACTGGTTTGGCTCAGTCAGCCCGTGGACTGAAGTGTCCCATGTTAGATTCTGGTCAGGGGCATGTACCTTGGTTGCAGGCATATCCCCAGTAGGGAGTGTGCAAGAGGCAGCTGATCGATGTTTCTAACTCTCTATCCCTCTCTCTTCCTCTGTAAAAAAAAAAAAAAAAATCAATAAAATATAAAAAATAAAAGTTACAGCTACTAAAATAATAGTAATAATTAATAATAATAATAAATAAATAAAATTAACAGCTACCATTTATCAAATGTGGGTTGATCCGGTCACAGGCACTATGGGGAAAACTTTGCACATGGAGCTCTCACACAATCCTAAGGTAGGTGTTATGATCGGGCCCATTTTACAGAGGTGCAAACAGAGGCACAAGAGGCTAAGTTACTTGCCCCAAGTCACAGTTATAGGTGGTAGAGCAGGCCGCCTGACTCTAGGTGGAGCCTTCCACACTGCACCTTGTCACCACCAATTGTGGGGTATGAGTCGGGGTGTATAAGGGAAGAGGCTGGGGCTGCCAAGTCCTCAGTGTAAGCCCTGTGAGGAGGCGGCCTGGTCTGTGTTGGCTTACGGCTGCATCCCAGGGCGTGGCACTCACCGTGCTTCCGGAAAGCAGTCGTCCACAAACGGTGTGCTGATTTTGCCTGGTTGGGGGGCACAGGGCTGCCTTGCCCATCTGAGCCTGAGCCAGATGGCCCCTTCTGCCTCATTTCTTTTCCCGAAATCCCACTGTTTGCTCTTTCCTGAAGCTTCAGTCCTTGCCTGTGGCCGACCTGTCCATCCCTGCGGCTTCTGCTTCCCTTCCTTCACCCCTCAGAGGAGACGGAACCTGTTCCAGATCCGGGGAGAGGGAGAGGAAATCCACCCAGACAGTGGCCTTTTCCTCCGAGAGCTTGGACTTCGGAAGCTGCCAAAACCTGCTTCAAGTCATTCCTTCACCACTTCTTTGGTGCCCTTATCTGTCACCTGGAGAGATTAGTAACATCTCCCTCAGAGTGCTGAGGAACAAATAGTTTTGGTAAAGTATCTGGCACCCAGAAAACACTCTGGAATGAGAGAGAGTTTCCTAAACCCCTCCTGCCAGGCTGCAGCCCAGAGGAACCGGAGCAGCTCATGTATTTTGGATTTCAAAGAACTAGGATCATTTTCACTGTCTTGCCAAAACCCCGAATATGAAGGCCTTCCAAACTGCCTGAATTCTCTCAGGGCTGTTGGAGTTTGGGATCAAAGGAATACCTTTCACTGAGAAAAACAATAGTTGATTGGTTTTTCAATTAAAAAAATTTTTTAATAGATATTTAGGCTTACAGCATACATTTCAAATGGCATAAAGGTATAAGCAGTGAAGAGTAAGTCTCTCTCCCCCTTTCCCCTTGAGCAATCACTGGTATGAGTTTCTTTTCTTTTCTTTTCTTTTTTTAGATTTATTGTTTAAAGTATTACATATGTCCTCTTTTTCCTCCATTGACCGCTCCCTGGCCACTCCCACCCCCCAGCACATGCCCTCACCTCTCTGCTGTCTGTGTCCGTGGGTTATGCTTATATGCATGCATACAAGTCTTTTGGTTCATCTCTTACCTCCCTCCCTGGTGTGAGTTTCTTAAGTGTCCCCCAGAAATGTGTGTGTGTGTGTGGAGGGGAGCTTTTCCTTCTTCACAATATATCTTCATATCAATCCAAATCAAAACACACAGGCCTGCCTCAGTCTTGATAAAAGTTGCCCAGCATTGCATTGGGTGGCCTCACAAGAGGCCATTCCAGACTCTGTATCTGACATTGACGAGCAAAGTTTGGGGGCAGATCTGTAAGTATTTTATGTTCCTGGAAGGGATGCAGCCAAGAAAGTTGGATCCATACTTCCTCCCCCTCTGCTGTGTTCAGCTCCCCTCTCTGTCTTGTGAACTGGTGCTAACTGGATTTTGCTAAAGTTGAGGAGCATTCACAACTTTGGGGGTGGAAAAGGCAAGAGAGTGTAGCCAGTATGGCTCAGCGGTTAGAGCGTTGGCCCACAGACTGAAGAGTCCCAGGTTCAATTCTGGTCAAGGGCACGTACCTCTGTTACAGGCTCGATCCCCGGCCCTGCTTGAGGCGCATGCAGGAGGCAACCAATTGATGTGTCTCTCCCATGGATGTTTCTCTCTCTCTGACCTCACCCCTCCCTTCCACTCTCTCTCTCAAGTTCAATGGAAAAATATCCTCGGATGGGGATTAACAACAAAAAAAGACAAGAGAGAGGCCCAAGGAGGATGACAGTCCCTTAACATCCACAGCCACAATTCTCCATGGAATTCATATCCACTTATGTGAAGATAAGACAAAGGAGTCTAGCTGGTGTGGCTCAATGGTTAAGCACCAACCTATGAGCCAGGAGGTCTGGAGGTGAGCACACACCCAAGTTGCAGCTTGATCCGCAGTAGGGGACGTGCAGGAGGCCAATCACATCCATGTTTCTCTCTTTCCCTCTCCCCTCTCTCTCTGAAAAAAAAAAAAAAAAAGAAAAAAACCCCACACCAATAAATCAACCATTACTTTGTATGTATGTGTGCATGTGTGCGTTAGAAGGAGTCCCAGGGGGCTGAGAGGAGAAAGGGGGGTTGTTTGGAGTGTTTTCAGCACTTAATTTATTTAAAGTGACAAGGCATCGTTTTTATAATAGCTAAGTAAAAATCAGGAGTTGTCCCTTATGGTCACAAGAGGGAGCTGTGTACCACATCCATCTGCAGACCTTCCTCCCTTTGATGAACAGACTCTTCAAGACGGTACCTCAGGTGGTTAGATTGCCAACGTTGCAGGTTCCATCTCTGGCCAGGGCACATACAAGATATATATATATATATATATATATATATATATATATATATGTATATATCCCTTTGCACTCCGAACTATTCTGGACATTGGCTACCAGCTACTCGACGCTACTTTGCGGCGGAAACGTGCGTTGAAATAACTCAATTCCCCGTAATCACTAATAAACTGCAATGTCCCCTGAGAGGGGACATCCGAGTGATATGCTAGAATTCCGATGTCCCCTGAGAGGGGACAGCGGAGTGCAAAGGGATATAAACAAACGAACAAACAAAAAAAGATGTCACCTTAGTAGGACCAAAGTGGGAAAGTAACCTCATAGGGTGATCTGGTCATAACTGTCTAACTGGGCAGGGCATGCTGGGTAGCCATGCCTTAGGCCTGTGACTTCAGTGAACAGTTTCTAAGCAAACCCTGTTCCTCTGGATCTAAGTGAACATACTTTTATTTATTTTTATTTTTTTAATATATTTTATTGATTTTCCACAGAGAGGAAGGAAGAGGGATAGAGAGCTAGAAATGTTGATGAGAGAGAAATATCGACCAGCTGCCTACTGCACATCTCCCACCCCACAACCAATGTACATGCCCCTGACCGGAATCGAACCCGGGACCCCTCAATCCGCAGACCAACGCTCTATCCACGGAGCCAAACTGGTTATGGCGGTGAACATACTTTTAAAATGCCAGAAGTAATACCCCTCAGAGGCATACCCACTCTTTAGAGAGCCCATAACCTTGTTAACTATCCTGTAATTTGATGCCGGACCCTCCTGCTTTCTTTCACCTTCAGCCAATCTTCCTTTTCTTAATTTCAAAAGTACAAGAGAAACTGCAAACTGCTATTCCGGGAGCATGTGAGACCTTATTTCTCAGCCATTGCCATCAGTTCTGGCTCAGATGAACTCTCACAGAAACTCTCCACAGCTTTGGGCGTTTTACATCGACACCTCCCAGAGCATTAGACAGGGGAGGAAGGCCAGCTTCCCCGCCTGGAGCTGCCGTCCTGAAATCCAAGAAAAGTCTGGAAACCAGTTTCTGCTTCATCTGGTGCCAATGCTTACTCTGAATTGAGGTGAAGCTTTTTATAGCTTTTGTCCCATTTACTGTGGGCATTCACACAGTGCACAGCGGAAATATGAATACTGTTGTTTTTTTTAAAGAAAAAAAAAAACACAACAGGCCAAAATGGAGTCGCTTTTGCTAAGCCAGGTCACCAAACCAAAACTTAGAAACTAACCAAATGGCAGTTTCAGCCTCTCCCGGGAGTGGGATTTTAAGCACCTTAGTCTGTAAGGTCCTTTATCAACTCCAGTGCGGCAATCCGCCAGCGAGGACCCAACACCCCAGCCAAACCCCTGCCCTCCCCTAAGGGAAGGGTCCTTGCCTGAAACAACCCATCCCAGCCTCCGCCTGCCTGAGGAGCCTCCCATTTGTACAGCCCATCGGAGCACCTCTAGATGCTAGATGGGATGCGGCCCAGTTCATAAATAGCTTAATCAAGCTCATTGGATCTTCACATCCACTCGATTGAGCTTTTGTTCTTTAACCATACATCTGATCATGTAAGGTGGTCCCAGGCCCTCCTGGGGGTCTTACGGGATCTACATACCACAATATCTTTCTACAACCAGGAAACTCCGGAATTGCAGAATCTCCTCTGGCTCTGTGAGTTGTGGTAAGAGATGGTAGACCGGTCTACGGCCATACCACCCTGAACGTGCCCGATCTCGTCTGATCTCGGAAGAGATGGTAGACCAATACTCCCACTCAATAGTTGCCCTTTAGCAACTTGCCCCTAGCCAGCTTTGACCTTGGGTCACTGGGATTGTCACTGTAGCATCACTTCCTGCCCCTTCTTCCTCCTCCTAGGCCCTGAGGAGTCTGACGGCCTCGTAGGGGTGCCTTCAAGTTCCAAGGCATGGCTTTGAGGGTTTAGGGACCGAAGATCCAGAAACCAATGAAGAAGGGTCCCTCTAGGAGCCAGGGAGAGGGGCTGTCTCGTTGCTGAGAGGAACCATCCGATGTGCCCTCCCCCTAGGGTCACAGGCACAGGCAGCTCAGGTCCACATCCTGGTCATTTCCAGCCCAGAGAGCAGCAACAGAGGGCCCATGGCAGCTGGGGATACCTGCACCATAGCCCAGGAGCTATTTGGTGGATGGACAGCCGGGGCCCAAGGTATAGCCTCGGCGGCCTCTGGCTGCAGCTGCCACACCCTGGCCTCGTCCGGCTGAGCCAAAAGGGACTCAGAACCCATGACACCCTGGGCCAGAGAGCTCCTGCCTGACACAGCGGAAGCACTGTTTCTGTAGGTCACCTTCCGTCCTTCACCAAGAAGCTTCGCTCTAGAGGTCACCTCTGTGGCCTTGGGCAGCACCCCTCCCCTCTCCCTGTGCACGGTTTCCTGGGCACAGGGCACACGCACCTCTCGGTCTGTGTGAGAGCTGGATAAGGTGGCACATGGAAAACACTTAGAAGGGTGCCTCCACGCCAGGGTTGTCTGTACATCACAATCTCCTAGTATTACATGACTGATTCTCAGTTCTCCTCCTCCTCCTCCTCCTTCTTCTTCTTCTTCTTCTTCTTCTTCTTCTTCTTCTTCTTCTTCTTCTTTCTTCTTTCTTCTTTCTTCTTTTTCTTCTTCTTTTTAAATATATTTCATTGATTTTTTACAGAGAGGAAGAGAGGGATAGAGTTAGAAACATCAATGAGAGAGAAACATCCCCTACTGG
This sequence comes from Pipistrellus hanaki, assembly GCF_964339955.1. Taxonomy (NCBI): domain Eukaryota; kingdom Metazoa; phylum Chordata; class Mammalia; order Chiroptera; family Vespertilionidae; genus Pipistrellus; species Pipistrellus hanaki. Next base: position 18,666,407 of record NC_140515.1, read on the forward strand.
GGATGTGCCTGCAACCAAGGTACATGCCCTTGACCAGAATAGAACCTGGGACCTTTCAGTCCACAGGCTGACGCTCTATCCACTGAGCCAAACCGGTTTGGGCCAGCTTTTCTTCTTTTCTAATATCTGGTTCGAGGTCTATACAATCCCCTCTGAATACTGCTTTAGCTGCAGTCCCACAGTGCGCTATGTCACTTTCTGGGAATCTCCGTTGGACAAAGCAACCAAGTTCCCCGGGAGGGCAACAGTCAGGGGAGGAAATGACACACACGCAGGCAGCCCCGTCCAACAGATGTGTCTCTTGCATCAGTGCCTCCTGGTGTCACCTCCGCCCTGGACCAGCAGCTCAGACCAGTGGCACATTGAGTGCTAACCACTGCCCCTCAGCCTCTTCTGCACCTGCCCACAGGGCCCATCCTCAGCCCCCGCAGGCCAGCTTCAGGCAGTGGGAGCAAGAGCCCATGCGTTGGCCGGCTTCCCGTTGCTGTCCAGAAGCCGCTGGCAGTCTTCCAGGCGGGGCTGCGATGAATGGCCCCTTTCTTCTTTCCAAGGCTGTCACTAACGGCGCACAGCAGCGTGGTGTGGCCTGGGGGACAGCCAGCTGGCAGTGACCAGCAGGCTCTGCACGATCACCAAGGCGGAAGTGGGGCACAGGGGGAGCCATGCTCTTCCGCCTGGGAGTCTTCCTGGCTCGGTGGGGCCCGAACTGCAGGGCCAAGGTAGACCCCTGAAAACCCACTTCATGGGTTTGTCACAAGTGACTCGCACATGCTCCGCTCATGACTTCCAGGCAATGCTTTCCGGTGACAGTGAGGGGAAGGGGAGGCCATGTCCGGCTGCAGACCCTGCCCACTGCCCCTCCCTGTGGCTCCTTTGCAGGGGATCCTGAGCTGCTGCCAGCCCAGGGCTGCTGACCCGAGGGTCCGGCCCAGGTCAGGGCCTCCCCGCGACCCCGAGGAAGCCACCTCGCACCACCCAGACCCACCCAGAACGGCCTCTCCCAGAACTTCACTCAGCGCAGTGAAGTTCTGGGAGATTGGAACAAGTAGCTGTCTATCTACGTGCTTTTTTGTTTCACCGAGGTTTGTCCCCTTCTGCATTATTTTCTTCTATTTTTTTTCCCCTAGGTTTGATTTACTATTTCTTTTCTAGCTTCTTAAAATGGAAGCTTCAATGACTGGTTTTCAGCTTTTCTTCTTTTCTAATATATGGACCGAGGTCTATACAATTCCCTCTGAATACTGCATTAGCTGCAATCCCACAAGTTCGATATGTCACACTTTGATATCTTGTATTAAAGATGGTTTCATCCTTTTTTTTAAAAAAATAAATTAAAATATTCAGACAGAGCCCCGAATTCCAAATTAAACTATTAAGTTCATCTCACTTTATTTACGGAATCACTTGGCTGTAGATTCTCTGTAAAAAGATTTGAAAGAGTGAAGGAAGCTCCCGGGGATGTTAGGGTTCCCAAATGCAACAGAAGCGGGTCAAGGGGACAGCTTGATGACTCTTGCCTTTTGATTTTGACAAACCACTTCAATTGAATAAAAAATTTAAACATGAGGGAGAGAAACATTAATTGGCGGCCTCCTGTACATGCCCTGACCCAGGATCGAACCTGTAGCCTAGCTATGTGCCCTGTCTGGGAATGGAACCCACAGCCTCTTGGTGTACTGGATGGTGATTCGGCCAACTGAGCCACACGGATCACGGCAGAATAGTGCTGACTTTAAAACACACTTAACCCAGGTAACAGAAAATCTGCCAATGCCGCACATAACTAGCTTAGAAACAGTAGCTGTCTGCATGCTGTTGATCTAGACTTCTTACGTTTATTTCATATCACTGATCATTTACAGCTGTTTAGACTGGTTCTTGAGCACGTGGCTGTTCACAGAATTCACAGAATTCATTATCTCACTGTGTTTCACATCCAAGGGTTCTCAGCCGCACAGCCACCTAGGAGAGGCCCATGAGGTGCTTGTGTCTGATCATTTAGGACCCGAGTCTGGCTATTTAGATCGATATCTACAACATTATTGCTTCATTAGTCCTATTTTTAAAAAAAAAACTTTAGGTGTTGTTTTTTTAATTATTGATTTCAGAGAGAGGAAGGGAGAGGGAGAGAGAGAGAAATATCAATGATGAGAATCACTGATGGGGCATGTGCCTTGATGGGGAATCGAACGGTGACCTTCTGGTTCATAGGTCAGTGCTCCACCATTGAGCCACATGGGCCAGACCGTTAGCCCTATTTTCAAAAATAAAGTATTCCCAGAAACCCACCCTGCCGGGTGTGCTTCACACTGTGGCTGAGTTCCCTCGTGGCTCAGCTGACATGTGGGGCTGACCAAACCCCCCACGGTGAGGTGAGGGCTGGCCGCGGCGGAACAGTGCCCCTCTGCAGGTGCAAACATCTCCTGCAGCTGCCACTTCCCAGCAGGTCTTGCAGCTGACGTCCGCATTCACATCTGGGTCTCTACGTAAAACCTAAGACATAAACAAGAGGGGCTCGAGGAATGGGGACTAACGCTCCTGGAACAGCCACTGACCATGCGGGGGAGAACGTCTGAAGCAACAGCAGGACCTCACGTCTCCGTCTGCAAAAAGTGTTTTAAAGAAGGCGATGTCCTCAGTGATTGTGGCTCAAGGGGACCGCCTTGCGGATGAACCTGAGGACTTCTCAGTAGATGTCAAGGCTGGGTTTTCTTATTTTGTTCCTTATGAGTTTCTATTTTGTGAAAAACGTCTTGGAGATTTCTTCGTGGCCCCTGAGGCTCGGTGGGTCGGACGAGGGCAGGGCGCTGGCCTCCTCAGGGCTGCGGGCGCTGGGCGCTGCGGGGCAGGGTCCCTGAGAAGTGGCGGCTGCTGTGTCCGGTCTGGAGGCGGGAGCGGAGGCGGCGTGCGGGCGGCGGGCTGCCCTCGGGGCCTCAGTCCAGCTTCTTGTTGTTGTCCGTGTTGTGCACAGACGCTAAGAAGTCGACGATGAGCTTGGCTGTCTTTCGCGGTCTCTCCATCACCACGGAGTGCCCGCAGTTTTCCAGAAGGTCCACCTGGCAGCTGGGGATAGCCTTGGCCAGCATGTCTGCCCCGGACACGTCGATCACCTGCAGGACAAGAGCGGAAACTCGATGGAAACGATTCGGACGCCTGGGTGCGCTCGGCGGACAGACTCCCACTGAGACTGCAGGGGTGGTTTTGGGGGCCAAGCCACTCAAGTATTAGGGCTTGTGGCTCTCTGACACGGGTGACTTATTCTGCACCTCGGGGCCAGGGGCTGCGGTGCTGCCTGCGTCATGGAGGGGAAACAGGGCCTGCCCTCGAGGAGGCTCTGGTCTGGCAGGGAAGGCAGAAGGTGGGCAGACAAAGGTGATGTCCCAGCACTCTGATGGGGGAGGATCCTGGGAGCTGAGGGAGCACAGGGAGTGGAATCCATGGACTCGGGTGGAAGCCGTGGCAAGCACAGGGACAGCCAGCGTCTAGGGGCTGAGCCACGGCAGGTAGGGGGTGGGGAGAGCGGGAAGTGGGAGGCCTCAGCACACAGGGCCGGGGAGGGCCTCGTAGGGAGGTGCCAGGGGGCGGAGGGGCCCCACTCCTCCAACCGCGTTGGGTGTCTGACCTTAATGTCAGACAGGGTCAGCCCCGAGGCTGTGTTAGGGACAGAGACTGATCAGGTGGGGCCGAGAATGCACCCGAGGGCTGGATCAGGGTGGGTCAAGCGTGGGGAGGACACAGGGAAGACACCAGAGGACACTAATTACTAACGACCACAACTGGGGAGCTCGCTTTGAAGGCCCTTTGGGGCCCCCAGCTGTGCATTATGAGCAATGCTTTTCCGGTGTGAAAGCCACCCTTTTCCAGGCTGACACTTTTCAACAACTTAGTTTCACTTCAGTTATCTGGGTTGCCTTGCTAATATGCCAATCCAACTTACCTTTTCTCGCCAACACCCTTGCTTGGTGGTGTATTTGCAGTCATTCTCCCCTCCCTCCCCCCTTAATTCTCGCCTGTTTTTATTAATTTTAGAGAGGGACAGAGAGAGGGAGGGAGAGAGAGGGAAGGAGGGAAGGTGAAAAACACTGATTGGTTGCCTCCCGTACACGCCCGACCAAAAGCCAAGTATGTGCTCTGAGATCAGGAATCAAAGCTGAAACCTTTTGGTGCTCCCCTTCTCTCATCACTTCACCCTCAACTCATCCTGGACAAGAGGGCCCTCCTCTCATCCTTAACAGCAAAAGCAGGACCCCAACACACTCGAGGGCTGTGTTTGAGCTTCATCCTCAGCCCCTCACATCAGAACATCACGGTTTCCCACCCATTTGGGAATGGGGCGAGCGGAAGGCAGGGCCCCCCTGGGCTGGGCGGCAAGAAGAAACGGTGCATGGGAAGCTTAGCGAGGGGGGCGCGGCACCCCCTGGAGAACCTGAACCCCTCTGCCTGTCACTCACGCAGCGACAAGGTTGCCGTGGCAACCGTCTGAGCAGCTATCAAGCCTGGCTGCTGTGGAAATGCAGGTGGAGTCAACATGGCAAAGCATGGAGTCGCTATCCTACAGAGAGCAGACACGGCTCACAGGCAGAAGACCACGTGAGCTTCTAGCTTTGACCCTGCTAGGCCGCTGGACGCAGCATTCCCCCTGGTCACCGCGTGGGACAGCCGGGCGGCCCTCAAGGGGAGTGCACGTCCGTGGGAACCATGCCAGCGATTTGCTGGCAGGACACACGGATAAATGGCGAATTTTCCTCCATCCCTACGAGGGCTAGGGGAGGGAGGCTCTTGCCTCCGGCACAAACAGGTAAGTGGGTGCCAAAGAAGTCGGTAAGTAAGATGAATACTATTTTAATGCAATATGTAAAAAAATGTTAATATAGCCAAAACCGGTTTGGCTCAGTGGATAGAGTGTCGGTCTGTGGACTGCAAGGTCCCAGGTTCGATTCCGGTCAAAGGCATGTACATTGGTTGCAGGCACATCCCCATTAGGGGATGTGCGGGAGGCAGCTGGTCGATGTTTCTCTCTCATTGATGTTTCTGGCTCTCTGTTCCTCTTTCTCTCCCTTCCTCTCTTTAAAAAAAATCAATAAAACATATTTTAGCCGAAACCGGTTTGGCTCAATGGATAGAGCGTCAGCTTGGGGACTGAAAGGTCCCGGGTTCGATTCCGGTCAAGGGCATGTGCCTTGGTTGCGGGCATATCCCCAGTAGGGTCAGCTGATCGATGACTCTCTCTCATCGATGTTTCTAACTCTCTATCTCTCTCCCTTCCTCTCTGTACAAAATCAATAAAATATATTTTAAAAAAAACATATTTTAAAAAATGTTAATACAAAATGATCCATGATGAACAAAATATCAAAATTATAAGACAGGATCCGCCCCTGCATTGCACGACACACCTCCGAGTTCCAGCCCTGCCATGTGCTGCAGTGGCAGGTCCCCTGTTAGCTGCTGGAGGGCAGATCCTGCCTGTCTTGGTCCCTACTGTATCCCCAGGGTCGAATACAGTGCCAGGCGCATAGTAGGTGTTCAATAAATATCTGTTAGCTGACCTCAGTGTGTAGGCGGTCATTCGGTGCGTTTGTCCCTTTGCTAGTTAGTGTGTTCATTCACTTTCTCGCTCACTCACTCTGTTTGCGCTCTGGGTCTCTGTGTGCCAGGCACTGTGCTGGCAGGGAGAGGGACCTAAAGGGAAATACACCTTGCTGGTCTCCCCGAGGCCCTCCTCCCTCTCTGTGAACTGGACAGAGGAGAAGGGCTGAACGAGTGCGCAGGAACCCTCAGAAGGCCTGCCAGGGTCAGCTGTGCAGGGTGCATCCTGCCCACATCCAGGGGCATCGCTCACACCGACGCCGATGCACACGGCTCCCCTGCAGCTGTGCAGTACAGCGCCCGCCTGCCGGGTCCAAAGTGAGGGACTGAACCCAGGCTGGCAGGGGCGCGTCTGTGACACTATGATGACAGAGCGGGGAAAGAAGCCAGAGGGCTTGGGAAACAAAAGGCCATGAACTACTGGACCCTAAAGTCTCTGCTACTTGGCCTCTGCCCTCAGGATGGGCCAACGGACACATAAGGGCCTGGTCGTGTTTATAGCAGGACCACGGGAGGTCAGGCTCTTTTTCCAGAACCAAATGGACTTAAGAGCCCTGCAGGCAATTCTGGACCTTAGAGGGTGTCCAGGGCTGTCAGAGGCAATGGACATGAACAATAATTTATTTTTGATAACTGGAAAAAGATCACCTTCATACACAGGTCTATAGAGTACATGAAATGGAATTTATTCTTGCATTTTTATTTATTAATTATTATATTATTTTTTAAAGTAGGCTTACAGTTGTGAATGTATGAAATAGTTTATTCTTGTATTATTAATGATTAATTATTGTATTATTTTCCATATGAACAACTGTGGCCCTACTATGCCCCACCCTATCATCGTCTCGCTGGAGCTTCAGCCACCCAGCGGAAGAGAAGCCTATGATTTAGAGCAGCTGACTGTCCTGCTCAAGGTCACAGGCTAATAAAGGGCAAAGGCAGGGCTGGACTCCAGACTTTCCGACTCCAAGGCCAGTGATCTAGTTTCTGCAAGTGTCTCTGCAGGTTCTGGTCTCTCTCTCCCTGCTGGTCCCCGAGAACCCTGGTCACCTTTGGGATTTTCAGAATGAAGAAAGGCCTTCATTGTTCTGACTCTGATCTCTGAGTGAGTGGCTCCCTGCTGGCTAGCCCGAGCCTGCCTCTCACACAGACACACACAGGGCTTCTTTCAGCGTCTGGGCTGCTGCAGAAGGAGCACAGAGCCTGCCCGCCTCACACCTTCACTGCGCTGTGCACCCTCGGCCACACCTGGCTGACAAGGGGAGGCAGCTGCTCTCTGCCGATGCCCTCGTCCCTCCCTCACAAGCTGTGGCCCGGCTTCTCCTCCCGCCTCTTCCTGGGCCGTGGCACACCGCTGCCAGCCTGTGCGGCTGCAGCCTGACTTCCTGCCTGTGCTTTCCTCAGCCGACACTGTTGGGATGTGCCGAGACCAGCAGGGCTCACAATGGTGGCTTTCACCTTGGGGCCCTCAGAGGATCTGCTTCAGTGGGGGCTGCTTTTCTCTAATAGCCTTTGCTCAGGGTATTCAACAGCCAAGACCCCCGGACACCCTCTAACAGACACTGCACTGCTGTCTGCCTGCTGGCCTTGTGCGGGCCCCACTTCTCACCGCCCCTCTTGCTTTTCACATTTTAGAAGAACTTTCAATAAGACGTGATTTCTAGCCCTGGCCGGTTTTGCTCAGTGGATAGAGCGTCGGTCTGCGGACTGAAGGGTCCCAGGTTGGATTCCGATCAGGGGCATGTACCTTGATTGCGGGCATATCCCCAGTGGGGGTGTGTGCAAGAGACAGCTGATCAATGTTTCTCTCGCATCGATGTTTCTAACTCTATCCCTCTCCCTTCCTGTCTGTAAAAAATCATATATATGATTTTCAGAAGGGCACTCATTAAAATCATGCGGCTCTCAGGAAGAAGAGCGTACAGCCCTGTGTTGGGCAGGAATCACTCATGGAAACCGAGAGGGAATGAGTGACGGGAGCAGGCTATCTGCGCCGTCCCCAAGTGTCTTCCCACAGACTGCTCATTGGCCGCCAGGGCAGAAAGAGTAAACCTACAATGAAGAAGTCAGACAACACCCTATTATGTGTCTGAGGCTGTGGCACCGATAACTCGTAAAATATTTCAGCCAGGGACTGTAACATAACCTGACTTGAATCACGAGGAAGCAGCAAATAAACTCAGATTGAGGAACATTTCATGAAATAACTGGCCTGTACTCTTAAATACCTCAGCATCATGAATGACAAAGGCGGACCGAGGGATCCACAGAGACATGGCCTGTAGGAGGTGACCATGCAGTAAACCCTGGTTCAGGGGCCAGGAGGAGGGAGAGGAGGCTTCTGTGTAGGACGTTATTGAAACGACCGATGGAATTGGAATATGGATCATAGATTAAAGCACTTCATCCACATTAAATTTCCTGAGTGTGATAATGCATGGTGTTTACATGAGAAAATACTTTTGTTCTCAATAAATACACTCTGAGGGATTGGGGTTAAAGGGGCACAGTGTAAGCAGCCTACTCCAAATGGTCCAAACATAGACAGATAGGTGATAGATAGGTGAGAATGATAAAGCCAACGTGGCAAATGTTAAAACTCTAGTTATGAATAAAATGTGGTAACAGAACGATGGAATGACACTCAGCAATAAAAAGGGACGATTGGTAATATGCAACAACATGGGTGAACCTCCAAAACATGCTTGAGTGAAAGAAGCCAGATGCAAAAGATTACCAGTTATAGGATACCATTTATATGAAAATTCTAGATGAGGCAACACTAGAGAGACAGAAATCAGATTGGTGGTTGTGGGGTCTTGGGGAATGAATTTCGGATGGTCAGGAGGGAACTCTGGGAGTGACCGAGTGTCCAACACCAAGGTGGATTTTACGGCATGTCAATCCACCTCCCGTAAAGCAGGTAAACATTTGGGAATTTAGATAAAGCATATGTAGGAATACTCTGTACTATCCTTATAATTTTTCTGTAAATTAGAAATTATTTCAAAGTATTTTTAAAAATAGAATGAGTAGATCTGTACGGGCTGATATGAAATGATTTCTAAGATCTATGTTTCCTATAAATATGAAGGTACAAAACTGTGTATACAGCATGTTTAAAAAACTTAAATATGTATGTAGCCTGAAAAATATACAGGTAAAACTTCTCTGTGCATATCCTATGCGTGTCTGCTAGAACAGTAGGCGGGTGCTGGCTGCTGGCACTGTCCATGAAGGCCCTGGGGCTCTGTCTGCATGGGTTTGGGTGTTGTCAGTGGCTGCGCTGACACCACCACAGCAGGGATGAGCAGCTGTGACAGATTGTATGGCCCACAAAGCGAACATTTTACTCTCTGGCTCTTTATAGAAAAGCTTTGCCCATCCCTAGGAGATTGAAGAAATATACCCAAGACAGAAAGTGTTGCCTCAAGGAAATGGAAATTGGGATCTGGGGTTTTCATTTTTAACCTTTTTATATTCTCTGTAGCTGTTGTTTTTAAATATGTTTTTATTTATTTATTTATTTTTTAGAGAGGGACCATGGGAGAGGAATAGAGAGATAGAAACATCAATGAGCCCCCTTCTGGGGATGGAGCAGCAACCTGGGCATGTGCCCTGACCGGGAATCGAACAAGCAATCTCTTGGCTCCTGGGTAGACGCTCAACTGCTGAGCCACACCACTAGGAATTCTCTGAAGTTTTTATACTATATGGCTTTGATAAAAGTAATTTTTTAAAAACCATTTATAATTGCCTTTCATTTTAAAGGACCAATGCTGTTGCTCTCAACTCACAGCACGATCTGCCGTAAACACTGGCACTGACCCAGGGTTGTCCCTCTCTTCCTGGTGTCAGACACCAGCCCACCCGCCGGCTTTTCCTCAGAGGCCGGGGCCCAGGGACACGCTACATACCTGGTCTTGTTTCCCCCAGATGACCTGCGTGGGGGCCTTGATCTTGTCCATGTTCTGATGGAGGGAGTATCTCGACTTCTCATTGATGATTTCCAAAAACACTTTTTAGAAAAGGAGAACAGAGTGAGCGAATGCTGGGCCGTGCCCCGGGCACCACCATACAGCACAGGACAGCCCCTGGGTCCAAGCCGCCACTTTCTCTCTCAGGGGCTCAGGAAAGCAGACTCCGAATGTAAGAAAAGCCAGCCACCCATAAAGCGTTACGTGCCCCAGCTCCCAGCTCAAAGCAGGCTACTCACGCTTTCGGTAGAAGTCGTTATGAGGGATGCGAACGTCCACAAGGCCTTGCAGGATCTGAGGACAAACAATCCAGAGTCAGAAGAGAGGGGAAGATTCAGGCTCCTCATGGCTTGGGGACAATGAAGGCAATAAAATCCACACATTCACGGCATTGTCAAAGTTTTTAAGGCCTAGTACTCCAAATTCCCATGATACTGTACAATATGATGTAATTGCTCACTAATATCCAAATGCAGAATAAGGTCTATTTAGAAAATTAAACTATTGTGGATGGTGAGTCTCTTAAGCAATAAAGAATTAAACTATTGCCCTAGCCGGTTTGGCTCAGTGGATAGAGCATCGGCCTGTGGACTGAAGGGTCCTCGGTTCGATTCTGGTCAAGGGCATGTACATTGGTTGTGGGCACATCCCTAGTGGGGGGTGTGCAGGAGGCAGCTGATCCATGTTTCTCTCTCATCCACGTTTATAACTCTCTATCCCTCTCCCTTCCTCTCTGTAAAAAATCAATAATATATATATATATATATATATATATATATATATATGAAGAAAGAAAGAAAAGAAGAACTATGGGAGAACCTGGGAGGGTGCAGAGCCCCTGGTTTACTGCTCCACACTGTCTCTGCCTCCCCTGCTGCGGTCTGTGAAGGCTGCAGCAGCGGTGGATCTCCTGGATGCAGACACTGACTGAGAGGAGTGTGGCCGGAGGAACACAGCCCCCACTTCCCTGCCTCGGGGCTCTTGAGGTAGGTCCTAGGTTCACATTAGCAGCCACCACTCCTCTCATCTTCCCGGGAATGGTCTGAACCTCCTACATGCTCTCTCAGGAGTCCTGTGCATGGATTGAAGTGGGAAAATCGGCCATAACTGCTCTGGACTAAACCAACCCCTGGAGCATGACTAGAACCTAACAAGACCAGAAGCACAAGTTCAGAGGTGAGCCAATGGCAAGCTGTCCACACACTGTGCTCAGCTGCAGACATTTTCTTTGCTCTATCATCTGCACCCATGCACCAGGGATAGGTAAGTGAATAGATAGGTGAGTGCAGGGGGGAGGGTGCCTGAAGCAGGCTGTGCTGGCCACGGCCCCTCGGGCAGGAGGCAGGCACCTGGCCGCTGGGTCACATACCTGCTGGGGCACCTTGAAGCGGACGTAGGAGCAGAGCTGCAGCATCTCGCTCATCTCCTCCGGCGTGGACGGGATCAGCGGGATCTTCTCAAAGGTGGCCGAGTCCTGCAACTCTTTGAGCCGCCGTATGAACTGATTATCCGTTGAGTATTGCAGGCCTGGGGGGGTTCAAACCAAAACTGCTTGGCCATTCATCCACCTCCTTACCCACCCCCATCTTAGAGAGGGAACGTAGAGCATCAGCTAATATGCTTCAGGCGGTTTTCACCAGATTCCTTTTTAATGGGTTCTGCCATCCTCACTCAACAATTAAAGTACACCCTGAAGAGAAACAGAAAAAAATCCCTCCAGATGTTTTACGGACGGGTGCCCAGCAGCATGGGGAGCCCGAGAGAAATACTGAAGCTCAGCCCCTCCCTGAGTCTCCTGAGTCAGACCTGCCCTTGAACAGCTGTCCGGAGACTTGTCTGTATGAGAGAGTTAAGAAGCATTAGCCTAGAAGACAGCTCGCCTGAGCCCCTTTCACATCTGTGCTGTTGAGAGATCTCACGAAATGCATGATGGGAAGAACACAGAGACTTGGAGGAACTGACTACTCCTCCCTTTGTCCTGGACCCACTTAATAATCTCTTATTTGGGGTCAAAACACAAAACACAGCCGAAACCGGTTTGGCTCAGTGGATAGAGCATCGGCCTGCAGACTCAAGGGTCCCAGGTTTGGTCAAGGGCATGTACCTTGGTTGCAGGCCCATTCCCAGTACGGGGCGTGCAGGAGGCAGCTGATGGATGTTTCTCATTGATATTTCTGACTCTCTATCTCTCTCCCTTCCTCTCTATAAAAAAAAAAATCAATAAAATATGTTTTTAAAAAATACACACACACAAAACACAGTGAGAGCAAGTCTCCCTCTGAGCCACTGTCCACGTTGGGGCAGCGGCTGCCCTCTGTATGGTCTCCCTTCCTCCAGGAGAGCACCAGGCGATCCATCATGAGCCTGAAAAGCTTTGAGATGGCCCTGGCTGGTTTTGCTCAGTGGTTAGACCATCATGGGTTCGATTCCTGGTCTAGGGCATGTACCTCCGTTGCAGGTTCCTCAGCCCGGATAGGGACACATGCGGGAGGCAATCAATTGTTGTATCTCTCTCTCAAGTCGTTTCTCTCTCTCTCTCTCTCTCTCTCTCTCTCTCTCTCTCTCTCTCTCTCTCCCCCCTTCCTCCCACTCTCTCTAGAAATAAATGGAAAAAATATCCTCAAGTGAGGATTTAAAAAACAACTTTGAGATGGTCCCATTATTTCCTGTTCAAGAGAGTTTACACAAACTGATGTACACAGGAATGCAAAAATAATGTTCACTCCAACAATGAGCAGACCTCCAGGTGTTTAACTTAGCTACAGAACTGGATTTTATTTACTTTAATTTTTTTTCTATTTGAAGAACTAGATTTTGGAAAGGCAATGGCGTTGATACTAAGCTGCAGAAATCCACACTCTACAAATCTCCTGTATCCAGCAGCTCCTTTAAATCCATTATGGGCATTGAGTGGCTTTCACAAAGCTGTGAGGGCTGATTGCATGATCTATTTCCTTTCACGGACTAAGTGTCATGTGGTGTCTTGCATTGGATTCTGGACCAGAAAAAGAACACTAGTGGAAAAACAAATGAAATCCAAATAAAGCCTGGAGTTTCGTTAACAGTAATGTACCAATGCTGGTTTGTCCGGGGTGACACATTTACTGAGGTAATGTGAGCTCTTAACAATGGGGAGGAAAACTGGATGAAGGGTAGATGGAACTTTGTACTACCTTTTGCAACACTTCTGCAAACTTAGAAAATTAGTTCAAAGTAAAAAAGTTTATCTTTCCATTTTCACAAACAATTTTCAATTTTCAATGGACACTCAGGTGTACAACTCTTTGAGCAAATGAACATACACTTGAAAAAGCCTGGTAGTTCTGACCTTCCATAAGTGATTTAAAAACCTATTAATCGCCCTAACCGGTTTGGCTCAGTGGATAGAGCATCGGCCTGTGGACTGAAAGGTCCCAGGTTCGATTCCGGTCAAGGGCATGTACCTTGGTTGCGGGCACATCCCCAGTGGGGGGTGTGCTAGAGGCAGCTGATCGATGATTCTCTCTCATCGATGTTTCTAACTCTTTATCCCTCTCTCTTCCTCTCTGTAAAAAAAAAAATCAATAAAATATATTTTTAAAAAAAGATCTTATAATGAGTAAAGATCTCTGAGTTTTTAGCAAAAAAGAGGAGAGACATAATAATAGTACTGTCACTTCATAAAGTCACAGTGATGACAACAATGAACTCTATATAAAACAGCTTAGCTCAAAAGAGCTCAATAAATGTTGGATAGTAATATTATTATATTTCAACTAGAGGCCCGGTACACAAATTCATGCACGAGTAGGGTCTAGCTGGCCCGCCCTGATCAGAGCTGATCACGCCGGGCCAACTGGGGAGTCAGGGCGGACTGTGGGAGGTTGGCTGGCTGGCCCCACCCTCTGGTTGAATTCCTGGTCAAGGGGACAATTTGCATATTAGGCTTTTATTATATAGGATGTATTTATGTGCTGTAAAGAAGTATACACATTTTAATTGACCACAAAATTCTTTGTGGAATAAGGCTGGCTCTATAATTTAAAAGTCAGTGTGGTTATGATTATGGTTTTGTTTTGTTTTATTAATCCTCGCCAGAGGATATTTTCCCATTGATTTTTAGAGAGAGTGGAAGGTAAGAAGAGGCACAAAGAAACATTAATGTGAGAGACACATCAATTGTTTGCCTCCCACACACGGGATTGAGCCTGCAACTGAGGTACATACTCTTGCCCAGAATTGAACCCAGGATTCTTTAATCCACAACCCAACACTCTATCCACTAAGTCAAACCAGCTAGGCATGATTATGGTGGGGTTTTTTTTTTTTTTTTTTTAAATATATTTTATTGATTTTTTATAGAGAGGAAGGGAGAGGGATAGAGAGCTAGAAACATCAATGAGAGAGAAACATCGACCAGCTGCCTCCCGCACCCCCCCCCCCCCCACACACACACACACACTGGAGATGTGCCTGCAACCAAGGCACATGCCCCTCACCGGAATTGGACCTGGGACCCTTTAGTCCTCAGGCCGATGATCTATCCACTGAGCCAAACCGGTCAGGGCTATAGTGTTTTGTTTTTTTAATCCTCACCCATTATTGATTTTAGAGAGAGGAAGGGGGGGAGGGAGAGAAAGAGAGAGAGAGAGAGAGAGAGAGAGAGAGAGAGAGAGGGAGAGAGAGAGAGAAACATGGATATGATAGAGAGACATCGACTGGCTGCCTCTTGTTAAGTGCCCCAACTGAGAAAGAACCTGAAACCTAGGTATGTGCCCTGACCACGAATCGAACCCAAGCCCTTTTGGTGTAAGGACAGTGCTCCAACCAACTGAGCCAGAGCAGCCAGGGCTAGGATTATGGTTAGACAACTAGTGTTTGGTTAGTTATCACAAAAGTGATGCGTTATCTCTGAAGGACACATCAAAAGATGATCCTAAGAACCAGTCAGAGCAGATACTGACTGCCCCTTGGTCCTTCGGAGATACAGTCTCTGCGGTGCTCCACTCACTCATGAGGATGTGTTAGCCTGGCAACTCACCAGCAGGGCACACGAGAGTCAGGCTGCAGATGTCTGACGGGTAGTAAGCAGCGTACACGCCGGCCACGTTGCCGCCCATGGAGGTGCCTATCAGGTGGAACGGTTTTTTGTTCAGCTTGAGGCACTCTACAAACTGGGAAGGGAACGAGAAGGGGGTTGGTTATATAGCTGCAGACAGTGGCAATCGTGATTACAGAGCAAAAACCTCTGTTGCCTCTGGGGACAAATGAAAAGCATATTGACGAAAGGGGGTCTGAACCTCTCCTGGACCCGTTATCCAGAGGAACCCTGAGGCAGGTGTGTACTCATCTTTACCTGGCACACGTGATGGAGGGTCATTTCTGAGTATAAAACCAACAAAGATCCTCCTGATTCTGAGTCAGCAAACTTTTCTATAAAGGTCCTGAGAGTAAATATTTTCTGCTTTGTGGGCCATAGGATTTCAGTAACAACTACTTAGCGCTTTTGTTGTAGCACAAAAGCAACTAAGACAATAGGTAAATGAATGAACATTGATTTATTTCAATAAAATTTGCTTACAAAAATAGGCAGCGGGCCAAATATAGCCCATGGGCCATGGTTTGCTGACTCTTGTCCTAATTTAAAGTCCTTCTCATCCTTCCCACTACCCGTTCATATATAACTATCCACCCCTCCATCTATCTATTCAACCATCCAACCATCCAGCCAACTGTCTATCCATCCAACCAACCACTACTCATGCTTTAGATAACTGTTTATCTTAAAAATATTAATTGGATAACTGTTATGTACAAGGAAGTATGATCAGCTGCAGAAGATACAGCAAAGAGCCAAAGAGACAAGGTTCCTGACCTCATCAAAGTACATAGTTTAAGGGGGAGGGGAAAGACACATACACACATTAAATGAATACTCTTATCGGGGGAAGCACTAACATCAATGTAAAACTGTGGATTACTAAGTTCTGAAACGGTCCTTCAGCTCCAGGACCTTGAAGGCGCAGCCAGGGGGGGCTGAAGGCAGATGCTGAAGCAGGACAAAGGCAAAGGGCATCCTCCCCGTGGTCCCCAGCTGGGCGGAAGGGCTATTGCGGCCATCACATAGCTGGTAAGCAGAAACACAGACCCCAGGGAAATGAGTCTTAAGAAATATTAAATGTCTCCTAAGAGCCGAGAAAATGCTCAAATTGTCATATTTCTTCACCATTGCAACAGGCTTAGAGGAGACTAGTCTGCAATAAGCCCTGGCCCTCCACAGCGGGCCAAGGAGAACACGGGGGTGCCACTTCGTGTGTAATTACTTAACAGAATGCACCGGAGACTCATTACCAGTCAGTACTGCTCCCCAGGCGTAGGCATGCAGTGGAGGGCAAGACCCACACACTCTTGGCCATTGCTGGCGGAGCCCTGCTTACCTGGTGTATCCTCTTGGCTTGCCCTTCTATGGACAGGTCATCCAGGGAAGAGCGGGTGGTGCCCTCATGTCCTGGCATGTCCACGCAGACCAGGTGCAGGTTCTTTGGAAGGAACTGAGGACACACAGGCCGGGAGAGTCAGGGTGCGGCATGCAGACCGAGTCGGCCCACTTTTCCGAGTAACCTAGATAGCCAGCCCTGGGGACAGACGGTCCTGGGCCACTAGGATGGGACTGAGCATTGCCAGTCGCCTCCTAGGGAGCAGAGGCCCAGGGACTAATACATACGTAAGTGAAGGGGTCCCGGAGGATGACTGGAAAAGAGGGACAGAGGTGAAGGCAGCAGGTCTGGATTTCTCACCTTTGACACCAGCTGACAGGTACTGCCTCCTCCTCCTTGCGCCCCCACCCCTTACTCCCACACCCACACACACACTTACTCCAGTCATGCAGCCACCGACTGGGAGCCAGAGGGATGGTTTTGTTCTAATAGAGCCCTGGCCAGCTCTGGAGCCCACAGCAGCAAGGCTTTCTTTAAGAACCATGTCTGGCCGAAACCGGTTTGGCTCAGTGGATAGAGCGTCAGCCTGCGGACTGGAAGGTCCCAGGTTCGATTCCGGTCAAGGGCATGTACGTTGGTTGCGGGTACATCCCCAGTAGGGGGTGTACAAGAGGCAGCTGATTAATGATTCTCTCTCATCAATGTTTCTAACTCTCTGTCCCTCTCTCTTCCTCTCTGTAAAAAATCAATAAAATAAGATTTTTTTTAAAAAAAGAACCATGTCTGATCACCCTGATTCTAGTTTCTTTCATTTAAGTATGTGCCACTTTTCACCAGGAAACCGAGAAACATGAGTTACCAATAAACAAATACCCAACCATATGAAAAATGCTTATCTGACTTGGGGACAGGCAGGGAGAGGGCCAGGAAGGCATGAGGATGCGTGTCCTCAAGTGGAATTTGGAAATAAAAACACAAGTTACTAGAGGGTGTGTGGCCTTCTCACTCCGGTGCAGGCCATCCTTGAGGGCATTCAGGTACAGTCCTGCCTGAGGCAGGAGCCTGGCTGCCTCCCTCCCAGGACCCCTCCCAGCCCCACCCTCCGCCCGCTGGTCACACCTGCTGAGCAAAGCAACTGGCCACTCAGGACAGAAGGTGAACTATCCCAGAAGGCTGCCCAACCAAGATCATTTCCCGAAGTGGGTAAGGAAGAGAGGAAAAACAGGAAAAGGAGGGATGGAGGAGGGAGGGGGGAAGCAGGAGGAGGCTTCAGGGGGAAGTCGGGGGAGGAAGAGGAGAAACGTGGAGCCTGTGAGAACAGTGATTTTCTCAAAGCCTGATATCGCCAGTGCGAATTCTGAAACCTTCCCTAGGAAATGCTCATGAGGCGAGTGATTTCTAAGGCACAGATTTTACAAACAACATTCAGCTCAATGCACTTTGTCTGATAAAAGGATGTGAATGATGTGAGTCGTATATCACACTATTAAGGTGACCAGACGTCCGATTTCTAACAATTTGTCCTGCATCCCGCAGCTTTTTAAAAAAGTCCCGATTTTTGGAAAAAAGAATCTTTCAAAAAATTGGGACCTTTTTTTTTTTTTTTTTTTAAATCTTTATTGCTCAGATTATTACAATTGTTTCTCCACACACACACACACACACACACACACACACACACACACACACCGCCCCGGGACTTTTTTAAAATGCCACAGGACGCGGGACAAATTGTTAGAAATCGGGACTGTCCCGCCAAGAGCGGGACGTCTGGTCACCTTACACTAGTTTTAAGGTATCTGAGCCACAGTTCTGGGTTCCCTTTGCTTTCTCCCATCGCCGAGGATTGCATGTCCCAGTGGAAACCCTTCTCCCTACCCACCTTGACCAAGCTGAGCCACATGTCCTTGTGTGCCGAGAACCCGTGGAGCATGAGGATGGTCGGCTTGTGCCCCGGCCTGCCGCGGAAGGAGTAGCAGAACTGGTAGTCTTCGTGCTGAACATAGCGGACCTGCATGCCCAGGGCCCGCCGCCAGTACCTGGGAGGAGACATACAGGCCACGCCAGGTCAGCACGCTCCAGGGACGTGGGGGGGGGGGGGGCACAGGTCTGCGCTATAGGCCCCCTACCAGGCAAGACCGACACTTCTCCTGCCCCTCCTCCTCCGCCTAACCCAGAGCTTCACCCCCACGGAGCACTAAGCGAAAGAGTTCCAGAAAGTACCTTAAATGAATATGGTGGAATGTATGTCACCACATAATCGCTCTAAACCAGGAAGGGGAGAAGGGGGATTTCCTCAAGAAGCATGACATGAAATAACCTCTCGTGAACACGTATTTCTAGCAGTTGAGTGGCCGTGCAAAGGAGGAGTCGGCGGTGGGATCTCCCTGGGTGTCTGACTAGCCCTTACGCCGCCTGGATTGTTGGAGCTTCTGCAGAATTTGAAATGGCTGGCGGTAAGACTGGGAAGGGCTCCGAAAAGGCCACAGCCAAGCTGGTTTTCGGGCGCCGCGTCGGCTGGCAGCCTGGTGGGCCATATTCATCGACACCTGGAATCCGAAGCGAGCAGCCACGGTCATGTGGGTAAGACTGCCGCTGTGTGCAGCACAGACATCGGAGTGAGTACAGCACTTCCCTCAGGGGCCCTTTAACGGGCAGGAAAAGCATCAGAAACGTCAAGGTAGTGTCTCTTGCAACTTGCTCTTCATAGAGATGAAGAATTGGGCTCTCGCCTGGCTGGTGAGGATCAGCGGTCGAGCATTGACCTATGAACCAGGAGGTCACGGTTTGATTCCTGATCAGGGCAGATGCCCGGGTTGCGGGCTTGAACCCCACTAGGGGGCATGCAGGAGGCAGCCGATCAATAATTCTCTTCATTGATGTTTCTATCTCTCTCTCCCTCTCTGATGTCAATACACACACAAAAAAGAACTGGACTCTCACCACGGCTGCAGTTGCTGGTGGTGGTATCACTCACACCCACAAATCTCCGGGAGAGAGAACACCAGAAAGCTGTCTCCAGGGGCCTGCCTTTCTATGGTCTCAGGCCTCTAACTACTCGAACAGCTGCCCAGTGTCGGTGATTCTCTGTAAAAACACAAGCTTACCCATTTGCAAAGCTAGTTGAGCAGGCTGGACATTTAATTAGCTTTCCAACCAACCAGATTTCCTTCATGTGAGTCCTGTCCATACTTAAGTGTTACTGTGGCTTTAAAAATGGTAAGGATTCTGCAGTAGTGGGTTTTGATAGAGTTGATGTTTTTTAAAAAACTCTTTTGATTTTAATTGTGATGCAGACGTTATAACAAACATTTGGCTTTGTACAGACATTATTTCCACTCCAGCGGATAAGCTCAGTGAAAGTCATGATACTAACTCTCCCCAGAAAATAAGAACATATTTTTTATACAGATTTTGAGAGTGAGAACTCTTTTTTTTTTTTTTTGAAATATATTTTTTTATTGATTTTTTACAGAGAGGAGGAGAGAGGGATAGAGAGCTAGAAACGTCGATGAGAGAGAAACATCGACCAGCTGCCTCTTGCACACCCCCTACCGGGGATGTGCCTGCAACCAATGTACATGCCCTTGACCGGAATCGAACCTGGGACCTTTCAGTCCGCAGACTGACGCTCTACCACTGAGCCAAACCGGTTTCGGCAGAACTCTTTTTTTTTTTCTTTTTTTTTTTTAAGAACTATCTGCATTGGTCCTCTGAGTTTATTCGCTACAGCATATGGCAGCTGGTTGAAAGCTCAGCTTCTGTTCATTACATAAGACTTGGCAGCGCTGGAGTTCGGCCTGAAATTCATTTCAATACGAAATTACCATCTAAACACATTGAACTCTCCGCATGAAGAGTCTCTCCAAGATGAGAGACGATTAACTCAATCAGAGATTCACTTTGTGGTGTACTTTGCACCAAAGAGGTAGCCAAGTCTTGCAAAAGCAAACAGCTGAAGCTGACTGGTTTTAACCCTTTATGTAAAACAAGGGGAGGGAAGATGAGAACATAAAATCATACTTATTTCGATCTGCATCCAAAAAGCGTAGGAACAAAAACAAGACACCATTAAGGTGAGCATCTGGAGTGGAGGTGGGCAATACAGTGAGAAGTAGATGGAGAGGCAACAGAGGTGGGAAAGAGACTTATCGCCTTCTTTTTAGTACTTTTGCAATGAATCTATTGCCTATTCAAAACATTAAAAATAGAATGAAATTGGCTAGTTTAAAGCTCTTCTTACAATAAAGCAAACTCATTTCAAAATTCTAAATCGTGCACCATAATACAAATTTGTTCATTCACATGCCACCTCATATTGACTTTGTGATCTTGAATCTCATCTATCTAGAATGAGGGGGAAATGTCGCATTCTACTGTGGATATGGTAAAGATTAAATGAGATAATCCATATGCAAAATTTTGTTTGATGCTCAACGTATGGTAAGAATTCAATAAATGGTCGTAATTAGTATTAAATAAAAAAGATCCTATTTTTATAAATATATCACTTGCCAAAACTCAAGGGAAAATTTTGCAACATATATGTAGGCCACAGATTCGTTTAACACATAAAAAGCATACAAAATGATAAGACCCAGGCAGGCTAAGATCTCAATTCAACAATGAACAAAATAAACAAAAATATTATTCAAAGTAGAAGAGAATTAAGGACTAACAAATATAGGAAACATGTTCAATTTCACTAATACCTAAAGAAATGAATATTACAACTAGACATACCTTTTTAATAATATAAATTAGAAAGATGCCTTTAAAATAAAAACAGCTCTGGCAGGTGTTGGTTGGAGCATATGCCCTGGTTTGATCCCTAGTAGGGGAGGCTACATGATCCATGTTTCTCTTGTACATTGATATTTCTCTGTCTCTCTCTCCCTCCGACAGTGTTATTTCAATTAGAAGAAAAAAAAAATCTGCACTAATATTTATACCCATAAACAGAAAATTTATTACATAAATCACAATGTATCCAGATGATGTAATACGTTGCTATTAAAAAAAAAATGAGGTCTTCAAAGACTATTTAATAACAGGAAAATGTTTATGACATGATATCAAATGAAAACATAGGACCCAATATCTTTATACTATTGATTCCAATTCTGTTAAAAAATTTTAAACTATATACAGATGAGGTGGGGAAAGAGGTGGTGAGAACAAAAGAGGCATTGAAGAAAATGATTTGGAGGTGATGGATAATTTATATTTTCTCCGTTACCTTTTTTTTTTTATTTTTTTTAAAGAATTATAGTTGCTATAACTCTGATAATTACCATCTGTGTACAAGGAATATTGGCAATGCAGGTTTTTATTTTTATCTTTATATATTTTATTGTTTTGTTTTGTTTTGTTTACAGAGAGAAAGGGAGGGAGGGAGAGTTAGAAATATCAATGAGAGAGAAACATCAATCGGCTGCCTCCTGCACACCCCCCACTGGGGGGTGTGCCCACAGTATATGCCCATGACTGGAATCGAACCTGGAACCCTTGAGTCTGAATGCCAATGCTCTCTCCACTTAGCCAAACTGGTCAGGGTTCTGTTACCTTTTTATAACCTTCAACTCTTAAGGAGATCAAGGGAGAGCTGGAAGGACCTTGCAGAAATGGTGATGTTGCTTAGGCATCTGGATACTCAGCACCTATTGGTTCAGCGGTAGACACCGCAGCAAGGTGTGCACAGCACAGACAGGGCATGGGATAACCAAGCATGACGAATCCGAGTGAAGGGTGACGGGGCTAGAAGCGCAGTCTGGGAGCTGGGCTCAGGGCGCGAGGAACCCTCCATTACTAGTCCAGGTATCTCATTTAATCGCTATGTCCCTGGAAAACCTCACGTAGGCTTTGGAAATAGGAGCTTGAGAACCAATATTTTCAGTAATTTCCTACTCCTCTCAATGGAAGAGTAGGAAGAAGACTCCTTACGCTACCAGGTCAGTTAAAAATTATGAAAGGAAAACAAACAAACAAATCTAAGTTCTTTGTTTTCAGGATGGCAGAGAATAAATTACCTCTAAATGATAAACTTTACAAAGGCAGAACTTAGAAATAACTGCAAGTGGCCTGGCCAGCGTGGCACAGTGGTTGAGAGCACATGCCCAGGTTAATTAAGGGCTCGATCCCCAGTGGGGGGCGTGCGGGAGGCAGCTGATCAATCATTGATGTTTCTCTCTCCCTCCCCCACTTTCTTCCTCTCTGAAATCACTAAAAATATATTTTAAAAAATGATTGCAAGTGTACAGAACAGAAACAAAGGGAAGAATCAAATTGGAATAAACAAGAACAAAATCTTTTGCAGATGAACAATCTTGGTACAAAAGCCGGACTGCTCCTGTTTCAGGGACGGACGTCACTGAAGCCCTAAAAAAGCCACCTCCAGGGGTTCTTCTTTGAGAAAGACGCCAGGGCCCAGACCTTTATTTCACGAGTGCTGCCTCCTCTGGTTTCCAGGATCCTCTGAAGACAAGCACTTACACAGTTCATTTCTTTTTTTATTATTGTGGTAAAATATAGATAACATACAATTTACCACTCTAACTATTTAAAATATATATTTATTGATTTTTTACAGAGAGGAAAGTAGAGAGAGAGTTAGAAACATTGATCAGCTGCCTCTTGCACACCCCCTACTGGGGATGTGCCCACAACCAAGGTACATGCCCTTGACCAGAATCAAACCTGGGACCTTTCAGTCAGCAGGCTGACACTCTATCCACTGAGCCAAACCGGTTTCAGCCATTCTAACCATTTTAAGTGTATAATTCAATGGAATTAAGGACATGCACAATATTGTACATCAACCATCACAACTATTCATTTATGGAATTTCCTGTCATCCCAAACAGGAATTCTGTATTCTTTAAACAAAAACTCCACATTCCTGCCCTGGCCGGTTTGCTCAATGGCTAGAGTGTTGGCCTGTGGACTGAAGGGTCCAAAGCTCAATTCCGGCCAAGGGCACATGCTTGAGTTGTGGGCTTGATACCCAGTGTGGGGTGTGCAGAAGGCAGCCAATCATTGATGTTTCTCTCTCTCCCTCTCCCTTATTCTCTGAAATCAATATGTTTAAAAAAATTTAAAACAAAACAAAAACTTCACATTCCTTCCTGTCCCTGAGCCCCTGGTAATCTCTATTCTACTTTCTGTGTCTGAGTCTGCACAGTCTAGATACCTCACTCTTGTAAGTAGAGTCATACAATCTTTGAAATCTTATGCCTGCCTTATTTCACTTAGCGTAATGTTTCCAATTATCCATAGTAAGGAGTGTGTCAGTACTTTATTCCTTTTTAAGGTGAACTAATATTTCATTACATAGATATGCCACATTTATTTATCCATTCATCAGCTGATGGACATGGGTTGTTTCTACTTTTAAGCTACTGTGAATAAGACCACCATAAAAATCCACAAGGCTTTGTGAGGACAAGCTTTCAGATCTCTTGGGTAAATACCTAGGAGTAGAACTGCTGGGTCACTTTAAAAAGAACAACAACAAAAACCTTTTGAGGACCCGCCATACTTTTTCAAAGCGGCTGCACAGTTTTGTATTCCTACTAAGAGTATATGAGGGGTCCAATTTCTCCACATCCTTCATTGCTATTTTTTAGAGAAACTTTTAATTGAAGTACAATTCACAGAAAAGTGCACAAATTATAAGTGTCCCTGGAGCGTGGCCACTTGTTCCCACAGGGATGTGGGCTGTGACTGCTCCTGCTGGCAGCGCCAAACGCTTTGCGATGAGCCACCAGAGCCACCTCCGGAGGTGCCGTGGCCACAGCAGAGGGCATCTGACTCCAAAAGGCCCTCCTGGCGACCCAAGGAAGCTGGGGGCTGTGGACGGTGTGGCATGGAGCTGGCTTCGCATGGGTGTGGGGAATTAGCCTTCCTGTAATCACACCTCCTGCTTGTAGCCGTAGCCATGGTGACGGGCCACAGCACCAAATTGTATTCTCCATTTCAATTTGATTTGTTTAAGAAAAATAGCATTTGTGTGTGGAGCCCATGGAGCCTTTTCAGGGTACATGGGGCACATGCTCTGGCCACTCCATGTCAGGCTACATGGAAGCCTGGGCCCATAGCACGCCTGCTGCTAGGCCTGCAAGGACAACCATCTCAACAGCTGGCGTCTCAGCTTCGTCTGCGCAGAGGTGGGTCCTCTGAAAGGGTCACCGCCTCCCAAGAGGGAGGGAGTAAAGGAAAGAAAAAGAAAAGCTCCCTTTTGTTCAAGCAGCTTCTTTTCAAGGGTCAGAGCCGGGTTGGCAGGTGGAAAACTCCACACTGCAATGCAACAAAAGGCAGCCAGAAAGGAGGGCAGATGCAGGGCACACGCCAACCCCAGCCCGCCTCTCTCTGTGCACAGGGCAGTTCTCACTCCCAGCAGCCCCAGTGGCATCTTAGGGCACTTCCCCGATGGCACCGGGAGGAACCCGCCTATCCCCGTGTTTCCTGCACGCAGTGGGAAGGAGCTTTCACCAGGGGAGGCACACGCGGTGGGAAGGAGCTTTCACCAGGGGAGGCACACGCGGTGGGAAGGAGCTTGCACCAGGGGAGGCACACGCGGTGGGAAGGAAGGAGCTTGCACCAGGGGAGGCACACGCGGTGGGAAGGAAGGAGCTTTCACCAGGGGAGGCACACGCGGTGGGAAGGAAGGAGCTTGCACCAGGGGAGGCACACACGCGGTGGGAAGGAGCTTGCACCAGGGGAGGCACACCACGCGGTGGAAAGGGTGCTTCTCTCGGTAAATGGACTGTGGCTTGGAGAGTCCCTGAAGCGCATCGCAAGGAAGCCGCTCCCTCCTCAACAGCTGAGCTTCTGGTTCCCTGGAGAACAGCTCTGCTGGGGCTACGGTGTCTTTCCCAGCCTCTCAGACGTTCACCAGAGAGCTGAGACGCGGCCTTCGGCAGGCAGCAGGCCCAAGGCAGCCTTGTGCAATGGTATTCTGCTTCTTTTCACTTTCTTATATTGATTTACTGCGCATGGCAAGCTTCCCACTTGAGGTGGTGATATTTATGTGGCTCTTAAAATAAACTGACTTAACCTACAGAAGTGACTTACTCCACAGAGAAGGCCAAGGCAGAGGTGGTGTGCAGACAGGGCGAGCAACCGGGACGGTGGTTCGGGAATGACAGGTTGGAAAACGTCTTTTTCTTTCTCCCGCTTCAGGGATGAACCCTTTTAGCACGAATCTGACACCACCTGTCCCACCCGCACGCCTGCTCCGGGTCCCGCTCTTCCTAATCCATCTGTCAGTGCACCTCGCCGCCCCAGTCAGACCACACTGGATCGGAATCCGAGGACTGAGAAACTGCCACCGGATTCCCGCCAGTGCGCACCATCCTCGCTCAAAGCACCGGTGACTTTGGGAGCGAGGGCGGAGCCGCCATCAGAAACCCGACAGAAGTTACCTGGCAGGAAGCTACCACCCATCATTCCAGAACACTCCTGACATTCAAAACAGGGCATCCGCCGAAGCCGGTTTAGCTCAATGGATAGAGCGTCGGCTTGGGGACTGAAGGTCCCGGGTTCGATTCCGGTCAAGGGCATGTACCTTGGTTGCGGGCATATCCCCAGTAGGGAGTGTGCAAGAGGCAACTGATTGATGACTCTCTCTCATCGATGTTTCTAACTCTCTATCTCTCTCCCTTCCTCTCTGTACAAAGTCAATAAAATATATTAAAAAACAAAACAAAACAGGGCATCCCCCAGCTTTCTTATATGCTTGAAATATTTCATGATGAAATGCTGAACCACCGAAAGAACAAGCGGAGAAGATGACACTGTTTTGGTGACAAAGGTAGCTTACCAGTAATAGATTTTTATCAGCGCCGAGGGCCACAGGAGGAACGAGGCCACGAAGGCCAGGATGGGGATGGCCAGCGTCCCGCCCGCGATCACGAACATGTTGACCACGTCCAGGTCCATCCTGCTCCTCGAGGGGGCTGGCGCCTGTGGGCGGAGAAAGGGACAGGAGTGAAAGTGTCGCAAGAGAAAGGGGAAGAGGTAGATGGAAAAGAGAAGTGAAGGACCCAGAATGAGGATTAGGATGAGGAGGAAGCAAAAGCAGGCAATGACTTAAAAAAACCCCTCAACAGGCATGACCACTACATGTAAGGAAGGGTCACCTGAGAGGGTCCCGAGTTGTGTTTTAAGCTGAGAAGAAAACGCTCAGGACAGCTGGGGAAAGCTCAGTGAGGACTGAACGGTAGGTCATGTTATTGTGCTGCTGATACAGTTCCGGAGTGTGAGGGTGACGCGGTGGTTACCTTTGCACGCGGGAGAATGTCCTTGTTCTTAGGCGATGTATGCTGACGTATGAAGGGGACAAGCATAGTGATATCTACTACTCACTCTTAAAAGCTGAGGAGAAAAATATATAATGTGTGTGTGTGTGTGTGTGTTTGTGTGTGTGTGTGTGTGTGTGTGTTGGTGGGGAGAGGAGAGAGAAATAAAGCACATACGTTTGAAATGTTAACCATTGGTGAATCCAGGTGAAGGTTACCTGGTAAACTTCAACTTTTTCTATAGGTTCCACAGGTTCCAAAATGTCTACAGCAATTTTTAAAAGTTAAGTGAGGGAGGACAGAGGCCCTTACAGGAGTGAAAACATACACATGTGCACTTTTCCAGCAAACTCACACCATCGGCCTGTTTCCCCTTCTAGAATCGGAGCTCCGTGAAGGGAGCGACGGTCACGCACGCTCTTTCTCGGTGCCCAGAACCAGCACGGAACACAAATGTGATGCAATTGAATGACAAGCAAAGTTACAAAACGGCTCAATGCTCTTTGTGTTAGGACAACCACTGCCCACAATGCTGAAGCTGTTCTCCTTCAGCAACCACACACCTCCCCCGAGGAGCTCCCTCGTGCACGCTGAGCACAATCTACAAGGCTCATCGCCACACCAGCAAGGGCCAGCAGATATTCCCCTGAAGGGAACGTCACAGACGTGTGAACGTCGTGGGCCATGAAAGAGCTGATGAACACAGTCTCTGTGGAGAGTCGCCGTGGTTTCCTGCTTCATCCGTGCGTGGACGGAACCAGCGCCCAGACCCGCCCCAGCCAGCCAGCGCCCAGACCCAGCCCTCCGCCCGCTCCTCACCGCGTCCTTGCGCTGCCCTGAGGCCCCACCACCGCTCCGTGGGCCAAGGAGGCTGGAGGCAGAAAGCCTACAGCCTTGTGAACACAGGACCACCAATGCCTGAAGGTCAGCTAAGGGCTGGAATGTGCAGTCTCCCGGAGCAGTGCCCACACAGCGGATGTCTGCAAGACGACTCTGGGGAGCAGGAGGACACTATGCGCCACCACGGAGTGCATACGGAGAAGCCTCTTTCCCTTCCTGCTTGGGGTCCGAGGGAAAGGAGCAGTGCTCTAACCGGCACGCCTCCTGCAGGCCAACGCTCTATCCACTGAGCCAAACCAGCTAGGGCTCAATCACAGCTTTTGTCTTTTCCCACTCTGGTGACTTTTGAAACTTTTCCAAAATTAGGCCAGCGATTAAAGAGTAAGATTTGGCTCGCCCCAACAAGAATCTTGTATCCCAGAACATAAAACAGAACCTGGCAAGTCGCCTGAACAGACTGCAAAGGAAAGATGCGCTCACTTTGCGGGTCTGCTGTGTGAAGTGAGGCACTTCAGCCTCAAAGACAACGGTGGGCAGCCCTGCAGCGCTCTGTACCGCCAGCCAGCCGGGGTCAGGAGAACCGGCTGGCCGCCATGGCCCCTGGGAGAGGAGCACACTCACACCCCAGGCAAATGGCAACGAGGTTCTTATTCCCCAAAACTATCCTGATCAATGTTTCTATCTCACTATCCCTCTCCCTTCCTCTCTCTCTCAAATCAATTAAAAAAAAAAAGACTTTAAGATTATACTGATTTAATTGTTGGCGCTTGGCCTCTCTGTCCCAGTTAAAGTAAAATATATTCTCATTAATGTAGACGGAGGCGGAGGTTGCATATTGATGGCTGTATCCCATCAGTAAAGGCTCTAAGTGTTGTATAATGTGTGACTACTTAAATTAATTAAATACAACTCAAAGGTCAGAGATTCAGCCACACCCATCACAGTTTACGGGCTTGAAAGCCACACGTGACCAGCACAGCTCAGGGCTCTCCCCTCCTGAAAGCCTTTTTCAGCCAATTCCTTATGCCACTTTGGTTCCGCATTCACGAGGAGTGTCGGGTGGGATGACAATTCCCTGCCGGGGTGAGCCAGACCACTCGGCTCCCTCAGCCACCACGTGGGGCCCAGCTCCATGTCCTCACTTCTGGCTCCTGTTTCTGTCCAGGGTGCTCTCCCACAGCCGGTACTGCCAGAGGCCCCCCGCCGTTCCCTCCAGGGGTCAGCCTGCCCCGGTGAACTCCACAGGATCCCAGCTCTACCTCCAGCCTGAGCTCCCACAGCTCCACCCGCATCCGATAACCAACCTGCCATGCAAGCCCGCACGGCCGCCCGGGTCTTCCCTCGTGTGGCCCCTTCACCAGCACGCTCCCGTCCTGGCTGCCCCAGGAGCTCCTCCCTGCCTTCGTGGCTGACCCCAGCGTCACGCTGCCCAGGAAAACAGCCTGGTCCCCACCGGCCCGGGACTCACAGCCTCTCTTCCAACTCAGAGCCCTCCTCTTTGCAAACTGCAAATAGGAGGTTTTTGGGTGCATACTGGAGCTTTGAAAACCTTCAGGTACCCACACCTTCCCGCCAGTCCTTCTGCAATCACCCCCAGATGGTGGTTTCCAGGGAGCTTGCAGAGGAGTCCCAGGCTCCTTACAAACTGCCTTTAAAATATATATATATAGGATTTAAAAAAGCCATACTCACTGTTCAAAGAGCACAGCCTTCTTTCCCAACTGCTACTGGCTCTGGTAGAAGATGAATTTCTGAAATTACAAAAAGTGAAAGCAACGCAGCATTAGGAAATAGGAACCGAGTGTTAACAGCCAGCAAATAGCTGGCTTTGCGGAGGCGCAGAGCTCTGCTCGGGGCTCAGGCCAAGTACAAATGCCCTGTCAAATGCCCTGTGGCTTTATAATCGCCTCTGTCCAAGTCACCCCCCTCCCACCCCGGTTAAGCAACCTGCACAAAGGGCAGGGCGTGCCAGGTCGTGAGAGGCTGAGAAAGAGGTCAAAGAAGAGCTGAGGTGAGAAGGGGAGCATGGTAGTGAGAGGAAGAGTCCGGCTGTCTATTGGAGATTGATTGCATGTATTGATCGCCATTCCCTTCCTAAACCCTACTTAAATGGCAGTAAAGGAAAATATTAAACTCATAAATGCTAAGAGAATGGGAGAGGAGATATGTCAGTCAACTTTTTATTGAGACCCCCCAATAAAAACAAGAACTCTCCTTCTCCATCTGGGGGCAGGGTTTGCCTAAAAGCTGTACTCGGAAAGAACTGAGAGGGAGGTGCAACAGTGTGCACAGGGGAATATTATGGGCTAGACAGAGCAGTGGAGCTGGGAAGGGCACCGCAGTAGGAGAACGAATGGAAGGCAAAGGAGGGCCAGTGCACAAATCCCGAATTATTTCAGAATGTGGTAGGCAGTACACAGACACGTGCAGGGCAAGGACAAAGGCCAGGTACAGAAGGCCACCAGGGTGGGAAGCCCCAAGTGCCTAGCAAGCACCTGGCAATGGACAATTTGTAGGTGGGACCTGGTCCCCAGGGTGACCTGTCCTCCCCTAGTACGGATGTGGGGTGGACCCCCGGACCTTTCCTTCCTATGCGTGACACCCAGGCCTCAGTTGTGTTTTAGCTCCAGGTCCAGAGAAGACAAGTGACACCATGGCTGACCTCAGGACCAGCTGCATTGAGAAGTGACCCCCTGCCCTGGCTCTGACCCATCAGTGGAGACCATGACACCCGGAAAGCTGATGAGTATTCTATTGGATTCTAGCCTGGGCCCTTCCCTAAGATCTCCACCATTAAAAGCTCTTAGGATGGAGGACCCATGCCCGAACCTATCCTCAGCCCTTTACCATTGCCTCCCTCATTTCCAAGGGCCTTTCTTTTGCCTCTGTAACTTACGGACCCGTTTCTTCTACCACTCACTTCTCTCACCTCTGAAATTGTCTAAATAAATGTTCTCTTATAGTTTGAGTCTTGGCTCTGAATTCTTCCTGGCCAGAACTTAAGTAGGCTGGTCTACCACCAAGGGCTATTCCTCCTGCCACCAACAAGAGGATCAAAGAATTAAACATTAAAAAACAACAACAACAAACCTATAAAAGTTCTGGAAGAAGACATGAAAACTCTTAAAATATCTTCATGAGCAAAGTCTTTCTAAGTAAAATATACAACCAGAGGTCATAATAAAAAGATGAATAAGTTGACATCATAAACATTTTTAAATTGTTTTACACACAGAGAGAGAAACAATTTCTTCTTCTACTTATGCATTCATTGGTTGATTCTTTTATTTTTATTGATTTTTATAGAGAGAGGAAGGGAGAGGGAGAGAGAAACATCAATGTGAGAGCAAAACCTTGATAGGCTGCCTCCTGCATGCCCCTATCAGGGATCCAGCCCCCACACTCGACATATCAGGAAGATCCTCTAGCCCAGCAGTTGCCAATCTTTCGGACCTCATGGACCACCAGTGAATCTAGCCAATGGAGCTATCCGGCCAGGGCATAACAATGTTATTCATTCATTCATTCATTCATTCATCCTTACCCCAGGATGTTAATTGACTTCAGAGAGAGAGGAAATTGAGAGAGAGAAACATTGATGTGAAAGAGAAGCATCAATTGGTTACCTTTGTACGCACCCCAACTGGGGATCAAACTAAAACCTGGGTATGTACCCTGACCTGGGATGGAACCTGCAACCTTTGTGTATGGGACCATGCTCCAATCAACTGAGCTGCCCTGCCAAGGCATAACAATGTTCTTAAATGTCCACATGAAAAGAAGTTAACTTTTGTTGATACATATCAGAGGCAACAGAGTAATTTCTTTAATGTACAAAGGGCTCCTACAGAGCAATATAAATATCAATAAAATCCAACAGAAAAACGGGCAAATGATCTGAATAATTTACCAGGAAGTAATACAAATGACTCTTAAAAATATAAAAAGATGCTCAATCACATTTAAAGTAAGAGACATGTGCCCAGCTGGTATGGCTCAGTGATTGAGCATTGACCCATGAACCGAGAGGTCCCTGGATCGATTCCCAGTCAGGGCATGTACTCAGATTGCGGGCTTGATCCCCAGTTGGGG
Organism: Pipistrellus hanaki; assembly: GCF_964339955.1. NCBI lineage: Eukaryota > Metazoa > Chordata > Mammalia > Chiroptera > Vespertilionidae > Pipistrellus > Pipistrellus hanaki. The sequence continues at coordinate 18,697,622 of NC_140515.1, forward strand.
ATGTGTGGGAGGTAGCTGATCGATCTTTCTCTCTCATCAATGTTTCTCTCTTTCTCTTCCTCTCCCTTACTTTGACTCAAAAAAAAAAAAATCAATAAAAACATATTTTAAGACATATGCAAATTAAACTTAAAAAGTAATGGTAATGTTTATTTAGCACACTGGCAAAGAACAAAAAGTTTAATAATAGACTATGTGGCTGAGGCTATGGGGAAACAGAGGATCTCATACAATGTACCAATTTACACTTCGATCAACAACTCTATAGATGGCAATTTGGCAAAATCTGCAGCAATGTTGTATGCCCATACACTTGAGCTAACAATCTCACTTCTGAGAATTTATGTTTATAACTAACTGAACATGTCTGAAAACATGTTTTTGCAGTATTATTTGTTATAGTATTATTTATTATGGCAAAAGATTCAAATGTCCACTTATAGAAAACCTAGTAAGTAAATGATGGTATAAATTTGTAAAGAAGTATAATGAATAACCATTAAATACAAGTACAATTAAATGTAAGCCATTAAAATAATGAAGCAGTTCTATTTGTCTCTATCAGTAATAACCTCCAGAGCACATTGTTAACTAGAAACAGGAAGGAACATTAGAGAGCGAGTGGAATAACACCTCTTGCACTGAGCAAGAGAGAAAAGGAAGTACATACATTATGCTTACGTGTGTGTGAAACGTTTCTGGAGAGATACACGAGAAACTGGTGATTGTGGCTGGCACTGGAAAGGGAAACGAGAGGCAAAGGGCAGAGATAAGAGGGACTTTTCACTGATGCCCTTTTGTTCCTTTGAATCACTACCATGTGCATGTGTGAGGCTTTCCCTATTCAATTAAAAAATAAACTCCTAAAATAAAATGGTCTACCCTATACTGTCCAATACCGTGGCCACTAAGCCACATGTGGCCATTTAAATTTAAATTGATTAAAATTAAATAAAATTTAAAATCCAGTTTTCTGATGCCACTGGAATAACCTGGTTATTGTTGAACAGGAAGTGAGTACAGGGGAAAGCTAGATACTAGAGGCATGCCAGTTATTCAGCTTCGCCAGAAAGCTGAATTTAACATGTCCACGGCTGTTCCCTGCTGACCGATGGGGGAAGCGACTGGCGGGAGGCAGACACACGAGCCCACTGAGGTCTGAGTGATGTGGGAAGTGCTTTCCCAGCAATCACCCTGAAGTCAAGTCAGTGGCCAGAATGGGCACGGTCACTGCAAGCTCAGGAAACCTAAATGTTTAAACTTTCATCCCTCTCCCTCTCCCTCTCCCTCTCCCTCTCCCTCTCCCTCTCCCTCTCCCTCTCCCTCTTCCTCTCCCTCTCCCTCTCCCTCACACACACACACACACACACACACACACACACACACGTGCGAGTGCCTGGGACTCCTGCCGCAGGGGAAGGCGCTCCCTGTGCCCGCCCGGTGCACACATGAACGAACAGACTTCCATTAGCGTGGACGCTGACGCACCCCCGGCTGCCACATGGGGCGGAGGCTCTGCACATGGCCCTGCTTCTGGCTCAGCTGAGACCCCAGCTGCACCTCTTCCAGGACTAGCTCCAGGGACAGGGGACTTTGGAGCCTGAGAAAAGCGACTCCACGCAAATAAAATTTGCTTCCACATCCATCCTCCCGTGCAGATCTTAGAAAATTCATTTTCTGAAGACATCGCAAGAATTACACTCCCTCGACGGGCCGGGGAGTTTAATTCTCCAGCCTCACTTCGTTGCACATGCTCAATAGAAACATACAGCCAGTGGCTCCCACAGTGGACAGGGACAGCGTAGAACAAGCACGTCAAACTCAAAGGCTAACACAGGCCAAATAAACAAGGTTTAAGTTTATGTGGGCCCCAAAAGAACAAAAGCTTCAGTTTTCGTAAAAACGTGGGTTTATTTCAATAGAGACATGCCGGATACAAAAGACTGAAATAAATGAGTAATCGTTAACATAAAATAATAGAACATTTAAATGAAAACTAATATTTTTTTCTTAACTTACCAGACACTGAATAACTGCACAAATTAAAAAGTATAATGCAAATAAACCTACTTCTCTTGTTCCCCGAAAGCAAAATACTGGTATTTCCTGTTGCACACACCAAACAAGTCAGTACGAGACTAACGACGTGGCTATTGGCTGCTAAAATATTCGCTGCTAGGATTAGTAGAGAGAATTGGCACACCTGCGCATAAAGCAACATGAATGCAACACGATTACAGTCATCAGTCATTAACCAATGTTGCAGTTTGTTATTGATAACTAGAGGCCCGGGGCACAACATTCGTGCAGGGGAGTGGGGGGTGCCTCAGACAAGCCTGCACTCTCTTGCAGCCAGGGACCCCTTGGGGGATGTCTGCCTGCCGGGGCTTAGTGAGAGGGCCTAAGCTGGCAGGCAGACATCCCTCGAGGGGTCGTTAGCACTGCTGCCATGGTCACTGTGCTCATCACCTGTGAGCTTAGCTTCTGGCTGAGCGCCTCTCCCCCTGTGGGAGTGCACTGACCACCAGGGGGCAGCGCCTGCGTTGAGCGTCTTCCCTCTGGTGGTCAGTACGTGTCATCGCGACCAGTTATTCGGCCATTCGGTCAATTTGCATATTAACCTTTTATTATATAGGATTATGTATAATAGAATATTGTAAAAATTAAGTTACAAAATTTTTGTTAAAACATTTCTTACATACTGTTTTATTGGCTGGGCCACAAAAATATTCATTGTGTGCCACATGTGGCGCGCGGGCTGTGAGTTTGACATGCTTGTTGTAGAACATTTTCATTGTCACTAAAAGCTCTACTGGCTAGCTACAAAGGCCCATTAGAGAGAGCAACCAAACCTGTTTCTCATGTTAAGAGAAGAAATACAAATTGAATGCTGAAAATCCCTCTCCCTCCACACAAGCTAGATGGCCTGGCTGCCTACTGAGATAACAAAGGCTGGGAGCTCCTGCCCTGTGTGGCTGTCCAAAGGTGAGGTCAGCTTGGCAGGGTCAAAGTCCAGCACTGTAACACAGAAAACATTTCCATGCAGGAACCTCACATGGTCCATAAACCAGAAATTCATATCTCCTCTGTGGTTAAAAGGTGCTAATAAGAGGATTCGCTCTGACATGCTTTGTACCAAAGCCCTAGCTACTGGTCCCCCATGGGGGTTCTGGCTCATGAGCCAGCCATGCCAAGCTCACAGCCCCCTCCCCTGCTTCTGCCACCTGGGGCGGCCGTATGGGCAAGAAAACAGCCTACCCAGGCAGGTCCTGTGGACAAATGATCAGAGAACTAGAAAACCCTGCCACTCAATCCTCTGAAAGTCAGCGTAAAGAATGTTCAAACCTGCAGAGAATTTGTATGAGCTTATGTGCGCCAAACTGACAACTGCCAGCAAACAAAATCTCAACGGATTGATAAAATGCTCCTGGTAATGGCAGTGAAATAGGAATTTTTAGAGGTGAAAAAGATGAGGTTAGGGAATTTTTAAAATTAAGGGAGTCCATGGAAAAAACACAGGGCTACAGAGTTGCAAAAGGTTACATTTCCATAAAACCAGGGCAGGGAACCAGCAGCAGTTACATAGCCACAAGACAAGAAGTTGGGAGAGGAGCCATTACATTTCCATAAGACAAGGAGCTACGGGTAAAGAAGGAGGAAGAGAGCACAGAGGGAAAGGGAGAGCGATGAGGAAGGAGGGCCGGGCCTCACCTGTCCCACGTGAGGTTTGACCTTTGAGCTCAGGAGTTGCTATAGTGACCAAATCAGGAGGGAATGGTGACCAGTCAGAGGGGCTGTCAAGGCACAAAAGTCTGCAGCCTTTATAAACCTGGGAGAAAGGAACTCGGGGGACCCTTTCCCCTCCCCTCGTGGGAGTCTGTACTTGTTCTTCAGTAAATTTCCACCTTTGCTCTACCATCTTCTGTCCATGGTTTCATTCTTCAACTCCCGTGGACAAAGAATCCGGGGCAGCCATCCTGCCCAGGGGAACACCCGTGTTCCAGTCCAAAAATCCCATGTGGGCAGTTTTACCATGAATTTTACACATCAGAACCAACCAGGAAGACACTTAGCAGCTTACTATTACATGAAATCCCCTGGTGACAGATTAGGGAGGCGGGAGAACGCAAAGCAGGAAAACATCTGGGATTGGATAAAAAGTAAAACTAACAGATATACTTTTTTTTTTTTTTTTTTTTTTTTTTTAATCTAGGTGACTATGCAATAGTTAACAATTGACATGATGACAACAATGAGGCGATCTGTGGTCTCTGCTCTGGTGCTGGTTGTGCTTGGAGGGCTCCAGAAAAAAAAGGAAATTACGTTGTTATTCTAAAAGTGTGTTTTCTTAGATGCAAAAAGGTAACAGACAGGCTCCGTTATGATGAAGGCTGACCTTTGTTAGAGAAAAATACCACCTTAAGACATGACTACTCACCAGGAACTGCTTATAGTTAGAAAGTTTTCATTTCAGACCATCCTATGTGGTTACTTCCTGTCTCTGAGTTTGTAAGGCCGCCATGCAGGCCTCACCTGAGCTTGTCTGGTTTAGTATGTGCCTGCACACACACACACCCCGCCCCGCCTCTCTCTCTCTCTCTCTCTCTCTCTCTCACACACACACACACACACACACACACACACACACACACGGCAGGCAGATCAATCAGGGGCTCAGCTGGAAGGCAGGTGGCTCACTACCCTGTGATGGATCTTCTAAAAAACCAAACCATCCTGGCCAAGAAGGGAGGCAATGAAACTTGCAACCCCTGCCCTGACCCAGCCTCGCACCTTCAAAACATCAGCCTCTGGGTTCAAGATGTGGGCTTGGGTGGTGAAACAATCACCAGCTTGAAATCACACTTAAAACAAGAAAGCCCGACAGAGACACGCGTGCTCCTGCTGGAGGAACGATGAGCCGAAAGCCACCTGACCCGTTACCTCCAAGTGAAACAGGGAGAATAAAATGTCCCCCAAAACTGCTCCATCAAGTCAGCCCTGATAGAACGGTTAGGGGTTCTGACTGGTGATACAGGCTGTGAGAGAACTGAGAGAAGAGATAGATGCAGAGAGAGAGTAAATTTTTTACTTTCCCTACAGGGAAAGGACTGGTGCATTGATAATCAATACAAGGGTGAAGAACAAAAGCTGCTCCCCGCTTTTAAAGCCTTGGTTACTGTTGCTAGGTGACAAGGAAGGGAAGGGGATTTGAGGGCTGGAATTGAGCAGACATGGGGGGCGGCGGGGGAGTTGTCTTTGAAAGTTTGTTTGCTTTTTTAGTCTGGGCAGATATCCTAAGGAGGTGTCTTTATCAGTATCTTCACAAGCCTATGAAACACTCTTAGAGTGAAAGTTACAGAGTTTGAAAGAGGACTGTTTGAAGTGGGGGGAGGTGGGGAGAAAGAAGGGAAGCCCTGAGTTGTAAAACAAAACAAAACAAAACAAAAAACAACAAAAAACCAGCAGGGCCCTAACCGGTTTGACTCAGTGGATAGAGCATCGGCCTGCAGACTCAAGGGTCCCAGGTTCAATTCCGGTCAAGGGCATGTACCTTGGTTGTGGGCACATCCCCAGTAGGGGGTATGCAGGAGGCAGCTGATAGATGATTCTCTCTCATCGATGTTTCTAACTCTCTACCCCTCTCTCTTCCTCTCTGTAAAAAAATCAATAAAATATATTTAAAAAAAACACAAAAAAAAAACAGCAGGGAGGAGGTATATGTAAGAATGTAGCCTTGAAAGGAACTTATCTTGAAGTTTGAACAGAGGGGCTGTTTGAATCAGAGAAGCTAACAATCTTGGGGTTTAATTACCAGGTACTTCTCATAAATTGTGGAAGGCCACACACACACAAAAAAGGCACTTTTTTTTTTTCTTCTGTTCTTACAAGAACCATGGCGGTTTTCAATAGCTAGCTATAAAACAATGATCCGGGAACTAACCTGACTTCTTGTAAGTTTATTTTTCAGAAATAAAGGCAAGCCACAAACCCCAGAGACAAACTCATTACCTGACTGGGAAAGTCCCTTCCTGCATCAAGTAATAAGTCTTGTACAGTCCCACAATGTCTTGCTTTACTGATGTGTACCCAGACTTTGGTGGGACCCCAGTGTTCCTAAAAAGGAAAAAGCCAGCCAACCTACACCCTGACTGGTTAACCCACCAACTTCTGTTCCCAAGGAATAAAAACCCTGCAATGGGTGAACAGACCCGGGGACCCTGTCTCAGGCTTCTTGTCCTCTCAATAAAGCTGCCTTTGCTTTTACCCATGCCCCTGGTCCGAATGCTCACACAAGGACCCCAAAGTCTTCAGGCTCTGGGGGAGCCCAGAACAACCTTTTGGTACATAAATTAGTGCAAATAATTGCATGTGCTTCATCGCCTAAGGTCACCTCTCAAAGGTGAAGTGCTAGAAGGAGCATCCATCACATAAGTGACAATTTCCCACATGAATGAAAGAAATTAAAATAGCCTTCTATATGAGTGTACAACAGCAAAGGGCCAAAAATAGAACCCTGGCCCCCAAAGACATTGCCCTGTGCCTGAATCCATACTCTTAAGAAAAAGGAAAAGCAAGAATCAAAGAGGGTTTTGTCACCTCTGAAGGAGGGGAAGTTGGTCTGCGGTAGTTTCTAATGGCAGGAACAAAGCCGGTGTTAGGCAGAGAAAAGCTCTGTTATAAACCGCCGGCAGGCTTCTATCAGGACAAGATTTCTTCAGGAGCCTTTGTGAGCTGTCCCTGACCTTTTTTTTTTTTTTTTTGGGAGGGGGGGGGAGAATCTTCTCTCTGGAGGAGATTTCTTTTGATAGATCCTACTTCACCCAATTGATGGACAGAGTATGACGTCAACTGCACCTGCAGCATGGACATTCCTGAGCACCTCACCAGGCACCTTATATGGACTGTACACTGAACCACCAATCAGCACCTGCCAAATACCCTAAGGCCCCAATTCCTAAGTCCTTGGGTCCCTAATCATGTGCTTTATACGAAACCACCAATCTTCATGTGCCGAGTACCCTAAGCCCCGTCCCTTCCCTTTCCTTCCTCAAAAGGGGTGTTCACCCCTGTACGTGTGCTCTCTCTCTTCTTTTGCAAGGCAGCCCCACAGGGTCCTTCTCCTCTAATAAAGCTTGTAGTCCTGGTTTTCAGCCCTCTGTCTCATCTTTCAGTTTAACCCAGGAAAATTAGCATCAGGAAAAGGCAAAATTTCATAGCTAAAGCATAGTTTTGTTTAGAACTTTATCCAAATAAATAAAACATAAAGATGTCTATTTTAAAAGTAATAGTAAATGTTGAACAAAATTTTTGTTTATAACTGCAATCCTGTGCTAGTTTTGAGGACAAAGAATTAAATCTCAGGTAGGTTGTCTATAGTAAGATACATCCTTCCTGTTCACATTGGGTTATCACAGTGCTATCAGAAAGAGGACATTTTTGCAAAAATACCTCATTGATTTTTTTTTTTTAAAGGCTCTTCAATTCTTTGCTTTTCGAGTCTCTTTCCCCTTCTCTTCATCCATTAACAGACCTTCTTCTATTATTGCCTTTGAGGCAGGAGAGTAAGGAGGTAGGCAAATTCCTTGGCAAGAAGAATGAGGAAACTGAGACAGATGGCTGTGATTATCGTTGTAATTAGCCAATTCTTAATAGTAGGGAAGGAGCGAAGGGAAAAGTCAAACACTATAGGCACGGTCATTCGGGCACCTTCACCCGGAAGCTACAATGTCACACTCCCAGGGAACACTGGCCCTTTCCCTGCAGACCACTGTGCAGGAAGGAGTCCAACAGAAGGAAGGCAGACACATGACACAGGAAAGAGACTTGTCTGTCATCACACCTGGGGACAGAAATCAATAGCCAGAATGGGCATGGCCAGTGCAAGGGGGCCAACATTTGGGAATGCATAATCCCCTCAACCAGTGGTCGGCAAACCGCAGCTCGCGAGCCACATGCGGCTCTTTGGCCCCTTGAGTGTGGCTCTTCCACAAAACACCACGGCCTGGGCGAGTCTATTTTGAAGAAATGGCGTTAGAAGAAGTTTAAATTTAAAAACTTTGGCTCTCAAAAGAAATTTCAATCGCTGTACTCTTGATATTTGGCTCTGTTGACTAATGAGTTTGCCGACCACTACCCCAAACAAAGGAGCTCTCTCTCCTGCTGCTCCTCACTCTTTGCTCGTGGAACTCTCGTTTTGCTCCTGCCTGTGGCCATAAAACCATGTGGCCCTGCAGAGAACAGAATTTCCTGAGGCCCCCGGGGGAGGATGGCCCTTTGTGGAAAACTTTATCGATGGTGTCAAATTCAGGGAGTTCCCCTCCAAGCTCCCAGCTCTGTCTTGCCAGGGACAAAGTCCCATCTTGTCTTCAGCAGGGCCAGAGTTAAGGCCAGTGCCCAGAATTTCTGTTGCACGTACCATGGACTGATGGACTGCAGAGGGAAACAGAAGCTAAGCTAGCCTGATGCCGGGCTGGACCCGGCTCCAACATGGAAAGGAAATTCTGGACACCAGCCCTGAGTTTAGCTCTTCGGAAGCCCGGCCTCACGTCTATGACCGGACTGAGGAGAGTGGGACATTGGAGACCCAGGGGTGTCATGCCACAAAAACAAAACTTCCTCCAGTACCTCATCCTCCAGTGGGGGCCTCCGGAAATGCTTGTGCCAGCGACACCTCGAGAACCCCACGGCCACGAACAACGGGGGGAGACAAGCCCCCCCTCCTGTCCTGTAACCGCTGAACAAAATGACTGAGCGATCCACAGCCGGATACAGAAGAGAGAACACCTAGGCCTCGGTTGTAGTTCAGCTCCGGCCCAGAAAAGCAGCAAAACCAGGTTGGCAATGCCAGGACCAGCTGCAATGCTAACCACCTCCTGCCCTGGCACTGGCCAATCAGTTGAGACCACAACCCTGAAAGGCACACCCTGATGGATATTCTGCTGACACCCTCCCTGGAGACTTCCCCTGATTTCTGCCTGCAAGGGACCCATAAGAGCCTCAAGACAAAGGCCTAGCACAAGCTCTCCCTCCCAGGAGCATGCCCCGCCCCGCCCCGCACCTTTTCCTTCCCCTCCCTCTTCTCCCACAGGGATGCACCTTCTAAACGCTAAGGGACCCCACAAGGCTTGCAACAGGGAGCAAAGGGCAGCAGCAGCTGGACCCGGGCTAACCCCTGACCCTGTCCTGAAGACCCCCTTTTCTCTGACTTCTTTGTGAGCCAAAGCAAGCCAACGTAGGCTCATTTCCCCAATCACCCTCCTGTTGCTTCTTCTCTCCTAAGCCCTTCCTTGTTTCACAGCTTTATTAAACGGCCTCTAAAAATCCTCTGGCCTCACGTTATAAGATCTTCCCTGCATGAAGTCAAGAACTCTCGGCCAGCCCTAGACACACCTGCTAAGGGCCAGGTCCCCTTTCCAGTAGCACCTTGACATGTCATTCAAACAGTTCTCCAACATCCTTGCTTTAATTTCATGAAATCCCTGTTCTCTCACAAGAGTTATAATTTCACTTTCTGCTGTTTGTCTTGTATCTGCAAAAAGGTCTATGATCTGGGAGAGTCAGAGGACTAAGCTGTGAGTGCTTCCAGAGCCTGGCTGGACGTAAGCGTTGAAAACAAAGAGAGGGGTGTTTCTGGTAGAAGTTGAGGTGCTGCGGAGAAAAGAATTTCCTGAGGCCCCCGTGGAAGGATGGGATTTCGGGGAAAACCTTATTTTCCCCGAATATAGTTAAGGGAGTGCCACCCTAGGGTCCCATCTCTGTCTTGCCATGGGAAAAAGTCCCATCTTGTCTTCGGCAGGGCCAGAATTAAGGCCACTGCCCAGAATTTCTGTCCCATATTAAAATCCAGCCCAGCATCTGGCTAGCTTAGTTTGTGTTCCCAGCTGCATTCCACTGCGTGGGGGGCCTGCATGGCCATGGGCACATGGCAGGCTGGCACATGGGGCACGTGGGGGTCACTGAGAAAGCCAGAAAAGGGAACAAGAGCAAGCCAGAGAGTGAACTCTGCTGGGGATTATAACCATGAGCTTAACCAATCAAGCCTTCAAGATTCTGGGCAATTGCATGGCTTTATCCTTGATAGATTCTACCTTCCCCCAACTGATGGAAAGTATGACGTAAACTGTACCTGGAGCATGGACATTCCTGAGCACCTCACCAGGCACCTTATATGGACTGTACACTGAACCACCAATCAGCACCTGCCAAATACCCTAAGCCCTTGATTCCTAAGTACCTAAGTGCCTAATCATGTGCCTTATACGAAACCACCAATCAGCGCCTGCCGAGTACCCTAAGCCCCATCCCTTCCCTTTCCTCCCCTCAAAAGGCGTGCTCTGCCGGGACTGGATAGAGCTTCGGCCTGTGGACTGAAAGGTCCCAGGTTCGATTCCGGTCAAGGGCATGTACCTTGGTTGTGGGCACATCCCCAGTGGGGGGTGTGCAAGAGGCAGCTGGTCGATGTTTCTCTCTCATCGACGTTTCTAACTCTCTGTCCCTCTCAATTTCTTCTCTGTGTAAAATCAATAAAATATATTTTTAAAAAAGGTGTGCTCTCCTCTGCACCTGTTGCTACTCCCCAAAGTAGGGGTCATGTGGGGCAGCCCAGCAGGGGTCCTTCTCCCCTAATAAAGCCTGTAGTCCTGGTTTTCGGCCCTCTGTCTCATCTTTCAATCCTCTGTCTCATCTTTCAATCCTCCTAGCCACTGACCGATTTCCCAGGTTAGACCGACAGGCAAGCGCCTTCCCCATGCCACCCTGACGTCACTGTGCACGTGCCCACCTCCCCCTCTGTCTGGTCTCCTCCCCCAGCGATCTGCGGGGAACGGACAGTGGTTCCCTGGGGAGCACGAAGCTGCAGATTCCTGGTGAAGCTGCCTCAGTGACCATGCTTGTGGCCTCGCTTTGCATTCTTCCTTTTATTAATATTAACTGGCTAATTATGGTGATAACAGGATGATGGAGTGGGACCTAAGTTTGTAAGTGGCAAGTCCATCAATACCTATTTTCCTGTTATGATAACTTTTATTTCCCCTCTACAATCTGAAACTATGGGGCATCAGATCCGAGACACAGGTAACCTGATCCTCTGGTGACTGTACCTGAATAGGGTGTTTTTCTTCATTTCCCCCCACTGTCTCTACCCAGAAGATACTCCCGACCAACCCCCATCTTCTCCTTTTCAAACCTTTCTGGCGGAGCTGGGAGTTACAGCCTCCAGTGAACCTTCCCTGCTCCTCTAGTCGTGAGTAACCACTCTCCAGGCCCTAGAGTATTCTGTAGGAACACCTCTCTGGGCATCTGTAATGTGTGCCTCTTAGCACAGTCCTTGTGAGAACACTGTCTGAATTCCACCAGGCTGCATGCTCCTCGAGGCGAGTCTTACTACCTCTCTGAAATGGCCACAGCACTTGAGCACACGCCGTGCCCGGTGAGCGCTTGGAAAATACCAAACAATAAGCTGGAATGTCCTGGCCAGCCCCACTGCAGGCCATTCCTTCCCTCTGTTTATGTTGGCCGCCAACAAAATGAACATTCCTCAACAGAGCTATACAATTTTAGAGCCTTCAGTCCAGATGGGAGGCTGGGACCCAGAGACACTGAGCAAGCTGTCCAATGCCACAATGACAGCTCTTCTCCGCCTCTACCCCTCCAGGGGCTCCCAGCAACCCTCAGCATGTAAGGCCACACAGGATCTGGTGCCTGGCCATCTCCCAAGTGTCACCCTCTCCTATCACACCCCACCCCACCCCACCCCCTTTCCTGAACAATCTACAATCCCTGACATGTCCAAGGCTGTGGCACCCAGGCTCCTCTCTCCCTCTCCTGCATTTTCTCCTCCCTCTTGCCTGGTGAGCTCCGACAAGTCTTGGCTACGACAGTGAGAAGAGTGTGCATGTCAGAGCTGCCATCCCAGAGGAACTGCCTTGCTTGTCTTATTTCTCAAAACTTTGGAATGTTAAAACAGGGCAAAAGAGCCTTTGGGCTGGGCCTCGAGCAGCGCTATCTTCCAAACAAGTGTTTGAATGACTGCAGCACTCAGAAAGAGAAACGTTCTTCAGAATCAGCCTCACTGTGTTAGCTTATCGGCAGCTATAGAAACTCCTTCCCCTCATGCGCCTGTCCCCGTTTCTCACCCATACCCCTGCCTTCACCTCCCAGCTAGAACACTATTTGGGTTTCTGCCTGAACCATTGCTTCCTGAGTAGCTGGATCTCAAGTCAAGGCTTGTTGCCTCTCATGTTGGCCTTCTATTTTTAGATTAACAACAGCATTACCCCTGGCCTGTAAACGCTTTTCCTGTTACTGGTGTTTGGGTTCTTAGGTTCTCCAAGATGGAAATCAAGAGGAAACCCCACGGAAATGTCCAGACAGATTCATGAAGAGCTTATGCCCGAGCACAAGGGAGGCAGCACAGAGGAAAGGAGGGTCCTCTGAACCGATCCCGGGCTGATCCTGACAAAGCAGCGCTGGAGAAGCAAGCTGTTAGAAGGGAATAAAATTATGCTTTTTTTTTTTTTTTTTTTTTAAGCAGGGTGGTAACATTCTTGTGGTCGGCTTATCTGGGCTTTGATCAGGCCAGGGGTGGGGGGTGGCACCAGCTCTGTGGTTTTTCTTATCCAGGGTCCCAGGTCCTTATGCTGTCTGTCTTGCAGTTCTGTGATGAGCACTTAGACAGACGTGAGCAGGTACAGAAGATCACCAGGACAGAAAGCCCTGGGTGCCTAGTAAAGGACAGTTGTAGGGTGGGACCTCATCCCCAGGACCTTCCCTCGCCTAGCACCGTGGTCATATGGTTTGGGACCCCCTGACCTTTCCTCTCAAGTTGTATTTCAGCTCCAGGCCCAGAAAAGCAACAAAACCAGCCACAGCTGACTCACAACCAACTGCACTGGATAATGACACCCCCTATCCTACTCCTGCAACCTCCTCCCCCCAGAGAGCAGGCCAATCCATCAGTGGAGACCTAGACCCTGAAAGGACACACTTGGAAAGCTACTGAATATTCTATTAAGCTGGGACTTCCCCTAAAATTTCCACCCTTAAACCCTCAGGGACCCAGCATGCTCACCCTCCTAGGAGCAAGCCTTTCTCTCCCCCTTCCCCCCTCCGGCCTCCCCAGGCTCATTACCATAACCTTCCTCACTCCCAAGCTCCAAGGGCCCCCTACCTTTACCTCTATAGCCTGTCTCCTAAGCCCATTTCTTCTAAAAATTACTTCTTCCACCTCTGTGACTCTATACACAAATGTTCTCTTATCACTTGAGTCTTGGCTCTGAATTCTTTCCTAGCCAGAACTCAAGTCCTGAGGCTGCTGAACCCAGGTCTGTCGAACCCCACTAGTCTCACAACTGGTGCCGTCCCTGCCGCCTCCAGCAGTTCCATGACCTGGGTTCAAATCTCTGCTCTGCCACCGACCAGCTGTGTGACTCTGGCAGGTCACTCAACTTCTTAAGAGCCTCCGTGTGGGGACAGAATGAGACAGTGCGTGGAGGCTGCTCAAAGCAGCGAAGGGCTGATACTAGGTGCTCATCCCGCCTTCCTGCCTCACGCCTATCCCCCTGCACTGCCGCTGTGCCTGCGTCGGACCAGACGCTCACGTCTGTGGACAGGTCTGTGTTGCTATTTTTGTGTTCTCAATGTCTAGCCCGTAGCTCAGCTTCTTAACCTCATCACATAGAAAGCTTAAATCCTGTCACAGGTACAAACAACGTGTAGGCGATAAAGGGCCCACATACTAACCCTGACAAGCTCGGATCAGGCCTACATGGGTGGCCTTACAAACTCAGAGACCTTATCTTTCTCAACCAGGGACACTTGAAAGCAAATGGTTAACACTAGAGAACACAGTAAGAAGAGCTAGTTTCATCTCACCCACTGAACAAAGAAGTTACCAGTCTTGGGACTTTCCAAGGTAAAAATCACCGGATGTTCTCATGAATTCTGGGAAAGCTACAGCAAAGTAAAAGGGGAACCTTGAAATCTAGTCTGTTGCCCAAGACATCCAGCAGAGGAACTTTGAAACCTGTAGACAGCAAAGCATAAAATGGGGGGGGAGGGGGTTGGAATGGGGGGTTGAGGACAAATATGTGATACCTTAATCAATAAAGAAATAAAAAAAGAAAAAGAAAAGTATAAAATCCTAAACCTCTACCAGGCAGGGCATTCAGATTAGCTGGGTGCCCATTTGTGCTACATGCCACATGTATTTTTTTTTTTAAATATATTTTATTGATTTTTTTACAGAGAGGAGGAGAGAGGGATAGAGAGCTAGAAACGTCGATGAGAGAGAAACATCTACCAGTTGCCTCTTGCACACCCCCTACCAGGGATGTGCCCGCAACCAATGTACATGCCCTTGACCGGAATCGAACCTGGGACCTTTCAGTCCGCAGACCGACGCTCTAAGGCTGAGCCAAACCGGTTTTGGCATGCCACATATATTTTAAATAAATTTGCCTGCCTTGTTTCCTTAATAAATTTGCTTGCTTTCCTACAAAGCTTTTATGTGTCACTCCCCTGAAAACCCTCTTACCAGACTGACAAGAACTGAGGAGGGGACAGGCGCCCCAACTCAGGAGGCTGTCTGGTAACTATTAGGTCTGATCAAATAATTAAATCCATATCCCCTCCCCTGGGAACTGACCTTTAGACCACTTCACAACCAGGATTCCCTTTCTCTTAGACCACATTCCACTGGCTAAAACCATTATGCTTCCCTTTCAGACCTGCCCAGAGAATTTTCCACCCAGAAAAAGCCCTTCTAGAGTCCTTTGAAATCTCTGACTCCCTGTCCCTGGGTGCTGGCACCATTTTAGGGCTCAGCCCATCTGGTATCCAGATGACCTAATCTATATATATAAAAGCCTAAGCAACTGTCCAACCATTTGACTGGTAGCTACAACACACACTGACTACTAGGCGGCAGATGCTCAACGCATAAGCATGGAAACATGGAACAGACTGATGAATCTCAGAGGGAGGAGGGAGAGAGGAGGGCGGGAAGAAATTAACCAAAGATCTTATATGCATACTAGAGGCCCAGTGGGGTCCCTCAGCCTGGCCTGCGGGGATGGTGCTCAAACTGGCAGTCCGACATCCCCTGAGACATCCTGGATTGCAGAAGGGTGCCTCTAGTGAGTTTATAATTCCTCACCACTTCGGCCTCATGCGTTCCTCCTTTGGCGATCCTGACAGTAACATCTTGACTTCCGGGACTATGCCCTGATTACTTACACTGTCTGAGTCAATAACAGCAGATAAATCCAGGTTTCTTCCTTCTACCAAAGGATGGAGACCTGCCCCTCCAAACACAACTGCACAGTTTGGAAAATTCATTTGCATATAAGTGGGAACTTGGGCAGGAACTTTCTCTCTAAAAGCTGGCCTCCCCTTTATCTCTGTGGAACACAACTTAGGTTGCTACCTGAATCTGTGTCCCCCATACCAAGGCTCTTTTTGCTCAAATAAATGTTTTTTATTCTTCATTAGAGTCTAAAATTAATGTTTGTTTACAGCTAGCTATTACTTCAGATAATTAACCAGAAGAAGAGGGGCCCGGCCTGCGGCAGTGTAAGGACCTCTGCCTACACCTGCCGAAGGCTGCCTCGTTCCCCTCAATTAGCAGCTTCCCGGTGCTGCTCCACGTGCATCAGACCACAGACAGCAACATGACTTCCGGGGCCGGAAAGCCTGGAATATAATTGAGAGGGTTTCCGAGGACCCAGCTGGTTTAGGAAAATACCTTCATCTTCTTTGAAGAGGCAACAGCATTCACGGTCAGAGAGAACTCAGGTTTGGTATGTCTAGATTAGGATTCCTCAACCATGACACAACTGACATTTGGGACCAGATAATTATTTGTTGTGGGGGACATTTAATAGCACCTACGAACCCTACACACTGGATGCCATTCCCAAGTGGTGACAAACAAAAATGTCTCCAGCTGCTGCCACAGGGTCCTGGGAGGCAAAGTGGCACTCGGTCGAGAGCCCTTTCGGAGGGAGTGAGCCCGTTCAGTTCCAACCTGGACTCCTTACCAAAGTAAACTGGTAAGGAGGAACACTTTTAGCCACTCACTGTTTCTGCCTTGAAACACTGCCTTCTAATCCTCAGGGCCTTTTTTTTTTTTTTTAATTCACAGTTTTGAAGGCAGTTGTTTTCCATTCTTGGCTACACATTAGAATCCCCCAGGGAGCTTTTTAAAAATAGGAATTCCTGGGTCCCACCGGGAGCTTCAGATTAGCTGGCCAAGCAAAGTACAGGCAGGAGCACTTTTTTAAAAGTTCCCCAGGCGGTTGGATCAGGCAGCGGGGTTAGAGAAATACTGCCCCCAGGCCTTTCACGTGATTCCACCCTCTGGACATCCTTTGACTCTGGCAGTGTTAGCGCAGCAGAGCCAGACAGCCAAGAGGAGGCGATGGGATTTGTGAACATCTCCATAACCATTTATTAACTCTTGACAATGAAACATCCTCGCCACACTCCATTTCTTGGCCTGCCTGCAGATGACTTGCCAGAAAGAACGGAACTTAATAATCAAACTGCTTCCCCATGGCCTCATTGATCTAAATAGTCCAGCCCCACAGAACTTTCTGTGAAAACAGAAATGTTCTCCATCTCCTCTGCCTAATAAAGCTGGCCCTGTAGCTCTCAGAGCACTCGACATGTGGCTAGGGTAACTGAAAAACAGAATTTTTAGTTTTATTTAACTTGAATTAGTTTTAATTTAAGTAGTCACATCATAGCTAGTGGCCACTATATTGGACAGTTCAAAATAAGTGTTTCTGTCTCTATAGGGTCACAGAAATAAAGAGAAGTCCAATAGCCTGTTAAATTCCACAAAACTGTGAAATTCACAACAGTTATGTCTTAAAATACCTACACTCAACAGTCATTAAATTCCCAAATGGGATTCTAACTTATTTTTAATAAAGAATCAATTTAGGAGAAATTCTAAAATAACTTTTTAATCAACCTGCAGAATTAGTTTTCCAACATATTCCAAATACTTTGACAAGGAAGTTGATACTACACTCAGCTGCTTAACTAGCCTCCCAGGATAGAACATTCATGCTTGCTTTCCTTCCCTCCGGATCCACAGATAAGCTGTGATTCGGACTTCTTGCCCCCCGATGGAGGCCTGAAGCAGCAACACACACTGTTGTCTCCTCATCTCATTAAGTTCCATAATCACAACTGCGCCAACTGCACTCATGCATTCACTGTAGGTGTGCGGATCCTCACAGAACTCAAAGCTCATCAATTTTTGAAAGCTGAAAAATAGAAAGGCAATTCTAGCTCTTATTGCAAAGGCAACGGGTGGGTGAGAGCTGGAGAAAGCCTCATCGGCCTTTCTGAGCACACTCACAGAAATGCTGACCTCGCCTTGGCCCAGACTCCCCTGGCCCACCTCTAAGCAGAGTCAGCACAAGCGTTTTGGTATTGATTTACCATTTTCAGGTAATTGAAGGTGGTAGGCCCTCTTCATAATAGCTGGTGCTCATCGAGTGATGGCCACATGCAGGGCCCTGTGCTTTACTTTGTCTCAGTCTTATCACTGCCTTCCAATGCAGGCACTGCTGCCAGAAGCTGAAGCTAGGTACCCGCCCATGGCTCCACCACTAGCAAGAGGGATTTGGACCCAAGTGTCCGATTTTCTGGTGGGAACCCTTTGGATTATGAACAACGACAAACGTGTAATTCTAAGGTTGGGTGCCACGCTGCGCCACTCTCCCTGTGATCCAGCTGCAGCGTTTGGCATCCAGGGTTCGGAAATCCTGAGCCCATCTTTACTTCAGAAACTCCCCCACCCCCATGGACCACTTCCTGTCCTGAGGCTTCACCGGATGGTGAAGAGGGGCTGTGGGGAGCACTTCTGATCTGCCAGCACCACTGCGCCGCCTCCGAGGGCACATGCAGCAGAACTTTCCAAATGCCATCGTGGTGGTGGAAGGGAGTGAGAGCCCACAGCTGGGAGAAAGGAACCGATTTCAGCTGGGACCAGGGGAGAAATCAGGGGAGTGTTCCTGGAGGGGACAGATGAGCTAGACCCTCGGGGGTAGGAAAGATTTAGATGCCGGAGATCCCAGGGAGAGCATTCCCACAGGAGGGGACAGACTGAGCAAAGGCAGCGGAGGAAGAATGTGTTTTCTTGCCTGGGTTACAGCAAAGGGGGGGGGGGGGCCGCAGGGACTCCAGGGGCCTAGGCTGACGGGCTGGGGCAGCACAGGGAACCCAGGAAGTAGCCATTAACATCCCAGGACCCGTTCTGCATCCCAGCCCTGCTGCTTTCTAGCCGTGTGGCCTCCAGCAAGTCCCTTATCCTCTTTGGGCACCATGAACCCTTAGCCGATCTGAGAACCTAATTTTAGAAATAATAAACTGGTGCAAGGAACACAGGTTATTCATTTCTCTCCTCTCTAACTTCCCATGTTACAAAAATAGTGTTCCTAAGAATTTATTATTCACACCTGGGTAAGAAATAGGTCTAGTGATCCAGAATGGGGTCGTTGAGGTCAGATTCACTATGCCCCGGGCAGTGACCGTTGAGAAATGGGCATGGAATCGGTACCTACCTCTTGGGGCAGCTGGGAGAAGTATGGCAGGTTATCACTTAAAGGTGTTTGGAACATGGCCGGGCTCGCAGCACTAGCTTCTTGTCCGTTATTAGTAAGAAGAAGTTATTTTTAAGCTCTTAGCCAGGTGGAGTCAGCCATGAGGGATTTCTGAGCGGAGGAGAGGCAAGGCCATGCTGGCCTCAGGCTCCGGTTGGGACATAAAAAGCGCTGGGGCATAAAAAGCGCTCAACACGCATGTCCCTAGATGCACAGCATCTAGACCCTCTGGCACCCTTTTCCGACCTTTCCACCTCCCTCCGTCAACTTGGCAGCCCCCAAGGTCTGCGGGTTCAAGGATGTAAATGTTGCATGTGCTCGACACGTTACACAACCTCATTTACTGGTACAAGACCCGCAGGAAACCCCCATAGGCGTAGGCGAGGGATGCCTGGGTTGCAGGGTGGGCGCCAGCTGTCAGGGTGTTAGAACAAGCATCCCACCCGAGGGTTTGGAGGAGGAGGGGGCGAAGGGCGAGGGAACCCGGGCAGGTTGGGGAAGGAGGAGCTGAAAGGCGGCTGGGGGTGGGCACTGGCTGGGGGAGGTCCGGAGGGCGCAGATGCCTGGGGCTGGAGCTGCGGCGCTTCCCCAGGAAGAGGGAGGAACGGGGGTGCAGGAGCCGGCACACCAGCCAGGCGCCCGGAGGGGCGCAGAGGGCTGGTGGGAAGAGGAGTAGAAAAAGGGGTGCAGGTCCCGGACCCGTCCTCACCGCGTCCCGGGCTTTGGGGAGCCAGGCATCCTGGTCCCAGGAAGTGTGGGGAACGGGATTCGGGAATGTCAAACCCATCCGGGCACCGGAAGGGAGCGCGTGGAGGCTGATGCCAGAGTGGGGGCATGGAGAGGAAGGCGGGGTGTGTGTGTGTGTGTGTGTGTGTGTGTGTGTGTGTGTGTGTGTGTGTGAAGGTCCCTGACACGGTCTTCACCCGGGGGGGGGAGCGGGGGGGGTCAGGGGGAAGGCCAGGGCGGAGGCCGGGCCGCCCGAACTCGGGAGGTCACGGGGTCATCGGGGAGCTGGCGGACACCCTACCCCCCATCCCCCTCCCCCGGCGCGCAGCCCCGCCGCCCGCGCTCACCTGACCCGACCTCCGCCGCCCGGTCCGGCCGCGCGATCCCGGCTCCGGCACGGTCCGCGGCCGCAGCGCCAGTGCCCGCGGCGCTCCGCTCCCTCCCGGTGGCTCTGCGGACGCCTTAAAGGCGCGACGCGCGGCCTGCGTCCTCCGACAGAAACGCCGGCGCCGCCCGCCCCGCCCCCGCGCTGCTGTCGGGCCGCCGCGGTCCCGGCGCCGGGGCTCCGGGCGCAAACTGCAGCTCCTCCGCGCCCGGGCTCGCAGCGGTTCCCTCGGAGGGTGAAGAGCAGCACGCTCTACCCAACCCCAGCTACCGACTCCGTGGGCCAAGGGCCGGGCGCGAGATTCCAATAATATAGGACGTTCCTTTGATTAAGCCCCTACTGTGTTCCCCTTCGGAAACATGTCAAACTCGCTTATTGCAATGAGGCATGCGGTCGCGGCACCCCTTTAGAAGGCTGAACCCAGGCCGAAACCGGTTTGGCTCAGTGGATAGAGGGTTGGCCTGTGGACTGAAAGATCCCAGGTTCGATTCCGGTCAAGTGCATGTACCTTGGTTGCTGGCACATCCCCATTAGGGGGTGTGCAAGAGGCAGCTGATCAATTATTCTCTCTCATCGATGTTTCTAACTGTCCATCCCTCTCTCTTCCTCTTTGTAAAAAAATAAAATAAAATAAATTATATATATATATGAAAGAAAGAAAAAGAAGGCTGAACCCAGTCTCCTGCCCCTGCCCCTGCCCCTGCCCCTGAAGAGCTCACTTAGGGCCTGGAGGAGGGGTTAGAACCCAAGGCATCATGGTGACACCAGATGTGACACCAGAATTCCTGGAGGCATCGTTTCCTTCACTGAGCACCTACTGTGCGCTTGGTGCTGCTGGGCTCCATCTGCCGCAGTGGCTGCCACCCGAGGGATGAGAGAAAGCGAGGACAGGCAGGCACACAGGCAAACAAAGCACGGGTTGTTTTCGTTTACACCAGGACGTGGGCTTTGTAGTCCTTTCTCAGAAGAAACTGGTTCAGCTTGTAAAGGACAGAACTGGGAATGCCAACCAGGGATTGGAAATGGGGGCAAAATGGCCTTCCAGATACCCCTGGTTAGATCCCCGCTGTGGTCATTGCTTCCTCTGAAGGACAATTAAACCCCACTAAGCCAAAAAGTAAGGAGGGGAGCATAAAATTCATCACTTGTTAAATTCAGAGGTGTTTTCTGCCTCAAACCTGGGCTTTTGACCAACCTGGCCTCAGTTTACCACTTCAACCTAATTTCCTAGTAATCCCAGGCCACGCAGGCTGAAAGGGACCATTGAGGCTTTTGCCTGGGCTGTTCCTTACGCCAAGGAACTCTTCCTTTCCTGTGTGGCCTGGCTACTCCTTCCTCTCTTCTGTGCCTTAGTTAAAAAGTCACTTCCTCCAGCAAGCCTTCCTTAAACCCCTGTGGGGCCGTGCTGCAGTGGGGCTTCTCCCATCCAAGTGTTTATGCATTCATCTAACAAGTATTTACCAAGCGTTTACTGTGTCCTGAGCTCTGAGTGAGGGGTCTTCCTGCTGTGCTGAGAGCTGAGTCTGTGGCCTGTTGTCTGCCTCTCTCTCCAGACCCAGATGGGACCAGTGCCCAGAAGGACGCTGGGACATTTCAGTCCACCACAAAGACAGCTCCCCGGCCTGTACTCACACGCCCTCCAGGTTGGCAAGTGTGGCTGGGCAGATCCTGGGTTGTAAGAATCGGGCGTGGATAATTCCCAGTGACATGGCAAAGAGGCCTCTCTGACACCACCGGATGCCACCCTATCAAATCTGCCTCTGTCACCGTGGCTGGAATCCAGCCCAGTTTGGGGTGATCTCTCTGGCTGGGGCTGGATCGCCTCCCTCTGAGATGTTGCCACCATATCATTCAGACTTCAGGAGCCGCATTGGACTTGCTCCCTGGAATTGTCCTCAGAGCTCTGGTGCGTTCGGCCTCTCAGGCCTTATCTGTCCTCACTGTGAACCTTCCCCCGTACGTCTCCCAGCACACCCAGAGCAGGCCCAGAGAGGCAGCAAGGAGCAAACCGGCCAGCCATCAATCCCCACAAGCCACTTAGCAACCTAGGCTCAGGTGCGTCCCCCAAAAGGTGCCAAGGGGGGTGAATAAGTAAATAAGTGAAGGAAATGCATGCATGGCTTCCCACAAGGCCTACCCAGAAGCCATCGATAAACTTCACCTGGTGTATTAGAAATTTGAAAACAATTCTTAAATTTAAAAATTTTTCCTCTCTAAAACCTTAAAAAGGTGCAATTGCCCTTTTTTAAATTCATAGCCTGCGGCCTCAGGGGCCTCCTAGCGTCTGAAGTTTCTAAATATAGAGACTTTCCCCCCTACTTTTTAAAATATATATATATATTATTTATTTTTTACAGAGAGGAAGGGAGAGGGATAGCCAGTTAGAAACATCGATCAGCTGCCTCCTGCACACCTCCTACTGCACATGTGCCCACAACCAAGGTACATGTCCTTGACTGGAATTGAACCTGGGATCTTTCAATCCTTGGGCCAATGCTCTATCCACTGAGCCAAACCATTTAGGACTCCCCTTGGTTTTCTATTTTGATACACTGAGTTGAGCCCAGTGGGAGTCACATTCTCTGTGACTCTTACCCACCTGTTGACTGACAGGAGAGAAGCCTTAATTAGTCCCTCCCCACCTCCCAGATTCACAGTGAAGCCAAGGAGCAGGAGGAGATGAGGGGATTCACTTGTGATACCCTTTCTGATCAGCAATGCCCTGAGCTATGTCCCTAAAGAATCAGGGGAGGGTGGGCGGTCAGGGAGCAGTCCAAGGAGCCCCCCCCGCATTCCTAATGGCATCCCAAATAGAGACCCCTTATTATCTGACAGCCCTCACCCCAGCATTGAAGGGAGTTCTGGAACCTCTCATCTGCCAGCAGGTGCAGCAGCACCCCAGGCTTCACCCTGTCACATGTGTGACCTTCTTTCTCCTGGACTCGGCAGCATACCAGTGAGAGCTGAGTGGTGCCAACAGTCACCACTATTTAAGGCACATGTATTACCTGCTGGACCCTGTTCTCACCACCACCTGTGAGATGTGCTAACCCACTTTACCGATGGGAACTCTGAAGCACAGAGGGTAAGTGACTCACTCAAGATCCCAGAGTCAGGACATGGCGGGACCAGCAGTCAAAGGAGTTTACTCATTCATTCATTCAACATTCCCACTACATGCCAGGTACACTTTGGGTGAACAAAGACATCCTTACTGCCCCCAAAACTTAGAGTCTATTAACAGTAAGAACATATGAGAAACTATTCCATCAGGAGTCACACAGATTATGATGGAATCATGAATAACAACAAACACAACGGCCATGTCAGCACATGGAAATGCATGTAGGAGAGAAATGAAAAACACACAAGGTACTCTGTGTTCTCCGACGTCAGCTGGCAGCATCCCTGGCCTGTGAGCAATCTGCATGATTCATTCTCCCAGCATGCATTGCATGGCAGCTGTGAGCCAACCACCGGGCGCCGGGCCCATGTGCCATTCAGGTATCACCACCTTGCGGCAGCCTTCCCTGATTACCCCTGAAAAATCAGTTATCCCATCACCCATACCCTGTAGCACATTATAGATGATGATGGATTTATTCATGTGACCCCACTTAGTTGTGATTTTTTTTTTTCCACCTCCATATCCCCAGGGCCCAGCATGATGAGTGGCACAGAACAAGCAGACATTAATCATTCTGTGTTCCGCACTTCACATGCACTAACTATCTCACCGAACCTGTGAGGTGTGTGTTATTGTTGGCTGCATTTCACAAATGAGGAAATTGAGACTCAGGTTAAACAACCTGCCCACAGTTACATGACTGACTAGTAAGTGATACTGTCAGAATCCAAACCATGCTGTGTAGGTCTGAACACAAAGTCTGCATTCTAACCATTAAGATGCCTGCTGCCATAAACAGTAATGGAATTAAATATGAGCCCAGCCGGTGTGGCTCAGTGGTTGAGTGTAGATCTATGAACCAGGAGGTCATGGTTCGATTCCCATCAGGGCAGATGCCCAAGATGCAGGCTTGATCCCCAGTAGGGGGCATGCAGGAAGCAGACCATTAAGGATTCTCATCATTGATCTTTCTATCTCTCTTCTCCTCTGAAAATCAATAAAACTATATTTAAAAAATAAATAGCCCTAGCCGGTTTGGCTCAGTGGATAGACCATCGGCCTCTGACCAAAGGGTCCTGGGTTCAATTATGGTCAAGGGCATGTGCCTTGGTTGCAGGTTCCTTCCCTGCCTGGGCTCTGGCCGGGCTTGTGCAGGAGGCAACCAATAAATGTGTTTCTCTCCCATCAATGTTCCTCTCTGTCTTTCCCTCTCTCTTCCACTCTCCTTAAAAATCAATGGAAAAATATCCTCAGGTGAGGATTAACAACAACAAATAAATAAGAAAGATATGGCAAAGTCTGACCTTGAAAGAGCTTGTATCTAGAAATCTATGAACTATGAATATTTTTAGGCAGAAAAAGCAACTTCTTTATAAACAATTCAAAATATTGCTAATTCATTCTTTCCTTTTTTCTTTCTTCCTTCCTTCCTTCTTTCCTTCCTTCCTTCCTTCCTTCCTTGAACAGGAATGAAGATTTATTGGTGGGTATAAGGAGGTGTCAGCACCCAGAAGAGTCCAGGGAGACAGATTAGGGGTACATTTAACCCCACAGCCATCTGGAATGAGCTGCTTCTCAGCCACCATATCTTCAAACTCATCCGCATTAAACTTAGCAAAGCCCCTCTTCTTGGACACGTGGGTCTTTTGGTGGCCGGGGAACTTGAACTTGGCTCTGTGTGGGGCCTACTCATATGCTCCT
Organism: Pipistrellus hanaki; assembly: GCF_964339955.1. NCBI lineage: Eukaryota > Metazoa > Chordata > Mammalia > Chiroptera > Vespertilionidae > Pipistrellus > Pipistrellus hanaki. The sequence continues at coordinate 18,722,175 of NC_140515.1, forward strand.
TGTTCTGCAGCTTGTGGGGATGGGTATGATGACTTGCCCAGTGTGGGCTCTGACCACTGTGCCCTGGGTTTTCAAAGGCACTGCCAGCCTGCCAGCCCCTCTACAGGACATCTTGTTGGTGCAGATGACGTGGGAGGGGAAAGCCATCTTTGCCACAGCTTTTCAACATGTACTTGTTGGTATCATGTCCATCGGGCGCCATGTGGCCACAGAGTGGGAACTCCTTCCCTCCTGTCTTCTTCACCAGGTCAAAGAGGTAGGTGTTGGCATCAGGGACACCTCGGCGGAACCGAGCCCCTGGGTTTGGCTGCTTGTTCTTAGAACACCTGTAACCCTAGTCAGGTTGGCAGCTCCCATGGCGACATCAGAATCTTCAGTTGCACGCCGAAGGGAAAGAGATTCATTTGTTTATGAATTAAATGTTTATTGAGGATCTGCTTATGTATCTGCTTATGGATCCAAGCTGGGGAAGATACCTTCTCTCAAGGAATAGAGTTTAAATTACAGGATGTTTTTTACGCCTGTAAAAGGAATATCAATGCAAGACTTAAGTAATGAAAGTAGGTCAGAAAACAAGTCAGCCTACCATCAAATGTAGCATATGATCATGGAGGAAGGACTCAATAGTAAGGAGGCTCTGAAACTATTGAAAATGCCAGTTGAGCACAGCACTAGCCAGAGAGGATGGAAGGAAAGGGGAGACCGAGGGGAAGCAGTGGAGCTCTGGGCCAGGTTGCCCAAGCACCTGTTTGTAAGTAGGAAGGTCAGAAATATCCAAGACATTAACCTAGACCTTTAACAAGAGGCAAGGGAAACGAATGCTCGGAGTTGTTGAGATTGAAATTCTAAAGACAGGAAATTTTCAATTTATTAAATTCACATTTGGATCAAGAAGATGAATAAAAAAGGAAATGAGCATATGTGATGGTAACAGCTGTCAGAAGGAAATCAAAGCTGCCAGTTTCCTTTTTTACTTCGTCTTCATCACGGAGAAAGACCTTCCATTTGGTCAGGTTAGGATATCACAGAGAGAGAAACCAAGCCCAGGGCAGGAAGGAAAGACAGGGAAAGAACACTCCGCACTTTTAACTAGTTCAGTGTGTCAGGTCAAGAGGTAGTACTGCCCAGGGTGCCAAGAGGAGAGTTAGAAATGATCTCAGAGGCCAGAAGTCTCTAATTAGAGTCTGGGTCCCATGTCAAATAGGGAGAAAGATTAATATACAAATCCAGAGACCAAGTGGTCTGGTGCTGATTTCCAGCAAAGTTCTGCACATGATTATTAAACTGGAGCAAAAGGTGTGCCAACAGCTTGTATGGGTTAATAATCACAGTAATGGAATGACTTTTCACAGTTACTAGCGTAAGTAGATTTGGATTACATACAGAACCCGGACCGTAATAGGCTTTAAAACAGTTTATTATCTGTTTATAGGCAAGATAAAGCAATCTAGACTGCATAACACCATAGGCCAGTGAATTCATAGGTTAAACTGTGGCCCAACTTTCTTTCATCTGACAATATTAGACTGGAAGCAATTTTCTTTTCTTTTATTAAAATGAATTTATTGCGGTGACATGGATTAATAAAACCACGCAGATTTCAAGTATACAATCCAATAATATATCATCTGCATACTGCATTGTGCACTCACCATTCAATGTCAAGTCTCCATCACCATTTATCCTTCCTTTGCCCAGTTCCACTTCCCCCACCCTCCTTTCCCTCTTGCTATCACTAACATATACTGTTGTCCGTGTCTATGTCACACACACACATACACACACACACACACACACACACACACACACATACACACACACACGAAGGTGCTTTTTTTTGCTTATTCCCTTCACCTTTTTTCATCCAGCTCCCCAACCTCCGCCTTCCTCTGCTCTGACAGCTGTCAGTCTGTTCTATGTATCTGTGCGGAAGCAGTTTTCTAATTGAATGCTCTAGTTCTCTGACATAAAAAAAAAAAAAAGAATTTAGATAAACAAATATCCAGACTTGCCATCAATTTTTAAATCAAGAAAAGCTGGGGAGGAAATTTGGGTTCCAAATTGTTTCAATACTGTGGAATATGCCAAAAAACATGGTGAAATTTAATAGTCTTACTTTTCGACTTTTAAAATTCAAATTGCATCTCAACATATGGTACAGCAGATATTCTAAAGCATGTTTTTTTTTTTTTCTCAAAACACCTCTATCCTAGATAAAATAGACTTTGTCACGTGTTGCTGGGCTGAATGTGTGTCAAAATAAGAGTAGAGAACAGTGAAAAGCAAATAAATGTAAAATGCAAGATTGTCCCAACACCAAATGTATATCAGACCCTAACCAATATTGGGAGATCTCATCCAGCTCTAATGAGGAGTAGCTGAACCTAGAGTCCCATAATCACCAGGACCCTTTAAATGAGCCAAAGTGGCCTCAGATGGGTAGCATTCCTTCACTCCCTTCCAGCCATAAGCAAAACAAGGATGCTTTAGCATCCAGGATTCTCATAGATATGATTAACCAGTGATTTGGGAAACATATCTGAAGCCATTACATAGAATTCAGCATGGAGTGATATGACATGAAAATACTTTTGAAAAGAAATGGAATATGCAGGATAGACTGAGAAAATCAAAATCCATTTAATGAGCACCACAAACAGAGATAAAAAAGGAGAGGACATATTTGAGGTAGTAATGGCTAAGAATTTCCAAGGTAGAAAAAGGACATGAATCCACAGATACACAAAGCATAACATATCTAAAGTAGGATAAATAATACCAAGAAACTTTGTAGTGAGACCGCGAACACTAAAAACAAAGATCTTAAAAGCAGCTAGAAGATTAATCACAAAAGAAGGAATTAGACCGTGAGCAGATTACTCGATGACAACCCTAGAAGCAAAAAGATAGTAGAAATATCTTCAAAGGCTGAGGGTTGGATAGTCAGCATCTCTAGAATGAGGGTAAAATACTGAAAGAAAAAAAAAAGATGAATTTTCAACTGTAAGACTTAACTAAATGAACTTCAGAGATGCACTTCAGAAATAAGGAAAATGATCCAATTTAGAATCAAAATGCAAGGAGAAATCATGAGTGAAGAAATTGGTAAATATAGTGAATCTAAACAAAATTTTCTGTACAAAACAATAATGTTAACAAAATCAATAATAAAAAAAAAAAGTATAGGTTTAAACAAGTCAGAACCAAAATATTGGGCAGCAATAAATTAAGAGGTGATCAGAGTTAAAGTGTTCGAATAACTTTGCATTTCTGTGGGAAGGGAATTAAAATATTAACTTTAGCCTTTGTTAAATAGGTGTGGTAAAATGTTAATAGTATTTGTAATACAATAAAAATATTTATGTGACTTTCAAACCAATAAAAGGTGAAGGGTAGGAGGAAGATAGCATAAGACAATAAAAAAAGCAAACACCATTCAACCCCAAAGAAGTATTAAAAAAGCAAGACTCCATACTTGCAAGAAAGATAGTAAAAATAATTCCAGATATACTAATTCAGTAAATGTAAGTTAATCAAACTCATCAGTTAAAAGTTGGAAATTGTCAAACTGGATGTTTAAAAATCTAAGTCACTATTTCAAGAAGCACTTCTAAAACATAGGAATTTGGAAAGGTTGAAAGTAAAAGTGTGGAAAATGATATATCTGACAATACTATTCAAATGGAAGCAAGCATAACTATGTAATATTAGATAGCATAGACTGATAAAATAAAAAACATTACTAGGGATAGAAAGGATCAGTACAATAATGATTAAAAGTTCAATTCACTAGCAAAATCTCAGTTCTAAACTATAAAAAAACATGAATTTTATAATTATTAAAGAAACTAGTGGCCCAGTGCATGAAATTCATGCGTGGAGGGGGGGTGTCCCTCAGCCCAGCCTGCACCCTCCCCAATCTGGGACCCCTCGAAGGATGTCCTACTGCCGGTTTACAGGGATAGGGCCTAAACCAGCAGTCAGACATCCCTCTCACAATCCAGGACTGCTGGCTTCTAACCGTACACCTGCCTGCCTGCCTGCCTGATTGCCCCTAACCACTTGGCCTGCTGGCCTGCTTACCCCCACCTTCCTCTCCACTAGCCTGCTCACCCCCAACTGCCCCCCTGCTGGTCTGCTCACTCCAAATTGCCCCCCACTGTCCTAACCACCTTCAACTAACCCCCACTGATGGCCTGCTGGCCCCCAACTGGCCCCCCTACTGATCTGTTTACCCCAAATGGCCACACCCTGATCTCCCACAACTGCTGTCCCATCCTGGTCTGATCACCCACAGCTGCCCTCCCCTCTTAGCCTCTAACCGCCTCTACCTCGGCCCTGCCACCATGGCTTTGTCCAAAAGAACATCTGGAAAGTCTCCTAGAAGGTCTCCCAGTTTAATTAGCATATTACCCTTTTATTAGTATAGATTGAGGCCTGGTGCACGGGTGGGGGCCATTTGGTTTGACCTGAAGGGTGTCCTGGATCAGGGTGGGGGTTACCTAGGGACATGGGGAGGCCTGGGTGAGGGGTCTGTGGTGGTTTGCAGACCGGCCATGCCCCCATGGGGTGAGGGAACACGCTGGGAGGATGTGGCCAGCCTGGGTGAGGGGCTGATGGCTGTTTGGAGGCTGGCCAATCCCCCAAGTGGGGACCCTCATCCCATGGGGAGGTGGTCAGCTTGGGTAAGGGGCTGAGGGTCATTTTAAAGCTGGCCACGCCCCGCCCCCCCAGCGACCCAGACTCTTAGCCCCCATTTTTTAATTATTTTTATTTTTTTTCAGTGCCTCCTTGAGCAGAGGCCAGGGCCAGCTGGAATCAGATATCTGGGATTTATTTATCTTCTATAATTGAAACTTTGTAGCCTTGAGCAGAAGCCAGGGCCGTCCAGGGCGGGTGGGACACATCTATCCAACCCAAGCCTCCTGCTTGCTCCAGGTCCATGGCTGCTGCCATCTTTGTTGGGTTAATTTGCATACTCGCTCTTGATTGGTTGGTGGGCATAGTGGAGGTATGGTCAATTTGTATGTTTCACTTTTATTAGTGTAGATTTATGAGCCCTAACTGGTTTGACTCAGTGGATAGAGTGACAACCTGTGGACTGAAGGAACCCAGGTTTGAGGTTTGATTCCTGTCAAGGCATGTACGTTGGTTGCAGGCACATCACCAGTGTGGAGTGTGCAGGAGGCAGCAGATCAATGTTTCTAGCTCTTTATCCCTCTCCCTTCCACTCTGTAAAATATCAATAAAATGTATTTTTTTTTAAATTGATTAAATCTTTAGTTAAAGGAAACATTAAGTCCAGATGGTCCTAGAAGCAAGTCTCAACTTTCAAGGAATAGATCATTATACTCTTTCATAAGCTCTTCTGGAAAATAGGAAGAGAGAGAACACATCTCACCTCCTTCTAAGATGCCAGTCTAAATTCAATATCAAAACAAGATCAGACCAATATTACTTATAAATCATTCAAAAGCATAGAAGCAAAAATCCTAGATGAAATATGAGTACATTGAAGCCAGCAATAAATAAAAATAATGATATATTATAATCAAATTAAGTATATGCCAGCAATGCCAGAATAGTTTAACATTAAGAAATATATTCCTGTCCTGGCAGGGCAGCTCAATTGGTTAGAGCATCATCCTGATATGCCAAGGTTTTGGGTTTGATTCCTGGTCAGGGCACATAAAGGAGCAACCAATAAACCCTATATAATAAAACTCTAATATGCAATTAGACCAAATGGTGGAACAACCAGTGGCCATGACACACACTGACCACGAGGGGGAAGATGCTCAATGCAAGAGCTGTCCCCTGATGGTCAATGCACTCCCACATGGGGAGCCTGGCTCAGCCAGAAGCCAGGCTCACAGCAGGTGAGTGCAATGGTGGTGGCAAGAGCCTCTCTTGCCTCCACTGCAGACAGGCAGTATGGAGTGAGGGGCCTTGGACTTCAAGATGGATGTTTGCCTGCTGGCTTAGGCCCGCTCCACAGTGGGGAGTGGGCCTAAGCAGGCAGGCAGACATCCCCAAGGGATCCTGGACTGAGAGAGGGTACAGGCCAGGCTGAAGGAACTCCCCCTCCCCCAGGGCAAGAAATTTAATGCACTGGGCTTCTAATGTATACATAAGTAGAACAACAAATCAATGTCTCTCTCTCTCCCTTCCTTTCTCTCTAAAAATGAATAAATAATTTTTAAAAAAATAAATATATTCATGTAGTTAACCACATCAACATGTTAAAGGAGCACTATAAGATCATGTCAATAGATTCAAATTTTTAAAATAACATTTGACAGGATAGCGGGGCAGGTGGGTATAAGGATAGAGCAAAAAAGAGAAGAAAACTCATGGTGATTGCCCAGGGGAGGGGAAATAGAGGAAGGTAAAAAGAAGATAAATGGGGGATGGATGGAGACTTGACTTGAAGTGGTGAATTCACAATACAGTGCACTGATAATGTATTATAGCATTGTATCCCCGAAACCTGTATAATTTTGTTAGCCAGGTTCACCCCAATAAACTCTATAGGAAGGCAAATAAATAAATAAAATAAACAAAACATAACACTTGACAGTCCCTCATGGTAATAACTGATAGGAAACCAAGAAGAGAACTTCCTTAACCAGTTAAAAGGCATCTACAAAAACAAATAAAACTATAACCAATATTGTTATAAATAATGAAATTTAGCAATGCTACCTTCAAAATCAGAAACAATTACAATCAAAAATCTCAACAGGGCTTTTCTAGAAGATGATGAGCTGATTCTAAACTTCATATGGAAAAACAAAGGTCCAAGAGAAGCCAAAATACTCCCAATGGAGAAGAAAAAGTAGATATCAAGACTTATAAAAATACTAGAGGCCTGGTGCCCGAATTCATGCATGGGTGGGGTCTGACTGGCCTGCGCCAATGGGGACCAATCGGGGCTGGGCTGGCAGAGAAGAGGGGATGTGAGGAGTTGGCTGGTCTCACTCTCATTGGTGGGGAAGGTCCCATTGGGGGCAGGGTTGGCCAGGAGGAAAGGCCACAGGATGTTGGCTGGCCAGCCCACTACTGATTGGGCCAGTTGGCCAGCCGCAGTGGCCAGCCGCGTCATAGAGACCGGTTGTTCTGGTCATTTCGGTAGTTCCAGCATTCTGGTTCCTGGCTTTTTATATATATAGATACTTAATAAGGCAGTATGTATTCATGTAGGGATAGATCACTACATTGATGACATAGAACAGAAACCCCAGAAAAAAACCCAACCCATGCATGTAGGAAAACTTGGTCTATGTAAAGGTGACATTTCAGATCAGTGGGGATAGGAGGGTCAATTCAGCAAAAAGTACTGGGACAATTGATTATTCATGTAGAAAAATAGGGACTAAGACAACTTTCTCATGCCCCACCCCAACCCCAATTCATTCAAGATAGATTACAGACTTTACTATAAAAGGCGAAGTTTTAATATTTTAGAATGGAAAAAATTATCTTTAGTGGACACAAAACTCTGGGGAGGGAGGGCATGTATGGGGGGGGCAATGGTATATATACAGATAATAATTTAATTAAAAATTTAAAAAAATTATCTTTAGGATCTTGCCAATACTTGGCACAAGCAGACTATTTTCTAACCTAGTGGTTGTGAAATGGTACCTCTTTGTGATCTTAATCTTCATGTCCATGACTAATGGGCTTGAGCAATTTTCCATATGTTTATTTGCCATTCACGTTTCTGTGTCTGTGAAATACCTGCTCCTGTCATTTCCCCATTTTTCTAATTGTCCATGTCTTAATGGTTCATAGTTATGTGTGTTGAAATGATCTTCTCCCAGTGTGTAGATTTTCACTTTCTTTTGTGTTTTTGAATCAACAAGTATTCATTTTAATTTCATCAAATTACCCTTTACATTTAGTGCTTTTTGTGACATATTTACAAAAACCTTCCCTGCCTCCTCTGAACCACGGGGATTGAGACTGGGGATGTATAGCACTCCAAGGAAACGGGGCCTCATGGTTGCTGGGCTGGCCCAGATCCACAGATGGCAGTAAGATATCACAAAACCCAAGCTCCAAGAGTTTGTGTCAGTGGAACGCATCTCACGTGAATGCGGTGGGCTCCGGCTTCCTAAAGTCCACCTCTGCCACTTTAGTAGCTTGGTCTCTGTAAAGGTGAGTGATTGGCTACTTGACTATTTAAAACGGAGTCTCTTCATGTGGAAATAGGGGATGCTGATGAAGAATCAACGACGCTACTAACATCAAAGGGCTGCAGAGAAGAGCAAGCTGGACATTGTGCTTCAAGGTTAGCACTGCACCTGGCACAAGGAAGTGTGCAGAATTGAGCTATCAGCATCATCGCTTTTCATGCAAGCAGTTACTGGGCTGCATGGTCCTTCGACGGGCCTAAAGCTCTTTGAATAGTCAAAGATCAGTGGTGGGAAATGGACTATGAACCCCAAATGTAGGCTGGGAATAAACGGGTGAAGGTGGCCAGCAGAGGTGTGTGTATGTGTGTATGGCAGAATTCTTTAAAAAACTTTTTTAAAATTTATTTTGAGAGAGAGAAAGAGAGAGGAAGGAACATAGATATATGTTCCACTTATTTATGCATTCATCAGTTGACTCTTGTATGGGCCTTGACCGGGGGTAGGGGACTGAATCCACAGCCATGGTGTGTCAGAGTGATGCTCTAACCCAGTGGTCGGCAAACTGCAGCTCGAGAGCCACATGCAGCTCTCAAGTCACGGTTTGCCGCTTCGTTGACTAATGAGTTTGCCAATCACTGCTCTAACTGACTGAGTCACCTGGCCAGGGCCCAGAATTCTTCTTACTAAGAAAACTCACATTTTCCCAGGCTTCATGCTGGATGTCTCACAGGCTTCTGATCAGCATAAGCATCACCCACATCGCTGTTCCAAGATCTTAGCTGTTCCTGGTGTGTTGCCCGAGGCCTTTAGCATCCCACCATATAAGCATGAACACCGTAAGGAAACTTTCAAAGATGTGCGTCACATTATGCCATCTCAATCATGGTGCTACCTGATTTAATTTATCGAAAGGACAAAGCATCCTCATTGTTCCCATTTTGTCTCTGCAGGGAGCCAGGGCACACATCTGTATGCATGGATCACAGCCTGGCCTCCCTGCAGGCTGTGGTCCTGGTGCCCAGGCTGGGGTTCTGGGAACTGGGAGCACTGGGTACACAAAGGGGCCAGGAGCAGAAGTTGGTCATGAACAGGCCAGAGAGTCAGAAGCAGGATGGATATTGGGACAGAGCAGAGAAGACGTTTAACACGTGAGGGCAGGTGAAGCTAGAAGCCCGTCATGAGGTATAGCTATCATCTGCTCCTTTGTGTTAGTTCCCAAGTATATTATTTTTATTTGAAACCATATGTAGGCAGGTGGCAATTAGTAGCTAGTGTACATTCCCCCCCCCCTTTTAAAAATATGTTTTTATTGTTTATAGAGAGAGGAAGAGAGAGGGATAGAGAGCTAGAATCATTGATTGGCTGCCTCCTGCACCCCTCCCCATTGTCTCCCCCTCCCCCCCGCCCCTGCAGATCGAGCCTGAAACCAAGGCATGTGCCCTGATCAGGAATCAAAACGGGGACCTTTTGGTTCATGATTGATACTCAACCACTGAGCCACACTGGCCCGGCGTGAGTGTCCATTTCTGAATTGCCTGCTCTGTCCTGGTACTGGGCATTGTGCTTTTCATGCATTATCCCATTTGTTTTCCTCTTCACAACAGCCACAGCCTATGGTGTTGTTATGTCCACAGTTTAACACATGAGGGAGGGAGCTAAGCTTAGAAGTTAGGTGACTTGCCCAAAGTCACATAGCCAGCGATTGGTGCAATAGAGACTTTTCTCCTGAACCCATGCTCTCTACCACTGCATGTACTATGGGGGGGGGGGGGGTGTGTGTGTGCAGGAGGCAGCTGATCAGTGTTTCTCTCTCATCGATGTTTCTAACTCTCTATCCTTCTCCCTTCCTCTCTGTGAAAAATCAATAAAATACATTAAAAAAATAAATGTACCTCTTCTCATTGACGCAGCTCCCCTCCAATATGGCTATACATGTGTGAACAGTCTGATTGGATATGACTGGTCTCCATGGAAACATAAGTTCCAATGACTTCTGCTTCCAGGGGAGTCAGCTTCTAATCTCTGAGAGTTAATTACAAATACAGTCTTGAGACTTCATGCCACTACATTTACACGTGTGATCTCTGAGGCTGTGCAGCCAGGCCTGGGGACACAGGATTCGCTTTCTCTATAAACAAGGGTCCGATGGTGTGGACTTCATAAACTTGCTCTGAGCATTACTGAATTTGTAAACAAAAGTTGGCTAGTCCTCTCCCACCTGCCTATTCCCCTCTGGCTGCCCCTGTGGCAACACTGTGGCGTCCAACTCATCCAGATTAGCGGGGGCCTTGCCCTGCTTTCACACCGAAAGCGCCCCCTCAGTCTCAGCAAACGAGATGGTTGGTCACCCTCCCCAACTCCACAGAGAAGTCCCAATAGTGCAGGTAATATGGTGGCCAAGGGGGGTCCAGAAGGTTTGAGTCCAAGATGTACGTTGATCGGCTTCCCCCAACCTACCGGCACCTAGGCCGCTCCGGGATCCCCTTCGCCCCTTACCCTTCGGGTCGGGAGACTGCACCCCAGTCTGGACCTGCCCGCCGTCAGCTCCCTGAGGTGGGCGGGGCCGCCGCCGGAGTCACGTGTCCAGCTCCGACCAATAGGCGCGCGGCTCGGGGTGGAGCCCGCCCCGCCCCCGCGGCTGCGGGCTGTAGGGCTGGGTGGGTTCAGAGGTCGCATCGGGCTGTCCGCTTGGCAGGTGCAGAGAACGCATCGGGCTGTCCGGCTTGGCGGGTGCAGAGGACGCTTCGCGTCGGGCAGGGGAGCCATGCAGCGCCTGGTCCAGCAGGTTCGCGACGCTTTCCGGAGCGGCCGGTCGCGACCCCTGAGGTTCCGGCTGCAGCAGCTGGAGGCGCTGCGCAGGATGGTGCAGGAGCGCGAGCGGGACATCCTGGCGGCCATCGCCTCGGACCTGGGCAAGAGTGAGCTGAATGCGTACATCCAGGAAGTCATGACCATTCTTGGGGAAGTGGATCTCGCGCTGGAGCAGCTTCCTGAGTGGATCTCTGCTAAGCCAGCCAAGAAGAACCTGCTCACTATGATGGATGAGGCCTACGTCCAGCCAGAGCCCCTAGGGGTCGCCCTGATTGTAGGGGCTTGGAACTACCCCTTCGCCCTCACCATGCAGCCTCTGGTAGGAGCTATTGCTGCAGGAAATGCTGTGATTATCAAGCCTTCTGAAGTAAGTGAAAATACGGCCAGCCTCCTGGCTCAGCTCCTGCCCCAGTATTTAGACCCGGACCTGTATGTCGTGGTGAATGGTGGCGTGGAGGAAACCACCGAGCTCCTGAAGCAGCGGTTTGACCACATCCTCTACACTGGGAGCACGGCGGTTGGGAAGATTGTCATGGAGGCTGCTGCCAAGCACCTGACCCCTGTGACCCTGGAGCTGGGAGGGAAGAGTCCGTGCTACATCGACACAGACTGTGACCTGGACGTGGCCTGCAGACGCATCGCCTGGGGGAAGTACATGAACTGTGGGCAAACCTGCATTGCTCCCGACTACATTCTCTGCGAGCCGTCCCTCCAGGGCCAAATCGTGCAGAAGATTAAGGAGACGGTGGAGGAGTTTTATGGAGAAAACATAAGAGGATCTCCCGATTATGGAAGGATCGTCAACCTTCGTCATTTTAAGAGGCTCCTGCGTTTGCTTGAGGGACAGACGATCGCTTTGGGTGGGGAGACGGACGAAGCCACCCGCTACATAGCCCCGACGGTACTCACTAACGTGGATCCCGAAACCAGGGTGATGCAGGAAGAAATTTTTGGGCCGATTCTTCCGGTAGTGCCTGTGAAGGATGCAGACGAAGCCATACAGTTCATCAATGATCGCGAAAAGCCACTGGCTCTCTACGTGTTTTCCCGCAACCGCAAGCTTGTCCGGCGGATGATTGACTGCACGTCCAGCGGGGGTGTCACGGCCAACGACGTGATCATGCACTGCATGCTGGGCTCTCTGCCCTTCGGGGGTGTGGGGGCCAGCGGGATGGGAGCGTATCACGGAAAGCATAGCTTCGATACCTTTTCTCATCAACGTGCCTGCTTATTGAAAAGTTTAAGGGGAGAAGGTGCTAACAAACTCAGATATCCCCCCAACAGCCAGTCAAAGGTGGACTGGGCGAAGTTCTTCCTTTTGAAACGATTCAGCAGAGGAAAACTCAGTCTCCTGCTCCTCACCATCCTGGGCGCTGTGGCCACTGTTCTGGTCAAGGCTGTCTACTACTGAAGAGTGATCCTGCTCAGCCTCCTCGATGCCTCCACGGGGTTATTCCTCTGTGAAGTGGTTAGTGAACCCATAGCTTTAGTATCCTACCAAAAATGGAAAGAAAATACGCAGCACTGTAGTCAACCCTGACGTCATTGCCAAGCACCATTAATGCAACTTGCGTTTCAGCCAAATCGCAGCATTCCCCACTGAGGACCCTCAGAAGCCACTCTGGACTGTGCCGCCCAGATTGGGGTCAGGGAAGGAGAATCTGGAGCTACCCCTGCATTCCCTGGGAGCTTAAAGGAGTCTCAGAACCACCTCAGGGACCGCCTCCCCCTAGCTCATGGGACATGGGACACCCCACCTCGTTCCTGCTGTTGCCTCCATCACTCTGGAAACTTTCAAGAGTTCAGTCCAGAGAGATGAGGCTAGATTTTCCCAGGCTCTAGAACCGGGGGAGAGGGGTCCCTGTTCCTCATTCGCCCCTTGGGATTTGCAGACCTGATCTCCACGAGTTAGCCTGCCGGTCAGATGTGCCATCTGACCCGTGGTGTTCCTCCATTCCCCGTCCATTCACCAGCCTGCCTCGTGTTTGGTTTGTGGCATCTCTTCTCCCTGCCCACAGAGGCTTATTGTGTTGGTAACCCCAAAGCGTCTTGTAAATCCTAGGACCTCCTGGGAGACAGTGCCCGTTTCATTCAGGTGTCCCCTGTCATTCTCACAATGTAGGCGTTATAGATGCTACATCTTACAAAACCTAACCGGCATTGTTAGATGGAGTAGGAGTGCTGTACTTACAACAATTCTTATTCTCTGTCAGGGCCCCGAGATTGCAAGTCAGTGGGTTTCCAAGGACAGATCTTTAAGTTTGTTTTTATTTCTGTAGCACAATGCCAGTAAATTTCACTTTTTAAGGTCCAGAGAGGCCCCTTTTGAGGAACCCATTTCCTGTCTGTCTTGGACAAGAGGCCTTGGATGTTCAGGACCTCGGGGAGGGTCATTTGGAGAAATCTGTAGGAGGACTCGACGCCGTAGCAGTTGGCCAGGCTGAGGGGATGGAGGACGAGGCGGCTCTCCTGAGGGTGGCAGGACCTGAGGTGCCTCAGCCGGGGATGTGCTAAAGAGGATCCCAGAGGAGGGCGGGTCCCCACTGGGCCTGCAGAGGGACTGGCGGCCAGAGCCCCACTGTCCCTGCATTTGAAACAGACTCCACCCACTCGGTGAGAGAATGTAGTTTACTTGATGGAATGTATAATCAGCTTTGTTGAATGAGTTTGTTCCATGAAGACTGTCCGGAGTGTGTCTTTATCACAGAATGAGGTGCCAAGAATGAATCACTACACTGGTTTATGAAAAATGTTGTTTAAACTGTAACTATAGAATAATCGATCATAATTTCAATATGGCATTTTCACTTAGTAAATTGTAATTATAATTTCTAGTTAAACTAAATTATTGGCTTGCCTAGTAGTACATTCTGCTTCAAAATAAACCATTATATTTGATGAAAGTGTGGAACCTCAGACATGATCTTTGGGAGAGAATTCTTTGAACATATATTTTATCCAACTGTCAATGCATATTTTGTCTTTACCAAAAAAAAAAAAGATTTACATTGGTCATTCAAAATCATGAACTTCCTGTGGCCAATGGATGTAGAATGATAGCTTAGGGATGTAGGAAACTTACGAATTCAAAGCTAAGTCCAATTAACTATCTAATTTTAGTTAAATTAGATCCCACAACCTACTGAGTCCCCAAGGGCAGGAACTGTGTTACTGTCTTACTTATCTTTGTTATCCCCCCACCCCCATCCCCCTCCTACACACTTAATAGGGTGAATTGTTAAATGAGTGAATAGTAAAGTTCCCCGAAACACCCACAGTGCAGAATGATCCCAGTCCCGGGCAGGGAGCGGCTTGTGTCAGCAAGTCTCTGAGGCTGGTTTCTTAAGGATGTGGATTATGAATGTCACTGGAAACTGGTTCTGAGATGACTTTGGAGCAGGTTCTGCCTGTGGCAGGGACTCTCCTCCTGGAGTGGGGTTCCTGCCTTGAGACTCATTCATGAGTCACTGTTTGATAAGGATTGACATCTGCTCATAGTTGCTCTCTGTCTTTGGGATAGATGGAGTTTTGGTTGGACTTGTAAGTAATTGCCCAATGCATGATGATGACTCCTAGAGGACATCACACAACCCATTGAGGCCCTCTACTCACAGCCTGGGTGTCTCCTAAGCTCCCATGCCCCTTATGTGCTGGGTAAGCAGGGGGGTTCCAGAATATGGAGAGAAAACATCCCCATATTCTGGTGGTCTGGGGCGGAGGGTTGGAGGGACGTGGATTATCTCAGTGTCCCTAGCTGGAATACTTGTGGGTCCTTGTTACCAGTAAGTGCCAGAGACGACATGGTGTAGGTACTCAGGGGCCGAACAGTCCTGGCAGTGCCTTTCCTAGCTGGAAGACCTGAGGCAAGAGATGGACCCTCTCTGAGGCTCGGTTTCCTCACCTATAAGATGAAGATAAAGTAGTACTCAGGTGGTAGTGAGGCTTAAAGGCCTAGTACGTGAAAAGAAGATGTGTAATATGCGGCCAAATACAGTTCAATACCTGTAGTTGCTATTACTGTTTAATTACTCTTGTGATCCAACATTAGCACCCCAACGACGTTGTTCCAAGGGGAGAATACCCCCCCAAATCAACAAATGCGGTCTCAGACAGCAAGCACTTACTAAAAGTTAGGTGCTGGGTTAGGAGCTTTTACATCACAATCTGCTTCCTGGGTTCCAGTCACCGGCTGCCCTGTGAACACCAGGGGGAGCTCCCGTGAGACATTCCGTGAGACACACAAGTGGCGGTCCTGCCCCACATACACTGCCCGAATCTAATCACGAGGAAACCTCAGACAAACCTAAACGGAGGGAGATGCAACAAAATGGCTGGCCTGTACCCTTCCACAACGTCAAGGACATAAAAACCAGAGAAGCCGGAAAACTGCTCAGGTTAGAGGAGACAAGGAGGCAGGACTGCTGAGGGCAGTGCACCATCTTGGATTGGATCCTAGACCAGAAAGAAAAGGTGCTGTCTAGGACATTATTAGTGTAACTGGTAAGATTTGAGTAAGGTTCATAAATTAGATGATATCTTATAATTGCTAAACCCTCCGCTTTTCATATTGTCCTGTAGTTATACAAGGGAATAAACTTGTCCTTGAGAAACCGCCCTGAAGTGTTTAGGGGCAAAAGTTCAGAAAGCATCCAACTAATTCTTAACAGTGAAGAAGAAGAAGAAGAAGAAGAAGAAGAAGAAGAAGAAGAAGAAGAAGAAGAAGAAGAAAAGAGACGTCCTTATATATAGAAAACGAATGAAAAAGCAAATGGGGCTAAATATTCATTGATGAATCCGGGTAACGAGTACATAAGAGTTTGGTGCTATAGTAGCAACTTTTATGCACATTTAAAATAATTGGAAAATAAAAGTAAAACATAAGTAGAACAAAGCTGAGAAACTACCAAAACCTTAAGAACAAGACACTGTGCAGCTAGGGAAGCAGCCACCTCCCTGCTTGAGGCCCACCAGTCAGCAGCTGTGAGAACCCTCCACCTCTTAGACCCGTTTCCTCAACAGCCCCTCTCATGGTCGGTCAGCTTGGAGAGGCCTACTAAGTGCTATCAGGCAGCTTAGCATCGGCCAAAGAAGCAAGAACAAGTCCTTGGGCATGTTTGCACCGGTGGTGAGGGGAAAAAGGCAATGGGCCCCGAGCAGTGCGGTGGCCAGGGCAAAGAGGTGGCCTGTGACCTCCTGCAACCTCTCAACCTCCGTGTCTCCTGAAGAGGCAGGGGTGAAAAGCATCGTGGTGCCAGAGGGTCTGTCTCAGCACTGAGCTGCACAAAGATGGTGTACGTGGCTCCCAGAAGAGGAACAGTGCTGACTATCAGCCAGAAGAGGGCTCTGTTTTCCCCCGTGTCATCTTTGACCAAACAGGCTTTCCACTCTGGAGGTGCCCAGAATGGTTCCACAGATCTGCAGGTCCCAGGGGCAGGATTAGGGTGAGGTGGATGAGGCAAGGTTGTGGAAGCTCCGGGTTGGGTTCTGTCATTATTAAAGATGCTGATACTTTGTTCATCATGGATGTTTCTGCATTAATTTTGGTTTTTCAAAATATTGCATTAGCCGAAACCAGTTTGGCTCAGTGGATAGAGCGTCAGTCTGCAGACTGAAAGGTCCCGAGTTCGATTCCAGTCAAGGGCATGCACCTTGGGTTGCGGGCACATCCCCAGTAGAGAGTGTGCAGAAGGCAGCTGATTGGTGTTTCTCTCTCATCGATGTTTCTAACTCTCTATCCCTCTCACTTCCTCTCTATGAAAAAAAAAATTAATAAAATATATTTTTTAAAAATATTGCATTAAAATATTATTTATCTTGATTATTGAGTTGGTTAGCTCCCATTTACAGTTTGCCTCAGAGGCCAGTGTGCCATTCGCCTCACTCTAGTTTCCCTGGAAGATCTAAACCATTAATTGCAACAGCATCAGCACAGAGTTTGCGATAGACCAGATAAGGTCCAAGTTCACGTGCCCTTTTGAACCTATAAAGAAAGGGTTGGCAAAAGAATCAATCCTGAGAACCCAAATACCTGCCTTTGATATCATTCCACAGTCAGCGGCCGCGGCCTGATTTCTTTGTCTCTCAATTTTCTCATCTGTAAAACAGTGACAGCAATCCATTCTGTGCACAGTTTATACTGAAGACAGAATGTCACCCTGATTGGGACACTGTGCTGAGCCTGCCCTTCAGTTATAAACTCAGTACACTGTCACAAATCTACCAGGTAAGCACTCTCACAGGTGGTCAAGAAGCCGGGATCTGGAGTCAGTCAGAGCATCATACCAGCAATTCAACAAGGGTTTATTGAGCACCTGCTCCATGCCGGACCTGCTCTAAGCGGCGCGCACACACACACATAGGTGTCCCTGCCCCAGAGCTGTCTGGGAGGCAGACAGACATTAGCCAACAAAACAGAGGAACGAGGCCATGGAAGTCAATAAGAGGAAAGAGCCTGATGGGCTGAAAGTGGCATTTTGGCTGAGACCTCAGGGTGGGAGGAAGTAAGAGCAATGAAAGTGAAGGAAAAAGCTGTGCAAAGGCCCTGAGGTGGGAACTGAAAGCTAGGTGATGTGTGGGGAGCCCACTGGAGGAGGAAGAGGAGAGTAAAGTGATCTTGACGAGGCGCACAGGTAAGGGCCTCCGTAAGGAGCTTGGCCTTTATGTCAGATAAAGATCGTTTGAAAGGTTCTCATTAGAGCAGGGCCACGCCAAGGCCTGCCCTTCAGAAAGTGACCTGCTAAGGTCCAGGCAAGGCCCGTGTGGAAGATGCTGCGTGAGGTCTGAACCCGGGGTCTGCTGCATCGGCCGGAAACTATCAGACGAAGGTGAGGTCTGTCCCCATCAGGCAGCCTTACGTAACACGCCTCCCCTGTGCCAAACCCCCAGCTGGTTGTGAAACGAGATGACTGGGGTGATCGGCACACATTACAGGAGCATTGCTGGGCTCGTTCCTTGGTGGGCGAGGAGCAGCATCACTCATGGGAACACCTGTTTGGGTCACGGAACTTAGCGCCTGCCAGTATCGGGACTTGCTCCTTTGTGCTGCTTTGGGTGACTCAGCTTGTGGCACCTTCACTCCCTCTGGAATCTCTGTCTTGCCTTCCTCAGACTCTGAGGTGTCCTGCACCTTGGGGGATTGGCCCCCACTGACTCCTACCCACCAGGGCCCACCCGCCCATCAGCTGCCACGGAGGTTGGTGGCCGTGTGTCTGAGCTCTTGGTCCTCCTTTCTGCCATGGAACACGCGTGGGACTCCTGGGTAGGGACTCAGTGACAAGAACTTGAGCTTACGGCCTTGAAGGTCTGACTGTTCTTGTATCTGTCAGGGTGGATGTTGCTCAAGATATTAAACAGAATTATACGAAGAAAAAAGTCCCATTGACCATAAATTCAGGACACCCTGTTTCAACACATTTTAGCAGCTTTTTTAAGTTCAGGAATTCTCAGAACATTTAATATGCTCATGTGGATTATCAATCTCCAGAGAGGAGTGCTGTGTATTTGTCCATTTTTCAGGAGCATCCTGTAGACTCGTGTTGAAGTTCATGCCCCAGGAAATGCCCTCCATTACCAGTGAGTGGCAGGAGGAAGGACCCCCTGTGCTCAGTGTGGGTCAGGCCCGTGGCTGCCCTTCCTTCCAGGCTCCAGGCTCCTGGCTCCAGGCTCCTGAGGGGACCGCC
Source organism: Pipistrellus hanaki (assembly GCF_964339955.1). Classification (NCBI taxonomy): domain Eukaryota; kingdom Metazoa; phylum Chordata; class Mammalia; order Chiroptera; family Vespertilionidae; genus Pipistrellus; species Pipistrellus hanaki. Next base: position 18,740,806 of record NC_140515.1, read on the forward strand.
TCTCACCCTCTTCAGTTCCAACACCAGCCCAGCGGAGGGCGAGGGAGGGTCTCGGCTTTGTCGGGGCGGCCAGCTCAGCCTTGTCACCGGCTCTCCGTTGCCCATGGCTCCTGGAACCGGACAAAAGCTGCCCACGGCTCAGCTGCCCAGAGACATGTTGGCATGGGCTCTGTTTAAAATCTGCTTTAAAAATAAAAAGCTTTTGGCATTTTTCCTTTTTAATGACAAATTAAGTGCATGTTTTGTAAAGGATCGAATACCAAAGCCTTGAGTTCCTTACTACGGCTCTGCCCAGTTTGGTGGGGAGTCAGCGACTGGGTTTGAATTCCAGCTCTGCCAGATGCCAGCTGTGTATCCTTGGGCACGAGCCTTGGTTTGCTCATCTGTGAAATGGAGGTGCCACAGAAAGGGCTTTGGGAGCAATGAGTGAGATGAAGCACAAGAATTTCTGAAGCACAGGGTTCTTCTTCCGGAATCCAGCTACTTTTCAAAGCCCGATTCTGTGCAGTGAGTGTGCTAATTACAGAATGGGGCCAATCTCTTCACTCTGTTCATGTGACTTTTTCTTTTCTTTCCTTTTCTTTTCTTTTCAAGTCCTCAAAGGCAGTATCTACATGCAGAAACCACTCTTCAGAGGTTTATTTTATTTTTCAGATTAATATTTAAATTATCGAAGTTACTAATGCAAAAACAGATTCGTTTGGTCATCTTATACATTAGCCGATTTTTCACGCTGGGAATGAAAATAAAACCTTTCCCAGGACCTTGACAAGGTGGTGATTACCTTGGAAAATGTCATGCTTTTAAGTTCGCCTTATGAAAGTTCTTATTCTTTTTATAAGTCCAGCAAAGATTGCCAGGTAAAATGTGGGATGCCATATTTTAAATTAGAATTATCTAAAGGTCAGATGTACTTGATGTTCTAACAAATTGAACTTATAAAACACTGTTAAGCCGAAACCAGTTTGGCTCAATGGATAGAGCGTCGGCTTGGGGACTGAAGGGTCCCGGGTTCGATTCCGGTCAAGGGCATGTACCTTGGTTGCGGGCACATCCCCGGTAGGGGGTGTGCAAGAGGCAGCTGATCGATGACTCTCTCTCATTGATGTTTCTAGCTCTCTATCTCTCTCCCTTCCTCTCTGTACAAAATCAATAAAATATATTTTTTAAAAAATAAAAAAATAAAACACTGTTAACCTAACATTTAATTTTTTTTTTTTTTTTTATTGCTTGATTTTAGAGAGAAAGAGGAGGGGAAGGAGACAGAGGGAGAGGGAGAGATTTGTTTTCCAGTTAAATATGTGGTCATTGTTTAAGGCCTGTATAAGCCTGGACCATGGATTGAACCCTAAACCTTGGTATACTGGGTCGATGCTCTAACCAACTGATCTACCAGGCCTCAACCTAAAATTTTTATAAATGTTCCAGAACTGCAACAAATTAAAGTCACAAATCTAAGTCGATGCCCACCTCTCCAGCAATTGCACATTTTATGTTGGCATTACAAAATTGTCAATTTAACAGGCCAAAATATTACAAGTTTATAAAATACTACCTATATACACATTCCTTCTCAAAAGACATAAAAAACATGTGCCTCACTTAATTCCTCCTCCGGCTGGGAGATGCCATTTGCCAAGGCCGACAATCACCACCCCATTGGCCAGAGCTTCACTTACCAGAGATTCACCCAGACCCCAGGTCTGGACCGTAGATAACGGGGGATTCAGCTCAGGAAAAACCTTACATCCTTCCATGTACTATTTGGGGCCTTAGATCCTTACATCCTTAAAACCTTACATCCTTAGAATGCCTGGGTGTCCGTGGCCAGAGATTTTGGCCAGGATGCTGAATGGATGTATGCTGGCATTATACACACATCCCCTGGGCTACGGCCACACGCCCATCACCTCAAGAGGGGGGTGGTCCAGAGATCCCAACCCTGGTGTCAAGTCATGCTCATCTGCCTTCTTCACAGAAGGAATCTCTTTGCCAAAGTCTGGAAATCTCACCTGGGTTTATAACTTGACTGAACTTGATATTTCTTATGATTTGCAGATCTTCAGATCTTCCTGCCCAAAATCTCTAAGAATCAATTTTACTGGAGTGGAAGTCCCCCAATTCTTGCAAAACCGTCTTTCTTGGGGCCACATGACTCTTACGGGTTTTAAGATAACATCGGTTTGAGTCATGAATCCCTCTGGGGGCTTTAACTGGCTCTTCGTCCTTCAAGCCCAAGGACATTTCCCTGACCCCTGCTAGCCAGCCAGGGATTTCTCACCCTGGCCGCACACTGTTAGCATGTGGTGTGTTCAAGTGTACACAGGAAAACAGCCTTTAAAAATTATCTCATTCAAACTCGCCTTGACTTTAATTCCGCCCATCAGAGTGGTTACAGAATCAGAGCCTGGGTGTGTCTTCAAGGGACAGCCGGCTGCCAAATCCCGGCGATGGTGGAAAACAGCAGAATGTCCCCCCAAGGAAGCTCCATCACCCCAGATGCCCTCTGGGGCGCACCACTTCTAAGTTCATCAGCTTTCAGGAAAAGGCACAAGACCACATGAGAGAGAACCAGATGTCACAGCTGGCTCCCGGATGGCAGGACTGTCTCTGGCAGAGATACAAGTGACTTTGCAGGGGATGCGCCTACATGAGGCAGGCCAACTTCCTCGCCAGGCTGACAGCAACAGGGGATCCTAAATGATTAGCCCGTTTCCTTCATTTCCTGAGGGAATGAAACCCATGATCTTCAGTTCCTCAGAGAAGTGAAAGCAGCAGCCAGGAATCCGGTCATTCCTGTTGTCTGCGGGCTTTATAAGTCTGCAGAGGGCGAGGAGGTGGCCTGAAGACGAACCCTTGCTGGGACTCCACTCACTGCTGTGCTCGGGACACTGCCGTCCTCCACCCAGCCCGAGCCCAGGAGCAGCGCTAGGAGCCCAGGAGCAGCACCAGGATGCCTCGGCCGCCGGCCTCCCTGCTCCTCCTCCTCCTCCTCCTCGCCACCAACGGAGCCCTGGCCCTCAGGATCTGCTCCTTCAACATCAGGTCCTTCGGGGAGAGCAAGAGGGAGAACCAGAAGGTCATGGACGTCATTGTGAAGGTGAGCCCCTTTCAGTGGGAAGGATCGCTGGACCCTGTCCACTGCTTTCAGACCTGAAGAGACTCAGACCCCAAGTTAGTTAGTTCCTTGGTTGAAGGTAGCAGCTGGCTTGAAATTTTATAACAGTAACAACAGCAGTAATTCTAATGGTCACTTCACTTCTCTGTGTCATTATCACCTCCCTATAGGACTATGTTGTTGTTGTTTTAATTATTTATTGATGAGAGAGAGAAAGAGAAAGAGAGAGAGAGAGAGAGAGAGAGAGAGAGAGAGACATTGATTTGCTGTTGTTTCACTCATTTATGCATTCATTGGTTGATTTTTATATGTGCCCAGACCTGGGATTAAACCCACAACCTTGACATATCAGAATGATGCTCTAACCAACTGAGCTACCCGGTCAGGGCCATGGGGGACTGTTTTGAAGAGCACATTAGCTGATAAATATAAAGCTCCTAAAGCAATACTTGGCTCCCAGTAAGCTCAGGTGAGGGTGGGCTACTACTATAATTCTTGTCACCATTTATCGAATGCGTGCCAGCTCTCTAAGTACAAGATTTCATTTAATAACCCTTAGGAAGGAGGGTACCTGTCCCCCCTGTAGAGATGATGAACAATGAAAGGTGAAGTGATATCGTACAGCCTGTGGGCGGGTGGGAAGCTGGGGTCCCAGCCAGCTGGTCTTTTAACCATTCCTGCAGCACAGAGTTTTATTTGCTTTCTGCCTTCCTTTCCTCCTTCTTTTTTTCCTTTTTTTTCTTTCTCTCTTTCTTCTTTTTTTCTCCCCCCTCCCCTTCTTCCTTTCCTCCTCTTTCCCTGCCCCCACCCCATCAACCTTTTCCCCACTCCCAATTCTAGTATTTTTCTCCACTTAGATAAGACTTTTCTTGGATAATATAACCAATTCCTGGGAACTCTGCCCACACTTCTCTGGAGTCGTTGACTCTCTTTACCCCACAGGTTAATTTTTAAAAAAAAATTTTGTTAATCCTCACCTGAGAATGTATATATTGATTTCAGAGGGGAAGGATGAGGGAGGGAGAGAGAGAATCATTGATTGGCTGCCTCCTACATGAGAATCATTGATCGAGCTTGCAACCCGGGGATGTGCCCTGACCAGGAATAAAACCTGGGACCCTTCAGTCCACAGGCCAATGCTCTATCCATTGAGCCAATCTGGCTAGGGCTGAGGATATGTTTTCCCATTGCTTTTCAGAGAGAGTGGAAGTGAGGGGGGAATGGCTGCTGAAAACTTTCCCAGGACTCTGACCGGGTGTTAGCACTTCAGAAACCTCCGGGGGCACCGTGCTATAGTGGGAAAGCCAGGGGCCTGGGTTCGGATCCCACCTGGCAGCAGGTTAAGTGAGCTGGGGAAGTCCCTTCCGCTCCCGGAGCCTCCATGGCCTTTCAGGAACATGGGCCTTACACAACCTGGAGTGCAGTGAGGCTGAGCAACGTCAAGGTGAGGGAGGCAACAAGGCGGGTGATCCCCAACAGGAGCTGCCACTCTGTCATTAGGCAAAGTGGATTGCAATGACGGGCACACTCTGTCCTAGCTCAGACGCTCCTTTCAGACCTGCTCGTCCTTGCCCTTTGGATGGTACCCAAGGCCTTGCAGATGTTGGTTTTTAGCCAGGACAGCCATGCCAAGCCTATGAGAACCCTGACTCCCCGGCTCAGCTGGAAACTCTGGCACGTGAAGAAACAATTTCCCCGCTTCCTGGTGAGGAGGGGCCCGTTCAGAATACCTGCTGAAGTCCTGTCACCCTCCTCACTATTCCCCCCGGGAAATGTCACCACAGGCTGTTCTTTGGTGATTCCACGGAGGGGGCCTACCGTCAGCATCTCCCTTAAGCCGCCGTGACCTAGAGGGCTGGCGGATGGGCAGGACAGACATGGCACCACGCATGTCTGAGGTCTTTGTCAAGGCCCCGACCTTCTCCATTATCTCAAAGCCACCCGTAAACAGAGGCCACCGGAAAACAGAGCCACCTGCAGCACTGACCGTGAGACTCACATCCCAGGCTCCTGGGACAGTAATACGTACAGGGGCCCTTGTTTGAGCACCTCCTATAGGCCAGGCACTTTGTATCTTATTTAATACCGTGACGTAGGCAGCATTGTCCTCACTTTATTATTGAGACTCAAAATGCTGAAGTGACTTATTCAGGCTTCCATAGCTAGTAAGGAGAAGGACCAGGTCCAAATCCAGCCACGTACGTGGACATGCCTTTTACGCATTTCCATAACTGGATTCATCCCGTCAGAGATGAGCCCAGCTCCACCATGCTGTAGTTGTTACAGCCTTTGCTGGGAAGGTTGGGGGGTGAGGGAGGCTGCCTTCTCCCTCCTGGGTTTGTTGGCCGGCACCACGGGCAATTCTCCAGGTGCCAAATCCTGCCCGGGAAAGGCTCCCTCTGCCTGTGGCGTCGTCCGTTTGTGTCCTTCAAGGGTCGAGCTTGTCCATCCAACAAATACTCATTGAAGGCAGGCCATGTGCCCGATGCTCTGAGACACTGGGAGTGAGACGGTGGATGTGGGGGGAGCGCTTCACAGAGCTTACAGCACTCAATCACTTAGTTTAGGAGTGCTGACTGTCCTGGGCCCTTCATGTGCATCCAAGCTCAGCCTGACAACTCTCTGATGAGTAGACCCCTTTGACAGATGAGCAACTGGCATTCAGAGAGGTGAAGCGTGTTGCCCAAGGTCATGGAGCAGAACTGAGGCCTGACGGACCCTTCCCGGGCTCTTCCCCACCATGCTGGCTACTCCCCGTTTAGGGGCGTGAAAGAGGCTTTCATAGGCTGCCTTCTGCCCCAGGTTTTTCTAGAGTTCTCCAGGCTGCCCCTTCCCCGCTTCCCAGGCTCACTCATGACACCGCCTGCGGGGATTCCCTCACCACTAGCCATGCACTGCCCCTCCCCCTGCCTTCTGTGAACAGTCCGGAGAGTCTCACTGGGTAATGGGGTAGGAAGGCCTTCCAGGGACCCTCATCCTCAGACTCCTCCTAAGGAAATGGAGCCTGGGAAAATATATTTTTCTCACCTGAAGTTGGGGCAGAAAAAAATGTGTCATGAATGAATTTGAATGATTATGGGGGAAACACAATGCAATATTAGGTTTTGGGGGGGGGAAGATGAAAACTGTATGATAAATATGGCCACTGTTTGCTGAGCATCTGTTCTGTGCCGCGGACTGGACAGAATTTTTTATCTACTGTGTCACTGAATCCCTAGGAGGGGGGATCATCCCAGTCCCCAGATAAAGAGGCTGGCATTCAGGGAGCTTATGTGACTTGTTCAAGGTCACACAGCAGGTGGGTGATAGAGTCAAGACATGAATCTAAGGCACAGCCAGTGTGGCTCAGTGGTCGAGCATTGACTTATGAACCAGGAGGTCACGGTTTGATTTCTGGTCTGAGCATATGCCTGGGTTGTGGGCTGGATCCCCAGTGTGGGGAATGCATGAGGCAACTGGTGAATGAGTCTCTCTTATTGATATTTCCATGACTCTCTCCCTCTCTTTTCCTCTCTGAAATCATATATCTTTAAAAAAAAAAAAAGACATGAACCCAAGGCCATCTGACTCAGAGTCCATACTTTGAACCCATTGGCTAGTCATTTTGCTGCCACTTTTGTAAATAATGTAATGGAGAAATCATGCGGGAAAGGAACTTCTCCTGCATTCTTTACCCTCTAAGCTCCTTCTCCCCTTTCAGGGCCTTCCGATGGCCTCTCCTCCTTGGCGTCTGGGAAGAAGGAATTAATTATTCCTCAACATTCCTACAGCTGGGACTTGTTTAGTCCAAATGTCATGTCCCTCCCATGGGAGCTAGTTGTTTCCATTTGTCCCCCTCACTGGACAGGGCAGCTGTGTTTTAACAGGTTGGCATGGTGGCCTTTTAGTCACACCGACCGAAGTTCAAATCCTGGCTGCACCACCTCTGCAGGCTGTGCCTTTCAGCTCACCACTCAGGCCTCTGAGCTGGTTCCCTTCTGCACGGCCGTGAGGGAAAGTCATTCATCGAGTTGGTGAGGCTCAGCGTAGGCTCACAATAATGTCAGGTCTTAAAGCTATTATCATGGTGGTAATACCTCAATATTAGCCTGGTACTTTTCATTGACTAAGGGTTTAATAAATATTGATTATTATTATAGTCATTATTCAAGCAAAGCCGAGAGGTGGGAAGTTGGGTGTGGATTTGGATTGCCCAGGCTCACATTCTGCCTCGGCCTCTGGCTGGGTGACTCTGGATGCTTTCCTCACCTCTCCGGAGCCTCAGGCTCCTGTCTTTACGATGGGCACAGTAACAGCACCTCCCTCTGGGAGCCCTTCATTTATTTTAGGCAAGAATTTAATTAATTTAACAATGCACTTAATTTGATACTTGAAGCATAGTAAGTGCCCCCCCCAAAAGGATTTTTATTATGTGTAGTAAGTGCCCTCAACCCCTTGGGGATTCTCTCTCTGCAGGTCATCAAACGCTGTGACATCATACTCCTGATGGAAATCAAGGACAGCACCAACCAGATCTGCCCCACACTGATGGAGAGGCTGAATGGGTAAAGATGGGGCCCCAGACCCTCCGTGGGTTCAAGGTCAAGTGCAAGGGCACCTGCAAAGCCCCAGGGAACCGACTTAGCAATAGAGCAAGCGCTCACTCTGACCACCAACCAAACCAGTACATGTGGCCAACGTGGCCTGAGCTTCCATCTCTGTTAGCCACGGTTCTAAGATCCTTCAATCAGCTGGCTTGAATAGGAGACAACAAAATAAGGGAAACAGATGAGGAGCCAGGACAGTGAGAGAAATGAAAGAAACAGACAAGAGGCTGAGCTGAGAAGTGCTATTCTAAAGAAAGATCAGGTGTCAGTAGGAAATACGAAATGACCACAGATGGGATGTTACGCAGCCATTATAAATCATGTTTATTGCAGAACAGGTTAGATCTAAACAGGCCAGCATGGAAAGATGGCTGCAACTGAACAGAACAAGTTCAGAATTGTAGGTGGAGCAACCCAGTTTATTAATCATATCGCATTATAGAGAAATAAGAGTATGGTTGAGTTCGCACTATAGAGAAATAAGAGTATGTTTGAGTTTGCATGGGCATAGAAGAAAGACTGGAAGGATATGCTTCAAACTGCTACTAGTGGTTACTGTAGGGTCTAACTTGGCCCCTAAGTAAGGTGACCAGACATCCCGCTTTTGACAGGACAGTCCCAATTTTTAACAATTTTGTCCCGCGTCCCACGTCCTGTGGCATTTAAAAAAAAAAAAAAAGTCCAAAAGATTTAAAAGAATCTTTCAAAAAAAAAAAAAAAACGCCGCTGGATGCGGGACAAATTGTTAAAAATCAGGACTGTCCCGTCAAAAGCGGGACGTCTGGTCACCTTACAGAGGTCCCTTCTGCTTTCTTCCAAATGAACCTGAGACCATGCCTGGGGCTAGGCATGCCCTAGATTTCTCTGCAGCCAGAGGGAGTAACATCGGGTCAGGCTCTCTAGGGTGGAGTGATCAGTAGGTTTGGCAAACAAACTGAGAATTGGGTTTCTCTGGGAAGGTGAGGGTTAGGGTCAATGGGACTTCATGGCTGTATCTCCAGCTCCCAGAACATAAACAACAGCTGGTTTGAAATTATAGTTCTGGGCTTGTTAGAAAATGCCTGGGAGTTTTCAGAGCAGGAAAGAGTGTCCAAAGAAAATGTGACTAAGAACCATGCATACAATAAATGCTCAGGAGTGGTGTGTGGGGAGGTGACCAGAAAAGGTTGCTCTAACGGGGAGTATGAGCTGCAGCCCCAGCCATGGCCCAGAGTGGGGTTTGGGCTGATTCAGGCCTGAAGCTTCTATGGTCTCAGTGGTCTCTTACAGGTACAGGCCAAAACATATAGATTCGGGAAGACCTGGGTTCAAATCCCAGCTTTGTGTTTACAAACTATAAAAATGGGGTAACAGTGGTATCTACCTATAAGGACTAGAAATAAAGATCCTGGCATATGTTACATTTCCAGCCAATGATGGCCCTTCTTATTAGACTCCTTTGGAGTTATGGAGGCAGGTTGGAGAGAGGGGAATCTCTGCAATAAGGAAATGATTTTCTTTTTTTAAGACTCAATGTAAAATCTTTGTTTTCTAGAAATTCAAGAGCCACAACATACAACTGTGTGATTAGCTCTCGGCTCGGAAGAAATACATATAAAGAACAGTATGCCTTTATCTACAAGTAAGTATCATCTATGCTTCCTGGAACTATGGTTCATGTATACACAACGGCTATGAATTTAATCAAAATGCATATCTTTTCTTCAAAATGAAATTTTGATCTCTAACCCGTTCTTAATATCACTAAAAGTAATTGCCGTCGAAATTGGGACTGGTGCAAAGTATTAACTCTTCAAGCTAGAAAACACGAGCAGGTTCCTAACACCTAATGTGTTGGTTAACTCAGTGGTTGCCTGGTCAAGGGGTCCAGGATTCCTTTCTTCTTCGTAATCCAGTCCTGGTCCAGGGATGGAAATCTGAGTTGTCCAGCACAGCTGACTCCAGAACTTCATATTCTCACCTTCTTCCTGTTAGTCCAGTGTTTCCCAAACTTCTCTCATGATGAGAATCACCTGGTGGAGTTGTTAAAATGCAGATTGCTGAATCCCAACTAAGAAGTGCTAAACTAGAATTTTTGGGAACATATAGGTAAAATTGTATACTTAACTAGTGCTCTAAGACATTGTAAGTATACAATTTTACCTATATGTTCCCAAAAATTCTAGTCTTAGAACACTAGTTAAGTATATAATTTTATAAGTATATAATTATAAGTATATAATTTTACCTATATGTTCCCAAAAATTCTAGTTTAGCACTTCTTAGTTGGGATTCAGGAATCTGTATTTTAACAACTCCACCAGGTGATTCTCATCATGAGAGAAGTTTGGGAAACACTGTACTAGTAATTTGTTTTAAGTCTGAACATTAACTGTGGATGCCCCAGATACTTAGTATTGCTCAGCTCTTTGCCTCCCAAAGGACCCTGGCCATTGAGAAGAGTTGACTGAGCCTTGTTCTCAAGGTAAAGATCCTTTTCAGCTCTGGAGCCCACTGGGGAGGCTAGTGAAGCCATGGAAACCTAGACAATTACTTCTTGAGAGAAGTAAGAAGACAGCTGACTCAGCTGAGTGGACTTCTCTTTTCTCTTCTAGGGAAAAGTTAGTGACCGTGAAGGAAAGATACCTCTACCATGACCTTCAGGATGGAGACGCAGATGTATTTTCCAGGGAGCCCTTTGTGGTCTGGTTCCAGTCACCCCAAACTGGTGAGACCCACACACCTCTCTTGCCCATGATCTCCCCAGAGCAAATGGGCAACAGCCCTAACGTGTGAACTGTGACCCTAGAGTTTATGCAGCATCTTGAGGGAGGCTTTAGGCTTGATGGAGAAGGCCATTAAGAACGTCTAATACTGACCCTAGCCGGTTTGGCTCAGTGGATAGAGCATCGGCCTACAAACAGAAGGGTCCTGGGTTCAATTCTAGTTAAGGGCACTTGCCAGGGTTGTTGTCTCAATCTCCAATAGGGGGCATGCAGGAGGCCACCGATCAATGATTCTCTGTCATTGTTGGTGTTCATATCTCTCTTTGCCTCTCCCTTTCTCTCTGAAATCAATATATATATATATATATATATATATATATATATGAACTTGTAATGACTGTAGAAGATGCAGTATAGTTTGATGACACCAAGCTGGCTTCTCAGAATGTCAAGACTCAAGACCTCCCCAGCCTGGAGCCCCACCTCCTTCTGGAATCAATGATAACTCCACTGTCTTTGGAGCATTAAGGCTAATAGGACTTATTCACCTTACTTCCTCAGTCCCAATCAAGTACAACCATTTCTTCATTTAAAAAAAATCCCAGTGATGGCCAGCAAAGTTGAAGTCTTCAACCTCGGGTCTTCCTCCAGTAACTTCATAGAAGTCTCTCCTCCACAGAAATCCAAACGATTGCACCCTGAACTTGAATAACAATAGTTCTTGTATTAGCCACTAACAATTGTTGATCACTGATTAGTGCCAGGCTCCTAGACTCCTTGAAATGATTGTCTCCACTTCAGAAAGATGGAGTCCCTGAGCCAAGCTCACCCAGCACCCATTGAAGTAGATGAGTCAGGGTTGTGACCCAAGCCACCATCTCAGGAGCTCATGCTCTTACCCACTGTGTGACACTCAAGTGAAGTCAAGAATACATTTGGTTTGCCATTTGGAGCTGCAGAGAAGCAAATATATGTTCCGTACCTATATGTGCCAGGCACTGTCCCAGGCGCCAGACAAGGTCTCTGCTCTCGTGAAGTTATACTTTAGTAGGGGAGATAGGTAATAACCAAACAAACACATGCAGAGCTGCAAGTGTGCACACCTATAGCTACAAATATAAACACCCTGAACTAGTTCTGCCCTGGGTCAATGACCTCCGAGGCAGAGTGCTGACAGACATGGGAGAGTGGGGAGGGAATTCCCAGGAAGGAGAGAGAAGGAAGTGGGGGCTATTGAGAGAGCATGTACAATAATCCTTTCTCACGCACACGATTCACATTTAGCTGAACGAGCAGTGTTCAGAGCATCTCCACACCCCTTTGCTGATTGTATTTTCTCCCAAGGAGTCCTTTGTGAATTGCTAACAAACCTGTCTTACTGAGCTTCCAACTTCCACTCTTCTCTACCCCTTTCTCCCTCCTTGGGATGGCACCTCAGCCATGTCCTGTTTAGTTTTCTCTCTTATTCGAGAAAAGCTCCTTATGTCCTCTCTATCTGGGGTTAAAGATGAAGGAGCTAGCTGTTCATACATCTTTTAATTCATTCATTCATTCATTCATTCATTCAGCCAGCCAGTCCATCAATAAACATTTTGAGCACCTCCAACGTGCCAGGCACTGTGCTAGATACTGGAGCCAAGAGGGTGAGGGGACAGGTAAGCCTGCCCTCACAGCCCTGGTTCCAGTGGCCAGAATGGAAGTACAGCCAGAAAGTTCAGAGCATGAGTGAAGTGAGCGAGATGTATTGCCTATCAGCGTGAAGGCCCACCTTCGATGGGGTGGGGGCCAGGGAAGGCCTGGGAAGTGACATTAGGCTGTGACCTGCAGAAATCAGTCAGAGGGGACTGGCAGGTGGTAGAGGGAGGGCAGAGTGAGCACACGTGTTCAGAGGTGGGGAAGGGCTTGGGGTGCACAGGGGGGCCACAAAGAGGATGGGGGTGCAGTGGAGGAGTGAGGAGGAGAGTGGGAGATGGGGCTCCAGGTCCTGGCTCCCCACCGTGTGACCACCCAACAGCACCCAGCTCCCAAGCAGGAATGCGGGGAAGCCGGGGGACTAGGCGAGGAGGCGGCCAGAGCACAACAGCGCTGTGAGCAAGTGGGCCAGGCAGGTTCCGAGGCCGCCCACAGCCCTCGCTGGGGCCTCTCAGTGCCTCCTGGTGGGGGCCGGTTTTTAGACACTTCCCAAACATCCACTTCATTTTTTAAATAACATTTTTGAGGTTTTTTTTTGTGTGTGTGTGTGTGTTTTTTTTTTTCCTGATTGCAAAGGGTGTATAAACTGACATGCTTTGATGTTTTTTCATTAGAAAAAAAAACTTCTTAGTACAAAAGCCAGCCTTATTATTTGTTAACAACAGAAAATACAGTGTGTGTTTTTTAAACGGCAAAGTGGAAACACCCACCGTGCCAGCAAGGAACACGGTCTCCCAGCTTTTTCTTAGCCACGCAGGGCGAGTGGGAGGAAAGAGGCTCTCATGTCCAGAAAGCAGCCGCCGTGACCCTAAGATCCGGCCCCTCTCAGCCTCGGGCTGGCCCCCCTGGAAGCGGGGCCGGTGACAGGGCGGTGCCTCCTGGGCGGACAGCCGCTTCCCTCCGCCCTGCCCTGGGACCTGGCCGGGGAAGAGCTGACCTCCGCCTCCTTCCTGCTCCCTAGCCGTCAAGGACTTCGTGATCGTCCCCCTGCACACCACCCCCGAGGCCTCCGTGAAAGAGATCGATGAGCTGGCCGATGTCTACAGGGATGTGAAACGCCGGTGGAAGACGGAGGTGAGACCCTCCTGTGTGCTGCATTCCCCTCTGGCAGGGGCGGGGTCTGGTCCAGGGGAGGGATGAGTGACTCCCCGGAGGGTGAGGGGCTCAGGGCCCGTGCAGACCACCCCTTCGGGGCCCCCATGTGGGTCCTTCCTCAGCCCTAGATGTCCTTCTGGCTCCATCTGCCTGGGTGCCGCCCGCGTGGGTCTTGGGGCTCACACCTGCTCCCACACACCCGCTCCCCCCACACCCGCTCCCCCATACCCGCTCCCCCACACCCGCTTCCCTCACACCTCTCCCCTCACACCTGCTCCCCTCACACCCGCTCCCCTCACACCTGCTCCCTCACACCCCCCTCCTCATACCTGCTCCCTCACACCTCTCCCCTCACACCCACTCCCCTCACACCTGCTCCCCTCACACCCGCTCCCCTCACACCCGCTCCCCTCACACCCGCTTCCCTCACACCTCTCCCCTCACACCCACTCCCCTCACACCTGCTCCCCTCACAGCCGCTCCCCTCACACCCGCTCCCCTCACACCCGCTTCCCTCACACCTCTCCCCTCACACCTGCTCCCCTCACACCTCTCCCCTCACACCCACTCCCCTCACACCCGCTCCCCTCACACCTGCTCCCTCACACCCCCCTCCTCATACCCGCTCCCTCACACCTCTCCCCTCACACCCGCTCCCCCCCACACCCGCTCCCCCCCACACCTGCTCCCCTCACACCCGCTCCCCTCACACCTGCTCCCTCACACCCCCCTCCTCATACCTGCTCCCTCACACCTCTCCCCTCACACCCACTCCCCTCACACCCGCTCCCCTCACACCCGCTCCCCTCACACCCGCTTCCCTCACACCTCTCCCCTCACACCCACTCCCCTCACACCTGCTCCCCTCACAGCCGCTCCCCTCACACCCGCTCCCCTCACACCCGCTTCCCTCACACCTCTCCCCTCACACCTGCTCCCCTCACACCTCTCCCCTCACACCCACTCCCCTCACACCCGCTCCCCTCACACCTGCTCCCTCACACCCCCCTCCTCATACCCGCTCCCTCACACCTCTCCCCTCACACCCGCTCCCCCCCACACCCGCTCCCCCCCACACCTGCTCCCCTCACACCCGCTCCCCTCACACCTGCTCCCCTCACACCCGCTCCCCTCACACCCGCTCCCCTCACACCCGCTCCCCTCACACCCGCTCCCCCCCACACCCACTCCCCTCACACCCGCTCCCCTCACACCCGCTCCCCTCACACCCGCTCCCCTCACACCTCTCCCCTCACACCCGCTCCCCTCACACCCGCTCCCCTCACACCCGCTCCCCTCACACCCGCTCCCCTCACACCTCTCCCCTCACACCCGCTCCCCTCACACCCGCTCCCCTCACACCCGCTCCCCTCACACCCGCTCCCCCCACACCCGCTCCCCCCACACCCGCTCCCCTCACACCCGCTCCCCTCACACCCGCTCCCCTCACACCCGCTCCCCTCACACCCGCTCCCCTCACACCTCTCCCCTCACACCCACTCCCCTCACACCTCTCCCCTCACACCCGCTCCCCCCCACACCCGCTCCCCCCCACACCCGCTCCCCCCACACCCGCTCCCCTCACACCCGCTCCCCTCACACCCGCTCCCCTCACACCCGCTCCCCTCACACCTCTCCCCTCACACCCGCTCCCCTCACACCCGCTCCCCTCACACCCGCTCCCCTCACACCTCTCCCCTCACACCTCTCCCCTCACACCCGCTCCCCTCACACCCGCTCCCCCCACACCCGCTCCCCTCACACCCGCTCCCCTCACACCGCTCCCCTCACACCTCTCCCCTCACACCTCTCCCCTCACACCTCTCCCCTCACACCTCTCCCCTCACACCTCTCCCCTCACACCCGCTCCCCTCACACCTCTCCCCTCACACCCGCTCCCCTCACACCCGCTCCCCTCACACCTCTCCCCTCACACCTCTCCCCTCACACCCGCTCCCCTCACACCCGCTCCCCTCACACCCGCTCCCCTCACACCCGCTCCCCTCACACCTCTCCCCTCACACCTCTCCCCTCACACCCGCTCCCCTCACACCCGCTCCCCTCACACCCGCTCCCCTCACACCTGCTCCCCTCACACCTGCTCCCCTCACACCCGCTCCCCTCACACCCGCTCCCCTCACACCCGCTCCCCTCACACCTCTCCCCTCACACCTCTCCCCTCACACCCGCTTCCCTCACACCTCTCCCCTCACACCCGCTCCCCTCACACCTCTCCCCTCACACCTCTCCCCTCACACCTCTCCCCTCACACCGCTCCCCTCACACCGCTCCCCTCACACCGCTCCCCTCACACCGCTCACCTCACACCTCTCCCCTCACACCGCTCCCCTCACACCTCTCCCCTCACACCTCTCCCCTCACACCCGCTCCCCTCACACCTCTCTCCTCACACCTCTCCCCTCACACCGCTCCCCTCACACCGCTCCCCTCACACCTCTCCCCTCACACCTCTCCCCTCACACCGCTCCCCTCACACCGCTCCCCTCACACCGCTCCCCTCACACCTCTCCCCTCACAAAGGCTGTGAATGCTCAGGGAGGGACCAGCTGGTGCTGGCCCAGTGCTGTGGCTGGACAGGGACGAGTGTACAGCATCGTCCCAGTGACCCCACCAGGTCGCTATTTTTACCATCCTCACTTTGCAGGTGAGAACAGTGACACACAGAGGTCCGAAGTCTTCCAGGTGCAAGTGACAGGATCTCAAACTGGCAGAAGCCACTTCTTGGTTCTTGTAACTATATAAGATGTCCAGGAGTGGCTCAGGCACAGCTGGTCCAGGGCTCCGGCAGAGGAACCAGAGCTTGGCTTGTCTCTGTCCACCTTGGCCCCCCCTTCCTCTGGGGGGGCCTCCAGCTCAGGCTGGGTCCCCTCTGAGACGGCAAAACAGCCACCAGCAGCTTCTAGACCAAATGGCAAATGTCCTCTCCCACACTGTAGCAAATACCCGGGAGGGAGTCTTATTGGCTCTGATTGGGTCACATGTCCACCCCTGAGCCCATCACTGTGACCAGGGGCTGAGAGGCTCTCACCGGCCAAATCTGTGTCAGCTCCACCCCGACCTCATGGACTGAGGGGAGGAGGGCTGCCATTCTCACAGCAGGACCATACACCTACCCCGTTGGCCTCAATGATTTCCTCACCTGGGAAACCGGGATGCCACCCCTGTGGCTGTGAGGTCTGGGGAAGAGCTTGGCAACCATGGAAGTGCTCGAGGGGGCTCTTCTTCATTCTCCTTTCCTCCTGTCGGATGTGACTCTATTGCTCCCATCCTCCTCCTCCTCCTGTCCTCCTCCTCCTCCCGTCCTCCTCCTCATTTGCTAGAAGTGCAAATGAGTCAGGTGTGGCCCAGCGCTGGGCATGGAGAACACAGGGGTGTCTTCCATTGCTTCCTTGTAAAGAGCAGGTCAAGAGAAAGACTCACTCATTCAACAAGAATGAATTGAGCATCTGTGAAGTGTTGGGTACTGGCCCCAAAATGAACAAGAGGAGAAATTCGTGAGGCAGATTGGGGTTCAGTTCTTGGTTTCACCCCTTGAACCTCCAGCTGAGTGGTGTAGAGCAGGCCCTCTATCCTGATTCCACAGGAGCTAAAGGTCCTTCTACCTCCGAGTGTTTGTGAGGTTGAAACGAAACTTCACAAAACACTTAATGCTGGATTTGGCATGCAGAGAACGCTCCGTGAACGTGCCTTTATTAATAGAAGCTGGCAGGCACTAGGGTTAAGGATGACATCCTGTCCTCAACTGTGCCCCTCAGTCACAGGGAAAACCGTGATCGGAGGTCAAAATAAGACGTGCTTGAAGAAAACTCCAAAGTCAGCAGCAGCCCCGAACAATGGCCCAGACAAGGAAATCTGGCACTTCCTCAGGATGGGGGAAGCTTGAATCCTGTCCCATGAGCCCTCCACGGAAAAGCACACCCCAGATAGCGTGTTCCTGTTGGCGGCCTGAGGCTCTTCTCACTTCCCCCATAGACAAGATCGCCACGGGAATCAATTCCCAACTCCAGGACAACAGCAGGGAGAGGGCTGTGCCCAGGCTGTCAGATACACTGCCCGCCTTCATCTTTCCTGCTGGGGAACAAAGGGCGTTGCTTCATTCATATGTTGGAGCCCGAGAGAAAAGATGCGAGGGAATCAATTAGCAGCCTGCTCTCACCACCCACCTCGCCCCGCATGGATTATACAGACAGGGTGACTCAGAGCAGGAGGGAGCAGCTGCAGCAAACACGCCCTCCCTGTTAAGAACACCCTCCCTTGTACACACCTGCCTGTCACACACTCATCAAAACTGTGACTCAACTTCATTTATACATATATATTAATGACAATCCATTATTTGTGATCTCATGGGGACCAGGGACCCAGCCGCAGCCTGGCTCGGTGGTTCCGGCTCCTGCCTTGTCTGGGGCGGCCCTGTCAGACATCAGCTGGGATTTCAGTCTCGGAGGCTGGGTCAGGGCTGCACGAGTCACTCCACGCTGGCTCACTTGCATGGTTAGCAGACTGGGTGCTCCCTGGAGACCTCAGCCCTCTCCCTGTGGGTCTCTCCGTGAGGGCTGACCTCCCACAATGGTGTCTGGATCCTAACGATGGGCGTCCTGGGCTCCTGTGTGTGTGTGTGTGGGGGGGGGGGTGGGTGGGGATGGGGGGGTGCCCTTTCCACACTTTCCCGCTCCCTCCTCCCTCTGGGCGTACGGTCCCCTTTGTGACTCTGTTTTAAACTGTGGCCTCTTCTTGTAAAAAGCAACAGGAATTCAGGAAGACCCTGTGTGGGTTTGCCAGGGCCGCCATAGCCAAGCACCAAAGACTGGGTGGCTCAAACGGCACAAACATGTCAGGAAGGCTGGAGGATGGAGATCGAGGCGTCAGCAGGTTGGCTCCTCCCGCGGCCTCTCCCTTTCCAATCTTCTCTTTCTGTGCGGACACCGGTCCTACTGGATTAGGGCCCACCCCTATAATCTCATTTTTTACTGAATTGCCTCTTTAAAGGTCCTCTCTCCAAATAGGTCACCTGCTAAGATCCTGGGCTTAGGACTTCAAAACTTAAATTTGGGAGAGACACAGTTTATTATCCCGTCATTTCCTGAGCATGAGTGATGGAGTTTGGCAACAAAGCCCACCCGGCGACTGATGCCCCGCCCACACCATGTCTTTCAGAACTTCATCTTCATGGGGGACTTCAATGCCGGCTGCAGCTACGTCCCCAAGAAGGCCTGGAGCAGCATCCGCCTGAGGACCGACAGCCAGTTCGTGTGGCTGATTGGGGATGGAGAGGACACTACTGTCAGGAGCAGCACCGACTGTGCATATGACAGGTGGGAGCCAGCTGCCGAACCGCTAGCCAGGGCGGTGCTTCCTATGCGTTAGGAGAGGCGCCCCCCTCTGGTCAGACGAGGCATTTGGCTTGGAGAGCAGCGGCCCATTTCAGGCCTCTCCACCTAGAGAGGCCCACAAACGGCATGGCTGGGCACCGTAGTTTGGCAGTGGCAGGCCTGGGCTTCCGTGTCAAACGGCTGGGTTCCAACCCTCACTCTACCACTTAAGTTCGTGACTAAGAGCCTTGTGCCTCTATTGTCTCACCTGTACATGGAGATTAGAGGAGTACCTCATTCGTGGACACAGGGTGATAATTAAGGGAAGCAGCACATACAAATCTTATAACACAAAGCCTGCCATATAAGCGCCCAGTGCATTCGTTGCTGTTAATTATTCCATCACAAAGACATGTCCCAGTTTTCTCATCCAGTCCCTCGTCATTAGGCATTAGGATCATGGGTTATCATATTATTCAGGGTCAGTTATTTAAACATTTCTGATTCTTTATGTACTTCATGCATATAGTTATGATTTCCTTAAGGCGAAACTCTAAGACATGAGAGCAGTTAGAGCAAGGAAGTGTTTTCACTTCTAAAGCTTCTGCCACACATCCCTAAATGAAAACGCACGCATTGAAATTACTGCACGCCCTTGTACGTGTGAAATCTCCCTGGGGCTGTTCCGTCAGCGTTCACCTTTGCTCCTTAAGGCGGAGGGAGGCGGTGAGAGTGCCTGCAGCCTGTGGATGCTCATGGCCCGCCTCCCATAGCAGAGACCGCAGGCAGGGAATCCCCTCGGAGCCCGGGCCCCACGCTGGCTTCCGTTCCCAGGGCCTAGCCTGCCACAGAGAAAGCGTGCGATGGCCACCTGCGAGTCCGAGATTGTTCTCACTTCTCCCGTTTTGAGGTCTGGCTTTCGTTTCCACCCCATGACCTCCTTGGTTCCTCTGGGAGCTCTCAGGGCTGGTGTGTCCAGCGCAGAAGTTGTCACCCCCGCCTTGGAAGGCGGAAGCAGCCCTCTAAGGGGGGGAGCAGAGGCAAGGTGGGAGGCCCCAGGAGACTGAGCTCCCTGCACCTCCCTCCGTTTTGAGGGGCTGCCAGCAGGGGACATGCCAGTTGGGCACACCAAGTCCCTTCTGTGACCCCAATCTTCTCCCAGCAAATGCGAGGGAGGTGATGGGAAATGTTGAAGCAGAAGAATAGACAAGGTCACAGCAGATTAGGGGGTGGGGAACAGGTTACACACGGGTGTTCCCTGGGACCCCAGGGTTACACACATGAATGCCAAAGGATGGCGTGTGATACTTTCCTTTTTATTAAGTTTATTGGGGTGATGCCTGCTAATAAAAGTATGGAGGTTTCAGGTGCATACCACCTGTATACTGTATTGTATGTTCGCCACTCCACGTCAAATCTATGTTTTCCTTAACAGCATGGATCTTTTGTGGTTTCTCAAAAGGCATATAAATGTTTTTGTTTTGGACTCAATGCGAGTCTTTGTTCTGTGTTCAAATATCCTTTGGACACCTCCCCGGCGGGGGCCCGCCTCGGAAGAGCTTAGCAGGACCCGCCGGCCCACCTGTGCATGAACCTACGCGTAGAAGTCAGAAATGGGGAGCCTTCCCTGTGTCCTTTCTGACCCTCGGGCTGGGAAGGGTGGCTTTAGGGAATCTCCAGCTGCCCGTGAAGCCTTTACTTGTGGTGGAGTTCAGAGTTAACCAGGTGATGGCGCTCGCCAGCACAGGACACCAGCCAGCCCCTCGGAGTCGGGGAGCGCTCGGTGGATGGTCGTGAGCCCGCAGCTGGACTCCTCCTGTCAGTCTTCGTCAGTCTGTCGGGGCCACGCAGACCCCAACTGCATCCCCCACTTGGTACCCATTAGCGTCCATGTTTCCAAAACTCAGTTAACTACCATGTACCCATTGGTTTTCTCCATATTTGTCTTTATTTTTTTATTTATTTTATTTATTTTTTTAAATATATTTTATTGATTTTTTTATACAGAGAGGAAGGGAGAGAGATAGAGAGTTAGAAACATCGATGAGAGAGAGTCATTGATCAGCTGCCTCTTGCACACCCCCTACTGGGAATATGCCCACAACCAAGGTACATGCCCTTGACTGGAATCGAACCTGGGACCCTTCAGTCCCCAAGCCGACGCTCTATCCATTGAGCCAAACCAGTCCTGGCCATATTTGTCTTTAAATACATTCATATCTTATTGAAAAAAAATAATAATTTTAAAGGAAATGTCAGAATACCAAGGTAAGAAGCCAGCATCATTTGCCATAAGTCGAAAATAAGTGTACAAATAATTCCAGTGAAAACCGAACCATGCAAATTCTGCCTTAATTCTCCTGCCTCTTTACTGCGTGCAGCCTGCTCTCTCTTGGTCAACATGGAAGCGTAGGGAGTATTGAAGGCAAGCTAGCCCCTTTCTCCATCATCAAATCAGGGAAAGTGAGAAATAACGGCAAAGGGAATGATAATCTTAGAATGCATGGTGCTGCTGTGTATCATATAAAGTCTTCCCTCCCACCACCAGGGCTACCTGTCCACACAGGGTGACACTGTCCTGGTGCCTACAGGGCCCCAGAGGAGCTCATCCTCTTTCCCAGTCTCGGGCACTATCCTGAGGTCACAGGCTAAGCCCAGGGTGGACTCTGAGCACAGCATGGCAGGTCCAGGCTGCTCAGTCAACGTCAGATGTCAAACATGGACCTGCTTTAACCTCAGATGTCAGCGGTGGATTAACAAGACTGTCTTCCCTCCTCTTCCGTAGGATTGTGCTGAGAGGACGAGAGATCGTCAGCTCCGTGGTACCCAAGTCCAGCAGCGTCTTTGACTTCCAGAAAGCGTATGGGTTAACTGAAGAGGAGGTAGGGCTGCCCCCTTGTCTTTCTAAGCCACTGACTGTCCTGGGCAGACGGGTTGGTGTCATCACTGAGGCCACTAGAGACCTAACATTGGGCCATTGGACCTTGAGTCTCAATGCCTGTGGCTCTGTGATTTGAGCACCTGCCTAAGGCTTCTAACTGAGCTGGTCCAGGGTGGACTTAGAGAACCGCATGTCAGGTCCAGGCTGCTCAGCCAACTTCAAATGTCACACGTGGACCTTGGTTTGACCTCTGAAGTTGACTGAGCAGCCTGGTGTAATGCTCAGCAGGGTGCGCTCTGTGGGGTGACGGTGGGCATTCCACCTTCTCTCCCGAAGCCTGAATTTGCTCATCACGAATGTAAGAGTGCCTCCTCATTCTCAAGTGCGTCTCCCCTTCCTCCTCACAGGCCCTGGAGGTCAGTGACCACTTTCCAGTTGAATTCAAACTACAACCTTCAAAGGTCTCCACCAGCAGGAAAAGATCTTTCTCTTCCCGGAAGAGAACCAGGGGCCGCCGCTCCTAGATGCCAGGGCACCGCTTTATGAACCGCTTCTCGCCTCTAAACAAACAGCTCTCACAGTACCAACTGCTCCCTGCGGCCAGGAAACAAGACTGGCCCCGCTGCCCTCATTGTCCAACTTGGATTTAATCCAACTTGACCCGAACTGAGAGGAGACCCTTCCATTATCCCCGTGGCTGGTGCCTCCCCTGAACTGCCCAGGAGGAAGCGGGGCTTGTGCAGCCAAAAAGAGGGTTTTCACACCCTGAACCCGAGTCCTGCTGCCAGCTCGGCCGCTGCCCAGCCTGGCCCCGGAGAAGCGGCCGCAGGAGGAAGAAGATCCGTTTCCAGCCTCACGAGGGACCCTGTGCCACCAGAAATGATCAGAAATGCCTAGGCCCCCACGGCACCCCAGGATTCGGGCAGTTCGCTGTTTGGGGGATCTGGCCCCTTGTCTGAGGTCGGCCACCATCACATCTCACCGGGATGGAGGATGAAGGCTTCTCCCTCCTGACCTTCCTGCCTCTGAATCGTCCTCCAACTCAGCCAGCCCCGGGACCGCCAGTGTCCTCCTTTGAAATGTCATTCTGACCACAGGCTACCCTTGTTCTCCTCCCTCCCCCCCCCCCCCCAATTTGGAGAGAGCGCAGAGGGTCTGGACACCGCGAAGGTTTCTATATCGGGGTGTCATGTCAGACTCTCCCCTTCGTCCCACCTGGCCGCCTCTTCCCTGTGCCCGCGTGCCCTGTCCCATCCTAGCGCCGGGGCAAGGGGCCCGGCCCCATGTCGGCTGCATCCCCCGGTCACATTCACCGCATTGCATTGGCACCCAGGCCACTGCTGGCGCTCCGTGGGGGTCCAGTGGATCAGAGGCCCAGGTGACCGGCAGAGACGCGAGGATTTCATCCCGTTTCTCTAGCCGAAGAGCTGCAGAGGCCCCAGCGGCAGGGCACAGGCGACCTGCGTCCTGACCGGCGGCAGCCCTTGTTGGCTTTGCTGTTTTCCTCACATCGCTTCCTGGTTCAGGCAGCACAGGACATGGCTGCCTGCACGGGCAGCACCAGAGGAAACTCAGGCACAAAGGGTCTTGCCCCCATCCCTCCACCCCCACTCCCTGTCTCCGAAGCAACCCCTCTTCCCAGCGATGCATTCTGCCAGCCTGTACACAATGAGCACATGTGTAACCTTGGAAAATACAGAGAATGCACACTATTGGCACGGTCCCACTCTGCTTATTTCCCCGAACGTATTAGGGACGATGCGGCTTTTCGTATAAGAAAATGGACCACAAGCTTGGTTTTTGAAATTAGGTAACATCCGAGGGAATGAAATCAAAAGGCTCTGCTTACGCGGGGAAAACCGTTTCTCCAAACGTGCGACTAACCTCAGAGGCTTTGCAGGCGCGGGCAGGGGGGTGGCGAGGCTGCCAGGCTTCTGTCGCCCCCTCCTCTGAGCGGGGCCGCCCCAGAACACGTCCAGTGTCCGAGGTCCAAACGGTCAGGCCGGCACTTCACAAACGAGCTCAAGAGCGTCCTTGTGCCCACGGGCCAGCGTCATGGCTGGGAAGGGAGTCCTGTGCTGGTGGATGTGATGGTGGGGGGGCAGGGAAAGCAGACCAGACCCTAAGAGAGGGTGCCCGAGGCCCTGACCTGGCCCCACCATCCTGCGGCCTCCTCGGTGACCAGCCATCCATCCCTCTGTCCCTGTGTCCCTGCACAGAGCAGGTTACAGGAGCCACAGCACCTGCCAGCTCTCAGTCCGGGCAAACTGCTGGGCACGGGGCGGGGGGCGGGGGAGGGGGCCACAGAGTGGAGTTTCTCACTGGCCACAGCCTGAAGCAGCTGCAGACTCTCCCCTCATCCGCCCGTTGCTCTGGGTCACCTGCCTGGACGGGTTCCCGTGGCCCTTTGGGGGGCCCGCCTGGTCCTAGGCCCTCTCTCAGCGTCAGCTTGGTTTGGAGGGTTTGAAACTACGCGCCTGTTGCCATGGGAGCTCCCAGCCCCGCCCCCAGCCTGTCTCAGGAGGCCTGCACCTGCCTAGGAGGGTCTGCACCTGCCCGGGAGCCTTAACAAGCCCCCATGGCCGCAGGCCAGACTTTCTTTCCTGAGTTGTTTACCGAGGACCAGATTCTAAATGCACTCTGAGGGCAAGAAGAGG
Source organism: Pipistrellus hanaki (assembly GCF_964339955.1). Taxonomy (NCBI): domain Eukaryota; kingdom Metazoa; phylum Chordata; class Mammalia; order Chiroptera; family Vespertilionidae; genus Pipistrellus; species Pipistrellus hanaki. Next base: position 18,764,873 of record NC_140515.1, read on the forward strand.
CCCAGCAGGTGGAGGCCAGCTCACTTTGCAGCCATCCCGGCCGCGGGACATGGAGCAGGCCACTTACCTTCCGTGTCCTTGGCCCCAGTGGGGTTAACAGAGAGCCAGCCTCACGGGTGACGTTTAGATAAGATAACGCAGGTAGAACGCCAGGAGCCTGACACCGAGTCAGCCCTCCGCAGGTGGAGGCTGCTTTTCATGAGCAGGACTTGCTCCGGGGAAGGCTGGGCCGCTTTGAGTTTGGAGGCATGTGGCTCTCGTTGAATGACTGGGAATGAGTTTTCCCCACCCACTTCATCACTCAGCTCAGCAAGCATTTGGGCAAGTGAGCCCCGAGAAATGGAGACGCCCCTACTTCCAGTCCTTGTTATTTTCTCTTCCTCATCAGCACCCCTTTCCTGCCTCCCCGCCCGCGCCCTTCACCGTCCCTGTGGGGATGGGGTGAGGGTGAAGGAGCAGCTCCTGTAAGTGAAGACAGCTCCACACCAGGAGAGGAAGTGCCACCCGCATCCCTCTCCCCAGCCAGGTGGGTGTGGGGGAGGGCAGAGCCACGGCAGGGGGTCACACCTGCACCGCTGCCGAGTGCCCCCCTCAGAGCTGCCACCGGATGGCCCCGAAGGCAGAGGTCAGAGTCTTGGCCACAGTCACATCTTGAAGGAGAGGGGGTCACCCTGGGCCTCAGGCCCCGGGCCCCAGCAGCTCCAAACCTTAGAAATTGGAGAAGCTACTGAAATAAAGGGACACTAAGAGAATTTCAAGGAAACAAGGACGTGTGTGCACACACACACACACACACACACACACACCTTTCCCAGGGTCGGCCCAGCTGGCACGTATCCCCCAGGGACCCAGGTTCGGGCTGATTGGAGCAAGCCCAGGTTCCTGCCTCTGTGGGTTCCCTGATGGCAGGAGGAAATGTATTGGTCATTTGTAAACACTCCTCCTGACCCTCTCTGCTTCAGGAAACTCTATTTCTCTTATCAAATACCCTGGGTGTTCCATTTCATTTTCCTGACTTATTTATTTTGAGATTTCTGCTTGAGAATTTTTAAAATATATATATATATTATTGATTTTTTTACAGAAAGGAAGGGAGAGGGATAGAGAGCCAGAAACATCGATGAGAGAGAAACATCGACCAGCCACCTTCTGCACACCTCCCACCGGAATCGAACCTTTGAGCCAAACCGGTTTCGGCATGCTTGAGAATTTTTAATAGTTTCATAGAAGCTAGAGCTGAAAATATCTTTGAAGATGGTAATAATGATAATAGTAACAACTGCCATTTGCCAAGGCTTGCTCTGTGCCAGGCTGTGTTCTAAGAAGGCACAGCGGTATACACTCTCACAAAACTCCAACCACAGCACTGAAAAGGTGGGGTTAGTTGTCTCCATTTTATGGCTGGGGAAACTGAGGCCCAGAGAAGGCAAACAACTTGCCCACTGTCACACAGCTGGTGAGTGGAGCCCAGGTGACTCCCCTATGAGGCATCGTAGGTGTAGGATCTAGGGCCCATGAGACTTTTAGGGCCAAGAAAGAGGTTTGATTTCTTTGAGAATAAGAAGGAAAAAAAAATAAAACTTTAGGTTGAAGAAAAATAGTATTAATATATTTTATTTTAATTAATGTAGTTGTAAAATAGGATTCATTTTTTAATATTGTTTTTAGAGAGAGAGGAAGGTAGAGGGATAGAGAGAGAGAGAAACACTGATGAGAGAGAAACACCGATCGGCTGACTCCTGCATCTTCCCTAATGGGGATCACGCCTGAAACCCAGGCACTCGGGGACCTCTTGGTTCATGGATCAACACTCCACCACTAAGCCGCACCAGCTCCATGTGAAAAATAGCTCTGATTATCTTTTTTAATATAAGAAGGGATTCATGAAGTCAAAGGTGCCTGAGACCCACAAAAACCATAATGTGGCCCAAGTGCAGGCAGGAGTCAGATCAGGTCATCCTGCCTCCAAAGCGCCCCTTTTCACGGTCCAGTATCAGCCCATGTCACAGCCGAGGACATGGAAGTCCAAGGCTACCCGGCAGAGAGGAGACCGAGCCCAGCAGAGAATGCTGGTTCCCCGGTCCAACCACCATGGCCGGCAGGCAGACAGCACCACCTGGTGGTATTTTGGGTAACTGCCCTTTAGTGAAAGGATGAGCCTAGAGCGGGTTCAGGTTCAAACACCCGCTGAAAGCAGCTGCCAGCCAGTCTGCCCTTGGGCTTCCCTCTCAGAAAACCAAGCAAAGGAGCCACAGGCTCTGGTTAGGTTATCACCGGAGTTCACACATCACCCCTATGCGCGCGCATGGGCGCACACACACGCACACATGCACACAGTCACACTCATACACACTCTCTCTCAAACACACACACACACACACATACATGCACACACACACGCACACAGTCACACTCATACACACACACACTCACACACATGCACATGCACACACACACACAGTCACACTCACACACACACACACAAACATATGCACACAGTCACACTCACACACAGACACACACACACACACACACACACACACACACACACACACACACATACTTCTCCCCGGGTAAACAAAATATCCCTCAGAGTTTTCAAAGTGCTTAGATCCAATAGGGATCCCACATGAGCCAATTTATAATTTTCTAGTAGTTCCATTAAAATAAAGAAACCACACACACACACAAAAAAAGTAACATTAATTTTAATAATATATTTCATTTAAACTCGAGTTCAGCCAACTACTACTATGGCCAAAGCTAGCCCACCACCAGTTTTTTTTAAATAAACTTTTATCGGAACTTGGTTAAGCTCTGTCCACACTGCTTTTTGCACTACCACGGCAGCGCTGAGCGGTTTTGCAGTTCAGACCGGATGCCCACACAGCTGAGCACACCGCCCTGGCCGGTGTGGCCCCGTTGTGGGAGCGCCGTCCTGTGCTCCGAGGGGGTGGGTCTGACTGGGTTGGGGTTGACCCTGTGGCGGCCCAGGCTGGGGATGTGGTTGGGGCTCCGTGAGGAGCTGCAGTGAGTCCCGGGGCAGATGTGAGTCCTGGGGTAGCACTAGCCATCGTGCTCGGCAGGGACGGGCTGCCAGCCCGGGGAGGGCAGGGGGCGCAGCATCTCCCCGCCGCGGGGTCCAGCTGGACGAGGGCACAGAAAGGAGCCACTTCAGAACCCCGTGGAGTTCACATTAGCTGGTCTGTTCGCTGAGGAAAAGAGAAGACGCCGTTTTTGCTCTGAAAGGTGGTTGCGATGGACTGGCACTTGGCATGTATCGAAGTCCTGGAGTTTTTCACAACATCCCCTGGAACACAGAGAGGCCCGGCTGAGCTGGGCGCCGCGCCTCCGGCCAGCCCCCGCCCAGCCCGAAGGCCCCAGGGCCGGCAGGCACCCTCTGCTGCCACTGCCCTGGGGCTGAGGTCAGTCCTCTGTGCAGCTCACAGCCGCCGCCGCCTCTCCCAGGACCCCGCTCCTCCCGAGGACCAACGGGCACGCCTGGCCCAGCATGGCCACCTGGAGACCCTGCTTTGGCTCAAGTGCCAGGATTGCCTGATGGACGGCTTGCAGGCCATCCCAATTGTTACCTACTTTATCCCCATCCCTTCCCCACACTCACTCACCCCTCATCACATTGCTCCCCAGTCTAGGGGCACCCCACTGGCCAATGCTCCATGGTGAGCACCTCCAGGATCTGCCCAAGGCTGGACTACCCCCCCCCCAATGCCCATAGGCTGCAAAACCTGTCTGTTTAAATAATAATAATAATAATAATAATAATAATAATAATATCATAATGATAATATCTCATCAATGTTTCTATCTCTCTATCCCTCTACCTTCCTCTCTCTCTAAAAACAATATTAAAAACGAATTATATTTTACAACTACATTAATTTGTTGAGCACTTACCTTGTGCCAGGCACTTGACTGCTGCTTTCTCTGTGTACAGGGCACTGGGGCTGACCCCGCTGGGGCCCTGGGTTCAATGCCTTTAACCCCCGTTTCCCAGGCTCTTTGCTCCCCCTGGTGACACAGCTCTGTCTGTCACTGTGTGGGGAGGCTGGTGAAGGGGTCGGCAGAGGGTCTGTCATCTGGCCCCCATCTGGCCCCTGCACTGGCTGGGCTACTCACCGTTAGGGCCACGAGGCCAGAGCTTACCCGAGGTTTCTGAGCAACTGTGAGCTTAAGCCCAACCCCTGTGGAGGCAAGCCTCCTGTCTGCCCTGAGCCCAGCATGGCCCTGGCACCCAGGGGGCTCCAGAGTCAGATCAGCTTCCCGGCTCCCATGTCGGGGTCACGGGAAGCCCAGGTGCATTTGCCTTTCAGATAAAGAAGTGATCTTCAGGTCAGTAGCCCATGCAGTATTTGGAACATACCTGTGCTAAGAAATTGTTCTCCTGAAACTCTGACTGACTGGGCAGCCTGTGTTTAATTTGCTCCATCTGGTGGCTGCAGGCCTGGCAGCGGCCTAAGAGGCAGGGGCAAGGATGGTGGGCCAGGCAGGAGGGGGAACGGGGAGGACCCGTAGGGCCCTACAGGGAGACTCGCTCCGTGGGTGCAGGGTGGCGGGCTGTGTTCAGAGGAGCCAGATGGGAGATAGGACTCAGGACACTGTTCAAACACACCGTCCCCAGCAGGCCTTCCTGACCTCCCTGTCTACCATAGCTCCTCCGCCTCCTTCGCCTTCTCCTGGTTTCTCTCTTTTTATAGCCCGACTCTCATGCATGGTCCACGGACCTGCAGCATCAGCGCCACTGGGGAGCTATTCAGAAATGCAGAATCTCATCCATCCAGTCCTTGCCTGCTAGATAAGAACCTGCGTTTTAACAAGATTAAAAAGCTCTGCTCTGTAGTAGGGACACATCTGTTGCCGGGACCCTGTCTTGTTGTCTGCAGTGGTCAAGGGACAAAAAGTCCTGGCACATAGCAGGTGCTCAGGAATGAATGAATGAATGAATGAATGAATGAACGAACCAGAATTCAAACCCAGACATCCTAATTTCAAACTATGACACTCTTCTGAGCACTTGTGGCAGGGCTGGGATTCCGAACGAGATCACGTGTTCAAAGAATGAATGTCTGTCCTACCCACCTCCTGGGGCTTTTGTGAAGATAATTCCTGTTCACTGTGTTTCCTACCTGATTTCCCCAAAACTCTCTGACGCAGGAAGGCAAATGCTGTGTTATTCCCATTTTTCAGATGTGGAAACTGAGGCCTGAGAAAGTCCAGATTCTTGCTGGAGCTCACACAGCTTGGAAGCGGTATTATAGCCAAGACTTGAACTCACACTTCCTGATTCCAACGGAGCCCTCCTTCCCTAGGTTATATATTTATTCATTTGATCACGCGTTCCAATGTCACTGAGTACCAGCCCCAAGCTGGGAGCTGGGAGCTGCGAGGGCATTAACACAGTTCCCTACGAAGTCCTCACTAGACCAGATGCCTATTCAAGCAATGGTGACACAGCGGGCCCGGGGCGTTTGCAGACTCAAAAGGCTGCCTGGAGAACTCTCAGAAGGCTTCCCAGAGGTGGTGACATAAGAGAGTTTTCCGGCAGAGGGAGGGGCAGGAGGAACATTACAGACAGACACAGCAAAGGCCTGGGTGAGAGAGGGTGCCTGCCGCCCAGAGAGAGGGAGCCAGGAGGCTGAGCTGGAGAGTGAGGGGGGATGAAGCCCGAGGCTGGGGAGGGGCAGGGGGAGGGCAGGCTGCCTGCAGAGGCCTGGGATGGCAAGAGGTGGTGGCCCTTTCCTTACCCAGGTGCCAGCCGTACTCCCAGGAGGACAAGATGGGGTACTGAAACTTGTCCGCGGGCTTCTGCCGGCTCCGCTCCCGGAGGTACGAGGCCCGGCCCTGGCCGTCGTGGGAGACGCCGTGGAAGAGCAGCTGCAGGGTGTGCAGAGGCACCGGCCTCATTTCTAAGGTCTCCGGTGTGGTCTGGCCTGCGGGCGCCCGCGCTGCTCTTTGGGCCTCCTGGTCTCCCACTCCCCCGGGCGGCTGGGCTCCGACCCCCTCCGTCTCTGGCAGTCCGGTCCTCCCGGTCCTTCCGTCAGGGGAGCCGGGGGCAGGCAGGGACGCCCCTCCCAGCGCTGGGTGGAAGATGGCCTGCTGCTGGGGCCGCTTCCCGGGCCGGGACCTCTCCTTGGCGTACTTGTGGCCATGGGTGACCTTCCAGGTGGCGCGGGCGACAGTCTCCTTCCTGATGCGCTCCTTCCAGCAGGCTTGGCCCTGGGCGGTGAGCAGGTCCTTCATGCCAGGGAGGGGGATGGCAGGGAGGTCGGAAACATTCTGCCCACGGTTCTCTGGCCTGTGTTTGCACTGTTGGTGTCTTGTCTCCAAGGATACGTGCAGCCAATGAGGGCTGGGTTGCTAAGGTCCTGCCGGAGGGGAGGGGCTGAGGGCCGTTTAGGCTGTAGGAGAGACCGGGCTGGAAAAGGGAGGGAAGCCACCACCACCCGCCCAGGTGCTTGCCCCGGAGGGATTCAGGGCCCAGGGGCCTTGGGGAGATGCAGGGGGGGCCATGGCCTCGATTCCATTTAGCAAACCTCAGTGTACACCTGCTGTCCACCAGGCATCCAAGGGCGTCCAAACAGAGGCCCGGTCTCCTCCTAAAGGATGCTCTGGACACGGGGCTGGGGCTGGCGGTTGCCATGGCAACTCTGGATGCCAACTCCTAGACACAGCTCTGCCATTCGACAGCTGCGTGGCCTCGTCGGCACATCCAGATGATCGTGGAAAGCACCCTTAGCATTGAGAGGATGGCATTAGGCCAGCGTGTCACAGCGTGGGCAGGGCCTGACACAGAGCAGCCCTCCATGCCTGTCAGCGGCTGTCTAGCAGGTACCTGCCTGGCGCCCGCTGTGCCGCATATGCTTTAAGTCGTCCCTCGATTATGGGGCTTTCAGAATCTCCTTTTCAGATGGGGAAATGGAGGCTGAGGGCGAGGATGTGCATGCTCCAGGGCATGTGGTTGGTCTGTGGTGGTACCTTCGTGCCAGGCCCTGAGCTGGGGTTTTCCTGAGGGATTTCACTGAATCCTCACAGCGACTCGCTGCCAGGCCTCTTAACTCACTTTTCCAGATGAGGAAACTGAGCTCAGTGACATTAAATGCTCACTCTGGGATTGGCTCCAAAACCCATGTCATGTATTCCAAACACAAAACTCTACCATGGAGTGTGGCAAGCACCACGAGAGAGGCACAGGCAGGGCAGGGCAGAGGAGGCCCACCAGGACTCTGCAGCACCTGCTCCCTCCCCCTGAAAGCCAGGGAGGAGGTAACACTCACCTTTTCACTCTGCAGGTTGAGCTCTCATCTGTTCCTTCAACAAACATTCCTTTGCTTTTGAGCCTGTGGCAGGCACAGAGCCAAGCACCAAAGGTAAATGAGGAGGGACCGAGTCCGCAGGCTCCCTGTCCTCAGGCCTTCACAGTCCAGAAGGGCAGAGAGACTCAGAACCGGGTGGGTGGAAGGGGAGGTGGGGAAGGGGAGGTGGTGGTCAGGGTAGGCTTCCTGGAGGAAGCGTCCTTGAGACCTGAACTATGGACAGGAGTGAGCCAGGCAGAGTGGGAGGAGACTTACAGAGCGGGCCTCACCTCTGAAAGGCAGAAAGGACTCAGCTGCACGACTGTCCCCAGTGACAATGAGGGCTCTGAGGAAGTTTGGGAAACCGAGAGCCAGCTGGTTAAACGGGACAACCTGGGTCTGCGTGCCTCCTCTGGAGCATCTCAGTGGACACTAATTAATTGTGCAAACACCGTTGTAATCCAGGCTTTAAAAATCCGGCCATGAGCACCCTTCTTTGCAGACAGAGGGCCTTCTGTGTGCCAGGAGCTGCGAGTGAACAAAACCACAAAACGCCTCGCCTTGGGGAGCTGGCTCCTCGGTGCCCGCCTTCCTCTATGCCGCGTGTGTACCTCCGGGGTATATTGCCTGGCACTCGGCAGGTGCTTAGAACAAGGCTCAGGATGAGCTGGGCTTTCACCTTAGCTCGGTGGCAGCTGGGTGGACGGGGAAGGACGGAGGGAGAAAGTCAGTATTGCGGGGCTGAGGGGAGGCAGGACCCGGGGGCAGGGGTCCGACCCCTGAACTCTAGAAGCCTCCCTGACCCAGGCCGCCCCCACCCCCAGGATGGTAAGTCCAGGTGCCAGAGCTCCAGAGGGCAGAAGTGGGTGTCCCTTCCTCTGGGCTTGGGTGACCTTGCGCCTTCCGCCCCAGCGGCTGCCCTCCGTGCAGAAATTTGCATGTCCAAGGTGACCCCTGGCGGTCACCATGGCAACGACTGCCCACCAGGCGGACAACCAGACAGAGCAGGCAGGGGTCCACCGGTCCCCTGCAGGATGGCCAGGCTCCCCAGGAGGGGAGGGAGTGGGGGGAGCAGAGAAGCGCCCCCAAAGTGCTGCCTTCCAACGGGCACAAGGAGAGCCCACGGCCCCCAGGGAGAGCCGCCTTCGGATACTGGGCCCCACCCTGTGCAGACCCTGCTGCAGCGCTGGGCTTCATGGCCACCTCCCACAGCTAGGCCCCCGGGTGTTATCACAACCTTGGTGGTTACCGCCCGGGTGATGTCAGGCTCCTGCAAACTCCCTTGTAAAATAAAGACAATCCTGAGTGCCTTGTGTGATGATTTTCTTTGCTAACCCATGTAGAGCCCACACAACAACCCCTGGGACGCTGAGGGGTCCGCCCCAGGCCTGTCTCTGGCCCCCGCCTGTGCTGAGGAAAGAGGAGCTGAACCTGGGGGACCAGGGGGGCCTGGGGTGGGAGCTGGGGCACCCTCCTGCAGTTCTGTCATTGGCCCACCCCGCTCAGGGATAAGGCTGCACCCCAACCCCAGCCTGGGGCTGTCGCCGGCCTCGAGGAGCAGTCCTCTGTCCCTCACAACCCCTCCGGGGTTAAGCTCTCGGTGGGGAGACCCCTCTCAGGCACCGTCCATGCGGAGTTGTGACTTTGGGACCTGACCACGTACAGGACGGACGCCGTGCTCTTCACACGCTTTGTCTCCATCCTCAGACACTCACGGAGTCGTCAGTCCCATTGCCCGGTTTACTGGAGAGAGAACCAGGCGCTGTTTGCTGTGAGGGTCAGCGATCTGCTGGAGGCTGTGGCAGGGCCCATGCTTGTAACCACCGTGCTAAATGGCTTCCCTACAAGCCCCCGCCCCTCGCGGGGCACCCCTTCCACTCTGTCTTGGGGAGCTGAGTCTCCCCGATACTCAGGCAGCCCCTCTCCCAGCGGCTCTGGATGGGGAGTGGTTTGCCCAGCCAGTGGGGTAAGGTGGGATGGTAGGATCTTTCTAGAGGTTGACCTTAGACTAAGGTGGCCAGAAGTCCCAATTTTTAACAATTTGTCCCGCGTCCCACGGCGTTTTAAAAAAGTCCCGATGTTTAAATTTTGCCGCGGGATGCGGGACAAATTGTTAAAAATCGGGACTGTCCCACCAAAAGCAGGACGTCTGGTCACCTTACCTTAGACTGTGTTTCCCATTCCTTTTCCATTGGATGGATGAGGGCACGGGCTGGTGGCAGAGCTGGGACTGGGATCCGGACGTGAACCTGCAGCATTCGACCCCGTGCTCTCTGAGCGCCTCTCAGGCACCGGCTTTTTCTGCCGCTACGTGCACTGGCTGCTTGTAGCTGGGCCGGAAGCTGGCATTTCCGGGGCTTGGCACCTCTGCCAGGGTTTCCTTCTTTGAGATCACCTGCCAGTTTTGTCCTAAGAATGTCCACACCAATAGGGAGAAGCGTCTGGTGCCCTGGGAAGGCGGTGGGCACGGCAGAGGGTGTAACGTGGGCAGTAAGAGGCTCACGGATTCTTTGTCTCAGCTTTGTCTGGGGAGATAAGCAAGTCCAACATGGGAGACACCCCTGGCTGGGAGCCGCGTGAGTCAGGCTAGTAAATTCCCCATCTCCGCCCGCTGCTGGGACTCGAGGAAGAGAGAAGGGGTGTGGGTGGGCCACCCTAAATTCCTAGCACAACCGCTAGTTCCCTGTGTGCTCAGGGGCCCAGACAAAAGCCTTATCACAAGCAAAAGGATCCCTGTGTTCAAAAAGATTCCTCCCACCATGGGCTTGGGCAGCATCCTTGGGACAGAGCCAGAGGGGAAAAAAAAAAAATCAAATTCCAGCTTGCCTTGAGCGATGTGACATTTTTACTCCCTCTGAGAGTTGTGATTTGCTATTGTGAGGAGCAAACAAATGAGCTAAGCAAGATGTGTTCTGGGGAGTTTTCATGAGTGGTCTCCTCCGATTCCGAAGCCCCTCCCCTCCACCTTAAGGGAGACCTGGCCAGACGCCACTCTTTTCCCAGAACCCCCTGCTTCCATCCCCGCCCCACGAAGGCCAAGGGGCACTGAAATTAACGATCTTGTTCCCCATGTCAAAATACAAACTTGGGCCCAACCCGGTCGGAGAATCCAAGATGGCTGCTCGGGTAGGCAACTAGCCGCAGCCGCACACAACAATTTTAATAAAATACAACTAAAATATAAAATGGACATTACCCAGAACTACAGGAAAGTCGACTGACTGGAAATCCTACAACAAGAAGCAAGGAGAAAACCAGAAGGAAGCACGGAGGAGCTGTAAAAGCCCAAGGTACGGAGACACGCGGCGCGCGGAGAGGACGGAGCCGGAGAGGAGGGAGGCCGAGTGCCTGGCGGGCGTTCCCTAGCGGAAAGGAGATAAAACTCCGACTGTGCTGGGCCCCCGACTGCTCTGAACCCCAGTTCTGGGCCAGACCCCGGGGACTCAGGCTCAGCCATAGGGAGCTGGGCTGTAAGTCGGAACCCCGGGGCAGCGGAGAAAGGAGGTCCCGGAGGCGCGCACACTGCCCCCAGAGAAGGGACGGTCGGCTGTGCCGCGGGATTGCCCTGATGGGAAGGAGACTGGGGCTCCAGACTGCTGTGAACGCCACCTCCAACTCCACTTCCAACTGAACTGAACCCCAATACCGGGCTCATTGGGGGAGAGCATAGACTGTTTGGCAGCAGGCGAAAATCGAGGGCACCTTTCTCTCAGAGGCGCCGGCAGCGAGCACTGAAGGACCCGCATAGGGCGGGGCTGACGGAAGCCAAAGCTGCAGGCTCCACCCTGAAACCCCGTCCCATCTGTAACTGCGAAATGCGACAACAAAATAGATCACAAACAAAAGAAATGGAGGACAAAAAGCGTCTGGATATAGAGTTCAAATCTACGCTTATAAGGTTTTTCAAGAATTTCCTAGAAAAGATGGATAAGGCCTATGAGGATATGAAAAGAGATCAACTAGAATTAATAAGGAGTCAACAAGAAATGATAAGGGATCAACAAGAAATAAAGAATACATTGTCTGAAATAAAAAATATTTTACAGAGTCCTAAAAACAGAAGGGAAGATCGCAAGAATCAAGTCAAAGATTTGGAACATAAAGAGCCAGAAGACACTCCTCCACAGAAGCTAGAAGGCAAGAGAATCCAGAAAATTGAAGATAATGTAAGAAACCTCTGGGACAACTTGAAGCGAACCAACATCAGAATTATGGGGGTTCCAGAAGAGGAGAGAGAGCAAGATATCGAAAACATACTGAAAGAAATAGTGACAGAAAACTTCCCCCACCTGGGGAAAGAATTTGACTTACAAGTCCAGGAAGCGCACAGAACTCCAAACAAAAGGAATCCAAAGAGGACCACACCGAGACACATCATTATTAAAATTCCAAGAGCAAAAGATAAAGAGAGAATATTAAAAGAAGCAAGAGCAAAGAAGGTAGTAACTTATAAAGGAGCACCTATACGATTGTCAGCTGACTTCTCAACAGAAACCATGCAGGCCAGAAGGGAATGGCAAGAAATATTCAAGGTGATGAATAGCAAGAACCTACAGCCAAAAATAAGCTACCCAGCAAAGCTATCACTCAGAATCGAAGGCCAAATAAAGAGCTTCACTAATAAAAAAAAGCTAAAGGAGTTCATCACCACCAAACCAGAATTATATGAATTGCTGAAGGGGGTTCTTTCAGAAGAGAAAGTAAACAAAGATAAAAATTATGAACAACAAATACGTAATTATCAACAAGTGAATCTAAAAACCAAGGAAATTAAAAAAATCTGATGAACAATATTAACTGTTGAATATAATAGAATCAGAGGTATGGAAGGGGAGTGAACTGACGATTCTTGGGGAAAAGGGGAGAGGGGGGCGTGGGAAGAGACTCAACATAAACTGTGCACCTATGGATGAGGACAATGGGGAGAGGGGAAAGGGCAGAGGGTGGGGTGGGAACCTGGTGGAGGAGAGCAATGGTGGGGGGGGGGAAGGAACATTTGTAATAATATGAAAAATAAAAACTTAAAAAAAAAAAAAAAAAAAAAAAAAAAAAAAAAAACAAAATACAAACTTGGGGGGTTGACAGGATTGAGCACTCATTTTTGCCATTAACCATGGTTTTGCTAATTTTTCAGGCTGCGAAATTTTCAAGGGAAATTAAATCCCTATGCTCCGGATTCCTTTTACACCAAACTCATCAAAATGTGGCTTTCCAGGCCCCTTTGAAGTCTTAAGACTAGACATGTGGTTTATAAGCGCATTGGAGAGACATGTTAATTGAATGTTTCCTTCTTGGCAGCGTTGCTGGTGAGCGAGGCCCTGGGTTTCAGAGGAAACGGGATGAGGAAGGGGCAGGCATCTGGGCGGGACAGGGCAGGGTCCACCGGGGTTGAGGATCTCTGCAGGGCGGCTGGCGCCGGCCTCACCTCTTTCGCCCCCGAAGAGTGATGGTCCTGGCAGCCAAGGCCCAGGGGACCAGGGAGCCCGAAAGGGTCTGGCCTAGGCCCGTCCAGGGTTAAGGTGCAGTTTTCAAGGTGTTTGGACAAAGAACAGCCGGTTTCCATAGCAGCCAGCCCAGGTGCAGATAAGAGCTGCCCCTGTGGTGCTCGCTGCTGCCCGGAAGTGCACAGGCCGCCCCGTGAGGTCTTTGAAGTAACCGGCAGGGGACCGCCAGGCCCGGCCTGTAGGAGGCAGTCGAGCGGCAGACAGCGGTGGCTGAGACTCCCCGCCCCACGTGACCAAACCCCAACCGCCCAGGGCGGCGCCCTCTGAGAGTTCACGCCTAAGAGCCTGATGTTCACGCCTAAGGTGCCTGATGCCAAAGCCCACCCTGCTTCCTGATCCACGCTGCCTCCCAATGCCCGCCAGGCTCCGGCCTGGCGCTCCTCTGGAGACAAACCCAGCCTTCGGTGGCCTGCCCAGACCCCCCGGGCAACGCCTGCACCCCTCTCAGGCCACAGGCCTTGTGGGAGTCCAGGCCCACAGATGAGGCTGCTCCCTCCAGAAGGGGCAGGACACCCCCTCCCTCCCTCCCTCCCACCCACCAGAGGCCAACCAATCGCCACCCTGATCAACAAAGGGGTGTCAGGAAGAGACAGAGGGAAGGATCCAGAGTCTTGTCTCCCCACCTTTCCTTTTACCCCTCAACTCCAGTGGAGGTGAGGGATGGGGTGGGAGGCAGCTAGGACTTCCCATCACCATGGCAACTGCTCCCGCAGGTGTAACCAGGGAGGACAAACTGGTAGGGACCCAGGGTCCGCCTCAAGTGAACTTTGAGAGTGCAGCCCCTGAGCTGGTGCTGTCGCTGTAAAACGGTGTCACCAGACTGCGGTAAGGGGAGGGGCGGCCAGGAGCTGGGACGTCTGCAGTGGGAAGGAGCCGGCGGGGAGAGAGCGAGAGGGACGGGCCTGCTGTCTGTCCACAGGCCGTGGGAGGGCAGGTGACACTTTTCTGTTTAAATAAATTCCCTCCAAGGGGACTTCTTGTATATGTAGGAGAGGCTCTCTTCTCGCTCTTTTTAAAACCACAGCCTCCACTTCGGTGGGTTTCCTATGTGGGGCTCTTCCTCCCGGCAAGTCCCAGCAAACCCCTCCAGGCAGCTGTGTGGGGGTCAGGCCCCCCCTTCCTGGTGCCCCGCACGCTCAGGCGGGCCGTCTGGGTGAATCCCCACCAGGGCTCAGGGCGGAGCTGGGCCGCCCCCTGCCAGCGGCGGCCAGGCCCCTGGTCAGGACGAGCCGCTCCCCTGTGTGCTGCCGGCCAGCGATCGGAGGAGCAGGCCAGACTCAGGCCATTGACCAGACTGCGCTTTAAGGAGCAAACGTTTTATTTAATAAGTTATGAGATACAATTTACAGTCGGCATTTGATTCCAGTTTCGCTTCCTTGTCCCAGTTTACGAGGCCTGTGGTCCCTTCACCTGAGGCTTCGGGCCGCTCCAGTTTCGAACGTTGGGCGTGTGCCAACACTGGCCCCAGCTGCCACCCCTCGCCTGGGCCCCGCCCGCCCACAGAGGCACGGCAGCCGCAGTGCCACTTCCTGAGGCCCGGGCAGCAGCCAGGAAGGGGCTGCCTGCCCCAACCACACTCCACGGCGGGCCCTGCAGCCAGCCAGCCCCTGACGCTCTAGCTTTAGTCCCAAGCAGGGGTGCAGGAAGGGGGCCACAAGGCCTTGCACCCCGTTTGTAGACTCTTGCACCTGCCTGTTGCTTTCCAAACACCGTCTGGATGATAGGGGGTCAGGGCCAAAGACACAGCCACCACCGGGCACGCAGCTTTTGCTATTTCTGCCAAACAGCGAAGGAGCATCGAGGAGCTGCGGTCCACCCCCCTCCACGGTCCCTGATCAGACCAGAAGTTGGCAGGACCTTCCTTCTTTCCTACCTATAACTACTTTCCAGAAAAAGCGGCCCCGAGACAGCCCGGGCTGGGTGCAGAGGGCTGTGTCGCGAAGACTTCCGCTGACACGGGGACCCCTCCCCGCCATGGAGAGCGTGCTGGGGAGAGCTCATGACGGGCACGCGGCCGGAGTGTGTGTGAGGCACAGGGGCTAGTGTGTTGGTTACAAAAAGGGATCTTTGGCAAGTGGGGGGCGGGGGTAGGGGGGACTGCTGGCCGCTGCAGACCTTCCTCCAGACCGAGACTGACCAGACTTTAAGAGCAAGAACAGACACAGGGCTGCCAAGATGGTCACACGGTCGGACTTTGCAGGGCAATTACCAGCCGGCGAGGGAGAGGCGGCCGAGAGCCCTCCAGGCCGGCCGGCCGGCCGCCGCGTGGTAAAAAGGCCACAGAGCGGCGTGGGGCGGGAATGAGTGGTCAAAACAACGTGCCCACGTCAGCAGCCTTTTCTCACGTGCTGTGGGCGCCGGAGGAGAGGACACTGGTGGGAAGCCATCCACTTGCCTAAACAACCACCTCGGCGAGAAGCCTCTTCTCCCCTGCCCCTCGTCCCCGCCTGGTTTCCTAAGCTGGTACCGGTGCCATTTCTAAGGCCAGCCTCGCCTGTGTTCTCGGTCTGCCCGCAGGGGACCATCCGAGCCGCCAGAGGTCAGCGTTGCCCAGCCCACCATACGAGCTTGCATTTCCCCAGTGTCCCCAACGCGTCCCCAAGGAGTCAAGTCTAGGATTTCGTTCTGAAGGCACTTTTTAGAATGGCAATGTTTTCGGGATGGGGTTTCAGACCCACACACACAGGCCGGAGGACTTTGTGTAAAAAACAAAAAACAAAACGAAAACAAAAACAAAAAACGAGTTACAAACAAGCAACAAAAGCAACCGCCAGAGGCACCTCCCGGGATCTGAGGACGCGCCTAAGCCTAAGGCACGGTGATGTGGAAGGGGCTGCCGGGGATGTGCTCCTCCCCCCACTTCACGGCCAGCACGTACTCCCCCCGCTCCTTCACGACGTAGGTGACGTTGTACTGCTGGTTGCCCACGTGCTTCATGGAGACCTCTTCGCAGGGCGTGGTGGGCCCGTGCACCCCGATCAGCAGCATGTTGGAACCTGAGCGGCAGAGGGAGGCGGTTACCCTGGAGGCCGAGCCCCAGGCGGCAGAGCACCAGAGGGGAGCCGACGGAACGGTGCCAGTCACCGCCGGCTGAGCGCCTATGATGATGCTGGGGTCTGAGAGGGGGGAGTGTGGGATTCTGAGCCGCCTCATAGAGCCCAACACTTGTGGGCTCAAATCCCGGCCCTGCCCCTTCCTGGCCGGGTGACCTTGGACACGGAACGCCACTTCTCCCTGTCTCAGCTTCCCCGTCCGTAAACAGGGGAGCACTGGCACCAGCCTCGCCGGGAGGAGGGCTCTGCGAAGCCCTCGGCGCAGGATAAGGGCTCTCTCCCTGGAGGTGTAATTGTTCTGTTATTCTCATGAGAACTTTATGGAAGGCACTATTCTTCCTGTTTTAGAGAAGAGAAAACTGACTTTTAGAAAGAGACTCGGTGCATTTCCCAAGGCCACACGGCATTTAGGGAAGGAAGAGAGGAAGGGAGGGAAGGAGGAGAGGAGGAAGGGATGAGTGGTGGGACCAGCCAGGTTTCCAGGCCAGATGTGCTAGACGCTAGAGCCCAGCCAATTCACTACTGACACCCGGACAAATACCTCAGGTCCAAATTACTATTAAGTGTGAAGCAATTAGGGGCAGGAAAAAAAAAATCAGAGGAAAAGCATAAGAATACGGTAATGAACACGGTGACCTGCACACGGCTGGGCTCCACGGGAGCGGGGCACTGCAGCCTGGAGCAGGGAAGACCAAAGCAGAGGCGGGTGCCCAGCCGCCCCCACCCCCGGAGCAGGCCAGGCCGCCTACCGGCTTTGCTGCAGTCCACCAGGAAGGAGCTCTTCTGGCCCACAAAGGCCTTCGACAGCCCCGCCCCCTTGGAGGTGACCTTGCTGGCGTCCGAGGATGCCTTGGGGATGGCGCTGTAGCAGGTCTCTGTCGAGGACCTGGTCACCGACTCCACCAGGATGGACGAGGTCTCGTTGGCCAAGCCGGGGCTGACCAGACGCTGGCCTAGGACATGGGAGGGAGGGAGGGAGGAGGGCATGAATGACAGGATCAAGAGGGTCTCTCGGCCAGAGGAGGAAAGTGTCCCCGCACCCCAACACCTGATCCAAAAGCCACCATTCCCCGTCTCACACCCATAACGTATTCTTACTCTGCCCGCCCCGTCATGCCCCACACAACTACCTAGGTTCCAGCCTGTAGACCCCTCCCACAGAACCACGTGCCGCCCTGTAGAAGCCATAGGTTTCCATTTACATAAAGCACTCTGCGTTGTCAGCAGTACAGACGCCACACTGCGTATCCCTGTAAGCTCACACTGCAGACTTACACTGCAGTGTAGCAGTGTGGACTCTATACTGTAGAGCTTACAGGGATACGCAGTGTAGAAGTCTGCAAGGACAAATGAAACATCACAAGGGATTCTCTCTGCACGGGAGATGGTTCTCCTGTCTGAATCTTTAGTTTTTCTGCACGGACCCTATGCTGCTTATATAGCAGTGGACGGAGAAAGAGAGAGACACGTGGGAGGAATTTACCACAAGGCTTATGGTGGTTACCTGGATGGAGGCTGTGAGGTGATTTTACTGTTTGGTATTTTTCCCAGTGTTCTGAAGGAAGCACATTTTTATAAGTTTAATAAAGACTTCTAATTATTTTTAAAGTGAATTGATTGGAGTGATTTTTTTAAACTCTGATTTAAACAAATACATAAGATTTCAAATATGTAAAATTTATTTTTTCTGTGAGAGGCAGAATACACCTAACAACCTTTTTAAACTTCTGCCTTCCCATTCTACCTACCGTGTTTCCCCGAAAATAAGACACCCTCCGAAAATGAGACCTAGCGCATGGAAAGATAAGACATCCCCTGAAAATAAGACCTAGTACAACTTTAGGAGAAAAAATTAATATAAGACACTGTCTTATTTTCGGGGAAACAGGGTAGTTATTTTGCAAGTTTCAAACATGCACCCCCCTCTACCTGTCCTATCATTTCTTTTTTTAAACTGATTTTCAGAGAGAGGAAAGGAGTGAAAGGGAGAGATAAGTTAATCAGTTGCCTCTGGCACATGGCCCAACTGGGGATTGAATCTACAACCTGGGTATGAGCCCTGATTGGGAATCGACCACCAGCTGAGCCACACAGGGCCCTACCACTTCCGTACAATCAGGATTCAAAGTAGATTCAACGTATTTAAAATCATCCACGGTTTCTACGATCGAGCAGCTCTGTTTATATTTTGACAAAGGACTGGGGGGAGGGGTATGATTTCAAAGGTATCTGGTTACCTGTCACCTTGGCCTTGAAGGGGCTGCCCACAATGTGGTTGGGCCCGCCGTATTTGACGCCGATCAGGTAGTTTCCGGGGGCCATGGGGGTGTACATGACTTTATACCCTTCTGGGCTTTCCTGGCAATCCATTTTAACCTTGGACGGGCCTTCGATGGTGACCGATAGCGTGCCTGGCCCCGCTCTGGTGGTGTTGATGTAGAATTCAGACTGGATCCCTGGGAGAAAGGAAGTGGGAGTAAATACCATGTGGATGGTTTGGAGGGATGGTGGGGTAGGGTTTGGGGAGCGCTCCCGGGGGTACTGAAGCAGTGGCAGAGGCACACACAGGATCCCTCAAAGTAGGGTCCCTTGGTGGCATGGGAACCCACCACCACCAGCTTTGAACTCCTGGCACAGTGCACCACGGGCCCTGGGGTCGGTAACTCCAGGCAGGGGTGGGGCTGACATTCCGCCCACCAGCACACCCTGTCCTCTCCTCTGGGCACGAGCAGCGGC
This sequence comes from Pipistrellus hanaki, assembly GCF_964339955.1. NCBI lineage: Eukaryota > Metazoa > Chordata > Mammalia > Chiroptera > Vespertilionidae > Pipistrellus > Pipistrellus hanaki. The sequence continues at coordinate 18,783,476 of NC_140515.1, forward strand.
GATGGGCGGAAGGTCCGAGGGTCACCGTGAGCCTGACGTGCTGCCCCCGCTCTGCGCCAGGGCGAGGGGAGGTGTGGGCCCCTGACCTTCCCTGCCTCCTGTGTGACTCCGAGAAGGCACGGAGTCAGCGCCTCCTCCTTCCTCTCAGGATCCCTGACCCAGACTCCACCCTGGAGACCGAAGCAGCCCCCGAGATCTGCTGCCTCCTCCTCCGCCACGAATAATACTGGCGACGGGAACGGACCAGCACAGCAGCTGCGGCTCCCTGAGCCCCATGGCAGTGCAGGTGCCAGCAGGACAGCCCCTGCCAGTCAGAGCTCCCGAGAGGGGCATCTGAGCAGTCTGCGCAGCTCCGAGCCCAGGCCCAGCTCTGGGTGGACAGTGTGGCTGCCTTGGATGCCCTGGTGCAGCCCTAGGACACCCTACCACTTGCCAGGGCCCTGAGGGTCTCCTGCACAGACGGGTACAACAGAAGGCAAGCTGGGCAGGAGTGCCACCGATGGCGACGGCAGCATTCCCGCCTGAGCCCAGGGCCCAGCAGAAGCATCCCCACCCCCACCCCCACCCCGCCCCGCCCCAGGCCTCTTTCCAGCCCAGAGGGGATGAGCTGCTCCGTGAGGGCCACTTGGGGGCCCAGGCACCAGCTGTGCGCCTGCCACAGTGCCCTCCCTGGGCCGTCCCCGGCATAGCAGCCCCAGGCAGGGCTGTGCTTTCTCCAGAGCCCTGGACGAGTCCCAGCTGGGAACTATTTAGGTTTAATTATAGCTCCTAGGCCTGAGAAAGAATGATTGTTCTGGTTATCAATAAAACAAAGGAGCTGCTATCATGCAACTCCCAAACACAGCCCAGCTGTTTCTGGAAGCTCTGGTCCCAGCACTCCCACACCCAGCACCCCGCCCCCCACTTCAACCCCGGATCTAAACTGCGCAGCCTCGAAGCCCCTCAGGCAGCATCCTAGGAAGGAGCTGCAAGACACTCAGCTTGGAGAAGGCCTGGCTAACGGGAAGAAGCCCCACCCTTTTCAACAAGCTGCTCCATTCCTGAAAACTCAGCTCCTCCTGGCTGCGAGGCCCAGGGCAGGGAAGACTGTGGGAAGGGGAAATAAGGAGTCAGGACCAGTGGTTCCTGGGACAGCCTGTCTGGGGGCGCCCTCACCATTCCCATTTTGTAGGAAGGAAGGGGAGGCTCCTCGAGTCACACAGCTAGAAAATGGCACAAAGGAGATTTAAACTCCAACAGGAAGTGGAGAGAAGACTGGAGAAAGGATCCACACGCAGGCATCCCCCTCACCACTGCCTCCAGCCGACCACGGGCACACTGAACATCCCTGCAGCCCGCACGCACGCACAGCTGAGCTCCTGTGACTGTCACGCGTGTGCAAAGCATCTTCAGGGCGGGCGAGGGGGGAGGGGCTCTCTGTTCCCGCACACGGGGGTTCCTGGAGCATTTCCTCGGGAGACGGCGCTCCCAGCCCAGACAGCCCGGACTGCTCAGTCTACCTCCCAGCGCCTCCACTCTCTGCAGCCCAGTCCCTCCCCAACCCTCCCCACGCCCCGCTCCCAAACCTGCAGAACGGGCCATGTAAAGTTCGAGCCAAAAGATACAGCGAGTCCACCCGTAAAAGCTCAGGGACGTTTGCTTTGTCCCGAAGGTGAGGCTGCCAGGCCCGCGGGCGGCGAGCACAGCCACCTTTTCATTCCCTGCACACTGCAGCTGTGTGACCCTGGGAGGGGGTGCGGGGGAAGGCTGGGGAGCAGGAGGGCTAGAAAAACAAGACGCCTTCCCCCGGACAAGAGCAATATTTACTCAGGGTTTGGAACAGGCGTGCTCTGTGCCTCTCCGGCCTGGTCGGGAGTCTCCCTAGGCCAGCTCCTCTCAGCGGCATCCAGCACTTGCAAAACACAGCCTGAAACCAGAGCTCCCGAGCAGGCCCGCGAACAGCCAAGAGGAAGCCCACGGCCCCGGCACGGCAGGTGTGACCCGGCAGGAGGCAGAGGTGGCTGCCAGCGGCTGCAGGAGACCTCAGTGGCTGCTGTGGGGCCTGGGCCGAGGCCTGCTGTGGCTCCGAGTACCAGGAGGACCCAACCTGGGCTCCGATGGTGGGTGGTGGCTTGCCAGGGGCCAAGTGCATCCACTGCTGCCTGGAAACACTCCACGGCAGCGAGGAGGACGGGGCCGCCTTAGGACCCCACTGCCGCCGAGTGGGCCCAGGGGCAGTCTCTGCCCCGGGGGAGCCGGGCATCTGGGGTAAAGTCCTGGTTCTGGCCTCCGCCGCTAAGTAAGCTTTGGGGAGTGACTCAACCTTCCGAGTCATCTGTGAAACGGACGGCTTAGGGTGAAACCATACCACGCCTTTCACAAAGGACACGCTGCTGGACCAGCGTTCAGTGTGGAGCCAGAGGGGCCTGGGGCGTCCAGAGGCACCTGTGCCACCCCCACGGGTGGTTCTGCTGAGGCCACTGTTTGGCTAGAGTCCCAGATGGGACATCAGCTCGGGCCAACTCTCTCCTGCCCTTAAGCAGGCGCCTGGGCCACTTAGGACTCTCACTCCCCAGTAACCAGGGCCACCCCTGCCCTCGCCGTGGGGAGGCGGGTCTGCTCTGCCCCACTCACCCCATCGGGGGACACGAAGCACAGTGCCCACATACGAGGGATTCCAGAAACTGGGACTGGGCGGCCTTCCTGGGGCCCAAATCACACCCTCACGCAGAGTGTGTCCCAAGAGCCATGCCTGACGTTCCCTGCATAGAAGCATAGCTGGACACGCTCCCACCCTGCCTCTCCATAAGGACACGCACTGGACACCCCCGACGCCCACCTCTGGGGACACAGTCTGAACACCAACTGCAGCCATTACCGGGGAGGGCGAGGAGTATGCTTTAACATGGACAGTTCTTTAGGATGCCAAGAGCAAAAAGCAAGCGGTGCAACTACATGTGCATTAAGATTGCTTCTGTAAAATAAAACCAAAACCTCAGTATGCATCTACCTTTCTGGTGAGCCAGCAGCTAAGCAACCAAGTGACCAAGAATGAAGCCTGACAGACAACCCAAGGGTCACCCCTGAGCTGAGAGCCCTGTTTCCTCCTGGACCAGAGGGAGGGAGGAGACGCAGAGAGATGGCCGAAGTTTCACTCTACACTGAGTGTCCAGATTATTGTGATCACTGAACGCATAATAATATGGCCACTTTGTGTGTGTGTGTGTGTGTGTGTGTGTGTGATATATATATGCATAGCCCAGTATATGTGTGTGTGTGATATATATATATATATATATATATATATATATATATATATCCCAGTATATGTGTGTGTGTGTGTGTGTTTTGTGTGTGTACACATATATATTAGAGGCCCGGTGCATGAATTCTTGCATGGGTGGGGTCTGGCCAGCCTGGCCAGGGGGATGGGACATGGGCGGTTAGCCGGCCTGCCTGCTGGTCAAACTCCTGGTCAAGGGGACAATTTGCATATTAGCCTTTTATTATATAGGATAGACACTGAGTGGCCAGGTTATTATGCATTATATATATATATATATATATATATATATATATATATATATATACACACACACACACACACACACACACACCCCTTGTCGCTGCCTAAGCTCTTCACAATCAAAAGTGTCCCATCTGCAGCAAAGGTTAGAAATAAATCGTAGCAAGTCCAAAAGCTTCAGAGTTCCTCCACTGTTTCAGACTTTCCTCCTCCTCCATGAGGATCCAAAGAGGAGACAGACCGGGACAGGCATTACCGCCAGTCAAAGCGTTTCTGGGCGCCTGGGGACCACGAGAGGCACGAATGGGGAGGGACTGCCCAGGGGGCCCGTTACATGCATCATGAACTCTGCGCGGGCAAAGAAACCCTCAGAGTGAACGGTGCTGGGCCGTATCCCCCTTCGTCAGCATTCCGGCCCCACAGCCCGGGAACTTGGCAGAGGAAGCCGGCGGGGGCACAGCACACGGCCATGAGCTCGCGAGCCTCCGAAGCGCACCTCATCCCAGCATCCCTGGGGACAGGGGCCCCGCCTGGAGGCTGCCACCCGGCTCTGTCCCCTTGGGAGAAGAGAGGGGGAGGCGGGTGTTACCTGTGACGCCCCCCTCGAGCCCCGCGCCGTAGGCGGACACCAGGGCTGGGTTCCCCGCCTGTCCGGGCTCCCCGACGCGCACTTTGAAGGGACTTCCGACCACGTGGCTCCCGTTGAACTTGACGTCGATGGTGTGGACGCCGTTCTCGTGGGGGATGAAGCGAACCGCGTACTTATCTGGGGGAGAGAGCGAAGGCACCGGGTGAGAGCGGGCGCGCGGGCACCACCGAGGCGGCGAGGGCCGGGCCGGGAAGCAGCCGGCGCAGCCTATGTTACATCTCTCCCGAGACAGTGGTTGTCCCGAAGGCCTGGCGCCCAGGAGGCTGGATTTCAAAGCCAGACGGGCCTGCCTGTGTGTCCTCAGCCAGCCCTCGGGGAGATGCATCCAAATCTCGGGTTCTGTCTCCTCCTCGGAGGCCTCTGCCTCGGGAGAACACGGCCTTTATGAAAGCTCCCTTCGTGCAGAGTTTCTCTGCTTGGCCACTTGAAGGGGAAAGTGTGGACCCAACTGGGGCCAATCCTCTGCAGGTAAGCTCCAAGCTAGCAACTGCCTTCCCCACACCACTACTCCCCCCCCCCCCCTCCTCCCACCCCCCAATAACAGCCAGGTTTTTCACTGGGAGCTTGGGTCACAGCATGGGGCACGGTAATCGTCCCCTGAACGGACACCCAGAACACCCCACCTCGCTATCGTGCATCCCCTGACCACCCCTTCCTCCTGGAAGCACTCGCCCGGGATGCAGGCAGTCTGTTTTCTCCCTCTACTCACCCTTCACCCCTCCAGCATGTCTGTCCCCCAAAGCTCCACCCAAGCCCTCTTCGCTTCTCCTCTGAGGGACGTCTACATGCAGCTGCCCATTCCCACCCTTCCACACGGCATTTCCCCGACAGCCCCTCCCTGGTACCCACCCCTCCTCCCGTAAAGCAAATGTGCTTCCATGGGAGGTGGTCCCACCCCCACGTCAGGTATGATCTTTGACTCGGGGAGGGTTCCCTCTTTCTCCAAGCCATCAATTAGCACCTGGCATGTGTGTTCAGTGTTGGTGAGACAGGAGGGAAGTTGGCTGGAGACTCTGGAAAAGGAGTGTCTTGGATTTCTGAGAAAGACTCTTCAGGAGAGATGGCTGCTGTGGGGTGAGGTTGGGAAATGAGGTTCTGCAGCCATCTTGTCACCAAGAGGAAGGTCACCACAACAGGGGGATGAGTGAGGCCCACAGAGTAGAAGAGAGAGCAGAGCTGTCTGGGGGTTTGGAGGACGTAGCTGCACGGTGAAATTAAACTGTTGCACCTTGGACCCTGCATTTTCCAGTTATGTGAACGAACAGACCCCTCTATTGGGTGAGCTGGCTTCAGCTGAGTGTTCTGTAATTTGCAAACAATAGCATCCTGATCATCTTAGATACCTAACTCCACTTGTTGGCCAAATCCCAATGGCTCTATCGATCTGAGCTTCCTTATCTGGATGTTTTGGGGACACTTCAAAATTCCCAGGAAGGCCTCACCCACCCATGGCTGCACCATATTTCCACCCCATCACCAAGCGACATGTAACCTTTCTGATTCACATGCATTCCCTATGGCCAAACTGGTCACCAAGGTTAGAGTTCTCTGGCCTCAAGTCCCGCACCCTCCCCCCCCCCCCTTCCAACGCTGCTGATGAATATTGTTTTCTCAAACAAACCACTCTGCCTTTCAGACATTTCATGTTCTCTAGGATGTGGCCAGGCTCAAACCAAGATCTGACCAGGGAACTCCCCCCCCACACACACACAGACACACACACACAGACACACTGCGTCTTCTCAGGCTCCTTGCAGCCCTGTCCCGTTCCGCCCAGAGGGAGAGATGTCTACATGCTAGCCCGGGTCCTTGGTCTCTGCCCGCACTGTAACGTGGCAGGGCCACAGCAAATGCCTCATCGGGGCGGCAACAAAGAGCTCCTCCCCGTGCATCAGGGCCCCCGGTCAGTTCACTTCCTCCGAGGAGCCCTCCTGACCTTGGCAAGGCACCTCACTTCCCTTTCCTGCTCTAACCAACTTCACCAGTTGGTTCTCGGTCCTCCTGTGCTAGCGGTGACCACACAGGTCCTCACGCGCTCTGCAGGCTGTGGCCAGGTCCTTACTGACCCTGAGCTCCTCTTTGTGAGCAAGAGTCACGTCTTGCCAAGTCTGACACTCAATGAATGCTTAAACGTCTCATTAAAGTGACTTAAGAAAACGTTGGAATTCCATGCATCAAGGCAGCAGGCAAGATCTTGGGTGAGTAAGCATCCTGGGCCTCCTTGTAAAGCATCCTGGAGACCCAGATTCTCTCTTTTTTTTCTCTCTAATATTTTTTATTAAATTTATTGGGGTGACATTGGCCAACATGAACCTACAGGTTTCAGGTGTTGGTTCCTACGCTGCAAGATCTGTGTGCTGAACCACCAGATTCTTTTTTAAATTTCAAGATGAACATCACTGACCTTTTCCTCAGAGTGAAGTCAGGTCCACGTGAACTTATTCATAAGTTCAACAATATAATAAAATCTGTAAGGTTTTGTTAAACTATGAGAGAAAACTACAATGGCTGTAATGTGAAAAGAATATGATGAACAAAATAAAGCAATACTTGTTTAAGAAAAAGAGGGAGAGGAAGAGAGAAAGGGGAGGGAAAAGGGGGCGGAGGGAGAGAGGAAAAGGAACAGGAACAAAAACAAGAATAAAAGGGAGGATATTGAATCTCCAAGCGTCCCCGTCTGTCCTTGGCAATGTTTACACCCTAATTCACAAGCAGTGTCTGGCAAGAACTGCAAAGGGAATGTGCGGGCTCCCTGGCCTTGGTGAGGCCGGCTGGCCCTCCATCAGGGTGCATGCTGGGTCGGCGGGGGGGAAGAGGGGATAATGCTGGTGCTGGGTCCGCACACCCCGCCCACTGCTTACCTGGCTCCAGCTCAGACACGTGGCATTCCTCCACGGCTCCAGAAGGGCTGTGCACCTTTGCATCGATCTTTCCTTTTGCCCCATTCAGCCTTATAGCAAAGGAGGCTGGCTGGTTAACCTTTAATCCTGATTCCTGAGAATTTAACACATCAGACAACGTTACGGCTCTCGGCTCCCCTGTTTAGCGGCTCACACTGACCCGGACCGGGACTCTGGGGACAGGGCTTCTGCAAACAGGCCCCGCGTATTAGCCACATCCCACACAGCGGGCGGCGCGGCCCACATTTCCAGCGCTGACTGTAGGAGAGCAGAGACGCAGGCGGCGTGGGTCTGGTGCCCAAACCATCTGGAAGAGGTTACGGGTTTGAAGACTTGAGACATCCTGATCAACAGGACCGTTGTTTCAGCATCCCAAAGGGGTCGTCAAAAATAAATAAATAAATAAAATAAAATAAAAAAAGACTAAAAACGAAGGCCCTCCTTTTAGGAGGAGCCTGGTGGCTGACAAAACCAGACACTCAGTAATGCGAACAACGTTTTATGTCGCTGCTATTTTTTACCTGGAAGGTAGGCATGGAGGGACTTTTAATAAACTTGTAAATGTGTAAGCGAGGCCCTCAGCACCACACAGGGACCCAATGGCAGAACCTGGGCCGCTCCCATTTCCCGGACGTATTACTACAGCGTTTAACCTCTAACCTCGTTTAGCCTCAGTCACCTCTCGTGTAAAATGTGCGTCATAACCAGATCCGTCTGAGAGAGCTGCCGTGAGGATGAAATGAAGTTATGCATTCCAAGCCCTCAGCATAATGCTTCCCCCTTACAGAAACGCTAAAAAATGTCAGGTTATGCCGAAACTGGTTTGGCTCAGTGGTAGAGCATCAGTCTGCGGACTGGGGGGTCCCAGGTTCGATTCCGGTCAAGGGCATGTACATTGGTTGCGGGCACATCCCCGGTGGGGGGGGTGCGGGAGGCGGCTGGTCGATGGTTCTCTCTCATCGACGTTTCTAGCTCTCTATCCCTCTCTCCTCCTCTCTGTAAAAAATCAATAAAATATATTTTAAAAATAAAAAATAAAAAATGTCAGGTTATTGACTATCAATATGCATTTTTTCAAAATGAACTGACCAACAAAGACCCAAAGCAGGCAGGCCTGGCACAGACTAACATACCTCGCTGTGGGGATAGGGGGACGAGAAGAGATAAACCAAAGAGCGTACATACTTATATGCATAGCCCATGGACACAGACAATAGGATGGTGGAGATGGGGCTGGGAAGGTGGGGATAAGGGGGGTGCTGGGAGATATCTATAATACTATCAACAACAAAAATATGTTTAAAAAATATGCATATTGAAGTTGTATATTCCCTTAAAAAAAGAGAGAGAAAGAGCGAGAGAGACAGACAGACAGACTGACTGACAGACAAGTATAACTGGTGCTAGTCACTGGGTCCATTTCACTTTCCATGCTTTGTCTGGGGAATATAGCCTCTCTGGGAGGAAGGGATTAGAAGTTTAGGTGCTTACAGTATTTTAAGATCAGCCGATCCTGAACAGCAACATTTTACAAGTCAGCAGCTTTGACGTAAACTCGGTTGGGCAGCCACTGCTCAGGTGACTCTAAAGCAGCAGGGTTCACACTTAATGTGCAGCCCAAGCACCCGGGGCCTTGTTAAAAGGCACATCCTGATTCTGGGCCTGAGGTGGGGCCTGGGCTTCTAGGATTCTAATAAGTTCCCAGGCGACGCTAAGGCTGTAGGTCCGGGGCCCGCATCTTAGACAAGAGGCTCTAAAACTGGGCTGCCTCATTCAGTAGCCACTGGCCACATGTGGCTACATCACTGCATATTTAGATTTAAATTAATTAAAATTAAATAAGTACAATGCAGTTCCTCAGTTATACTAGCCAGTGGCACAGAGAAGATGAGGCATTTCCACTGTTTCAGAGAGTTCTATTAGACTGCACAGCCCTCACAGTTCACAGACGGCGGTTATAGACCAAACTCACAATTACGGAGTCTTTGATCGCCAGGCCAGCCCCATCCCTCCACCCCCTCCTCCTGCACAAAATGCCAGCCGACTCCAATTTTCTAAAAAGCCTCCAAAGCAAGACAAAACAATACGTGCCTCTCTCCCTCCCCTAACCAGCCCCAGATGTTGCTGTGCAGGCCTCCAGTAAATCTCCGATAAATAATTTACGTATCGCTCGGCATCCAGTGACCCGGGAGGAACAGGGACGAAGCTGACCCACCCGCCCGTGGCCCCCGCCGGCCGGATACACAGCCTGCTGCGAACTTATTTAAATGTTTACGACCCAACGGTGATGAGAGGACTCCACAGAGAAGCTGGCGGGAGAGGATTTCTGCACATCAGCTCCCTTCGGACAGAAGCAGTTACGTTACCTGAATCCGCCCGCCGCTAAACCCTCAAGAGGGAGATAAACGCCTCGGAAGATCCGAAAGAAGTCTTCCAGGGGCACGAAGGCAGCTGTCTGCCCTCAACAAGCGCCGGGTTTACCTCCCTCCCGAGGCTTCAGCTGCGACGGCACCAAAGGAACGTCTGTTAAGAAGCCTTTAGATGAAACACAAGAAAAACATCTGCACCATGGCGGCCAGTGGGCGCCCCGGAGCTCCCCAGTGAGGCCTCTTCAATCTGCGGACGGTGGTCCTGGCTGGGGGGGAGCAGCTAGCGGTACCACGTCCCCGCGGGAGGAGGTGGGAATCTCAAAAGTAAAGCACGTGCGGGAACTGGATCTTGTGATATTGCCCATCTGAGACTGGGTTTTAATCGACCCAGGGTTTTCAAGAACTAGGGGGATGTGGAAGGAAGACTATTTAGAAGGCCCCGCCACAGCCAGAAATCATACTTGGAGATTCTGGTGCTACTGCACAATGGAACTGCTACTCCGGGTTCAGGCACCTGATTATTTTCCAGGGTCCTGAGCAGAGATGCAAAGCATCTCCCAATGGTTCTCTGTTTGGCGGTGAGCCTCTATGCAACCTTGAATTCAGTGACCTGTTTAGACAGGAGGAAAGTTGCATCTCCTGGCAGTGCAATAGGTTTGACTATGCAGCCACCGGCCACAATGCAATTGAGGAGGCCACCGTTAAGACCACATGTGCTAGAACCATATAGCTGATTTCTGGTAGCCATAAGCTCTCTGCACCTCGGTTTTTCTGTCTTTAAAATGGGGCCGAGAGAAGCCCACTCACCAGGTGTTGAAAGGATTTAGTAAGGTCACACTGACCAAGTTCTTAGCAAAGTGCCTATCACACTTATTATAAATGAACCATCGTAATAAAATAAAACACAACTGACTTCCTTGAGGAAAAAGAAGCCTACACATCCCTGGACGGTGAGCTGTTTTGAAAGCTCTCCTTAGCCCTCAACCAGCTATAAACGGGGCCTCCTTTGTTTCTCTTGAATAAATATTTAAAAAACAAACTTGTCCCCAAGCCCTGAGGTGCTTTACGGACTGTGGCTCTGTTTTGTTCCCTCAGCTGTCTCCTGCCCTAACCATGGGGGGAAGCTGACTCTGCCACGAGAAGGCTTCCCGGCAACGGGAAACATCCGGGATCCTCACACCGGGGGGATTGAAGCGGCCTCAGGAGTCCAGGGTCCCACCGGCTGGCCTGTGGCCAAGGACGTGGATGCTTCCTTGCGTCTCACCTGAAGGCTCATAACAGTGAGGCGGCGGGCGTCGTCCGAGGGTGCGATGACCGGCACCAGGTAGGGGCTCTCGGGGATGTGCTCGTCGTTGAACTTGATAGACACCTCGTAGTTACCTGTGGGGACAAGAAAGTCCCATCGTCGCAGAGATTCGGGAAGGCGGGCGCAGGGAGGTTTCCTGTGACAATGCCTCACGGAGACCCCGCCCTCCTCCATGCCTCGGCCCTCGGGTCAGGGCCGGCGGCCTGGCTCAGGCAGGGCGAACGTGATTTTCTTAATTGGGAAAGGGAAGAGATTCTCAACTTGAGTCCTCAGGGTCCCCCAAAGGGCCTCTGTATAGAACGCAGGAGATCCATAAAGACTTGAATGGGGAAAAAATTACATCTTTCACTAAACCTCTAGCTCAGTGGTCGGCAAACTTGTTAGTCAACAGAGACAAGTATCAACAGGACAACGATTGGAATTTCTTTTGAGAGCCAATTTTTTTTTTTTTAAACTTAAACTTCTTCTAAAGCCACTTCTTCAAAAATAGACTCACCCAGGCCGTGGTATTTTGTGGAAGAGCCACACTCAAGGGGCCAAAGAGCCGCATGTGGCTGGTGAGCCGCAGTTTGCCGACCACGGCGCTAGCTGATATTTGGCAGTTCCTTTGTTTAGCTATGCTGACAGGAAACCACAGTGTATTAAAAGTACCTGTGACAGCCCAGCTGGTGTAGCTCAGTGGTTGGGCGTCAACCTATAATCCAGGAGGTCACAAATCGATTCCTGAGCCTGGCACATGCCCAGATTGTGGGCTCAATTCCCAGTGGGGGGGCATGCAGGAGGCAGCTGATCAATGATTCCCTCCCATCATTGATGTTTCTACCTTTCTCTTCTTTGAAATCAATAAAAAATATATATATATTTTAAAAAATACTTGTGACTTTGTCACACAAAGTTCACAGGTACTTTCATATCATTTTACAGTTTTACATATACCTTGACACCTCATTTATACTCATCACTATTTTGAAATTTAAGGTAGTCACCCAATTTTTTTTTGAAATTAGGGTAGTCACCCAATTTTAGGTTTAATGTATCAATGAAGACATGCATACCTTGATACATTACATATTTGTTCCTGTAAGATTCTGATAACTGCATTTTGATTTTTAAAAATATATTTTATTGATTTTTAACAGAGAGAAAGGGAGAGAGATAGAGAGCTAGAAACGTCGATGAGAGAGAAACATTGACCAGCTGCCTCTTGCACACCCCCTACCGGGGATGTGCCCACAACCACGGTATATGCCCTTGACCGGAATCGAATCTGGGACCTTTCAGTCCGCAGACCGACGCTCTACCACTGAGCCAAACCAACTTCGGCAACTGCATTTTGATATAATTGCTTTTTATTATAATCCAACTAGTGCCCTGGTGCACGGATTTGTGCACATTCAAAGGAAATTAGTTAAAAGGTGGTTGGCAGGTAAGGACTGGGCAAGAAGGACCAGACATGAACTGGAGCCAACCTCCCGCAGCTCAAAGTGTGTCTGTGGAGTAAGCAGGGTCCCTCCAGCAGGTGGGGTTCCTCAGCCTGGCCTGCGGGGATCAGGCCAAAACCGGCTCTCCAACACCCCCCGAGGGCTCCCAGATTGCGAGAGGGCGGTTCTCAGGTGAGGCACCCCAGAATCAGGCTCCCTCCTCTCTGGTTCCAGGTGCGTCAGCTAACAACTGTGGCTGCCAAGTCACCACAGCTCGGCAGCTCCTGCATTGAGTGTCTGCCCCCTGGTGGTCAGTGCGAATCATAGCTACCAGTCAGAGCGTCTGCCCCCTGGTGGTCATTGCTACCGGCCGGCCTGCTGGATGGTAGCTTAGCCTTTTATATATAATATGTAATTTGTATTATGTGTTTTAAAACGATGTCCCCATAGGCTTTAGATGCCAGAGGGGTTCCTGGTACAAAACGCAGAGGACCCTGCTCCAGAGAGGGCAGATACCAGGTAAAACCCCTCTTCTGGGCAGTCCCACAAGCCAGTGGCTGAGGTTGGGCACAGAGGCTGGTCAATTGGAAGAATGAAGCAGCTGAGTGAAGCCCGAAGCAGACAGGCTGACGGAGGCAGACAGACAATGAGAACTAGAATTCCTGCCCCCGGGAGGCCTGGCTGCATTTCCTGCCCTGGATCTCTAGGCAGCACCCCACGGGCCCGTAGAGATCAATTCCTTCCACTCGAGCTTGCTCCATGGCTTTCTGTTCCTCACCCCCGAGCCACCCCCAATCAAAGAGAAGTCTGGAGTTGTTGGCTCCTGAATACATACCCGGCTCTTGGGCAATGTAAGACACACCGCACGACCCGTTTTTGTGGTCATCGAAGGTAATCTCAGCCTTGCTGGGGCCTTCCACGGCGATGGAGAGGCCCCCCGCGCCTGCCTCCCGGGTCCAGATGCTGAACTCGGCTGAGACAGAGGAACACCTGGTGAGTGGCGGCGTGTGGCCGAGGCCCCTCCTGCCCAACCCTGCCATGCTGGTCACTCTCACTCCAGGCCCTTTCTCTCACCGACCCCAGCAGCACCCAAGCAGAGGCGCTGCGTGTTTCCTAGGTCCCACCCACGATCACACAAAGTCCGTGGGCGTCTTGTGGATACACCCACGCCAGGCCAGAGGGAGAGGAGGAAGTTTAGTTTTGTCCCCACAGGCCTCTCCGCCAGCATCCACCACGTGAAGGCACCTTCACGGTGGGTTTTGCAGAAACCTAGCGTGTTCCATGAGCACCAGCCCTGCAGGATGCTCGGCAAACAGCCTCATTCTCTGCTCCCCTCTGCTCCAAGGCGCACCACACACAGTCACCGATTACAGGCTCCTGTCATTACGGGCTGCCCACCGGGCCAACAAGCAGTGGCCGAAGGAACTGAGCCAGAGAAGCCTTGTTGTCAAGAATGCCCCTTGAGCTGAAACCGGTTTGGCTCAGTGGATAGAGCGTCGGCCTGCGGACTGAAAGGTCCCAGGTTCGATTCCGGTCAAGAGCATGTACCTTGGTTGCGGGCACATCCCCATTAGGGGGTGTGCAAGAGGCAGCTGATCAATGTTTCTCTCTCATCGATGTTTCTAACTCTCTATCCCTCTCTCTTCCTCTCTGTAAAAAAATCAATAAAATATTTTTTTTTTTAAAAAGAAAAAAAGACTGCCCCTTGAGACCACCCATCAGACTCTCACACACACAGTCTTCTCCTGAGAACAGGGTGAGGAGAGCAGGTGCTCACCCCAGCGGCCGAGCCCTGACTGTCCTCCAGAAAGAAGCCTGCCCATCGCTCACCTGGGACGCCCGCCTCTCCCCTCTCCAGGCCGGGGCCGCCTGCCCGGACCTTGTGGGCACCGCCCTCGCCCAGCGGCCCCACGGTGAACTGGAAGGGGCTGCCGGTCACGTGCTGGCCGCGGTACTTGACGCTGACCGTGTGCACGCCCATCTCCTGGGGCACGAACCGGACGCAGTGCGAGTTCTTCCCCACGGGCACAATCTCCGCCTCCGTGACGCGGCCGGAGGGGCTGGTGACGTGGGCCGACATGTCGCTGCTGCTGATTTCTGGGAGGGAGCGAGAGGCGGGGGGACGGAGGGGAAGGGTCAGAGTGCGGGCCCAGCAGAGCAGGACGTGCAGGGCGAGCAGCAGAGGGCGAGGCGGGTGCTGCGTGGGGTGCTGGGTGCGCAGTCTGGACGCCGGCCCTCCTGTCTCCCCTAAGTTCCTGGGGGACGGTGGCCAGCAGGGAAAGAGCCAGGCCCTTCCGGGCACCAGTGCCAAGAACATTCTAGGGGCAGTGGGCATGTGCACAGCCTTCCTGGCTGGAGTGAAAGCCACACATCAGTTTCAAACCAGGGCCTGAGTGGACAGTTACGTGTAAAAACGACGACAGCTCAGATGTCTCTAAGCTAAGGGGACCAGATGTCCCGCTTTTGGCGGGACAGTCTCGATTTCCAACAATTTGTCCCGCATCCCGCGGTGTTTTAAAAAAGTACCGATTTTTGGAAAGAACTTTTCCCGACTTTTTAAAAACGCTGTGGGATGCGGGACAAATTGTTAAAAATCAGGACTGTCCCGCCAAAAGCGGGACGTCTGGTCACCTTGCTCTAAGCTTGAGGCAACACGTGCCCACCGTCATGCTCACAGGGGCAGAAAACACAAGCGGTGCCCCATCTCTTCCTCCAAAGGAGCCTCGGCAACCCTTCTCGGCAACAAGACAACGTTTTGCGTTTCAAGGAAAAGGCAAACGAACATGCGTCGGTCCCAGCAGCCAAGGGGGAACCACGCGTGAGCAGGGCTCTGAGCAAACCGGAGACCAGACGCCACGCTGCAGAACAGCCGCGCGTTGGGTCACCCACCCCGCGAAGCGGACCTCGTCTGCTCCGTCCGAGGGGCTCGTGCCACGCCCAAGGCGGTGCCTGCGCCGGCGGGGAGGACCCGGGCGCGCCACATGCTGGCGACCGAGCAATGCCATCACCTAGAGCCACGGGAGCCGCCCCCTCCAGCCCTGCGGGGTCGGGGCCGAGCAGCACAGGACTGTGAGCCCTGAGGACAGAGAAAGGAAGGGAGGCTGAGGGCCGGGTGCCCCCACGCGGCCTGGGTCCGAGGACACCTGGAAGCTGGTGAGCCGTCCTCCGTTCTAACTGACAGGAGAGAATCATTTAGGCACCGAGGGGGAAAGGGAGTCTCAGCGAGCGCTCCGGGGCCAAGTCACTGGGAAGGGTGAGAGGCGGCATCAGGAGCCAGAAAGGCCTGAAGAGAAAGGGAACTGTCCACATCGCACGGAGACAAGACGCCGAGAGGCGGAGGGCACGGGTCGTGTGTAAAATGAGGCGTTAAAGCAAAGAAGATGTCCCTTTACTGGCGAGCAGGGAAGTGAACCTGAACACAGCCCTAGCCGGGTTGGCTCAGTGGATAGAGCGTCGGCCTGCGGACTGAAAGGTCCCAGGTTCGATTCCGGTCAAGGGCACGTACCTTGGTTGCGGGCACATCCCCCGTGGTGGGTGTGCAGGAGGCAGCTGATCCATGTTTCTCTCTCATCAATGTTTGTAACTCTCTATCCCTCTCCCTTCCTCTGTAAAAAAAAAAAAAAAAAAAATCAATAAAATGTATTTTTAAAAAGAAAAGAAAAAAAGAAACTGAACACAGACAGCGTATTTTTCCCTCGGATTGATCCACGTGAGCGTGAACTCCGGTGCCCAGCGCTGGTAAGAAACAGAGAAACGGGCACCGATCCACGTTCTGGAGGGCAGCTGCCAAGGTGTAGCAGCGTCTGAGACACGCCGGCCCAGCAGGCCCACCCGAGGCGACCGCAGCCTGGCACGGCGGCCAACGGCACCGACCACTGACTACAGGGCTGGAGGCACAGGCGCTGCGAGCGTGTGACATGATGAGACCCAGGGAAGGGGGGGGCACCCAGACACGAATGCAACCCCATGGAGTCATTAACGAGGAACTTCACGGCCACGACCAGCCCTGTTCCAGCGGTCCTGTCTGCCACCGACGTAATGAGGCTGTTTCCGCAGTCACACGGGACTGGCGTCTGCACAGAAACCCATCAGGTGTCGCTCAGAGGGCAGAGCAAAGACATGCGACATACCGTGTTTCCCCGAAAATAAGACATCCTCCGAAAATAAGACCTAGCGCATGGAAAGATAAAGACATCCCCTGAAAATAAGACCTAGCGCAACTTTGGGAGAAAAAATTAATATAAGACACTGTCTTATTTTCGGGGAAACAGGGTATTAGGAAAGATGGGCACCCCTCGCCAGACCAGGATGTGAGGATCAGCTGTTCTGTCCACAGAACCTGGGCAGCTGGAGGCTCAGCGTGTGCCAGCTGCGGGCAGAGGAGCCTCAGCGCCTTCCTGCACTCGGCGACGGCTCTTCTGGGGGATTTCTTTACGGAACAACCCTGGGTCGCATTTCAGAAAGACTGTGGCGATTGGCTGACTAATTTGGCCCCGTGAGGAACAATTTATGGCCAAAGGGCTAGATGTGCCTCTTCCCTCCCACCCCCACCAGCCCTGCATCCCAGCCCTCATTCCAGTTTTAGGAACGAAGGAGATGAATGGGCCTTAGGAGGTGCTGCTGGGCCGACACCTCTCTAAAACTCCCAGACACTGGCATCAGCAAGGCCAGATCGCTCACTGGGGTCATTCTATTCGGCAAACACTACATGAACAATCTAAGGGCGTATCTCTCTCCCCCAGGTGATGCCACAAAACTACTTTCATTTGGAAGAAGAAAAAGATAGCCGGTCAACAGATTCATGTTTCCTGAATGGGCTTATGTGAAAACACGTATTAAAAACACTATTATCACTGAAATTTAAAAAAAAGGAGTCGCCCGTAGTGGACTTGTCTTCCAATGGCCCCGCTGCCCTGACCCATGAGCCCCTCGCGCTCACCTGGGATTTTCAGGTTCAGGTCGCAGATGCTCCCGACAGTGGCCACGGATGGGGCTCGGCTGGTGCGGGTGATGCTCTCCTTCACTCTCCCCTCCCCACTGATCTTCACGGTGAACGGGCTCCCTGCAAGAACCGAGAGGGCTCCCGTGAGCGACCCGGAGCCCGAGGCACAGCCCCCACAGAGAACTCGAGCCGCGGGCAGAGAGGACGGAGCGGGCCGCGCGTACCGGGCACGTGCTCGTCAGCGAACTTGGTGGAGACGATGTAGACGCCGGGCACGGTGGGGAAGTAGGAGACCTTGCAGGTGCCGTCCTCCAGGTCCTCTGTCTGGATGTCTACTTTGCTGGGGCCTTCCACCGCCAGGGAAATGCCGCCATAACCTGCAACACAGGAGCCGGGGGCTGTTTGGACAGCAACTCGTTGGGAAGGGGGAGCTCGGTGCATGCAGAACGGACATCTGACCCCGGAAACGCAAACTGCCAATTCCAGAGAGCAAAAAGAAAGCAGGGTGACCCCTGCTACAGACAGGCCGCTGACAGAGGGACTGGTGCAAGGCTCTGAGAAGTCCTGGAGTGGAATAGCCTGCTGCGCAGGACTCTGACCACAGAACCATTTCCTGGAGGGTGATGTCCTACTGCCGCTCGGAGCACCTGCCCTGCAGAGCCCACTGGGGAAAACACTGCCCACACGCCTCTAAGAAGGGCATGCGCCGCCTCGAGGGCTCATGGCCAGCCACAGGCCTGAACATTTGAATTTTCAAGCCACCCTGGATCTCCAGCCAGGGGACCACGAAGCCAGCAGATATGAAGGCTGAACAACATGAGGATCTGCCCGTTAGGACCAGACATTGTCTAGCCCTTTCCTCCAGGACCGTGGCCGGCAAACTGCGGCTCACGAGCCACATGCGGCTCTTTGGCCCCTTGATTGTGGCTCTTCCACAAAATACGACGGCCTCGGCCAGTCTATTCTGAAGAAATGGCTTTAGAAGAAGTTTAAAAAATCTGGCTCAAAAGAAATTTCAATCGTTGTATCACTGATATTTGGCTCTGTTGACTAATGAGTTTGCCAGCCACTGCCCCAGGACTATGGCTTCGTCTAGAAGTCACCAATTCAGCCATCACTCAAGAAGGCGGAGAAGGAAGGCGCTGGCTGTGGTACTGGGTTGGGGAGGCCCGGACTACTTCAAACCATCTCAGGGAGGAAACAGGAAGAGAGTCATCATTTCCACGCAAGCACCGTGAGCTGGACGCGGTCCTGGACAGCTGGCCCACCAGCCTGTGCTGGGGAGGAGTCCAGGAGACCCGGGGAGCTGAGAGCAGGGGTGGGAGTACCGATAACAAGAGGGAGAGAGACCTGGGAGCTGTAGTGGCTCTGGGTTCAAACGCCAGAAGCAGAGTGCTGCTGACCCCTGTGAGCCTCAGGTTCTTCATTTAGAAAACAAGACAACACCCACCTTCCCGGGGGTCATAGGGCTTCCGCGATAACGCAGGTAGAAGGACAGACAGTCTGAAGGATGCTCGGAAAGAAAAGGGAGTTGATAGAATGAAAACATGAAGACGCTTGAGCAAAAAGCCCCGGGCCTTTCGCCTGGGGCCAGCCACAGACCTGCATCTCTCGTGTCCACAATGAACTCCGACATCTCGAAAGTGCGGCCTTCGGACAGGCCTCGGCCGTAGACTTTGGCTCTGCGGGCGTCCCCGATCTCGGACTGGACCACCATGATGGACACGGGACTGTTGGCCACGTGGTTGCCGTTCTTCTTGATGCTGACCAGGTGTTCCCCCACCTCCCGGGGGATGAAGGAGATGCCTGGAGCGGGCACACACCAGGGTTTGTGAGAGGAGGGAGAGGGGAGGAAGGAGGGGGAGACACACTCACAGGAATGGAAGTATGGCTCCCAGACTTCCTGCCTACCCCAGAGTGTATGCCAGGGTGGTCAACACGGAAATGCACTCGTGACCCAGCAGGTTCATCGTATCCCACTCCGCGGTGTGTGAGACTTCCCCAGGAAGGACCCAAGGGATCCCCGTCTCCCACCAGAGGATCCCGGCTCAGTGCGGGAAGGCAGCCGGGCTCACCGATGTGGTTGTTGGGCAGCCTCTTCAGGAGACAGGGCTCGTCGCGGCCGGACGGGGCCTTGATGCTGGCCGTCAGCGTGCTGAGGTCGGTCTCGCTGATGTCCAGCAGGAAGTCGGCGGCAGAGCCCAGCTTCACTTGAGAGCACCGCCGGCTGTCATCTGGGAAACAATCCCAAACACGGCCCGTCACGCGTGGGGACCAGCTCCCCGGAGCCTTCACCCCACATGCCTTTTACAGATGAACAGCCCGAAGCAGTTACCCGGAGTTAAGTGAGAAGACACGCCCAATCCACAACGAATGACTTCTGCTTGGGCCTGGTGAAGGGAAGGCCAGACACTGGCAGGGGCTGGAGCCCAAGTCTCCACAGACCACTTCTTAAAGGAGCTTTTGCCGGGCAAGGCATCTGCCACCTGCTTGCCACCCCCTGAGGCATTTCCCAGGTGAACACCCATCCTGCTCCGCACAGGCCTGAACAACTCAGGGCAAGAACTTTGTCCTGAGCATCTTCTGTATGACCCCCCGAGCACAGGATCCCAGCACTGCGAGCACACAGGTGAGCAGAGGCCTTTGAGTCAGATAACCTCAACATGCACCCTACAATACCCACATGGAAACTTGGCTGAGCACTCTCTCTCCAAGCCTCCACTTTCCCATCTGTAAAATGGCAGAATAATTGTCCAGCAGTGATGCAAAGGGCATCAGTGAGCTCACCTATTCGTGCCGTAAGTGTTAATTGAATGTCTCTATCTGGGGGCCCTCCGTGTGCACGCAGGAGTCAGACTGGACAAAGTGATTGCCCTCCACATGTGAGTGCTTTTCCCTGGATTACCAGCTAAGGGGGAATTAGCCTTGCACCCCAGTTTCTCCCCAGGGAGTCTCTGTGAACCCTAAAAACCCAGGCACCTCGCTTGTTGCCCCTGGTCTGATGCGGAGACAGGCTGCCGGGGTGGCCAGGCCTCCCAGGAGGAAGCCCCCGGCAGGTCAGGCAACCCTACCTGTGATCTTGGCGGTGAAGGGGCTGCCGGGGATGTGCTTGTCATTGTACTTGACCAGGATGCTGTAGTCGCCCGGCAGGGTGGGCAGGTAGGTCACTGTGCACGTCCCGTCTTTGTTGTCAATGCAGCTGATTTCGGCCTTGGAGGGCCCCTCGATAGCCAAGTCCAGACCCCCTGAGAATGGGAGCAGGGAGGGAGGGTCGTCAGGGACTGTTTGCTTGTTTCCACAGGGACAGCAACTCATCCGGGCAGCCCTGAGGTCGGGAGCGCCAGGCTGGCACAGGCCACGCAAGCCGCAGGCCAAGGGCGTAGGTCAGAACTAAGGGACTATGGCACAACACTCCGCCTCTGAATCCTTCACTTCTCCTGGTGAGGGGAGGACCAGGTGCTGGCCCCGAAGTCACCCCGGAAAGGACTGCAGGAGTCCCCGTCTCCCGCCACTGCTCTTTGGAATGTGCGGACGAGAAAGGGCCGGAGCCCCGCACGTCAACCACACACACGGAAGTGTCACACACACGGCCACGCTGGGACTGGAGGCCATGTGCAGATCCCATTAGAATCACAGGTTTTAAAGTCTGCACAAAGACAATGCACACGCACACAGAGCCAAATAACTCATGTGGTCCCATGGACACACTACATGTGCAAAAAGAACAAAACCAAAAACATCATCAACCAAAACACTTAAAGATTTCAGGCAAATCACATAAAACGTTTCACAGCGTGAATCTGATTTCAATCAGAACCCCAGGAACTTCAAAAAGTCCTGTTTTGGATGGAAGACAGAGCAGCTGTGACTGAGATTTACATGAAACAAACAAAAAAGATAAATACTACTACCCAGCAGCCTTCTTTTTAAAAGCTGCCCTGGGGTCGTGTCCACTGGATTCTCAAAGGAAGAGCTGAGAGCATATCACCGCACGCACGCAGGTCACAGTACCTTCTCCTGCATCCTCGGTGACGATGGTGAAGGTGGCGGTTTTGTTGGCCACGCCGTAGACCAGCCCTGGACCGTAAGCAGACACGCTCCCACTGTTGGGGTAGTTCACGTAGAACTGGAGCGGGCTCTCTGGGTGTGCAAAGAACACAGACAGAACGGACTCAGTGCGGGGGGATGCATACCTCGGACAGCGGCGCTTACCCTCCTCTAACGGCAGGCAGGTGTGGCGTCACCCAGGCAGAGGCAGAACGCGAACCGAGCCTCTGCTGGAGATCACCATCTTAGGACACCCAGGGCGTCTACTCCCTATTGCTCCTTCAAGGCTACACAGGAAAACAAGCCTAAGGCTGCTCCGGACTACAGGGGGCGCTACATAAAACAGGGGAGTCTGGCTCCCGGTGACTAGTCAGGACAGGGGTGGGGAGCCTTTTTCTGCTGAGGGCCATTTGGATATTGAAAACACCAGTTGAGGGCCACACAAAACTATCAACGTAAAGAATCAGCCTGCTCTGTTTGGTCAAACATTTAATGAACTCACCCCTGATGCCTTGGGAGGGCCAGACCAAACGATTTCGTGGGCCATGGCGGGCGGGGCCTTCCCCACTCCTGAATTAGGAGGGAGCGGCCCACCACGGGAAGAAATGACGCACTACCAGAGGGGACACAGCTGGGAAGGTCTTTTGGGAAGGCAAAAGGGGAGGCCCTAGAAGCCCACCCCACACTATGGGAATTTATCCCACTGTGGTCTCTGTACCTACTCTCCCCCGCCCTCCCCCCACCGCACACCCCCCAGCCCTAGGCAAGCACTTCCATTACCACAGTGGCCAGATGCAAATTCGGAAAAGCACAGAGCCGAACAATAGGGGGCTCTCCTCTCAGGTCACTAAAGAATGAGGGATCTGTCTGTCCGTACTAACTTGAGAGATTATCCACAATGTGTTGCAATAAAAAGAGAAAAGGGCAGTTTGCTGCATAATATTAATATCATTATCCCACTCCTTTAAAAACAAAACAACAAAATTACAGGCATGTTTGTAGGTACCAAGAGAAACATCCACACACAGACCAGCAGGGAGGTAGGAGGAAGCGGGAGAAAGACTTTTTTTTTTTTTCACTTTCTCTACATCTGCATCTTTGAGGTATTTAAATAGAAGCAGATAACACATTGTTGCTTTGAACAAATATTACGCCCAGATATATCCATAAACTAAAGCAAACATCCAACTGGGAGAAGTATTTGCAATTCCTACCACCAACGGCTAACCTCTCCAGGATTGAAATTGCTCCCAGAAACGGGTACCACCAAGGCCAAAAGACCAAACAGAGAAGCCAGGCCATGGATACCAACGTTCAGTTCACAGAAAAAGAAATACAAACGGCCTGTAAACATACAGAAAGCTGCTCAATCTCATTCACAAGAGCAATGCCAATGAAGCAATACTGAGATACTGCTTTTGCAACCATCGGTTGGGCGAAGATCCAAAATCCGGGTAGCATACTCCACTGGCCCATCTGTGGAAAAGCAGGCGCCCTCTCCTCCATGGCCGGTGCGCGTGGGAACCGGAAGAGCCCCAGTGAAAGGGAACTTGGCAAGTTTTAGCAACGTGATGGACGCCTGTCCCTGTGGCCAGAAATTCCGCCCACAGAACCGCTCCTCACAGGTCCGCCTTCGCCGGTGTGACATGCTGGGCGGGAAAGGCTAAGACTGTGGCAAAAGGTGGAAGAGGCTAACTGTCCTCCAAGGGGCAGTGGTTAAACGTGCCACGGCCCAGCCAATGGGCGGGCGCTCTGAAGATGCGCTATCGTTTGGACGTGCACAGCTCGCCTGCATACACTGTTAGATAAAAAGGACACAATAATGTGTAGAGGATGCTACTATTGGTGTAAAAAAAGGAGGCAGGATTAGAAATCTATTTTCCTGTTTGCCTGTAGGGTCTTCAACATATTCTGAAATCCAACCTAAAAAATTAGCAGTCAGAGGGCAAGTGAGGGTTATGATGGGTGGGAAGGAAACCTTTCTCCACATCATCTTCTAAACGACGTGTATGTGGCCTACTCAAAATATTAAATTTTGAAAAAGGAGACGAGCCCTAACCAGTTTGGCTCAGTGGATAGAGCGTCGGCCTGCAGACTGAAAGGTCCCAGGTTCAATTCCGGTCAAGGGCATGTACCTTGGTTGTGGGCACATCCCCAGAAGGGGGTGTTGCAAGAGGCAGCTGATCCATGTTTCTCTCTCATCCATGTTTCTAACTCTCTATCTCTCTCCCTTCCTCTCTATAAAAATCAATAAAATATGTTAAAAATAAATAAATAAAAAAGGAATTTAAGGAATTTTTAAGAAAAAGAGCAGGAATAACAGTGCTCGTTGGTGGACACGGAAACCTGAGCTGGTTTTCCTCGTCAAGGGCAGTGTGACAAGGGGGCAGCTTAGCCTGGCCAGTGTGGCTCAGTGGGTGAGTGTCAAACTATGAACCTGGACATTGCGGTTCGATTCCCGGTCAGGCACATGCCTAGGCTGCGGGCTCAATTCCTACTGTGGGGAGTGCAGGAGACAGCTGATCAATAATTCTCCCTCATTGTTGAAGTTTCTATCTCTCTCTCCTCTTCCTTCCTCTCTGAAATCAATAAAAAATACATTTAAAAAAATAAAGAAGGCAGCTTGTCCTCTTCTCACAACCTCTTCCTCCCCACCCCCACCCCAAGCCCGCGCCACACAGGGCTCTGCAGGCCAGGCTGGAAAGTCCCTCCATGTGCCTCACATTTTCCTTCCAGCTCATCCTTTGGCCACACTCGGCATCATGACAAAGACACACAATCACAGCCCCGAGGGCCTGCATTGTGACCCGGACACTTAGATGCACCATCTCTCCTGGAAATTAGCCACATCTGCTGGGGTCACAGGCTATTAGGTTTCACAGGGACACTGACACTACATTCCTCAACCTGCCAGTCAGTAAACCTCCCAGAAGCCCCGGCTCCCGAGTCCCGGAGCCCCGCAGGGCGTGCGCGGAGCCCGACTCACCGGGGATGTGGCTGCCCATGTACTTGATGTGCATCTCATGGAGCCCCACCTCCGTGGGGGCGTATCTGACGGTGACTGTGCCGTCCTTGTTGTCCACGATCTCGGGGGTGGCCGTCTTCCCGGAGGGCATGTGGACCTCTCCTGTGGACACAGGGAGACAGAGACAGGCCATGAGCCACCAGCGACTGCCCCCGGAGAAGCCGGCACGCCGGTGGCCTTCCGAGTGCAGGTTTTCAGATCCAAGAGCACTCACTGCTGCCTAAAACCCCCAAGTTCTAGAACAGGAAAACAGACCTACATTTCCCCTTTATTTTGTTCCTTCTGCTCCCACAAAATGCAGCAGCAACTCCTGAACCCTGAAGACACGTTAGAACCCTGAACAGGACTTGACTGTGAGGAGAGGGTCAGCAGAGCCTCCACCCAAAGAGAAGCTGGCAGTCAAAGGCGGCTGGCAGAGAAAGTGACTGCACCACAGACCTGTGTCTGCACCGCCCTGGGAGAGTGGGAGACAGAGAGGCAGGAAAAGGGGGAGCAGGAACCCAACAGTTGGAAGTATCTAAACGCAGTAGTTGTTCACCCAGAGAGGACCCCCAGCTCTCTCCACGACATAATGCAAATTATACACGACCACCTCCTCAGAGGCACACGTAGATACACAGCACGCTCTGCAAGGTCAGGGGCCCATGGCCCATCCCAAGCACAAGAACCAGGGATGCTGGGATCAGGAACGAGGGTCTGGGGACCGGTGGGACCACCACCCGTCACCGACCAGGCGAGTGAGTGCGAGTGAGTGAAACAGCTTTCATGACAGTGCTTACCGGTGATCTCTCCTTTTCTGACCGCAAACGGGATGACCAAGTCGAAAGGTTTAAAACCCAGGCCGTTCATGTCACTCACTGGGACATAGGCCTCTTCGGTGACCTAAAAACAGGAAGCCGCGGTCAGCTGGGTAAAGTGGACAACAGCGTGGGCTAGTGAAGCTACAGGGGGCAGAGCAGCTGGGAATTTTGCAAGCCAGTGCAGCCAGGATTTGGGAAGGTGGCGGCCCATATGGTGTGGGCTTTGTCCAACCGGCCCTGGGGCCCCAGACCGAACCCGAGGGCTCGGAGAAGTCATGTTGACCAATCACTGACCACCACCAGGCAGTTCGCTTGTAAAATTCCCAGAAGCGCCCACGGGAAAGTGAGACAGTGAGAGGCAGAATGTCCGTGAGTCCCAAGAGGCTCCACCGGGAAAGGTTTAGTGCCGTGGCCTGGAAAAGAAGGTGTGTTTTAAGTGGCAGAAAGGAGCAGCAGGTGGCTTTCCCTCCGAACAGAAACCAAATGTGCAAGTGGCGGCTCTGAGAGTCAGCAGGAGGGCTGAAGACAGCTGTCCATCTTTCTCTTTAAACAGAGACACACTGCACCGAGCGTGATCAGACGTGACGGTGGGCGATTCGTGGAGGAGCGCAGACGATGACATGGTGGGTCTCACGGCAGAGAAAGCAGGGTTCATTGTGATGGACTGATCAGTGGGGGACAAACCAGTGACCAGGACACCCAGAGGGCTTAAGCAATCCCCAGAAGCAGGCTGTAGCTTTTCTGAAATGAATGCCGAGTAAACACAGAAATGCAAAAAAAAGGAAAAATAAAAAAAAGTGTACCCAGGGCCTGAATCCAGGGGAACATGCATTTACCGGTGCCTCCTCCACAGCCGTGACTTCCCCATCTGTGGCCTGGTTGGTGGCAAATGGAGATTAGTAGGGAATCTCATGGGCGGGACGTTGCTACTCAGTAGGCTCTGCACCCTGAGGGCTGCTTCCTCCCCACCTGCTCGTCATGCACAGCAGAAAGCCTCTCGCTCTACCTCCTTCCTACCCTTGTGGGGAGCAAGCTGACATCTTCTCTTCGAACGTCAGATCCACGTGCCCTTTGAACCCACGGCCCCATTCCTAGGAAGCAGATCTATAGAATACTAGCAGGAAAGTCTATAGGTAAGTGCAAGGGGTTTTTCCAGAGCTGCTTGCGGTCATGAAAACCTGAAGCAACCTACATGCCCATCTGTAAGGGAGTCGGCTAAGTAAATGGTGCGCGTCTGTCCATCCTGGAGAGGCGGTCCAGTCCGGGAAATGAATATGGACGGGTCTTCC
This sequence comes from Pipistrellus hanaki, assembly GCF_964339955.1. Taxonomy (NCBI): domain Eukaryota; kingdom Metazoa; phylum Chordata; class Mammalia; order Chiroptera; family Vespertilionidae; genus Pipistrellus; species Pipistrellus hanaki. Next base: position 18,809,729 of record NC_140515.1, read on the forward strand.
CGATGAGGGAAGGAAGCAAGTTGCAAAGCAATGTGCATGGTGTGATCCCGGCACAGAAAACGGTGGGAAATGCTACCACTCTGCCTCTGCAGCATGAAACTGGGCAAGTGGTTTCCTGTTCCCTTGGTAAGTGTCTACAGTAGTTCCTATTTAAAAAATCTTTATAAATTAAATTTTCAAAAACCAGACTCCATGTCCCTGATCCAACCGACCTAGTAAGAGAGGGGTTCCCTCTCCTGCCAAATCGAACAAGCATCGGAAGGCCTGCCTATGCAGCAAGGCCCACGGACCCCTGCTCACGCCTTTTCGTGTGCTTTGTCATATGCTGGAAGGGAGCTTCCCTTACGAAGGCAGCTTTGTGAGCGTCAACATTTCTAACAGCCCCATCCCCTGCTTCTAGGGGCCTCTCAGACTGGGGACATGCAGGGACACTCGGCCAGGGAGGAAGATCTTTCCGTGGCTACGTGATGGCCTCTGAGTCAGGACTTCTCAACAGTGATGAGCAGATAAGCTGCCAGAGCGGTGACTTCCTGAGCACGTCTTCTGCGTGATATACAGAATTGAACCAGCCCACCCCGTCTCCCTGAGACATTTGCTCCAAAGGCAGGACTGGGTGTTCGTGGCCTTTTGGCCCCAAGACTGCAGAGGGAAGGCATGGAATCTACCCATAAGGAGCCAATGAAAAGAAAGTCTGCCTGTAGGCGAGGCTGGAGAAAGCGCGGAGGGGAGATGAAAGACGTAAGCCTGGTCCTGTGGGTGATGCTCCCTTTAGCCGTCAGCTGTGGCTCGGGGCAGTGTGTCCACACAAAGCGTCCTTCGTGCAACCCAGGGTTAAGGGGACATTGATTCCTACTGAGTTTGGTGGCTCCCCCTTCAGGCCTCTGACTTGTCTGCACAAGGACCCTGCCCAATGCGAGCCGACCAGACAAAACCCCCGAGATGGGACCCTTCTCTGGGATGAGGACGCCAAGCTTCCAGCCGCGCTTCCTCCAGCCCCGAAGGAGAAAAGCACTCCCAACTGAGCAGCGTCACAAGCTGACAAGTGTTTGTATCCCTGAGGCGTGCAAGAGCCTCCAGACCTCTGGCACACTCACAGATAAACAAACGCGACGGGAGGGAAAGAGCTACAGCACACAGCACGGTGTTGGCAGACAGACTCGGACTTCTGTGTGAATGGTGTCTTCGGGCCCTTCTCCATGGCTGCATAAAGTGTAATCCTGAGAAGGGCCTTTGAAGGCTGGGCGGGGGGCCAGGTCACCGAGGCCTATGAACTCTGCAGCCAAGGGTGGCTGTCGCCACGGCCTCAAAGGACATGGGGTGAGGGACCGCACAGCGCTCGGCAGCTGTCTAGAGCGGGCACTCTGGGCTCCGTGGACTGGAGTCTGACCCCTCCTCCTACCGCTCATTCGTGAAAGGGCCAACAATGCTTGCGTTGAGGGTTAACTGAGTGAATGCTGCTAAGGTTTCTAACCACTTTCCTGGTTGAAGAACCTTAATAGTCAGAGAAAGATCTAAAAGTCACTCGGATTGGAAATTAAAGAGCCGCGTCCTTCTTTGGCCTAGAAGTGTGCATAATGGTTTCTTTCTTCCAGATGTTCCTAGTTTTAAAAGACAAGCTATTTCCCTTCACGTGCAAAGTCTGAATCTCTCCAAGCGCAACTGGAGGTACTCTGAATCACGGGTTACCGAAGTCAAGCCTCTCTCCTCCAGACCATGGTGGTCGGAAAGCAGGAAGGGGAAGGACAGCAGAACAAAAAAGAATAATGTTTCCCTTACAAGTGTTTTTTTTTTTTGTCAGTTTATCTTTCTGAACTGTGCTTAGGCCAGGGCACTGCCGAAGACCCTTAGCATGCTGGGTACTTGGTAGCTGGAACATTCCCTAAAAACTCTCAGAGCCAAAGGCTCTCTGGGATCCTAGAGTGTCCCTAAAAGGTCATGGCTGCTTAAGAAAAAAAATTTTCAAGAAAAAAGAAATGTGGGAGGGGATGTGCTAGCCAGGGTTTAACAAATGGCAGCTATTACTGTTCCTGCCAATAACAGATGCTGCAGAGAAGGGGTTTCCTTACCATTACAGTGAAGGGGCTGTTGGGGATATCAACGCCACCGAAGCGCACGTAGATGACGTAGGTGCCCGGCTTGGCAGCCGTGTAGAAAATGTCATAGGTGCCGTCCTCATTTTCGATAACGTCGGCCTCAGCCTCGGTGCCGTCCGGGGTCAGAACCGTGCAGGTCACTTTCCCCTTCCCGGCAGTCTTGGCGTCAACCACAAAGCCCACCTCCTCGCCGGTTTTCACAATGGAGGCGATTCCAGGGCCTGGAGAAAAGTTCAGGAGGAGAGAAGCTTCAGCTGTGGGCAGTTCCCCTGGAGACCTAAACACAAACCACACGCTCTCGTGTTGTCTGCGTCTATAAACGTTAGACCTTCAACTGCCACCACACACAGGGATGTCCCAGGAATCACCTGGGGAAGGTACCGCTCAAGGGAGCATTTCACCTTTGTTTATTAAATAAGGAGGATCTCAGGCTCTGGGTGTCAACCAAACTTTGGATCTGGTCTGCAGGCATTCAGGGGTAGGGGGATGAAAGTCAGCGTTCATTAGCAAACATATATTGGGCATTTTCTTAAGGGCCAGGTGCACACAAAGGTGAGCTAAGCACCGTTGAGATGCTCCTAATATAACAGAGCAGTGGGATGCAGGCCGGGCACCAAGAATGACAGCTCAGCCTGCTGTGGAAGTCCTGAGGGGGAACTAAGTTACAGAAAAAAATGCTCAGTTGTTCTCCAGAGAGGTGTCCTGTGAAAGTCCTATCCCAGGGTTGCCACGTTGACAGAGGGCTTCCTGAGAAAAGGGGAAATGGCTGCATTCTGAAGCGTGGGTGCTTCTGGCTAGGGAAGACTTTCAACCTCGGTCCCGAAACAATGACCAATCTCCCTTTCTCTTTGTAGATCCCTTTACACAGGATCCACACAACATCAGGGAGTGCAGAAAAGTGTAAATTAAAAGCACATTGGCAAAAAAAAAAAAAAAAAAGGGAGGAAGTCAAGGTGGGCAGAAACAACAGGGATAAGAACAGGTTGTTCAGACGTGAGTAGAAGCCAGACTTTGCAATCCCCGGCATGACAGACCAGGGGTGTGGCCTGTGTCTGCTCAGGATTCCGCCTGAGCTAAGGAAGGGAAAGCAAGGAGGAAGTGACCTCCCAGTATTACATGCCCTCAGGTCAACAAAGGTAATCCAGACCTAGCCTGTGGCAGACTGGCCACTATTTCACACTTCCTCAAATGTTGCCAGGGGTGAGCCAAAGAAGGGAGAAGGCGAGCCATTTACAAGCTTGCCCTGAAAGCCAAAAGGTTTTCTCCGTTCAAAACAAGACAAGACAGGAGAGAAATAGAACACATCAAGGGGGACCTATGTTTAGTTTTATTGAAAGAGAAGCAAATCTGTTTCCTTTCAGACATGGGGAATTCATGCTTTGACATCTGCTTGAAGCGGCATCAGAGCGATAAGAGCTGTTCTTAGAAACTGAAGGACCCACAGAGTCCCAACAGTTGTCTCTTAGACGTGGAAGGGCCTGCGGTGCTCACATATTCCTGGAGCACTCCCGAGAGACTTAGACATCAGTCCCAAGTGTGGAGGGAAAAACCTCGATGCATGAACTGAACGTGTTTCTCACAGTGGCCTGAGGTGACCCTGAATAATTAAACAGCCCAGGATTTGCATCCATCTGCCGCTTTTCCTGGGAGCAGCATCACAGCTGACGTCTCAACAAATGCAGCCGCTTCGAAAACAATCCAATAATGACAGCTTCTGTGTGCCTGGCGCTGTGCAAAGCATTTTTCATGCCTGACCTCATCCAATCCTTGCAATAACCCTGGGAAACAGTTTCTGATCCTTAGAAGAGGTTCTTGAATTTAAATGTTGTAAAAAAAAGATCTTCCATTTAAGTCTGACCGAAGCTCAGCGTGGTTGAGCATCTGGCCTTGATCACACAGATCTTACGTGGCAGAGAAGGGATAGGCCCAGGCTTTCCGATCCTCGGCCTGCACTCACCTGTGGCCAGACACTTGCTGGCATCGCCGGTCTGTGTGGCCCGGATGCGGTAGGGAGACAACGGGATGTCATCCCCCCCGTAGGTGACCCCGATCATATAGCGGCCGGTCTTGTCGGGGATGTAGGTGACCGCGTAGGTGCCGTCTTTATTGTCATGGACATTGGCTCTTTTGGGTTTTCCCTCTTGGTCCTGCGGAGCACAGAGAAATGCTACTTAGGATGTGGTCCTCAAGATGTAGAAACAATTCATGGGAAAACCTTGGGGAGGAGACAGAATTACTGGCTTCACACAATTCGATTGGTAGGAAGTGGGGGAGGCCACAGATGTCTTTAACACGATGGACATAATCAATTTTTAGTAATTTTTCTGTCAAGTGAACAAATAGTGTTTTATCCCCCAATCCACTGGCACATGCCCCAAAGGGGCAGAGGTCCTGCTTGCACATCACCACACTCACTCCCTTGTCTCCTCGGTAACAGGACCCTAATCCTCAGTTAGGTGCACTGCTCCCAGAATAGAACACTCCACTCCCCAGCACCCTTTGTCACTAGGTCTGGCCACCCGACCTGACAGATTTCTGGCGAATGAGAAGTCTTGTGAGGGAGGATGAAAGGCTCTTTGGGAGAGCTGATTGATGGGAAGGCTATTTCTCCCATCTGTCTTCCTCCTTTAGCCTGCCATGTGGATCAATAACCAGGGCACTGGGGCCTTGTGGTCCACGAAGACCTAAAGGAGACCTGAAGGACAGATGCCACAGGCGAGGACCAAGAAGCAGAGATGGGCCTCCTTCACTGATGAGTCACAGCACCCAGGTGCCTTGCCCCTGGCTTCTTTAACAGGAGAGAATAATTACATGTGTTTAAGCCACTCTTATTTTGGAGCTCGTGATACGCAGCAGAACTTAGTCCTAACTAATCCAATGAGTAACTTAACATTTTAACATAAAAACATAGGACTAGCTATAATAGCAAATACATGAGATTCACCCAAAGGTGGTGCTTGGGGCTACACCCTCAGACCTCTCAGACAGGCAGGCACGTCCTCATGCACATTTACGGACTCTCTGGTGGGAATAATCTGTCAGACAGTGGTACCATGCCAGAAGCTGGTTATTAACATCCTGGTTCTTACCTCTGGCCAGAAAATTAGGCTTTATGAGTCTGACTCCAGAAAAGAACTCAAAGTTACCGTTATCTGAACAGCAAGCAGGCCTTCCCCAGCATCTCTGGCATCGATCGCAAACTCCACCGGAAGACTGGCGGGCACACCATAGGAGCTGAGGCCTGGGCCACTGGCAGTCACTTTGCTGGCATCGTATGTGGGAAGGACCTTGACCTTAAAGGGACTTGACAGACACACAACCCTCGGTCAGTATGGATACACATCAACCCTGCTCCAGCTGATCTCTCTCACACAAAGAAACTGGGACTGCAAAGAGGATTTCTACAGCAGATAAAAATGGTGAGTTTAGTCAATGTCTTAAGTCCAGCAGAAATTTACAATTATGAGGCAGTAACCATCATACAACAGACCAGCTTTCCCTGGCTGCAATCCAGGGGATATAGACTAATTTCAAAATTAGTTTGGGAAACATGGGGTTAAACATATTTAGCCTACTTTTATTATGCTAAAACAATGGTCAATAGAAAGAGAACACCGAAATTTCAGGTTTAATGTTTTACCGCATCTTATTTTCAATTTTTAGTATGCTTTAGATGGTATGCTATTAGTAAATACATAAACATAATTTATAAATCATATTTCTATGTAGCTAGCCATACATTCATATCTTTATGTAAAATATGTATGTTGGGGTATGGACAAAGCTTTTAAACCTTAAATATGATTTTTAAAAATCTTTGAAGGCTGCTGTGGGAGGTAAAGAGCTTATGCAATATTTTCTGTATTAATATGAATGAGGAATAAGATTTCTATCCAACCCTTTGAGGATAGAAAAGTAAAAAAGTAGAAGTCTTTGCCTGAATCAGAAAACTACTTGCAGGGTCAGAAGAAAAAAAGACTGCTAAATTAATGCATCTTCACCCCAAATTCCCAACTCCTTAATTCCAGCTGGTCTTTAAGTTAACAATGGCAGAAAGGGGTAGGAGGGGAAGCTAGGGGCAGGAGCCACAAAGGTTCTCAGTAGGACTTGTAGATCAGATGGATGGATGGATGGATGGATGGGCCACGAGAGCAATGCTGGGGAACCCTGCAGAGGGGTGGGTTTGAGTCTGGTTTGGACCCTTCCCTCAGTGTCAAGAGCTTACCTACGAGGGATCTCTTCATCAGCATATTTCACAGAGACCATGTACGGCCCTTCTTGGGATGGGGTGTAGGTCACCGTGTGTGTGCCATCCCCATTGTCCACCACATTCACCGGCTCCACCAGGCCTGAGGGCAGAGATGAGAGGTCTGAGGAGCTGCCTCCCCTCCCCTACACTCCACCCTGGGCTGAGTTCAAAAAGGATCACATTCATCCCCAAGAGCTATTCATTTCCACTGATGAATGAAATAAATGCAAGCGGCCACAACCAGAGGCTTAGGAAATCACAGGAGACAGGATCCTCAATTCACGGCTGCAGAATGACTCCAGGAGACACCGTCAGCTTGTTATTGGCTCAAGTACCGCAGCCAGCCCTGGAGTATACTTTAGGAGACTGCCTGCACTTGTTCCGGAGGGCGTATGGCAAAGGTGCATGTTGCAGACATGTTATGACATCCTTTCAAGCTGGTTAGGCATGCTTAAGACATGGCAAACTTTACAGCTGGAAAAGGGCCAAAGAGTCCAGAACTCGGAATAGCAAAAATTAACCAATGGGTTGGCCAGTCAAGACTTGTGGCCATGCCGAAACCAGTTTGGCTCAGTGGATAGAGCGTCAGCTTGCAAACTGAAGGGTCCTGGGTTCAATTCCAGCATGTACCTTGGTTGCAGGCACAGCCCCAGTAGAAGGTGTGCAGGAGGCAGCTGATCGATGTTTCTAACTCTCTATCCCTCTCTCTCTTTTCTCTGTAAAAACTCAATAAAATATATTTAAAAAGAAGAAGAAGAAGAAGAAGAAGAAGACTTGTGGCCACTTTGGCAAAGACCAAATGGGCAGCACATTGGGTGTAAGTGCAGGGCAGGGGAGGTGCCCTTCTCATGGGGTGAGGGAGCCATCAATGTGATGCATGCAGGAGACAGTTGGAGGTTATGTTAAAGCATAATCAAGGCATGCATTGGGCCGGTAGATTCTAGATCCTGGTTCTAAACACAAGCCTCAGCGATGGGTCAACTGCAGGGTAAGTTAACCAAAGCGTAGCATGCACATTAAGCAAAGCAGAGGAGGCACATGCAAGGCAATTTCAGGGGTGAGGCCAGCAAGAGGCATTCTGATTGCATCAATTAGAGTAGCAGCCAATAGGAAAATGCAAACCTGTTTCCATAAAGTCACCCTCCGGCTCCCCTTTAAAGAACTCTGAAATGGCTTTCAAGGGGCTGCGCCATGACTGGGAATCTGTCTCATCAGCTAAAATTAAGAGGCTGTTACTTAAGAATCCTCCATAACAGAGGTACATATATCTAAGCTTCCCCCTTCTCCCCACTCACTCTCTCACGCACACGCACGGGTACACACAGAGGCTCAGAAACTCTGTACAATCAAGTTCTAGCCCCAGGACCTCATTTCCCCAAACCACTCCTACCTTGAGCTTTAAAGGGCATTACCTCCTCCTGAACTAACTCCTTCAAGGAGAAAGCTCCTCTTCAGAAAAGGTGCCTCCTCAGGGACAAATCCAGATAATTTAAGGAATTTAAGGTAACTTAAGTGCTTTGTCCCAAAATGGCCTGCTTATCTTACCAAACCCCAATTCCAGGGTGCCAAAAAGGCGGACCAAACTGTCAACAAAGCCCATCCTCCAAAGAGAACCCCTCTCTCCAAGGGGTTGGGACAGTGGCAAAGCCAGGTGGCAAGTGGGCCGAGTATCTGCCATGTCCAGAAATGTGGAGGCATGTTCCCTGTGAGTATGAAGGCATTTCAAACAGAGGTATCACCTCTGAGCCAAACCCAGACTAACCAGACTAACCCCCGTCACCTCACAAACACAGAGATACAAAATGAAGCAGCTGCACAATTATTACACATGGGAGAGCCCACCACCACCTGCTCCATCTCCTACCCTAAAGAACTGAACCTGGGTTGTGGTTCCATCCCTGGTAGGGGACGTGCAGGAGGCAGCCGATTGATGCGTCTCTCAGCGATGTTTCTCTTTCTCTCTCTCTCTCTCTCCCCCTCTCCCTTTCCCTGTCTCTAAAAATCAATTTTTAAAAATTTAAAAAACTAAGTTCATGACCAAACTCAAAAGCTAAGTGGCCGCCTCCCCCGGGGCAAGCTGAAGGTCAGCAGGAAGGCAGGATGCATACTCACCGCGTGGGCCCAGGACCCTCACTTCCAGCGGAGCCAGGCCAGCCTTGCTGCTGTCCACCGTAAAGGACTGGGGGATTCGGGCTCGGACCCCCGAGCCCAACCCGGGGCCAGCAATCTTGACCTTGCTGGGGTCCACAACATCCTTCACAGGAACCCTGAAGGGGCTGCCTGGAAAAGAGGCCATTGGATTCTGAGCTCCATTGGAAGATGTCTGAACTTCACTCGAGAGCAACCAAGCACCAACAAGGCAACGTTAAGTTCAAGGTGGCAGATATCAAGCAATATGTGTCACTCCCCTGATCCATATCCCAGGCAGACATCACCAATCAATCGCGGCAGACCTCCTTGCTGCTGCACTCATACCAGGCGATCCAGTGACCCAAGCAGTCACACAAACAGACCACCAGAGGAAACCAATATGCCATTGCGGCTAACACAGGATACCTGGTTAAAAATAACCCCGCTATGGGTTTGTACCAGGCCAGGGAAAACTGGGCCAATGTTTAACCAACTAAAATTCCCATGAAAGCAAATCAGAAGCTAACAGGTTGCTGAACATTTCACAGCAGCCCCTCCCGAGCTACCTTAGCGATGAAGCCTGACACTAAGACAAACAACCAACGCTCCACCATGACTCCGCCTGGGAAAAATCTGGGGTCTTAGAAGCAATTGGCATTTGGCTCTGGGAAGCAACAGAGAGAAGGGAACATTGAGGATGGGTCTTTTTCTGTTGTTACACAGATGGCCACTTGCTTCAAGCTCAGGGATCTGCCACAGGGCCAAACTCTCACCCTCTCCTGCAAGGGGAATTTCAAAGCTGAGGGTCCTCTAGACCTTTCCCAATAAAGTCAAAATAGCTTTGCGGCATCCACAGCCAGGGGATGCTTCTCTCCACTGCTGCCTGCCTGCCTGGCTGGAGCCACCAGGTCATGCCTGGCCACATTCTCTGAGCCACTGTCCTATCCCATGAACTGCAGAGCTGGTAAAACTCCAAAAGGCACCCATGGCTCTGTATGCTGTCACTGAGCCCTGCTCTTTCTTCATAGCAGTCAAACAGTGGGTTTTAGTGCCATAAACAATAGACAAGAAGCTTCCAGAGGCCAGGAGCTTTGTCTGTCTGGTCCACGGCTGAATTCCCCTTGATACGTGATTACAGAAATTTAAAATGTATATTGCAACAGCTACAAGGTCAAGTTTGAGGAGAAATATTGCCTTAAATAAATTAATGCTTAAATGAACACCTGAGAATTACGTTGAGCAGAACATCAGTGCTTTCTGATCCATGTGAGAGAGAGAGAGAAAAAGTGACTATGAGTGTGTGTGCGGTTGTACACGACAAGGGGAAAGAGCAGGCAGGGTCAGGAATGTGTGTGTGTGGTCCCGGGACACTCCAGCTTCTGGGGAGCCAATCCAGAAACCTGAAAATAGGACTCTCAGCCTGCCCTTCCCCTGGGTCTCACCCTGGGCTCATGGCCTGCAGGGTAAGAACCCTGACCCACCCCAGGCTCCTCCTGCTCTGGGCTCTCGGGTGGGGCTCTGCCCTCTTCCTCACCACTCTCGAGACAAGGCGTAAGCTGACGCAGAAGCCGCCCTTGAGTCCTTGAATTTGCATCCACACCACACCTACACATCTCAATGTGTGTTGGATGGCAAATGTTTCATCAAAACAGAACTAGGACCTATGAAAACTCCTCCTGCCGGAACATGAAAGTTGGAGGGCCCTTACTTACTTAAGTCATATATTTCTTTACCGTCTGAATCGTTTACAGCAGTGGTTCTCTACTGGGGGTCATTCTGTCCCCCACTGGACATATAACAATATCTGGAGACACTTTTGGTTGCCAAAAAATGGGCCACTAAATACCCTACAATGGACAGAATAGCCCCCACAATGAAGAATTATCCTGCCCAAAATATCAACAGTTCTGAGGATGACAAACCCTGTTTTTCAGTAAATGAATATAGTATATCATTCCACAGAAAAGAAATTAAAGAATCTGAGTTGTGTGTCTTTATCAGCTACCAGAACTGTCGATTGAAAAGTAGAAAACAAGATGCATGTACTGGTATAAGAGGAATAAGAACCAACCACAAAATAAGGTGGACATTTTCAACTTTGCAAATAAACAGCTTTCCTTCAAATTGAGAACGAGGTTCTCTAACACATGAAGACAACTGTCAGACAAAACTCCAAGCCAACAAACACTCTTTCATCACGGTTCTGGTCCTGCTGGGAGTGGGGACATTCTTGGAGATGCAGCCCTAGGGAGAACTCTCCCTTTGCAGCTGCCAGCTATCTTTTTTACTCAGGGAGATATGCAAAATCAAACCAGCTTTCATGCAAAATCAACTGTTCTTGGGTTCCTTTCTGAGGGAGAACTTACCAGGGATGTGATCTCCTCCGTATGTGATATTGACGTCATAATCCCCTGGAGCAAAGGGGACGTACTCGGCGCTGCAGCTGCCATCTTTGTTGTCTCTGCAGTTTATCTTTGACTCTGATGGTCCCTCGACGGTGATGCCAAGCCCACCAATTCCTGCCCCTCTGGGAAATGTGGAAAAGAAAGCAAAGTAACACTGGTGGTTCATGCCAGCCTCCTTATTGACAAAATCCATTTAAAATCCCTCCGTAAATTTCCCATTTGGCCAACTCAACTCAGCTACTACGACACTCCTCACACAGGGAATTTCCAACGATGTGGTATAAGTAAAGACAGCTTTGAACCCTCCTTTCCAATCCTTATCCTTTTATTTTTCTTATCTAATTGCACTGGCTGCAACTGCACATACAATTCAGGTATGTGCCTGTGACTGATTCCAATAGGAATTCTTCTAATATTTCACCTAGATATCAGATTGGCTATGCATTTCAGCACTGTCAAGTTAACGAGTTTCCATCTAGACCTGGATTGCTCAGTAGTTTTATGACTGTTATTATCAGTGCTTTATGGTACCTTTTTGATATACACTTGGTCTTTCTCTGTAACTAAGTCTCTACAGAACAAAATGCCTCCTGTATCATAAAAAAAAAAAAAAAAGAAGAAGAGAAAAAAAGCCTCTCAAATGTTGGGAGACTTTACACATATGCAGGCAACACTCATAAAACTTCTTTAAAAGAGTTAAGCTACTTGGAGCTCCTCCTTTTATGGAATCAGCACACACACCCCAGGCCCTGCTCACCGGGTCACCACGGTGAAGACGTTGGGTTTGTTGGTGAAGGCCTCTTTCAGCCCAGGACCTTGGGCTTGAACCCGGGACGGCTGGCAGCCTTCGGTCACAGCCACTTTGAAGGGACTGTTCGGGATGGGCACATCGTCATATGTCACCTCCACCACATGGAGGCCTGTGCAAAACAACAAAAACAAATCGTACAGGAGTTGCCCAATTGTGGGAAATGACACTCCACTCCAGGGTTTTCACATTCATGTCTGCATGCTTTACCATGTTGTTTGAAACAGGAATACTGGTATAATCTGATTTTTTAAAAATGTAAATAGTCTATGTATGCTTTCTGTTCACTTGCATTCACATACCCACCCCCATACCATCCCTCACCCCCCACCCCCCACACACACACACGGTCTCTCCTGCAAACAAAGGTCACTAAGTCTACACTGAAGTCAGTCATTTTAAACATACTACCCCTGTTTTGGGAAAACTCCATCCAGACATTAACCAAAAGACAAAGAAAAAAAATCCATAAAACAGAATATACATGCATCTATAAAAAGAGATTAAAATATCTATACCAGAGTACTTATAGAGATCATATATCCAGGTAATGAGACTATATGGTACTTTGGTGTTTTTCTTCATGCTTTTATCATTTATTAAAATGTTTTATAATTCTTAATATTCAGGAAAGAAATCAATGTGCTAAAAAAATTACACCAATGATCAACATCCATGATATCATCCCATCACTGCTCCGGTGAGGCTCAGGCTAGACCCAGCCCAACCGTCACACAGCAGGGCCAGCACGCCAGGCCCTGAGGGCGGCTCTACGGGGAGGTGGGCTACAATGGTCCCCATCACTTTGCAAGGGCCTCTGCTGAGCACACGGGGCAGACATCAGCATCAGCCACCGGGAGGAAAGGGCCAAGCACGGTTTTGAACAAGGAAAAGTCTACTCACCTCTCTCGAAGGGTGTGTACTCCACCTGGTAGGTGCCGTCGGCATTGTCCGTGACGAAGCACTCGGTGGAGGCCCCCGAGGGGTTGGCGATGTGGGCCTTGATGTGGTTGCCGCCCACCTTCGTCAGGGGCCGGGAGTCGACCGTGAAGTCGGTGGTGGCTTCACGGAACACGTCTGCGGAGCAATCGCACAGGTCAGAACGTCACCAGCATCTCAGAGCCGGGAGCAGCCCACGGACAAGGCTCTTAGCCCTTAAGACACAATGAAGGGACCGCAGACAAGGGGTCCGACGCTCGAGGTCAGGAAGCTAACGTGCACCCACCACACACACACCAGAGAGGAGCCCGCCCCTCCTAGGACAGCCTCAGCTGAGTGACAACACAACCACTGTACACACAGTGTGAGCTGTTCTGTGTGTGTGTTTGTGGGCCTGGATGCTAGGCCTCCAGTTCTGCCTCCGAGGTCCGAAGGTGGGGGGGGGCCCTGGAAGGTGGGGGGGGAGGGGGGATCTGGAAGGTGGAGAGGCCCAGAAGGTGGGGAGGCAAAGGCTGGCGGAGGGGTGGGGGGGTAAGGGGGAGAGAGGGGCGGCAGTGCGCAGCCTCCCTTTCTGTTGAGGGGACCCACCTTTTCCTTCTATTCCCGGCCCGAAGGCTTTGACCCTGCTGGTGTCCACGGCCGGCTCCACCCTGACGCGGGCGGGGAAGTGGGGCACGGGCTCCCCGCCGTACTTCATGGTCAGGGTGTACATGCCGGCGGTCAGGGGCACGTAGGTCACCGCGTAGGTGCCGTCCTCGTTGTTCTCGATGCTGACCTCGGCCTTGGCCCCCGCGTCCGAGACGGCCTCCAGGCCCAGCGCCCCGGGCCCGGCCTCCGAGCAGTCCACGCTGAGCAGCCCGGCCTCGCCCACCTTCCCGCGCTCCAGCCCGGGCCCCGACGCCGTGACCTTGGAGGGGTCGAAGGGCATCTCGATGTCGGCCTTGAAGGGGGAGCCGGGGATGTGGACCTCCTCGAAGAGGATGTTGACGAAGTACTCCCCGGGCTTCGTGGGAAGGTAGGAGACGGAGCAGGTCCCGTCGCCGTTGTCGGAGCACTCGATCTTCGCCTCGCACGGCCCCTCCACGGTGAGGCCCAGGCCGCCGGTCCCCGCTCCTTTGGTGTCGATGGTGAACTTGGCGGGCTTGCCCACCAGACCCCCCTGCAGGCCGGGCCCATGGGCCTTCACCTGCGGGAAGAAGGAGTAAAAAGTCAAACTCTGCTGACACTCGTGTGCTGCCCAGGCAGTGCTTGCTCTCACCACCCACACCCTTAGGCAGCACCGAACTGCCCCTCCGTGAGGTGGCCTTTTCCCTGGGGCCCAGGCTGTGACACGCTCGCTCACACCACGGAGTCAGAGCTGCAAAAGGCCCAGGGGACATGGCCATGAATGAATCAACGCTGAGAGGCCCAGCAGAAAGAGGCAGGCCTCTGAAGCCAGAGCACATGTCCTCTCTCCTGCCATGCCCACCTTCCAGCCCCCCACCTTCCAGACCACCCCACCTAACGGGCCTCCCCACCTTCTGGATCTCCCCACCTTCCAGGCCCCCTACCTTCTGGGCCTCCCCACTTTCCAGACGGGGGATGGGGCATGTAAAGTGGGGTGGAGAGTCCCTCAGCCTGACCTGCACCTCTCGTAATTCAGGACCCCTCTGGGGATGTCTGACTGCCAGTTTAGGGTTAAAACCGGCAGTCGGACATCCCTCTCGCATTCTGGGACCGCTGGCTCCTAAATGCTGGCCTGCCTGCCTGCCTGATCACCCCTAACTGCTTGCCTGCCTGCCTCATTGCCCTAACCATCCGCATGCCTGTCTGATCAACCCTAACCACTCATCTGCCTGCCTGATCGCCCCTATGCACCTCTGCCTTGGCCCCTGCCACTACGGCTTTGTCCGGAAGGACATCCGGAAGGTTGTTCAGCTGACCCGTCTAATTAGCATATTACTCTTTTATTATTACAGCATCTATTGGAGAGTCTACTGTGTGCTGGGCACTGAGCAGAGGCTTCCACATTCACATCTCCCCTACCTGACAGGCTCCCTTTGAAGCCAATACCAGTATTACGCTGACAAGTGAAGGGACAGCTCGGCTGGTGTGGCTCCGTGGCTGAGTGTCGGCCTAGGAACCAAGAGGTCCCTGATTTGATTTCTGGTCAGGGCACATGCCCAGGCTGCAGGCTCGATCCCCAGTAGGGGGCGTGCAGGAGGCAGCTGATTGAGGATGTTACTCTCATCATTGATGTTTCTATCCCTCGTCCTTCCTCTCTCTCTCTCAAATCAATAAACACATTTTAAAAACAAAGTTTAACAAATGAAGGAGCTGACCTCGGGGAAGGGGAGCCCCTCACAGCCAGACAGTGAGAGGAGACGCAGGGAGGGGCCCAGCTGCTCACAGGACCCTGTACGCCGGCCTGCAGGAGAGGGGATCAGCCACGGAGAGCGGACTATCACCACGGCAGGGTTTCGTCCAGGTGTTTGCCAGGATCAGAGGGGGTGTGTTAGACAGCGGGCGGCATGGTCCCCAACAAGAACGGAAGCTGACCTTGGTGGGATCGGGCGGCAGCGAGGCCTCCACCGTGTAGGGGCTCCCCAGCACAGGGTGCCCGTCGTAGGTCACGTCGACGGCGTAGAGCCCCTCCTCTCGCGGGATGAACTTGGCCGTGCTGCTCTCCCGGCCGGGCACCGGCGCCACCAGGCACGGCACCACCTTCCTCGAGGGGCTCAGGATCGTCACGTCCAGCTTGCCTTGGCCTCCCGCCCCTCGGGTGTCAATGGAGAACTCCTGGTCCTTCCCGACTTCCACTCCTGGAAAAGGTAAGCCAATTAACTATTCAGGAACGATTATTCGTATTGACAGTGACAGCTGTCCTTCACCGAACGCATTCCGTACACCGGGCCTTCGGACAGCGCATCACCTCCTTCCCCTTCGACCACAACCCTGTGGAGTGCTGGCCACTAACCAAGGGCTCTCACCGGTGGGGAAACTGAGGCCCGGGAAGGTGGAGTCCTTGGTCGGGGGGCCGTACCCAGCAGATCACAAAGCTGGAGCCCAAACCTGAGTGTATTTGACTCCACACCCTACTTTGCTGGCCGGCACGTTATCATCGGTCACTGTCTCCTCTCCTCTACTCACTTTCGGTGTTCGCTTTGTATCAAAACATTTCCATAACCAGTGTTTTATTTACTAATTCTTGGCAGCAGATTTAATCCTACAGCCAAGAAGGCAAAAGTCACGGAGCTGGTATTTGAAAGGTCTTTGCACAGCAGGCCGCATTTGACAAAAACAGGGGAAGGACTTCGAACCAAAACAAAAACCCTGGGAACTTGAACAGCGTGTGCCCCCCCGCTCCCCGCCCCAGGAAATCCTGACTCTCAGCAGCCCGGGGCCTGCCTCCACGAGCACTGAGCAACCTCTGCAAGGCGGCCCCGGAGCCCCAGTCCCAAAGGACTTTCCTAGCCGGCACTGAGGGTTACTGGGTCTGGAGTGGAAGCCCTCGGTGTCTCAGAGAAAGGAGCGACGAGAGGACACGTGAAAGGTTCGACGGTGGTCATCCCTATGCTCAGAGCTGGCTGCCGCCTCCAGGGACAGAGTAGGCATCAAGCTCGCTTCAGGGCCCTGGAGTGAGAGCTGGCCTCACTCACAACACGAGTGTTTGGGTGACAGGCAAGGAAGACGCTCACGGGTGGCCCCACTGAGACTCGATAGGACCCTCACGGGGGGAACAAGAGGCCTCTCTGTCCTGGGGTTTGCACGGAGCCTCCCACGCACCTGAGCGTGTGTCCCCGCAGGCAGCCAGGCTGCGCCACTGGTGCGAATGCCCGCCAAGGAGCTGCTGACGGAAGGCAGGCTGAGACACTGGGGTGAGCAACGTGAGTTTTTTTTCTTTATTGATTAAGGTAACATATAAGTATCCTTATCTCCCATTGCCCTCACCTCACCCCACTCCGGTTCATGCCCTCACCCCCTGCTGTCTGTGTCCATTGGTTAGGCTTATATGTGTGCATACAAGTCCTTTGGTTGATCTCTCCCTCTTCCCCCACCCTCCCCTACCTTCCCTCTGAGGTTTGAGCATTGGATCGATGCTTCTCTGTCTCTGGATCTGTCTTTGTTCATCAGTTTATATGTTGTTCATTATAATCCACAAATGAGTGAGATCATGCGTCATTTATCTTTCTCTGACTGGCTTATTTCGCTTAGTGTAATGGAGAGCAACATAACTTTAATGCAAAATAAACACGGCCACTGTTTCCTGCTGGCAGATACCCACGCACAGATGCAGAGAGAGGGTCTGGGAGGGCAGAAAACGAGCCGATAACTTTGGTTAACCCTAGGGAGGGAAGAAGGAATGACTAAAGTGGAATTTACTCCTAGTTGTGATTTTTTTAGATGAAAAAAAAAAAAAACACCAGTATATTTATTTCTTGGTAAAAAAAAAATAATAATAATTTTATAATCAAATGCTAAACTTCTGAAGCTGAGTGGTAAGTACATCAGTGTTCATATTATACTATTCTCTTTTCTCTGTTTGAAATTTTCACTAATGAACTTTTTTCTTAATTGAAAAGAAATGCAATGAGCTTGTAGTAATAAGATAACGAACAAGCTAAGGGAATAGCGGGAGGAGGGCGGGCAGTTGGGATGGTTTGTGTGGTCGCTGTGGCTTCTGAGTGCCAGGGAGCTGGCTCTGGTGCTCGACGCCCGACCCTCCTGTGGATGCCCCGGCCAAGGAGAGCTGGCACCGCAGATGCTCGCCAGAAAGCAATGTGCCCGACTCTTTGTAATGAGAACATTCCAGTGTGGTGCCAGCTGAGGGCTGGCACTGAGTTCCTGTGCCAGGGACTGAATTATTAGCTCATTTAATGTTGTCAATATTCCCTTGAGTGTTCCTGATCACCTCCACACATACCCCTCCCCCACCCCCTCCCCTCGCCCCCTGGCTCCACTGCACAAATAAGAAATGGGGCTCGGTGAGCTCAAGCTGCAAGTTAGTTCCCAATGCACGGCCCTAATTCCAAAGCAAGTCTGCCCCACTACGGTCTCGTCAGGCAGAAATCGCTCCTCCTTGGGCTGTCTTTGGAAGGGAATCCAGCTGGCAGCCCCGAGTGCTGGTCTTCCATGCCCCGCCCCTCCATTCATGCACTCACTGTTTTCCAGGCCATTAATCTTGATCTTGCTCAGGTCCAGAGGGGCGGCCACGCCCACAGAGAAAGGGCTTTTGGGGATGGGGTCGCCGCCATAGGTAACCAGGACCTGCATGCTCCCCTGGAACGAGAGAAACCGAGTATACCGTTGGGTCCGAACATACTAACTTGGTGCTTACACCTGCCCCCGGGACCTTTCGTCCTCCCAGAGGCACAGGGTTTGACGCCAGTGGGTACAGAAAGCATCTCAGACATATTTCTCTAAGCTCCTGGCCCCACAGGAAGAACCTCAGGGAAGGCAGATAAAATATGAGCAACAACAACAGGGAAAACTCCAGGCGCACATTGTGCTCTGTGCTTTTAGGCATTTCCTGGATTCAGCCTCGAGCACCATCCTAAGGGGTAACTCCCGCTGTCACCCTACTTCTTCCAGAAAAGGAAACTTGGGCTCAGAGAGGTAGTCACTTCCCCCGAGTCACCCTCCTGGGAAGTGTGAGCTGGGCCTCACACCCACGGCACCCAAACCCGTATCCCAGCAGCTCTGCCACTCACCTCCCCACCCACCCCCATCCCCACCCCCACCCCCACCCACCCCCGTTTCTGGGGGGAAGCAGAGGGCCTTAGCTTCCTCTCCCTACTGCCCCACCCTCCACACCAAGCCCACTGCTGTCTCAGTCGATGAAGATCTCCCGACCCTCAAAGGGGCAAGGAGGGGGGAGAAGGGGAGAGAGAGGAGGCCCGCCCTGGGAGTGCAGAGCAGAGCTCCCTGGAGTTCAGCCCCTGCTGAAAGCTGTTGCTGAGCAAGTGTTAAAAGGGTGTGGCTTCTGGCCTGCATATATTTTCTCACGTTCCCTTTATAATAACAAAGTGGGGGGAAAGCCAAGAAAAAAATGGGCTGTATCACTGAAGAAGGGAGGATTGACTTTCCAGGATTTGTTTGCTCTGCACACAAAACCAACCGGCCCCCCGGCTCCAGGGTGTATACATTTCATGGTAAAATGTTCACAGGTCAGACTCAACAGAGCAGAGACGGGATAACTTCGGCCACCACAGCAGACCCGACACACCAGCCCATTCCCCACACGCCAGCTCATCCGGGGCTTTAATGTGCCCCAACGCCCCGACCTCCCTCCCGGAGGGCCAGGCCTCGCAGCCAACCCAGGGTTCTGGAATCCTTCTCCACCACGCACTGCACACATGCAGCCGCCTCTCTGGAGGCAAAGGAGAGAGGGAAAACCCTCCACCAGCAAAGCCTCCCCATCCCATAAGACAGTGACCGGCAAACTGAGGCTCGGGAGCCACATGTGGCTCTTTGGCCTCTTGAGTTTTTAGCAAAGGCCAGCTTACCAGTACCCTAATGTTCCTACCTATATAGTTTAAGTTTAAAAAATTTGGCTCTCAAAAGAAATTTCAACTGTTGATATTTGGCTCTGTTGACGAATGAGTTTGCCAACTAATGAGTTTGCCGACCACTGCCATAAGAGAAGGGACGTTCTCATTACCCATCAATAAAAACAAAAAACAAAAACAAAAAAAAACTCCAATAGGAAGCTAACTCTCCTTAAGTAACCTAACTGGGGCAGAAAGCTTAGTTACACTGCGATGGTCTGCAGCCTCTGAAGGTCTGCTGGGCCCCAGCCTGTGCTCTGAGGTGAGGGACTCCTGAGCCATGACCACTGGTGCATTTCACAAAGACTTCCTCTCGGAATGGGGGACAGTTTTACTCACTCCTACATGCTTCTGAGACCCCAATATTACTCTGCAAACACAAACACACACACACACACACACACACACACACACACACACACACAAGACCGTGACCCGAGAGCTCAGATGTCCACAGGACGGGAGCCACCTCTTGGCCCACAGCCACCAGCAGCCACAATCCTCCAGGGGAAGGACTGTTCCCAGTGCGTTGCGTAACTTCCCTTCCATGAAACCAAGCCTGGTCCGACCCTCGGGAGGTCCTCAAGCCCCAGCCTCAGTCCACTCCTCCGAGGCAAAAAGAGCTCTGACCACTATCTTCCGACAAAACTATAGGATCAGCCGGGTCATCCCTGGCCCCCGGCAGGCAGGGGAGCGCGTCCAGCTGTGGCTCGGGGACCCTGCAGAGGACAGCAGCAGCCTGCGGGTACGCGGGAGCACAGAGCCAGCCACCAGTGAGGCCGTGCTCCTCACACCACAGCCTGCATTCCGAGGGCAGAGCGCTCACGCATCTGTCTCTCCACACACACCAGACAGCTGCACTGCTGGGAAGTTCCAGCCTGTTGTTCCCTAAAACCACCTCAGTGTCCCCATGGGTGTCAGCACCTCTGCACAGGCACAGGTTTCCGGCTGGCACAGGCCTCTTAACTATATCCCAGAGCAGAGCTCAAAAGGTGCACTCATTTAACCCAACCCTGAGCTGTTAGGTGCTCTTCAGAACACAGTGTTCAAAGGAGAAAGGAGCGTGCTGGCCTCACTCTCTAGCGGATTACAAAGTTCTTAACTGTCTCTGAGCTGAGGCTTCACCCACTGGGCTGCACCCCATGCCAGCACCAGGCCTGTGCTCCAGGCTGCGGAGGAAAGAAGGAATTCATTTATCTATTATCCTATCCTTGGGGAACTCAACCTCCAGGAGGAGAGATTTGGTCTGTTTTCTATGCCCTAGAGACATGCAGAATTGCAAGCTGCCCAAATGGCGAAACAGAAAACCTCACTCTAAACCACGAAGGACCCGAGAGGCACCATGAGCTTTTCCCACCAGAGGGAGTGACTGACCAGGGCATCGCCAGGCTCCTAGGATGTAGGATGGGCAGCATTTGGACAAAAAGCCCCAAGGGGCCACTGAGCCCACAGATATCCTTCCCACCTGCTGCTATCAGAGCACTGGATGGCCCTGACCTTGGTGACTGGAGTAAGGACCTTCCCACTCGAGCCTCATATCCAATGCAACAGAATTGGACATGGCTCAGACCTCCACCTCGACCTCAAGAGGCAGCGGGGTCATCAGGGCAATGGTTCTAAAATCCCTCCTGGGATGCATGTCAAAACCAATACTGTCCTATCTCTGCAGCTGACTTTTTAGCAGCACAGCGGGAACACACAAAGCTACATAGGTCCAGGGCAAAGCAAGCATCTAAAACGCTGTCGGAAGAATCTATGACCTTATGATCTGATCAGTGTGCATGTCCATGCGTTCTGGTGCCTTCCCCAGAGGAAGGCGGAGTGCTGGCAAGAAAGATGACAAGAATCTAGTGCCCCTGGAGGCGAGGCCCTCAGCAGCCCTCAGGAGCATCCGCAGGAAGATAGTCACCTACTGAGCACTGAGCAGCCTGATGACAAAATGGTAATGCCTTCCTTTTACCACTACGAATAATGAACCCCTCATTAAAGTAAAAGTAATAATAATAATAATAATAATGAACCGTCAGGAAGAAGCACATCTGAAGATAAGAAGCCACACTGGTAATGTGCCACACAAACCTGCCCAGAGAAACCCCGTTAGAGTCAGGGACGTTCTCCCAGCGAAGACCTCTTCTCTAGGAAACGGTGCCCTCGATGAAGAACCTCCACCTTCGCTAGCCCTCACTGTACCCTCCCTCTTCCCCACACCCGGCCCGGTCCCTGAGTGAGGCTGCAGGAAGCACGCCTGGCTTCTCCTGCAAACGGACTCCTCAGCCGGGGCTCTGCTCTCCAAGCACGAAGGTGTCTCGGAGGTTTGGGATGCCCATTTAGAACACTCTGCATGAACACTAACATCCGGGCTTTTCTGCAGGGACTCCTGGCTCCCCAGACTCCAGAGGGTGGACATGAAGAAAAACAATTCTAAACAAATAAACATTAACTTGTACAGCGGGGTACTTTTTTAGGCTCCGATTGCCTAAAATAATCAGAGCAAAACCCGCTGGAGGGTATAATCCTGTCTGTGTTCCTACATTTCATAAAAGGGGGCAATCTGGGGCCCTAAAGAGCATTTCAAGCCTGAAAGACCTAAAGGCTGGCCACGGGCTCTTTGAGGAGAGACTCTGAGAAAGACCCCACTATAACACCTTGTAAAGAGGGTAAACTAAGCTTAAAGGGCAGGAAGAAAAAACAAAGGCGTGACAACTCTCTCTCTGAGCCATCAATCCAAGGTTAAAAGGCAGCTGTGCAGATGGGAAGACTGTGTATAAAAGTAGATTATTAGGTCCTGCATTTCATGAGCATTTCTCTGCTAAAACCCAAAAACGGAGGTAGAGACTGGGGTGAGGAGAGATGGGCTGGCTTCCGGCTTATTCTTGGGGATCCTTCAGGCCCTCCTGATAGATCCAAACAGGTTCAGAACAAAAGGCATGATGAGGGAACACAGATTACACCTTCGGCGTCCAAAGTGGCCCAGCACCGCACGGAGGGGACAGGGGCCTGGAAGGGCCCGCGGACAAGGGGATGGGAGCCCTACCTGCTGGTTGGGGGTGTATTTCACAGTGTGGGAGTAGTCATAATTATCGATGATGTCCAAATCCTTCACCGCGTCGCCGGGGAGGGGACTGGTGAACTGCACGTTCAGTGGGGCTTTGCCGGCCCCTTTGGTGTAGACAGTGAAGTGGGTTGGCTTCCCGTTTTCCACGCCTGGAAAGATACACCGTGATGTGAGGAGACAGGCCTGGCGGGAGCGGTTTCGCTTTTAGAACCTGTCTGACAGGTTCATCAGCACCCGCTCTACAGAGGCAGCCAGAGCCAGAGCCAGAGCTCTCTGCTGACCTGGATCCCGGCCTTGGGTCCCACAGGCTCCGCATCAAGCACTGAGCATGCCCACCGACGGGCCGGCAGTGCCTCCAGGGTGGCCTTGCACACACGCCTCCTTACCTGCTTTGCTGAGGCCCGGGCCTTCCGCCTTCACCTTGCTGGCATCATGGGAAGGTTCCACTTTGACTCTGAAGGGGCTGGCAGGGATTTCCTGCAGCAGAGACACTGTCTCAGTAGGAAAGCCCCCGAAGCAACGGCCAGCACTTAGCCTCTGCCCCAGAGAAAGGAATCCTCGGCACAACTCTGATGCTAGCGGTGGCGAGTACACTTGTTACCACAAGTTAAACCCCCTCATTCTAGGTAAGGGCGGTAATCCATCACTTAGGATGCCTTGATCCCCGACATGATAGGCTTTCACCCATTTTCTTCACGGCCAAAGGAAGGTTTCCCACAAACTAATCTGGAAACCCAGAGCCTTTAACACCAATGGTTGAGTAGTTAGGATGCAAAAAATACCAATGAAAATAAGACCAAAAGTGGCAATAATACATGGGGTTGGAGGGAGGGAAATGTACTCTTTGGGCAGCGGAGAATGCAAGGAATTGATCAGAAGTAGAATGGTCATGATTCTTCAAAAAAGAATGTCACAGACTGTCAAAATAAAGGCAGAACGGGTTAAGGGGATGAGGCCAACTCAAGACCAACCCCTTCAGAAACAGAAACAGAACTTCCCTCGGAGGTCCCTATTTCTATGCAAGGTTAATTTGAATTACTGGTTCCATTCTTCCCTAAGTAGGTATTGCTTATCCTACCTTCAGGGTCATTCATAAACTGGAACTTTATCCGAAACTTCAGAGCTGTTCCTCTCTATAAAACTTTCAAGGCTGAGGCCAAAGTCATGGCTTCAAAGAGGTCACAGTAGAACTCAATTACATTTCAAACAAAAAGTTGATGGAAGTTTATAACAAACCAATTTCCTTCCAGAGCCCTGCTTTGGACTACACTGACTACACTGCCTCACTTTCGTTAGAAAGTGGTAAAACTTTAGTTCTGTTTCCCCCCCCCCGCCCCCCCTTCTTGGTTTTAATGAACCAAAGAGAAAAACCATGGGGCGGAGTTCTGAAGACACCTTCCCAATGCGCACAGGTGGCCGGGGAGAACCCAGGCCCCCCACACACCTGAGATGCAAAGAGAACTTTGATGGTGTATCGCCCGGCGGCAGGAGGCACATATTTGACTGTAAACGTGTCGTTGGCGTTGTGAATAATGTCAAAATCCACGTCTTCCTCATCCTCACTCAACACCCGGGCATCACATTTAATGCCAACGCTGACATCACCTGGAACAGACCAGCTCATTAGCACCAGCTTACAAGAAATAGCATGTCCCAAGCAATCACTTCCAGCTCGGAAGAATGCCCCAAAATACGTAACTGGCAAGAAACACGAGAAAGGGATTGTGGTAAGCCAGGGGTTGGGAAAAAGGATGGAGGATTAGCAAAGATATAGCCAAGGAACTGACACAGAGACTCATTAGATTACCTATTCCAGGTGGACTACTTCCTGGTTCAAAGTTCACTGCCCTGGTACCATTATAAAAAGAACTTAATTCCCCAAGGATTAGAATCAATGCATAGGGTGAAGCCCCCTCTCACCTTCTCCAGCCTCGGTACAGTCCACTGTGAAGTGAGTAGGCTCATTTGCTTTCAGTCCACTTCTCTCCACGCCTGGCCCAAACACTTTGACCTTCTGGGGATGGCTACCCTGCCCGATGTGGACCTAGGAGACACAGAGAAAATTATAACCAAGTCTTCCTCCACCCGGACTCAGGAAAACACTGTTAGCTAACATTGTTAGATACAGTCCTTTGGGGCAATCTAGAGCACTCAGCCTTCAGGGCACTCCATCTTTCAAGGCCACCAAGGATGATGGGTTCTTCCCAGGAATCAGCCTTGGCCATCAGGCATGGATGGAGTCCAGACCTGCCACAGGACTGGGCTTTTCCTTACCAAGGCCAGGATTCTGCCTCACAACCTACCCGGTAGGGGCTGTGTGGGATGTTCACACCTCCCCAGACCACGGCAATGGTGTGCTTGATGGGTTTAACTGGGGTGTAGGAGCAGGCGTACGTGCCGTCCATCCGACTCTTCATCTGGATGTCAATGGGTTGGCCTTCTCCATCCTGCAAAAAGAGCAGGGGCTAAGAGCAGAACTGGCCCTCAACTGTCTTCAACAAACAGAGCCACCGGGGCCTCCCAAGACAGACAAATCACCACACACACGTGCAATAAAACCACAGGGAAAGGCGTGCCACTTCTCACATTACAGTGGCCGTGACCACAGGTGAGAAACACTAATGCATTTATTCCTTTTTAATTGAGAGCAAATGGCCAAAAGAGAAAACCATCACCACTCAATGCTTAATTTCAATGCCCGCATTGAAATCCTTTGACCACATTCAATTAAATTAACTTCTTTAATAAATCCTTGTTTGCAAACCTCTCATCATGGCCTCTCATCAGGTACACCAAGACATTTACAGGGAAATCTGAAACAATCAAGCCTTGTTCCCACAGAATAAACATCATAAAAATAAGAAAAGCAGCCTGCTCCCCTAGCCGGTTTGGTTCAGTAGATAGAGTGTTGACCTGAGGACTGAAGGGTTCCAGGTTTGATTCTGGTCAAGGGCATCTGCCCGGGTTGTGGGCTCGATCCCCAGTAGGGGATGTGCAAGAGGCAGCCGATCAATGGTTCTCTCTCATCATTGACGTTTCTATCTCTCTCTCTCTCCCTTCCTCTCTGAAATCAATAGATATATATTTAAAGAAGAAGAAGAAGAAGAAGAAGAAGAAGAAGAAGAAGAAGAAGAAGAAGAAGAAGAAGAAGGAGAGCAGCACCCTGCTTTACATGTTGGAACCCCATTTTCTTCCCACATAATCCGTGAGGTTAAACATTCTTATTGTTCCCACTGTGTAGATAAGGAAACTGAGGATCAGCAACTTACCACCGCTCTGTGGGATCTTGTCACCTGACAATTACCTGCACAGGTGACCTTTGGAAACGTACCTGAGCAAATATCTTTAAGGGAGCTTTGCCAGCATTCTGAGGGTTCACAGTGAACTCGGCCAGGTTGTTGACAATGCACCCAGATTTCTCCAAACCTGGCCCGTACGCTTGGACCTGGGGCAAAAGGTCAATAATGATTGTCTTTCAGTGCAATGAATGCCCCAACTAAATCCCTGTGTGAAGACTGGTGACCAGGGGCCACCAGCTTTACAGCACCTACATAACAGGATGGCTAGTGGAAGGAAAATGCTAAAGTAGGTTCTAACTTAAAAACGAAAAACAGTACCATTAACGTCTCGTGAAAGAGAAAATTCTCTATAACCAGGCCCCAAAATAGGCTGGGCTCCTTGCCTTATTCTGAGCCGACATGGAGAACTTCTAGTAACTGGACCAGGGACGTCCAGCCATGCCCGATTCCAATGCTACCCTTTGCTACAAACAATGTTCTAAATGTGTGCAGCCCCCAGAGAGCAAAGGACCAGCAGGCAGCCTGTGGACAGCTGCCCATGTGGGCAGACAGCAGCATACAGGGGGGCCGGGGGGCCTCCTCCTGTCGGCCAGGCTGGCTCAGACTTGATGCTTATCAGTCTGCAAAGGGTGTGAGGAAAACCCTTGCAAACACTGAAAATACGGCTCTAATTTAAGAGAAGGGAGCTGGGGAGGGGGAAAAAAACAACACACACACCATTATCCATGGAACATCTTGAAATAATAACCTCAAAAAGTGGCAAGACTGAAATATGATGCTCCAGGTTGCAAGGAAACAGCTTCCTATGGGGCCCCCTGCAGGGGCCATGCACTGGTCTAAGGGCTGTCTCTGGGCATGTCAGTTACCACAGTGAAGCATCCCAGAAACTCTAGGAAGCAGACACCCCTGTCATTCCCACTTTGTAGAGGGAGATACCAAGCGCCAGAGGTAAGTTTCTTGCCCAACATTAGAAAAATACTCAGTGGTACCCATGCAGGCCCGTTTCCTTCCTAAACTCTAAAAGACTCCTCTCTGCCATCTTTTAACACTCTGCCTGAGGCACCTCTCCAGGGAGGGTCCCAGAAGCCAGAAACAAAACAAGCTTATTCACCAGATCGGGGTTAGAGTCTCCTGAGGCCGGGTGGATGAAGGCCATGTACGGACTGTCCTTGATGTCCTCGTCGTCACACATGATGTGGACAGCGTACTCGCCGGGCTCCTTGGGCCAGTACTTGACGTCGCACGATCCATCATTCTGGTCGTCATACTCAATCTTCGCCTGGGAGGGGCCTTCAATGGCAAACCCTGGGGAGAGTGGGGGGATGGGGGGGGCCCCCTGGTTACATGGGGAAAAGGACCTAGTCTATGTTACTATCAGCTCCCTCCCTCTGCCTGCCTACAAGCCAAGCGTTGCCCAGAAGATGGAAACCTGTGTGTGTCCCTTTCTTACAAAACCAAGCCTACTGAGTCTTCACTAGAGAGGAAGAATTGGATTTTATGTTTTTTTTGGTTTTTTTTGTATCATCTAACAATAAGGCCAACCAGCAAACCTTTGCTGGCAATATGGAAACGTACCCAAAGCCTTAAACCAATGCCTACCCTTTCCCCTACCAAATCCGCGTGTGGGCTTTTATCTGAAGGAAATAACCAAGGATGTGTGTAAACAGATAAGCACTGTTTTTATAGTAAAACCCTGGAAATAACTGGAGAGCCCAATAAGGTATAACCATGCAATGGAATCCCATGGGAGTCATGGAAAATTGAGATATGTTCTATATTTATCTGAAGCAGGAAGATAAAAGGACTTCCCCCAGATATTTTTTTGTGGCAGATACATATTTGTATGTGTAGGCTCAGAAAAAAAGTCTAAAAGGATATGCCAAAAGGCTTAATAGTATCTCTCTTCTACAAGGATATACTGAAATATTTTGTTTCTCTCTAGAAGGAAAAATTTAATGTGACTTCTTATTTTCCCCTTTTTGCTTATTTTTAGTGCCTGAAATATAGGTCATCAAACTACGACCACTAGGCCATACCTAACCACTGCCTGCTTTTGTAAATAAGGTTTTACTGAAACAGCCATACTACTCCTTCGCTTGTGTATTTTCTGCTCCTGCTTTCATGCCGCAACAAGCAGAGTCTAATAGGTGTGAGAGAGAATATGGCCCACAACGCTAAAATATTTGCTAGCTGATCCTTTGAAGTGAGATGAATGCTGACCACCGATCTAAAATGATCATATATACATCAGGTGTGTATTTAAAATACATTCCGTTATGCTCCAAAGAATATTTACTCCCTAAATTTCTGATTTCAAAAAAAGTTAATTCATTCATCTAAACTAAGGAGCAATCAACAGTATTAGTTGAGTGCCTACAACAGCCACAGAAAGCCTTTAGTGCAAGCATGTCAAATTCACGGCCCACGGGCCACACACAACCCACAGTGAATATTTGTGCGGCCCAGCCAATATCACAATACGTAAGAAACATTTTAATAAAAATTTTGTAACTTAATTTTTACAATATCCTGTTATACATGATTAATAACGAACTATTGATACAACGTTCGCTAATGACCGATTACTATAATCATGTTGCATTCATTTCCCTTACGCGCCTTACATGCAGGCACATCATTTCTCTCCACAAATATGGCAGCAACTATTTTAGCAGCTGCTTGCCACAACATCAGTCTTGGACTGACTTTTTTGGTGTGCACAACAGGAAACATTTTGTTTTTGGAGAATAACAAAAAAAGGTTTATTTGATAGGTTTATTTGCACTACGCTTATTAATTTGTGCAGTTATTCAGTGTCTGGCAAGTTAATGTTCAATAAAAAAATTTAATTTTTATTAATGTTAAAAATATTTTTTATGTTAACGATTACTCATTTCTTTCAGCCCTTTGTATTCAGCATGTCTCTATCAAAATAAGTCTACGTTTCTATGAAAACTGAAGCTTTTGTTTTTTTTTTGCGGCCCATATAAACTTTAACCTTGTTTATTTGTTCCATGTTAGCCTTTGAATTTGACATGCTTGCTTTCGTGGAAGAATGAATGAATGAATGAATGAATGAATGAATGAATAAAGCCGAGAGCAACCTGAAGGGCAGGTGGAAAATGGGAACTGCAATTCCACAGCAGTGTGCAGAGGCGGCCTCTCGTGGTGAAGAGACCAGGAGGTTAAGGGTAGTGAGGATCAGGAGGCCCCAACTCTCGGCCTAAAACCGGGCCCAAGCACGCCTATAATCTCAGCCTTACAGAAGCTGCTGGTCAGCTGCATGCACTTACCCAGAGACCCCACTTCAGCGCCAATGGACTCCACCACGAAGTCCGCCGACCGCCCCACAATCCCACCATGGAGGCCAGGGCCCCACGCGCGGACTTTCTGCATGCCTGCTTCAGGGCCAACTTGAACTTCAAAGGGGCTAAAAGGAAAGGAGAAGAAGCATTAAATAAGAGTGCAGAAGGGGCTAACTACAGCCATAAGCTACTTATGCCTATTCTTTCCACTTGCTGGATCCTCTGACCTGCAGTTCCAGTCTCCAGCCAGGCCCTTCCTCCACACAGGGCCCCCACAGCCATTGTTAGGTCACCAATATAAGGTGCTGCCTCAAGGCACTCGGGTGGCCCCTGGGTTGGTGCTCAAGCCACACAGCCTTGCACTGTCTTTCTGGTCATTTACCTCTGTGTGCAGGGCTCACGAGACTATAATAAAAAACTAGGTTGGCCGAAACTGGTTTGGCTCAGGGGATAGAGCATCAGGCCTGCAGACTAAAAGGTCCCAGGTTCGATTCTGGTCAAGGGCATGTATCTTGGTTGCGGGCACATCCCCAGTAGGGGGTGTGCAAGAGGCAGCTGATCGATGATTCTCTCTCATCGATGTTTCTAACTCTCTATCCCTCTCTCTTCCTCTCTGTAAAAAAAAAAATCAATAAAATATATTTTAAAAAAACAAAACTAGGGTGAACAGGTGTTAGCTCAATATTAATGAACACGCTTTAACTTTTATGCAGGAAGTAAAAAAATAAAATAAAAGTAGTTTGCTTAGATTTTCAGAACCCTATAACATGCCCAGATAGTCCTCAAGGTAAACTGAATTTATTCAGAGTTTAAAGTCGCCCCCAGAAGAGCTGGAAAATACGTAAACACAGGGCAGGCGTCCTGCACGCCCACACGGCAGAGCTGCAGACTGCCCCCTGGATTCCTGCCTGCGCTCACGTAGAGGACGTTAATGTGAACCACAGCAGATTTCACCCCGTGGCATTCCTGAACAGAGGCGTGCATTGAAAGAAAGAGAACCCCGGCTTATGTAAGGGTATGCAGACACACAGTCCATTTGCTCTCTATTACTGCTCCTTCTGGCTTCCCCGCCTCCCGCCGGCCCCAAACCGCCAGCATTTGATTTAAAGCAAGGCAGCTGAAACCACAGCGACTTTCTGCTGCTTTTGAGAACAGGCCAAATGTCTGCGAACTGCCAGGAAGAGAGAAAAAAAAAAATGTTTGCAACAAAGCAGATCTCTTTCCCTCCTGCAGCTCAGGAAGCCACCACGGTGCGCCTGCCCTGGGCCCAGCACCTCCAGAGGAGTCGAAACGGAGGCTCACCTCTTTGGAATGTGGTGTCCCCCCCATGTGACGGCAACGCTGTACTTCCCCGGGGTGCTGGGGTAATACTCGAACGCATAGACGCCATCCAGAAAGCCTTTCTGCTTCACCAGCTCCTCCAGGCCCTCTGTGGGAAGAAAGCACACCGCCTTTCCCATGCCATCCGAGGCTCAGAACGAGAACCCCAAAGACAAGGATGGGAAGACAGACATAGCCACAAACATGGTCACAGAGAAAAGCTACGTGGGCCACCTCAGAGAGTGGGACCCCTAAAACCCCGAGAGATTCATCCAGAGCTAAAAATGGGCCCATTTCTGCTTCCAATTGTGGGGAACTGGAAGATTTCAGCTAGCTGGCTTTAGTGGGCTCTCTCAGCCACGAGGGGGCTATGTGGCCTGAACCTCCAGGGACTGTGTAAAGATAAACCTAGTTGGCATCTCAATTTTTCCTCAATAATTCTACCCATTTCAGCTCCCCCCCAAAACTGGGGAGGGAATGGATGAGTATTTGGCATGAGTTCCAGGTTCGTGTCCTGGCAATGTCTTTTTCAACTGAAGCCGGACCATGAAAGTGAGAAGGCTCTTAGGCGCTATCTACAAGAAGACAGCTTTTAGATGCTCCACCACAGACTCCAGAACAAGCCATCAGGCAGGAACTTGTTTTATGTGGAGCCTTGAGGTTTGGCCGGGAAAGACATTCAGGCAAGTGAGAATCTAAGGTCAAGAAAAAACACACACGCCTCCTTGGCTCCTGTAGCAACAAGCCAGGAGGGAGGGCAGCCCCAGAGCAGCTTGGCTCTAGGTGTGAGCAGTCTAGAACCTTGGCCGCCCTTGGGGCTCAGCCTGCCCCACAGCTTGGTGCTCCAAGGACAAATATTAACTTTCTGGAACTCAGAACGCCCCTGCCCAGCCTGTTGGGAAACACAGAGGGGAAGCACAGTCCTATACCAAGATCCCACAAGTCAAGGGCTTCCGCACCTGCAACTAGAAATGCCGAGCTGCTTATCCGTTCCAGGGGAAAACTTGAGGATGGTGCTCACCCCCATCCTCACATCTACTGTCTCCCTTCCCCAAACAGGGAACAAGAATGAGGTGCAGGGTACAACCCACCTCTCCACGGATGGCATTTGTTTACCAGGAAACTTCACCTTAGGGAATCTGAGTCCCCTTCTATACGCACTGATCATAGTAATTAGGTGCCTGACATAATTTCATAGTCTATAAAGTGCAACCTATAGTGGAAAAATCACTGGCTTTGGAAACTGTGCTTGAATTCCAGCTCAGAAGCCTACAAGCTGTGGGACCTTGGGCAAGATCCTTCTCCTGTAAGCCTAAGATTCCGCAAATAAAAAATGGGCCCCCAGTCCTAGCTCGTTTGGCTCAGTGGATAGAGCGTCAGCCTGAGGACTAAAGGGTCCAGTCAAGGGCACATGCCTGGGTTGTGGGCTTGATCCCCAGTAAGGGACATGCAGGAGGCAGCCAAACAATGATTCTCTCTCATCATTGATGTTTCTTTCTCTTTCTCTCTCCTTATCCCTTCCTCTCTGAAATCAGTAATATATATATATTTATTATTATTATTTTTTTTAAATAGGCCCCTTCAGGTTGCCGTCCCAAAGACAGCATTCCCAAAACTCATTGCATCACTGCTCCTTCTACTCCCAGAAGCCTTAATACAATGTGAGACTGCAGGACCACCACTGTCCCTGCCTGCAACCAGGACAGACATTACAAATCAATGGCTGCTTCCTTGCCTATGGAACCCAGGTAGCCTCAAGCCTTCGACACAGATCTCTGCGATAAGTTGATCAGAACTGGCCAGGCTACGAACCTGGCCAAAATCACACCTGAGCGGAGGGAAGAAAGGAGCACTTACTAGGACCCTTCACAGTTACGGCAAGCTCCCCGCTTCCAGCAGCTTTGGTGTCCACTTTGAAGTCTGCCGTCTCCCGGATGCGGACGCCTTTGGGCTGCAGGCCTCGGCCGCTGGCCCGGCAGGCGTTTGGATTGCAGGCTGCAAGCACAATTTCGACATCAATTCAACCTTTCATTCTTTAGTCGGAGTTGAGCAAGCCAAGGTAACTTGGAGCCACCCGCCAAGAAAATATTTGCTCTGCACAAAGAGTATGCGGCCGTTGCTGAGACCAGGAGTCCCACGGAGGGAGCGCGCCGGGCAGCAAATGAGGACACAACATCACTTTGTCCCCCCACGCTGCAGAGGGACTGGAGAGCGTTCCTTTGGCAAAGAAAGCCAGAGGGCACAGGGTGGATTCCCTGGGCTCCTGGTACCGGCTGAATCCTGGCATGTATCCACCCCTCTCAGTGGTGAAGCAGAGTTAAGAACTAGTAATGGACACTGTTCAAACCTCATTGCTACACTCAAGGGCCCACTAATTGGGAAGACTGGGCTTCTTCAAGTCAACTTGAAAAATGTAGTGCTTGAAAACATCTGACTGGGCTGCAAAGTTTGGGTCAGTCATTTCTATGAGTCTAAACAGTGTCGTTTTCTCCATTAAGAGCCAGGAGATAGCTCGAAAGGAAGCCAGTGCACCCTTCCGCTGGCCAAGGCAGACAGCCATTGCAGTGCTTCTGTCTCAGGTCCTAGGAAGGTGGGCGGCTGTGAGGGCAATGACTAGCAACGAACACCCCTCTCAACGCAGTTTCTAGATCTGGTTAAAAAGGCTAAATTTGTAAGTATAAAAATTCAGGGCAAAGGTAGCTTCTAATATTCCTTACGTGAGGTACACAAAACTACTGCTCCATGGAACCATCAGAAAGTTGATAAAAAGACTTCCCTGTAACCCAGGAATTCTTTGTCAACATGGGCAACCTTCTGGTTATGCATAGAAATGAGAGATTAATGGGTAAAATGTCATGTTGTTTATTAAGTGACTTTTCCTTCCTAAACCTGATACTGCGTATTTGACAGCTTTCTATACACTATGGGTCTTGAACCCCAGAGGAGGAGACTTTAATTTACTTCATAGAAGGAAGGTCATTTTTCCTCTGGCCTCTCCTCTCCTCAATGTCCTTATTGGCTATTTGGCCAACAACCTCTTTCCTCAGATACATACGCACATTCTTGGGGTGAGAGATGATTTTAGGTGGTTCATGGGGGAATGTGAGTTTATGGCAGCACTTTGTGGCAAGTAACACTGGTTTTTCACTATGAAAATGATGTCGGCTTCTTTTTCATATAAAATCATCTACGTGGAGGAAAGACTAGTACATCAAGAGAAGAGCTCTAATAAGTAAATACTACTCAGCACAAGGGATGGAGACCCGTGCCAGGAATGAAAAGGGCAATCCACAAGAGAGAAGAGGTCAGGAAACACTACTGGAACTAGGATAGCCATTCAAATGCTTACATGATGTCAAAGAGTTTTGTTAATGAATACTAGTATGTTGGGGGTTTTCCATGTGTCAAGGGGAGGAGAAAAGTTGGTCATACCAGGAATAAGTCACAGGACTTTCCTTGGAGGGTTTAAATGTGTCTTTATAAAAAATAAAAATAAAGAATACTCATGGAAATTCTGTACATGGGCAATGGTCTCCATAACAAAAGGGTGACTACTTAGTTCATATAAACACTAAATAGAGCTGAAGACGTGGAAGGAAACTGCCAGATTCTCCTCCGTGGTGAAATGTTTAAATGTAATCAGAGGGCAGGCTTGGGGCCTGGCTGGACACGCGGTGAGAACGACTGAACTGTCATTTCCTGAGGCCACCAGCAGCACAGGCCCGCTGACATTTGCAGGCAGCACCAAGACCTGGCACCGGAGCCCCACCCAACCAGCCCTTACCAAGCAAGGTGCCTCGGGCCCAGGGCTCTCAGCTAGGAAGCCAACAGCTTCGGGGTCCAGGCAGCCCAGAGGCAGGAGTCAGAGGAGGAAGCCAGGCCTGCAGGTACAGATGCAGGACAGAACAGGAAAAGGCAAGTATTGATTAGAAAAGGCAGCAGAGATAGGGGTGGGGTGAGGGGGAGGAAGAGCAACAAGGAAAAGGACAGAGTCAATTAGGAAAACACCTGCTTCCCCTGCAGAGGGAGCTCAGCAGCGTGGCGAAGGGGTTGACAGAGACCTGGGTTCTACTCCTCCTGACGCCTAGCCCTTACTCACCGACCCCTTATGTTATCTAAGTCTCAGGCTCTCCATCTGCACACGGGGGATACTAAAGGCACCTGGAACACACAGGCTGGTGTGACAATTAGATGTAGCTGTGCCAAGAGCCTGGCAGCCAGTGAAGGCCAAACAGTGGGGACTTGGGGGGGAAAGAGGGGGCGCGTGCGCCCATCACCAGCAATGCTATCGCTGCTAACCTCAGCCCCAGGCACCAACCCCTGTGCGGTCTCCGTCCTGCACTTCTCAGCGAAGAATGACTTTCCTGGGCAAGTGTTTTGGGGAGGATTAAATGAGTTAATGCAAGTAAAGCACTGAAGTCACTTTGTGGCTCATGGAGAGACAGTAGTATCTTGTGGACAAAGTAAGCCACTTGCCACGGAAAGGGGACAGAGGAGTTCAATGACCATTCTCCCGGCCTTGGGGCCCAGCCATGTGCACAGACAGCACACCTGGCCGGCCACCCCAGCACTCACCTTCCCCAACCTGCACAACGAAGGGACTCTTGGGAATGGTGTCCCCAGCAAAGGTGACCTTGACCACGTGAGGGCCAGGATGCATCGGTTTGTACACACATCGGTACACCTGGTTTCCTTTGTCTTCCACGAGCAGCTCCACGGTGTTCTTCCCCTGGGGATCTTCCACCTCGACCCCGATGTCACCCACGCCGGCACCTGGGATAGAGCAGACATTCCGTGAGCCCAGGTCACCGTCTCGGGAAGCTCAGTGCTGGTGAGCGTAAAAGCAGATACAAAAGGCAAATGGTCCAGCCAGCGTGTCTCAGTGGTTGAGCGTCAACCTATGAACCAGGAGGTCACAGTTCGATTCCCAGTCAGGGCACATGCCTGGGTTGCGGGCTTGATTTCCCAGTAGGGGGCATGCAGGATGCAGCCAATTAATGAATCTCTCATCATTGATGTTTCCCTCTCTCCCTCTCTGAAATCAACAAAAATATATATTTTTAAGTCTGTCTATCTATCTATCTATCTATCTATCTATCTATCTATCTAAAAGCCTAAGTGACCACCTGATCCACTGATCGATCTATCTATCTATCTATCTATCTATCTATCTATCTATCTATCTATATAAAAGCCTAAGTGACCACCTGATCCACTGACTGGCCGGTAGGTATGATGCACACTGACCACCAGGGGGCAGATGCTCAATGCAGGAGCTGCAGAATGACAGGGTCACCTCTCGATCTCGGGGACCCCTAGGGGGATGCCGGACTGCTGGTTTTGGCCTGATCCCGACAGGCCAGGCCAATGGATCCCACCTGCCAGAGGGACCCCACTCACTCCACAAGACACCCTTTGAGTCTCGGCGCTGCCCCAGGTGGGGCCAGCTGGGGAGGGACCATGGGAGGTTGGCTTCAGGGCATGTCTGGTCTCTCTTGCCCCGCCATCTACCTTATAATTAATTTCCTTTCAATGTGCATGCATCTGTACACTAGGCCTCTAGTAAATAAATAAATGGATAGAAAAAATGCAAGTGAAGAAAACAGAGACACTCAGAAGGGCCACACCAAGACACTGACATTCTGCCACAGGGAAGAAGGGTGATGGCTGAAGGTTCCTTTTCTCCCATTCTCTATTTTGTAAATTTCCTACCCTGAAAAAAAGAAGTCAATTTCAAGAATTGTCTTATTCATCCCTCCCCACTCAATCCACACAGGATCTTGCATAGAATCATCTAGTAGATGATTCTTCAAACTTAGTTTCTTTAGAAGAAAGGCTGGTTTTGAAAAATATAAAAATATAACCAATACATTTGAAACAGAGAGCAGACTGAAGGTCGCCAGAGGGATTGGAGCCTGGCTGAAAAGGGTGAAGGGGTTAAGAAGTACAAATTGGTAGTTACAGCATAGTCACAGGAATGTAAATTACAGCACAGGGAATATAGTAATAATATTGTAATAACTATGTATATGGGGCCAAGTAGGTACTTGAAATATTGGGGTGACCACTTTGTAAAAAAGTATATAATTACCTAATCACTATTCTGTACACTTGAAACTAACACATAATAATAACGAATATAAACTGTAATTGAAAACTTGTTTAAAAAAAAGAAAAAAATTAAAAATAAATAAATGTATAAAGGTATGGGGGCAGGAAGGGTGATGGATTGAAAAAAGTTGTTTTTGTTGTTGATCATTCAACTTAAAAGACAAAGGTCAGGCACCCCCGAGCTTTAGGTTCCTGAGGACTATCTCTGGCTTTTCAAGAAAGCCTGATCCACAGAAGAGGGCACTCACCTGCTGTGTAGATGTCAAAGTAGGTGGGCTTATTGGCGATGTTCCCAGCAGCTTCCAAACCGGGGCCTTTGGCGGTGACTTTGCTGGCATCTCCCTGGGCCTTGTCGACATTCACTTCAAACGGGCTCTTAGAGATATGCTGTCCCGCAAAGAGGACCGTGACCTACAAGTGACAGAGATGATATACACCCACTTCTCCCTGCCCAGGGAGACCACCAGAAAAGGCCCTGTGCTTTGTGACCTTCTCCTCCACCCTCCTGATTACCCACACAGAAGTGGCTGGACCAGGAGCCCTGCGAGTGGCCTGAATGGGACTCCCACTTGACTCCATCAGCCATACGGCGGGCCTGGGATAGCTGACCTTCAGCAAACTCAAAACGCCTACGTGTGATGTTCAGCCTCTCCAGTGGGATACGAACAAATACTAGTCTCTAGACATTGAGCCCTTTGGCAACACTGAAGAGGGCCACTGTTCCCCAGAATACAACATACAGTTCCAGGATTTCAAACCCAGAGTCGATGTATTTTTCAACGGACCAAGATCATTCCCAGACACATGGATTTGGGGAAAAGTACAGATTTCCATCTAAAACTTGAGCCATCTCTTAAATTGGTTGGGGGGGAAGGGGATGGGAAGGGAAGGGGAGAGTGATTGGGTTAGGTTTCATAGAAAGTGAATAAATTAATGATATCATAAATGCTCTCTTCGAGATTCATGATGTTCTAAAGGTATAATTCTATATGGCCACAGTTCCAGGTGAATTCACTAAAGCCCAAGGTGGTGAGTATGGTCTATATGTGGCATGGTACACAGGGAAAGGCCTATATGTGCTGTTGAAGGCTTTCTTCCAACAAAAGGTAGACTCCCAGCTCAGTCCAGTCTCTGCAAGACTTCCTTGTTCCCCATCCCATAAGCCAACTAGACACCAACTCAAACAGAATTCAAAATGTTGCTGAGACAAAGGGCCTGGGGGCATCAATTCTCCAGGTGCATGAGTGGGCCACTGGCTTCCGCGACAGTCCACTGGCCTTCTCCATGCCGACAGAGGCTCCACAACACCTCGAGGGGGACTTAAGGCAGCATTCCAGACAAAGCCCAGGGCTGAGCATCTATACTCCAAACATGTAGCAACAACCATTGTTACCTGGACAGCTAGAAAAATCTATGACATTACAACCAGCTAGTGGAATTCAATCAATCAAAATTATTAGCTAATATCTCAACTCTGATGCGTGGGGATCCCAAATTTTCTACAATGAGCCCGGGTACTTTTATAATCAGGAAGGAAAATCAGAAGTTAACTTCAGAAAACCCTTTCCTTCCACATATATGGAAGCAAGCCCAGGAGAGGAGTCCAAGCAACAGCCACGACACCTCATCTTACTTTGTGCAGCCCGGTGACCTTGGGCAGATACTCCACGGAGTAGGTCTTGTTCTTGTCGCTAGCGGGGGTCACTTGTGCCTAGGATGGAAGATGAGTGACAGTGAGAGAAAGCACCAGGTGTGAGTAAAAGGATGCTGCACCAGCCCATCTCCTGCTGCGAGCTGGCGGGTCGGGCACCTGTCCCAGCTATTTCCTGCCCCACTCTTCCTGCAGGACACCCCAGGGGAGGAAGAGCCTGAAGTTACAGAAACAAATCAGGTAGCACAGAGGTATAACCACGTCAGGACTCTCTGCTGACTCAGAGCTGAGACGCTTTAACTGAGAGAGACTATAAAGCAAGTAACTTAAACCTTCATTGGCCATGTAGTAATTAAGCGTTTGTGAAATGCTGGGCCCAGTGTTAGGTACCCAAAATAAAACAAATCAGGCAGAATTCCTAACCCAGTGGGAGAAATGGACAGTATGCCAGTAAACTCATAATTTTAGATGGTACATAGCAATAGGAATATATAGTCTTAAGAAGATAAGTAGACAAAAGGAACAGTATGTGCAAAGGCTCTGAAGGAAGAATCAAAGGCTGGTCACAGTGAGAAGAGAGTAGGACATCAGTATTGCTACTGTATTGTATCTTATCAGTACTGTATTGTTATTCTGCTCATTAGTATTTTGGCCATTAGTATCTAAAACTTCAACTTGCCCTGCTGGTATAGCTCAATGGTTGAGCATCAACCCATGAACCAGGAGGTCATGGTTCAACTCCCCAGTTAGGACACATGCTCGAACCCTAGTAGGGAGTATGCAGAAGGCAGCCAATCAATAATTTTCTAAAATCATTGATGTTTCTACCTATCTGCCTCCTCCCTTCCTCTCTCTGAAATCAATAAAAACTTATTTTTAAAAAAAATCAACTAACAAGGACTTTGCTAAATTCAAAGTATCCTTTATTTTATTAAACACTGTGTCCTTGGGTATCAGTTTATATTAATTTTCAAGGTACAGCCCT
This sequence comes from Pipistrellus hanaki, assembly GCF_964339955.1. Classification (NCBI taxonomy): domain Eukaryota; kingdom Metazoa; phylum Chordata; class Mammalia; order Chiroptera; family Vespertilionidae; genus Pipistrellus; species Pipistrellus hanaki. Next base: position 18,848,606 of record NC_140515.1, read on the forward strand.
TGGGAAAGTTACTTTAACCACAGTAAGCCTCAGGACCCTTTTGGTCAAGAACAGTGTTTGTTGTGAACTTCAGTGGGGAAAATGGAGGCACAGCCCCTGGCCCTTGACAAGGTCCCTGGATGCTGACCGGGGAGGCAGCATCCTCCAACATACCTCCTCTTTGTTCCCTTCTGGGTCCTCGACAAACACCATCAGGTCTCCTTGCCCGGCGCTGATGGTGTCCACCGTGAACTTGGCCGGCTGCTTCACCATGTTTCCAGTGGGCTCGATTCCTGCCAAAGGTTTGCACACGCACATTACAACCCGACCAAGCCCTGACACAGGCCATCACCCACTGGGTTTCCTTCAGGAAACAGAGATGGCACTCAGTCCTGGAGCCGCCACATGGGAGATACTAGTCAGGATGAACTGCCGTGTCAAGAATAATCCAATCGGTTCCAATCCCTAATTGTGTCCTTGTTAGTTAAGCAACAACCGATTCTGAAATATTCAGAGCAATTCAGCCAGAAATCAATACAATTATATGAAAATGACGTGTAATTAGCAGTAGAGCTGGCATTGAGAGAGGTGGCGTGGGGATGTGGGGGAGAGGCGGTTTGGGAGAACAGCTCATTTTTCATTAAAGACCATTTTGCATTATTTAAAACATTTAAAAATTGCATTCAATTATTTTTTAATTAAACGTTTTATTTTGAGACAATTGAGCAAGTTAATTTGAGACAGATTCACATGCCGGCATAAGAAATAATCTCCTTTATCCACTTCCCCCAATGGTTACACAGTCAAAATACAGACCATTTCCATTCCCACAGGATCCCTCTGGTTGCCCTTTTATAGCCACACCCACCCCCCTCCCATCTCATCCCTTCCTACCCCAACAACCACGAATCTATACTCCATCTCTAATTTTGTCATCTTCAGACTATCGGAATCATACGCTATGCAACATTTTAAAATTGTCTTTTTCCACTTAGCATGATTCTCTGTAGATTCATCCAGGTTGCTGCCTGTATTATTTGTTTGTTCTTTTCATTGATGAGTAATATTCCCTGATATGAATGGACCAGAGTTTGCATAACCATTTACCCACCAAAGGCCATCTGGGTTGTTTCCAGTTGTCTATGACTGATAACGCTGCCTTAAAACATTTGAGTATAGGTTTGTGTGAACATGTTTTCATTTCCCAAGAATAAATGTCAAGGAATGCAACTCCTGAGTCATACGGTAATTGCCTGTTTAGTTCCTTAGGAAAAAAGCTGCCAAACTGTGTTCCAGAGTGGCTGGACCATTTTACATCCCCACCAGCAATGTATTCATGATCCGGATCCAGTTTCTCTGCATCCTTGCCAGCATTTGCTGTTATCACTACTTTCCACTTGAGCCATTTAATAGATCATAGTGGTTTCAATATGCATTTCTCTCCCTAGCAAGTTTGGTTCAGTGAATAGGCATCAGCCCATGGACCGAGTTCGATCCCGATCAAGGGCACGTGCCCGGGTTGTGGGCTCAATCCCCAGTAGGGGGCGTGCAGGAGGCAGCCAATCAATGATTCTGTTGATGATGTTTCTATCTCTCCCTCTTCCTCTCTGAAATCAGTAAAAATATATATTTTTAAAAGTAAATGGAAAATATCCTCTTGCACTTCTATATTTCTATGCACTTCTCTACAGCAGCAATTTTCAACCTGCATGCCACAAGAATTTTTAAAACATGCCATACCTATTTATTTGGTCAAGGTCACCGACCTCTTTTCCCTTAGACTGTCAAATTTAAAAATGACAGCAGCAGCCCTGGCCAGCTGCTCAGTTGGTTGGAGTGGTGTCCCATATACCAAAAGGTTGTGAGTTCAATTCCTGGTCAGGGCAGGAAGGACTTTTTCCTCCATTATTCTTCTTTCTCAAAATAGCTTTCTCTGCTTTTTCATATACATTTTGAAATAATAACCTTTTCTATGTCTATATATATAAAAAAAGTCTTGCTGGGATTTTAATAGCAATTCTGTTAAATCTATATGACAATTTGGGAAGAACTGACATCTTTATTCTAACTTCCTCAACCCATGGAAGCAGTCTGTATGTCTCTCCATTTATTTAGGTCTTATTTGATTTATTCGTTACTCTTTTATGTTGTTTTCAGCATGTAAATCCTATACATGTTTTATTGCATTTGCACTTATTTCTCAATTTTTTTGAGCAAATGCAAATGATATGCTATTTTCAACTTTGGGGTTCTTTTGTTACTTCTAGTGGACAAGTACAATGGATATTTGGATGCTGATCTCATAGCATAAGATATTGCTAAACTTATTTAAGGAGAGTTTTTTTGGGGGGTTTTAACAATTTTTTTGAAAGTATTTTCTTGTGGCCTATCATGTCATCTGCAAGTAAGTTTTATGTCTTACTTTCTGATATGTGTCTTTTTTTTTTTCTTTCTCTTCCTTGCTGTATTAGCTAAAACTTGCACCCTGCTATTGAATAGCAGAGGTGCGAGTGGGCAGCCTTGCCTTATTCTCAATCTTAGGGAACACACCCAGGCTTTCACCATATTATACTAATGACTGTAGGTGTTTTGTGGTAGCTACTCTGTATCAAATTAAGGAAGTTCTCTATCCCTCTTTTTCTGAGTTCTTATCATGGATGGCTGCTGAATTCTGTCAAATGCATTTCTGTATCAATTGACATGGTCACGTGACTTTTCTTCTCTAGCCTGTTAATATAGATTACGTTGACTGATTGGCTAACAGCATGCCAGCCTTGCACCCCTTGAATAAACTCCACTTGGTCATGATGAATAATTATTTTTATATATTGCAAAATTCTATTTGCTAATATTTTGTTACAAAGGACTTTTACAACTTTATTTGTGAGAGATATTGGCTTGTAGTTTTCTTTTTTTGGCATTGCCTTTGTCTGGTTAGACTCAGCAATACTAGCTTCATAAAATGAATTGGGAAGTGTCCCCTCCTCATATTTCCGTAAGAGATTGTGCAGAATTGATGTTAATTCTTCCTCCAGTGAAATCTTCTGAGCCTGGAGATTTCTTTTCCAAGAGCTTTTAAATTACAGATTTGATTTCTTTAATAGTTATAGAACCACTCAGGCTACCTACTTCATTTGGTTGGGTGTTGGTAGCCTGTGGTTCTTGAGCGAAGTTTATTATAGTTACCCATATTTTTGCTTACCATGTTCATTCTTCCTGTTATTCCAACATTCCTTCTCTTATTGCTTCCTTCCTTCCCAGAGAATTTCCGTTAGCCATCCTTTTAGGGTAGAAGTGCTTGTGAGAAATTCTTTGTTTTCCTTTATCTGGGAATGTCTTGGTTTCCTCTTCATTCCTAAAGTGCATTATCCCTGGATGTAGGATTCTGGGTTGATTGTTCTTTTCTTTCAGCACATAAAAAAATGTTATGCCGCTTCCTGTAGATGAGAAATTTCTCATCTAAAGGAATATAATAGGTAAGGTGTCATTTCTCTTATTGCTTTCAAGCTTTTACTGTCTAGTTCCTTGAAGTCTGTCTAAGATGTGACTTGATGTGGACTTTTTCTTTTCTTGGTATTTATCTTGTTTGGGTTTAGCTCAGCTTACTCAATTGGGGAGTTTTCAGCCATTATTTCTTTGAGCATTTTTTTTAGCCCCACCCTATTTTTACTCTAATATAACAAGTTAGGTGTTTTGTTATCATCCCAAAGGCCCCTGAGGCTGTGTTCATGTTTTTCAGTCTACTTTCTTTTTTTCTTTTTTCTTTTTTTAATATATTTTATTGATTTTTTTTACAGAGAGGAAGGGAAAAGGATAGAGAGTTAGAAATATCGATGAGAGAGAATCATCGATCAGCTGCCTCTTACACACCACCTACTGGAGTTGTGCCCACAACCAAGGTACATGCCCTTGACCGAAATCGAACCCAGGACCCTTCAGTCCGCAGGCTAATTCTCTATCCACTGAGCCAAACCGGTTTTGGCCAGTCTACTTTCTTTGTCATTCAGAATAGGTAATTTTTATTTTTATTTTTTCCAGCTTGCTGATTTTCTCTGTCTTCCCACTCTGCTATTGAGCTCATCCATAGAGTTATTTCAGTTATTGCAATTTTCAGTTCTAAAAATTCCATTTGGTTCTTCCTTATCTATATCTTCTACTTCTTTGCTGAGATTATTTTTTTAGTTTCTCTTCTTTTGTTTGAAGTGTGTTTGTAATTGTTAGTTAAAGCCATTTTTATAATAGCTGCTTTAAAATCTTTATCAAATAATTCTAATATCTCTATTACTTCAGTGTTGGCATTGATTGATTGTCTTTTTTTCATTCAGTTTTAGATCTTCCTGGTTCTTGGTATGGCAAGTGATTTTTGCTACTTCGACCTGGATATTCTGAGTATTATGCTATGAGACTCTGGGTCTCAGGTAAATTATCTGTTTTAGCTGCCTTTTTATAAGACCACTTCAGCAGGAGAAGGAAGAGAGCAGGCCTTATTACTGCCAGTGGGGGAGGAAGTCCAGGCTCCCCAAACTCCACTGATACCAGGGGGCTTCTCATTACTGGTAGGCAGAGGTGGGAGTTCCAGCTTTTATTAGGCCTCCCCTTCCTGAGGCTGGAAGGGGTAGGAATGCCTCACTGTTACTCAAATGGCCTCTACTGACATCACTGGGGTGGCTTCCTAATCTGTGGTGCAAGTCCAGGCTCCCCATTTGGCCTTTGTTGGTGTAATGGGGGCTGCAGTGTTTTCTGCTGTGTTGGGCTGGAGCAGAGCAATGATTGTCTAAAAGTATTCTGCCCTTTCCCGGTCTTCTGGCCAGAAAGAGTAGGCTTTTGTTGGGGCTTTGTGTTTGTGCCACTGGTATTTCCAGCTTGTCAGCTTCTTCAGTTCCAAGTCTGGGATACGCGAGGCAAAAAGAAAACCAAGGAACTCATTTTTTAAGTCCTCGGACTCCCAGGTCCCCAGCTGGCTTGCCTTCTCCTCTTTCAGAGTCTTCTTATGTTTGTTCTGTGTAAAATGCCCAGCGATGTTCAATGTACTGGGTAGGAAGAACTGAAAAAAGTACTTCAAAACTCCATCTTCCCAGAAGTACAAGTTCAAGTATTATTTCTTTTAAAGTTTTTTGTTTGTTTGTTTGTTTTTGTGGAGAATACCAAGCCTATTCAGAGACAGAACTGCATTCCTATCACTCAGCTTCAACAATGACAAACTCAAGGCTTGCCTAGCTTCACACCTGCCCTCCCACCACTTCCCTCTTCCTGTGTGATTTTGATACAATTCCTAGCCCTCAGACAAGTCACTCATAAGCACTCACTATGTATCTCTAAATGATATTTCAGAATATCTACATCCAAAAATCGCATAAAAAATTAATAGTAATTCCTTAATATGATCAAATATTGTCAGTGTTCAAATTTTTGCTTATCTTGTAAGTGTCATGAATTTGTTTCAACTGCCAGCTGAAGTAGGATCCACATAAGGTTCATATATTACAATTGATTGCTAAGTCTTTCAAATCACAATAAATCTCTAGGTTTTTTTCCATCTCTTCTTTTCCTTGTCATTAGTCTGTTAAAAATACCAAGTGGTTTGCTACTACACTCTGGATTTGTATTAGTTTTCCAATAAATAATTGACTGTAAAATATTGGTGGTAGATTATTATATAGTAAAATAATATTCACATAATGGTAGGTAAAAGTGCAAATTGAAGAAAACACATAGTTGTAATTCACTTCCAAATATAAAGAATGGAATGGAATGGAATGGAATGGAATGGAATGGAATGGAATGGCTGGGAAGGAACACCTCAGAGTGAAGGAAGGGATAAGAAGCAAGCTTTCCATTTTCATTATCTACATTTTTCTTTTCATTCAAATTTACAGAGTGATCACATCATTTAACAACTAAATTTAAACGTGCACTTAGCAAATTCATAAATACCCACTCCACTGGACTCCACCAGCCTGAGACCAACTAGCTCTGCAGCTGAACCAAGATCCTGGCTACCCATGGCTGGCTGGGCTGAGCCTCCACCTGCAATCGCTGGGAACTATGCTCACCCATGCAGACAACCAAGACTGCTCAGCACAAAGAGCGTTTACATCTTGCTTCGCAGAGAACATGGGTTTTGAGAAAGGTTTCTGCTTTGCTCAGAGTCGCATGCCTGCAACCTTGGGACCCGCAAGGAAGCCCAGGACAAAAGTCTGGGCTGCAAGTTTACCTCCTCCCAGTCCTCTCTCTCTCTCAACCCGCTGGGACTAAGTCAAGGCCCAGCAAGAGGAAACCAGCTGGTAACCACAATCTAGTCCATATCCAGTAGAGAAAATAAAGCCAGCCTCAAAACCCTTAAGAAACTAGAAGATGAAGCGTTCTCTCTTCCTTGGTTCCGTTGGCTGACATGAAGCAATGTGGCCACACAGGAAAGAGAGAAAACTGTCCCTACCCTTTGTCTCACGATGGGACAAGTAATGTCTTAAGGCCCCACCCAAGTGGCCTCATATGTGACCCTGTTGCCTTGCTCCTTAAAAAGAAAATAAAAGTTACACATAGAATAACCACATGATCTAGCAATTCTCTTGTAGGTATATACCAAAAGAGTAAAAGCAGCAATTGAACGTATTTGTCTGCCCATGTCACAGAGCACTGTTCACAATAACCAAAGGTGAAACAACCCACATGTCCAGTGGCAGAAAAGTAGAAAAACAAAATGTATTATATACAACTGAGTATTTCTCAGCTTTATAAAGGAATGGAATTCTGATGTGTGACAGCACAGATGAACCTTGAAAACATGGGAACAAAGGGACAAATATCATATAATTCCACTTACATGAGGAACTTAGAATAGGCAAATTCGCAGACACAGAATGGTAGTTGCCAGGGTCTGAGGGGAGGGGAATGGATAATTATTATTTAATGCAGCGTTTTTCAACCGCTGTTCCACGGCACACTAGTGTGCCGCGAGATGTTGCCTGGTATGCCGTAGGTGCAGACAAGACAAGAATTTTATAATTTTTCACTATTTTGTTTACTTAATATTTCATAATAAAGTAATTATAAAATACTTTCTTTGTGTTTATTTGATTCCTATTCAAGAGAATTACTTTATATATAGTCAATATAGGCACAGAGTTAAATTTTTTAACATTTTCTAATGGTGGTGTGCCTCGTGATTTTTTTCATGAAACAAGTGTGCCTTTGCCCAAAAAAGGTTGAAAAACACTGATTTAATGGGTTCAGAGTTTCAATTTGGGAAGATGGAAAAGTTCTGGAGATAAATAGTGGTGAAGGTTACACAACCATGAATGTACTTAATGCCTCTGAATGGTACACTTAACAATGGTTAGATTAGTGAATGTTATGTGTATTTTACCACATTTGTATTGTGGTAAAACACACACACACACACACACACCCCTTAAAAGTGTGTTCAGTTGCAGACAAATATGTTCAGTTGCTGCTTCCACTCTTTTGCACCCTGGCCAGGTAGCTCAGCTGGCTGGGACATCATTCTGTGTACCAAAAGGTTATGGGTTCAATTCTTGGTCAGGGCACACACTAGGTTGAGGGTTCAGTCCCTGGTTGGGGTGCATATGGGAGGCAACGGATGGATATTTCTCTCTTACATTGAAGTTTCTCTTTTGCATCAATGTTTCTCCCTCTAAAATCAATAAACATCCTCAGATAAGGATAAAAAAAAAATGTTTTTAAGGTGGTTGGTCACTAAGTATATAACACAAAGAGGCAGATGAAGGAAAAAGCAGTGACTAGCCACATTCCTAAAGTGCATAGCAAGTTGTCGGGTTTTTATGTTTTGTTTTGTTTTGTTTTTTTAGAAAATAGCATAAGAGGAAACCACTTCCCATTAACAATGGGGAAACTGGCCAGCCAGTGATAAGGTTATTGCAAACAAGCATTCTGTGCCTTGGTCAGATTCAATTTATTTGACCAGTTTTGTTGACAAGGGATTTATTTGGCTGTTTGAGCTTTCTTTTTTTTTTTTTTTTTTTTTTTGCCATTTAGGCAAACAAAAAAACCTTTAAATTCAGAGATTAAATTTTAACCTTTAAAATCAGAGATTCTTTACTGCAGCCACCACCTTCGGCATGGCTTACAGAAAGCACCTTTAGAGCAAGCACAGGCATACTGACCTGGGAGAGGCCACACCTGGGGGAGGCTTTCAAACAACATACAACAAAAGACTGCACAGACCCCACCTCATGGCCAAAGGGACCTCAGACGGCATGTGGGTTTGTTCCAGAACAGTCGAGCTGGGTTCTGGTCTAAATCATGCTAGAAAGACGGGTGAGAAGGACCTCGCCACTGAGATGGAGAACGACCCATGGTCACCACCACGACCCTGGCTGTAGGCCATCCTTAGACTAAGCTCACGCCAAGTACAGCAATGCTGTCTTCACAAAGACAGGGTGTATGGGACATCCCACAAGACAGGTGTTCTGGATTCTTCAGAAAGTCAACGTCATTTTTTTAAAAAAAAGTTGGGGGAAATTATTCTAGATTAAAAGAGTGTAAAGAGTCAATGAAAGAAAAACACCACATGATCTCACTCATTTATGGATAATAAAGAACATTATAAACTGATGAACAAAAAGATAGATACAGAGACAGTAAAGCAACAAACAGACTGTCAAATTACAGCAGGAAGGGTAGGGAGATATGGGGGAAATAAGAGGTCAACTGAAGGACTTGTATGCATGCATATAAGCATAACCAATGGACGAAAAACTCTGGGGAGGGGGGGCATGTATGGGAGTGGGGGAATTGGTAAGGTATGTACACATATAATACCTTAATAAAAAAATAAAATAAAATAAAAGAGTGTAAAGATAAAAAATAATGTAGTAAGTGAGTCATAATCAAATCTTGGTTTGTAAAATAACAAAAACTATAAAAGAATTTTAGGACGATAAATTTGAAAACAAAATTATAAGTTGACATGAAATTATTGTTAATTTTCTTATGTGTGATTATGAATATTATGGTTTTGTAAAAGGGTGTCCTATTTGTAGGACAGACAGACTTGGCTAATATAGTCAGGAGTAAAATGCCACCATGTTTCCAATAATCTCACAACACACACACACACACACACACACACACAAAACACACGTATACATGCAATGCCCAAAGGGCGAGAACACACCTATATCAGAATGGTAAAAACTGTAGATTCTAGGAGAATATGCAAGTTATTTTGTGTATCTAATGTTTTCCCAATTGTCATTAAGAAATACAATGCAGCACTGGCCAGGTGGCTCAGTTTGTCGGAGCGTCATCCTGTACACCAAAACACTTCAGGTATGATTCCCAGTCAGGGCACATACCTAGGTTGTGGGTTTGATCCCCAGTCAGGGCACATGCAGGAGGCAACAGATGGATGTTTCTCTCTCACATCTTTCTATCTCTCTCTAAAAAAATAAAATCAATTAAAAACATATCCTTGTGTCAGGATTAAACACGCACGCGCACGCGCGCGCACACACACATACACCACACACACACACACACACACACACACACGAAATACAATGCACTCCTATAGGAAAAGAAAGAAGTTGTATCTTGCTATGCTGACCTTTACCAGAAATCACACTGAGCTGAATTACAACTATTTCCCTCAAAAAAAAAAAAAAAAAAAAAATGGTGTGCTTAATGACTACGTATGGGTCCAGGTGGGTACTTGACTATGGGGTTGCGCTCTGTAAAGTGTATGATTGTCTAACCACTATGCTGTACACCTGAAACAAATACAGAATAATATTGAAAGTGAGCTGTAATTAAAACCAACCAAACAAACATAAAAATTAGTTGTTTAAAGCCAGGTGCCAACCAGAACACCAAGTGCCTCAAAATGCCTTCAACCCAACGTAACGTTCTGAGCAGAACACTCCTGGCGGCTGCACAAACAGGATGTCTTAGCAAGGAAGTGCCTACCAGGGGTTATCAATAGCTCCCATCCCATCTGGAAATCTGAGCAGCTTTAGCACAACCAAAGGAAAAATGAATCATCGGCCACAAGACCCACGCTCCTGTCTCCCACCTCCCACTCCCGGTGGCTCATGCCTCTGATTCCTCATCTGAGAAATGGGAACAGCAGCCCTTTCTTCATCCCAGGGCTGGTGCATTAAGTCACCAAGCAGCAAACCCATCGGTCTCTGGCACATTACATCAGCAGTGCTTCTTACAACCTAGATTCACATGGCAGAGCAGGACAGTCATAAACAATGTTTATGCCCTTCAGGTAAAAACAAAGAAATAAGCAAACCAACGCTGACGAAGTAGGCCCGCAATGGCTCCCAGGGTGTATGCAGCCTCCGTGCTTGGTTCTGAGAAAACCCTCCTCCTTGAAGCCACGTCTTACTCTTTAAGACCCACAATTAGGCCTCAAATCCAACACGACCGGTGCTTACCTCTGCCATAGGCCCGGGCTTTCTTGGGGTTGAGTTTGGGTTTAAGAGGAGCCCCGGGCTTGAGCTTGGCTTTGGGGAACTGGGACAGGTACGTCATCACCGAGTGCTCGTCCACGTCCGGGTGAATGATTTCTTCAGGAGTGATGACCTAGAGCAGCGACACGGAGAGTGAACGCCACAGCACATCGAGGTACTGCAGTTTTTGCAAACGTCTCTTAAACACTACAAACAATACGAAATTAAGTGAGCTTACAACAGGTGCCATGCCAAGATCAGAGTGTTCTGACCTTTAAAGTGGGATCACCGTTCCCTTTGGAAGGTGAGGACCCTCTCTGGACAATTCTCTATGTCATCCCTAGAATACATACTTCCCCTCCTCCCCCAAAATAACCGCTCACTCCCCGGGTCAAACTTTCCAGGCAGGTAAGTGCATCAGGTGAGGAGGACGAAGGGACAATTACATAGAAAGCGCAAAACTGGCCTTTTTCCTTTGCTCATCTATCCATTGTATACATCTCTGTTAATCCAGCTACTAATAAAAAATTAAAACAAAAAGAGACCACATAATGTCATATCTAATGTGTCGTCTTATAGACAGAGTCTTTGACCTCCCAAAAGTCACACGCTGAAGCCCGAACCTCTAATGAGAGGTGGACCTTTGGGAGCTAAGCAGGTTTGGATCATGGGTTACTTATAAGAAGAATAAAAAAGATCAGAATGTGCATACACTCACTCCCTCGAACCCACCCCCTCCTCTCTCTAGCCAGGAAGAGGGCCCTCACCAAAAACCGAATCCACTGGCATCTTGATCTTTAACTTCCAGTTTCCGGAACTGAGAAATAAATGTCTGTGGGTTAAGCCACCGCATCTATGGTATTTTGTTATGGCAGTTGGAGCTAACACATTATAATATCTCTACATCAGAAGCCATTTTAAAAATGGGGAGGTGATAAATTTCTGCAGATACTCATCTTAGGAACAAGAGTGTTAGTCAAGTTATAACCCATGCTGGCCAGGCAGCCTCACTGCAGGCATGGCAGACTCAGTTCTATCACCTGGACTAAATAGCACCCCAAATCCTCCTGCCCCGACAAGAGGCAAGCCACACCTCTGGAGATGAACGGAAGACCCGGTCTCATGAACCAGGCTAACCAAATGCAGACGAACAACATACGTTCCCAGCTTCCCTGTTCCCATGGTTAAACAACAACAACAAGAAACAAAAACAAACAAAAAAATACACAGAAATCATTCTGATGAATAGCCTGCAGCACCAAAATAGCCATTGGGGTTTGTACAACATGTTGCATACTATGGAGGACGGGTGGTGATTTGGCATTTCGTCCAGGCAGCTCCTTCCACAACATAATGGTGCCAACATCACATGAACGTCAAAAGGAGATGGTTTTAGATTTAAGAGATGAAAACCACACCACGCCACTTCCCGACGATGGAAATGCCAAGAAATGGGACATGAAGCAGAGACACGATGCCAAAACCAAACCAAAGAAATAGAGGCAAGTTTTTCTACCACCCAAGGGATCGTGTTACAAATGCACTAAACTCGGCTCTGAACACCAACTTGGACCTCAGTGGAGCCTGTGGTGAGGTCATCCACCCATGGCCCGGGCTACCCACAACTCTTCCTGGCCAGGGCTTTGAACGTGGGAGCCGTGGTGCTCCACTGTGAGGAGGAAGGGCTGGTTAAGACTCCTTGGAAGAGCTTAGAAGAATCCACCTCAATGTGGCTACTGCAGATGGTATCTAAGACGTACTATAATTTCCAAGTTCTCTTGTGATATTTCTGTGATAGGATTGTGGGCAATACAAACTCTGCCAAAATTTTCATTAATTGTAAGTTATCCTGGTTTATATTTCTTCTAAGTTCTAAGTGCCATGGTTTCTTTCTTTCTTTCTTTTTTTTTTTTTTTTTTTTGTTGTTGTTGTTGTTGTTTTATTTATTTATTTATTTATTTATTTTTAATATATTTTATTGATTTTTTTTTTTTTGCCCCCCACCCTCCCTCCCACACATCCCCTCCCTCCCCAGAGTTTTGTGTCCATTGGTTATACTTATATGCATGTATAAAAGTCCTTCGGTTGATCTATTATCTCCCCCAGATCTTCCTCCCCTCCCCGCTGTAATTTGACAGTCTACTTGTTGATATACTGTCTCTATATCTATCTTTTGGTTCATCAGTTTATAATGCTCTTTGTTATCCACAAATGAGTGAGGTCATGTGGTGTTTCTCTTTCATTGATTGGCTTATTTCACTCAGCATGATGTTCTCCAATTCCATCCAGTTTGCTGCAAATGATGAGAATTCCTTATTTTTTATGGCCGCATAGTATTCCATTGTGTAGATGTACCAAAGTTTTTGGATCCAATCATCTGCTGACGGACACTTAGGCTGTTTCCAAATTCTGGCTATTGTAGATTGTGCTGCTATGAACATAGGGGTGCATATATCCTTTCTGATTGGTGTTTCTAGTTTCTTGGGATATATTCCTAGGAGTGGGATTACTGGGTCAAATGGGAGTTCCATTTTCAGTTTTTTGAGGAAACTCCACACTGTTCTCCACAGTGGTTGCACCAGTCTGCATTCCCACCAGCAGTGTACGAGGGTTCCTTTTTCTCCGCAACCTCGCCAACACTTGTCGTTTGTTGATTTGTTGATGTTGGCCATTCTGACAGGTGTGAGATGGTACCGCATTGTTGTTTTGATTTGCATCTCTCGGACAATTAGTGACTTTGAGCATGTTTTCATGTGCCTTTTGGCCTTCCTTCTGTCTTCTTTTGAAAATGTTCTATTTAGGTCCATTGCCCATTTTTTAATTGGATTATTTATCTTCCTTTTATTTAGTTGTATAAGCTGTTTGTAGATGTTGGAGATTAAACCTTTATCAGTGGTATCATTTGCAAATATGTTCTCCCACACTGTGGGCTTTCTTGTTGTTTTGTTGATGGTTTCTTTTGCTGTAAAAAAGCTTTTTATTTTGATGTAGTCCCATTTGTTTATTTTCTCTTTAGCTTCCATTGCCCTAGGGGTAGTATCAGTGAAGAAGTTCTTTTGGCATACGTCTGAGATTTTGCTGCCTGTGGATGCTTCTAGTATTTTTATGGTTTCCCGTCTGATGTTTAAGTCCTGTATCCATTTTGAGTTTATTTTTGTGAATGGTGTAAGTTGGTGATCTAGTTTCATTCTTTTGCATGTGTCTGTCCAATTTTCCCAACACCATTTATTGAAGAAACTGTCTTGACTCCATTGTATATTCGTGCCTCCTTTGTCAAATATTAGTTGAGCATAGTGATTTGGGTTGATATCTGGGTTCTCGATTCGATTCCATTGATCTATATGTCTGTTCTTGTGCCAGTACCAGGCTGTTTTGAGAACAGTGGCTTTGTAATATAGTTTGAAGTCTGGTATTGAGATCCCTCCTACATTACTCTTCTTTCTCAGGATTGCTGTGGCTATTTGGGGTCTTTTATTGTTCCAAATGAACTTTTGGAGAGTTCTTTCTAGGTCGGTGAAATATGTCGTTGGTATTTTAATGGGGAGTGCATTGAACCTATAGATTGCTTTAGGAAGTATGGACATTTTGATGATGTTGATCCTACCAATCCATGAACATGGTATGTTCTTCCATCTCCTTACATCTTCCTCTATCTCTTTTTTCAGTGTCGTGTAGTTTTCCCCATATAGGTCCTTTACTTCCTTAGTTAAAGTTATTCCTAGGTATCTTAATTTTTTTGGTGCGATGGTAAATGGAATTGCTTTTTTAGTCTCTGTTTCTGCAGTTTCTCTGTTGGTGTATAGAAAAGCCATGGATTTCTTGGCATTAATTTTGTATCCTGCTACATTACCAAATTCATTTATTAAGTCAATTAGTTTTTTAATGTAGTCTTTTGGGTTTTTTATGTACAATATCATGTCATCGGCAAATAAGGATAACTTTACTTCTTCTTTTCCAATTTGGATGCCTTTTATTTCCTCCTCTTGTCTAATTGCAATGGCTAGTACTTCCAGTACTATGTCAAACAGGAGTGGCGAGAGTGGGCATCCCTGTCTTGTTCCTGTTCTTAGAGGGAATGGTTTTAGTTTTTGCCCATTGAGTATAATGTTGGCTGTGGGTTTATCATATATAGCTTTTATTATGTTGAGGTATGATCCTTGTACTCCCACCTTGTTAAGAGTTTTTATCAGAAAAGGGTGTTGGATTTTATCGAATGCTTTTTCTGCATCAATTGATATGACTATATGATTTTTATCTTTCAATTTGTTTATGTGATGTATCACGTTTATTGATTTGCGGATATTGTACCATCCTTGCATTCCTGGAATAAATCCTACTTGGTCGTGGTGTATGATCTTTGTGATGCTCTTCTGGGGTCGATTTGCTAGAATTTTGTTGAGGATTTTAGCATCTATGTTCATGAGGGATATTGGTCTGTAATTCTCTTTCATTGAGTTGTCTTTATCTGGTTTTGGTATTAGGGTGATGCTGGCTTCATAGAAGGAATTTGGAAGTGTTCCTTCCTCTTGGATTTTTTGGAATAGTCTGAGGAGGATAGTTTTTAGTTCTTCCTTGAATGTTTGGTAAAACTCTCCTGTGAAGCCATCTGGCCCTGGGCTTTTGTTTGCTGGAAGCTTTTTGATGACTGTTTCAATTTCTTCCCAAGTCACTGGTTTATTGAGATTTTTAGATTCTTCCTGATTGAGTTTTGGAAGATTATATTTTTCTAGGAATATGTCCATTTCCTCCAGGTTGTTCAGTTTGTTGGAGTAGAGTTGTTCATAGTATTTTGTAACAATCCGTTGTATTTCGGTGGGGTCTGTTGTTATTTCACCTCTTTCATTTCTGATTTTGTTTATTTGGGTCCTCTCTCTTTGTTTCTTGGTTAGTCTGGCTAGAGGTCCATCTATCTTGTTTATCCTTTCAAAGAACCAGCTCTTGGTTTTGTTGATCTTATGTATTGTTTCTTTGGTCTCTATGTCGTTTATCTGTGCTCTGATTTTTGTTATTTCCTTCCTTCTACTTACATTGGGCTTTTCTTGTTGCTCTTTTTCTAACTCTTTGAGTTGTAGAGTTAGATCATTTGTTACACTTTTTTCTAGTTTTTTGCAATAGGCTTGTAAGGATATGAACTTCCCTCTCAAAACTGCTTTTGCTGTGTCCCATAGATTTTGGATTGTTGTGTTTTCATTGTCATTTGTTTCCAGGATGTTTTTAATTTCTTCCTTGATTTCTCTGGTAACCCAGTCCTTGTTTAATAGCATGCTGTTTAGTCTCCATGTGTTTGATTTCTTTGGATTATTTTTATTGTAGTTAATTTCCAGTTTTATGCCATTATGGTCTGAGAAGATGCTTGATATGATTTCTATCTTCTTGAATTTGAAGAGACTTTGCCTATGTCCCAAAATGTGGTCTATCTTTGAGAATGTCCCATGTGCATTTGAGAAGAATGTATATTCTTTGGCTTTGGGGTGGAATGTTCTGAAGATGTCAATTAATTCCATCTGGTCTAGTGAGTCATTTAGGATTGATATTTCTTTGCTGATTTTTTGTTTGGATGATTTGTCGAAGGGTGACAGTGGGGTATTAAAATCTCCTACTATGATTGTATTGCTGTTAATCTCTCCCTTAATGTCCTCCAGCAGTTTTTTTATGTATTTGGGTGCTCCCGTATTGGGTGCATATATATTTACCAGGGTTATTTCTTCTTGTTTGATTGCTCCCTTTAGTATTATAAAGTGGCCTTCATTGTCTCTTGTTATGTCCTTCACTCTGAGATCTAATTTGTCAGATATAAGTATTGCTACCCCAGCTTTCTTTTCATTTCCATTTGCCTGGAAAACCTTTTTCCATCCCTTCACCCTCAGTCTGTGTGCATCTCTTTTTCTGAGGTGGGTTTCTTGTAGACAACAGATGTATGGGTCTTGTTTTCTTATCATGGTTTCTTTCTTAAGATATTAATATTTTTAAAAATTTTAAATAGATAAGAAGTGATTAAATATTGATTTCTTATGGTCCAACCTAATCATTAAGGTCCTCATTTGCAACCTATTGTCCAAAGATAGCCTTTGAAATTTTTGGAGCAGAAATACTAGAAATTTTGTCACATGTGACAAAGAGTAAAGACTTTTGGATGGCCCTAACCGGTTTGGCTCAGTGGATAGAGTGTCAGCCTGCGGACTCAAGGGTCCCAGGTTTAATTCTGGTCAAGGACATGTACCTTGGTGGGAAGCACATTCCCGGTAGGGGGTGTGCAGGAGGCAGCTGATCGATGTTTCTCTCTCATCGATGTTTCTAACTCTCTCTCCCTTCCTCTCTGTAAAAAAATTAATATAACATATATATATATATATATATATATATATATATATATATATATATATTTTTTTTTTTTTTTTTTAAAAGACTTTTGGATCCTCTACAAGGACCTAAGTCCATAAGAAGCTATTATTATAGGTAAACTGAGGAAGACGGGAGCATGTCACAAGCAATACTCTTGGAAGGTTAATGCTGAGGAGGTCAGCCTGCCTGCCAGACTCAAAAAGACACCGTCTAGCACCAGAACGAGCTGGAGGGTGCAAGCAGCGCTCTGGGACGTGGCACGTGCGCATGCATACCTGCGGGACACCCAGCCAGTCGTCTGCCTGCTGCATGGCTTCTCGTGCATTATCCACTGGCTTTCGCGGATCCCAGGATTCCCAGTCTGGGCACAGACCTGTTAACATAACACAGAAGATGCCGTATTAGCTGACTGAAGAGATTTTTGAGATTTACAATGGTGCAAAAGCAGTCCGTCATCAGTAGAAACCATATTCATGATTTTGAATTTTGATCTTTTCCCAGTCTAGTGATATACGGTGCAATACTCTTGTGCAATACGGGCAGTGGCAACGAGTTGTTTTTGCCCAACCACAGGCTGAACTTGCTTAAGGCAGGCTAGACTGAGCTAAATTTGATAGGTGAGGCATATGAAATACTTTTTTGAATTTCAATGGTTTCGACTTACAATGGGTTTAAGGGAATATAACCCGATAGGAAGTCAAGGAGCATCTGAATATACTTTATAGGCAAAAAGTATCATGGATGTGGGTATGGGAGGGTAGAACTATTCTGTCTTGGCTGAGACGCCTCTTTCATGTTATCTTCTTGCATTAAGATGGGGGTTAGCCATTCCTTCGAGGTGCGATATAAGCAAACAGAGCCCGTAAAACCACCTGGGCCTGGTGCCTTTTGCAGGAGAAATTTTTCAACCTTCCACACTCACATTTCTGCACCCTGGTCACCAAAAGTGTGGGGTTCACACCAACTGGGTGTTCTACAATGTAACTCAATCCTGACTATCTGCCTGGAGGCAGCATCAGATCCCAAAGCAAAGAGCTCAGTCCCACAAAACTGCACTCCCTCTTCCCACTCCCCTGGGCTTCTGACTAACCAGATACAAACCCACCCCTCCCTCAGTGGGTTTAATCATTTACTGGAGTGGCTTGCAGAACTCAGGGAAATTTACTACTGTGTTTCCCCGAAAATAAGACATCCTTCGAAAATAAAACCTAGCGCATGGAAAGATAAGACATCCCCTGAAAATAAGACCTAGCGCAACTTTGGGAGAAAAAAATAATATAAGACACTGTCTTATTTTTGGGGAAACAGGGTAGATTACCAGTTTATTACAAAGGGATACAACTCAGGAATGGAAGATGGAAGAGATGCAGAGGGAAGGATGGGAGAAGGGGGAGGAATGCCCTCTCTGAGGGTGTCACCCTCAGAACCTCCATGTACTCACCAACCTGGAAGCTCCCGAAACCCCACAGTTCAGGAATTTTGTGGAAGCTTCATTACTTAATCTGGATTGGTTCAACCCCTGGTCATCAGTGATTAGCTCAATCTCCAGCCCCTCTCCCCTCTCGGCGGGTCAGAAGAGAAAGCTGAAAGTTCAATCCTCTAATGGGTAGGCTCCCTGGACAACTTCCCCCCATCTTTGGGGTTTTCCAAAAGTCACCTCATTAACATAAACTCAGGTGTGGTTGAAAGACACCATTATCATGGTTCTTGTCATTCAGGAAATTCCAAGGGTTTTAGGAACTCAGCACCAGGAAAGGGGACAAAGACTAAAATACATATTTCTTATTTTAAGTCACAATATCACAATCCCATTCCTGGATATATCTAAAAAGACTGAACTAGCATCCTGTATAATTAAAAAAAAAAAAAATCCACTTGCTAAAAGGCCAAACCTAGAATTATCTCAAAAACCTTTGAGAGCACAAGAAATATTTAGGAATAGAGTAAAAATCCCCACGTTTAAACTAGAAAGAGATATCCTAAAATGAGTCTCTGGATGAAAGCAAGGATGAGGGCACCAGGCAATGGCCTGCTGCTGAGCTCCGAATCACTTCTGATGACTCCAGCTTACAGAATGAGGCCCAGAGTCAGCCCTCCCCTGATACCCAACTGACACCAGACAGTCCCGCTCTGAGCATACTGAAAAGCACTAGCTTACTAAATATTAATGTGCCCAGCACATGCAGAGCACTCAGTAAGTGGAAAATATGGTTATTAGAGCTTTTATTAAAGAAATTTTTGAGAGATACATATAAGCATAGGCTCTGGTTTTTCTATTGAGTGTGTACCAGCAAACTCTACCAACCAATCTAATCCCTTCATGAGGATAATTACTGTCTCGGGGCACACTCAGCTACTCAGGAAAGGGTGGAAAAGGCTCCAACTGGATCCTGACCAGGCCCTATTTCATAGCAACACAGAAAGAAAGGGGCAGAGAAGGCCTTATTTGGTCAAACCAGTGGTCGATAAAAATGGGTACTTTCCGCTCAATGAAAGTTTTTAGATTTTCATGCCAAGCCACCTAACAGGCCACATGTTTTTGCCAAAGGCTACGGGAAACTAGACACCAACTATGGGAAGCAGCAGGACTTTGGAGTCTAGAAGCTAAACCCAAGGCCTGCTCCAAGCATTAAAGCCTTCACTGAGAATTTGGATAAATAACCGAATTCAATGCTCAAACAAGTCCATGGATACACCTGTAAGACATGCCATTAGAGAGGTAGATGGAGTCATTTCCAGTGCCTTTTGATATCTTACAATGGGCTAAAACCAGGAGAAACACACCAGTCACAGCAAACCTAGCATACCCAGTGAAAATAAGAAATTTAAGGCCCATATACCCACATCTCAAAGAGATGGCTTAGGTAACCATGAGCACTTACCTGGAGCACAACTGTCTACCAGGGCACCCAGGGCTTTGCCGTCTTGCCAGTTCTGGTTAAAGTTGGTGATGGGCAAATAGGGGATCTTGTTCTGAATCCATCCCAGCAGCCTCTGCTTCGGCGTCTGCTTCTTGGCATCGTCATCCCCTTCGTCCTCCCACACGGGCATGGAGATGGAGTAGTGGAGGATCAGGGTCCACACCAGGCCCAGGATGAGCTTCAGGTTCCCATCCACGATGGCTTTGCTGTCTGGGGAGAGAGGGAAAAGCTTGGTCATTCCTCTGGGTTGCACAAGTGTGAATCCTGCTCTTTGTAGAAAAGGAAATGAAGTCCTCGTCTATTAGAGAACCGTACTGAATCATTTAAGAGTGAGAGGATAGCCGAAGCTGGTTTGGCTCAGTGGATAGAGCGTCGGCCTGCAGACTGAAAGGTCCTGGGTTCGATTCCAGTCAAGGGCATGTACCTTGGTTGCGGGCACATCCCCAGTAGGGGGTGTGCAAGAGGTATTGTAGCTGATCGATGATTCTCTCTCATCCATATTTCTAACTCTCTATCCCTCTCTCTTCCTCTCTGTAAAAATATATTTAAAAAAAAGAGTGAGAGGATACAAGGCTGGAATTTGCTTTAAAACATCTGAGGATAGGAATAGGTGAAGTAAGACCCCAAAATGTTGTAAACTGGTGGCCTTGGTATATAAAAAATGCATTATGCTATTATTTCTGTTTTTGTGTATGTTTGAAATTTTCCATAATAAAAAAGTTTTTAAACATCAAGTGTTCGGTGTTCCGTTTCAGGGGAAGACCCTTTACCCCATCCTCCTGCAGCACAAACCATGGCTCGTCATTCAATGGCCAGATCTGGCGACTGGTGGCCCTTCCCTCCCACCAGCTCTGTGACCAGGACTCCTCAGCCTCCCCCATCCCTCTCCGGGACCATGAGCACCTGCTGGGGAGAAACGGAGCCTTCTTCATCTTGGAGCTCCCCTCCCGGTCCCACCCGCCCACCACAAGCCATCTATCTGAATGTTGGTTAAACACACACCAAGCTGCACTGAAAATGAAACCCAATTACAACCCCATGAAAAATAAGAGACTCACGTGCTGATAAAGAGGAAACGGCATGCCACTCAAAATCGAAAGGGCGGGATCTTTTTTTTTTTTTAATTAACCTGTTTAATGTTACATCTTTTACAAGAAAAGACTCTCCTAAAAGGCCACACCCAAAACCACAGAAACCAAAAGTAATTTCATGTTTGCAGATTCTATCATAATAAAACCTGATCACGTAAAACGAGACGAGTAAAGATTATCGTGAACTGGCTTTTAAGTCCAACTAACTTCGAGCAATCCTCTCCTTCAAAATCATGGTGCCCAGTGACATTCTCTGTAATGAATTGTATAAATAATAAAAGCCTATGAAGTTTTATGTAATAAATTGTATAAATGACAGCTTTTAAGCAGATCTGTCTACATGAACTCACAGGCCCAGTGACAAAGGAAAATGCAGGGCTCCTTGTCCAAAAAGTGTTAAGAATTTCAAAAGGGCAAGCAGCAGAGCATTAAAGCACGCACAGACCTTCTCATCACAGGGCCCTGCCCAGCCGCACTGGCCGTGTGACCGGGAGGCCAGCTCTGCTGCCCACGAGGGCCCACGGTCAATAAAGCAGCAACAACCTGCATGAAGCACAGGACACGGCCCAGAACCCTAAGATCCATGGATTCACCCACCACACCACACATTTCTCCAGCAGGCAGCCTTGGACCAGGACTGAATTGGGGGATTAGGTGTCCTGTTCTGAGGCTGTCTGTAAGTGCTACCAACTGATCCCAAGAAATTTCAGGTCACACAACTTTCCATGCCAGTTTTCTTTATTTGAGCTAAAGGGAGAAGAGTGGGGTGAGGGGAGGGAGGAAGTGAATGCTTATGAATGGCTAGGGTAACGGGGGTGCGAAGGTGGAGGGCTGGCCTTGAGCAGGCCCAAGTCTCATCCAGCCACAGGCATCCATCTGCAAAGTTCGAACTTCCCTCAGTTGTGCGCTAAATGCTTTTCAAATGCAAACTTGCAGATTTCTTTCATAAATCAAACCATGAGACCAGCTTGCTCTGTCTTTACCCAGCTTATACATGCGTGCTGGTCTCGAGGAATGGGACGTGAATCTTTTTCAAAACGGTTTCGGGTCAATTATGACCCAGTAAAAGTCTGAGCCAAAATTCTGAAAAATACAATGCCCAGAAGTTCCGTTTCCAATGGATCTGCGGTGGGTGTCCGCATGGGGAGGGCTCCTTTAAGGTCCTGCTGGTCTACGAGGCTGGAGGGGCAGTCATCCTCACTCCGGGAGTGATTCTGACAGGTGAAGAAGGTTCAAATGCTTCAAGGTTCAAATGCTCCCCCAAACTCTTGGAACAATCAGGTGGCGAAGTGCCCAAGCCTCCCCATCCCCACCGACACGAAAACAGGAGACTCTCAACGCCTTGAAAATGAAATGCTACCCGGCATCGTGGTGCCGATGTCTGACCATCACAGCAGATCACAGAAGTTCTGCGATGTGTATGCGGAGTGTGAAGGCAGAGCCGTGGGCCAGAAGCCTCTCTGGCAGGAGAGCTAGTGAGCCTCTCTCAGGGACACAACAAGCCAACGCCACCACGCCCACCCCACCTCCTGGGATCTGCCTAGATTGACAGGGGGTTGGAATCCATCCCCAAGTTTCAACTCCCCAGATCACAACCAATCACAATCCCCACATCACTGGTCCTGGCTCTGGACAACACTGACCCTCAAACCGCATCCACCTTCTGGAAGTACTTAGAACTGCCCAGCACTGCTCTCAGGCGAGGACAGAGCCTTTTTTTTTTTTTAATAGCTAGAAAGTTAACTTGAGCTACTGCAAATTCTAGGGTGGAATGCTTTCACGGCATTTCAGCACATCGGTTCTCCAGGCCTGGTTAAGCAAAATTCTGGAATGGGCGCGTTTACGGGGGTGGGAAGCAGCTATTTTTAGGCCATCTTCAGAAGCGTCTTGGAAGCGGCGCCTTTGTGAACAAGTTCCGCAGAGGTAAGCGTGGGTGATCTTTCATCTCTCTGCCATTATCAGGAGGATCGGATCCACACAACCATCTACGCACCTACTATGTGCACTGTGGTGCCGACCTTCTCTCCTGGCTGTGCCAATTACCGGGGCAATGGGGCGGGATCTGGGAGGACAAGCCTGAGCAGCCTTCACCCCACACTTCGGCTCTCCCCGGTAAGGACAGCAGGTCACCCACTGGCCACAGTGCAGCTCGCTATTGGGCTAGAAACAGCCACGTGGCTGTGCAGGAGTCAAGGGGGAGTAGGGGTTTCAGAAAACCTCCTTCTCTTGTGCCTGGGACAATGCACCCCCCCGACTCAGCATATGACTCGGCCATGTGGGGAGCTACTGCTGCAGGCTCTGCTCCTGGCCCTCTCGTCTCTGTCACCCACTGAGAGGCAGTGTGGCTAGTGCAGGCTCTGGGACCAGCAGCTCGGCTAGAAATGTCACTGTGAACAATCTGTCCACCCTCTCTGAGCCTTATTTCTCCTCGTCTACCCAATGGCAATGAGCAGTCGGCACTTCATAGGGCTGCTCCAGAGTAAGTGGGTCTGCCTGGCCAGCGTGGCTCAGTAGTTGAGTATCAACTTATGAACCAGAATGTCACAGTTCGATTCTGGTTCCAAGAGGAGGCTGAGTCACAACATTGAACATGAAAAGACATGTGAACCCAGAGCATGTAAGGGAGGTGCATAGGGGGACACATCCGAGCTGAGTAGTTTAGGAGACCAACGTGGCCTGAGATGGCAGCCAAAGAGGAACCAAGAGTCACCCAGGAACAAAACTACTGGTCATGTGTCAGACCTCCTAAAGGTCTGGCTCCTCCTGGACTTCCTGGCTTCATACTGCCCGGGGTTCACCTTCCCTCCTTGGCCCCAGCCCGCCTGGCCTGGAACCCCCCCACCCCACTCCCCACCCCCAGACCCTCTCCTGACCAGGCTACTGTCCTCTTCTCTCAGTGCACCTGCCACTGTGCTGAAATCACCGGGGCTGGCTCTGCCTCCTCTGCTCAGGGTCAGCTCCACAAAGGCAGGAATGAGTCATTTTGCTCCCTGCAGTTCCCACAGCCTGGACACCTGGACCAGCTGCCACACACACCCCACCCCCCCACCTCGTGCTGAATGACAGGCAGTGCTGCCTGTCCGAGAGTGAATGCAAAATGTGCATGAGACTTCTAAACTACCCCAGACCGAGGCCACCTGTGAACCCCCAGCAGACAACACCCTGTGTCACTGAAGGGAAGGCCGGGGCAGGTCCTTAGGGGAACAGGCCTGCAGGTGTAGGCTCGGTGCCACCATACAAGCTGTGGGACCCTGGCCAAGCAATCCAATCCCTATATGCCCCAGTTTCTTTATCTGCCAAATGGGGATAACGTTGGAACATGAGCGTAGGGCTACTCAGAAGGCTAAATGTGATAACACATTTGAGCACTCAGACCTCCACACAGTTTTCAATTAATGCTAGTATTCTAACCACCACGGACTTCAGCGTGCTTTTATCAAGCTTGAGACATAGAGGACAAAGGCAGGAGGGAAAAGTGAAAGCCTAGCTGATACAGGTGGTGACCTACATGCCTGCACTGGGGTTTCCTATCGGCCTTGATTGCCAGGTGAGCTGACAGCAGCAGCATCCTGTGCAAGGGCACCCCCTCCCCTCCCTGCCTCCCACGCCTACCCCACAGTGCAGAGCTCGGTCAACTGGCCCCAGAACCCACTGACACCCCAGGCAGGCTGTGCCGTTCTCCTCCGTCCTGCCTTCTTTTCCATCCTGAGCAAATCCTGGCCAAATTGTAGGCCTTGGTTGTCCCAACAAGTGCCTACCACACAGCAGGAGCTCAATAAAAAAAAACCTACAGCCGAAACCGGTTTGGCTCAGTGGATAGAGCATCGGCCTGTGGACTGAAGGGTCCCAGGTTCGATTCTGGTCAAGGGAGTGTACCTTGGTTGCGGGCACATCCCCAATAGGGGGTGTGTAGGAGGCAGCTGATCGATGTTTCTCTCTCATCCATGTTTCTAACTCTCTAGCTCTCTCCCTTCCTCTCTGAAAAAAATCAAATATATATAAAAAAACAACCCTAGCCCAGCTGCCATGCATTCCCAACGCCATGTTGAGGAGGACCTCCGTCAGCTGCCCAGAATGAGGGTCACATTTCTGCAGATACAACCGTCCTCCCATCCCCTCGGCAAGGACAGACCACGCACCTCGGCTCAGGTGCCCAGAGGCCCCGGGGCTGGATGAAGGGAGCCAGGCTGGCTTCACGCCAGGGCTTCGAACCGACAAAGGACAAGAATTACAACCAGGTGACTCACTCCTCTGATGACTGAAGGAATCCGTGGCTGAAGCCACTAAAATCCTTCCGCCCCGTCTCCCAGGCACGCAGCTCCCTACTAGATCACCCTTCCCAGCCTCCCTTGCAGTTCGGTGGTGCAGGTGCCTCACCAATTAACCGTGAGCACCAGGAAGCACGCCATCACCTTGGAGCCGTGGGCAGTGGGTGTGCCTTGTCCAAACTCTCCCCGCTCCTGCCAGCCAGAGAGCCTGACATCACAGTCACTGAGCTTGGACTTGCCCTAGGAGAGGCCGGGCAAGGGAGGAACCTGGGTCCAAAGCATGGGGTGCCCCACCAACCTGATGCCTGAAAAAGCCACTGTTTTCTTTTTTAATCTACTTGTTACAGCAGTTTAACCACCGCAAGAGGACAGGATGTTCTGGGCCTTGAAGACCTAGCGTCCCGTGGGTCTGTTTTCATTGGCAAGGTAAGGTACAAATAAATATACAGGCACAATAAAGTAAGAATAGATTGGGGCACTGGGTCAGCTGGCTTTCCGAATCATGTTCCCACTCAAGAACTGCTCAATATCAACAAAGGAACTGTCTGAGTTAACAATTTTTACATATCACTATGTCAGGGTTCAGTTAATAAGAAGCTCGCCCAGTTCTGGCCAGGTGGCTCAGTTGGTTAGAGCGTAGTCCCGCTGCGCCAAGGTTGTGGGTTCGATCCCTGGCCAGGGCATATACAAGAGTCAATCAGTGAAGGCATGGAAGGGTGGAACAAATCGATGTTTCTCTTCCCCCTGCCCTCTCTATCTCTCAAAATCAATAAGTAAAATTTTTAAAATAAATTCATTCCGAAGGTCTTTTTATGTTACAAATGTTTTAAGAGATGATACAACAAACCAGGTGTGGCAACTGGCGTTGGCATCTGAGGTGGAAAACTCGGGGTTTTGAGAAAGATTCTGGGGCGTTCTCTGGATTCAGCAAGAAAGTCTGCCAAAATGGATCACCCGTGTCTGCCATGAACAAGGCATGGGAATGGAAGCTCAGAGAGGAAGATTACTGTGCAGATTAGCAATGTCTACCCTGGGCACGGCATGCAGTGGCAGCCGGGACTTCTCTGCAACTGAGTCAACATTCCCAAACCACCGATTTGAGATTTCTACCATAGGCAACTACACGTCTTTACGCAGAACCTCAGACTGCAAGTTTTCACTTGTGCCAACCATTCCTTCTGTTCTCTCTCGCTTTGCTGGACAATTTCTTCCTGAAATTATTGGAGCAAATTATTTCCTCAATACCTTCTTTTTATTTTGGTATAGAGTGTCTGGTGGACTTTCCGCTCGTGGACACTGTGGGGACAGTACTGCTCTGTAATTTATCCCAAACGCCCTATTTTCTGGCTAAGAGGCGTCCTTTATTTAAAATCTGCATTTGCATCGTCACCTGGTGGGCTTTCTTTTCAACTTTTGAAAAAATTGTTATCACTTTTGAGGATTACTTTACTAGTATATCAGCAACTCAACTGCATTGGATTAAATTAGATGTTCTTATTAAAGGGCCTAGTACTTAGTCTCTTCCCACTTAGTACTACTGGGAAAGCCTTCAAAAGTGAGACTAAGGTTAAAGAAAGAAGGAAAAAGGAAGAATACCCCCAAATGGCCCAAGTAGTACATCCTAAACTAGGTTTTTTTGTTGTTTTGTTTTGTTTTGTTTTGTTTTGTTTTGTTTTGGGATGTGTGTGTGTATGTGTGTGTTTTAGTGTGTAAAGTATTACAAACGGTAGTACATATGTCTCCTTTCCCCCCCATTGTGTGTGTGTATGTGTGTGTTTTAGTGTGTAAATTATTACAAACGGTAGTACATATGTCTCCTTTTTCCCCCCATTGTGTGTGTGTGTGTGTGTGTTTTAGTGTGTAAAGTATTACAAATGGTAGTACATATGTCTCCTTTCCCCCCCATTGTGTGTGTGTGTGTGTGTGTTTTAGTGTATAAAGTATTACAAACAGTAGTACATATGTCTCCTTTCCCCCCATTGTAAACTAGGTTTTTTACTTCAAAGCCACAGGTCCCAGTTGCTTTCTGTTGCTGCCACACAGTTGTCCTGGGAGACCAGCAGGACAAGGGCCCCAAGGGACTGAGCATGGGGAGAGGAGCCCCGAGTCCCCACTGGGAGGCTCGGGTAAACCCAGCGCGAGCTCACGGGGCCTCAGCAGGGTGGTGTCTGTCCCTCGCTCAGAGCTTCCAGCCTCAGCTGCTCTGGGAACAGGCCCAGCTGAAATAATAAACTCTGGCTGCGAACGGAGTGCTTTGTCACCTTTTCACGCCGGCCCAGGCTGTCATGTGGCAAAGCCTGAAACATGGCTCACCTACCCTGTGCAAACGTGTGCAGCCCGCGGGGAAGCCCTGGAGGAGAGCAGGGAGGGCGGGAGGAGCCGCACAGGAAAGACTCCGAAGCGCCTCCTCTCTCTGCATCAACAGCGGCCGCCAGACAACAGCTCTGTCCACCAGACTTCCCTCCGGCCTCTCCTCATGTGACCCTCACAGCAACACTGCACGGTCATGGCTAACCCCATTTTACAGATGAGGAAACAGAGGCCCACAGGAGCACTTGCCAAAAGTGACAGAGAGGAGAGCTCGGATGTAAACCAGTTCTCTCTGGTGCCGGAGCCCAGACTCACCCCCGCCGCTCTGAACACACACTGTCACACGGCCCCACGTGACTCTCATCACACAGACAGGGAGACGGGATGCCAGGAAGGAGCCCAGCCCAGCCCCCAGGGCCAGGAAGCAGCTGTGCTTGTGAGGGGAACCCAGGCAGAACCTCTGAGCTGCTAACGGCCCGGTCACGCCCACCATCCCCAAACTGCCAGGGTTCTGGGGAACGTGGTGGTCAGAGGGCAGAGAGAGCGACAGTTCAGGGACTGGGGGTGCCAGCAGGAGTTGGAGCCGCATCATTTTAGTAAGTGCCCTTTGTCTCACCGTGACTCTCAGCTCCCACCACACCCCAGGGACTGGGGTTCTCACCCTGTCCCTCCACCTGGGAGACCCGCCATCCAGGCCCCACTTGCTCCACCCAAACCTACTGGCCTGAGTTTTCCCTGGGAAGCGGAAATGAGGATCACTCACAGGACGGAAAGTTACATCAGGAAAGCTCAATTGTCCTGTTCGTCTCTTCTTCTTACATCCAGACATAACTTCCTAACTGCCTACCGGGTACCAGGCCCTGCCCCGAGTACAAACGATGCTTTTAACTAAGAAAGTAAGTTAGCCTGGCTCTGAAACATTCCACAGAGAGATGACATTATTATAATGAAAACCAGTGACCCCGCCACCACCTTCCCCCCCAGGGTAAGACACTGAAGATCTTTTAAGGGGCAAAAGAGAGAAACAAAACAAAACAAAACAAAACAAAAAAACCTTTGCCTTTTGTCTCTCTCTCTCATGCTAGGCCATGTTTGGGGGGGAGGGGTTGCCCCTCTTTTATAATTAAGACTAGAAGTTAAAAAAAAATGATGATGAACAGGATAGGCATTTACCCTTCCCCTGCAAATGTGTAAAAGCCGAGTGAGCCTTGTTACAGAATCAGACCAAGGTGACCTCCCAGGCCTGAGAGGGAGGCCCGTTTGCATTTCGCCCCGTCCCTCACTCACCTTAGGTGACAGCTCACACCCGCAGGGGAAATGGCAGCCGCCCAAAGGCTGTGAAGCTCCATTTAAAGTCTCGAAAGGGAAGCAAGGTGAAGAAAATCCCAAATAATTTATAGCTGCTGGCTCTCGCCATCATCAACAGAAAGTGGATGAAATTGGAGGACAGGAAATCCTCAAAGGGCAGATATGGGGGCATGTTCCCCACTTGACCTACACTGAACTTTTGTGGAATTTTTTTATTTTTTTTAAGTATATTTTTATTGATTTCAGAGCGGTAAGGAGAGGGAGAGAGAGAGATAGAAACATAAATGATGAGAGAATCATTGATCAGCTGCCTCCTGCACGCCTCAGTCTGGAGACTGAGCCTGCAACCCAGGCCTATGCCCGGACCAGGAACCTGAGATCTCCTGGTTCATAGGTTGACACGCAACCACTGAGCCACACCAGCTGGGCACTAAATTGACACTTTTGAACAGTTCCTCCCCATACCAGCTCAGCTGAAGGCTCCAATCTGTACCCCCATATTTGGACCTTCGCCCCACAATCACACGAGGAGACCTCTAGATACACCAACACCCAAGTGTAAATAAAGAGCATTGGGGAAGATGAGGAGTAAGGGTGCAGGACTGAACCCACTCAAACAAAAGAGAGAGCTCACTTGCTGAAATAATCGGTAGCCACGTAACCCAGCGGTCAGGGGCCCTGAGTGGGTTGGTGATGGGGCGGTGAGAGCTCAGAGCCCTGCTTTCCTGGCCAGACACCGCCTCATCGTGGCCCTGGGACTGGGATGGGCCCCTTCCCGGCTCTGCCCTCCATCTCACCTGTGAGGTGAGAGCCATCCTGGGCTCACCTCATGGAACTGCTGTGAGGTGATGTGGTGGCGCAGGTAGCATTCTGCCTGATGATGCGTCCCCACAGGGGGGCCTAGCACAACTATTGTATTTCTATAATGTTATACTCACAAGCCTGGGGACCATCGGTGCCCTGTGAGCATTGTGAAAGATCCAGTCAGTTCTCCTCAGAGCCGAACACCCCGGCACTCCGGCTTCCAGCACAGACAAGCATTCCATCTGCTAACAAGCGCAAGAGCCAGCCCACCAGGGACCGGGATTAGCGCTGATAGAATCAAGATGTTCTCCGCTCAGCGGGCTGCTGGATGAGCTGGCCGTCTGCTAAAACCTCCAGGCCACCCCAGCTCCTCCACAGATTCCTGAGCCGTCTGCAGGGGCCAGGCCGGCCGCTGCCGACAGAAAATTAAATGCAAGGTCAAGACGTTCAATGTGAAGCACAAAGCATTTCAAGGAAGTCCCCGAACACGATTTCCTTTTCGAGTGTGCGGAGGGAGAGGTTTGGGAACTGAAGAGACCTTTAACCAGGAAAGCAGCTCATGAGTATAACTCAGCGGGGGTGCTGAAAGCAACCGACGTGCCTTCCCGTGAACGAGGGGTTAATTTAAATACACTTTACCGAGCGGCCAGGGCAGAGAATAACAGGCTGCTGTGTAAAGAACGAGGAGGAGCTGTTTGTTTCAATAGGAACAGGCCTCCAGGATACATTAAGGGGGCTGGAAAATGTGCAGCAAACTACAGGCCGCGGTATTCTAGTTTTGAAAAGGCCCAACAGCATCTGCAGGGACAGGTCTGGGAGCACACACACCAAATGGTGTTCACCGGCTCTCTGGGGAGAATGCTTGGGGATGGCAAAACACGGGCTTTGTTTGAACTCCTTTTTGTAAATTTTTTTAAAACTGATGTGAGAGGGAGAGGAAGGGAGAAAAACACTGATGTGTTTGTTGTTCCTCCCATCCACGCATCCACTGGCTGATGCTCACATGGGCCCTGACAGGGGATCGAACCCACGATCCTGGCACATCGGGACGATGTTCCAACCAACTGAGCTACCAGCCAGGACTGAATTTTTTAACTTAAACTGCAGGCATTATTTAAAAAAAAATTTTTTTAACACCCTCTCCTCCCCCCAAAAGAAAGAAACCTAGGAGCTCTTCGTTTGAACAAAATTGCTGGTCTGGCTCCACAGGCCCCGTGTGGGAAGACTGACCGGCTTTACGGAATGGTGATGAAAGCAGCGTGTATGGGAAGTTTGCATGTGAGTCCGCGGTGGATGGGGGGATTACAGAATTGGGCTCATAGGTGCATCAACTCTCTCTCCAAGAGACAAGAAGCTGGTTGCCTCCTGGCGGGCGTGACCTATGAAGCAGAAAGTCACAGTTCAATTCCCAGTCAGGGCACATGCCCAGATGGCTGGCTCCGTCCCCGGTGTGGGGCATGCAGGAGGCAGCCGATCAATGATTCTCTCTCATCGTTGGTGGTTCTATCTCTCTCTCCCTCTCCCTTCCTCTCTGAAGTCAATAAAAATATATTAAAAAAGGAAATGGCTTGCCAACACAGTGCACTTGCTTTTGGGTAGAGGAGCATATGATTTTACCATGTACGGTGCTACCTGTCAACAAACACACGGAGGCTTTGCGGGTTTGCACGGCTGTCCCTCTGGAGGCCTCCTTTGCCTGGCTTTCACACGGCGGCCATTCAAACGCCCTCCCGTTGCTCAGCCAGATGCACTGCTCTGGACAAGCAGTCTCCCTGCCTCAGGAGGTGGCCTTTGCAATTTCAAACCACTTGCAGAAGAGTGGAAGATGTGGAAGAATATACTGCAGAAAGATGGAGTCCTCTCATTGCTTTTGGGCATGTTTTTCAAGCCAACCAACCAACCAACCAAAAAACGACAACAAAACCACTCCCCCACCTTCCTGATCCCTTCAGAGCCCCCTCCCCGACCCCCACCTTGTCCCACCTCAGTGCTCTTCCCTGATGCAGAGGCCCAGCCTCTCCGTGGTACAGGATGAATTCTCACAGCTGCCTTCTGAGCCACCACTGTCAGCCCCATTTCCCAGATTTAAAAAAAAAAAAAAAAAAAGGATAAGCAGATAAACCAACCCCAAAGTCACAAAGCTCATAAGCGGGGGTTGGGATTGCATTAATCCATCCAACTCCAGAACCTGCAGTTGACATTCAGCCTGGAGACCCAGATGGGCTGCACAGGAAGAAGCCATACATGGACATAATGGTGATTACAAAGGCTTTCACAACTGGCCAACGCCGAGGAGGAAATAAACGCCGGGCTTACATCACCCTCCTAAAAGAGATTTATCGCCGTGCCCCTGAACTCTGTCCCCCGATAAACGGCTGTGGCAGTAAGATAAACAGACCGAGCACAGAGCAGGTCAGCTTTGCTGCTAAAACGGGAACACATTCTAACATTCCTGAGGCACACTGCCCAAGCGCAGGGCAAGCAAGTGACACGGGCTCAACAGCCACCACCCCAACCACAGCTGCCGCCCATGCCGCACACACGCGGCCCAGGCACTGTCCTCACTGCCAGCTCTCCTCAGTCTTGAGTCAGAAGCTGCGTGCCGGCCCGGCAAGAACTCCAGCTCTACCTAACCGCGGCTCTGAGGGCACATTCTCACACCTGCCCTCTCCTCCTGCCACTCGGGCCGTCTCCTTAAATCAACTCACCTTTCCTTTTTGCCTACGACTGACCTTTCCTATACACACAGACAAGGATTTCATCTGCTAACAAACACAAAAACCAGCCCATCATGGACCGGGGATTAAAGCCGGAAAGCCAGAATTACATACATAAAAAGCAACTAGTGCCTCAAATACACACACACACACCCCACATGAGAAAATACATGAGTGTTACAATTTTAAATGTAGGGGATATAACACCTTAAACAACATCTTAGAAAAGACTATCCTAGATGTTAGCTACATTCCCGAGACTGCAGGGCTGCTGTGGGCCAATCAGCTGGAGACATGTGGAGCGGAACAGGTTTGACCTGTGCAGGATCTCTCAGGGCCTCTAATGTGCAAATGTTCATGGACCGTCCCCAAGAGGGCCTAGGGCGCCACACAGCAGTTCCCCACTTGGTTATACACTGAGGAGTTTTTTTAATACTATCTCAAAGGACATTAACATTCTCCAGAAGATACTCTGGATAATCCTTCCTTAAATTGCCCTTCTCCTGGTCACTCCCGTAGGCTGGAGGATTACGTTTTTTAAAAACAAGCAAGTAGCCCAGCCAGGTGTGGCTCACTGGTTGAGTGTCGACCTATGAACCAGGAGGTCACGGTTCAATCCCAGTTAAGGCACATGTCCAGGTTGCAGGATCCATCCCCAGTGTGGGGTGTGCAGGAGGCAGCTAATCAATGATTCTCTCTTATCATTGATGTTCCTATATCTCTCTCTCTCCTCCGCTCCCTTCCTCTCTGAAATTAATAAAAAAATATATTTTTTAAATAACTAAATAAAAATAAAACAAGCAAGTATGGGGGAGAAGAAGACAGACCAAAGACACAAAAGGAGGATGACAGGAAATAAATTACGAAGGCTACCACTGTTTCAGTGGCAGTGATTAAGAAACTAAAACCTTGCAGATGAAGGATGATAAAAGCCGGCTCTCAAAGCATCGTTCCTAATTAAGGGAAGCGCACCCGTTAACCACGTGTTTATGAAATTCTGGTGATAACCAACTTGCTTAAAAACCATACTAAGAAGCATCTTATTGTTCCAGAGCAACGTATAACTCTTAGACACAGGCAATGATTTGGAGGAATCCAGGCCAAAACCAGTCTCCTCCTTCCTGGATTTGCTTTAGAGCTCCCAATGACACGATCTTCCTCCCCAGACAATGCACTGCCAAGTGGGAAGAGTCCGAGATGGAACCGGTAATCTGGACCACCGCTTGAAATGGCAGAAGTCGAGGAAGTGGTCCTGATGTGAGTAACTGAAATATCAAATTATGTGAACAGGGGATTCCTCCAGAACCTCCACTCCGCTGACACTTAGCTCGGGAGTTGGGGGACAACTTGGGAAAAGTTAATAAAAATTCCGTGAAAACTGAAGCACATCCAAGTAGAACTCCTAGTGCTTCTTAAGGATAAAACAGTCATCAGCACAATAATAACAGCAATGAACCACACAGCTGGAGTGCTGACGAAACCCGCTCTCCAAGCTTCTGTACAGCAAAGGATCCAAACCTTGAGATTTAGCCACCTGTAATGTAAATGTCCTAGGACGGGGCCTGGGCTCCATCTTCAGTGTCTCTGTGATACTGTCACATAGCAGAAAGAAAGGGGAAAGCGGGGAGAGGGGGGCAGCTATCACCTGAACTCTGTCCCACGATAAATGTAAGATAAACAGACCAAGTCTACCAACAACCACCCACCGGCAATAAACCTACCAATAAACCGTCAGCCAGACAACCTAACCAGACAACCACTAATCAACAAACCTTCCAAACATCACCCACCACTCAATCACCCATCAAACCCGACTGGACGGATCCTTGACCACACTCTCCCCGCAAATCTGCTCTCCTCCCCAATCCTGGCTGATTACCTCTAAATTGATCCCCAGCCCAGCAGTCATCAGTTAAGGTGAGGCCCCCTTGACTGACCACTCCACCAAAGCCCACATGCCAGCTCTTCCCAAGTCTTCCCACCGGCTCCAGCAAGGCCACCCAGGTCCCTCCCTCAGGCACAGCTCCCTCTCAGGGGCCAACAAACCATTCAAAAGTTGGTTAGAGGCAGATGGGGGGACTGGTCTCAAAACATAAGAAAACTGAAAGACGCTGAAGTTAATAAATGTTTTATTAAATGCCTGAATTTAAAATTATATCTTTTCCACTAATTGCTTACATTTAGTATTCACGAAAACTGTATTACATTTGAAAACGAATTACAGGTTAGTTTTTTTCACATCCCAAGAATTCCCAAGTACTATGCATTACAACAGCTAAGAAACCAGTCAATTGTGAACTAGTCATGGCCAAACAATAAAACAAAGCACAAATAAAAATAAAAGCAAAACAAATTTTTTAAATTTTCAAATTATTTTACAGCAATATACACAAACACACACTTTTTTTTTTTTTTAAAGTATAAGAGGTAGGTGTTTTTATTGTAGTTCATATGATAGATTTAGGGCCTAAGGTCTTAAAACATTCCAGCATTCCGGACAAAGTCCACATCCGGCAGGGTCCCAACGCCCCCCTCAGCTGACCTCTGTCTCCCCAGCTTGCCCTCGCCCCACGCCTCTACACGCCCTCCCTGTGCTCCCGCTGCTGGTAGAAAACCGCGTTACGTGAGCCTCCAGGGCTCTGCACAAGCTGCTGCCTCTACTCCGAGTGGCAGAAAGAGGAGAAGTCGTCCTGATGTGGGTAACTGGAATATCAAATTATATGAACAGGGGAAACCTGTTTCACAAGAAAGAGTGCAGGCTTCACAGAGCCAAATGGGTCCGGAACACACTGACTCAAGAACCTGGGCTCCAATTCATAATTTTGAGAACCAAGCAGTGAAAAGACTTCAGTGAGGGGCTGGTTTTGTCCAATGGACCACAGATGAGTGGGACTGTCCTGCTGGGGCAAGCCTCAGTCGCCTTTCAGGAAGACCCTGGGAGGTCACTGCAAATGGGTTTCTCCACCAATCTGGCCACCCACCACCACCACCACCCAAGTGATCCTCTCAGCCCACACACGCAATCACTTACTACTCCCAGCTTGAACACTTCCTCTTGCTCCCTATGGTCAACACAACGGGTTGGCAAACTTGCCAGATAGTAAATATTTGGGCTCTTGTGGGCCATACAGTCTCTGTAGCAACTAGACCATTCTGGTGAGAAAGTGACCGTAGGCACTGTGTACATGAATGGGCGTGGCCTGTGTTCCAATACAACTTTATTCAAAAAAAAAAAAAAACAGGGCCGGATTTGGCCCACAGGCCATAGTTTGGACTACAGCACCACTATCCAACAGGACTTTCTGGAGACGATTGAAATGTTTTATATGTACACTGTCCAATACAGCAGCCACAAGCCACACATGTCCACTGAGCGCTCCAGATGTGGTTAGTATGAGAGGTACTAAATTAGATATTTAATTTAATTAATTTAAACGTAACCAGCCACGTGTGGCTGGTGGACAGCACAGCCAAACTGAGGCTCACTGACATCCCCCTTTTGAGGTTCCACACAACCTGGCCAACCTCACGCGGACGATCCCAGCCTCACCAAGGGCTAAGCGCCCAGGCCGGTCTGTGGGTGGACCCGGGCGCCCTCACATTCCTGCAAGTCCCTCTCTGAGCCCGTGTCCTTGCCCCCCGAGCAGTTCTGCAGCCCAGAACATCCTTTGTCTCCTGGACCTGCCCCTGTAGATGGCACCGTTCACCGACCCCACCTTTACCACAGCCTCTGGTCACCCCGGAGGAAGCGTGCCGCTCCTTACGCCTCTGGGAGGCGCTGGAAGGAGGCCTTGTCCTATAAAACAGGCCCCAGTGATGTGTGAACACTGTCTTTTCTCCTTCACTCTAGACTCTAGAGGTTTAGAGATAAGGCTGTGTCTCTAGCACAGGGCCTTTAAAATTAATAATGCACTCCATTTATAAAATGAGCACACAGGCTGTCTAAAAAACCTTCTTTCTAGAATTAATGTACTTATCTGAAACCTGTTTTTATAAAAGGCTAGAGACAAGATTAAGGTAGAACGTCTAAAGCCCAAATGGATTCCAGATCTACAGCTCAGAGGGCTATGGGCACCTGGGTTTTCCTGCTGTAAAATGGGGTGACAATGTCTACACCTGGCAGGAATGGAGAGCACTCAGCACAGGGGAGAGAGAGAGAGAGAGAGAGTGAGAGTGAGAGTGAGAGAGAGAGAGAGAGAGAGAAATGGCAGCTTCCCGGTAGATACATATGCCCATCAATACAGGGAAGAGAGGAGGCATGCCCCCTGGATGTGGCCAGGGTGCAAGTGCAGAAACCCCAGGGTGCCTGTGGGATCCCAGCACCAGCCTTTAGTCTAACTCAGGGCAGGTGGCATGGCCTTGACCCGACAGCTGTGCTCCCGTCCTCTGACCACACTGATCACCCAGCTGGAGTCACCGGGCGCGGGTCAGTGCCCATGGAGGGCATGCGCCAGCCCGGGAGCTATGGAGCTGGGTGCCGCTGCGCTGACCAGATGCCGCCCTGTAAATGTCAAGGCCACGGTACACAAAACAGCCTGTAAACTGCAGCCCTTGCAGCTTCTGGGGATTCTCTGAACAGATAAGAAATCTGGCCACTCATTATCCGGGTTTTTCTGACCCACGGCACCGTTTCCCCTCTTACTCAGCCGTCTTACTCACCAGGCTGGCTGCCAAGTGCCTGGGCCATTGTTAACAGTCAAGTCCGCCCTCAGAGGGAGAGGGAGAGGGAGGGGGAACAGCCACCTCGGAGGAGAGAATTCTAAAGAACGCGCTGGGGCCATTTTAATCCTGGCTACGAAGCTTGGCTCTGCAGGACGGCTGCCCTGTTGGAAGTTCTTAAACTGAAGGAGTCCCAGTCGCTGCCTATGTTGGCACTGATACAGAAAGTGTTTTTTCTGGATCGCCACCAATGGTCCCTAGTTATAAAACGCCCACTACCATCCATCCCGACGACACTCAAAGTGAGAGTGAAAGCACGTGAGCCCCTCCCCACGATGCCTCTGTTGGGGTCGGGGCTGCTGTTCGTGCTGCGACCTCGGGCAGCCTCGGGCTTCGCTTGTCCAACGTCCGTCTCCAGGCCCCGCGCGGCTGCTGCTCACAGGAACCGCTGGCGTCTCAGCCCCGGCTGCACTCGGAACCCTCCAGGAAGCCTTCAGAAACAGAACGGAAAGCTCTGCCTCCCCCTAAGGAAAGCACAGGAGCGCTTCTTGGGGGTCAGGCTGGGGTATCGGGAATGTTTAAAGCGTGCCAGTTGGAGCAGCCACACAGCCAGGGCTCAGTGTGGCAACCAGACCACACACGAACGTGATCACCAAAATCGTGACCCCAGAGGCCAACCTTTGCCACTGCAGACCCCGAGAGCGGGGAACAAGCAAAGAGAAAGGAAAGCAAGTGCGTCCAGGCTGAGCCCAAGGCTCCTTCCTCACAGACACCTTGGGCTGCTTTCCTCAAAGGAAAGAAAACTCTGCGGCTGCTGCCGGTCCCTTGGACTAAAATGGTGAGCAGGGGGCTGGGAGGGTCCTCCTGAGAGCTGCGTTTCAATTTTCCTATTTTTAAAGAATATCCACGAACAGTGAAACCTCACCCAGAGGAGTGGAAGGTGCTGCGGAAGTGAGGGGGTGGGGGGAGGGGGGAAGCCAATCATTCACTTGAGAGCCCTTGCCCTTGGTTCTTGGGGCCACCCCATGTCACCCCATTTCACAGAGCGGTCAGAGAGACGAATGGTCAGGCACATTCAAATGCCCAGTTGATATCAGCCACCCACAGAGTAACAATTCACATATCCAAGCACCCTGGCTGCAGTATTTCACAGTCAATAGCTACGAAGATTATCCTATTTTACAGATGCCAAAATAGAGGTCTCAACAGGCCAAACTCTTTGCCCAGGGCCACTGTCCCAGTGATTGGGAACTGGGGGTAAGGAGGAAGAAATGGGGGCTAAGGAGGATATGTCCTAGCACCCTTTCCCCCCACCCCACCCCACCCCCACTCCCATATGTGAGTCTGGAGGCTCAGGATCAATGCTTCCAATTTCTTATTTGACGAGGAAGCCAGGTGAGATGGAGGTCAGACCTTCCGCAGCCAAGCTCTGGGCCTCTCACCTGCTCACCAGGGAGCCCTGACACCTGGTAAAGCATGCAGGCCGTCAGCTCCTCAGCCAGCTAAAACGCCTGGGCTAATGGCTTCAGTGGAACCTCCCACGGGCCAGAGAAACTGGAGCCACCAAACCCAGCCCAGGATCAGAACCCCCAGCCCTGGAACCATCTTTTTCCAGAATGTTTTATGGGAGACTTCAAATAACTTGAAATGGCTCTAGTTACCACACTCAACACCTGACTCGAGTCAGGTCCCCCTTCTGGCCTGACAGCCCACTTGTGCACAACAAATTACGCTTTAAAAATAAAACCATTTAAAAGCCCGCTCTGGTGCTCCCAGCTCACAAGGCAGAGAGGGCTATGGGAGGGTCTAAGCCCAAAGGACTGTCCTGCCCTCTGCACGAGGGGCCCTCCCACAGCGGAGGGCCGGAGGAGAGATGGTGAGGGCCCAGCAGGTACCAAGGAGGCACTTTCTAGAACCACTACTCAGAGCAGCCTAATGAGCAATTTGCACATCAGCCTCCCTTCCTCCCCAATTTAAGGGCCCGCTCAGAGCTGCAAAACAGTGCCGACACCCCCTGTGCAGCTCCTGCAGTGTTCGCGGAGAGCAGGCCAGTTTTTCCAGGGCACTGGGCCAGCCGGGTAATCACATGCCGCATTAGAAGCTTCTGGTTGTTCATCAGACGCAGAAGCCTGGCTGGGGGTTGCATGCAGGCAGGAGGCTCCCTCCGGCTTCCTGTTGCAATAAATTCCTCCACACCCCACCTGCGAAACTCCATTTCCATTTATTACCAAAACCGGAGCCCTGGCTTTCTAGCTTTTTCCTGACGCCTGGAAGCTGGCTTTTCCAGCTGGTGACATCACTGACAGGCTTCTGACAATGGCTCCGGAGAGGTTTAACCTCTCACTAGTACCTAGCAAGAGCACATTCCCCCCGGGTGAGGTCATGTTTAGCTAATTACTAATCTGGCCCCTACCCGGGCACCCAAGGCCGCGGGGCAGTGAGATGCCACCGGCTCTCCTAGGGCACCCCCGGAGCTGCAGGCACCACCCACAGCAAACAGGAAAGTCTGGGCATCGCCGAGCAGGCAGTGGCAACTAGACTAGAGCTGCCAGATTTTGCAAATGACATATAGAATATCCAGTTAAATATGAATTTAGATAAAGAATGAATGTTTAGTGTAAATATACCCCATCCAATGACTTGTAGCATGAGGGAATCGCCTGCCATAGTTGGAACATACTTACACTAAAAAGCTGAGTTTGCATTTCAGATAAACAGTGAATAACTTCTTAGTATAAGGATGCTCAGCTGGCAAACACCGTGTGAAGCAAGAGATGGCATTTAGCATCATCAGTACCGGGGCAAATTGGCATGATGGACACAGTGGTATGATGCAGTTGGAAGCACTCCTGACCTTTGTTTTTTTGTTTGTTTGTTTTAAATATATTTTATTGA
This sequence comes from Pipistrellus hanaki, assembly GCF_964339955.1. Taxonomy (NCBI): domain Eukaryota; kingdom Metazoa; phylum Chordata; class Mammalia; order Chiroptera; family Vespertilionidae; genus Pipistrellus; species Pipistrellus hanaki. Next base: position 18,888,339 of record NC_140515.1, read on the forward strand.
TTTTTTACAGAGAGGAAGGGAGAGGAATAGAGAGCCAGAAATATCGATGAGAGAGAAACATCGACCAGCTGCCTCCCGCACACCTCCCACCGGGGATGTGCCCGCAACCAAGGTACATGCCCTTGACCAAAATCAAACTCAGGACCCTTCAGTCCACAGGCCAACGCTCTATCCACTGAGCCAAACCAGTTTCGGCACTCCTGACCTTTGGGAGGGGACTTGCCAAAAATGTTTACCTCGAGTTTAACCACAAGGCAGCAGATAAATCTAGAATATTCCTTATTCTAAGGGCAGTCACAGACAGGTGGCACTGGCATTACCTGGAAGCCTGTTGGACATGCATTCCGAGCCCCAAGGGTCTTCCCGAATCAGAATGTGCATCTTACCAAAACAATTAACAAATAGAGACTATAGGGCCGTGGTTCTCTATCTTTCTAATGCCTCGACCCTTTAATACAGCTCCTCATGTTGTGGTGACCCCCAACCATAAAATTATTTTTGTTGCTACTTCATAACTAATTTTTCTACTGTTATAAATCGTAATGTAAAGATCTGTGTTTTCTGGCAGTCTTAGGCGACCCTGCTAGCGGTTCTCAACCTGTGGGTCGCTACTGTAGAGCCTAAGACCAACGGAAAACACAGATATTTTTTAAAATAAGTCAAGCATTAGAAAATAAATATATGTAGCGTGTCCCCCAAAAATGTATACACACTTGAACAGCTGACAATTCACTTCATTTCATTCCTTTTCAGGTTTCACTGATTTGACATAATGGGTAAAGCCAAACTAAGCTTTAGCCTAAAGTGCCACTAGACTTTTTTATGGGGATACCTAAAAGATAAAGGTTATGGTACAACACGACAACAGTGGACAAATTGAGGGCACACAAATACCAAACAAAATGCCTTTTTATGTTTGTGATTCCATTGCTAGGTGATATCAGCAGTACATGGACCAGAATGGTTATCAGTTTGAAAAGAGGCATTGACAAAAAAATTGTTCACTTCTGTGTATTATTTTAAATTTTGAAAATGAACTGTATGTTAATAAACACTGACTTTATAATCATTCAGAGTATGTGTACATTTTTCTGGGAGACCAATATATATATATATATATATATGGATGTGTATATATAGAGTGTCCCCAAAAAAGTATATACACACTTTGAATAATGATAAAGGCAGTGTTTATTAAAATACATTTCATTTTCAAAATTGAGCTATCAGTTGTTGAAGTGTACATACATTTTTTGGGACACCCTGTATAAAAAAAAAAGTCATTACAACTCTTGGCTCTTGAACATTTGTGTTCATTAACATGTATTAATTTTCTTGGCAATAAAGAAAGAACACACTTTCTCCCAGAAACCAACTCTTCTCTCAGGTATCAAAACATTTAAGAAGAGTAGCAACTAGCTAGGGAGGCTGCGGAAGGCTCCCTCCTCCTCTCCACATGCAGGGGTTCGCTTTCCAGGAAAACGCTTACCAGGCAAAGGAAAAATAAATCTGAAAGCTTTCCAGCTGTGTTTTTAAATCAAGCCCTATACATTCCATCATTGGGCCATAAAAAGGAATAAAGCATGGATACAACTTGGTGAACCTTGAAAACACTCTGCAAAGTGAATAAGGTCAGTCACAACAGACCACATGTTGTCTGATTCCACTATATGAAGCAGCAAATCCACAGAGACAGGAATAAATTAGCAGTTGCCAGGGCCTGGGGCGAGGGGTGGGGGGACAGTGGGGAGAGACTGATAATGAGTACAACAGGGTTTCTTTGGGGTGGAGGGATAAAAATGTTCTAAAATTATATGGTGGTGATAGCTGTACAACTCTGTGAACATACTAAAAAGCGTACAGTTTAAAGGAGTGGATTTTACAGTGTGTGAGAGATATCTCAGTAAAGCTTTTTTTTTTTTTTTTTTTAGAAAACCCTCCAGGCTACCAGGTCTGTTTTATTCTTCCTACGGAAGGCAATTAAAGGCAGGACAAGAACAAGCCAGGAGGCCACCATTACTCCATATGTGACCTTGAGTACATCCTGTCCCTCCCTCAGCTGTCATCTCCCAGACGGTAAACTGGAAGCTGGATCAGGAAGCATTTCAAGTTTCGCCAAGACATTCTATGAGGACCCCCTGCACAGTGACTGAACTTCCCTTAATTTAGGGATAAAACTTCATCCGGTTCATCCAAGATCCAGTTTCAGGTTTTCAGTTCAAAAGACATAAGGATGGGCGGGGGAAAGGGGTGGGGCATTTTCAACACTGAGCAAGAATTTTTAGAAAAGTTTTCCCAGGCACACCTTCAAGATTTCCTTTGCAATATTATTACCCCAGTTCCAACCCCAAGTGTTAATGCCGGAGGAACGGCAGCCAATGACCTCTGAGTCTGCTCAGTAGCGTTTTTCACACCTAGCAAAGGTCAGGATCACAAAGAGACACAACCTCTCCCCCGGCCTCGTCTCTACAGCCTTAGGTCTCCTCTTCTGGGCAGCGGGAGCCAGACACTGCGGCCACCGTGGACAAAGCTCTCTGCAGAGCCAAAGGCAACATGCTGGAAGTGATCAGTGCTGATTAGAGCTTGGGGAAACCCTTGGCTTAAGTGCACTCTTTGATTCAGTTTTTCCAGTTGAAGCCATCCCGAGTCATGCTGACTTGGGCCCGGGAGGAGGAAATTCCCATTCATGGCCCTTGGACGGTGCCATCTCCGCTGCAGGAAGGAGCAGAGGATGACAGCTCAAGAGGTCCCAAGGTGCTAATCCGGGGCCTCGCTTCCAGACAGGAAGCAGGCATCCACGTAGCTGGGCTGGAACTTTACCCTAGTGTGCGAGAGAGGCCCCAGGACTTAGAGAAGGCTTCTCAACCAGATAGGGAGACGCACCCATTTGTTCCTTCTGAACCATCAACCTACAGTATGACTTCGCTAAGCTCCACCCTTCCATTCCCCGCCTCTCACCCCTGAGATTTGTCTTAAAGGGCCCAGCCTCAGCCTCCACAGATGACTGGATTAGGGTGGAACATCCAACGGGAGCTGAATCACTTTCTCCCTTGAAGTCCTAGAATCCGACTGAACTGAGTGAACTGTCAACAGCCGGGAGCCATGGGGCAGCCATGTTGTGTGCGGTGATAGCCAAGCCCATCTACAGAAAGAAGGGAACAAGACAGACACCAGGGAACCAGGAACCTGAGGCCCTCTCCCTGGCATTCTGCTTCCTGGTCCCAAGTCTTCCTGAGGCCCTGCAGGTCTGCTCTAGGTCTGAACCCGTGGTAAGAATCACTGGTTGGGTCTTTGTGGGGATCATTGGTTGTTTCTGATTCCAACCAGTATGGTGGGGTAGGGGTGCATGAGACAGGCCCCCTAAGCACGGTGGATGGTTCAGCACTGGGAACCTGACTCAAGAGGGCCAAATTAACAAATCCTGGACCTCATACGGGAGCCACTGGAAAGAGTTTTGTTCTGGCCACTCTCACTTGGTCTCTCTTCTGGCTGGGCTTGCATCTGGGAGGCGTAAAGGCCAAAGAGGCAGCAGCCATTCTGCCACCATGTGGAGTCCAAGAGGACACAGTAGCGATGAGGAGAAAGATCAAACCTGATGACCCATTTGAGTCCCAGGACCCAGCCACACTTGGGGGTAGCTCTCCTATGGGGCTTCTCAGTTACTGGGCCAGTGGTCCCTTCTTTTGTCTTTAAGTCGTTTCAAATGGGTTTCTACCACTTGTCATTAGAAAAAAAAAGTCTTGATAAAAACCATCCTAACATAAAACAATTGTTTCATTTAAGTTAGATGAGGTGAGTTCTTGTACTTAAAAGAATGGTGCCTAACAAATTACCAAAATTAAATTTTTAAAAAAATTACCCAACATTATAAAGTCCGTGAAATTTCCCAATTCCTACCGCGTCCCATCAGTAGAATTGAAGAGAAGTCTTATGACCTTGGTCAACAGCAGGACATGGCCCTATCCACAGCCTCCTGGGATTAATTCCCTCCAGCACCATGCTACAGTTCATGCTCCAGCCATGAGCATTCCCTGCACCAAATAGCCAACTGGGTAAGAATCTGAGAACTGCTCTGCAGCCTGGGAAGAAAGGGGGTACATCTAGACACTGACGCTCCTAAAAGGTGAATAAACAACAGCAAAAACTAATCAAGCAGAGCGAAGGGCGAGTCTGAGGTTTGCCCAGTGTGCATGAGAAGGCCAAGTTCACTACAGCTGGTTTCCAGGCCAATTTGGAAAACCAGGCCGGTATGAATCAGGAATTGTTCGGGCTTCTAGAAGACTTGTTCAACCCAGGTTGCAGAAAACCCACACAAACCAAACACAGGAGGCCGGGCCAAGAATGTGAAGTTGGCCTGCACCGAAGGCCGTCCCTTGAAGGGCAAAGGGGAGAACGGGGTCAGCTGGGAACTGAAGAAATGAAATGGTTTGCCAATGTGGCCAAAGAAAGAATCTTAAGAATGCTAAAGTCTCGAACCTCTCTAATGAGTCTCAGAACTCTCTAAAAAGCAAGCAATGCGGGCGCTCAGGGCAGCACAGCTGGATGAGCCCCTGGAAGAGGCTGCTTGGCAGCGAAGTTGTTTGGCTGGGACCACCCAACCAGCCACAGTCAAGACAGGTCGACCTGCAGGCTCTAAAGGGGAGAGTCCGCAAAGACAAGTCAAACAAGGATTTGTGAGGTAGGTTTGAAAGGCACAGCCCAGATGACCCTGCACAACCACACACCTGCTTGGATCTCAGCTTGCTAAATCGAGGGTCTGCAGATCCAAGCTATAGTTAAAGCTGTTTAGCTCCAGGCACATAATCAAGGCAGGTATGTCTGTTTTCCAGCAGTTAATTACCTACAGATACCAAAGCAAAGGGAGTGGATAAGTTACCTATTATTTGGAACCCAAGGAATGAGGAGGTTGGCTCGGAGCTCATGGGCTCATCCCACTGGAGGTATGAGTTGTGGGGGAGGGATGTTCCAAGAAAAGCAAGGAACCCTCCCAGCCCGCCCCAACCCTGCTGAGTCCTGGAGCACCCTAGCCTGACACCCACCCTTTGGCTCAGATACTCACCTGGCAGCCCAGGGGCACTCCGCTGCCTGAGTGGGATGCACCCATCAGACAACTCATCTTTGGCGATCCCTGCTCACTGCCTTCTTGTTTTATAAATGAGAATAACCCTATGGCTTTCCTTCACTGCAGCAGAAGCAAACTGATTCTGAATCAAGTTCAGTCCTTCTGCCACCAGCCTGAGCTCTGGTCTCCAGAGTTCCTACAGGCCGGTGCTGGGCTCAGCTACTTGCTCATTAGCTGGGTGACCTTCAGTGGGGCCATGGGTTTCTCTTCTGTCAAATGGGGATTAACGCCATTCCTCAGACCTTGTGTGAGGATTAACTGAGATAAGGCATAAAAAGCTGCCTGGTACATGGTAGGCACCCAATCACTCAAATTAATATTTTAATTTAGTTTCTATAGCAATAGTTAAAAAAGAAAAAAAAAAAAGTATGTCTCAATTTTGTGATCCGAAAAAAACAACCACCACCACAACCAATAAAGATATAGGAAGCCCAGGTCATGGTTGAGCACTGACCTATGAACAAGGAGGTTGCGGTATGATTCTCAGTCAGGGCAAATGCCCGGGTCATGGGTTCAATCACCAGTGTGGAGCGTGCCGGAGGCAGCTGGTCAATGATTCTCTGTCGTCACTGATGTTTCTATCTCTCTCTCCCCCTCCCTTCCTCTCTGAAATCAATAAAAATATATTTTTTAAAAAATTTAAGGAAAGATTTAAAGGGAGAAAATCAGATATACTCAGTTCTCATATATGAATGGGATGGAAAAGGGAAAATTTTTTTAAAAACCATGTTCTTTCCCTGGCCAGTGTGGTTGGACTTCGTCACTTGCATTGAAAAGTTGCAGGTGCCATTCCCGATCAGGGCATATGCCTGGGTTATGGCCTCCATCCCCAGTAGGGAGTGTGCAGATGGCAGCCAATCAATGTTCCACTCACATCGATGTTTCTCTTTCTCTTTCTCCCTCTCCCTTCCTCTCTAAAAATTCATTTAAAATTTTATAAATAAACAAACAAACAATGTCCTCAGATCTAAACCCTCCATTCCCCCCAAAAAAATCAGGTCTGGCAGGCAGTAGGCTAGGAGGCTGTCCACCCGCCTTAACAAGAAAGGCGATGGCTCCATGAGAGTGGGATGTAAACAGCCGCCAGGTTGCTGGCCAGAGGCCAGTTTCACGGGGTAGCATGTAACTGTTCAGTCACACTCCCCTGCAGTTTCAGTGACAGTCCTATTTGCTTTTGCTCCCTGGGTTAGGATACTCTATGTTTCAACAAACACTAAGCCTGCAGGAGAGCTGAAGCGGTCAGACGCTTCAGCACAGCTCTGGGGACTGCGGTCCCAGCACCCCAAAGATCTAGCTTGCTTCTGGGTATTTCCTCAAAATGTGAGATTCACCTCCTTGCTGGAAGCAGGTGTTGAGCAACTAAGGCCAAACTCTGACACTCACAACCCACCAACAAAAAAGAAGGGTACCGTTCTGGCAAAAAGTAGAATAGGCAATAAAGTTACTGGCATCCTTCCAAGAGCACATCAGAGCATTTCTGAATCCTTTGGGAGAAAAGGAACTCCCAATAAGTTTCCATTTTCAAAGCCCAAGAAGACTAGTTCTGTTCAGTCTAGTCACTGTTGTTTTTGTCACTCAGCAGCTTGAATTGCAGTAGAACTAAGTCTGGTAGGAAACGCACTAGCTGGGAAAACAAGGTGTGGGAGTGGGAATCTAGTTTCACCTCAGTCACACTAGCCCAGGCCAACTGTTCGCCGATGGGCCTCAGTTTCCCCAACTATGAAATGCAACGTCTGCATCATGAGGCCTTCCCCTCGCTGACAAAGAACGACCCAAGACACTATTTTTCATGAGAATTTGCTCAAAGGTGGAATCTCTTTCTACATGACGTTAATCCAGCTAAGCAAAGAAATGGGTCCCTCCTACCAGTCACAGGCAGCTAACCAACCAAAGCTACACATGTCTGACTTTCCATTTCATGGTTCTGATCATCCTTACGAAATTCTTACTTTTGCCAGTAAACAAAGGCATGTACATGGGCTGCTGGTACTACACAATCAAACTGTTCAACAACATCTACAGAGGTGGGAGTTTCTAGCAGGTGCTGGGTTCCTGCTGAGAGCACAGCCTTCCCTCTGCCCCCACCTCCCTCTCCCCCACTCCTCAAGGGGCAAGACACGCAAGGCAGCTGACTGAGGTGATAACTGCTGGGATGGGGCGGCTCAGAGAGCACTAGACTCTGATTCTCCACAGTGAGCTCAGAGTCTTCAACAATGCTCTTAAGAATGTATTACCACTGTTGTTTTCACTGATTTTATTTGTATAGTTACCTATTCTTTATGGCAAGCGACAGTGGTTTCCTACTGAAGAGCCTGTTCTACAATTGCCTTTTGAAGTAAATATAAAAATGAGTAGATGTAAAGGAAAAAAAATATTCAGAAAACACTGGTACTTTCCGAAGGCAGAAATCATGATGGTGACATAAGAAAGCCGAAAGCCTTAGAGAGGCTGCTCTGGGAGGTCTATGGTTGTAGGAGTATCATGGCCACTGTATGAGCGTGTGTGTGTGTGTGTGTGTGTGTGTGTGTGTGTGCGCGCGCGAGCATACAAGAGAAGAAATGACTAGTTCTATACAAGGAATCTAAGAGGGCATCTACAAGGGAAGAAGCATCCGAGTTGGCTCCTGAACTCTGGTGAAAGTGAGTGGTGGAGGGCAGGGCAGATCGAGGCCGAGGCACGGGGGTGTGAAGAGAGAAGCACCGTCAGCAGTGAGGGGCTCGGTGCCACAGATGTGAACACGGAGGCCAACACTAGCAGCCCACTGGACATGACGTGCTTTGTAGGCTCTCTGCTGGGTAAAAACCAAATCATTATAAACACAGCTGTCATCTCAGGGACCAAATGGCTGCCTGGAGCACCGTGTTCGGTGGGAAGAGCGTCGTGACTGATAGACCCTCCTTTCCTCCGGTTGATAGACAGACATAAACCCCACCTGAGGCCAGACATTCCTGAGCTCTGAACCACCAATCAGCACCTGCCAAATACCTTAAGCCCCCAATTCCTAAGTCCCTAGGTCCCTAATCACCAATCAGCGTGTGCCGAGTGCCCTAAGCCCCCTCTCCTATCCTCCTCTTAAAAGTAAATGGACCCTGGCCTTCGCTCTCTTCCGCCCCTCTCAGGGGTACTCTTCTGCCCAATAAAGCCTCTGTCCTGCCATCCTGGTCTCCAGTCCCTCTCTATTTCATCTATTAGTAACTGCCGTGGAGAGGAGTGAAGCAGACCCTGATCTGGATCCAGGCTCCAGTTTACAGATGAGGAAACTGAGGCCCAAAGGCAGAGCTGACGGAGAGCACAGTCCAAATGAGAACCAGGGACCGTCTCCATGTTCTTCTCGCTCTGTGCTCCAGGATCCCCTGGCATCGGAGCCAAGAGCATGTAAGGTCACATTCATTAAAAAAGCACATTTCTCTAAGTCCTGAGTCAATTAATTAAGAGTCTTAAATTTATGGGCCCAAAACAATTAAGCTTCTGTGGAATCAAGGCCCTGGTGACTTCACCGGTGAGGAAAGACCGGTCTCCTCTGAGAGTGCATCCCTGTAGAAAGTTGATCCCAATAAAAATCCTTCCCAGGTTGCTGCCCAAGCCGAGTCTGTTGTGCTGGGCCAGGCGTCACACGTGGTCAGCTGGCCTGTAAGCAGCCAGGCCCCCTCTAGCTGGGGCCGTGGTGAGGAGCCACAATGATTGTCCAACAAGGAATTCTCGAAGCTTCCACTTTCATCCTGACTGAACCTTCCAATCTGAAATAACACTCGAGACTACTGAGGCTGCTGGTCTGTCAGAAGTCCAAGCCCCATAACCACGATCTTTTTTTAGTTTTTAATTGGGGAGAGTCACTGTGGCTGAGCTACATTTTCCTCTCCTGCAACACGGATCCTGGAAGGCAATCAAACCCCTTATTTCTCACACATCCATTCTTTCTCCCTACTTGTTCTCATAAAAAAAAAAAAAGGGGGGGTGGGGGTGGGGAGTGAGTGTACCTGTTTGTTTTCATGAAACTGCCCATTTTGCACCCTCTTTAGATGGAAATCCAACAAGTCTGTAAGACTACGGATCACAAATTAAGTTACCTGGTGTTTTAAGAGGCATGGATGCCACTTAAGATTGAAGTCGGATTTTATTTTATATCTAAGCCTAACTAACACCTTTTAATTACATAGACGGCGTAAATGAAACCTCGGGCATGCTGCAATCTTCACGTGTTTCTCTTCTCTTTGATCTGCCTGTGAGGTGAAGAGGTAATCTCCCTTCAAGGAGGGGACAGGGGTGATTACCCTTAAGTTACAGCCATATACTAGCACCGCCAGAGACACCAGTTTTATAAAATAAAGGGGGTTTCTAAAGAACAAACAGCAACCCAGTGTAGCAGTAACCCTCCCTGAGGTCCATCCTCCCATTCTCTTCAGTGTCCCAGGTTTTGGGGGAGGGGGGAGGTAGGACATGTGATCTAGGTTAAGCCAATCCCAACAAACACCCTGGCCCGTGAGTGGTTGAGGAGAAAACAGGTGACCCAGCCTGTCCAATCACAGTGAGCCTCAGGCTTTCCCCAAACCAGCGGGGACCAGAATCTGTTAACGGTGGAAATGAACACCTTTGTGGCAGTGGACAGAGAAATTAAAAAGTGATCAAAAAGCCACAGCTGCTTTTACCAACCAGACTAGAAAATACTGTCTTCTAAGAAAAAAACACTTCTTGTGGCTAGGATGTGCAAGAACTGGAACTCTCATACACTTGTTGGTGGAAATGGAAAATGGAAAAATTAGAAAATGGCTTGGCAATTTCCTAAGAAGTTAAACATACGCCTACCATATGATCTAGCCATTTACGCAGAAACCAAGGAAATATAGGTCCATACTAGGCTTGTACCAATAATGTTCTTAATGGCTTTGTTTGGAAGCAACCCAAACGTCATCACTGAAGAATGTATAAACAAATTATGGTAAATCCATACGATGAAATACTGCTCAACACTAAAAAGTAATGAAATGTTGATACATGCAATAAGAAAGAGTATCAACTCCTCTTAGAATAATTATGCTGAGTAAAAGGAGACAAAGAGCATATACTGTATGGTTCCACTTACGTAAAAGTCTAAAAAATGCAAGCTGACCTGTGGTGACATGAAGCAGATGGGTGGCTGTAAAAGGGAGTGGACAGGGAAGGATGAGAGGGAGAAGTGACAGAGGCACAAAGAAACTTTTGGGGCTGGACAGATATGCTCACTATCTTGGTTATGGTCATGATTTCCCAGTGTTTGCATGTATGTATGTATGTATGTAACAAAAACTATCAAACTGCACAGTTTTTTAAAGTCATTCTGACAGTCCGAGACAACTTCTTTCAGAACAAAATAGGGGAAACGTATCACATGCCCGATATTTAGAATTTAAGAATTTTGTCCTTAATTCAGCAGATTCAATCACATCTATCATATATATCCTCTCCAATCTGGGACCTCTTTGGGGATGTCCGACTGTTGGTTTAGGCCTGATCCCACAGGCAGTCAGACGTCCCTCTCACAATCTGGGACTGCTGGCTCCTAACCGCTCAACTGCCTGCCTGCCTGATTACTCCTAACTGCCTCTACCTGTGTGCCTGATTGTCCCTAACTGCCTCTGCCTGCCTGATCACCCCTAACCCCTGCCAGCCTAATCTCACCCCCAACTGCCCTCCTCTTCCGGCCTGATCTCACCCCCAATGGCCCTCCCCTGCTGGCCTGATTGCCCCTAACTGCCTCTGCCTTGGCCCGCACTACCATGGCTTTGTCCGGAAGGAAGTCGGAAGGAAGATGTCTGGTCAATCCAGTCTAATTAGCATATTATCCTTTTATTATAGATAGATTATATAGGATAGGATTGCTTAAATGGGGGTGGGGGGGGGGTGGGAGAGAAAGAGGCAAGGGCTGATCAGCAGCTGCCATGGAGGCTGCAGATCAGATCCTGCTTCTCTCTCTGGGCCTTGCCAGCAGCCTGGGGTGGCTGCTGATCAGCCCGCCTCTCTTTCTGTCCATCATCCCTCTCGCCAGTCTCTGCCCACCTGAGCCTGCTGCGCGGGCAGCCTGGAGTTCAGTTGTCCCTTCAATAGTTTTCGAAGTTACGGACTCTGGCTCTTCATATATAGAAATAGATACACACACACACACACATTTGTATATATTGCAAAATGATCCCCACAATAGGTGTTAACATTTTTTTTGGTCATAACTTTTAAGATACCATACAACACTCATAGCAACTTTCAGTGTTATTAACTACTAGAGGCCTGGTGTATGAATTTGTGCATGGGTGGGTTCCAGCCGGCCTGCTCCGATCGGGGTCAATCGGCCGGACAGGGGGAGGTTAGCTGGCTGGCCCCGTCCCAATTGGGGGGGGAGTGATCAGGGATGGGGCCAGTTGGGGGGACAATTTGCATATTAGCCTTTTATTATATAGACTAGTCACCATGCTATATATTACAATCCCGTGACCTATATATTTATAACTGGAAGTTTGTGTCTTTTTATATCCTCTTTACCCATTTTGCCTACCCTCTACCTCCTGCCTCTGGAAACTACCAATCCTATCCATCCATTAATGGACACTTCTATGTCCTGGTTATTATAAATAATGCTGCAGTGAGTGTGAGGGTGCAGATATCTATTTCCAAGATAGTATTTTTTTTTTAAATAATACCCCAAAGTGAAACTGCTGTGTCACATATGATAGTAGCTCTATTTTTCTTTTTTTGAGGAACCTCCATACTGTTTTTCATAGTGGCTACACCAACTTACATTCCTACCAATGGTTCACAAGGGCTCCCTTTTCTTCACATCCTCACCAACACTTATTTTTATTTTTATAGTAGACATTCTAACAGGTTGAGGTGATATCTCACTGTGGCTTTGATTGGTGTTTCCCTGGTATTGGTGATGCCAAGCATGTTTTCACGTACCTGTTTGGCCATCTGTATGTCTTCTTTAGAGAAATGACTGTTTAGATCCAGTGCCCACGTTTTAACTGTTTTGTGTTTTGGGGGTTTTTTTTTGTTTGTTTGTTTGTTTGTTTGGGTTTTTTTTGTTCTGTTTTGCTGCTATTGAGTTGTAAAAGTTCTTTATATATTTTGGATAGTAACACCTTATCAGACATATGGCTTTGCAAATATTTTCTCCCGTTTGGTAGATTGCCTTTTCATTTTATTCTTGTTTTCCTTTGTTGTACAGAAAATTTTTAGTTTGATATCATCCCACTTGTTTATTTTTACTTTTATTGCCTTCTAACTGTACATGTTTAATGTGTCATTTCTTGTATGCCAATTACATCCCAATAAAGTAGTTTTGTGTGTTTCTTTTTAAACAAAACTAAATGCTTCTGGGCCTGGGACACCAAAACCACAGTCCCCTAGACAGGGACCGCCAAACCACTGCGAGGGCAGGCTTGATTGGGGCCTTAATGCAACTCTCATAACACTCATTCCTCTGCGGAAACACCCCTGACCATGTATGGACTGTCACTACTTTTAAGGGCAATGCGCTATTTCAGCAGTCTCTTGCGCTATTTCCTGGAGAAATAAGTCCTTGGCTTAGACAATAAGCAATTGACTCAGAGCTCCCGGAGGCAGCTGCTTAACGCTCTTTGCCTTTGAGAAACTCACATTGCCATGTTCACAAGCTGCCCCAGGGGAGGGCCTCACATTCTAAGGTTATTAGCTCAGGAGTTTCCACATATACCTGGGGAGTGGGAGGGAGAAACCCTGCTAAGTGTGAATGTCTTTTGTCTTAATATCATCCTGACATCTTGAGGATGATCTGTTTTCTTTCTCATGAACTGGGCCCAAGCTTGTCTTTAAAACAAACAAACAAAATAATAAAAGTAGGGTGTTTTCTCTTCCCTTGGTCAAGCTCAGTAATGCATTGTAGCAGCATGAAAATTTTAGAAATACTTTTTATAGGGGAATGTTTCCAACAAACACACACAGACAAGGAGGGGCAGGAAAAAAATAATACAATATATTTCACCAGGCAACTGAAGAACTAAGATAGTACAAAGAGTGGCAAGCCCCTGCACACCCCCTCATGACTGCACATCCTTCTCCTCCCCTTCCCCCTGGCAACCACCACCCAAAATTTGGTGACCATTCTCTTGAACAAATCTGCACTTCTATTACATCTGTAAAACTTTATAGAACAATATCATAGTGGATGTACCTATCTCCCTGCAATTTGCTTTTTCTGCTCGGATCCAGAGTGATCCACTTGGGGATGCTGCGGGCACCTGCCTACGCCCCCTTAGCCCATGTCTGAAGTCAGCCAGTGGCACGGGCAGTTCTGTACCAGCTCCAATCACTTCCTGGGACAACCTACCAACTTGAGCAAAGCCTTTCCTCTTCCTTTTGCCCCCAGCAGAGCTGACACGCATGGGCGCTCAACCTGGAAGTTCGAAAGAACTAATGCCTCCGTCACTGGGGAACAGGAGCTGGTGGCCTCCAGCATGAGGCAGAGGCATTCTGCATACAGCAGTGGTTCTCAACCCCAAAGGTTGAGAACCACTAGCAGGGTCGCCTAAGACCATCGGAAAACACAGATATTTACATTAGGATTCATAACAGTAGCAAAATTAGTTATGAAGTGGCAACGAAAATAATTTTATGGTTGGGGGTCACCACAACATGAGGAACTGTATTAAAGGATCGCGGCATTACGAAGGTTGAGAACCACTGTGCTATACACATCACTATGGGGTATTCCTACGATATACCAGCAGGGAGGAGGTCATGGGGAAGGAGGGGGTAGGAATGCCACAGGGCTCCAGGGATGAGTAGAGGGTGTGGGCATGGACCCTGGGATGGAGCAGAGGGGCTGTGGGAGGCAGAGATGGAGGAAGAAGCTTCGGAATAAGACATACACCTTCCTCGTCACACTCCTGCTCCCCAAGAATGTCTATCCCCTTTTCTGATACCACCCCCTCCAACAAGCCCACCCAGCCATCTTCCTCGAAGAGTCCTGAGCAGAGCCTGGATCCAGGACCCCCGGTGATGTGACTCCACCCCGGCTCTGGGAAGGCCACTCTGGGCTGAGGGGAACCCAGCCCCCTTGCCAGGTGCTGGTTCAAAAATGCCAGGTGATCCAAGCTGGGCCAATGAGACATGGGAGAGGTCTGCTGCCAGCTTCTGGGAATGTTGTTCTTGGCTCATAAGGAATTCCAAAGAACCATCTCTCGGCCTTGCAGGAACTCTCTGCTGTGGGAAACCACAGGGGAAGATGCCTGGGGACTAATGAAACCGAGAGAGCAGAGACCCAAAGAATGGGGTCCCTGGTGACAACACTGATCTCAGAAACCCACAGCCCACTCTCTGCACTTGCTGGCATGAGCCTTGCAGGTGAGCCAGTTTGGGGCCCCATTCCTCACAGCTGAAGGGATTCTAATTGCCCTCCGCCACCCCCCACAAGGCCCGCTCCTCTAGCCGTCCATTTCATCCTGGCTCAACTCAGACACAGTATCTTAGGGAATCACAGCACCATTTGTCCCTAACCCCATAATTTCTTCTGAACACCCTGATACCAGTCAGCATAATCAACCAAACCCCAAGGCTCACATCTTTCAACTTCACTCACGACCAGCCTGGAGGGGTAAAAACCTGACCCCTCAATCAGAAACTGAGGCAACTGAGGGAAGCAGAAAGTATGGGATGACCTGTTAGCACTTCCTGAATATTTCTCTAAAGTTCAGCTCATTAAATCTTCACACGCACTCTTTCAGGTACGAACACTGATTATCACCAGTTTACAGGAGAGCACTGAGGCTGCAGAGAAATCACGTAACTCAATCCCAAGCCACACAGTAAATCCCAGATTCGAACCCAGAGCCTCCTGACTCCCCAGTACTCCCTCTTAACCACAACCTGCCTTCTCCCAGAAACCCAAGGGAAACAGGCAGTGGCCCTGGCTAGCAGATGGAAAGAAAAATCAGATGCAGCTTCATACCCCACTTCCTCAAAGAATAGCGTCCATTCCCGGAGATTAGCCTGGGTCATTTCAGAGGTCCAACCTTGAGGCATATCTTTTTTTGTAGAAACTAGAGGACATGCTAATCAGAGCGGGGGGAATTAGTGCTGTAAAGAGTCTATGGGGCCATTTTGTCTTATCTTCTCTATTTATAAGTGACATGGACTCTCCAAGAAAGCTCAAAACTCAAGTCAGGCTTTAGGGAAATAAGGTTGGTTACCACTACATAAAGGGTTAAGATGGGTCTATCCTAACACCATATGGACAACAAAGATACAATGTTAGCACATTTAGTCTTTCTAGTCCATCTAGACTGAAATAAATGTATTGTTCATTTCAATAGAAAAACACCCTCAAATGTATTTTAAAAGTCATTTTCTAAACAAGCCCTACACACACGACAGAACTGAGTCCTGTGGTTCTCACTGAAACCAAGGGGGCCTGCCCTGCTCTCACCTGCATTCAATCCACTCCTACGACTCCCCTTAGACCATGAGCTCCCGAGGTTGGTAACCCAGGTCAGTGACACAGTCCCAACCCCCTCTTAACCTTCTAGTCGCGGCCACAGTTCCTGACACAACTCCTGGCACTGAGTAAAGGCTCCACAGTACTTGTAAACAAGTACCTAAGCATTGCTACTCTGAGCTATAGGGGATCCTCGATGGATCCCTTTATGTAACGGGAGAGAGAACATTATTATCTTTTAAGAATTTCTCAATCCTTATGAGTCGGTCCTGGAGGAAGACTCAGTATAGTGCTAGGTTCCTCTGAACATCTTTCTATCTCTATCTACCTATCTTTGAGTGTGTGTGTGTGTGTGTGTTATTCTTTTTTTCGCTCCCCTATTTTATTGAATTTATTGCAGTGACATCCTACCTAATAAAAGACAAACATGTAAATTGACCGTACCTCTGCTATGCCCACAGCCAATCAGAGTGAGCATGCAAATTAGAAGACCAAAGATGGTGGCCGCCCAGCTGCTCCAGGCCTGGAATGGCCAGGTGGGCCAGGAAGCCTGCTAAGAAAGGGGGTGGGGGGAGGTGAAGGGATCTACAGGAACGGAGTGCCGCAGTGAAGACTCCAGAGTCTGCAGCAAAGATGAAGATGGCAGACTACTCTGGCCGAAGCAAAGGCCTGGGTCCTGGGTGTCTGAGGAAAACCAGTGCTGGAAGCCAAGGGAAGGAAGGCCTATTGTACGAATCTCTTTGTGCAACGGACCCCTAGTTGGTTAATAAAATTATATAGGTTTCAGATGTACAATCCTGTAATACATCATCTGTATATTGTGCTCACTACCCAAAGTCAAGTCCCCTTCCATCACTTTTTTACCTGCCCGTACCCTCTTCTTCCTCCTCCACCCCCCTTTCCCTCTGGCTAATTTTCCTTTTCAACCAAAAGAGCAGGCCTCTCCCTGAGAATAGGCAACAGCACTAGATGGCATTTAATCTATTTGGGGATTATTTATGGTTACCTTCGATTTACCTAGTGACACCACTTTTCTGTTCTGATAGTGGCTCAAAGTTTCCTTTTCAAATACATTAAGAGTGAGTCAACTGGCCCTGGGCAGTGTGACTCCGTTGGTTGGAGCATCATCCCATACACTGAAAGGCTGCTGGTTCAATTCCCGGTCAGGGCACATCCCCAGTCCGGGTGCACAGGGGAAGCAACCAATCAATGTTTCTCTCTCCCCCACTCCCTCCTTCTCTCTAAGAAAATAAAATCAATATGAACATATTTTCAAAACTCAATTGTTTCAAAAGTGAATCAACTGGTCCTGGCCAGTGTGGCTTCGGGTTCCATTCCTGGTCAGGGCACACATCTAAGTTACAGTTCACTCCCCAATCAGGACGTGTATGAGAGGCAACCGATCAATATGTCTCTCTCTTACCCTGCCCTAAAATCAATAATCAATCAATAAATAAAAGTGAGCAAATGCAGGGAGAAAATGCTAAGTGAAAATGAAATAGAGACAGTGATGGGATTATGGCAGAAATAATGTCAGCGGCTCCTTTACGAATGACTGAAGTTTGGGAAACACAGACCTAGACCAGTTTTCCCACTGAACAGGCTGAGGCAGGGAGGCAGAAGCAGGCGCAGGACTATAGTCAGTGTCTGGGTCCTGCCCTCTGCCTGGGACCCACCATCCTGCCAACTCCAGCTTGTTCTGGGTGGGTCACTGGGCCAGAAACCCATGCCCGGAAGCAGAGCAGCTCAGCACCTGCTGATGGAACTGATAACACCTAACGGATGGTCAACTTTCACAGCAAGCAAAACAAAAGCTATTGTGCAGATGTGTACATTTTTGCCCTGCCGCATGGAAACGGCACCCAGGCTGACGAATTTCCCATCGTTAAACATGAGCACTGCATTAGTCACTCACCACTAAAACCCTCACAAACTCTACCTTTGGGAGAGGTGCTGTGTGTTCCCTGCCCCACGAGGGACACCCTAAAAATGACACTCCTCTAACAGGCTGCAGTAGGGGAAACTGGCCCAGCCAAGGGGACAGCAGGCAGCTCGTCTTCGAGAGGCAACTGAGGGAAGCAGGCGGTTCCACAAGACACAGACAGATCCCTTTGGCCCAGCGGGGCTAGGACTAGCGTATCCCTGAAAAGAACTGAGAATGAGGCACCCCACACACACTTCCCACCCCCCTTTGGGCTCAGGAGCCACAGATTTTGCTGTCACCAGCCTCTGCCAGCCACCCAGGCCCAGCAACCGTGATGCTGTTTTATAGGCTGTGACCCCAGGAGTCCCGTTTCCAAGCGACTGTAAAAATGGTATCACTGGCTCTGTGACAGGAGGTTGGACAGTGTTGGGTTTGAGACCACACCAGGGCAGCAAAAATCCCCGCAGGTGGTACAGGCAGCCCCACCGGGGTGATCCCAAATGTCACAGGGACCAGACGGGAGAGAAAGCGGTGCCCTGGGCCAAGGCAGGAACAAGTCAGTCTGGAGGACTGTGTGTGGTGGGTGGGAGCAGCTGGCATGCTCCCCTGTATTCCAGTTGAAAGTATACAAGGCAGCCAGCCAGCCTCACCTCTGGCACAGCTGCTCCCTCTTCAGCCTCCTGATTAAGCCCTGCAAAGGGCAAGTGGGAGGTGGGGCTTTACAGCAGGAATTCGAGGCTGTCATTCACTGAGCACCTCCTATGCCTGGTGCTAAGTGTGCAGGAGGCAACCCATTAAGGATTCTTTCTCATCATTGATGTTTCCATCTTTCTCTCCCTCTCCCTTCTTCTCTGAAATCATTTAAAGGAGGAGGAGGAGGAGGAGGAGGAGGAGGAGGAGGAGGAGGGGGAGAGGGAGGGAGGGAGGGAGGGAAGAAAGAAAGAAAGAAAGAAAGAAAGAGAGGAATGAAGGACATTCTGACAGCAGTTGCCAACCTTTCAGACCTCATGGACCACCAGTAGTCCATGGACCACGGGTTGACAACAGCTGTTCTAAGAGACAAAAAGAGAAGATGAAAGAGGTGTGTATAAAAAAAAACGATCCATTAATCAAACAAGACACAAGACAAGAGGGAAAGTGACGGAAGACATGGAGAATAGTTAGCACCTGCCTGGCCCAGTGGTCAGCTGGTTAGAGCATCGTCCTGACATGCCAAGGTTGCAGGTTCGATCCCCAGTCAAGGCACATACAAGAATCAACCAGTGAGTACATCAATAAGAGGAACAATAAATCAATGTCTCTCTCTTTCTCTCTCCCCTCCCCCCCAAAAAAAGTAAAAAATAAAAATAAATTAAAAAGAAGTTGTAGCCGAAACCGGTTTGGCTCAGTGGATAGAGCATCGGCCTGCGGACTGGAAGGTCCCAGGTTCGATTCCGGTCAAGGGCATGTACCTTGGTGGTGGGCACATCCCCAGTGGAGGGTGTGCAAGAGGCAGCTGATTGATGTTTCTCTCTCATCATCGATGTTTCTAACTTTCTATCCCCCTCCCTTCCTCTCTGTAAAAAATCAATAAAATATATTTAAAAAAAAAAAAAGTTGCAAAAAAAATAATAATAATAGCACCTGGCTTCTATCCTAAAGGAAGCATGGTCTGGAGATCAGGAAATGCTGCTAGCCCATGGTTCCTACCTGGGCTCCTCAAAAACCCAGCTCACTTTTTCTGCAACGGCCCAGTAGGCATGAGGTACCGTATTTTCCTGTGTATAAGACGACTTTTGAAACAAAAAAAAAGCCTGCTCAGATTGGTCAGAGTCAGAGAGGCGGTCTATTAAAAAAAGAACTGGTGTTGCCTCGGAAGTGGGGGTAGCCTTATACAGCGAATATAGGCCTAAACCTATGTTTTAACTGTAAAATTAGTGGGTCGTCTTATACGCCGGAAAATACGTTATTTTTTTTACCAATTTCTGGGTATATTTCCTCCCACCTCTTCCCTTTCAAGATAATTAGGTCACTTCTTCAGTCTGAGGGGCAACCAGAGTGCCGGAATGAGGAGGAGGGAAGGAAGGCTGCAACCACATTCATGGGGCACTTACTGTCTGTCTGTCTGTCTGCCAACAGCTGGCCCAAGGCTTTACAAGAACTGTAAAGTTTAATCTGTAATGGCACCAAGAGCAGGTACCCTCAGAGAGATCAAACAGCTTGCCCCAAGCTCCCAGCTAGTAAGGAGCAGGCTCTCACTAACCAGCACTCAAGCACACGCAGGAATCTGTATCCAGAAATGGTTGCCATTCCATCTTTTTCGCCTCGAGCAAGCTCAAGGCAAGATGATTCCGTGGGCCTGGTGTCCTGAGGCTGTTGAGAAAAATGTCGCCAAAAAGCCAACAGCATGAAGACCTTAGGGATGCACATCATTCTCAGACTTCTAAAAGTTCCCACCCACGCAGACAAGGGTGAATCACGCCGCCCAACTACATTATAGGGGGGGCACATTTGAGACATGTTTAAATTGCTCATGGAGCTGAGAAACTAAAAGGTAAATGAAGTTCTATGCTGGGCTCGCCGTTAGACAGGTCACAATAGTTACCAAACATGATAACTATTATTAGGAGACACTGGTGGTCCCGATAAAAGTGGATCCTGACACTTCTCAGTCAGAGTGGCTGGAATATTCCCGCTGCATGTTCACCGAAGCGTGTTTCTAGGCCAAGGAAGACTTGCAAACCGTAATAAGCCTCAATTACTAGCAAAATCTCCAATTTTAATGTTGGCCACAGCTCAGTAATAACTCAAGGATGAATCTTGTTTCAACCATTAGTACGACCAAAATGATATCACAAAACATTTCCAAAACACAGTCTTTTTTCTGAGAAAATGCATCTCCCTCTTCCCAGGTTCATCAAAAGGCAGCTGTAAACAAACCTCCCCAATGCAGAAAGAGGTATGTTAAGATTCTTCACAGGTGATGCGTTTTTAATTTGTATTTCTTTATGTCCTTACAATTATTTTTATAAGTAACTAAAAATGCAACTTTTTCATGTAAAAAAAATAAATAAAAATAATAAAAACCACCACGCCTATTAGAAGTGAATGTAGAAGACATGCGGAACTGGCGGCTTTCCTCTGGGGATTAAAATCTCAGACAAGGATGTGAGTAATAGCTGCCACGTATGCACTGGCTGATCTGGGCGTCCCTCAGTTTCCTTGTCTTTATAACGGGGATTGAAACAATAACGACACCTCAGGGTTGCAAGGAGGTTCCACGTAAGTTACTATTGAAAAGCATTTATCACAATGCCTGGTCCTGATAGGTGTTCGATATGCATTCACTATTATTAACAAAACTATTACTAAGGCTATCGTGAGTCTCAGGGGCTTCCTTTAAAATTCAGTTTCTGAGCCTCACATGGCAACTTGGAAAAGGCCGTGTCCTCTAACTGCTGAGACAAATCATAGATGTTCAGAGAATGCAGTACAGAGTGCTTTAACTTCGGCATCACGGTTCCACAACGAGGGGTTTTACTGGTCCCCAGACCCAGCTGTTCCCTGCACTTAATTCCCATTTCACTCTATGCAAAGGACGACTATTTTGCATTTTCTGAAAGCAAATATATTACAAACAAATCAATGTACCAGACTTATTATTCAACCCACCTATGCTAGAGGCTGGTTATTTACTTAGTAAGTTATTTATTATAGTCCTACTAAGTGCCAAGCTCAGAGCCACAAAGGTGAGCAGGAGTGATAGGACCTGCCCTGGAGCAGTCATGGTCCAGGGGGAGGACTGTGGGTGTCCAGGAGAGGGCCTCCTGCCTTCCAGCCTCAGGTGTGACTCCCCATGGATCTCAAACAGAGTGCCAAGGGGGAAAACAAAACCAGGGGAGGCAGTGATCCGAGATACAGGCCCTGCAGGAAGTGTAACAGGACACCTGGATCGTTTCCTGTCAAGGACTCCACCAGAGAGGCCTTCCCCCAGGACCAGCCAGCTCGCCTGCTTTAGTGGAGATAAGGAATGTGACAAGCCACTGCCCAGGTGCTGGCAAGCCAAGATCCACACGGCTCGGCTCCTCCTCGCAGGACTCGGTCCGGTTCTGCCCTGGGAAGCTGGAAGTTCCACTCAGGGGCCCCGTCCCTCTGGCAGCACGTCCACGATTGGCCAACCTCCGCTTCTTTATAAGAGGAGGAATCTTATAAACAGAACCCACAGCCCTGTTCAAGTAACAGAACCTCGCCCGGCTGGCGTGGCTCAGTGGTTGAGCTTTGACCTATGAACCAGGAGGTCATGGTTTGATTCCCGGTCAGGGCCCATGCCTGGATTGCGGGCTCGATCCCCAGTAGAGGTGTGCAGGAGGCAGCCGATCAATGATTCTCTCATCATTGATGTTCCTATTTCTTTCTCCCCCTTCCTCTCTGAAATATATATATGTGTGTGTGAACTATATATATGTGTGTGTGTGTGTGTGTGTGTGTGTGAACTATATACATGTGTGTATGTATGTATATATGTTCCCCTTGGAGACAGGGCCTGCTCCTGACCTCTGACCTGCTTTACCTCACCAAAGGAACAATCACTTTGTTCTTGAGCAAGAAACACCAGGCCCCCACGGAGCTCCCGCAGGCTGGCTGCAAAATACCAAGTAACTCCTGTTTCCCTCGCACATCTGATACGTCGCTTCAGGGAAGTCAGGGTGACTCGCACAAGCAGCGCAGGGCCAGCCCGATAAGAAGGTGGTTGTGCTCCTGGGGGAGCAGGGGAGATGGAGGAATCTGATCTTGCCTCAGCCTCCACAGGAGGCCCGCCTCCGTCCGCCTGGGTCACAAGCAGCCGACAGTAACACAGTCCCTATCGGCCAGAAGGAAAGCTGACTGCCCCTTGCCTTTTTAAACCTTAAAACCTGGATTTATGGGCCGCAGCACATTTACATAGTCCCCGCCACACATCCCCACCCATTTCCCTATAGCTCAAAAGCCAACATTCCACCACTGTGCTCCAAATAATTCCAACCTCTTTGGTTGCCTTTATATCTGAACGGAAATTCCAGAAAAGTTGTCTGGCGTGGCAAAAAGCTGACCGGCCTTATGAAAATACCCAAGAAAGGTGACCCATTTAGTCAAAAGAGCTTTCAGATCTCCATGAGAAAAGGAATTCATGCCAGCATAAAGGGCCCTCAGAGAGGGAGAACAGGAGTGCTGTGTTAACGCCCAGACCTTTCACCACGCAGCCCGCGCTTCTGGGGAGCGGAGCTCCGAGTGGGCCGGCCCCGGGCCGCCTGCTCCCAGCGGGAGGCTGCCGGCGAGGGGCGTGGGGACGTGAGTTCAGCTCCGGTGCACAGCCCGGGGCGGCCCACAGGCTCCGTGGAGATGAGCGGGGAGCGGCTGCCTGTGCCAGGCTGGTGGACTGATGGAGGCCGAGGGCCAGCCAGGAAAGAAGGGTTCTGCTCACTGGCAAACGCCACCCAGCACACGCCCCGCCGGTTCATGTTAAAAGGTCGCGAGGGGAGGTCACTGGCAGAGCACAGCGGTGCCAAAGGGCTGTCACCGAGGATCTCCGGACACAGCCGGCTCACAGCAAACCCCTCCGTGTCCCCCAGGGGTATGCGGTGAGCCCCACGGGGCTGCAGCCAGAGGGACCGCCAGGGGCACCTCCTCCTCCTCACCTCGGGCTTCCAGGCCTCCCAGAGGAAAGCCCTCGCAGCCTGTCCCCCCAAAGCTGCCTGCAGCTGGTCCCCACGGTCCAGACCCGCAGGGAAGCCCCTGGCCCTGGGAACCACACGCAGGCAGGGAGAGGCCTCGAGAGATGCCTCCAGAACCGGGGAGGAGGCCCCTTACAGGTCTAAGGCGCCGGGAAAGGTGAGGCAGATGGGCCAAAAGCAGTTTGGTTTTATGGTAGGAAAGTCCACATTGCTCTGACTCCAATGAGTCAAGTTTCAAGCAAAATAAAAAACGAACAGAACTAAAGCAGCAGCGGCACATCCCCAGTGGGGAGGGGGGTGTGCAGGAGGCAGCTGATGGATGTTTCTCATCGATATTTCTGACTCTCTATCCCTCTCCCTTCCCCTTTCTGTAAAAAAAAACAAAAACAAAAAAAACAAACAAACAAAAAAAAAAACCACTCAATAATATATTTTTTTTTTTTAAAAAAGAACTAAAGCAGTGGCAAGTCTCTCACGGCAACAGGTCTAGTTTACAAGTGTGGAGCCCGGCTCTGACATTGAAACACACTTCACAGCGTGATGCAGGCAAGCATCCACGCCTGGCACGTGAAGTGAGGCAGGTCTGAGCGTCCGCATTCTCCTCTGTGAAACGGGAGAGATGTCAAACCACAGCCGGCGCAGGGCTCCTGGTGAGGATTGGACCAATAAAGGCAAGGCACCGGCCAATGCCTCGCAGGCAGCAGGGGCGGGGAAATCCTGGGCACTGTGTTTGAGATGGGTGTGCCCGCCTAGCTGCTCGGCACACACAAGGCGTGACCAGTGGGCTCGGTCCCGAGAACGGACAAGGACTGCGCAGGAGGAAGACTGCCCTCCTCGCCAAGCTGGCTACCTGAGCCAGGTTTTAACGGGGAAGGAAGGAAGTCGGATGCTCTGTCAGAATAATTCAGTCTCAGGGCCGGTCTTGGCTAAGTGAAACACCAAACTGCTTCTTCGCTTACAGCGAGCACTCAGGAATCTTTCTGACCAAGGGCATTCCGCGGCACAGGGACTTGTCAAAAGGGGATCAGGGAAGGCACACGCTCTTCGGTAAATTTTGTAACCGGACAATGAGCATTAGTAACATTTCATCGAATTGTTTTCATAACTGGACAGTGTGCAGGAGAGGTGACAACCATCTATCTGTAACTTATCAAATGAATGCATTTAAGGCAACTGCTAGACGGCTCTCGGAGCAAGGGCAGCAACTTCATAGAGAGCTCGGTATTTTTCTTGCAAAACGAAAAGGAAAGGAAAACTTGATGCTAAGTGAGCATGACTAAAATGCCCAATAATTCCATCCTTTCTAAAAGGAAGACCTACTCTCACCTACTGTTTTATCACTTTAGTCATAAAGAGAGCCACTTGGTTTTCTAATCATCTTTCCCACGAAACTCTCTCCCTACACATGCACTCGGTTTCCCAAGAAAAGTGGCCGAGGCACCTTAAAAACACAAGGCCCCTTCCCGGGCCCCAGAGGAAAGCGGTGCTGGTCATTATTGGTGGTGATTGAGCACGTTTAATGAGTAACTGGGTTTACAACAGTAACGTAAGATGGCTTCTGGCAGAACGAGGCAGTTTTCATCGTCATAAGGGTAGGAGGTAGCAGGCATTTACTAGTAGATTGTAAGGGCTCTCTCCATCAGATTTATTTGGTTCAACTTGCTAGAGGAAAGGATTATAATTCTATCCAGCTCCTTAACTAAGGTAACTACAGATGAAAACTACATGCAGAATAGCAATAGGGGGAGAAAAGGAAAAAGGAAATGCAGAAACACAGGCCTTCGGGGCCTCCCAGGAGGTAGGGTACACGAACTCCAAGGGCACACGAGATCATCCATCAGAGCACAGGAAAAGCCAGATCTTACATCTGGGTTTGTCAGCCGAAGAGGAACTAGGCTTTCCTAATGTTTCATACACAGACTGGCAGTGCTATAGGTATACAGCTTACACATACACACATGTGAGGAAGGGGCACGTTCAGAAAGTTTGGAAGGAATGATTGAAGGAACAGATGATCCATGTCAGCTGGGTTCGCCTACCCTCCCCCAAGCTCCTCGAGGAAGATGCTCTGATGCCCATCTTCCCAGCCTCAAGAGTCCCTGTGAGTCAGTCCCTGCCTACCTCTCCACCACCATCAGCCCCCACCCCACGCCCACCTCCACCTGACACTCTTCCACTCCTGTGTTCACCTGCCTAAGTCTAGTCAGGCTTCAGATCTCAGCTTACCTGGCCACTCCTCCCAGGAGCCCTCCAACCACCCAGCCCCCTCCGGCCTGAGGGAGGCCATCCTCTCACAGCTGGGTCTGCAGAGCAGACAGCAGCAGCTAGAAGCCGGCCCTCGGCCCGGACCTACTCAATGGGACTTGCCTTTTTAACGGTCTCCAGGTGATTTGTGTGTGCCTCTGAGCAATGTGTGACACAAACCAGGGACATGACTCTCATTATTCCTGTGGCCCTTGAAGTTCATCTCATATATATATATATATATTTTTTTTTTAATTGACTTCAGAGAGGAAGAAAGAGGGAAAGAGAGAAATATTAATGATGAGAGAGAATCATAGATTGGCTGCCTCCTGCACACCCATCACTAGGGATCAAGCCCACAATCCAGGCATGTGCCCTTGACCGGTATTAAACCCGGGACCCTTCAGTCCGCAGGCCGACGCTCTGAGCCAAACCAGCAAGGGCACAGTCTGCCTTCCATACACTTGTTGAATGAGGAGAGGAAGAAAGAGGGATGTGGGGAGGCATCCTCGCCGGAGGTGAAGGGAAGGGAACAGCCATCACACCAGAGGACAGCGCAGTGGGAGGACTGGCTGAGAACAGAGGGAAGACAGTCCTGGACTCTGGTTCAAAGACACAATAATGTCACTAATGAATACGCCAGCACCATGCGGAGGCTTAACCTAATCAGATAGAGTGCTCTCGCCAGCTCTAAGCTACGAACTATTACTCTCCTCCATTTTACAGGTGGGGGAACAGGCTGAGAAAGGTGAAGGCAGTGGGCCAGAGCTGCACAGCTGTTAGGTGGCAAGAGGGGATTGGAACCGTGGCAGGCTAGCTTCAGGACACACACACACACACACACACCCCAAAACTCGGCTGTATCTAGCAGAGCCTTGTATATGCAGTCCTGGAGGCCACTTATAGGGAAAGCAGGATGGGGTACCTCTGACCGAGGAGCCACTGCAGGCAGGGCCCAAAGGCTCATCCTGCAAGGAGCCATTCTCCACTAGCCAGCGACACCGCCTCACAGCACAGGCCCAGGACCGGGCAGGGACGGGGAAGTGCCGAGAGACACAATCTGGCTCCGAGTCAAAGCCCTCCTTCCGCACAGACTCTCCAAGAATGAAGGCGGCTGCTGACTGGCACGCTGGCTCCGGTCGCTGGAGGGGCTCCGCCGAGGCCCGGCTGCCATCTGGAAGTGATTTGGCCCAGAGATTCCTGAGTGGGGTGGGAGGGTGGAATGGCCAGCTACCCGTCCAGCTCTCGGAAACAAAGCTGTTGTGAATGGGCCCGGAGGCAGCCGTCACACCGCCAGGGGTCACCTCCTTCCAAGGAGGGGCACGCTCTGGGCAGTCCGTAACCCCAGGAGAGCAAACAGAGTCAGCACCAGCCACGCAAGCCCGTTCGGCGTGCACCCCCCCCCAGCGTGACTCCTGAGAGGGTTCTTGGATGGTACCTGCCGTATTTAACAAACACTCACAGAGCACTTGCCATGCGCCACCAATTGACCTAAGCACTTCTTTTAAGTGTTAACGTGTTTAATTTTTAATAGAGATAGGTGCTGTCCCCATATTAGCGATAAGAAAACCCAGCCCTGGCCAGTGTGGCTCAGTGGACAGATCGCCGGCCTGAACTCCAAAGGGTCTGGGGCTCAGATTCCCAGTCAAGGGCACGTCCCTGGGTTGTAGGTTCTATGCCCCTCCTTGGTTAGGGAGCACGCCAGAGGCAACCCATCAATGTGTCTCTCCCACATCAATGTTTCTTTCTCTCTCTTCCCTCCCCCTCCCGCTCTCCCTTCCACTTTTTCTAAAAATCAATGGGAAAATATCATGTGTGAGGACGAAAGAGAGAGAGAGAGAGAGAGAGAGAGAGAGGGAGGGAGGGAGGGAGGGGAGGGAGGGAGGGAGGGAGGGAGGGAGGAGAGAGAGAGAGAGAGAGAGAGAGAGAGAGAGAGAAAGAAAGAAAGAAAGAAAGAAAGAAAGAAAGAAAGAAAGAAAGAAGAAGAAAGAAGAAAGAAAGAAAGAAAGAAAGAAAGACAAAACAAAACCAAGGCACAGAAGTGTCTTAATTGCTACTTAGCAGTAAGTGGGATTGGAACAAAGAATTATTGCTCTTAACAAGAGCCACCAGGGCACAGAGGACACTCATGTGTTACTTGTTGCAAATGGCCCCAAACTTGTTAATTCTGACAAAGCATGCTATTGTGCTGGTTACTTTTTAAACATTCTCCGGCAGGAACTATATTGCCTAAATGGCGCACTGGCATCTTGCTAGGTAATTCGGAAGAGTAGAATTCAGGATTAGTTGTAGTTATTTTGGTGGGAGTGGGACAAAAGGAAGGAAAAGGGCGAAGTGGCCCAGTGGCCCACCCCCCTGGGAACACGCACCCACCTGCTCTGGGCCACTAGCCTGGCGCAGGCCCTTTAAGTAAACATTAGGGCCATACCGCATCCTCTAAAAAGGCAAAAATTCATTTATTTTTTTCTGAGGAATCAAACCAAAACACACCACCCAAACTTCTAGGCAGCCTTGATTTGTCATTCCTGGGCTTGGAGACCCCTTTTTCTCCAACTTGGCTGGCCTGCCCAGTGTCAGAAAGGTTTTTGGAAAAACAAGTAAATAAAACTGCCAGCTCTGGCAGGCTGCTAGAATTAAATATGCTGAGGCCTCACTGTGAACTGCCCAGGATATAACAAGAAAATGAAGAAAATCTTTAACTTTTGGATGGAGCCTCGGATGGGCCCGCCTCGCCATGAATTGCAGTTGTGAATAAACAGCCAGGGCTATCTTTCGGTGAATTCTGAGGAGAAAAGCCACAGTCCTCTGGTGGCTGTTGACCTTCCGTGATCTCAGAGCGGGGTGCCTGTACTCTAATGACTACCAGCATGCATACTGCTGAGAGCATACGAAACTCTGTATTCATTCAAAGACTCCTTCCCTCATCCAGATGATGGAGTAAGACACCATCCACTGGGTAGTTCCCATCCCCCGGCCCCACCCCTGAAAAACATCAGAGAAAACAGAGCAGCCAGTCCCCAAACAAGTTCACCTGGACACAGGATGGAAGCTGCAAACTGATTCTGCTCACCTCTAGACGCGACTCTGACCTCAGGGATCCTTTGTCATAGGTCAGAGGACCAGTCCTCTCACTCATCTAAGGCCTGGGGATCCTCAAGGCCGGAGGCTACCCCAACACCCCAGACTTAACAGCCCTGCTGCAGGGGCTCTCTGGTCAGGGGAGAGGGGCCGTATTTGCTCATTTCTGACCCTGGAAGGCAGGTCACTGAAGGCTCAATTCAACGGGGTAGACCTGGATCCCAGTCACCATTTACTTAGCAGGTGACCTCTGCAACTTATTTCACTCTGTCTCCTCACCTTTAACCAGAGATAACGATACTAACAGGTCACAGTTGTAACAGTAACCATCTCCTAAGCACCTGGTCAGGACTGGGACAAGCCCGTAGGCCTCCCATGACTTGCTGAAGCAGCTATTATACAGACAAGGAAACCACTTGAGAATTCAAGGTGGCGATCAATGAGGTAATTAACAGAACACCTTCCCATGCCCCCAAATCGGAGCTGGTGTCCATCAATGTCAGCAAGGCAGCAGCCACACAGCTAAGCAGTGAATACACAGCTCGTGGGCTCGGTGTGACTTTTTCCTTCAGGGCTCTTACCCAGGCCTGGCCCAGGAGCAAAGGCAAGAGGCCTCGGGCTTTACCCCCACAGGAGTCCTGGCACCTGACATTCCTTCCCCCTCTCCAGAGGCTGGAAAACCTGTTTGCTTCTAATCTTTCTGGGAGAGCAACGAGGCAGCCAATGACAGGACTCATAAATGTGGTAGCACCCTTTGACCCAGGCATGCTACTTTGGGGAATGTGATCCAAGGAATCATTTAAAAGGAGAAAATAAAACAATGTAACTTGTGGGAAGAAGCTGCCCACAGCCCTAGGCCCACAACCAGGGAAGGGGAGGCTAACCCTGGAATGCCAGCAGAATGGAAGGCCCGATGGCCTGGTGGGTTCAGGAATGCAAATCGAGAAGATGGAGTAGAAAACTATACCGAAGGGGCCAGACAAGGGCCAGACAACGTCTAGAAGGAGGCCCACGCTCGGGGCAATGATGGAAGCCAGACTGGAAGCAGCTGCAACCTCTGCAAACAGTGGGTAAATTAGGCAGCCCAGGATTTTCTGGGGCTGTGGTTTGGGTTTTTCATTTGTTTTGTGTGGGTTTTTTGTTTTGTTTTTTTAAAGAGATTTCATGTCATGTTTGGATACTCCTGGTTTATGTTAAGTTTCTTTGTTCGGTTAATTAAATAAATACACATTTAAAACAAAGAAGGAGGGACCCCCGTCGAGCCCAGCCAGGCCTTGAGATTCCTCAGAGGGGTCGCTGGTTTCTGAGAAGGAAAGAATTCCGGGAGAAGGCCACGGTTCTCTCCCCCGGTCACAGGCAGGCAGATACGAGAGCGTGCCACCCAGCCTCCCTCTGCACGGAAGCCACCCTCACAGCGAGGCTGGCAGGGCGGTGGCAGCAGCCTGGGCCCGGGAAGCAGCCCTACCTGCCAGGACAGGTGTGGGGGAGGGAGAGAGGGGAGAAGGGAGGAGCTCAGCCTAGAGGGAACCCCCTCGGCTGGAGAAAGTCCCAGCAGCCACACCCACACTTTCTTCCTGTCCTGGGGGTCACCAGAAGGCCTGGTTTCCTCAGGAAGAGACCTAGACCCAGGCCTGGGCCCAGGGCCAGCACCTCTCCGGCAAGACACTCACTTGGCAGAACGTACACATACAATGTAAATGCACACACACACACACACATATATGCACACACGCGCGCACACGCTCCCTCTTAGCACACACATGTTCCCTATATGCACATGTGTGACAGCCCTCCCCTCGGCAGCCTGTGTCCCTCCTGGAAGTCCTCCCCTAGCCCAGGTCCTGGTGGGGACCTCACCCTCATTCTTCCTCCCCAGCTCAGGGGGTGAGGGACAAACACCAACTCCCTGCCCCCTCTCTCAGGAAGACCCCGGTGTGGGGAGGGCGGGGAGAGGAAAGCAAAGTCTCCTTTCATTGTCGCCACTTCCTTCAATTCTCCGCTGGACCCTCACGCTTCCACGGCTTGGGCGAGCGATTTAATCCCCTGGACTCGCTCCGTCTGCAAAACGGACCTAACGCTCCAGCCCTCCAGCCTGCAGGCTGTGGAAGGACCGAGATAGCCAGAAGGCTGTGGCCGCAGCGCTCACTGGTTTGGGGTCCCCGCAGGGCGGCCGTTCCCATGACCACCACCCTCTCTGCATTGTAGCCTCAGCCTCCAGAGCGGCCTCCTCCGGCGGCGCCGGCCAGAGCCGCCCTGGGAGCGAGCGAGCGAGGGCGACACACCCCCTGCGGCTCCCCTTCCCACCGCCAGGCCCACACCCACTCGGAGGCGGCGGGGGCGGCACCGGGTCCGGGCTCCACCTGGGCGGGGCGGCCTGGGGCGCGGAGAACGGTGCCTCCCCGTCCGGCCTCAGCGCCAACGCCCATTCGCACCGGCCTGGGCGCAGCGGGGCGGACGCTGGCGGAGCAGCGGCCGAGGGTCTCTGAACCCCCGGGGACAGCAGACCAGGGGTTTCCAGCCCCCCAAGTCCCGGCAGGGGCATCCTAGGTGCAGAGACATGCCACAGCCCCACCGCTCCCCGTGTGCGGCCCCAACTCACATCCTCAACCCGCAGCTCTCCAGGGACCCCCGCCAGGACGCACGGCGGGGAGCGCTGCGGGGAGCTCTCATACGAGGTCCCAGCCCAGGGGGCAGCACCATGGGGGGCGGGGAGCCTAGGTCTCGTGTGTCCCCACAGCCCCGGGGACGACGCCCCCGGCCGCGAGAGGGAGCGGGTGCGCGGCAGGAAGCCTCCGCCGCCCGCAGGGGCGCGCGCGGGGTCCGCCCGCCGCCGGAGCCCGGCCGGGACGGGGCACTCACCGATGGACACGAGCTTGATGTTCTCCCGGTCCAGGAACTCGAGCGCCACGGACACGTTCTCCAGCTGCATCTGGCGGAAGGTGGGCCGCTGGTGGTACTTGCGGTACATGCGCTTCTGGCTGAGCACCTCGAGCAGCGCGATGAGCCGCAGCCCGTCGCTCAGGTCCGTCTGCAGGTTCCCGATGCGCTTGTTCACGCACTTGAGGTGCTCGTTGCACCAGCGCGTGAAGGTGTTCTGCTGGATCTTCTTCCACGGCGCGTCCTCCGCCAGGTCCTTCTCGGTGACCGGCATCCTGGCGGCGGCGGCGAGGGCGCGATGCGCGGCGGAGCAGCTGGGGACGGACTGGCGTCGGAAGGCCCAAGAGCCGGGGCGGCGAGAACCCAAGAGCGTGAGGGGCAGTCGGACTCGAACTCGCTCCTACCGTGGCCGCTGCCGGGGCTGCTCTGTGGCCGCCTGCCCTTGGCCGCGCGAGGCGGCTGGCCCCGCGCCTGCGCACTGCGCCGCCCCGCCCCGAAGCCCCGCCCCTTCCCAGCCCACCGGCGGGAGCTCCCGGACCACGGTCGCCCCCTGCCGCCCCAGGTGGGCACTGCGCCCCGCGGCCTCCGAGGAGCCCTGCTCCTGTGGGAATGGGAGTCAGGATGGAGACCCCCAGATACTGAAGAACGTCACCGTCCCGGAATGAGGGGACGTGCAGAAGCAGGGAAGTGGAGAGAATGGTTGGGTCATGGGAGAGGGAATTGCACCTGTAGGTTTTTTGTTTTTAAAAAATATATATTTTATCGATTTTTTACAGAGAGGAAGAGAGAGGGACAGAGAGTCAGAAACATCGATGAGAGAGAAACACCGATCAGCTGCCCCTGCACACCCCCTACTGGGGATGTGCCCGCAACCCAAGGTACATGCCCTTGACCGGAATCGAACCTGGGACCTTTCAGTCCGCAGGCCGATGCTCTATCCACTGAGCCAAACCGGTTTCGGCTGTAGGTTTTTTTTATTGAGCTCCTGCTGTGTGGTAGGCACTGTAGAGCACCGGGAAGGAAACAGACGTTTATTATTCCTATCGATTAAACTCATGAATTACAATACATATTATTATTCATAGCATTTACTGAGTGCCCGGCCCTCGGTGCCTATGAGCCCAGGGTAAATGAGACAAACATTCCTTCACCTTTAGTTCATAGACTAACGGGAGAGGAAAGTACGAATCACCTGCCACAAGCAGCTAGCTCAGTAGCAGTCATAGACGGGAACAGTCATTTACCAGGTACTACGTGTTTCCTAAAGCTGCTGTAACAAATGACTAAAACTTTTGTCTTAAAAAAAAAAAATCACACACGTATTATCTTGCAGATCTGTAAGCTTAGATGTCCCTCCCAGGTCTCACTGAGCTAAAATCAAGGTATTGGCAGAAGGCATTCTTTTCTGGAGGCCCCAGGGAAGAATCCATTTCCTTGTCTTTCCCAATTTCTAAAAGCTTCCTGCATTCCTTGGCTGTGACCTCTTCCTCCATTCTTCAAAACCAGCCCAGTCAGGCTGAGTCCTTCTCACGTTGTCACCTCTCTGGTTCTCCACAGAACATCTATCTCTGACTCTCTTAGGGACCCTTGTGATGACATTGGGCCCAATTGGTTAATCCAGAATAGTTTAAAAATCAGTGACTAGCAGTATTAATCCCATCTGCAACCTTAATTCCCCTGGGCCAGGTAAGGTAATATTTATGGGTTCTGGATAACAGGATGTGAACATGTTTGGGGACCATTATTCTGCCGACCAACACCATGCACTGAGCACCTGCTCTGTGCTCAGGTTCTGTGCCAGGTGCTGGGATATAGCGGAGACCCAGGCCAGAGCTTTGCTGTCAAGAGTGGTAGCTAGCTTT
This sequence comes from Pipistrellus hanaki, assembly GCF_964339955.1. Lineage (NCBI taxonomy): Eukaryota > Metazoa > Chordata > Mammalia > Chiroptera > Vespertilionidae > Pipistrellus > Pipistrellus hanaki. The sequence continues at coordinate 18,921,577 of NC_140515.1, forward strand.
ACGTCAGGACCTGCTCTGCCCCTGTACCAAGCAAGAGCTGTGCTAAGCTGTTTCTTTGCTATTGGCGCCATTTGACTAGGGTCAGCTGAGGTCAAGTGACTAGTTCAGGGCCCACAGCACAAAAAGGACTTGAATTCAGGGAGCCGCTCTACTCAAGAAGGGCTATCTAACCCGAGCTGCAGGAGGGGAGTCAGGGCAGGCAGGCCTCCTGGGGGAAGAGGAGCTGGGCACGGTAGAGGCAAGGCCTTCCAGCCCAGCAGTTTCCCCAGGAGAAGCCAGCAGGTTTGTGGTTGTAGCAGGTCATTTGCATCCACTGCTCAAGGGCTTTGTTCAGACCAATTGTCTCACTCCCTGGATAGGCTCAGAACTGCAGCGGGGAGAAAGCGTGTTACCCGGCCATAGCCCTAGCCCATTATAGGAATACTAGAGGCCCAGTGCATGAAATTCGTGCTCGGGTAGGGTCCCTAGGCCTGGCTGGTGACCAGGGATGATGATTGGGGCCTTCCATTTGCCCTTATTTAGATACCTAAATAAGTTCTGCATATTATAAATATCCAGAACAGCCCTAGCCAGTTTGGCTCAGTGGATAGAGCGTCGGCCTGCGGACAGAAGGGCCCTGGGTTCGATTCTGGTCAAGGGCACATGCCCAGGTTGTGGGCTCAATCCCCAGTAGGGGGACGTGCAGGACCCAATCAATGATTCTCTCTCATCATTGATGTTTCTATCTCTCCCTCCCTCTCCGTTCCTCTTTGAAATCAATATATATTCCAATCCACTTCACTCTGATCAGTGACTTCAGAGACAAGGAGAGGAAGCAAACAAGGTCTTCAGGTGGCTCTTCATCAATATTTGATAAAAGATGAGAACTAAACTACTCAAGGTAAGCATTTCTGCAGGGAGCATTTTAGCCAACACATTCCAGTTTTGCGTGATAAGACCTTCATTTAACAAATGCCTGATCCCTGTTTTCCAAATTTTATCCTCGCCATCGGATCTCTTGGTAGAACTGTCCAGAATGGGAACGTATAAAGAGTGAAAAGCACAGTCTTTGGGTGTGAATTCTGTGACCTTGAAAAAATAACCTCTGCCAGCCTCCGTTTTCTCATCTAGTAATGGAGATAACCCCACTCCCGGGCTATTAGATAATGCAACCAGAGTGCCTGGCACACACTCAATGCTCAACCAAGATTGCTGGAAACCAAGCAAAAGTAACAGACTTCACAATCAGCCCCTGAAAATTCTGGAATTAACTGCATTTTCCGGGACTCAGTCCTCTGTAAGAAGCCCTGGCTCCCTCCACATCTTTTACCCAGATAGTGACACCAGTCTGCCACAGCGCCGAGAGGTCGTGGTGAGAATAAGCTGACCAAGAAAACATAGGTAGAGCAGTAACCGCTACATGTCTGCACGGACCTGACAAGACAGGCGCAGATGCACAGACGCATCCCAAGGAAGAGACTAGCTGAACCTGGAGATCGACATTGGGCGGAAGAGGAAGCACTGTGCGCCTACTCCTCAAAGCTGCCCCTATTGCCCAATCAGCCCCCTGCATGGGCTTGGGAAGCGTTCTTCTAATCAAGCAGGTGTGCTTAGATCCCACCTCCGTGCCTTCGCTCAGGCAGTGCCCTCTGCCAAGAACGCTCTCCTCCCTGCCCTCCAACTTGGGAAAATCATGTCCATTGTTTAGTCTCCTCACTCTCACAGCTTGTTCGGTCACCATGCTTGTTTTTTGCTGAAGTTTAGTTGCTGTTTTCTGTGGTCAGTGACTGACGGCAGAAAATGTCACCTCTGTCCCCTTGCAGAGTATAGTCTGGGGTTTAAGACCTAAGAAAGCCAGCACTATCCAATATAAATATAATGAGAGCCATGTTGTCATTTAAAGTTTCTAATAAAAAGTAAATTTAAAAAAAAAAACAGGTAAAATTAAATATATTTTAACCAACAATACGAAAACCATGCCCTGGCCGGCTTGGCTCAGTAGATGGAGCATCAGCCTGCGGACTGAAGGGTCCCAGGTTTGATTCTGGCCAAAGGCACATGCCTGGGTTGCAGGCTCAATCCCCAGTGGGGGGCGTGCAGGAGGCAACTGATCAATGATTCTCTCTCATGGGTGTTTCAACTCTCTATCCCTCCCCCTTCCTCTCTGTAAAAAATCAATAAGATATATATTTTTAAAAAATAATAAGCAAGAGTGTCTCTGGCAAAATAAGTTGGTCACCCTGCTGTCAATGAAAACTGCACCAGATGTCAGACTGGACCTGGGTTCGGCAACCTCGGGCCTTGAGTTCTGGCTGAGAAAGAATTCAGAGCCAAGACTCAAACGCTAAGAGAATGTTTATTCAGAAAGTCACAGAGGAGGAGAAGTGAGCAGCAGAAGAAATGGGGTCGGGAAACAAATTAAGAGGCAGAAGAAGGGCCTTTGGAACTAAGGAGACAGGTGAAGCTAACTCCCCTGGGGGCACAGGTGGGTGGAGGAGGAAGAAAGGGGGAGGAAAGGCTCGCGTGTGCTCTGGGAGAGAGAGCTGAGCTGGGTCCTCTCTTTGAAGGTACCTCCAGGACTTAGGGGAGGATCCAGGAGAATATTCATCAGCTTTCCAGGTGTGTCCTTTTACAGTTAAGATTTCTACTGATTGGTCGGCAGTCTTGAGTCAATGCAGCTGGTTCCATGTCAGCCATGGCTTTGCTTGGCTGGTTTTGCCACTTTTCTGGGCCCGGAGCTGAAAGACAGGAGCTGAGGCCTTGATGTTATCCCAGGGTTACTGTGTAAGGGAGTGGTCATGCAAGGGCCTGCAGGGGAGTCACTTGAGGCCACTCTTCCACCCCTTGTTCCTCCTCCAAGGGGGTTTACTGCATGACTAGTGACATGCCAGGAGAGGAAAGGTCAGGGGTCAAACCAAAAATGCTAAGGGAAGAAAGGTTACCCTGGGGAGGGGAGCTCCTTGTTTTCCCAGTTTTGCCTGTTAGGCATCCAAAGCTTTCTGCCCTGAGGACCCTCTGCACCTGGCCCATTGTCCCTGCTCAGGCCTAGCTAACTGCCTACCACAACCCTACCCAATATATCCCAAAAGTTATCACTTCCATATCCAATCAGTATTTTATATAGATCACAATTCAGACTCGGCATATTGCCAAGTGTTCAATAGTTGCCTTTGGCCACTGCTGGCTCTCAAATTGGACAGTGCAGGATGGAGATATGCTTGATATTGAAATAAACCAATTCACAATTTGAAGACCATTATGCTCTCACCTGATCTTGGGAACCTCTTCCTTAGATGTGAAACCTACCTCCATGTTAGGTCTGATCAAATGATCAAATCTATTACCCTCCCCCTCCCCCTCGGAAACTGACCTTTAGATCACTTCGCAACTGATGTTCCTGTGGCCCGAGACCACATTCCATTTGTTAAGACCAGTAACTCCCCTCAGGACTCTCCCAGGATCCGACCTGCCCAGAGAATTCCCCACCGGAAAAGCCCACTTGGAGGCCTTTATAACCTCTGCCTCCCCAGTCCCTGGGTGCTGACGCCGTTTGGGGGCTCAGCCCGTCTGGTTTCCAGATGGCATAATAAATTGATAAGTTTTTTTTTTTTATCACTTTCGGCCTCGTGTGTACCTCCTTCAACACTCTCCCGTGTTTATTAACGCTGGGGGCAGGGAGACAAGGAAGGGTCTAGGACAGAAGGAGCAACCGGAGAGAGACTAGGTGGGGAAGTGAGCCTGGGCCGGGCGCTGTGGCTCACTGTGAAGTCAGAGAAGAGGGGGCCTCGGAGACAGGTGCAGGGGGGTAGCCCGGGATGAGCTGCCGCTGCCCACTGCTCCGTGGTTGCAAGACTCATGGGCTCCCTTAGGGGTTAGGAGATGCTGCCTGTGGGGGAAGGAGGGGGGAGGGGTGGCGGAGGGGGGGAGGTACAAGCGTGCTCCTGGGAGGGAGAGGGCACTGGAGCACTGGGACCTTGGAGGCTTTTTAAAGGCTGGGAGTTTAGGGAAGTTCTTAGAGGAGGATCTCAATAAAATATTAATCTGATTTATGGTGATGTACCAAAATGAGATTATTTTTCCCCCTTCACCTTTTTTTATTTTTATTTTTTATTGATTTCAGAGAGGGAGAGAGAAACATCAATGATGAGAGAGAATCATGGATGGGGCTGCCTGTTGCATGCCTCCTACTGAGGACTGAGCCTCTAACCGGGGCATGTGCCCTTGACCGGAATCGAACCCGGGACCCTTAATTCTGCAGGCCGATGCTCTAGCCACTGAGCCAAACTGGCTCGGGCTCCTCATCGGTTCTCGAGCGTGGCTTGCACAAATGGCACTAATGACTCGGCTGCTAGCTGTCTCCCTGAGTAACGTGACTTAAGCTGTGTGCCCTCCGGTTGCGGAGGAGACGTGCAAACCGTTTGTGAGGTGCCCCTTGTTTAGAGAAGATAGGATTTACTTGAGGACTGCAAACTGCTTGGTTCACTGTGTCTCCGTTCCCCCTGTTCCACTGGCCCTGGTTGACTAGCCTGGCTCAAGCCACATCAAAGAGCAAAGACCCAAAGTTCCAGATTTAGAAACCTGCCTTCCAAAGGCAGCAGAGCTGGAGAACCAGGACTTACAAAATAAATGTATGTCCTCCCCAGGCTGGCCTTCTTGGTTGTAATCTTACACCAAGGTCCACACCCTGCCAGAAAGCGGGGAGGGGGGGGGGGGGGGGGAGCAAAATACAAATGAAAATACTTGCTCTTCTTCCACCCCCTAGGGGAAGAGGTGCTGGTTCTCTCAGCAGCAACCCCCCTGGAGTGGTGGAGGGTCACCCCTTAACCCCATCCCCACTGCCCAAGTCCCTGGACCCTGTGGGTGGGGTCCTGGGAGAAAGCCCCTTCCAGCAAGAAGAGGACTGGGGCAGCTAAGAGGAGAGCACTTTGAAAGCCCAGGGACCCGCCAGCCAGCCCTGCCCTGCGAGGAGGTGTGGCCTGTGGGAACGCTGGCTGCAGGGAGAAGACTCAGACCTTCTGCTGGGGTGGGGCTCAGAAAGGGCTTGCTGAGGTTTTATCCATGTTATCTCCTTTGATCCCACAACTGCAGTCCATGACCACTTCCTGGAGTCAGGCCATGAGCTGAGCACCACGTGTCCATGAGCGATCCTTTTAAATCTGGAGGACATCTGTGAACTTATAATAATAAGCTCTTATCATCATCCCCATTTTACAAGTAGGGAAACTGAGGCTGAAAAGAAAATCAAGTCACTTGCTCAGGGTCCCTTTGGTGTTAGTGTCAGAGTCTAGATTCGAACCCTGGTCCAGAGGCCAGTTCTGAGTCTCTAAGCTCTCAGTCCCTCAGAGCCCACGGCCCTGACTGCCAGAAACACAGTTTGCCTGGCAATGGTGAAGGAATGAAGGCAGTGAACACCATTCACGGATGTCTGTGTGCTGTTCACTCAGCAGGGAGAATGGGGGAGACAGAGCCGGCTAAAGGCCTTGACTTCCTCCCCCTGGGCCTTCCCAGCCCAAGTGGAACCCAGGGCCAGAGCCTGCCCCATGCCTCCCCTGTCTTTCTGAAATATCACACACACACACACACACACACACACACACACACAAACACAGTCTGACTTTGGCTTCTTTGGAAGATTTATGTGTGGGTCCGGTTTGTATTTTGAAAGTGCAGACAAATGCCACAGAGCACTTTTCTTTTTTATTTTATTTTATTTTTAAATATATTTTATTGATTTTGTACAGAGAGGAAGGGAGAGAGATAGAGAGTTAGAAACATCCATGAGAGAGAGTCATCGATCAGTTGCCTCTTGCACACCCCCTACTGGGGATATGCCCACAACCAAGGTACATGCCCTTGTCCGGAATCGAACCCGGGACCTTCAGTCCCCAAGCCTACGCTCTATCCATTGAGCCAAACCGGTTTTGGCCACAGGGCACTTTTCTGCTAAAGAAAACCCTGTCTGGCCATTGTTCGCCTGCAAACCAGTCTGCCTTCCAACGGGAACAGACCTGGCCCTTTGTGGCCAGCTACGCGGCTGACAAAGCCCTTTCCGTCCTTATCTCGCCTGCTCCCCACAGCTGTGCTCTCCCGCCAGGGCTGCTATTCTCCTTCTCAGAGGCCCGAGGACAGGGGTGGATTGCCTTCATCCCCAGGATCCATGGAGGGAAGGCAGTGGTGACCGCTCCCTGGCAGTTCTGCAAGGGTGAGTGACCTGCTCCCTGCCACACTGCGCCCGGGTGCGAGCTCAGTGCCTGCCTTCTGACTCTAGCACCTGCCTCTGATGCTCCTCCGATGGTCAAGGCTGCATACGGCAGCACTGTTTCTACCCGCACAGATGTCCCCCGCTCCTCCGAGTGTGGTCCCACCAGCAGCTGGGACAGCCCCTGGGCTGTGCAGACTCTCGGGCATCGCCCAGACCTGCTGAATCAGCAGCTGTGGTTTAACAAGATACCCAGGGAGAACTCGTTCAAGTGGCAAGTTCTGTGTCTTTAAAAAGAATGTGATGGATCTACTACCGGTTAATAAAGGGGGGTTTGTAATAAAAGAAAAACACAATAATTTCAAGAGAAACATCAAAAGTGCTTCATTCAAAGTAATGTCCATCGCTAGCTACACATTTTCACCATCTGTCAGGTAATTTATGGATACCGTCCCAATAGGATTTTTCTTGTTTTGAGGCAAACCATTCAGAGACCCAATTTTCCACTTCTTCCTATGTTTTGAAGTGCTGCTCAGAGAGTGCACGTGCCATTGATCGGAACAAGTGATCATCGGAAGGAGCAAGGTCTGGTGAATACGGCGAGTGGGTTACTACTTCCCAGGCAAGATCTTTTCACAAGTCTTTAACTGGTTTTGAAGTGTGTGATGGTACCTCATCATGAAGCAAAATTACTTTGCTGTGTCTTCTGGCACATTCTGGTCATCTCACGATCAAAGTATGGTTCAAATTGATTATTTGTTGTCGGTAGCGATCAGTATTAATGGTCTCACCTGGTTTTAGAAGCTTATAATACGCCACACCTTCCTGATCACACCAAATGCTGAGCATTGTCTTCTTTCAAAAGCAATTTGGCCATGCAGACAATGTTGATGGTTGACCTGGATCAACCCATGATTTTGTGCATTTGAGATCCTCAAAATAAACCCACTTTTCGTTGCCAGTCACAATTCGATGCCAAAAAGACTTTCTTTCGTGCCATTGAAGCAACATTTTACTGATGACTTTTCGGTTTCCCATTTGTCTTTATTTTTTATTTTATTATTATTTTTTTTAAAATATATTTTATTGATTTTTCACAGAGAGGAAGAGAGAGGGATAGAGAGTTAGAAACATCGATGAGAGAGAATCATCCATCAGCTGCCTCTTGCACACCCCCTACTGGGGATGCGCCCGCAACCAAGGTACCTGCCCTTGACCAGAATCAAACCCGGGACCTTTCAGTCCCCAGGCCGACTCTCTATCCACTGAGCCAAACCGGTCCCAGCTCCCATTTGTCTTTAATTCCGTTGATGTGGCACCCATTTTCCTTCCTTTAAAATCTTTCCCATTGCTTGTAAATGATCAGAAATTGTTTGCTGAGCAACGTTTAATCTTTCTACAAGTTGTTTTTGAGTTTGACATGCCTCTTCATCCAGTAGTGCTTGCAAGTGTTGGCCTTCAAACTTTTTCGGTTGAACTGGAAATTCTTTGTCTTTCATGTCAAAATCATCACTTTTAAAGCATTTGAGCCAGCATTCACGAGGATCTTGAGATGGAGCATGTTCACCATAAGCTTCCCGAAGTATACGAAAACTTCCTTCGAACTAAAGTAATGAATTAAAACTTCTCACAAATGCTCTTTTTTTTTTTTTTGGCACGAAATTCAACATTTTTAAGCGTAAAAATATCTATGATATTAATAACCTTCAGCAAATTTGACATGAAGTTTTGAAGCTTGCTGTCAATACAACAAAATAGCATACCTATCAAGTGGCATATATATCAACATATGTGTAACTCCATCTATTGAAAAAAAAAATTCATAATTAACTGGTACACTAGTACATAGACTGATGTGGAAAGATCTTGGAATTTATTGCTTAGTGTGTGTGTGGTGGGGGGGTAGGGGGGGAGCAAGCTACAGACCAACATGAATTTGTATGATCCAATTTGTATGCACATGTTTAAAATACCAGTAACACGAATCTGCGTTAACACTGCACATGCACCAAGCTGACCCCAGGCAGCCTACCAGGCGCCAGTCTAGAAGGGGAGCCCGGACAGCACTGAACTAAACATGAGGCCAGTGTCTTAGGCCTCCACACAGGGCAGACCCGTGAGCAGAGGCAAAGAGCGTCCTCCGGGAGAAACTGGAACGTTCCTTTCCCCAGCCCTGGGGGCAGCTCTGGCCTGTGCCACCCACCAAGCCGGAGTCCAGCTCGGAGGCAATCCTCTTGGGCCTTGGGTCAGCCAGCTTCCTCCGCGGTCCCTGCTGCTCTGGGGCCTAGCATTTTGTCAGTGTGACACCCAATCCTATGCCCTTTATTTCAGCCCGAAAAAGCTTAAACAACTACGACTCCAGGACCATTCCAAAGAAGTTAAGAGGTCAGGTTTCGTTCGGTGCAAGTAATAAATCCTTTATTTTGAAAAGAAAGAAGAGTGGTATATTTTATTAGCAGAAAACCAGTTTCTCCACAGCCTGCCTAAGTAAATTCTGAACAACTGTTTTTGCAATATCAGGTTGAGGGCATGCCAGATTATTAGCCTGCCCAGGGCACCTCAGAGCCTCGGTCTGGTCCTGTGTGTGGACGGGTAAACAAAGGAACCCTGCAAGGTTTATAGTAAACAGTGAAGCCCGCCAGTCACTAGGAGGTAGGATTATAAGAACGTTTACTTTCTACCTTAAGGACTTTCCTTTCTGCCTTAAATGTTTAATGTTGTTGAACACACACGGTTGGCGGGGATATAAAATGGCATGCCCGCTATGGAAAGCCGTTCTTTAGAAAGTTAAACATATACCTACCATTTGATCCAGCCAGTCCACTCCTGACTAATTACCCAAGGGAAATAAGGTATGTGTGTATAAAAGACTTGCACTTGGAGACTCATACCAGCCTGACTGGTAACCGCCCGGAACCGGGAATGACCAGAGGCCCGTGAGCAGGTGAGCGGATGCACAGCCCGGTACAGCCATGCCGGGCACACGTTAGTTAGTCCTCAGCAGTAAATAGGAAGGGCCTGCTGAGGTGCCCAGCAGCAGCTACGGCTCAACACGATCATGCTGAGTGAACACAGCTAGACAGAAAAGGAATCCATACTGCATAGCTCCATTTATGTACAGCTCTAGGAAATGCAGACCAGAGTGAGAGAGAGCAGAGCCTAGTGTACCTAGGGATGTGGAGGGTAGGGAGGGAAGGAGCACAAAAGGGTCTGAGGAAACTTTTTTTTTTAAATATACTCTTTGCCGAAACCGGTTTGGCTCAGTGGATAGAGCGTCGTCCTGCGGACTGAAAGGTCCCAGGTTTGATTCTGGTCAGGGGCATGTACCTTGGTTGCGGGCACATCCCCAGTGGGAGGTATGCAGGAGGCAGCTGGTCGATGTTTCTCTCTCATCGATGTTTCTAGCTCTCTGTGCCTCTCCCTTCCTCTCTGTAAAAAATCAATAAAATATATATATATATATATATATATATATATATATATATATGCACACACACACACACATATATATACTTTTTATTGTTGATAGTATTCCAGATATCTCCCATTTCCCCCTCCCTCTCTCCCCTCCTCCCAGCCCCTACCCACCTACCCAGGTCTTCACCACCCTATTACTGCCCGTGTCCATGGGCTGTGCATATAAGATTACAAGCTCTTCGGTTTATCTCTTCTTGGAGTGATTCTTTTTTATTTTTTTATTTTTTATTTATTTATTTGCAATTTTGTGATTAACAGGTCTTTTATGGGTAGTAAACTAGAGCAAACAATCAGAACAATACATATGCAGTTTCAGTACACACAATAAAAGTTAGAGAAATCCAAAACCTGTGTAAAGCACGGGGAACCATGCATCTTAGATACAGCGGGAAAGGTCCCCTCCGTCCCCTGGAGTGATTCTTATGCCCCCCATTTTTTTGTTTTAGAACAGAACATGATTATATTTAATACACAAGTTTGATACAACCAAAATGTTCCGCATTTTTATTGTATCGATAGTAATGGTTTCATGATTGTGTGTGTTAAAAGAATCAAATTATACACTTTAAATATATTCAGTCTATAAGTCTGACATACCGGAAGGAAAGAAGGAAAGAAGGAAAGAAGGAAGGAAAGAAGGAAGGAAGGAAGGAAGGAAGGAAGGAAGGAAGGAAGGAAGGAAGGAAGGAAGGAAAGTCTGTTCTACTTCTATGGGCAGAAAAAAGCAATAAGGGTAAATTCAAAAGCACACCCGCATGACTATGTGTGCTCTTTGACGACACCACGTCTGTCTGCTAAACCTCCCAGGATCCCCTTCTCACCCCGGCAGAGAACAGCTGCGCCGAGTGTGTTCTTTCGCTCAGCTCATTAGGAGCCTCTGCCTCTCTCTTCCCTCGGGGCCCCCACCCAGCGGACGAAGTGGGATCCTGCTGAAATGGAGTCAGATAAGGTTTCCTCACCACCCGTGCTCCACGGTGGCCCGGCCTCTCCCCACGGAGGTTACAGGCTGTGAGGAATGTGATGACATGTTTACTTTGGAGCAGACTTTGGCCAGTAAACACACTCTCAGCCCGGACCAGAATCAGCCCTGACAGCGATAGGCCCTTCCAAAAGAGCCGGAGCCGGTCCTCCCTGCAAAGGATCCGTGCCGGTCTTTACCGGTGTGTGGGGGGGGTGGGGTGGGGGCAGGAGGCAGTGTAACGGAGCCCTGCTCCTGGGTAACCCTGACGCCCTGCCTGGGGCCAGCTGCTCACAGAGGAGTAACCTGAGAGCAAGCAGAACCTGGTTGGCCGAACTCCTGGGGTCTGGGAGGGTCGCTGTTCTCCAAGGGGAACGGCTTGGTTTTCCCTCTCACTTCCGGCGGCCCAGGCAGCTGGCCAGGCGTGTGATCCCAAGCAGGTGAGGACCAGAGGGAGTGCACTGCGCCGATGGCTTTTCAGAAGACAAGCCTTCTCTGGTGCGGCACTAACTCCCATAGTCAGAACCCCGCCACCCCACGCACGGCTGTGCCACACCGAATCCTCACCTCCCTCTGCGAGGCGGGAACGGAGGTAGGTAGGTCTGACTCCGAAGCCCCAGCTCTGAACCACAGCCCCACACTCCTCCCAGGAAGCCAGGGGGAGGCCGGGCCTGGCACAGACTCCGGACTCAGGTCCAGGTTCGAATCCCCGTCCTGTCGTTGATGAGCTGCATAGGAATTGTAACCTTCCCACCCTCCCTAGGCGACTGACTCCCTATCCTCCTGTTCTGCCTTACTTTTTGCTTGGCACATATTACCTCGATACAGCATGTGACTCACTTATCTTATTTACTTCCCAAGTAATTCACGGGGACACCACTGCCTGGGGCATGCCTGGCACAAGGCAGGTGCTCAGTAAGTGTTTGGTGTTGAAAGAAGGAACCCTTGCTTGAGGTGGTATCTTGGACTTCAGGTTCTGCCTCTCTCTAGTCTTGCAGCATTAAGTCATTCCACCTCCAGGAGCTTCGTTTCTCCTGGTGGTTGAAAAAGAGCAATAGTATTTGTGCTCCCCATGGCACTCCCCATGCTCCCCAGGGCTCCCCAAGGGCCAGGGAAGGCCGCCCATGAGAGAGAGTCACCTCCAAACACTCCGGGACCAGTTACTGAGTGTCTGCTCCATGGCAGCAGGGTGCCAGGCACTGGGTTAGGGTGCAGGCAGACATCAGGAAGCCTCACAACCTAGCTGAGCAGACAGACGTGTCAACAAACACTTACAACCTGCTTGGGTCACTGCTCCGATCTGTAAATTAAGCAAAGCACCTTAATTAATTGTCTCATGTGACCATATATTAGGTACTACCATCCGTCCCATGTTTTAGACAAGAAAACTGCTGTTAGGAGTTAAGGAACAATTATTCCACACCTCAGTATACACCCAAGGGAAATGAAACCATGTGCACACAGAAACTTGTATGCGAATGTCTATACAGCATTCTTCACATTAGCCAAAAGCAGAAACGAATCAAGCGTCCGTCGGTGGGTGAACGGTTAAACAAAATGTGGTACATACACACAGTGGAACATTATTCAGCCATACTGACACATGCTACAATCTGGATGAGCCTTGAAAACATGTTAAGTGAAAGCCAGACACAAAGGATGCATACTGTGTGCCTAACCGATAGGGCACAGCCATAGGAGGAAAACCCACAGACAGAACGTAGACCAGAGGCTGGCTACCAGGGGAGCGGGGAGGACAGTGAGCGACAACTTCATGGGTACTGGGCATTTTGGGATGTGATGAAGAAATTTTGAAACTAGGGGGAACTGGTTTTTGCCCAGCATTGTGAATGTTTTTGCCCACATTAAACACCACTGAGTTGTACACTTTAAAACGGTTCATTGTATGCTGTTTGAATTTCACCTCAATGGAACAGAAACACTGTACGTGGTGAGGGCTGGGGCCAGGACCTGAACCCAGGCCGTGGCTCCGCCTGCGATCCTCACAACTGCCATTCTTAGCTTCACTGTTGTGTTTTCAGTTCTGAAACTTCCACTTGCTTCTTCTTTTTCCTTTTAATGTACTTTTATTAATTTCAGAGAGGAAAGGAGAGGGAGAGATAGAAACATCACTGGTGAGAAATAACCAATGACTGGCTGCCTCCTGCATGTCCTGCACTGGGGATCAAGCCCTCAACTCGGGCATGTGTCCTGACCGGGAATTGAACCATGACCTCCTGGTTCATGGGTCCATCCGTAACTACTGAGCCACATTGGCCAGATTTGCTTCTTTTTTTAATGTTTTTTTTTTTTGTTGTTATCTAATTTCCTGAACGTCTTAATCGGTTGTCAGAGTCACGCGTTCACCAAAGCTCTGGCACATGTGTCAAACACAAGGCCCACGGGCCAAATCCAGCCCGCCAGGCCTTGCAATGTGGCCCGCACCGCGCTGTTATCACTGCACTCTGCTGTCAGTTTATGACATTGTCAGTTTATGACTGTTCAGTAAACCATTCGACCCGCGATTTAGGCTGGATTTTAGATTTTGGCCCCTTCTCTGATTGAGTTCGACACCCCTACGTCTGGAGCTTCTTGGCCCCTCTGCCGCCGCAGCCAGCGTGCCCCAGGGGAAAAGGGACCCCCAATTCCAGGCTCACCTCCCTGGGAGGGTCCACCTGGCACTCACTCACCTGCCAAAGCGAGAGCAGGAAGCACCAGCCGCCGCTCTTCGGCCGGCGTGGGCAAAGACTTCAAGCTAAAAAGCAAACAGGGACTTAGGTGAAATTGCAGTTTTCAGAGTTGTGCTGTTTATTGACTTATTTGGGGGAATATTTCCCGCTAGTTCATTTGAAGAAATACGATACAATACAACTTATGAAGGGCATGAATGGCAACCACGGCCAGCTTCTGAAAGAGCTTACTGCCTTAGGTGTGTTACATGTACGGAGTCACTTAGTGGTCAGGAAGAGCCCGCGGGTGCTGGCCTCTCCTCCGCCCTGAAGGCACCAAGGTCCGGAGAGGAAGGGCACTGGACACCACCACGGGCACCGAGGAGCAGTCACAGCCCGGCCTGGCCACACCTTCTTCTTTGTGACCCAAGAGCAAGGCGTGAGTACGTGTGAGGAACCTGAGTGTCCAGGCCTCGGATGCAAGAAAGCCAGACAAAATGTGCCAAACCAGCGAGCAGGTGGCTGAAGAGCAGCAAGCAATGTTGGGGAGGCGGGGGCGGGGGTGGGGGGGTGGCGGCGGGTGGTAGAGTCCAGAGCTCGGCCAGATGGGCCCCAGCTTTGAGAACAGTAACTTAACCTCTGTGGCCTCAGAGTCTTTGTCTGTAAAATGGGACCGGTAAAGCACACTTCTCCTTCAAGTTGCCCAGGTCACACAGCAGGGAGATTGCAGGGCTGGGGCCTATACCCACACCTCACAGAGCCCACCCTCCTAACCCCGTACCACACGCTTCTGTCCTTTCCCCCTCAGCTCCCTCCTTGGGGCAGCCTGAGTCATTCCAGTTCCTCCGACGATTGAGCTTTCTCTCACCTCCCGGCCTTTGAACTCCCACTCCCGCTATTCTGCACCTGCCCTTTCCCTGTCTCCCAGGTAACACCCGTCACCTCCCAGCTCCTGCTCAGGACGTTCTCCCTGCCCCTTCAGACTGGGCAGAGCACTTCTCCATGATGCCAGCCCCGCCCACTCCCCCCGCATCCCTGTGATGGGTTGCAAGTGCCCTCAGCTTGACGATGCCCCCTGCCAGGGGTCAGCTCCAGGCCTCGGCACTGCTGTCAGGAGCCATGCTGTACGTGGGGACTCCCAGTGCTGTGAGGTAGGGAATGTTCATTTTACAGACTCAGAGCTGGGGCTTGACGGTCAAGGTCTGTCCATGAGCCCACCCTCTAGCCAGCCTGGATTACTTTTGGTTCCTTGAACCGCTGTGTGAGCTCACCCCTGCCCTCTGCCCTCTGCCCTCTGCCCTCTGCCCTCTGAGGCACAGATGGGTCAAATCATCTGGTCACACAGCAAGTTAGAGGTCGAACCACCTGGTTCAAGTGCAGGTCTCCCAGAGGAGACTTCACACCTCACCCCGATTGTAGGCCGAACTGCGGCCCCTCAGGATGTCTCCGCGGAACTGGTGACTGTCGGCTTCTTCAGCAAACAGGCTCTGTGACGTGACGGAGCGAGGGCTGTTGGGATGGGGAGGTTCTCCCGGACCATCCAAATGGGCCGGATGTGACCGGTGCTGCTCCAACCCTGGCACCCCCACCCCCCGCCTCCTGACCTGTGGATGTGACCTCATCGGTCCTCTGAGAGCAGCAGAGAACGCGGTGTTACCTGTTAGCCTTCCTGCTCCAGGAACACCCACCGGCAGGAGCCAGGCAGCCTGGGTCTGCCTCCAGCTCTGCCATCCGGCAGCCGGGGAAAGGGAGCCTGGGTCCATCCCAGCCACAGCTTTATCTCTGCGCCTGGCGCAGGGCCAGCCAAACAACAAACGGAAGAATAAAGAAAATAAGTGGATCGGAATCCCCCCCAAACTAGCATATCTGCAAAATGAAAAAGAAAGGAAGAAAGGAAGAAAGGAAGAAAGGAAGAAAGAGAAAGAAAGAAAGGAAGAAAGAAAGAAAGAAAGGAAGGAAGGAAGGAAGGAAGGAAGGAAGGAAGGAAGGAAGGAAGGAAAAGAAGGAAGGAAGGAAGGAAGGAAGGAAGGAAGGAAGGAAGGAAGGAAGGAAGAAAGGAAGAAAGAAAGAAAGAAAGAAAGAAAGAAAGAAAGAAAGAAAGAAAGAAAGAAAGAAAGAAAGAAGGAAAATGGACGGGTGGTTTGATGGGTGGAGGGACGGAGGGGTGGGTGGGTGGGTGGGAGATGGATGGGTGGGTAGATACAGAGATGGATGATAGATAGAGGAAGGATGGATACATGGAGTGGATGAATGAACATGTGCCAGGCAGAAGGGCGACACTGTATCCCAGGCTGTGGGTGACCAGGCTCTGGGCATCACAAGTGTGTGACCTGAGCATCTGCATCCTGTCCCTGCCCTGGGCGGGGTGTTTGCTCTGTGCTGACTTCCGGGGTGCAGTGAACTGCAAACACCCTCAGTCCACAGAGACAGCTCAGAGAGCCAGACAGCCTTCCCTCCCACCGGAGGAGAGCAGCGTCTGGCTGCCCACTATGGCTGGGGCAGGGTCCTCAAGACCGAGTCTCCGAAAGCTCACCGCCTCCTCCTTTTAGTTGCCCTTTATACTCTGTGGCAAAGCATTACTCTCACGTCTTCATTCCTCTCGGGGATTTACGGCTTCCTGTGGCCTCTTCTGCACGTCATCCTCCTGGAAAACAGCGTCCACCCAGAGAGGTCATGTGCACTCTGCACTCGGTTTTTATTGGACGTATGACTTTTCATGATATGAGGTAGTATTTATCTGAGTAACTGCTGGGGGCTGTGTCCAGGCCTTTGCTGTACAATCATGTAATTTACTTTACCATCCATCGTGGTCAGACCACGGGGTGGTTTATATGTCTCAGTAGCCCAAGCAACCCCATGGTTGGGTGCAGAACAGTGTGGCCAGCATGCTACCTTTGAGTAAAAAAGGTGGAGGGGAAAAATTATATATATATATATATATATTTGCCTTTCTGTGCATAAAACACCTCTGGAAGGAGTCTGAGGAAATGGTAATTTTCAAGGACACAGATGGGGGAGGTTTTTCACCTTTTCCTTTGTCTTTTAAAAATGGACCATAGATTTTTCTTTTCTCAGTTAATTAAATTAACATTTCAAACATTAGGGTTCCTCCCGGAGGTGGAGCCTAGTTCCGGCCCTCCCCACTTGGGGGCGGCTAAGATTTATGGTCTCACCTGCACAGGGTAGAGTTTGGCCGGTGAAAAACAGTAACGTCACAGCATGGCAGGGAAGCACAGCAGATGCCACCTCAGCCACCACTCAGGGAGCCTCACCCGGGAGTCCAGTGGGGGTCACCGATGTGAGGAGGGCGTTTTCTCTAAAACCTGTAATCCAGTTTAATTGGGAGACAGCCACCGAATTAACCCGATTGGACAGCCTACAGGATACCTGCCAGTCCTCCTCCAGTCTGCCCAGGAGAAACGGTCA
Organism: Pipistrellus hanaki; assembly: GCF_964339955.1. Classification (NCBI taxonomy): domain Eukaryota; kingdom Metazoa; phylum Chordata; class Mammalia; order Chiroptera; family Vespertilionidae; genus Pipistrellus; species Pipistrellus hanaki. The sequence goes on from NC_140515.1 coordinate 18,938,285, forward strand.
GACTAGAGGAGAGACGTGACAACTAAATGCATGTGCTTCCCTCGACTGAGTCCTGGAACAGAAAGAGGACATTAGCGACAAGGCAGGTGAAATCCAAACCCAGTCGGGAGATTAGTGCCAGCAATGGGCCAACGTCAGCTTCTCGGTGTGATGAATACGCTCCGGTAATATACTGTAAATGTGAATAAAGGGCACACTGGGGGAGGCAGCTCTCCACGTTACCTCCACAGCTTTTCTGTAAACCTGAAGCGATTCCACAATAAAAAGTTCACTTAAAAAAAAAATGGTTCCTGCCCCAGGGGGTTTTCTCAGAGGTTTCTCAGTGGGTTTTCTCAGCGTCAGCCTGCAGACTGAGTCCTGGGCTTGATTCTAGTCAAGGGCATGACCTCGGTTGCAGACTCCATCTGTGGGCCCAGTCAGGGAGCGTGAGGGAGGCAACCGATTAATGTGTCTCTGTCACTTCAATGTTTCTCTCTGTTTCCCCCCTCCACTCTCTCTAAAAATCAATGGAGCACGGGCGGCGTGGCTCAGCGGTTGAGCTACCACCTATGAACTCAAAGGTCTGTCTCGGTTAGATTCCCAGTTGCAGGGTTGATCCCATTGTGCTGGGCGTTGAGAAGGCAGCCGATCAATGAGTCTCTCTCATCATTGATGTTTCTATCTCTCCCTTCCTCTCTGAAATCAATAAAATAAAATAAAAATCAATGGAAAAGGTGTCCTCAGGGGAGGGTTAACAGGAAAACAAACACAAAAGGTTCCCCAAGTTTTAACGAGGAACACAATAAAACAGCAGCCCTCCTATAAACCTTTGGAATAAACATTTTCCTTTGGTCAGTGCTCAGAGCGCCGGGTGCGATGAGTCAGGGAAGGGTGCGGACACTCCCGGGCATTCCTGGGCCGGCGGAGGTCAGCGGGCCTGGTGTGTGTCCGGGGCTGGGTGAGGCTGCCTCCGTATGAGAAATGGCTGTGATGCCAAGAAGAACGTCAGTCCCCTCAGCGCCGCGGTTCGCATCACTTGAGCGCTCACTCTCGAAGGCGTCTGGGTTCTTTTTGGTAGAAATGGCGCAGGCCCAGGGGGTCTAGAAGCCAGAGTTTTGGTGCCACCTCTTTTTGGTGCCAGCAAGGTGCCCGCCGGGGTGGGGCGTTTCCAGATTTGTTTGACTGTAAAGCGGAGGATAACTTCTCTCTCATAAAGAACATGTGAGCCGAAACCGGTCTGCCTCAGTGGATAGAGCGTCGGCCTGCGGACTGAAAGGTCCTGGGTTCTATTCCAGTCAAGGGCATGTACCTTGGTTGCGGGCACATCCCCAGTAGGGGGTGTGTAAGAGGCAGCTGATTGATGTTTCTCTCTCATCGATGTTTCTAACTCTCCATCCCTCTCTCTTCCTCTCTGTAAAAAAAATCAATAAAATATATTTTAAAATAAATAAAGTAAAAATAAATAAAAAAAAGAACATGTGAAAGCGCTTGGCCTAGGTATGATCAGTTCAAACATGAAACCTCAAACTTTTCTATGGTGGGCCTAAGGGCAGGATAGAAGGTGAGAGGTTGAAGGTCAGGGGCAGGAATAGCCCAACACTGCCAGCCTCACCTATGCTTTGGGAATAGGGGGCGGGGGAGATGAATCTTGGGCTTTCGCTTAAAATTTTGAAAACGTGATGTTCCAGTCCACGCAGGGCATGCACGAAGGGCAGGTCAGCTTCCTGGGCCGAGGCCCTGGCTGGACGGGGTCCTGAGCTTGGAAGGGCCCCGCGTTAGACTTCACGCCCTGTTGTCACCGTCTCGCACCAGGACCTGCCCGTTCCGCAGCCAGGTCTGCGAATGGCATCAGGGGGTGGGCGTGCGAGGCTGAGGGGACTGGGGTTGCAGGGCCAGGAGGACGGAGTGGCCAGCGGGGCAGAGAGGCAGCCGAAGCTGAGCCTCGGGAGAGCAGTTCCTAGGGAGGAGTAGCCTGGGAGGCGGGTTTTCAGGAAGTCCGGCCACATTAGGAAACATGCCCTTTAAATTCCTAAGAGGCCATCAGCAGCCCGTCCACATCGGATGGGGGGGGGGGGGGTTGGTTTGGAGGGACAGTGTGTCCACATCCTGCCGGGAGGAATGCTGGAAGCACGTCTTGGGTGTGCCCGGCTGCCGGCTGCCATGTTGGGTGTGTTCACCCTGAGAGAACAAACCAATAAAGTGGGGCTAAAGGGCTCACTCTGTCTCCCTGATCCCTGTCCCAGGCTGAGTCCATGCAGAGGGTGTGTTATCCCCTTACGTCTCCATATTCTGGGATTCTGAGGGGCAGGGACTAGTGTCTAGTTGACAGCGCAAGTCCGTTGGGGTCTCCGAGGAAGGGAAATCCGGCTACAGAGAAGAGAGCTCAGCTCCTGCCTGGGCCTCACGCAGCCTTTGCTTCGGGCCTGAATTCCACTTGGAGGCTGGCCAGCCCCCTTTCCGCCCTGACTTTATCCCTGGCCCTGGCCCTGGCTGAGGTCCCACCGGGCCCTGCCCGGCCCCACCTCCACACCTTTGCCCCCGCCTGAAGCTGCACCCCTCCCAGCGCACCCGTCCCTGGGGAGGCCAGGCCTTTCCAGCTCCCGGGCTCCGCTCTCTGCACACTCAGCGCGCTGGATGCTGGCGCTGTACCTGCCAGTCGGCCTCAGGTCTGCTGGTTTCCTGAGGGTTTACGTATCCGATGCCCACTTCTCCCACAGCCCCCACAAAAGTTCAGCGATGGCCCTTAAGTGCAACTTAGTAGATGGCTCAGAGTGTGGGCTCTGAAGTCAGAGAGACCTGAGTTCAAATCCTGGCTAGCCAGTGTGATCTTGGACACCTTACCCAGAATTCCTCAGCTGTGAGATGGGAGTGGCCTCCTGGGTTCATGGAGAGACAGTGGCTGCCGATGCTGTCGTTGCTATGACAGGGTATGGACAGGGGACTCTTAACGGACCCAAAGATGGTAACGGCCAACACAGACTTATGTTCCGGGCAGTGTTCTAAGAGCTTTACGTAGGCGTCAACGCTGTGAGGCTGATATTATTATTTCCTCCGTTTTTCAGAGGGTTAACAGATCCACAAATGATTAAGTGCTTTGCTCGGCATTAGAGTTAATGACAGGGAGCTGGGATTTTGAACCCAGGCCCCCATTAGCTGCACCAGTCCTCCACCACCACACAGCCCCTCCCTACCACCCCCAGCCTGGGCTGGGCCTCTGCCAGCCCCTTCCGACCTAATGCTGGGAGGCCCTGCTACCTAAGGAAAAAGCACTTTGTCTTCAAAATGTTAGCTTTCCAGGTAGCTAATACAAACCGAGCAAACACCATGCCCCAGGAACGATGCAAAAGATGGAAGCGTCTCATTTCATCCTCAAAGCAACCCTGAGCTGGAGGCCATTGCCAGATACCACCCGTTCACGAAGGGGACTGAGCTCAGCCAGTTCCGGTAACTTGCTCAGGGTCACAGAGGAGAATGGGGACTCGAACCCAGGTGTGTGCTGTCTCCTTCCCGGATGGAGGCAGACAGGTCCTTGGGGCCCACTGGACTCCCCTTCTGCCTGGAAGTCAGGCCTCAATCACAGCCTCCGGCTTTGGGAGGCTGGAGGGAGCTGGCCCACCACTCCCTGGCTCCTGGAGTGTGATTGGGTCAGAGTGCACCGCCCCCTCCAGCTCCTCCTACTCCCCCAGCCTCCCTCCCCTTCCCACCTTCCACCCCCCAGACTGGAAGAGGCAAACTGTAGGCCCCAGTTTCCAAAGAGCCTGGCTTTCCTGGAAGGCAGGAGGAGGAGAGGGCAGGTAACTTCCCAGTAAACAGCTGAGGGTGAGTCAGCCGGCCTGGCCAGGTGATGTTCTGCCTGCAGACTGGGGCCGGACCAGATGACGCCAGGAGATCCTCCCCTCCCGGCCTGGCCACCTGGAGGCCTAACAGAGACGGTGGTGGGGCATCCGCTCAACGTTTGGGGGCCGTTTGGGGTTTTGGCAGATTTCTCCTGGCTGTTCTGCTTCCATCGCTGTCCCAAGTCCCCCCAGCTGAATACCATGTTCTACAGACAACTTCTGTAGGTTGGGTGTTTCATTTAAAGGACAAATTGTTTGGAGGCGGGTAGTGGTGATGGTTGCACAACAATAAAACATACTTAATGCCACTGAACTACACTCAGAAAAGGTTAGAGGAGTACATTTTAAAAAGACAAAAAAACAAAAACAAAATAAAAGTACTTACCAGAGGTAGGTCAGCAGTTTTGCTCTGAGCTTCCTAGCGAGCAAGGCGAAGAAGGAAACCTGTTTATTCCTTTAACACATACTTATTGGGTGTGTATGATGTTCCCGGCACTGGACTAGGATACAGAAGAGAACCAGACAAATAGGGTCCTGCTCTATTGGGATTTATGTTTTAGTGAGGGGGAGACAGGTAATAAATCCTCAAGAGTCTAGACAGTGGTTCGTGCTAAGAAGGACAGAAAACACAGACCACAGACTTGGGGGGGCTGGCTTAGCAGGGATGATTAGGGAAGTTGATGAGACAGACAGTGGTTTGAACTGTGGCTCCAAAACGTATGCCCCTCAGCAACCGCAGAATGCGGCCTTGTTTGGAATAAGGTTATTATAGAGGTAATTAAGGTAAAGACCTCAAGATGATGGCTTCTACATGAGGGTGGGCCCTAAATCCAACAGTTAACACCCCTTTAAAAAAATTTGTTAATGATTTTAGAGAGAGAGGACAATGGAGAGAGAGAGAGAGAAAGAGAGAGAGAGAGAGAGAGAGAGAGAGAGAGAGAGAGAGAGAAAGGGAAAGAAAACATCAATTTGTAGCTCCACTTATTTCTGCATTCATTGGTTAAATTTTTTTTTAAATATATTTTATTGATTTTTTTACAGGGAGGAAGGGAGAGAGATAGCTAGAAACGTCGATGAGAGAGAAACATCGACCAGCTGCCTCCTGCACACCCCCTACCAGGGATGTGCCCGCAACCAACGTACATGCCCCTGCCTGGAATCGAACCTGGGACCCTTCAGTCCGCAGACCGATGCTCTACCACTGAGCCAAACCGGTTTCGGCCATTGGTTAATTCTTGTATGTGCCCTCACTGGGGATTGAACCCACAACCTTGGCATATGAGGACAACGCTCTAACTAACTGAGCTCTCTGGCCAGGGCCTAAGCATCCTTCTAAGAGAAAAGAAGACACAAAACACAGAGAAGAGGGCCTAGTGAGGAAGACAGAAGCAGAGGCCTGAGTTCTGAAGCCCAGGACCAGGCACACTCCGGGGTGCCCGCAGCCACCCGCAGTGCGAAGGGGCACGGAATGAATTCCCCCTTCGAGCCACCAGGGGAAGCCAGCCACGTTGGCACCTTAGTTTTGAACCTCTGTGTTTCAGAACGGTGCGATGACAATGCTTCTATTGCTTTAAGCTGCCGAGTCTGGGGTCATTTGTGATGGCAGCGCTAGGGAATTAGCACAAGGCCCGCATGACGAGAAGAAGCCAGCCGTGGGAGACCTGGTTACCGGTCTTCTGGGCAGGGGAACAGCAGCTGCAGAGACCCAGAGACACGGTCAATTACATCAGCGGTTCTCAGTCCCGGCTGTGCACTGGAATCAGCAGGGACCTTAGAACACATGTGTCAAACACAAGGCCCGCGGGCCAAATCCAGCCCGCCAGGCCTTGCAATGTGGCCCGCACCGCGCTGTCATCACTGCACTCCGCTGTCAGTTTATGACATTGTCAGTTTATGACTGTTCAGTAAACCATTCGGCCCACGATTTAGGCTGGATTTTAGATTTTGGCCCCTTCTCTGATTGAGTTTGACACCCCTACCTTAGAAGAAAGCAGGATCTCAGGGGGCCCCTGGGAAGAGTGTGTTTTTTTGTTTGTTTGTTTTTTGTTTTAATATATTTTTATTGATTTTGTACAGAGAGGAAGGGTAAGAGATAGTTAGAAACATCGATGAGAGAGAGTCATTGATCAGCTGCCTCTTGCACACCCCCTACTGGGGATATGCCCGCAACCAAGGTACATGCCCTTGACCGGAATCGAACACGGGACCCTTCAGTCTGCACGCCGACGCTCTATCCACTGAGCCAAACCGGTCCCGGCGGAAGAGTGTTTTTTAACTCGCAGCCAGGGACCTACCACTGAGTGCCATGACCCACAGTCTCCACCACGCAAAATAAATTCACAAAAACCAACTGTTAAATTAAAGTACGGAAGCAATCCTGGTGCCCGGCACCCCGGGGAGCTCGGCCCAGACCCCGCTGTCCTTCCGGACAAGGTTTTATCGCTGGACGGGAGAAACGAAGGACGAAGGAGCAGGAAATCCTGAGTGGTCCCCGATGCCACCACCTCGCCGTGTCAGCGTCCGAGGCCCGGCTCTCAGCTGCCAGCACCAGCTCTCTCCAAGTTGCCAGGGCCCACCTTGTGCCACACAGCAGCTTGCCGTGCCCCTCTGTCCCAGCACCGCAGGGGGACTGACAGGCATGGCCCAGACCCGCTCCAGCTCCCCGGCTCCTCAGCCCACCTGGTCCACCCCATTTCCAGGGCTGTGGTCCCCAGCACAGTGACAACCTGCCCTTTAACACGCCGGGACCAGCTGCCTTCTCCCTGCCCCTCTTCCCCACCTCCCTGCTAATGCTTCCTGCAATTTGTCATCTAAGGTCTGCTTCTGGGATCATCTCCTCCAGGGGCGACCTGGTCCCCAGGGCCCGCGGACATTCTGGATTGCTACGGGAAGAACGGGAAGATGCTACTGGTCTCTAGAGGCCGGGACCAGGGGCACTGCTGCCCTCCTACAGCGCACAGCGCAGTCCCGACAGCAGGAGGTACCTGGCGTACAGGTCACTGGTACTGAGGCTGAAACGCCCTGACTAAGCTGAGACACTGAGAGGCTCTTCCTGACTATCACCCTCTGGCATCCTTGGCCCGACAAGATGGCCCAGCATCGCCTGGGGATGGACAGCCCCATGGGTGGGGAGCTGGCTCCCGGGATCCCCTGGGCTTTGCCTGCCTCTCCTGGGCCCCCTCCCCCTCCCACCCATGTGGCTTGGTTCTGCTGTCCCGGCCCCACAAGGAGATCCAGTGCTAGACAAGGCCCCACCGATCCAAAATCCCTGCCCCAGACCTCGGTGATTTGTTCAATCAGGGAAGCATGTGACTCAAGAGCCGCTGATCAGAATTTTCTCTGGGACTTTTCTGCCAGAGACTCTCTCTCCCCTGGGACCGCGGTGTCCGGGGCGCAGGCGTGCAGAGAGCAGTGTCAGGCCTGGCTGATAAACACGGAGAGGACTGAGTAATAGATGAATCAGATCCTTCCCTTTTTAGGAATGGCCTTTCTGTCTAGATTAATGGGGCCTGATTCTGCTGGGCATTTCCTGTTCTTTTACCTCCTTCTCAGGCACCACGCCTCCTCCCCTTTGCGAGAGCCCAGACGAGAGCCACCCAACTGGTCACTGATGGACGCATGTTCCTCACCCGCGGTCTGGCCTCGGAGAATGCCTGGCCCAGCCTCTCGGCACCTCACAGGGCGAGGGAGGAACCGCTGGGAAAGCACCACGGCGACCGTCCACCGGGGCAGGGTCCCCTGGGCAGTGAGCTATGGGTAGTCCCCAAACCTCCGGGTGCCCACCCCTGCCCTGCCCATCATCTCCACTGGGGGTTTTCCAGGGAGCTCTCCATGCATTGGGAGTGGGCTTGAATCCTGGATCTGTTGCTTCCTGGGTGAGCAAATCTGAGCCGTGCACGTCTATTCTCTGAGCCTGCTTCCTCCCAGGGCTGTTATCGGGGTGAAGATTACAGGAGACAGTGCAGGCAAAACCCTTAGTTTCATGGAGCAAACAGTCAACACTTTCGGGGAATAATATTCTGGAGATATTTTCTGCTTGAAAAATAAAGAGGAGCCGCCCTGGGCCACTCATCCCGGCCTAATCCCGGAGGCACCTCACAGGGACGAGAGGCAGGGAATCCCCTCCGAGGCTGCGGAGGAGGTGGGCGTGGAGGTCAGACACACTCCCACCGGGGACCTCCCGGCCCTTCACACACACACACACACACACACACACACACACCCCTCCGTCCCGGCCGTCAGTGCTCAGCGGTGCTGGGCCGGGCGTTTGCAGACTTCTCCCCACCCTGGGCACACCCAGGCCCCCACCCCGTGAGTCAGCCCCACTCCTTAAGGCACAGCAAAACCCACAAGTCACTTCCTGGCAGCCCCAAACAAAGGCCTAGAATCCAGTGCAGAAACTGACCCCTTATCACTCCAGGCCTGATAAGAGCGGCTGGAGGGTCTGAGTCAGCCAGGAACACTGGCTGTTTCACCACTCGCCCTGGCCCCGGGCCTGCTCCGGCTCCCAGCCCTCGGCTCCTCCCGCTCTCTGCAGTCCTCCTGGCGGCGGGTCACCACTCAGCCCCCGGGCACCAGAAGAAACCCGCTGCAGCCTCTCTGGGAGGAGCAGCGCCAGGGGAGTGCTCCCGGGAGTTTATCAGCTGGCCTCTGTGGGCCCAGGGAGGGGCAGGGGAAGGGAAGGTGGGAGGTGGGAAGGGAGAGGTGCCGGGAGGGCAGGCCGCGCCCTCCAGCTGGAGCACTCCCCTGGCAGCTGGGCTCAGCCTCCTCCGTGGCCCCAGCCCCCCACCAACTCCACGCTGGTCTGACCCTCCTGCACCCAGCAGCTGGAACCACCCTCTTCTGCCACACCTGCTGCTCCCGCCGGCCCACCGCCTGCGGTAGCTCCCCACTGCCCTCGGGGAGAGGCCGGGTTTTCTTCTGACTCCGGGGCTCCTTCCTGCCTCGCTCACACAGAGGCACTCAGTTCCCGCAAAGGCGCTTCGCACACTCCTGGGCTCCCGACGCCTGACCCTGGGGGTGGGCGTGGAGGAGCTTTCTGGGAGATTGGGTGGAGGCTTGAGGGAAGGCTTCCTGGAGGAGGTGACATTTTGGCATCTGACAACAGTGAGAGAGGCAGAAGGAGAGGAAGGCAAGTGATTCCCAAACAAGCCAACCACCAGTTCACCCGGCTTCTCCCTGAGCAGGGAGCCTGGCCCAGGCACTGGCCAGCTCTGTGGCCGCGGAACAGCGCCTCCTCATCTCTGACCTTCTCTGTGCACGGGGCTGAGGCCGCCTGCCGGGCCGCGAGGGGAGAGGAAGCCTGGCGGCCCCGGGTGCCAGTGCCCGGAGGTGCCCGGGCCCCCTGGTCCGAGGGGTTTTCCCCAGGGCTGCCTCCCGGGTGCTTCTCTGGTCGGTCAGGGGAAGGAGCGGGGGTGGGGGAAACGAGGCCAGGCCAATCCGGATTTTCCAATTGTTCCCGGCTGTGTGTTTGCTCCGGGCTGGGGAGGAAATGCTCGGCACAAAGGCCGGAAGGCCGAGGTGCTCTGTGGCAAAGGCAAAGGCACAGCCTCGCCTGGGACAGCCCGAGGGTTGCAGCTCAGAGAGCTGGGCAGGACAGGGCAGGCAGCCACCGCAGGGCCATCCGGCACCTCTCACCCCTCCATCCTCACACCTCTCACCCCTCCATCCCCGCACCTCTCACCCCTCCATCCTCACACCTCTCACCCCTCCATCCCCGCACCTCTCACCCCTCCATCCCCGCACCTCTCACCCCTCCATCCCCGCACCTCTCACCCCTCCATCCCCGCACCTCTCACCCCTCCATCCTCACACCTCTCACCCCTCCATCCCCGCACCTCTCACCCCTCCATCCCCGCACCTCTCACCCCTCCATCCTCGCACCTCTCACCCCTCCATCCCCGCACCTCTCACCCCTCCATCCCCGCACCTCTCACCCCTCCATCCTCGCACCTCTCACCCCTCCATCCTCACACCTCTCACCCCTCCATCCCCGCACCTCTCACCCCTCCATCCCCGCACCTCTCACCCCTCCATCCTCGCACCTCTCACCCCTCTATCCCCGCACCTCTCACCCCTCCATCCTCGCACCTCTCACCCCTCCATCCTCACACCTCTCACCCCTCCATCCCCGCACCTCTCACCCCTCCATCCCCGCACCTCTCACCCCTCCATCCTTGCACCTCTCACCCCTCCATCCTCACACCTCTCACCCCTCCATCCCCGCACCTCTCACCCCTCCATCCTCGCACCTCTCACCCCTCTATCCCCGCACCTCTCACCCCTCCATCCTCACACCTCTCACCCCTCCATCCTCACACCTCTCACCCCTCCATCCCCGCACCTCTCACCCCTCCATCCCTGCACCTCTCACCCCTCCGAGGGCATCCACCGGGGTGTCACGGAGCGGGAAACAGACCCACACAGAGTTTGGGCCTGCCCCGGGGCACATAAAGGCGTCCAATTCAGCGCCCCCTTCACTCTTCTTCAAGTTCACGGCCCCTGACTGAACACTTTCTATCAAGTCCCCAGAAGGTGGTGATCCCTCACCAGCTGCGGTTCTCCAAGGGTCCCCGTTGAGACGCACCCCTTCAGACAGCTTTCTCGCAGAGGCATTCACGGGCCACACCACTCACCCACAGCAGGCGTCCCGTTCGGCGTGAATTTCCACAGCAGCTCCACCACCGACACACACCGTCTCCAGACGCTTCTGTCACGCCGCCTGCCCATCTGCAGTCAGCCCCATGCCAGCCCCAGGCAGCCACGGGCCTGCTTTCGGTCTCTGCAATTTTGTCTTTTCTAGAAATCTCCACCTTCTTAAAAAAAAATAAGTAAAAAAAACCAAGAAGAACGCTGCTGTCCTCAAGGCCTGGGAAGGGGAAGGCGGCCTAGGGCAAGAAAGATGTCTCCATGAGGGGCCTAGAGTGCAGGCCTGGCCCCTCCTGCTTCAACCCCTGGCTGCACACACTGAGGGCCAGAGAGGCGTGGGGTGTGGCTCGGTCTTTTCAACCCAAACCTTCATCCCAGGCGCCAATGACCGTGGCAGCCGTGGTGGGGCTACTCAGGGCCGGGCCTGCCACGCCAGCCGCCCACCAAGGAGGGCAGGTCTGGATGCAGGAGGTCAGCGTGGATGGCGAAGGCCAGGCCGGGCGTCTGCCTGGGCCTCTGCCCCACCCTGCTGGGCCCCGGGGGGCTGCCCTCTCGGGCCGGCCGGTCCCAGTTCTAGCTGGAAAGGCTCTGGTCCCAGCGTCTGCCTCTGGCCTGGTAGCTCTCCACGGGTGGTGAATGTCCGAAAGGAAACTGCCAGCTGCACAGACAGTGAATGGCGGGAAATCACCGTCCACGCTGGACGCAGCGAGCAGCCAAGGGAGGGCTCATTCAATCACAAGGGTGGGGCAGGTGTGGAATCAAGGCTGGAGGCCTCGGCCTGCAAATCGCCTGGGCAGGTGAAATCCCTGAGGCCTCCTCAATCCTAATCGGGAGCTCGCTGTGTTTTCTGGAGACTAAGGCAGATTACAAACTTCTTTTTTTTTTTTTTTTTTTTTTTTAAATATATTTTATTGATTTTTTACAGAGAAGAAGGGAGAGAGATAGAGAGCTAGAAACGTCGATGAGAGAGAAACATCAACCAGCTGCCTCTTGCACACCCCCTACTGGGGATGTGCCCGCAACCAATGTACATGCCCTTGACCGGAATCGAACCTGGGACCTTTCAGTCCGCAGACCAACGCTCTACCACTGAGCCAAACCGGTTTCGGCACAAACTTCTTTTTTTTTTCTGCCAGAACCAGGCCCAGGAGGGAGGGGGAACTTTCCGGCACTTCCAGTAGGACAGCCTTTCTCACCCAAAAGGAGCGAAGCTGGGAAACCTGTGAGTGGGCGTGCCCAGGCCGGTAACAGTGGGCACATGAGTTCAGAGCTTCATACGTGCCGTTCTGCGTGCTCTCCTGCGGAGTGTGTGCCACCGTGGCCCCTATTTCCCAGAAGGGGAAACTGAGGCCCAGGGAGTTGAAGGAAAGCGAGGAGCCACAGACAGCGGGGCGCGCAGCTGGAAGTTGGCTCCCTTTGTGCCCCGTGCAGTGCTGACTTCTGCCATGGAGGTGCCCTGCCTTCCCCTGAGCCTTGTCAATAGGCCAGCGCTCCACCCTAAGACACCAGAGACCCAGCAGAGTGACACCCCAGGCACCGCGGCCCCGGGGAGCCGGGGTCTGTGATGCTGAGTAATGGGACATGAATTTGGTGATTGTTACACGTCGAACTGTGTCACCCAAAAGATGCTCAAGTCCTAATACACCACCCCCGCCCCCACCTGTGGCTGTGACCTTATTTGGAAAGCCGGCTCTTGCTAATGTAATCACGTTAAAATGAGGTCATACTGGACTAGGATGGCTCCGGAGCCAAAGGCGGCTGTCCTTATAAGGAGAGGACGATTTGGAAACCACAGAGACACACACGAGGAGGAAGGCCACGTGGTCACAGAGGCGGAGGCTGGAGTGCCCTGTCTACAAGCCAAGAACGTCCAGGATTGCCGGCGACTCCCGGCAGCTGGGAGAGGGGCGGGCCGGCTCCCTCGGAGCCTCCGGAGGAACCAGCCCCGCCTACACCTCGATTTTGAACGTTTGGTTTTATGACTGACACTCGGGAGAATACATTTCTGTTGCGGAAGAGTGACCCAGCTGGGGGTCATCGGCTGTGGCAGCCCAGGCAAACGCTGCCCCTCAAATCTCTTCACCCAGCTTTGTCCTTTTGCTGGGCCCCTCAGGGACGAGTTACACAAACTTTGACGTGTGGCCACTACATACTTGTATAAGTATCCTTTTGAAATTATGCTTTGCCATACATAGCCTGGGCCCCGAGCTGCTCCTTCAGCTCGCTCCGTCCACTGTCTGCGCGGCCGGGTCCCCCGTGCCCGGGCCTCTGTTCAGGCCCCCAGTGCCCACGGCTGGCATCCACTGAGACGGCGGCGGGAGGAAAACAGCCCTCTCTGCTGTGGTGGGTCCGTTCTCAGCAGCCGGACGCAGGTCCGCCTGGCGACCGGAGGCTGAGAGGTGGCGGGCCCGGGAGGGTCACTTCCACCTCGCCACGTCTGAGGAGTGGGGTGGGAAAACACTGAGCCCCAGCCGGAGGTGCTGGGCTGGAGGTGCTGGGGCCGGGCTCAGTGACAGCAGGAGACAGCCAAACAGCCCACTGAGGACAGTGAGGTCCTTTTTTAAAAAAATTTTCTTTTCTTTTTCCTTTTTAAATTAAATTATCTGTGTACATATACCATTGCCCCCCCCCTCCCATCCATGCCCTCCCTCCCCAGAGTTTTGTGCCCATTGGTTGTACTTATATGCATGTATATAAGTCCTTCGGTTGATCTCTTATCTCCCCCAGATCTCCCTCCCCTCCCCGCTGTAATTTGACAGTCTGCTTATTGCTTTACTGTCTCTATATCTATCTTTTGGTTCTTCAGTTTATAATGTTCTTTATTATCCATAAATAAGTGAGGTCATGTGGTGTTTCTCTTTCATTAGCTTGTTTCATTCAGCATGATGTTCTCCAATTCCATCCAGGTTGCTGCAAATGATGAGAATTCCTTCTTTTTTACTGCAGCATAATATTCCATTGTGTAGATGTATAATACCATAGTTTTTGGATCCAATCATCTGCTGATGGGCACCTAGGCTGTTTCCAAATCCTAGCTATTGTAGATTGTGCTGCTATGAACATAGGGGTGCATATATCCTTTCTGATTGGTGTTTCTAGCTTCTTGGGATATATTCCTAGGAGTGGGATTACTGGGTCAAATGGGAGTTCCATTTTCAATTTTTTGAGGAAACTCCATACTGTTCTCCACAGTGGTTGCACCAGTCTGCATTCCCACCAGCAGTGCACGAGGGTTCCTTTTTCTCTGCAACCTCGCCAACACTTGTCGTTTGTTGATTTGTTGAGGTTGGCCATTCTGACAGGTGTGAGATGGTACCGCATTGTTGTTTTGATTTGCATCTCTCAGTGAGGTCATTTTGAGTTTGATTCACTCTGGTTAGCAGAGAAGAGTTTGCGAGGAGGAAGTCGGCTCCCCGGAACCAGAAACAAGGGGTGCACAGGCGAGCCTGGGAGCGGGATGCTCTCTCCTTGATGCTGGGGCTCAGGAGCTAGCGGGTCCCCCTCTCAGGGCCCCTCCAGCTCAGGCCTGGGCCGGGATGCGGCGGGGCAGCGGGCAGGGGTGAGTCTCATCTCCCTCATCTCCTCCCCGTGTGAGCAGAACAAGAACCTGACCACAGGCCCTTATTTGGAAAAAAGGGCCACCTTTCCCCTCGTTCCCAGCAGGCCTTGATGGACTCAGACACACGGACACACCTCGCTCAGGGCCTGGAACAACCTGCCATCGAAATGCTAAAAATAGCAACATGAAGTCATCCTCAAATACTCCCTAGGCTTTTTTTTTTTTTTTTAGAAAATCACTCTGAACAAGAGGGTGGGAGATAAAAGCTATTTTTTTTTTCCTAAAAATGGAAAATACCTTCTCATGTGCATGCCACTAATTCTAAGATGCACTTTTTCCCCCCCATATTTCAACATCTCAAAAACATCTCAGTTGGTAAGACGGGCCTTACTAACTTGTGACATTTGTAGTTTTACATGGGAGTGTATAAAACAATGGTCTCTTTCAATCGATGGCATCTTTAGACTTATGAAATGTGGTCTAAAATTGATACACACTCAAAATAAAAATAAATAAATAAATAAAAATAAAAGGATACACACTCACTGTATAAAGTCCAGAGACACAGAAGTGTACAGAGTAAGGGTTCCGAACTCCAGGACACCAGCACCCCGAAGACAGCCCGCGCTGTGCACATGTGCTTTCATTCCCTTTAATTGCCCAGAAAATCTCCGAGACCAGCCACCCCCACCCCCTCCCGTCCACCGGAGCCCAAGTAATGCTCCTCTAACGAGGGCAGCACGTTACCAGTTCGGACCCCCCCCCCCCCCCCGTGGTGGGCGGGCCCCGGTGCCGGGCCCTGCCTGCACGGCCGTGCCCCATGCCCACCAGGGGTGGCGCTGAGGGAGCCGATGACTTCAGCCTTAAAAACACGTGTGTGCGGTACGGTTTGCAGCTTTACCACTTGCAAGTGACAAAAATCAGGGAGGTGTGGGGCCCGAAGAGGGGAAGCAGAGGGGAAGCAGAAACCTGTGTCCTGTGCAGAGACAGGCTTTCCCCCGTGACACGGTCACCAAGGAGCCCTCCCGCTCCGCTCTGTGCCAGCGGAGCCAAGCAGGGAAGGAGGAGGCGCAGGGTTTCACAATAAGCAGGCGCTGGCTCTGAGGAACAGGCAGCGGCTGAAAGGGAAATGACTTGTCCAAGGTCATGGGACTAGTGACCGCAGAACCAGCCTGGGAACCAGCCTGGGAACCAGTCTGGTCTCCGGGCAAGCGAATCCCGGGCTCTTCCCGCCAACACCCGCCCCGTAAGCCCCGCCCAAAGTCTGCTTTGCTCCGAGTCTACCTCCCCAGCCTTCCGAGGACCACGGCTTCAGCAGGAGACTGAAATGAGAGGCAGGGGGAAGGAGGCGGGAAACTCACCAGCAGGAGGTGGGGGTGGGGGGTGGGGGAGGGGGTCAGGGACTATGAATGAGACCTCTGTTTGCCTGCCCTGTGCGCCTGGAATTTTGTATAAAAACAATGAGCTAGAAGGAGGTGAAAGCATGTTCCCCAAAGCGAGGCCACCACCCCCCTTTCCCCACCCCCACCCCCCTGCTTTATAAAAGACCTGCTTTGTTTCAAGCAAAGCTCCGGAGAAGCTGGGGGATACTCGGAGATCTGCGGGAGATCAGGTGTTTGGGGTGGAGGAGGCAGCCTTCTGGAAACTCAGGGGCCCAAGCCAAGCCTGGGATTTCAGGCCCGGCCATCCTCCTGACTGCTCTCGTATTGGGCTGATGCTTTCCACAGCATCAATTGCAAAATGCTTTCTCCGACATTTTCTCAGAGTGAGAGCTGGGGTGGGGAGAGGGGGCAGAGGGGGCCCAGGAGCATGACTCCTTCAGCCTTCTCTCTTGCTGTCTGGATGGCCATGGTCCCTGTCCTGGGCGGCTGACAGACCGGCTCACCTCAGACCTGTGCACGTTCACGGCTCAGGGTCCCAGCGGCAGAGGGAGAGGGAGGGTGGCTGCCAGGCAGGGTGGCTGTGAGGCTGAATGAGCTCGCAGGGTCAGGGCTCTGGCTTACGGCAAGACCTCCGTGTACGGCGGCCAGAGCCAGCGAGGGATTTACAGTGAGGCTGGGCGTGTGGTCCAGCCTGGAAGCATCCGGGGAGTCACCTGGACCCGAGTCCCGTCCCGAGACACAGGGTGTGCCGGGGGCAGCGACATGCCAGGCAGTGGGCTGAGGGGCGGTCCGTGTGGGGAGGGGCCCTCAGAGTTGGGGAGCTCTGGCTGGCGGAGTCGGAGGAGCTTTCGTTTTATCTGCAATACACAAGCGCTGAGGGTCCCACTGCACCTCTCCTCTCGCTCACCCCTCCAGAGTCCTCGCCTCACTCAGGGGAACAGTTGAAATCCTTACAGTGGCCTATAGGTAAGGTGACCAGACGTCCCGCTTTTGGCGGGACAGCCCCGATTTTGGACAATTTGTCCCGCGGCGTTTTAAAAAAGTCCCGATTTAAAAAAAAAAATCGGGACTTTTTTTTTTAAAACGCTGTGGGATGCAGGACAAATTGTTAAAAATTGGGAAAAGTCGGGACTTTTTAAAAACGCCATGGGACAAATTGTTAAAAATCGGGACTGTCCCGCCAAAAGCGGGACGTCTGGTCACCTTACCTAGAGGGCCTGATGCAGCTGGGCTCCCTCTGCCTCTCTGACCTCTATTCCTACCACCCTCTTCCTCACTCACACCGCCCTGGCCGCAGTGGCCTCCAGGCTTGCCCTCAAATGCGACAAGCACGCTCCTGCCTCAGGGCCCGGGCGCATGCTGTTCCCTCTGCCAGAAGTGTCCTTCCCTCAGCTCCCTCTTTTCCTTCAAACTCCTGCCTGAATGTCACCTCCTCAGCGAGGCCTTCTTCGGCCACCTTCTATAAATAGCAACCTGCCACTGGTGTCCCCGTCTGTCTGCCGTCTCAGGCCAAACCTTCCTCCAGATCACTTATCAGACCTGACGTACTTCGTAAGATATGCAGGCTTGTTCTCTCTCTCCCCCCACTAGAATGCGAGTTCTCTGAGCGCAAAGGTCTTTAGTTAGCTTGCTGGGACTTACACCTGGGAGGCAATGGGTGCTCAGAAAGATGTCTGTGGACCGAATGGACCCCCGCGGGGAGAACGCAGCAGGCTGCTGTCCGGCGGAAGGGCCTGTTCTTGTTTAGAACTAACGTGGGTTGGCAATTGCTGTTAGGCCCTGGGCTAAGCCCCTGAGCTGAATTAGCTTATTGAAGCAAGTATTCTTATTATTGTCCCATTTCATGGAGGAGGAAACTGGATCTCCAAGTTCAGCCAGTCCCCTTGCTCAGCAGGAGGGGCCGAGCCAGAGCCACGTGGAGTTCTCACCACCCAGAGGGGTGCCTGACTGCACACTATGCTCGCGCCTGGCAAGGGGGTCGGGGAGGAAGGGCACCAGGACCGCAGGAGGCTTCCGGCAGGGGTGTGTGTGTGTGTGTGTGTCTGGGTCATCTTCACATTTTTCTGTTTATGGATCCCCCCCAAGTATTAATTAAACAGGCATTACTTTTATAATCAGAAAAGCAAAAGGTTGATCTGTCTGTCCACCCACCCACCAGGAATCACCAAGAGTGGGGACCCTGAGCGGGAGGTTGCTGTGGCTCCTCAGGGCGGCTCTGCGTCTCTGGGAGCCTGGCTCAGAGCAGGAGGGATGTGCGGGCCCTGGCACACGCGGTGATGGCAGGAAGACAACTTTCAGCCAGCTGTGAGAGACACCTCCGTCTGGGCTCTGGCACCACGCAGACAGCAAACGGGCTTCAAAGCCTGAGACTGGCTCGCTCCATGCATGCCGCCTTGGCTGTGGAGCTGTGGCAAGGCTTGAGCTTTCACCCAGAAACAACAGGCAGACGTTTGGAAGGTGGCCCAGCCCACCGCTTGTTAGCATGGGCTTCTGAGCCTGCACTGTGACACAGGTGTGATTAAACCCCTCAGTCCTCCAGGCTGCCGCTCTCCGCTCCCTCCAGGTCCCAGTAAACCCCAATCAGGGCCAGAAATCCAGCACTCCCAGCGAGAAGGGAAAAACCAAGAGAATGGCCGTGTCCTTAGGAAATGCACACTAATGCAGAAGCGCATGATGAATGAGTTGACATTCTCAAACAGTTCAGAGAAAAGTGTGTGTGTGTGTGTGTGTGTGTGTGTGTGTCTGTGTGTGTGTTTGCACATCTGTAGAGAGTGATTAAGCCAATTGGGCAAAATGTAACGTGAATCTGGGTGAAGGCGCAATGTGAGTTCCTTGTGCTGTCCTTGCAATGTTCCAGTAAGTTTGAAAACACATCCAAACAAAAAGGTACAAAACAAAGCAAGTCCGAGTGGCTGAATTAACTAAGGTGCTCAGCTTGGTGTTCAGAGAAGCGAGCGGAGGGGCCAATCCTTTTTCTTGCTAAATCCCCCCAGGAACTGGAGAAAACTGTGACCACCTCATTCCTCTTCCCTTGGTCACCCTGGGTCTTCGTGAGCGTCCTGGTATGGAAAACATCCTGCTGGGACCAGAGCTTCGATCATAAAAAATGCAATAAATGCCTGCGCCTGAGATCGGAATCTCTGCGAGGGACCGTGGGAGGAGATAACTTGGACGGTGAATCGTGGGTCCCACCCACGAGGAGGCCAAGGCAGGGCCAACAGGGAGAAAATCTGAAAACTCAGTATGTCTCCCAGCACAGTGGGGAGTGGAGAGCAGCAAGGGCTGTGAGCTGCAGTCTTGCCATTAGGGGCTCACAGATTAATAGGGCCCCAGGGTGGGAAGTGCTGGGGGGAGGGGGGGGAAGGAAGAGAAGGCAGGACGGGGAGGAGGAGCAGGGGGACTGCAGGGGGACTGCTTGTGGGAATTTTCTCAGGAGATGGGAGGGACAGAGCAGAAACAGAAATGCCTTGCCTTGCCTCCAGATAGATCCCCTCTGCTTAAGGCAGCCCTGACTCCTCACTACCAAACGCGTAACTGTAACTGCAGTGGCGCCGCCTTGCACAGCCAGCTCCCTGGGTCTCAGCCTTCTTCCACCTGAAATCCTCTCTTCCCAGTCTCCTCCCAAGCCCTGCTCTTCCTCCAGCCCAACCGCAGTCTACATGCACCCACTCCCACACGGCCTGCCTTCCTTGCCACGCCTTTCTGGTGCATCCCCAACAAGCCCAAATCTTTCTCTCAAGGCCAGCCTGCAGAGTCTCGCCCCCTTCCAGCTGCCCAAGCTGCTCCCTGGGGAAGAAGTCATTTGCTTCAGAAACAGTAGGCGCCCTTAGTATGTCTTGGCTGTTCAAACACTTCAATCTCCCTCGGGATGCAGGGGCAGAAAGCGATTCCGAACAGACGGACCCCAGCACATTCTTTGCAGTTCAGGTCCTTCTGGAGCCATTCTTGAGAGCCCTGGCCCTCCAGCGCTGGCTGCTCCAGAATCACTCGGCGTGGAAGGCAGCCTGGCCACCTTGGCACACGCACCCAGAGGGAGCCACGGTTGCTGGGACTGTGCCTGCTTGGAGAGAGAGGTGCCTTCCAGGAGCCGAGGAGCTGTCATGGAAGGGATTGAGTTCTCAATGGCGGAGGTTTCAGAACGAGGACCAAGGCAGTGTGGAGATGCAAGGACTTAGGCTCCCTGGCAAGGGCCACTTCACGATACGAAGTGCTGCCGGAGCAGCCTGTGCTCCCTGCTGTCTAGGGAGGCAGGGAAAGTGGGAAGTATGGGGAGACTTGTCAGAGGGGACATAAGTCAGCCATCAGGTGGTCTCCAGGGGCCTGGGGTGACCCAAGGAAAACCAAGGCAACCTGCCGAGGTTTTCAAAGACGAATCCATTTCTAGGGCGCTTTTTTTTTTTTTTTTTTTTTGAGGATCCACAATCCAAAAAGGTCTGAAAACCAGGACTTTTGGTTTGGCACCAAAACTCATTTGGCAACAAATCTTGTCCTGAACGGAGATACGGTTTTGCACAGCCTCTCCTTATTCTGCGTAGTTGAATATTCATATGGCTCATGCAGAAATGTTATGCGTTACTATGGAGTGTTCATAGTAGAGGCCATGAGGGAGATTGAAGTGTTTGAACAACCAAGACATACGAAGGGCTCCTACTGTTTCTAAAAGCTGCTTCCCTAGGGAGCAGCTTGAGCAACTGGAGCGGGGAGAGACTGCAGACTGGCCATGTTACCTTTCAAACATGTAAAAAACTGGCTTCCAGGATTTCATAAGCAAACGCGGGCCCCTGTTAAGTGCACCTTACTTTTTAGAGGTGTAATGGACTTTCTCCAACGAAAGCAAACAGTAGCTGTGTACGTGTTTTATAATAAAAATGTGATTGCTTGGTAAAACATTGGCAACCCTACGCCCAGCTCGGAAATCCCTGGAACGTCGTGTTGTCCTGTGAAGTCCAGCTCTGGCACAGGCACCTGGGTGCTTTACCAATTCACTCTTGTCTAGAACACGGGTTGCCGGCTGGTGGCCCCACTGGCCACAGCCAGCGTGTGGGCACGTTTTGTTTGCTTCCCTTGGCACATTCTCCCCTCCCCTTTAATCTGGAACGTGAACGTAAAGTCCGGTTTCCAGTTTCCCTTGAAAACTCAGAAGCTGCTGCTAACTGTCCTACATGGCGTATGATCAATGGGAGCCGGGACCTCAGGGGCAGGCGGCCCCCTGCTCCCCGCGGGCCCGTCTCTTCTGGAACACCCGCGCTGCACTGCACTGCACAGACCAGAGCCTGCCTTTCCCCAGCAGGACTGCGGGGCCCCAGCTACATGTAGGAACAAACCTCCACATAAAACCAGGAGGCTGCTGGGAGGCCTGCAGGCCAAGAGCAACTTGCTCAACGCAGGGAGCTCCTTAGCTGATGACAAAACATCTCCCTTCCCTCTTTCCTCCCTGTTCCTCCCCCTCGTCCAAGGCACTTTACCGTTAGCTTCCTCACCCCCCAGCTCCAAAGGCCTTCCTTTTACCTTATAATTTGTTTTCCAAGCTCATTTCTTTTAAAAATTATTTTTTCTACCTCTGTGATTTACCCAATAAATGTTCTCTTACAGAAACACCACCACCCTCCCTTGATTAGAAATTACTTCTCACTTTTACAGACATTCCTGCAGAAGCGGCAGCTGTCAGAAATACTGCCGCAGCCTGCTTCAGGCCCAGCTGCTGAAAGCCTGCATGGGACAGGGTCCTTCGTCCACAAGGACGGCAGGACTGTATTCTGAGGAAAAAGACTCAAAAGGTGGTATTAGTGCATTTGAAAGACTTTTTTTTACAGGCACAATATAAAGCGAAATAAAAGTGGTGATTTTTGGCTACTCAACCTATACCTGTCCAAGCAGAACTAACACTTTGGTTATAGCATTTTGTACAGTAGTTGCCGCTTACCTATGGTTTTACTTTCCAAGATTTCAGTTACCTGTGGACAAGCGTGTCCAAAACGATTAAATGAAAAATTCCAGAAGTAATTCGTAAGTTATAAAGAGCATGCCGCTCTGCATAGTATGATGAAGTCTCGAGCCGTCCCACCCCACTCCGCCTAGGACGTGAATCATCCCAGGGTCCAGCATATCAACGCTGAGTACAATCCCAGACCCTTAGTCACTCAGTAGTCCTTGCCGTTATCAGATCAACTGTTGCAGAACTGCAGTCCTGGTGTTCAAGTAACCTTCACTTTACTTACGAATGGCCCCAAAGCCACTCACTGTAACTTTTACTATATTGCTATAATTGTTCTATTTTATTTTTACTGTTGCTAATCTCCTAGTGTGCCTAATTTATAAATTAAACTTTACCTTAGGTATGCAGGTATAGGAAAAAACATAGTACATGTAGGGTTTGTTACTATCTGCCCTTCTAGGCACCAACTGGGAATCTTGGAATATATTTCCCACAGATAAGAGGGACCACTGTATAGGTAAAATACCGGTATGCCATCCTTAGAGAGACAGTCTGTTTAATGGAAACAGAACTCTTTTCCTCAAATACAAAGCATGGAAGACAATATAACAAACATCCATGTACCTATCATCATAAATGAACAAGTGTTAAATTCTGCCACCGGTGCTTTTTAAAAATAACGCATTCGTTCATCATCTCGGTGAAAGCTGATGTCCCTTCCCTGTCCCTCCTTTGTTTCTCTGAATCTCACGTCCTCGCACCACCATCCCAGAAGCAAATATAGGAAATTAGTAGTCCTACTGTCACTAGTTACAATTTCACTACATAGGAAACATAGTGGTTTCTGTCTTTCATTCAATATTGTTTGAGTTCTAGCAGAGTTGATGCTCATAAATCCATTTATTAATTTAATTTAATTTTTAATATATTTTTATTGATTCAGAGAGGAAGGGAGAGTGAGAGATAGAAACATCAATGATAAGAGATAATCATTGGTTGGCTGCCTCCTGCACACCCCCTACTGGGGATTGAGCCTTCAACCAGGGCGTGTGTCCTTGACCCGAATAGAACCTGAGACCTTTTAGTCCACAGGCCGATGCTCTATCCACTGAGCCAAATCGGCTAGGGCCCATTTATAAACTTTAACTGCTGTACAGTGTTCTATCACATAGCCATATACATAACCACAATTCATCTCTTTCCTTATCATTGGACCTCTAGTTTGTTTCTAAATCTTTGCTATTACATAGAATGCTTCTGTGAACAAAGATCCTTGTACTCATACACACCTGAGATTCTCTAATATATATAATTATAAGAAGGATTATTTGTCAAAGTGTTATACATTTTTAACTTTATTAAATATTGCTCAATTGCTCACCCAATTGGCCATGTCAAGTTACATTCCTGCCTGCAATAAGTGAAAGCTCCTGTTTTTCCATAAATTTACAATCACTTAGCCTTGTCAGGCCGTCACTATGTAAAATGTGAAGATGCATTTAAAACACCTGAGATCTGGGCACAAATAAAAGCAAAATAAACATGGCAATTTTTATAGGATATCTCATTGATGTTTTAGTTTGCATTTCCCTAATCTTTTTATATTTTATTGGCTATCTGGATTCTTTTCCTGAGACTTGCTGGTTCATATCCTTTGACCATTTTCCTTTGGACTTTTCTTACCAGATTGTAGTTACTTGTAAATTTGGGATAGAAATCTTTTGGTATATGTGTTACAAATAACATCCTCCAGTTTGTCTTCTAATTTATTAAATATCTTCTACTGTACAAGTTTTTAACATTAAAATAGTTGAACTTCTTTTTACCTTCATAAATTGGTAAATGCCAAGCTCATAAAATTATTTGTCCCTCCCTTTTCCCCCTAATTGTTTAGTTTTTGAAATTTTAAAAAATGTTTTCATTGATTTTTACAATGAGAGGGAGAGGGATAGATAGAAACTTCGCCGCCTCCTGCGGGGGATCAGCCTGCAATGCAACCAAGGTACATGCCCTTGACTGGAATCGAACCTGGGATTCTTTAGTCTGCCAGCCAACACTCTATTCACTGAGCCAAACCAGCTAGGACGCTAATAGTTTGTCTTTAATTCATCTGGCATTTATTTTTGTGTAACATATAGAGATTAGCTTTTATTTTTCCATATGGAAACCCAATTCTCCTCAAATTATTCATTGAATTATTTTTTGTGTGATTTGTAATATAATGTGACCTCTATTATAATGTATCAAGATTTCAGAGATGCTTGATTGATTTCTGGGCTCTTCTGTTCCACTGATATATATGCAGTTCTAACACTATATTCTAAATCATTATAGCTTTATAAAAAGCCTTGAAATTTGCCCAGCCAGTGTTGCTCAGTGGTTGAGCATCCACCTATGAATCAGGCGGTCATGGTTAGATTCTCAGTCAGGGCACATGCCATGTTGTCAGCTTGATCTCCAGTAGGGGGCATGCAGGAAGCAGCTGATCTATGGTGCTCTTTCATCATTGATGTTTTTCTCTCTCTTTCCCTCTCCCTTCCTCTCTCTAAAATCAATAAAAATATACGTATTTTTAAAAAGTTCCACTGGGCTAATATGCCCTCAATCCCTACTCCTACCTCCACTCCGGGCAAGAGGGCCAGCCCAAGCATTGGAGGGTCTTGGGTTGGATTTCCAGTCAAGGGCACCCTCGGTTGTGGGTTCACTCCAAGCCCCTGGTCTGGGCTCATGTGGGAGACAACCAGTTGATGTGTCCCTCTCACATCGATTTTTTTCTCTCTCCCCACCTTCCCTCCCACCCTCCCTTCTTTCCACTCTCTAAAAAGCAATGTAAAAATACTCTCTGGTGAAGAGGAACCAAAACCAAAAAGCAAAAAACACTTCTAAATGTATATTGTAGGTATGTCAGCTATCTTCAGGATACACAAACTTGATAATTCATCCAAAGAAATGCATTTCCTTGTTTTGGACTTAATATGACTCATTCGGAATCAATATAAATGGTACAAGGTGTGGGAACACAAAAACAATTTCTCTCCCACCTTTCTAAGTTCTTCTGGCTGGGGTATAAATTAACCTGAGACAGATGAACAGAAAATGTCTAAAATTTATTACATATGTACATGCAGGGCTCCGTAAGGATGAGACCCGAGGTCGCATTGGGCAGCTGAGTCTTCTCGGCCGTCTGGACTAAGAAGTGGGGCAGGGGTCTGGGGCGTCCGAGGGAAAGTGGGCAATTCACTGGCGGAGGAGAAAGAGCAAACTTGTGGTAAACAAATGTGCCAGAAACAATGGGACACAGAGGAGAGTCCAACAAACAAGCTTTGCCACACTCCATTCAGACATGTCAGGGTAAGTACGCTGAGGCTCCCTTCCTGAAGCAGGCTTTTATTTTTTTAAACATGTTTTTATTGATTTTAGAGGGAGGAAGAGAAAGATTTTAGAGGGGGGGAAAAAAAAAAATATATATATATATATATATATATATATATATATATATATATATATAGAGAGAGAGAGAGAGAGAGAGAGAGAGAGAGAGAGAGAGAGAGAGAGAGAAGAGAGAGAAAAAGAGAGAAACATGGATCAGCTGCTTCCTGCACACCCCCTACTGGGGATCCAGCCTGCAACCTGGGCCTGTGCCCAGTCCTGGAATCCAACCTAGGACCTCTCGGTGCATCAGATGTTCTATCAGCTGAGCCACACTGGTCAGGGCCTGAAGCAGGTTTTTAAAATCTCAATTCGTTTATGCAGATAAGGGAGAGGGCCAAAGGTTCTGAGTCTTTTGTTTCTTAACACATTTCAGACCAGTAGTTTTATTGCTAGCTTTATCCAATGGCCAGATAAGTTCCTATTGAATGAGTGCAAAAAAAACCACGTTTTACATAAATGCTAAAGGCACGCTTTAAAATTAAATACCCATTGCATTTTGAAGTTATTACATGTTCTTACAAGCTAATATCTTTTAAAAGAATTCTCATGATTGGCTCCCCAAGCACAATGCCCTTTCTAGGAAAATCAACCTGAGATCTTAGTCATTTGCAAAACCAGGTTCTTCAAGAGAAACCAGTCCTGGCCACCTCCGCCTTCTGCAGCGCCTGGTGCTGCTTATCTGCTGGTTTGGTGGGGACTTGGCACCTCATCTGTGAAGAGGCAGCTGAGGAGACTCAAGACTGAGAGCAACAATCCTATTGGGTTGAAGGTGGCGGGGCAGGCTGGTTCTGGGTGCAGTTTATGATTAAGAGGCACACACTCCCTAGCAAACTAACGAAAGCCTATTGTGGACAACAGGGTTTGTCAGTGAGCCAGATGCAATTCCGATTTGACGGCCAGCCAATCAATGAAACATGGAGGATGAAGGTACAAGTGGTGATGTTCCTGCAGCGGACGGGAGGTGTCTACTAAAAGGGGAACTGTACTTTACTCCAGAACTCGTGGAGTAATAAAACTGCAGGGAGTTTAATTCCATTGCAATCCTATCACAGTCTAGTTTTCTCTTTTTTCATTTTTCCCTTCCCCATTCCTTTACTGGACATAAAGTAATTGATGTATGTGCACAAACATTTGCATTTTTAAAACTAAATGACCAATAGGATGTGGGGTTGGTTGTTTTTTTTTTTACTTTTTAAAAAAAATGTTTTTATTGATTTCAGAGAGAGGAAGGGAGAGGGAGATAGAAACATCCATGATGAGAGAACCATCATTTGGCTGCCTCCCACACTCCCCTACTGGAGATCAAGCCCATCACTGGGCATGTGCCCTGACTGGGAATCGAACTGTGATCTACTGGTTCCTAGATCCATGTTCAACCACTGAGCAACACTGGCTGGGTGTTAATGGTATGCTTCCATAGACATCAAATGGAGATGGGATGGGGAAAAATACTGGTTCTATGAAAATACCCCCCTTCTCCATTAGCAGCTCATTCAGCTGTTTATATTTCAGTAAGTTATTTTGCTCATTGTTTAACCAAAAAAAAAGTACATAAAAATCCTAGCATACCTTTGGAAAATTTTAATGTTTTCACTTATCATTGAAAAATCAAGGACAAAATTTTATAACACTTTTGTACATAGCTGTTGAATGTAGAACAATCTGTAGGAACAAATTACTCTAAAAGAGTTGTAGATAGTTTTCCCTTAAGTCAAATGTCTTATTGTTTAAGTATACTTATTTAAATTAAAAATTAGCAGGGTAGCTCAGTTGGTTAGAGCTGTGGTGAGCAAACTGTGGCTCTTTGGCACCGTGAGTGTGGCTCTTCCACAAAATGCCACGGCCTGGGTGTATTTAAAAGAAGTTTAAAAAAACTTGGCTCTCAAAAGAAATTTCAATCGTTATACTGTTGATATTTGGCTCTGTTGACTAATGAGTTTGCCGACCACTGGGTTAGAGTGGCCCTGAAACCCGTAGGTTTCGGGTTTGATCCTCATTCAGGGCATATAAGAACCACGGAACCCGCAAATAAGTGGAACAACAAATTGATGTTCCTCTCTCTGCCTCCTCCCCTCTAAAACCAATCAATCAACCAATCAATACATTAATTAAAAAAAAATTTTTTTTTAGCCCTGACCGGTTTTGCTCAGTGGATAGAGCATCAGCCTGCAGACTGAAGGGTCCCAAGTTTGATTCCAGTCAAGGGCATGTACCTTGGTTGTGGGCACATCCCCAGTAGGGAGTGTGCAGGAGGCAGCTGAATCGATGTTTCTCTTTCAATAAAATATATTTTTTTTAAAATAAAATTTTAAAAGAGAGAGGAAACCTGTCCTGTTCCCCAGACTAAGGAGAAGGAAAACTCACCTCTGGCTCTGCAGCCAAGCATCTCTGGCTTGGATGATGGGGTGGTTGAAGGTGAGAAAGAATCAGCCTCTTCCATGTTCCACAGGCGCCAGTGTCATTAGTTCACTCTATTGTAACTGACAGCTTCTTTGCCTGTATCCCCTCCTCTACAGGGACTGAGTATTGCCAGGACCTGGTACAGTGTTGCCCACTAGACAATATTATTTGCTAAGGAAATGGATATGAAACCACTGAAGCTTAGAGACAATGTGGAATAGCAAAACAATAATCATCTTACTTCTCAACTTTATAAGTATCATTCTGACTTAGAGTAAAAAATTATCTGAACTTTTTCCCTGATTGGCAAAAAGGTGAGAATGGATTTCTAAGACCTCCTGCAACATTCTATGTACATGTATACAAACCAGGTTTCAAATTATAAGACTGATTTTTAAATGAACACACCAGAATTCCTAAGTGCAAATGAACACTAGCCCCTTTAAATGTAGATACTTTGGCCAGCGTGGTTCAGTGGTTGAGCATTGATCTATGAACCAGGAGGTAACAGTTCGATTCTAGTCAGGGCTTATGCCTGGGTTGCGGGCTCAATCCCCACTGTGGGGGCATGCAGGACGCAGCAGAACAATGATTCTCTCTCATTGATGTTTCTATCTCTCTCTCCCTCGCCCTTCTCTCTGAAATCAATAAAAAATATATTAAAAAAATAAATACAGATACTTTGACAACTTACTCATTTAATCATGGAAGCCAACTTGGAATTCTGAAAAATTCTCTTTATTTCTAATTCAAAGCAAAATCAAATAGCTTTTTAAAAATTTACAAAAGCAACATATATTAAAATAAATTAGAAGGCATAAAAGGAGAAAAGAATTGACCTATGATCTTAGAGACAGAAGCACTACTGTGGCCTGGCTATAAATCTTTGAGTCCGCCTGCTAGAAACATATCCTGTATGTCTGCATTATTTCTTTATAAAACCAGAGTTATTCTACCCTGCTAACCTTTCTTTTACTTGACCTGACTATCTCCCTTCACATCCTTTACAAGCAGAGTAATGTGTAGAATGGCAGTACTAACTTAACCAACGATCCATGGATATTTGTTTACCCATCACTAGTACCAAAAAAAATCCTATAATAAATGATAGTTAAAATTTTGTGCACACAATTATGTTTAATTATGTTTCAGGATAAATTTCCAGAAGTGAATTTTTTGAGCAAGGCTGTACATTTTAAAAACAGTTGTTTTATATGCAGTTTTTTTTCTCTTTAGTAGATTCCCATCTTTGTGTGTGTGTGTGTGTGTTTAACTTATTGTTACATTTATTATCTTTATCTTTATTTTTAATCCTCACCTGAGGACATTTTTTCTATTGACTTTTTAGAGAGAGTGGAAGTTGGAGGGAGAGACTGAGAGAAATACCGATATGAGAGAGCCATATTGATTGGTTGCCTCCCACAAGTCCTGACCAGGGCTGGGAGCTTGCAATCGAGGTATGTGCTCTTGACTGGAATTAAACCTGGGACCCTTCAGTCTGCAGACCAATGCTCTATCTGCTGAGCCAAATTGGCTAGGACCAGATTTCCATCTTTTTGATAGTAGATATAATCACTGGAAGCAGCTAAAAATTAATGGGGGGGTCAAGTTTGGTAATTAAAGCGAGAGATCAAGTGAGGCAAAACAATTCGAGTTTTGGTTGGAAGCCTCTACTATTCAGCACTGTGACTTGTTTGCACAGTCTACTCAAAGTAGTTCTGAAGGCGGTCACAACAGGCATTCCTGTTGTAGGCTCATTATCAAACTAAGCATAGTACTTCCCAGACACAACGATGAAGGGGGCAGCTTAGTGAAGATGCTTTCTTTGGATTCATTACTTTGCAGTTATATCTCATTCACACATAGAAAATCTCAACATTTGAGCCACTTTAAACAGATGTAATGGTTCACCTACCTTAAATACTGCAGTATTTTTTCTAGTACGATATTCTCATAAACACTCATTTGGCACTCAAATGACAGTTCACATACATTATCTTTTTAATTTTCATACCACCTCTAAAAAACGATAGATGCTATCCTCTCTATTTTATAAAGGAGGAAGTGGAGGCTCAGAGAAGATAAATGATTTGCCCTAGGCAACACGGCTGATAAAAAGCAGATTTGGTTCTGTTTAGCTTCAAACCCCCACGTTCTTTTCATTTTCTGACCCAGCCCTGTAGCGCCTTTGTATAATTCTTTAATGTATCATTATAGGGCTGTTCAATTCTTAATGGCTACGATTAAAATTTCTTAATGGCTCTATCACTACTAGTGAATAATCATACTCTTTATTTAACCTGGAAGTGAACTAAACAAAGCTGGAGGTGTTGCTTATGAATAGGCTCATTTATATTCTTAAGAAAAACTGGCAGTAACTACAAAACCTCATTTATTCAATTTAAATTAAGTAAATATTGATACTAGACTTTACATTTAGAGAGACTTGTCTGGCAAGTGAGCATGTTTTAACAATAACCATAGTAAAAGAGAAAAAAAATTAAAGCACTATGTTAAATAAAAGGCTAATAAACCTAGAGGAAACAGCTCAGTGTTTTCTTTTAAACCCTGAAGAACACCAAACATATGTGTTGAACAAAGAGTCATTTTAAGAAAAGACTTATTAACAATCCAGACGTAGAGCCAGCACTAAGAATTTCAATGATATCCAACTCAAAAATGCATAGGGAGTAAATTATTTTATTAAATCATGCACATCACGTGTGTTAGTGCAAATAGTTTAATCTGTACTCCAGAAATTCTATTGTACTTTATATCTTTACAAAATAGATTTAAAACAATTATTTACTTTAAAAAATGTAATTCTGAAGTTAAGCATTTCAGAACAATATTTGCAATAA
Organism: Pipistrellus hanaki; assembly: GCF_964339955.1. Taxonomy (NCBI): domain Eukaryota; kingdom Metazoa; phylum Chordata; class Mammalia; order Chiroptera; family Vespertilionidae; genus Pipistrellus; species Pipistrellus hanaki. The sequence goes on from NC_140515.1 coordinate 18,968,317, forward strand.
CCTATATACAAGAGGTACTGGGTACCACTGGCATATTAGCATTCTGTGGTGGAGTGGCTTCCTGCAAAAGAAAATGATGAAATGAACTATATATGACAGTATTTCCTACAAGTCATCTGTGACTAATTCCTCCATAAATCTAGTGATCCTCCCAACAGCCAATCCCGAATAGCTTAAAACATAACCTTTAAAGTACAAACAGTGACTGCCAAACATCACAAGGCAAATTATATCCTAAACTTCTATTTCAATATTTGGCTAGGCCTGTGGATTGCCACAGAATTCAAGCCAGTTCATTGACATCGCCTCCTGGCCTTCATTGACTGAAAAATTTAACTATGCGATACTTTAGGATATCCTATGATCTAAACAAACTTTATTGACATGACTGTGGTGCTACACAAAACCACCTCTGTGTATTAAATTTATAATATCAAGCAGTGTTTAGGTGCTTCACTGAGCCTGGAACGCTATTTATCTTGGGAATAGTGCTTCTCATTAACAGAACATACCAATTAACAATTAAAAGAAAATAACCATTTGCATATCCAACCAGGAAATCTGTTGGTAGGTAACAACAGTATACTTCGAACATTAATTAGCTTTGAATAACCATAATCAAATTAAGTCAGTAAAAGCTTATCTAAAGAGAAATTAATTCTTTCTTCAATTAAACATGCTTTGGAGGAAGAGATGATAGAAAAAAAAAAATCATGCTTCCTAAAATGCTGTATATGAAAAAGTAACTTGGCTTTAAAGAAAATATCTCTTTAAATACATGAGGTTTAATAAATTACATTCCAATTGACTCAACAGTTTGGTTTACTGCACTGAAATTATATAATTACTATGTTTTTGCTTCCAGAAATTCTTCAGTTTGCTTGAGAAAATACTCTCATGGAAAGTTTTTCAAAGTTGATGTCCTCCACATCGTCAAGTCACATTAAGGCTAAACAAGCGTGCACATATTGCCCAAAGTATCACTAGAGCAGAATACTTTCCAAGTGTATTATTTCTCCTTAAAAAAAAAAAAAAAAAATCCACACAAAGAGTTGTCTCTAAGTCTTGTTCCCAATAGCTCAGTGGTTTTATAACAAGTAAAAATGGCGTAAATATGTAAAAAATATATATATGTGTATATATTTCAAACTGATAGGCACTGAGCACACAGGGCCTCTCTTCCCATGTATACATCGGTTGTTTGGTTTGGGTAATTAACGAATCAGAAAAGTGAATTATCTGGCCTTCAGAATTGAGAGTAAAATACCCATAAATTTAATGTTATAAATAATCTGGTGTACCAAGAAGCCTACTTTAGGCCATCATAATATTCAGAACTCCAACATACTAATTTAAAAATTACATGAAAAATTGCAAGCAAGTTATTGCTTACAATAAAGTCACAATTGTATATTCTCTTTATAGACAGATACATTTTATATAATTTAAAGCAATGACCCTACAGCTGTATTCTTGCACTTCTGTCTGCTGTTTTAAGAGGTAAAAAGGAAGAAAGTGGTTCTGTTTATCCCCAGCAGGAGTGTGATGCCAGCTTCTAGAGGGAGGACGGTGTACGGACTCAAGAAACGCTCTCATGGAGAAGCTCTGGCCAGACCTGGCACGTACAGCACGATGGCTGTTACTGCAACCAGGGCAGCCAACATGGGCATCCAGGGCCAGGGTTTCTGTGTGGAAAGAAACCAAGAGTCAATATCACATTCTCCCCTCTCCTTTCATACCTATTAACCCCTTGGGTTCCAGAGAGTCCTGAATATTTAGACTATTAGAAAAACCTTATCTTTGCAGAAGAAAATATTTTAAAAAGAAAGGAAATAAAGGTGAGGGAGAGCAGGTGTGAGGAGAGTCTTAACAGCAGGAACTCTTTTAGAGGACCACTGTGAGGGAGCCCGATACATCTCAGGCAGTCCTGGGCAGTTTTCAGTTTTGTTGCAGCTAAAACCCAACAGTGACTTCTAAGCACCCCTCTGGGCTCAGCCTGCTTTATTTACTCCAGTGCCCATATGTTACAACTAACTGATGTACACAGATGCCTGGAGTATGCTTCTGCCTAAAGTGTTTACTTCTTGATAAAAACCAGACTCACATGGTAGGATAGTTTTATACAAAAGGCTGGTCAGTAAGGTGATCGAAAGAAAATGGTCTAAGCTTTGATGCTCAAATTTGAAACCACATAAGACAAAATCAGACGGGGTTCAAGATAGGAAGTGCTACTTAGGGACTCTGCCTGTCTGACACTATTGGTAAAGACCATGTCCAGTGTAATAATGTCATGGGATCATCTCATTTGATCTACGAACATGCATGCCTATTGGAAGCAAACATGGACGGGCTGTTCCCTGTTAACTGTCAGAGGGCTTTCTATTATCAGCTTGCTTTTGGTTGAGAGCTTTATTTTTACTAGTGTTTTTATTAAGAAAGTTGGCTTTTAAGGAAATATTCTAATGTTGCAGACCAGAGCTCAGAAAGATATGGGCTAAGTTTACTCTCCTAAGTAAATGCACATTGGGGTTGAGATTGTGAGCCAATGGTCCATTATGTTAATCTTATCCTTTCTCTTCTTCATAGCCATAGTGTAAATATAGGCAAGGATTAAAACAAAGAAACTCTACACTATGGAAAAGAAGAGGGAAGGGAGGAGGGGAAAGAAAGCTGGCTGAAAACTTCAAAGAGGCAAACTCTTCATTTCTCATTAAAGTTTGATTAAAAATGTAATTGGGAAGGGATACTAATATTGCAGAAATTCATAGCTTACTCCAGTTTGTTAGAGACAAAGACTCAGTTAAAGGCAAAATATTAACAACTGGTTAGGTTGGAATTAATTCATTGTTAGCATTACTACAAAGGAAACAAGACAAAATGTTACATGATTAGTTGATTGTTCAGTTCATTCAAATGACACAATACATGGCATACTAAATGAAGGGTTTGCTTCAGGTAACAAAATACCCATGTGGTTTTGCCATGCACTTTATTACAAATATGATACAAACAGGTGACGGGGACAAACAGACAAGGACTCAACAGTAGTGCTTGTACCTTTCTCTACCACAATGGACCGAAACACCAAAACAGGAAAGCCAGGAATAGGCCGATGAATACGGCTGGGACGGGTTGTAATATGGAAGGCTAAAGAAGGGAAGGGATATTAAAATCATTTTATGCTACAAAAAATCAGATAAGATGATTTAGACCCCAAGGGGGTGGGAGGAAGGGTAGAAGACTGAGGTAATAGCAGTATTAGCACTCAGGTTTTGCACTGATTCAAACATTTTAAAGACATCTAATACAATCCAGAATGATGGACTGTGGTATGTAAGTTGACAAACTGCAGCCTAAGAGGAACAGCTGGAGGAATGGGCAATGTGGGGGTGTCTAACATCCTAATGAAAGGCAGTATATTAAGACAGAGCAATGACAATACCTCAACAACTGATGCTCTGCTTGACAGTACATTACTTGTGCTTCATACTTGGAATCCATTATTTGACATGAGTATATTGGAAATGGCTAAAATTTATTTGATCTCTCCATCAAAACACCAAAACTCTCTTGCTGTTGCTTTAAAGCTTAAAAATAAATGCCCTATGCATGTTTCTAAACCAAATAAGAGAGCTGACATATGTATGATAAATCATTTGGTATATGAAGACAGGCAGCTAAGGGCTTTAGGCTATATTACCAAATATAAACAATTATTAACTTAGGAGGAAATTACTACAATGAGTGTTATTACAGAGTAACACTTTAGTACCACACGTCCATATCATAAATAAAAGGATATTCACCCTTAAGGTAAATTATTTGTAGTTACAAATAATAATAATAATAATGATGATAATGATAATGTTACTTTACAAAAGGCTCTAAATTGTGCAGGGAATCCATTCTGATTATGCTAGATGTCTTCACAGGTTAATTTAGTAGGAGGTAGACTGAAATTCCATATTCAGAAGGATATGAATTAACATAAAAGGAGTAATCAAACTTGGAATCAAACCATTATGATCTGATTTTAGAAGAGTTCTGTATTCTATATTTTCAAAACAAATGCACTCTATTTTTGCTTAGCATACAGCCTCCAGAACCCATTCATCAACTTCTAAAAGGCTTCTAACTAAGCCACATGCCTTTATTTAAAAGAAACACACTAGGACTTTCTTTGGCAAAGGAAGGACAGCTGGACACAACTCATGAGCATTTTGTGACAGCCATGCAACATCACTCTTTTGCACTTGGGCTGTGAGTTAAGCAAAGTGCCTTCCTCTGCAGGAAGTGTGTGTCTCCCGCAGTGTCCGAGCCATGGCAAAGGTCTGAAGTAAGTCACAGCACATCCAACCACACTGAACATCATCTATCAGTTAGGTCCCACAAAGGCAATGATCACCAAAACATGTAACACAACATTTATTTAGTACCACATCTTTTTAAAGACCATCTGCCTTTCTAGCAAATGAAAAACAAATATTAAACCCAGTTTATACTAAAACATTCCAACTTCACACGTGTGCACACACACACATGCACACACATAGCCCTACAGAAACTCTTTAATATTTCCTAACATTTATGGGAAGCCAATACTCTAAGTTTTTTTTTTTTTTTTTTTTTTTTTTAGGAATGTGCCTTAGTGAGAAAGCTATTAGTATAAAATAAAAACCATAATAAAGTTCCCATTTTTGGACACAGCTAAATGCTAAGGAGTCAACATGAACTACTCTTTCTTAGGTGGGATTCTGGTGGTACAAAGCTTCATTTCCCAGCCAGGAGAAAAAAGAGCCAGAAAGTGGGACAGAAGTTCAGATTCATGAGGGAAAAGCTGACCATTCTTAGGCAATTATTCTCTTGCAAACAAGGGTCTTGCTCTGGGCAGTCCTCAGGCTCTTCTAGGGGTATAGGTTAAAGGGGCAAATTCTTAACTAAAAATTTTGACAACACAGTGATTCCATCATGGCATTTCATAATGAAAAGTTTGGTTTATGTGTACTGTAGGCCTTAGTTTCTCAGATCAGTAATGAAATCCTCTGAAGAATCGATGTCAGGGCTCTCCCCTGCCTCTCAATCAAAGCGAAGCCAAGTTTGCAAAGACTTACATTATTTCCTTTTTCTCGGAGCAGCTTCAGGTTGTCTTTACATTGTTTGAGCTCATCTGTGATTGATTGTTTTTCCTGCTCAGTCTTTTCAAACTTCAACTTCAGTTCTGAGAGTACAGTCTGTGTCTTTTCATACTAAAGGCAAAGAAAAAAGAGTGTGCAGACTCAACTTAAATGGGTATGAAGTTATGGTTTTAGTCAGGCTTATATACCAGACCCTATTTAGTCACCTGCAACACCAAAGTCAAACCTTTTTGTTTTAAGAAGGATAAGAATCATTTACACTAATAATAAGGAGTCTTAAATGTTAACTTGATTCTATGTAAGAATTTTCTGGCTCTGAAGTTAAAAAAAAAATTAAGAGACGTCACTAGTGTGTCATCTGTTTCTAATATAAAGGGTCACTTTTTCCACTAAGTGAGTTAGAGGAGAAAAATAAAATTTCAAACAGAACAAAAGAAAAGAAGTGAAGAAAAACTCCATAGCTTAATTAAATGGCAAGGTTAGAAAGTATGAGTTTATATCCTGATAAGTAGTATCAGCCAAGCTATTTTAGTAGTGAAGTAGAATTAATCCCCATTAGTTATCCTTTAATCCAGCATCACAGATTATGAAAATGTTCCAGATAAATGGATTTCTAGGCAAATAAAGCAAAGAAATATATCTAAGGCAGCAGTCGCCAACCTGCTGGTCTAAGGTACCAACCACTATGAGTACGGACATTTCTATCTCTCAACTTAAACTTATAAGCATCAATTAAAAGTTAAGTTTTAAAAATGTGTTCCTCGCCATAACCGGTTTGGCTCAGTGGATAGAGCATCGGCCTGAAGACTCAAGGGTCCCAGGTTCGATTCCGGTCAAGGGCATGTACCTTGGTTGCGGGCACATCCCCAGTGGGGGGTGTGCAGGAGGCAGCTGATCAATGTTTCTAACTCTCTATTCCTCTCCCTTTCTCTCTGTAAAAAATCAATAAAATATATTAAAAAAATAAAAATAAAATGTGTTCCTGATAGACATTATAGAAAAATGTCTACAGAAAAGTGAAACAAACTACTTCCTGCTCTGAAAAACAGTTCACAGTATATAATTTTCAGACACACTAGCTAGCCTTCAAAAAGACAGGTGCGGTGAATGAGAAATGTAGTATAGTTTGCCCCTGCTTTAAATGCCCTGGGAGGCAGGAATTCTAGTCTGGTTCCACTTCTAGATATTGCATCTTACATGCAAGCTGGGCTCCCAAAGAGTAAAGACTGTTCTGCTGCTGGCTGTGCCTTTGTCTCGGCTTCCGCTGCCCCACTCTGCCATCTCTGAAGATTTTGGAAGAAAGACAAGGGCTGAGTAGAAAATAAATATAGCATGGGTCTGCCATACCAGAAAGGTTTCTCTTCTTCCCTAAACATAGCCCAAGAGGCTGGGAAGTTTCTAATCCTTTCTGCCTGTATCCTAGAAATTCTATAATGCAATTACCTTGGAGCTTATCATAATGCACCCCAAAGTAATTCATTTGCAACAGATTATACAGATATAAGGTAAGTGACTAAGAAGGGTAAAAATGTATAAAAACATTAGTCTGAAGAGGTGGGGGAAGAGGGCTTGGGGGTCAGCAGAAAAGTCACCAGAAAATGGGGAGGAAGATACGTGTACAGAAAAGGAGGAAAAATATGAAAGGAGCTCCTTGTTACCTACCAAAGTCCCCAGAACAAGTCCAGATAATATACCAGAGAGTGAATTAAGGAGCAAGATTCATGGACTTCAGGACAGCTTTTTTGTGTGGGGTCTGTGGACTTCCTTCCAGAAGGCAGAGGTTATAGGCAGGCTGCCAAGGCAAATTTAGTGTACCTAGACGAGTCTCTGTGCCTTAGAATATAATCAACTCTCAATGATCTGATTCTTAACAGTGAAAATAGAGCAGAAATGAAAAGTGCTTTGCTGACCTAAATTTCCCCTTACTTTCCCTTCCCACCATTTTCACATCCAGCCTGCCCTTCACACCCAAGCACTGAGCCATTTCTCCGTTCCAGGAGTTGTGAAGCTGAAAGACAGGAAGGCAGCTCGGTCAGGAGATCGGCTGCTCACCTTCAGCATGTGAGAGGGGCAGGAAGAACTCTGGCCTCGGGACAAGACAGTGAGGCCAAACAACTTTTCTGAGTTAGTCTTTGCAAGGTGACTTGTATATTCAGTGTACTATAAACTCATAGATATTCCTACTAATATGTAGATGCTTTTTAAAGACAAATATAAAGATGATTACCATTACTTTTCTCTTAATACTGAGGGTAAAATGTACCGTTCTCATGTATTTGTCTTTGTTAAATATTCAAATAAAAGCTGCCACCTGTAAAAGTTTAATTGTTGGAACAAACGTCACCTTCTGCAATCTTAGTTTCATATCTTGCTTGGATATCACTTTTGCTCTATCTTGCTTTCTAACTCAGAGGTGAGAAATGAGCTCATTCTGATTAAAAGGGAAATACCACACAATATTTCCAACACTTTTGGTTTTCTTCTTAAATAACCTTGCTTATTAGCTGATAATATTTTAGCCCTTTACAGTGCTGAAGATACATAATTATGATACTACACATGATTCTATGAGAGAAAGGAAAAGAGGGATATTGAAAGGGAAGAATATATATGCATTAATAAAAGGTAGTAATTCATTTGCAACAGATTACACAGATATAAGAATCTCAGTAAAGAACAGTTTAGTTACAGACTAGTATCCAATAGTTGACATCATAACAAACAGAAAGAGAAGCAATTTTACATTACAAAGGAGTGTGATGACTACACATCATTTCACAATGGAAAACAATGAACAAGAAAACAGAAAAGAAACATATTGACAAGATCAGACATATTTTTAAATATGTTGCATTTAATGCAATCCAAAGGCTATCAACAATTTAGATGCCGTGACAACATGCCACTGCCATTTGTGGAAATAGTTAAAGCATTTTGCACTGATGGCTCGGTAACCAAAAACAGGCAAACAAATAATGCAACAAAACGGTAATGCATTCATAGTAACATACAACAGAATCATCTTCCAACCACAGCATTCTTCCCAGATTTTGAAAGAATTATGGCATATGGACTGGAAGAACACAAAGTGCTTACAGTATTAAATACTTGGGTATTTACTTTGGCACAAAATTTGTGTTCCAACTAAATAAAATGGGATTTCTCCCCAAACATATATCCTTAGCAAGAGGATAAAAATGAACATATTACAAAATCAATATGGCCACATATACTGTTACAGTTGTTGTTTTTTTTCCCTTTTAGGAACAAACATGAAGACAGAATAATAATCATTTTCCAGTTCAGGATACTACAAGGAAAGGAAAGTGCAAAGGAAAACTGCATTCATTAAACAGATTTTCTAAAAACAATTTTGGGAAAATTCGTTATTAAAGACAGAGAACTGTCTTTAACTTCCTTCTATTTATAATGAATCCTTTGTTTAACAGAGTCTACAACTAGGGTGGGCCCTGACCAGTAAGTAGATCAAAATGCACCAGCCTTCTCCATGCCCAGAGCTGGTCAGGAGGCAATGCAGGCCAAGAGTACAAGGCCAGTAGGACTGAACACAGCTCTTACCACCACACTGTTAACTTCAGGTCTTTGCTCAGAAGAGGCTGGGTGGGGTCTCTACTCCAAAGTCATCCTTCACCATTTTAAATATGATTTTTTTTTAAAAGCCATCAAGTCAAGGTTTTAAGCAAAATGACATGAAACAGGAACATGCATATTTGTGAAGAAGGGGAAAATGAGATGGGGGTTGTGGGAATACAGTCAAAGGCCATAGAATATGTGTTTGGCTGGCTGGCTATTAGGTGCATTTTAAGTAACTTTTCAGGCCTGAGGGGTTTAAACAGCATTATGGTGTGGCTTCACTTTATTTTCCATAGTATTCTTTTGTTCTTCTTTTTTTTTTTTTTAAATATATTTTTATTGATTTCAGAGAGGAAGGAAAAGGTGGAGAGAGATAGAGACACCAATGATGAGGGAGAATCATTGATGGGCTGCCTCCTGCATGCCCCACACTGGGTGGGGATTGAACCCACAACCCTGGCATGTGTCCTGATTGAGAATCGAACTGTGATCTCCTGGTTCATAGGTTGATTTTCAACAGCTGAGCATTTTCCAAAGTATTCTAAGTTAAGTGAGATACTATCTTTGAAAGGGTTAAGTGACTTCGTACAAAGGGCTTTTCATATAGGACAACTAACTGGTACAGAAAAATTTTTAATGTAATTTTATATATTTATATTTTTAATGGTTTGGTCTAAATATAAATTCTCTATATATGGACTACGATACACAGCTAGACATCACCAAGCAGAGATGTTCCAAGCATCAACTTCGTGACAGGTAACGTAACTTGATTTCTAACTAGCATGAATATCTGATTTGCTTTTGGCTTTAAGTCCAACCATAATGGGGCTTATAATGTCTTTCCGCTTTACCTCTTTCTGTACATCCTTTGCTTGGTTTTCAGCCTTACTGAGAAGAGTTTTTAAATCAGTTGAATCCCGAAGATGCTGTTCTTTCAAGGATCCCATCTGATTCTCAAGCTCTTTCCTTGTCATCTGAAGGATGCCGAGATCACTGGTAAGCTCTAAACTCTGCTTCTGAGAACTGTAAGATAAATATTCACAGTTATTCATGTATAAACTAGACTCAGCAGGAAGTCCAATTCCTTAAACATTTCACTAGGAGGGATGGAGTCTTCAGAGGAGAAAAGAAAAGCATATAAAAAAAAAAGTTTCAATAAGTAAAAAGTGTCAAAACAATAAAGAATGCAAGTAAGTTTAAAGCTGTGTCCTTTTTGTAGATAATCATATAAAGGTTGAGATTTTAAAATAGAAGTAGAAGGTGACTATATTTTGTTATATCACATTATATTAACTATGATAGAAGATTCAGTGTAAGTCTTCTACAGGAAAGAATACCACAGGAGGGCTCCAGGGCCTGTCTAGCCCGACTTGCCGAGTCCCAATTGGCTGGACCCCAACAGCAAGCTAATCTACTGGTCGGAGCATCTGCCTTCTGGTGGTCAGTGCACATCATAGCAATTGGTCAAACGGTCGAACAAATGGTAGGACACTTAGAATATTAGGCTTTTATTATATAGGATATAATGTGTTTCTTTTGTTTGTTTTTTTATATTTTATTGATTTTTTTTTACAGAGAGGAAAGGAGAGGGATAGAAAGCTAGAAACATCAATGAGAAACATGGACCAGCTGCCTCCTGCACACCTCCTACCGGGGATGTGCCCGTAACCAATGTACATGCCCTTGACCGGAATCAAACCTGGGACCTTTCAGTCCACAGGCCCACACTCTATTCACTGAGCCAAACAGGTTTCGGCAAGGATATAATGTTTTTTATTGATTTTAGAGAGAGGAAGGGAGAAGGAGAAATAGAAACATTGATGAGAGCCCAGCCGGCGTGCTTGGTGGTTGAGCATCAACCTATGAACCAGGAGATCACATTTTAATTCCCAGTCAGGGCATGTGCCCAGGCTGTGGGTTTGATCCCTGTTGTGAGGTATTGGGCTATGCAGGAGGCAGCCAATCAAATGACTCTCTCATCAGTGATATTTCTATCTCCTTTTCCCTCTCCATTCCTCTTTGAAATCAATAAAAATATATTAAACACACACACACACACACACACACACACACACACACACACACTTTCCTTTAAATAAACAAACAATAACAACAAATTGAAACATCAATGAGAGAGAACATGGATCAGCTGCTTCCTGCATGCCCTTACTGGGGAGTGAGCCCCTAACCCGGGAATGTGCCCTGACCAGGAATCAAACTGGCGACCTCCTGGTTCATGGGTCGAGGTTCAACCTCTGAGCCATGCCAGTTGGGCCCCTTTTTCTTTTTTTGTTAATCCTTAACTGATATATTTTTTTCCCATTGATTTTTAGAGAGAGGAAGAGAGACAGACAGAGAAAGAGAGAGAAACATCCATGTGGTCAATTTTTGCCTCCAACATGAGCCTTGTCCAAGGTTGGGGATAGAGCCTGGGACCAAGGTACCCTTGACTGGAATTAAACCCTGGACTCTTCAGTCCAAGAGCTGAAGCCCTATCCACTGAGCCAAACCAGCTAGGGTGATCAATGACTTTTTGCTAGTCTTTTTTTTTTTTTAAATATATTTTATTAATTTTTTACAGAGAGAAAGAGAGGGATAGAAAGTTAGAAACATCAATAAGAGAATCATTGATCAGCTGCCTCTTGCACACCCCCTACTGGGGATGTACCCGCAACCAAGGTACATGCCCTTGACCGGAATCGAACCCGGGAACTTTCAGTCCACAGGCTGATGCTCTATCCACTGAGCCAAACCGGTTTTGGCACTTTTTGCTAGTCTTAATGCTCTTGAGGAGGGTAAGCACAAGGCTAGTAAGAATAATGACTTCCATTTTGGTGTACTGGGGAAAAGAAGGTGGATTAAGAGTAGCTTCTCTAATAAACAGGTACTACTTTCATATTCTGAATATTAATACAAATGCTGTTTAAATAAAAACTTAGAACAGATCAAATTTTTAAAGAAAAAATAAGTTTGAACCCTGCAACAAATGTTTGTGTGAAAACAGGACTCCACTAATCTATTGAAGTAAATCTATTGCATTGATTGGTTTGCATGTAAGATACTGGATGTTAGAAAGATTTAACTGATTAGAGAATTCTTGATCTTATATATTATTACTCTTTATGTAACCCTGTTTGAAGTCCAGAAGCTGAATTTGTGTCTTTTAATTGTATAAATTCTTTGTCATGGTCATCTCATCATCCTTATCGTAAAAGAAGGAATCACAGGTGTGAAAGGAAAGCAAACTTGTATTTGAAATTTATTATTATTTAGTTTATAGGACAAATTCAATCATTAATTATAGATCTTTGCTGTACATTTAGGAATATTTTTTTTTTTTGGGGGGGAGCATTTAACAAACCTATACACCAAAAGGAAAGAATGGGTATCATGATGGTGGTGGTAGAAAAAGAGTGCTGCACGGCGCGCAGAGGACAGTCTGTTGACTCTGATCCTGGACTCCCCTAGTGGGAGGGAGAAAGAAAGCTCCAGACTGGAGGAACGCGACGAGGAGCAGGAGCCCCTGCCGGACACCGGCCAGCCGGGCGCCAGCAAGGAGCCGGGCGACGGGGCCCCCAGGGGGGGGGTGCCCCTGAGCCTTCGACTGCTGAGCGCGGGCAACAGAGCCAAGGACGGGGGCTGCTTCCTGGGCGGCTCCAACCCCGGTAACAGGCTGAGGCAGCGCAGGAGCCTACGGAGAACAAAGGGGTGCCACAGGCCAACCTGCGGAGCCCCCAGGACAAGGAGGAAGAAACCAAAGAAGTTCTCAATGTGAAGAAATCAAGTGAGAGCAAATGATAGTAAAATTACTTAAGAAAGAATACAAAGAAGATCTTGAAAAATCAAAGACTAAGTCAGAACTCAACGCACCAGCCAACATTGCAACATAAATGCGTTGTTTTTGTTTTTAAAAAAAAAAGAGAAAAAAGGGACAGAATGTTGGAACAGCGGCGACCAGGCCTAGAGTGGCCAGGCACAAGGCAGTGGCAGCTGGGCCCGGAGCAGCAGTGGCCAGGCCCCAGAGCAGCAGCAGCCAGAACAAGACCATCAACGGCCAGCACTGGAGCAGCCAGACCTGGGGCAGTGGCAGCCAGGCCTGAAGCAGAGGCAGCCAAGCCCAGGGTGGCCAGTCCAGGAACACCCAGACACGGAGTGGCCGGGCCTGGAAAAGCCGGGCTCAGAGCAGCCGGGTTGGGAGCAGCCAGGCCCAGAACAGCAGTAGCCAAGCACGGAGCATCCAGGCTGGGAGCGGCCAGGCTCGGAGCAGCCGGGTCGGGTGCGGCCAGGCCCGGAGCAGCGGCTGCCAGGCTGGGAGCTGCCAGGCCCGGAGCAGCCGGGTCTGGTGTGGCCAGGCCCGGAGCAGCAGCTGCCAGGCTGGGAGCGGCCAGGCCCGGAGCAGCCGGGTCTGGTGTGACCTGGCCCGGAGCAGCGGCTGCCAGGCTGGGAGCGGCCAGGCCTGGAGCAGCCGGGTCTGGTGCGGCCAGGCCAGGAGCAGCGGCTGCTAGGCTGGGAGCGGCCAGGCCCAGAGCAACAGCTGCCAGGCTGGGAGCGGCCAGGCCCGGAGCAGCCGGGTCTGGTGTGGCCAGGCCCGGAGCAGCGGCTGCCAGGCTGGGAGCGGCCAGGCCCGGAGCAGCCGGGTCTGGTGTGGCCAGGCCCGGAGCAGCGGCTGCCAGGCTGGGAGCGGCCAGGCCCGGAGCAGCCGGGTCTGGTGCGGCCAGGCCCGGAGCAGTGGCTGCCAGGCTGGGAGCGGCCAGGCCGGGAGCAGCGGCTGCCAGGCTGGGAGCGGCCAGGCCCGGAGCAGCCGGGTCTTGTGCAGCCAGGCCCGGAGCAGCGGCTGCCAGGCTGGGAGCGGCCAGGCCCGGAGCAGCTGGGTCTGGTGCGGCCAGGCCCGGAGCAGCAGCTGACAGGCTGGGAGCGGCCAGGCCCGGAGTGGCCGGGACCGGAGCAACCGGGCCCAGAGCAGCCGGGTCGGGTGCGGCCAGGCCTGTAGCAGCAACAGCCAAGTCCAGAGCAACTAGGTCGGGAGCGGCAGTGACCAGACCTGGAGCAGCTGGTTGTGGAACGAACCAGAGCAACAGAGGCCAGGCCCGGAGCAGCCAGGCCCGAAACAGCTCGCTCCTCGCCTGTCCCTGCCCACGGCTGCCTCTCAGACATGGCTGGAAACTTTTGCGGGAACTTGAGGGTCTGCTGAATCAAGTGATGAAGGCTTAGATCTGGATGTGTTGAGTTAGTATAGCGCTGGGGTGTTGATCTGTGAGTGCCTTGGGTGGGGCCTGGATGAGGCTGGTTGACCTATTTGGAAATGTCTTTTGTGTGAAGTGTATCATTGGGCATGTGGAGGTATTATTGATATGAGAAAATGCTAAGTAACAGATTTACTATCTGAAAAGGGATTTACTATCGGGGAAAGGGAGGGAGGAAGAGACTGAACATAAACTGTGCACCTATGGATGAGGACAATGGGGGATGGGGAGGGGGCAGAGGGTGGGATGGGAACCTGGTGGAGGGGGGAAGAAATGAGGAACCTTTGTAATAATATGAACAATAAAGATTGATTTAAAAAAAAAAAAAAAGAAAAAGAAAAAAAAAAAGAAAAAGAGTGCTGAAGTAGTCATGTAGCATGGTTAACCTGCCAAACAGCAAAATGAGACTGGCTGAACATTTTGCTCCAAAAATATACTTAAGTATCAAAATTAAATTAACTTTAGATTAAAATGTAAGATAAAGAAATATTTCAAAGCTAAAAAGAGTTTTTGCATACTTGTGCAATTCTTTTTCTTGCCGCTGCAGTTCTGATGATAGCAAAACATTTTCCTTTTTTAGAGAATGGCATTCAGTTTCCAATAATTTCCATTCCTTTCTCAACTTCTCTAATTCACCTAAAAGAATTCCAAAACATATTCATTAACATAGGAACATAACTTCCATAATTAAGAGAAAAAAAGGTGAAAAATTTCAGAGAACAACATACTTCCCCCGCTTCAAAAACATGCAGATTTTACATGGCTAGTCTTAGACTCCTATTACTCTGCATCTAAACCTCAAGAGAAGCCCCATCACTTTGAACTTTTGTAATCCCCTCCCCACTTCACTTTTATAAGACAAATCATTTTTAAGAGTATTTAAATAAAACATAAAATTATAAAACATTTAGTTAATTCTAGAACTTGCAGACCTGAAGTTCTTATAGCCCTATCAGAAGACATTGCTTTGTACAATCAGTTGCTATCACAGAGAAGAAAAGCCTGGGTCGTTAATTTTTACAAGTTATACGGTTATCATTGTCAAGAGGTTAGAGCTTATGTAAAATACACTTATTCACCTTGTAGCCTCGTTGCTTCCTCTCTCTGCTGGTCTTCACACTGTTGACATCGAAGCTGAAAACTGTTTTGCAGACTTGTGATTTCTTTCTCATACTCAGACGCTGCTTTCCGCCACCGCTCAAGCTCACCTCGCACCTTCTTAAGCTCTTCTTGTAAAGAAGCAATGTCAGTGTCCCGCTCAGAGGCAGCCCTTTCTGCTGCTTGATGAAGAAGCAGAATTTCATCTCGGGCACTAAGCAGTTCATCTCGAGTGCTTGTGATTTCACTGTCCTTCTCCTCCCGGAGATTCTCAATATTGATGTGTAACCTCTGCAGTTGGGCTACAAAAGTATATTTATCTATCATTTTCTTATTCCATAGCAACCAGCAATATAAGAACAGCCTATATGGGCCTGTGGTCACTACACAACCCAAGCTATCAGAGCTGTTTGTTGTTTTTGATTCGATTGTACGAACAATCTATGTTTAATGTAGAAAATATCAAGATCCAGAAACACAAGGAGAAAAAAACAAACCAATCTTTATTCCCCCCACACAGAGAAAGTTGCTTCTAATATTTGGACTTATTCTTCTGGATATTTTCTATGCATCTATACACATATGAGACAAAACAGGAAGGGATAATAATACGAGTAGTGCTCTCTATCCTGCTAGTGATGAACATCTCTTAACAACAAAATAATTACCTGTAACTTTTTGACAGATCCTTTATTTTAGACATTGTAGTCTGCTCAGTTTTTAATTTTTCTAAACAGTAGTACTTAGGGTGAATTGCTTGATCAAATGGTAAATATTAGAAAAATCTTGGATGTTCTTGATTCAATTTTCTGTTCAAATGTCAACTCCTTAAAGAAGCCTTCTCTGATGACTTACCTAAAATATCTTATCTGTCATTCTCTAGCTATTTACCTTGCCCTTATTGGATAACACATTATATATTTATTTGTTTTTTATCTTTTCACTAGACTGTACATCTCCTGCATGTCCTATCCCCAATACTAGCAGAGTAAATAATCAAGAATTAATAAAATTAATGAATACTGCCTAGTTTTTAAACTTTATTTTTATTGTTGACACTATTACAGATGTCCCCATTCAAAGAGGTAGATTTTTAAAAGATCTGGTCTTATGTCCTCATGATGGAACTGGAAATAATCTGTATAAAATAACCCTTTGTTTAGGACTAGAAAATCTAGTTTTGGTTACTATAACACAAAAAAAATTATAGGTTAAAAAAAAGTTTCTCTGACAGAAGAAAATAATAATTAAAACAATCAAGAGGATTTAAGGTGGGGAGAGGAGAGGAGGAGGAGGTTGCTCCATAAATAAATATTAAAGAAAATATTAGGCCTTTTAAGTGTGCAGGAAACACTGAGGTAATAGGTTCAAAACCTGAAAAGACACAATGACCAGTGATAGAAGGACCATGGATTTGTGGGTTAAGTTCTGAAATATACATGCTGGCACTAGGGGGCACTCATGGATGCTTAGGTAAAGCATCTTAAAGACAAAAGGCAGCACTAAGTCACAGAAAATTGCCCATGTACAAAACGGAATGGCAACATAGATGCAAATAAGATTTATATAAACTAATGAATAATAGCATTAAAATATAACAAGGGCTTAAAAAGTTTTCAACTTAAAATGATATACAACTTACACCAGAAATTCTAATTCGACCATAATAAAATTTAAAAATTTTAACAGCTCAAATACTCCACTCAAAAGAAAACCCAAAGACTGGCTTTTCTCGGGATATTTTAGGACAAATATCCCAGGCCTCATACAATGGCTCCCATTTCTTCTGAAGTGAGATTTGTCTATTTAATTTCTTCTCACCCTCTCTCTCAAACTAAAAATTTAACTAATATTAGTTCCCTCTTTGACAATGAAGGCAAACTAATCTTGCTTAGGAATCTTACAATAACATAGGAAAGTAAGATCTCACTTGGGGTATCTCACAATTATAGTCTCACAGTACCAGGAGCTGCAGTTCAAAGAAAACCCATGACAGGCAGAGGTCTTTCTGCTCGTTTCTGCAATGACTCAGTGATAGCCCACTAAATGGGGGCTGTGAAGAGCAGTCTTTACCACTGAAGGCAGTGTTGGGACTGTTATTCTGTTTCTTGTGGTATATAATTTTTGTTGCAATGCCAAGTGTGTTATGAATATTAGCAACATAAGCTAAAGGTGCTAATGCACAGAGCAGCTCAAACTGATTTCCTATCTGAAGGATCTCTCTATAGTAACTTACTACAACAACTCAGAAAGTGACAATCTTTCCAAATTCTTACCTTCATCCCTGTTCTTCTAACCCAAGTATCTATTGTTGGAGTATAGGGGAATCTTCCTTTATATAGAAAGAAAGGGAAGGAGAAAGGAAGAGATGGAGGAAGGGAGCGGAAAGGAGAGGAGAGAGGAGCTCACCCAGTTATAGGCTCAGATTCTAGGGAAGAACAAAGGGAACACTGCACTGTTAAGTTTCCATCCCCTGTGAATACCAAAAACTATCTCAAATACCCTTGGAGTGTCCATACCTTGAAGAACCTGTATTTGTTTAGTGGATTCCTCAATTTGATTTCGATAGGCTTTTCTTTCTTCTTCCAAAAGAGCTAAAAATAAAACACAGTATATCTAATTTTGTGAGTTAATAAAAATATTCAGAATTGGGCAGTGGGAAATTTCTTAAAAATTCTTTCCTAAAGCTTATGGAAGGAAACAAGTTAGGCAGTAAGAATCATCAGTATTAGCAGTTAGGCAGTTTAAATATTTTAGGAGCACAAAACAGTAAGTAGTAAGTAATAAATTTATTCAATTGAGTAGTAGGGTTTCCCAGACTTTGTATCACTAAGATATGTGTTATTCTTCACATGAGAAACATTCTTAATAGCTGTTAATAAGCATTTTGAGCTTAAATAAATAAAAAAAAAGAACTTAAAATCCTAATGTGTACTATCAAGCACACAGAAAGTACTGACTAAATAACTGCTGTTTGGGAAATGTTTTTTTTTTTTTTTTTTTACTATAATTAAATTAGCCTGGGCCCTCCATAAGATTCAAGTTCAATGCATACCAACTCCAATTTCTCCAAGAAGCAGGAAAGGGAGGGAATAGTAGCTCCTCCCTGAGAGTCCTCCTCTGGTCAGGAGGCTGTCTTAGAGAACACGAGGACGCCACTTTCTCCTCACTCTAAAACTTTCTAATGTACTAACTAATTACAACCTGGCAGTTACTGTGAATGATACAGACGTGTAAGCTCTAGCGAACAGCCTATGACTCCATTGGCCTATGACTCTACAGTTAAGTGAGCTACTAGAAAAGAAATGGTTGGGACATTTGAAGATTCTTTCTATACCTTAATCTAGCCTGATTCCTCCCATTTCCAGTGCTGAGTACAGTGGAAAGTCACAGGGAATATAAATCTCCCTTATCTTATACTAAGTAGCTAACATTAGGTTAACTAAAACTTAGAAATTTACATACATAGCTTTTCCCTTTTGTTGTATTCAATAAGTAATTAATTAGCAAGATCTTTCACTGGCAGAGGTCTTTCATGATGTTCACATCAAAAATGTGAAAGAAGTAGAGCAACCAAACTCTCTCCACTTTATTGATGTGAAACGTAAGTTCACAATATAAGTGAACGTCCCAAGATCACATATCTCATAAAGCTGTGAGTCAGGAACAAGATACCTTGCCTCTAGACTCCAAATTTTGGGCCGTTCAGTTATATCATGTTGCCTCCACATCCCCTAAAGAATCAAAGTAATCTTGATCTCACCTTGAAGTTCAAAGCATTTTTGTTTACTTGCTCTAGCTAGCTCCTGGGCTTCAATCAATTCCTTGCGAAGATGCTGAATTTCTTGTTTTGCCTCAATTTCTGAATGTGCACCCTGCGAGTCATCTGATAAAAATGTTTATTTTAAAAGCAAGAGTTAGTATCACAATATAATCTCTACAACCAAAGATTAGCAATCTCTTTCATGTTTAGACATGCATAACTAAACACAGCAAAACTACAATAAGTTAAATAAAACTTGGAAGCAAATTATATTAAGCATTTTAGTCATTTTACTTTGGAGAAAGAATATAAGTACAGTTAAATAAATATATTAGTAGCTCATGGCATGTTACTATAAAACATATATTAATACATACTAAAATTATAAATTTCACTCGTATTGAACTTATAGAAGGCCTGAACTTCAGTAAGACAAGCATAATGCTATTCTTTACCAATTTTGAAATTCTTTGATAACAAATCAGAACAATTTCAATTTTAATTTAACTGGAAGTGAAAAAAAAGGAACTTATTTTCAAGAAAATGTATTTTTACCATGATTTCCCCAGTTGTGGGATACAAAATAAAAATGAGGCTGAAAGCTGCACTGTGCACACTTTGTCATCACTGTTTTCCCAACAATACACACATAACAAATATTTGTTGAATTATTAAATGATGTAAGAAATAACTTAAATGGTTTTATTGAAAGAAATTAAATTTATGATTGCATCTCAACTATATCCCTCCCCTAATTTCTTTCCTTTCAGTCATTCATCTTTCATTGTATTAAAACTTTCTGCTACTGCACATTTTCTGATATAAATCAGTTAGGTCATATTCTTCCAGTACATTCTATTTGACTATTACTTTGGTTTACAATAGCTCAGGTATAACCACTTTAAATCCATAAAAACAGAGCTGCCCTAGCCGGTTTGGCTCAGTGAATAGAGTGTTGGCCCATGGACTGAATGGTCCCAGGTTCCATTCCAGTCAAGGACACATACCTGCGTTGCAGGCTCAATCCCCAGCCCTGGCTGGGGCACATGTGAGAGGCAACCAATTGATGTCTCTCTCTTACACTGATATTTTTCTCTGTCTCTTTTCCTCCCTTTCACTCTCTTTAAAATAAGGTAAGGATTAACAAAGAGAGAGAGGAGAGGGGCTAGGGGAGAAGGGAGAGGGTAGAGCAAGCACAACGGAGGCCCTTGCTGGTGTGGCTCAGTTGGTTGGGTATCGCCCATGCACAAAAAGATTTCAGGTTTGATTCTGGTCAGGGCACATGCCCAGTTTTTGGGCTTAATCCCTGGTAGGGGGCATGCAAGGGGTAGCCAATTGATGTTTCCCTTTCACACTGATGTTTCTCTTTCTCCCTCCTACCCATTCTTCCTTCCCACTTCCTTCCTCTCTCTAAAAATAAAAAATAATTTTTTAAACAGCTGAGAATATAATTTCACAATACAATCTAAATAAATCTCAGATGTTACATACACATATTGTCATACTCATTGATTACATGGGAAAGGGGAAGAGAAGAGGAAACTCTTCCTTATAGTAGAAAGCCAGCCAGTAAATGTAAAAGGAATGACAGAATTATAAAATCATTAATAGTAACAGTTGATTCAGGCAAGAATCATCAGTAGATGCTAAAATTAAGTAGATAATAGTAGTAACAGGATGTTTACATACCAGTGATAGAACAATTTAGTATCAGATAACTCCTGATAACTATTATTATTGTTATATCCCTACCAAAAATACATAGCTTGAATCTAATCATGAGGAAACATAAAGGTACAGACAAACTAAGGGACATTTTATAAAATACTGCTCGTCCAAATGTCAACGTCATGAAATACAAAGAAAAACTGGAGCCAGGGACCTGAAACCTCACCCTTGCTGAGGGAGTCTCCTGCTCCCCTGGCTGCTTAACTTCCCATGCCCAGGGCAAATTGGGCCCGGGTAAGAGACAGAGACTTGGCTGACAGCAGCTGCCCTCACACTACAACAAGAATTGTTTGAGTTGCCTTGTAAACATGGTGTGGGGAAGTGGGTTTTTGATATCTAAATCCAGCCTACCACCAGGAATGCTCAGGGCCTACTCAAGAAGGCAAAATAATCCTTTCCCTTAATATTTACACGGTAAAATAAGATTGCTTTAGAGTAATAAATTTGACAGTAAAATAGCAGACAAGTTTTCAGGCTAATTTAAATTGGCTAATTGAAATAAGCGAATATTCTAGAAAAACTAATTACACTGGACAAAAAGCTGTTCCTAAAATGTTAACTAAAATTTTTATTGGTAGTTCATCTCAAGATAAAATCTCACAACAGGAAATGAACCTAAAGGAGTCATATTATAGTGTAAAAATTTAAAATTTAAAAGCTATCAAGACTACATTATAAAATTTTCAAAAGCCTCCTAATATTTAAATCAAAAAGGGGGAAAGTAGAATATCATGTAAGGAAAAATATCCCAAAAGTAAATTACATCTAGAAAATTTTTACTTTAGAAAATTAATTGTAATGCTATCAGCAAGACACCCATGAGAAATACATGGTGTCAAAACAAGCCGGAGAAAAATCATTTGGATAAAAAATGAAAAAGGATCCCAAGTTAAATTTATAGAAAATATTCCTTTATTAACTTTTGGTCAAGAATATGTTTGTATATTTTCAGAAAACAACTCTGAGACCATGTGGATTCTGGCAACAGAGAGGAATTGACAGGACTACTCCAGCCATGAAGTCAGAAGAGAAGTGGTCCAGAGATGGAAGACACTGACAATGCCTTGCCATACTAGCAGTCAGCAGCTGTGCATCACTGCAGGTTGCCCAGGAGGTTTGGAACTGCATTACCACCATTTGTCCACCATCCAGTACTGAAATATTATTGCTGACATGTACACATAAGGAACTGTTTGACAATGAAATTGGGTCTCAAAAGAACTGTTGGCCCAGAAAGAAACTCACTACAGTCTGATTCATATGCCTTTCAGCATAATGATTATTGCTTGTCTCATTTTTGATTCTTAAGTATATTTCCAGTAGAACATGATCTCACTCATCTGGGGGAAATGGTAAACAATATAGGCTGATGAACAAGAACAGACCCAGAGATAATGAGCCATGGGTCAGACTGTTGGACCTCAAAGGGAGGGTGGGGATAAAAGGGAGAGATCATCCAAAGGACTTGTGTGCATACATATGAGCCTAACCAGTGGTCAAGGACAATAGGGGGGTAGGGGTATAAGTGGAGGTGGGGGTAGGGGATTGGAATGGGGGGTTGAGGACAAATATGTGATACCTTAATCAATGGAGAAATTTAAAAAACAAAACAAAACTGGAGCTATTCCAGATTAAAGGAGACCAAAGAGACATAAAAACAGAATGCAACCCATAACTCAGGATTTTCTTTTCTCATAAAGTTCATTATTGAGACAACTGATAAAATGTGATTAAGGCTTGTGGATTTGATAAAAGTAATATATATTAATGCTAACTTCCTAATTTGGGGAATTGTATAAGAGTTATGTAAAAAAACCCAAAAAATTCACAAGGAAATATTTAAGAGAAAAGGCTATGATGTTTGCAATATACTCTCAACAGTTCAAGGATATAGAGAGAGGGAGAGGGAGAAGGAGATAGGTAAATGGAATTTGGTAAAATGTTAACAGCATTCAGTGTGAAATGTTGTTTTCATAAGTAAAAACATCTCTTGAAATTACCAACCCTAATAATACAATCTTAGAATAAGCCCTAAACATTTCTTCCTAAATTCTTGTCCTTACCCTATCTTGCTTGCCCTTCTTCATCTATCCTAGATTATAAAACTAGAACAATTCTTTTATTTAGATTAAGAAACTATATTGTCTCCTTGTGTATCAAGTCCAGTTATCTTTATCAGACTTTAAAGTTCTCCAAAATCCAGTCATTACTTTCCTTTACTCACTAATATACTCAATTCCTAATAGTCTCCTCAGTAACTCCAACTCATGACTGCTTCCTCACTTATCTTTGCTCATGCCATTTTCCTGTATTCCTCCAAACATGCCCATCATTTAAAACCCAGGCCCTAGCCTGGTCATGGCTCAGTGGTTGAGCATTGACCTATGAATCAGGAGGTCATGGTTTGATTCCCAGTCAGGGCATGTGCCCGGGTTGTGGGTTTGATCCCCAGTGTGAGACGTGTAGGAGGCAGCGAATCAGTGATTCTCTCTCATCATTGATGTTTTTCTTCTCTCTCTCCCTCTCCCTTCCTCTCTGAAATCAATTAAAATATATTTAAAAATAAAAAAAATAAAGCCCAAGTTCCAGCCTCCACATCTAACCCCAGCACTGCATTGAACTCCCAGCATACTGTGGTTTCTTGCTTAATTTCTAGAACTAGACAGTAAAACCACATGCAAACCAGGAAACCTCTTCAAGTTCCCTAATTGTTTAATAGCATTTAGTTTCATTTCTAAAAGAGCATGAATCCATATAGATACATAAGATTTTTTAAAAGACACTGAAGATGAAGTAACCTAGTCCTTTCATTTGCAGAATAGGAAAAAAGGTTCAGAGTTCTGAAATGGCTTACATATTTGGGAAGTGGGGGAGACAGGACTAGAATTCTCATTCTAGCTCAATTGTCTCCTATAAATCATGGTACCTTCTTAGTTATAGCACAGCTATTAAGCAGCATGCTTTTCTAACAACCAACCCTCATTTTTTTTCTCCAGAAATAACAGGATTCCTATTATTGTTTTCTTTTTAGTAATAAATGTTAAGTGCATGTTTCACATTTCTCCTCCATACTATCTCCCATCTAATACAATGCTATATATACAGTAGACACTTAACTGTCTGGTTAATAAACAAGGCAATACAAGATTTGCATCTAAAATGTGTAGACTTTAGCTGAGGCCGGTTTGGCTCAATGGATCGAGCGTCAGCTTGGGGACTGAAGGGTCCCGGGTTCGATTCCGGTCAAGGGCATGTACCTTGGTTGCGGGCATGTCCCCGGTGGGGGGTGTGCAAGAGGCAGCTGATCGATGACTCTCTCATTGATGTTTCTAACTCTCTGTCTCTCTCCCTTCCTCTCTGTACAAAATCAATAAAATATATTTTAAAAAATAATAAAATAAAATGTGTAGACTTTAAAAAATAATAATAAATCAATGGGACAACTAAAGAACTGTATTATTTTGAGCAAGGGGATGCTTTTATAAATAAAGAATCATTATGTAATCCATCCTGAAGGTCTATTAAAGCAGACATTTCTTGTTTGCAGCAGAACAATTCACTTGATCAGTGATGTTGTGAAACAAAACTAATACTTATTTTTCAAATTAAAAATAATGGAACAGATTTTATGTTAAGTAATTATGTTTTAGGAGACAAATTTAATTTAGGCAATAATATATATATATATATATATATATATATATATATATATATAGCCTAAGTGACTGGCCAACTGGATAACTGTCCGATAGCTATGATGCATACTGACCACCAGGGAGCAGACACTCAGTGCAGGAGCAGAAACCACAGGCATGGAAACATGGAACAAACAGATGAATCTCAGCAGGAAGGGGAAAGAGGGGAGGGCAGGAAGAGATTAAGCAAAGATCTTATATGCATAGTAGAGGCCCAGTGCATGTGCACCAGTGGGGTCCCTCGGCCTGGCCTGTGGGGATCAGGCTGAAACCAGCTCTCCCACATCCCCCGAGGGGTCCCAGATTATAAGAGGGCGCAGGCCAGGCTGAGGGACCCCACCGGTGCACAAATCTGTGCACTGGGCCTCTAGTGAGCTTATAACATAAGGATTAAGCGAATTAGTTCTCTGTACCACATAGTGAAAATGACCAGCATTTTAATTAGAGCAAATAAGACGCTTGTATCAAATACTGTAAATATATAAATTCTACTAGTTTGATCATAGAAGTAGAGATACTGACCCCAAATCTTTACAAATTAAGTTTAATATATACACAAATGACTATATTCAAACTAATTAGGTAGTCAATGTGTTGATCCTCTTTTCAGAAAACCAAGTGACAATTTAGAAAAAAAAAATTTTTTTGGGGGCAGACAAATGAATAAATCTTTTTTCTAAGGTTGATCAATGGCTCATTGCATTTCATAGGGTTCTGTGGGAAAACACATTATTAGTTTATTATGGCTTAGGTCTACTCTCGTGATACCTTACTTTTGTCACATACTTTTTATAACAATGTACTTCACAATTTTGGAAAAAGTCTTGTGATAAGTATCAGTTCAAAATGTTTAGATGAAGATAAATGGAAGCCTTACTGAGCCAAATCCACTTTATTTAGCTGTGCAAGTCAGATGGAAATAAATGTTTTTAGAAACTATGATGGCATGGAATGAATAACAGAATCTCTTTCCCTTTAACACAAATGGTTTATATTTTTAGAATTACCTGGTGTACAGTTTAGGCCAAGGGCTAGCTTTTCTCAGACTAAGTAAAAGTAAATCCTATAAGAGGTCCATACCACATAAAACCCACTAAATGAACCAGACTTGGCACTTGCAATAGCTATATGATGTCCTAATTAAACTTCTTCAGAAGCCTGGAGAGTTAACTTAAACCTGCCCTTTGCTCTAAACACGGATGAGGTGCTATGAACCACTT
This sequence comes from Pipistrellus hanaki, assembly GCF_964339955.1. Classification (NCBI taxonomy): domain Eukaryota; kingdom Metazoa; phylum Chordata; class Mammalia; order Chiroptera; family Vespertilionidae; genus Pipistrellus; species Pipistrellus hanaki. The sequence goes on from NC_140515.1 coordinate 18,993,796, forward strand.
GGTAAAGGGCCAAATCAAAGCACTTTCCCCCCAAGTTCTATTTTGCATATTTGCTGAAGGCTAATGTAGCAGCATCTGTTAACTCGTCAATGGATAGAAGTGATCTGGCTGAGCCAGTTGGCCAGGTGGGTGTATCCTTTTTGATTAACAGCACTCCTCCCTTTGCAAGGTCTGGTAGTTGCAGGCTTAGTTGAAGAGAACAACGGTTACAATGGAGAAAGACCATTTTTCTGTCGTGGGTGTGTGCAGCCATATGAGATAGCCCTACGCAGCAACCTCTTATTGTTGATTCTCACCTCTTTGCCATTCCTCTGACCAGCTAGGTTCCTTCTTGATAATTGCATCATTTATTGGCTCCTTTTCCTCCCCATTGTTCGTTCTTTCTCTATCATTTTCCCTTGCTACTAAGAATTCCCAAAACATGATTAGATATGCTCTCCAAAGTTTTCAGCACGCCTAATTAAACCCTGTCAACACTATCTTCCATGAGACCATAGCCTTTGCATGTGTTTTATCTCTGTATTTCTTAGGTCAATAAATGTCTCAGAAATAAATGACAATGACTCTCTAGTCCTAGTTTCTGTCTTGCACTTCTAAAGCATTTCTAATTCCGAGGGTAACAATATGAAACAAGGACACCTTTAAATGTGAAAGGGAGCACTTGTAATGATTATGCTTGGACAGCAGGCACACCAGAACCTATGGTCACTTTCCTATTCAGCACGTGCCAAACTAAATAGAACCATCGCTTTCCCACCAGGATACCTCTTCTTCCAGAAATTATATCTGACTTTTATTTTTCTTTCATATTCTGCTTCTCAGGCCTATGGATTTCCGATAATTACCAAAGAAAGAACAACAGAGCCAATTTTGTTCTTTTGTTTAAATTTCCACAACAGTCATCCTAATTTAGACTGTCAATAATTACCTAAGCCTCTGTACCTCCAGCTTCTATCTATTCCAATTCATCCAATAAGTCTCCCAAAAATGCAGGTCTGAGCAAATTTCTGTGCTCAGAAGCCACTGAGTTTTGCCAAAATAATCACCCCAACTTAAGAACACTCAAATGATTATGTGAAAAAACTTTAATTATACTGTACTTGTCAAACCCATATTATAAAGATTGTAGTTTTTAATATTTTCTTTGAAAATATATCTCTCTCTTCTTAAAATCTTAACCACTTAAAATATATATCTATGTAAATATATTCTCCAAAAGTCAAGAACTAAAAACAAAAATAACTAATATTATTATCACACTGAAAATAATAATTCCTTAATATCAAGTATCTATTTAGTATTAAAAACTTCCCCATTGTCTCAAATTTCTTTTGCAATTGAATTGTTTGAATGATGATCCAAACAAGGTTCACACATCAAATTTAGTTGACACATCTCTTAAATCTCGCAATTTACTTGAAGAAACTAGATCACTGTCCTACAGAATTTTCCACATTCTGATCTTGTTGTTGTACGCGCACCACATTATTTAGAACATGCCCCTAACCTTTAACATCCTGCAAGCTGACCAGATTCAGGTTCAGCTTTTTAAATTACTAAACATGTCATATATAATATGACAGATACACTTTCAGGGTCATCTCAAATGATACTTATTACATGAAGCTCAAACTGCCTTCCCCTCCCTATCTTCCAAAATAAACAAAAAGAAACATAAAAAATCAGAAAATTCTTTCTCCACTTTGACTCCTAATGGCAACATCAACAAAGAGCAAACAGGTGGTTTTTCCCAAAGAAGTTAATATTTTCACCTTTTTCTAAATTATGTTAAAAATGGCAATGAATTTCTATCCGAGGAACCAAGGTAAACACAAAAAGAACTGTTGCATTTCATATTTTATCACTTCCTGCTTTGCCCTTCATAACCTAGACTGATACACATTATTTTACAATTTAAATACTTTTGTTTGAAGCATTGACACCAACACCAACATCTTAAATTTTAGTTCCTGCTACTTTACAGAACCTATCTTAATCTTTTAACTAAAACTGAAAACCTCACATTATACATGGAATTAATTTGTGGCAACGGGTAAATAAATCTGATGCCCTGGTTTAAAATGTCATAAAAACATGTTAAAGTACCTTTTAATAGGGACACTTTAGCAAGCGGTTCATTTAGGTCTTGCTCATCCATTTGAACGTCTACAGAGGGAAAAAAGATAATTATAAACAGTAGTCAACTCTATCAACAAGCTGTTACTATCAAAATAAATAACTGAAGTTTATACTTCTACTGTATTTGAATAGTTGAAATTTATATAGCTATTTTTATTTGGATAGCTCTATCAATATATTCAAGATTCAAGAAAATGACTTGGTAAATGAAAGCACTGCTTTTCCCTGAAACACAAACTTTGAAATCTCTACCCACATTAACTTGCATATCTAAACTGCTTGGTAATAATAATATCTGCAAATTAGTAAACATTAGGTTAAAACTCACCTGTAGCGTCGTCACTACTTTTTTCTTTGCTTGGACTCAGAGTATCTGATAAGTCAGATTCCTTTGCTTTTGCTTGATTTTCTACCAAAAAAGGAAAAAAAGCAGAATCTTATTATAAGTAAATAGCTTCTATCAATAAAACTACTGCAGGCTATGCGTGCTCTAAATCTACTGTTATACAAAACATTTTACTTTTAAAATTAACTCAGGTCACTAATCTCTTACTTCTTCACCACTCTAGTCCAAAATGGAATGCTGGTTAATACACGTAGCTCATATTAAATTATAATGTGGAGCATGTCTGCTGTGCAGAGGGCTGGGGCTTTTGTTCAAGGCTGTCCACTGGCCAACTGGAAACAAAAATGAAGCAAGCTTTGCTAAAGTATTTAGAAAACTGCAACAAATATAACCAAATTCTCAAGAAAATGTGGACATTCTATGATGATGAAAAAAATGGCTCTATTACATAAAAAACACTAGTTTGCCTTAATGATATTACATAACAAAAGTAAAATAATTATTTGTTATAAAGGTAACACTTAAGACAGTAAAATTAACAAACCTTTATTTATTTAAATTTTTTGAAAACATCTTTATTTATTTTGTTAATCTTCAACCGAGGGTATTTTTTCCATTGATTTTTTTTTTTTTTAAGAGAGAATGGAAGGAAGGGAGGGAGGGGGAAAGAGAGAGAGAGAAACATCAATGCAAGAGAGACACATCAATTGGTTGCTTCCCATACACATCCTGACTGGAGCTGGGGTTTGAACCTGCACCCAGGTACATGCCCTTGACCAGGAACTGAACCTGTGACCCTTAAATGCTTGGGCTTATGCTCTAACCATTGAACACCAATGGCCAAGGCAATAGCCTTTTATATCTAAAGAAAACATAACTGTACCTGAACCACATTGAGGAAAAAAACTTTTAAAAAAGTTTTATATTTGCAAGTAGTGTGCTGCCTGATCCAATGAATATATCCTAGGTATAGTTTTCAATGAAGTGCTCTCAAAAATCCTAACTGTAACTCCAACAATTAATTAAAGGTGGCCAGGAATTAATTAGGCCCTAAATTCTCAAACACATATCAGTGTATACTATCATATGCATTATGATACTATTTACAGAGATGGTTGTTTCTCTAATCATAATTTTTTAGCATCTCCCTATTCTCCACAAGGTCACAGCCAATTAGCCACAACCTTGACCCTGCATTAATTCCCATATGAGCTCTTTTTCAATTAGGCCAGCCTCTTAGAAAGTCAATTCATGTCAGCTCATTATGACCTGCAATTCTTTGCTTAAGTTGAATTCCCCTAAACTCAACGACTATTCTCTCTACTTAGCCTATTCATTTTGTAAGATACAACACCTCTAAGGAAGTCTTCATATCTATCTCCAGCATGCCACTCCATTTTTTTTTTAATTTAAAAAAATATATTTTATTGACTTTTTACAGAGAAGAAGGGAGAGGGATAGAGAGTTAGAAACATTCAATGAGAGAGAAATATCAATCAGCTGCCTCCTGCACACCTCCTACTGGGGATGTGCCCGCAACCAAGGTACATGCTCTTGACTGGAATCAAACCTGGGACCTTTCAGTCTGCAGGCCAACGCTCTATCCACTGAGCCAAACCAGTTAGAATGCATGCTGATTCTTTTTATTGCATCTTCTTTATTGTATCACTAGAGGCCTGTTGCACGAAATTCAGGAGGGTAGGTGTCCCTCTCACAATGGGGACTACTGGCTCCTAACTGCTCGCCTGCCTGCCTGCCTGAATGTCCCTAACCACCTCTGCATGCCAGCCTGATTGCCCCCTAACCACTCCCCTACTGGCCTGATTGATGCCTAACTGCTCCCTTTCTAACTTCACATAGTCATAAATTATTTGAAAAATTATAGTGAATATACACTGTCTTATAGTCAACTAAATGAAGACATTTTCCATTTTGGAAACAATCAGAAATCTATCTAAAATCATTAATGTCAAAATTAAATATAATGTTAAAATATAACTTGTAATGGCTATTCCATTTAAGAACACCCCTAGAATTTGTGGCTTACCATGTAAAAAGGATGATGGATTACAAAAAGCCTTTGCTTCTTTTCTCACTGTCTTTTCTAGTCAAAGGTTGACTACTGAGAGACGGAACTGAGATTAGAAGTGAAGTCACTGGCCATGAAGGCCCATGGGCATCCAATCTGTTCTGGTGCATTCATAACGTACTATAATCAGACATTCCCAAATGTCCTAGTTTTGATCACAAAGTTACAGTCTCAAATAAGGCAGCTAGTACATCTAATCTACATAGATACAAAAGGAACCACTCTGGAGGAACAGAAAGGAAAACAGAAAAATGACTCTCTTCTGATTTTTTATATTCTTGGCAATTTTATGATCAAGATATTGAGGTAAAACCAAGAGGGATATATTTTCAAAAGCATTCTTCTGGTTTAGAAAGAACAATTGTTTTGTATTCAGAGTATTATTCAGGAAGGTAAAATTGCCTTAAAAGTTGGTCCAACCCTTTCATTAAGGCTTACTAGAAAATAAGTTCTATGAAGGTAGGGATCTTTTCAGTTTTGTTGTTATAACCCTTCCCCCCCACATTGCATAGAACAGTGCGCAGTTCATAGATGCTTTTAAAAAAAGGATGATTGAAGGTACAAATCTACTGTAAATAAAAAAGAAAAGTTTTACCAAGTCAACTCATGGTCCATCATATTTATGTCCTGATATTATAGTTACTAGAGATCTGATACACGAAATTCGTGCATTGGTAGGGTCTCTAGACCTGGCCAGCGATCAGGGCTGATCAGGGGCTTCCTTTGTTCAGCACTTCCCCCTGGTGGTCAGCGCATATCATAGCAAGTGGTCGAACTCCTGGTTGGTTGAACTCCCGAGGGGACAATTTGCATATTAGCCTTTTATTATATAGAATTATATGGAGGCAAACCAAATCTATTTAAGAATGAAGCATAAGACACAACAAATGACTGGTAAAGTATCTACCCCTATTCTTCAGCTATGAAACAGCATCCAACTTTCTAGTATTAAAAGTCCTTAGTAACCAATGTCACCCCAATCAATTAAAAAAAAATTTAAATGTAATTACTGGTTCATTTCTCTGCAGAATTTAATCATTAAGATATATACCAACAGTATACAGAAGGAAATAAAAATATAACTACCAACATCAATACCAAAACTACTCCCAAACTGGGAAGTCCAAACAAGGTGACTATTTTCACTGTGTCTTTGAGTAGGACATACAATGGATGGGCAAAACAAACATATGGGCCACAGACTACTTGGTATACCATTAGAACCAGGAAATAGAGCAAGGTTAAGGATCAGGATAAGAAGGAAAAGGGGAGATGACAGGCTGGTGTGGCTCAGTTATTGAGTGTCAACTCATGAGCCAGGAAGTCAGGGTTTAATTCTCAGTCAGGACACATGCCCGGGTTGCAGGCTCAAAACCCAGTAGGGAGTGTGCAAGAGTCAGTCAATCAGTGATTCTCTCTCATCATTGATGTTTCTATTCCTCTCTCCATCTCCCTTCTTCTCTCTGAATTCAACAAAAACATATTTAAAAAAAAAAAAAAAAAAAAAAAAGGAAAAAGAGAACTAACATTTGTGTGAATACCAGTATGGTGCTTCCTGCTTTATTTATTTATTTATAAATATATTTTATTGATTTTTTTTTACAGAGCGGGAGAGGGATAGAGAGTTAGAAACATCGATCAGCTGTCTCCTGCACACTCCCCACTGGGAATATGCCCGCAACCAAGGTACATTCCCTTGACAGAAATCAAACCTGGACCCTTCAGCCCACAGGCCCGACGCTCTATCTACTAAGCCAAACCGGTCAGGGCTGCTTCCTGCTTTATAAGCAATGGTTCATTAAATTCCCACAAAACCCTGCAAATTAAATATTGCCAATCTAATCCCTGTTTACAAATAAGGAAACCGAGGTTTAAAGAACTAAAGTAAGTACGTATCTGATGGCATATGGCTAGTGGTAGAACTTGACGTTCAATCCAGCTGTTTACTACTTTCTTCCTACTTTCACCCCTAAAGCAACTATAAACACACATTAACTGCAAGTTGAGTAAGGGCTTAAACAAAAAGCATATACAGTCAATGATTACATTTTGCATTAGGTAAAATATATGAAGACAATATTAAGATTGTACAGCTGATAACTGGCAACTTCTAGCAATCAATACTTTCAATGCAGAAAAGAAAATTCCCCTAAAAAGTTTATCAATAAAACAAAAATAACACAATTTGGCCAGATCCAAAAGAAAATACTTTATAGCCAGATATAAAATATTTAAAATGTAACTGATTTCAGCCATCAAGTTTGTTACAAGTATTACCTCTGCATGTTTATTGTGAGAAGTACTAGTAAAATGCTGACTGGTGATAAAATCTCTGGGTATATAAAACTTGTATCTGTATTATTATTTTTAAAGGGTGTATTCTATTCTCTTGCATGGATTATTTGCTATAATTTATTAATGGATACCTATGTTTTTCTCTTTTTGGTTTTTAAAACAGGCCCTGGCTGGGAAACTAAGTTGTTAAAGTGTTGTCTCAATATGCCAAGGTTGTGGAATTGATCCCTGGTTAGGGCACATACAAGAATTACCCAATGAATGCATAGATAAGTGGAACAATAAATTGATCTCTCTCTCCCTCTCAAAACAAAAACCAATTAAATAAAAAAACAAGCACAACAAAATAAAAAAAGTAACACTAAAACAAATACCCTTGCACATTTGTTTAATCATTTCCTTAAGATAAAAAGGCCAACCCTAAGTGGCTCAGTGGATAGAGCGTCAGCCTGCGGACAGAAAGGTCCCAGGTTCGATTCCAGTCAAGGTCATTGGTTGCGAGCACATCCCCAGTAAGGGGATGTGCAGAAGGCATCTGATCGATTTCTGTCTCAGAGATGTTTCTAACTCTTTATCCCTCTCCCTTCCTCTCTGTAAAAAAAAAAAAAATCAATAAAAAAAAATATTTTTTAAAAAGGCTAGAAGTAAAACTGCTAGATCAAAAAGCATCCTCTTTAAAACATTCAATAGATATTTTATAGCCAAATTTCAAAAGGAAATCAGTAAGACTGCACAAACCTCTTTCAAAAACAACATCTCTTAATTTTGAGAAAATATAGTTTAATTAGGAATGCATTAAAAAGAAGCATCAAGATACTTTTCTTTAATTAAAGAAGCATTCATTTTTCCACCAAAGGCTTTACTTCCACTTCAGAGTGTTGCTTATTCAACCAACTAATCTGAATAGATATTTAGGTGATGAAGTACAAGCTATTTTAAAGTCTGTTCTCATCTCACTTTAATAAGATGAAATAAATTGCCATACATACTAAAAATAGTTCACGTTCTGAAACTCAATGCCTGCTTGCCAGAACAATATTAGTGGAGCATACTCTATGCATTCTTTCCCCAAATATGGCATTTGCCATGCACAAAATTCAGAATGGAAGCCACCAGATATTTGAAATAACACTATCCTTTAAAATACTTTTGGAATATTTTTAAAAGCCAAATAAATCCAATTATTTTCATTAAATAGAATATACTGAAATTGAGTATTCCAAACTTTTATCATTCATTGTTTTAACTGACCAAAATAATTGGGAATGTGGCTTTAGATTTTAAACTGGTATGTTCTGAAAGAAGTCCTAGAATAATCAGAAGCATATCCCATAAAATTTGCCTGATTTCCCTGTGCACAAAAGTGACTTGACACTATGAGGCTTTAAAACTCACTTTTCTTCTCTAAGTCTGACAATTGTATCAGAAAACAATTAACAGAATAAAATACTTCAGGCAAGTATAGGACTATTCATGATAAAATATAAGAAGATCCTATGTATTTACTTTTGTTTAAATCAAATTGAGATTCAACAACGAAGAAAATATTATCATAATAAACGTTAAAGGTATAATATCCCTCCAAAATGAACTGCAAACATTTTTTACCTGTTGTTTCAAATAAGATTTACATTGTATTTGATTAAAAATTTGAGATCAAAGTTGAAGTGAAAAAGATAGCAATAAATCTTAATACCTAACGAAACCTATTCTAAGCACTAAAAACAAACACATATATACCCTTTTAAAAAGAAACTTTCCAATTAAGATATTCTTCTTAAAACAGAACTCCAACTATTTTATATTATTATATGACACTATTACAGGACTGCCATTTTTTGAGCTATAAGAAATAAACTGATTTTTAAAATACAATGACCTTGAAAATATACACTAACCTTCATTATCCAAGAGTCGGGAAACCCACAGAAAAATCCCACAGAACACAAACCTTTTGAAAGCTTTGTTTCTTCTACCACTTTGGTTAGATGCCCCTCGACGATCAGCTTCTCTGCCAAAGAAAATAAACGTTACTACCCAAGCCCAAACTGAATAGCATTTCCCTGAGCAGGGCAGTCTGTGCAACACATTCCATGACCAAATTTAAAGATGATAACATTACTCCCATGACTAGGCTTGAACAAGAACTAGACCCTGAATGGGGAACTCAGAGAAATCAAACTCTAATAGAACAATCAGATTAATGCAGAAATCTGGAGGTAGGGGAACAATTTACCTTTTATTTTCATTTTAAAGCCTAGCAATTTTTAAAAAAGTACTCAGATCAAACAAAGCAATCCTATTTAAATCAAGGATATTAAATTGAAATAAAGGAATTCTGAGAAGGCATGTTATTTAAATAAAGAAATAATATAAATTATGTTATACCAATAGTTTACTTTTCCTTATTGATACTATTTAGCAGAGATGCCTATATAACATTTATTTTTAATCAAATGAATCAATTTAGAAGAGTTAAGTATTTAAAAAATAAATATTTAAATACTTTTATAGGGGATTATCTGTAAATGTATTATGTAGCTTCTTTATAATTTATTTAAAGTCAGATTTTCATATTCTGCATTTCACTGAGGAGGAGGATATAGTTATCCTTTATATTCCTACTTAACCCTGTATGTCAGTTGGTCTCCTTCAATTTACACTTTTGCCATATGTGACACAATTTCTCTATTCTTTCACTCTTCAACCTATTACAACTTGGTCTACACCCACAACTCAATAATCAAAACTGCTCCAAGATCACTATAACCGCCTATCTGTCCAAACCCATGGCTCCTTTTCAATTTTCTCCTCCCATTTAGGCTCTTTACAGTATGTGGCACGCTTTGCCCCAGCCTCCTTTAATAAAAGCCAAAGTAAGTCCTGCCAGTGTGGCTCAGTTGGTTGAGCATTGTCCCATGCATCGAAAGGACTCAGGTTCGATTCCTGGTCAAGAGTATGTACCTAAATTGGAGGCTCTTTCCCCGGCCTGGTAGGGGTGCATGTGGAAGGCAACCAATCAATATGTCTCTCTCACATCAATATTTTTGTCTCCCACTCTCCCTTCCCTCCTCCTTTCCACTTATCTAAAAGCAATAGAAAAATATCCTCGGGTAAAGATTAAAAATAATAATAATAAAATTTTATTCTGCTTCCTATTTTTTTGTTTCAAGGTTGTAGGCTTGATCCCCAGTAGGAGGCATGCAGGAGGCAGCTGATCAATGATTCTCTCTCAACACTGATGTTTCTATCTCTCTCAAGCTCTCCCTTCCTTCTGAAATCAATAAAAACATATTTTAAAAAAAGAATAAAAACCCAAATCTCCTACTACTCAATTATTTGTTTTATATCCTCCAAAATTCTGTTGACATCTATTGTCTGTTGTAGTCTCCACTCCCATTCTCTTTGTCTTTGTGATCTTATGTCTTTTATAATCTTTTACTATGAATGGGTACATATTTAATAAAAAATTTACTGCCTCCCTTTTAAAATTCTTTGACTTTTATAAGATACCACCTATTTCTTGCTCATTCCTTCCATCTTAGCCTTTCATTGGCTTTCCTTTCTTCTAATTGTGATCTAAATATGTGTTAGTCTTCAAGATCTCTTGTCAACAACGAAATTATTTTTAATGACATTATATGCTACATTATTTAAAAAAAGATTTTAAATTGATTTTTATAGAGAGAGAAAGAGAGAGAGAGAAACATCAATGTGAGAGTGAAACTTCTCAGCTGCCTCCTACACATCTCCTACTAGGGAACAAGCCTAAAACTGGGGCAAGTTCCTTGACCAGTAATTGAACTGGCAACTTTCAGTGCACTGGACAACACCCAACCAACTGAGCCACATTTATAATTTCTAAATATTGATGCCTAATTTAGACCTCTCTTTAAGGTCTCAGAATCCTATTGTTTTACTACTTCCCAAATATCTTCAGCCAGCAATTTTACAGGTACTTAATCTCATCTTGTCTAAAATGAAATTTATCTTCTCTTCCTTTTTCCTCTGGATGGACTTGGTATCTCTCTCTCCCCTTCTTTCCATTCCTTTTCAATTCATATCTCTATTAAGCTATTTCAACTTTCTATGTCTATCCTTCCCAATATACTATTAATTTTTAAGATTCCTTCAAATATTTACAACTATGCACCAGTTACAATACTAGGTATTCCTCAAAGATTATCAAAAGAAATATAATAAGTCTAGGAATTTATTGTCTACAGAAAGCAGGAATAATTTTATATTAGGCAATTTACAGATTGACCATGGTTGCTTTCCACTAATACAATTCTGACATAAAATACAAGGTCCACAAATGCTTGTTACATGAATATAGCAAATAATAAAATAATATAAACACAGACTTTGAAAGCCATTCTAAATTTTCTTTAGTATGTTGAAGATTTAAGTAACACATTGTTTAAAAAATTATAAACATATATCATATCAGAAATAATTTATTGCTTAAAAATTTTTCACTCTGCTGGTCTGGCTCATATCCTCATAGGTCTTATCGACCTTTTCTAGAAAATTCTTGAAAAACCTTATAAGCGTGGTTTTGAACTCTATATCCAGTTGCTTTTTGTCCTCCATTTCTTTCGTTTGTGATCTGCTTCCTTGTCTTGGCATTTTCGCAGCTTCCCTGAGTTGGTAGCCTTAAAAGTCTGTGTTCAGCTTGGATGGGGTGGAGTTTCAGGGTGGAGCCTACAGCCTTGGCTTCCGTCAGCCATGCCCTTTGAGGCTCCTGAGTCTCAGTATTCCTCAGGGTTCTTCAGTACTCATTGCAAGCACCTCTGAGAGAAAGATGCCCTTGAGTTTTGGCTGCTACCAAACAGTCTAGGCTCTCCCCCAAGGAGCCCGGAACTGGGGTTCAGTTTAGTTGGAAGTGGGGTTGGAAGTGGGGTTCAGAGCAGTCTGGAGCTTTTGTCTCCTTCCCGCTAGGGCAATCCAGCGGCACAGTCAACCACCCATTCTCTGAGCGCAATGTGTGCAACTCCGGGGCTCTACCTTTCGCCGCTCCCCCGAGATTCCACCTCACAGCCCAGGCTACCTCTGTAAGAGCCTGGGTCCCCAGGATCTAGCCCAGAACTGGGGTTCAGCGCTGTCGGGTCTGGGGTTCAGCACAGTCCGGAGCTTTTATCTCCTTCCTGCTAGGGAACTTCCTGCTAGAGCCTGAGCCAGGCACTCAGCCTCCCCCTCCTCTCCAGCTCCGTCCTCTCCGCGTGCGCAACGTGTCTCCGTACCTTATGCTTTTACAGCTCCTCTGATTTTCCTTCTGGTTTTCTCTTTCCTTCTCGTTATAGAATTTCTAGTCAGTCGACTTTCCTGTAGTTCTGGGTAATGTCCATTTTGTATTTTAGTTGTATTTTATTGAAATTGTTTTGTGAGGCTGCAGTTAGGTGTTACCTATGCCGCCACCTTGGATTCTCTCCCATATAAAAAGTTTTGAATAGAACTAGTTTATAAGTGCTAGATAATAAATACCTGCTGCTACTAATCACTATTGACATTATTTAAGGTTATATTTATTATCAAATCTGGTGAATTATTAGTAGCCTGTGACTGAGGAAGAAAAATATATTGTTTTTTAAAAAGTGTTTAATCACTGGTTCACAAACTTGGAGTGGATTAAAAATTTATTTATTTTTAATTCTGTTATTTTTATTCTGTTATTTTTAGGAGGATTAAAAATAACAGACCTCTCAGGGACATAGACTAAAACTTCCAAGTATGGACACTGGAGCTCTTAAAAGAGCTATTTACCTTGACACAGCTGGAAGATAAAATAGAAGATTTTCTTTCTTTAGGGAAACTCCCTATTTTTTGAGGGATACTCTAGAGACATAATTATTCATTTTCTCCTATTTTAAAACCATATTGTGAAAACAACATGCAAAAAGGGACATAAAACACAAAAGTAAATGTTAATAAACCTTTTTAAAGTAAATGTTTGTATGACTACATCCCAAATCAAGAAACAGAACCTAATCCCTTCCCCCAAAGCCTTACACATTCCCCTTTCCAATGCTGAGTTCTATGGTATTTTATTTCTTACATTTCTTTATAGCCACAATACCTATATATGCATGAGTAATAGAATTTTAGTGGTTTTGACTTTTATGTAAATGAAATACTACAGTATATATTCTGTTGTATCAGGCTTCTTTTATCCAATATATCTCATTGTATTTATCCATTTGACTACTGATGGTCTTTTGGGTTCTTTTGAAGTACTGGCTATGAAAATTCTTAAATTCGTACCCTATATATATGTGCAGGCATTCCTGAAGGGAACCTACCAAACAGTAGAACTGATGAGTATAAATTTGAAAAAACAAAGAATTCAAAGACATGAGGTTTATTTCAGGGCACTTTTTGACCATCATCACAAGGGAGAGGCCCTTAGAGGAGGGCATAATTTACCTCTACAAAGGAGTTCTCAGATCAAAGTTCCTCAGGCATCCAGCATTGATGCCTCTGCCCTCTCCTGGACAAACAATAGCAAGAGCAATCAAGAGCAATCGAAGGGAGAGTCAGGGTCCAAAGAAGGCTAAGTGATGGAAGGTCTCTATGTCCTCAAATCCTCCCCCTTTTACCCTTTAACTTTTCACTCAGAATACAAGTTAATCAAGTGACAGAGTTCAAAAATACATATGAAACAGATTTAGAGATGCACAATTTAACTAAGAAAGCATCATTAGCAGAACACAAAAGTCTCAACACATTAAGTTTCATGGTAAACCTTGAGTAACTAAAATTTGCAGGGAACATGGAATATGAAGTTCTCTTTAAATCTCATGTCTGAAACTCTAAAGGAAATACTGCTAGACCTTTTAAGCAAATTTTAATAAAGTTACTGGTTAATTGTAGCTTTTATATAGTGTATTTTTATACAGAAAATTTACTTCACAGTTCTGAAATTAAAGTCTGCTTAAATCTAATCTCTTTACCTGGGATTAAAAGCTTTTCTCCTAAAAAGAATAAAAAGAAAGACAGGGTGTTTTACCATAAAAGAAAACAAATAAAAATGTGCTTCAACTCAGTTTCCTCAAAATTACTTTATAATGGAGAGAGCCACTAACCACAGTTTCTTATGGATTCATACACATAAACAGAAAAAAATCTACCAATAAATTAAAAATAGACTTGCAGAATCCTACAGAAGCCAACTATTGCTTTTTTATTTTTAAAACGCAGGTGAATTTAGTAGAGAAACACAATAAATAATGAAAGCTAGGTATTTAACATTTGCTTTTTAAAAGACTGGAAACAAGAACATGAAATACAGATTTCATATTCAAGATCATAAATCAGCTCAAGATGCCTATCAATAAAAATAATAGTAAAAAAGTTTGTATGTGTTTGTCAAAAATAATCCAAAATTATTTCAGAAGTTCACTTGAGGAAGATTTTTGCCGAAATTGCATTGCTTGCCATAACTTATTATACACAACAATTTTTATAATAGCAGCTTGTCACAAAATAATGAAAATGTCCCATGACAACAAATCAAACTAGAGATAACCCTTACTATGTCAAGTCTGGCTATTTAAGGAATAAAACATATATAAAACCCTAATAAGCAAATAGACTGAATGGCGGAACATCCAAACAACCAGTTGCTATGACAAGCGCTAACCACCAGGGGGTACGCGCGGAACATGGTAAGACTCAGCAGCAGGCAGCAGAGTGCGGAACATGGCAGGCATCAGCTGCAGCGGGATGGTGGAGCAGGTGAATGGGGGCACCAGACCAAGGCGGGGCGCAGGTTGCTGTCATCTGGGTGAGCCTCTGGTGGTTACTGAAAATACTTTGCACTCATGCGCTACAGTCCCACTGGGTGCTTGCATCTGCTGCCTGCTGCCAGTGCCAGACTGGCCACTCGCACCCATTGCCGGCCCTGATTGCTCAGCGCTGTCAGCGGGTGCGTGATGCTTGCACCTGCTGCTGGTGCCAGAGCCACGGCTTATACCCATTGCCAGCATCAGCCCCACTCACACCAGCTGCTGGCACCTGGCACCGGTCCTGATTGCTTGGCACCGTCATCAGTGCAAGTGGCTGCTGCCGGCCCTAATCGCCTCTGAGAGCTTCTCCACCTCTCCCTGCTCCTGAGAGGTGATTAGGGCAGCAGCCGTAGCTCACACCCGCTGATGGAACCAGCCCCACTTGCACCCACTGCTGGTGCCAGTCCCAATCCTCCATGCCGTCAGCGCCTGTGAGCAGCGGCTGTGGGAGCGGGGCTGGTGGCAGATAAGGCAGACAAGGGACCAGGGGCCGTGGCAGGAGGGGCCAGAAGGGGGCACAATGGATGGGCCAAGACCTGCCCCTGTGCTCACTGCAGCCTTGTGGCCCACAGTTCCTTTCAAGGGCACCTAGTTTTAATATAAAACTGGTACTCTTATTAACCAAACTCTTGCTCCTGAAACTCAGGAACCAAACAGATTCATATAATGGGCTATATCCCTAGCTACCTGAACTTACAGTCCAAACTTTCACTATTTGCACTTAGAGACTGAGTGAATTCAAATGTGTAGAAATATTTTGTTCCCATTCTTTGGTTCATTCTTTGTCCACAAGAACAGGACTTTAATTCTTATCCACCACCAACCCCAAGCCACGTGTACCACATTTAGCATTTTACCATGCCGTTACATAGTCCCCGTAAACATATTATTGACTGATATTCCCATTGATGGGATTGCTGTAATTTACTCAACTTCTGCTCTGCCTCTGAATGTTTATTTGGTCCATTTTCTCTCTGTAAACCAATAAAAGTTGCCCAAGTTGTTTTTTTCTTTTTTTAAATACAAACTTTGTTCTGCATTATAACTACAGGTAATTATTTTACATATTTTATAATATTTCAAATTATTTTTGTAAATTGTAACTTAGTATTACATTTTTTGATAGTCCTCTGTTCTTATATCTTTGCATTCAAATATAAATCCAAAAGTCAAAATAAAAATAACATAAAAAAAATGGTCACATGTAATAAAACTAAGTATAAAATCCTTCTCCTAAAGGTTTATAGTTCATATTATATGTTCTACTCTAAGTTGGTTTCAGTGGGTACCAATTATTTTGTCCCAAATCCCTGTGCCAATTTCCTGTAAAAGTGAGATTTAGTTATCAAAAGATAAAAATATGCACTTATTTTTGCTTTATAAAACTTTAAAGGTGAAAGAAATATGTCATATTTATTAAATCATTTGCCTCAAAGTAACATTAAACTTATAATCAATATTATAGTCTCTAAATGGACAAAAACAGAAGCTCTTCTAAGACTATTAAATGAAATTCCTTAAAGCATCTCTAAAGAGTATAACATTTGACCTATTGAGTTAATGCCTGCTACAATTATCAGGAGTAACCGTTACAACCTCAAGTACTCTGAGATGGGGTGGGAGAGGAGCATACCACACATGCGTGCACACCCACAAAGTGAATTCATGAGCATAGAAACTTGAAAAAAATCACTCATTTCAAAAGCAAGAGTAAAGAGGAAGAAGAAATGCCTGACAAAGTGTGTGTCTGACAGGAAAAAGTATAGAAGTCATCAATGAATTTTACTATGCAGTGACCTTTGTCACTAACGAGATGAAGATACTACCTCAAGCTGTGACTGTTACAAATTTAAGTAGCCATGTAATTTTCAAGTAAGCTAGAATTCACAATATTTTTGTTCAGAATTCAGCAGAGGTATAAATCACCTCAAAAATCAACCTATCTATTTAAAAAAGTATATTAAAGGTAGCCCAAGGGGAGGTAGTTCATGTCAGACTAAAGGACAATCTGCTGCTACTCCTTCCCTAGAAAGCTCCTGCTACCCAAAGGTCATTTTCATACCCGAGTGCCCGAAGTAAATCATTGTTTTTAATCCACCATTTAAGAAATGTATTTAAGAACCTCAAAATCCAAATCTGTGACTTAAGCCCTAGTAAAACTGGTTAATATTACTATCTCTTAAGCTTAGGTGTAGACTTTCTATTTTCTTCCCCACTCAATAATTATTTTTAATTAACAAGTTTGAAACTTTATCTTTGTTTTTGTGGGCCATACGAAATGTTCATACAGAAACATTTTTCTCAAAAGAGAGAAACATAAACAGTATGAAGGGGTACACTGCTGTCTAAAGATGGTCCTTTGTGCACCACTACAATAACAAACATGTTGAGATCTTCATTCTCCCTCTCATTTTTCAATTTTAGCCCCTTACTTCATTAAAATCGATGTGAAAAATACTCTGTACTCACGCTGGCATTCTATGAATTGATGAATAAAAGTGCAGTCCCCGCCACTCTTTGAAAGCAAGTGCTCTAATAAAAAAAGAAACACCTTTAAGGATATAGTTTATTGCTGTTTTTGAAAACCAACAGCAAAGGTAGAAAAACTGAAATGTTTCAACATGGGTAATTCTGAATACCATTAATAAAAGTTTAATATTAACAGCAGACATATTTTTGGAGTTAAAGTGAAATGACTAAAAATTGTAGTTATATAATCATTATTTTATACCCCGAATGGTTAGCTTTTAAAGGTGCAACTTCTATTAAAAAAAAAAAACAACATAGAAAAATATTGCTTTAAAGACTTTGTAAGATTTTAAAAACATACTTTTCTCCATGAGAGCTTAATACATAATCTTAATTTCAAAATTTTACATTTGTTCTTACTGAATACATTTTCAAATGACTTTCTAACACCCTTTTTGAAACTATTCGTCTTAGTTAAGAGGAAAGGTATTTTAAGAATACCATAAAGTAATTCTTTAAAATTTTAAAGAAAATGATGTAATATTTTAATTTTTAAACTTTCATTTCAGTCTTCCTTTTTTAAAACATAATTTTCTTTTTAATCCTCACGTGAGGATATGTTTTTCATTGATTTTTAGAGACAGAGAGGGAGGGGGTATGTAACGGGGGAGGGGGAGAGCAGGGTGAGGGAGAGGGAGAAAAACACCAATCAGGTGCCTCCCAACTGGGGATTTAACCCAAAATGTAGTAATATGCCCTGACTGGGAATTGAACCACAACTTTTTTGGTATGGGACAACACTCCAACCATGTGAGCCACCAGACCAGGGCCAATCTTACCTTTTGAGCCTTTTAATCTATATTTCATATACTATCAAAGCACTATATTATTTCTGTTCAAATGATTAAAATAAATGCCTACACATTTGAAAATAGGAGCTTGGTAAATGGTTTTCCTTAGGTCAAACAGAATTTGTTTTTTGGTGTTTTTTTTCTTTGTTTCTTTTTAAAAATATATATATTTTATTGATTTTTTTACAGAGAGGAAGAGAGAGGGATAGAGAGTTAGAAACATCGATGAGAGAGAATCATCGATCAGCTGCCTCTTGCACCCCCCCCCCCCCCCACTGGGGATGTGCCCACAATCAAGGTACATGCCTCTGACCGGAATTGAACCTGGGACCTTTCAGTCCGCAAGTCGACACTCTATCCACTGAGACAAATCGGTTTCGGCTGTTTTTTGGTTTCTAATGAGTGCAGAGAATCAAAATCTAACACAGTAGTTTAGTAAAAGTTTTAGTTCTTTTATTACAATCTTTACTTTGATTCAAATAGTTACTTTCTAGATCTGGATAACATCTTTCAATTACATATTTGAATCTTTGAGAAGTTCAAGTGTTAAAAATATACTCCAACATGATGATTATCTGGAAGGTGTGAAAGCACTAGACCGGTCTAAGAGGAAAATGAGTTAGTACCATTCTGTAAAATTCCTTTTTTCTCTTCTCCTCCTTCTTCCTCACCCTCATCTCAACTCTGCTTGAGAGACAGGAAACTCCTCCCCTCATCACTCATCAGCCCCCTTGACTTCCTTACTGACAGCCGTCTTCAGTCTCAAACTCAAATCTACCCTTGTCCTTTATCTAGTTACATGTGTGCAGAGCCTCCAGTCTATAATCACCATCAGTACAAGACAAAAACATAGGAAGAAAGACTGAAAATGTTTTAGAGACTAATGCCTTACATATCTAGAACAAAGATACAATATAGTACCAAAAAAGAAAAATACTAACTGCAATTGAAATTTGAAATTTAAAAAATGTTTAATAAATAGCATCCGCCAATTGGAGCCAAAAAATACAAAACAGGATCCCTCAATTCAATAGTAATTACCAAGATAAAAAAAAAAAAAAAAGATGTTTTACATAAATCTTATCTGAGCTATAACATTTTTTAAACTTAAATTATACAAACATCACTGCTAAATATGAAAACTCATTTGAAACCAAATTTTAACCCTAACTAAAAGACTTCTTAAAACTTATTTGAAACCAAATTTCAAACTAACATCACAGGACGTTAGATGACATTTATTAATGCAGGACATCCCACCATTAGTCATCAATCCAAAAATCACCCTTTTATCTACTCGGATTTTAATATCAGGATTCTACATGAAAATGTTTACTACACCAGTTTAGAAATACAAGGTTAATATGAAAAGGTAAATATACATATGACTTCCACAAAGCCATCTCCTCAGATACACTAGCGAAGTGTCTTTCAGATAATATATGTAAAGGATTGTATCATGACACTTTTAATACCCTATTATTTGAATTCTGGCCCTTGGGAACTTACTTTGCCAAAACTTTAAAAGATGTTAGTGATAATCCAAAAGGAGTGTGGTGTGTCTATGACACTAAATAGGGTTGTAGAGATATAAAGAAAAGGACAGATACAGAAACATAATAGAGACCCACGATACTTAAAATGCATTTTATTTATACATATGAATTTCCTATGGATTTTTATTTGTTATACCTGTGTTGTCCAATATAGTAGCCATTAGTTACTTGTGGCTACTGAGCCCTTAAAAAGTGAGATGTGCTGTAAGTGTAAAATAAATATAGACTGATTTAAAAAATTTATTGAAGAAGAAAAAAAGAATGTGAAATACTTCATTTATAATCTTTTAATATTAACTACATATTAAAGCAACATTTTGGATACAGTGAGTTATTTAACTCTATTATTAAAATATGTTATGAAATTTTACCTGTTTCTTTTTATATTTTCAATGTAGTGACCAAAAAATTTTATAAATTATGTATGTGGCTTTCTTTTTCTGCAAAAATTTAGAGAAAGCTAGCAATAGTAAAGCCCTGTTACAAGCCTTAAAGACATTGAAGTTATTAAGGTCCGTGAAAATAGCTATAAGAAAAAAAATGTATTAGACAGTGTTTTTCTAAACCCTCTAAAATATATTCAAATTATGCTTATTAGAAAAATATATTTAAAATTTATAGTACAAATCTGTACTTATAGCAGCTATTTAGATTTAATTTCAAAAATGGAGTTTACAGGAGAAGTTTTAATCTTAACCTCTCATTTTTGAAATATTCTCTTCTATATTTAGCTGTTTTTCTATTATTTATAGAATAATTTTAGTTAAAATCATGTCTGATCGCCCATTATGGCTATGGACTTTGGTAACACTGGAATACTTGATAACTGACTTGTTATTTTATCACAAATAATTCAGAATAGATTCATCTTATTCCAAAATCCACTCTGTAACTAAATCTGATGTAATGAAGTTTTTGTGCAAATCCAGATAGTTACTACTCTGTTTTTTTAAAGATATTCCATTAGTTACTCTCACACTACTCAATTTATCACCATTCAAAAAACAAACACACCAGCAGGGAAAAATAGCAATAGCAAGGAATACCTTAAAGCAGGGGTCTTCAAACTACGGCCCGCGGGCCACATGCGGCCCGCAGAGGAGTCTGATCCGGCCCGCCAGGTTTTTTGGGCAGTGAGCGCAGCCGAGGTGTTACAGTAGGAATTAGTAGTTCATATAGTCCGGCCCTCCAGCTCTCTGAGGGACCGTGATCTGGCCCCCACTTTAAAAACTTTGAGGACCCCTGCCTTAAAGTATCCCAAATATCTTATTCAGTCTTAAATCAAGGAGTTATCTACAAGTATTCTCATATACATCAATTGGAACTGGCAAAAAAATTTAAGCAGTAATTTGACAACTCTAAATAGTATAAAGATGGTTCAGAATATATTCAAGGAATCTCTTAACTAAAGAAACAGAATGTTCTTAGCTTGAGTTAACACTAATATATTAAATAAATGCATGCTAAATCAAAAGGGTGATGTATTTGAAAAAAATGCACATGCCAGAAAGATAATAAAAAGGCAAACAATAACAGGAAACAAAATCATTTAAGGATGACAAGCTTTTAGACGATGATACTTAAGTCATTTTACGTTTGTTTGCTTAATATACTTAAGAGACAGAAAAAAAGTACAATGAATAAAACTACACCTTTAAAAATTCTCAAATTGGAACTCAATCAAATTGGAATTTTAAAATGTCAATATATTTTATAAAACATATATAGAACAGTCAAATAACAATAATTAGTGAAACTTTTTAAAAATTGTTTCAAAATTCATTACATATTCAATATTAGGTCTTGACCTTGCAGTTTACAGAAACATGATTACCTGAGCCTATTTTGCCAATACTTAATTAAAAAATAAAATAAAAACAAAATAAACAAAAAAAAGGTGCCTTCTAACTTTATCAGAGTTTGGTTGCTGTCCCAGAATTAGAAAGATATCCCCTCATACAAGAAAATAATATTTAAGAAGTTCTGGGTATTAACCTTGATAGCTTCCACTAATATCTATATAAACACTGAGCTGAGAAGCACATGGATTTGCAAACACAGAAAACAGTTTTATTCATTCTGTATTCCAAGCATCTAATGCAGAATCTGGCACTTATTTGGTACTCAAAGTTAGATAGATGCAGAAGGGAGGAGTATGTTGGTATATTGATGAATGAAGGAATTTAGAAGCCTGGGAAAACCAATAGTGACTACAGATTTTTGGCAAGAGATTACCCAAACTATCCAGAAAGAAGAATCAGAGTATCAAGAACTAATAAAGGATTTTTCAGATGGCAGAAATGACTGGCCCTGATTTCTCTGATCTATGAAATAAATGAATAAAACAAAAGCAATTTCTACAACATGTTCAAGGGCTCATAGGCTGTTAAGTAAACTCTTGGCTGAGGCACAAATATTAAAAATGGGAACTGCCCCAGCCTGTGAGGCTCAGTAGTTGAGCATCATCCTATGAACCAGGAGGTCAGGGTTAGATTCCTGGTCAGGGCACATAACCAGGTTTCAGGCTCAATCCCCAGTAGGGGGCATGCAGGAGGCAGCTGATAGATGATTCTCTCATTGCTGGTGTTTCTATCTCTCTCTCCCTCGCTCTTGCTCTCTGAAATCAATAAAAAAAAAATTAAAAAAAAAAATAAAAAATATATATATATATATATATATATATTTTTTTTTTTTTTTTAAAGGGAGAAGGGGAAATTATCCCCAGGAAGCTGTATTTGATAAAAGAAAATAATAGTATAGTTCTTTGAAAAATATAGTGGGAGGAAAGTCATATTATTTGAATAATCAGAATTTCCATATAACAAAGGATACCCAACCATAGATTATAGCATTAAGAATTACAAACAAAGGAATTGAATGGTCTATGAATAGCATGCTTTTCATTCCAAACAATTAAAACCTTAAAAACCTGACCTCTCTATCCTGCTTAAGTAAAAGGATATCATGAAAGAAAAATATTTAAGTTTTTTTACACTACCTTTTCCTGTGCTTCCATTTATTTTAGGTAAGAAGTCATCAACTTGTATCCCTAGGATTAAGACAGTGTATCATTGCCTGATCAAAGAAATGATTACTTTAAAACTGGTCTCTCGTGTAACCATGTCATTTTGTATTCCTACTAACACTTTACATTAATTTTACAAGAAGTGTCCAACTTGCCATCAACTCAGAGAAAAGACTGTTTAGTAGTCTTCCAATAAACCTCAAAAAAATAAAGAAAGAATAAAAATAAAAAGAATCCAGCTGGTCCTGTATTTTTCTCATTTAAATATCTCTAAGTGGAATATCTCAGATGCAAAAATTTCATTCATCTCAAAGGATTAAACAATGGTGCCCACTGGTGGCAATCAAGCATATTTTTAAAAGAAATTTCATAAGAGTGTAGAAACTTTATAATTAATATGTAAAATATAACTCTTAAAGAAAGTAAGTACCCAGTGTGAAATAGTAAACATCAAAAGTTTAATGATAAAATTCAGCTTTATTAAGAAATTTGATGACACCTACCTAAGCTGCTGTATTCTTTAAGAGTTTTCTCCTGAAGATGTTCTAACCGTACTGTAAATAAAAGTCCAAGAAAAAGATATTTCACAGATAAAAAGAAAAAATCAAATTAACTCTATTTCTGGATGAGCTAATTTACCTTGTAAAGCTGTTAGCCTTTCATTGGTGAAGTCATTATCAGCTTGCAAAGCTTCTATTTTTGCCTGGAGCTCTTGTTCTTTTTCTTCCATTTCATCTATTTTATGTTGTAATTCTTTTTTCTCAGCTTGTCCTTTCTGTTGGATTTCTTCTTGTTTCCCCTCTGCTATCTGTTGAGAAAGAAATAGACAATTCAGTTATTTAATAAAACCTAACCTTGTTTTAAGAAACCTAAAGCAGAACTGCTTTTATTTACAAAACTTCTAAGGAGAATATTCAATATTATAGAACACTCGAGGACTGGTTCACGGGTTCCTGCATGGTTGGGACCAGCTAGTCCACCCCCATAGGGGCCAATGGAGTGAGGCTGGCAGGTGGGGTGGGGCCGCTGGTGGTTGGTGGGCTGGCCCCGTCCCCTGGTCGAACTCCCGGTAAAACTCCTGGTCGAGGGGACAATTTGTATATTAGCCTTTTATTATATAGAATATTTATAAATAGCAATAGGATGTCAAAAATGATCTGCATTGGGGTCATGCCTCTATATAACCTAGGAGAAAAAAACTTGTAGCAAGCAGACTCAATATACAAAAATAAAGTGGTCAAAATGAAAAACAGACTTTTAAAAAGGGAAATATCAATAATAAGGTTTTCCCATGAAATTACTATTGTTGCAATTAGTTTATAAGTTCTAAAATAAAACTTATTCTAAAATTTTAAACAAAATTATGTTTATCTACAGTAATGATGGTTACAAGCACTTTTCAAAACAACCTCCTTTTAACAGGGCCAACAAGAGGTTTGCTCTCGCCTTTCCTAACAAATGTTATCTCTTCTAGCCACTCAATCCATGGTTTGAATTACATGAAGATGGGTCTTCACAAGCTCAGTTATAACATTATAAAGGACAAACTTGCCGTTACTTATGATCTGGTCTGTCCTTATCCTATATGTCCTATAGCTACAGAGAGCCGAAGCAGAAGCAGAGTCAAAGGCACCCCTAGGAAGCTACAGGGTTCAAGCAGATCACTCCAAGGTTCTCTCTGGGCTTGTTCAACACTAACAGCAGGGCCCTGCCTTTAGGACTGCCTAAAGATAAAATTTTTTAAAAGTTTTAGTACCTTGGGTTTTGCTGTCTATTGTAAAGTACTGACTATTTCCATTAAGAAGAACTATGTCAACTTTTATAGACTTTCAATTATCTATGGCAATGGGGTTTGGGCTAAATCTATACTAATAAAAGCCTAGATGGCCCTCACACCCTCCCGAGATGCCCTCACGCTGCCACAAGATGGCCACCTCCACGTCGTCACAAGATGATTGCCCCACAAGATGGCCAGCAGGGAAGGGTAGTTGGGGGCTATCGGAGGGCAGGGGAGAGCAGTTGGGGACAATCAGGCTGGCAGGGGAGTAGTTGGGTGTCAATCAGGCCAGCAGGGGAACAGTTAGAGACGATCAGGCTGGCTGGCAGACGAGTGGTTAGGAGCCAGCGGTCCTGGATTGTGAGAGGAATGTCCCAGATTGGAGAGGACGCAGGCTGGGCTGAAGGACCCCCCACCCCCCAAGTGCATGAATTTCATGTACTGGGCCTCTAGTGGAATATAAGTACCTTATTTTTACTATAAATTTCAACCATTACCAAATTTTACATCAGCAACTGTTCCGCAATACCTAAATTTATAAACTAGCCACTGTGCTAGGGCCAATAACTTAATATACTTTTAGGTTGAGTAAACACGTACCTTCAGTTTATCAGATAAATCTTTAATCTCATTAACTGCTCCATTATACTTATTGGCTAATTCTCTTAATTCTTCCTGAGTCCGTTCATTCATTTCTTTCAGGTGAGTACATTCATCTTCAGTATTACTCAGACTTCGCTGCAATTCAAGTTTACAGGCAATTGATTTAGGATTAATCCACATTCTAAAGTCCATTTATAAAAAGTATAACTCTGTGGGCTGTTCTAAATCAACATCTGCCCTGAACTTTATGTAAATAACAAGGATTTCAATTTACTCCAGTTGCATGCTAAAACAGAAAATACAACTAAGAATTTAAAAAACACACAAAACAGGGACACTTTTAAAAGACCATTGAGTAGGACATTTATTTAGCCTTGAAAACATTTTAAGCCTCTCAATTCCTGAAAGCAAGTTCAATAATATGCAGCAATCAATTTAATAAGGAAGTTATAAAAAAGAGCTAGGAACTTTCTTTCTTTACATGTCAAGTTAATGACATGACAATAAATCAGTCACTATGGGATAGAGCTATTATAGAAACTATCCCTATATGGAGTTTTGTATACTATTTAGTTTATAATGGGTATTTTAATCAAATCCAGAAACAGATAACTTCTGTGGTAATTTTACATTGGTTCAAAGGAATGACCTGTGTTATCAATAAGATCATTTTAAAGCTATGAGAATCACGTTTGTTAAAAAGACTTAAGAAGGACCTTAGAGATAATTTCTCCTTTGAATCTTTAAAGTTAAGACAGTTTGTTTTACTCTCTAGTCTGGAGGATGGGTAAAGTAAAAACATTTGGTGTAAATTCTCTGCTTTATACTTGATTTCCTCAACTGGAAGAAAAGCAAAGTAAGGTGACAGGAGATAATTCCCTGGCACATATTCTGGTCCATTGTATGCAAGGTGAATACTAAGTAGAGTGTAAATAGTAAGATGCCCTGGGCAAATAGTAAGATGCCCTGCTTAGGCTTTTATTTCCTCAATCACTAACTAGGGACCATAATCACGAGAACTCACATAACTTTATTGGTCATGTTGAGAATTCATGACAATGAGAATAGCACACTGCTCCCTACCACGTGATGGACAGGAAATATCTGCTAGCTAAATAATACTATCCAAGTTTAAAATGTCCTGAAATATTAGCCATTTTATGCTAAAATTTAAAAATCATATTACTATTTAATATTTATTAAATTGAAATACCTCAACTTCTGAAAGTTTTCTAACCACTTCAATTTTCTCCTGCAGAACCCGCCTCAGAGACTCTTTGGCTGTCATCTCATAGTTGTGTTTATCTTCTTGTAATGCTATGAGTTCTTTCCGTAAACTATCTTCTGTTTGATTCTAGGATTAAAAGATATTTATAATTATAACCAAGTTATTTTTTGAAAGTTTTACCACTTAAAAAAATAATACATTATGATGCTCTTTGAATTCTATGTGAAGATACAGTAAAACCTTGATATAACGGACTAATTTGGGTGAGGGGGTGTTGTCAAAGCGTAAAGCCTGTAATATAATAAAGGTTTCCCGAATGCATTACATTAAATTTGACAAATTTGCCCAACTGGTGTGGTTCAGTGGCTGAGCATCAACCTAGGAACTAGATCATGGTTTGATTCCTGGTCAGGGTGCATGCCTGGGTTGCAGGCTCAATCCCCAGTAGGGGGCTGCAGAAGGCAGCCAATCAATGATTCTCTCTCATCAATGATGTTTCTATCTCTCTCTCTCTCCCTTCCTCTCTAAAATCAATTAAAAAATATTTTTTAAAAATTAACAAGTTAGTCTACATGTTTTTATTTATGTAGATATGTTTATGTAATTAAAATTAAGTATGTATGAAAAATTTAATTTCACAGAAAAGTTTTCTATGTGTTACTGTAATTTTAAATTTATACTGAATAGGTCTAATAAACATGTGCATTCACCAATCACTATGAGTAAACAAATACACATGGCTGGGGCGTGGCTTAGCTAGTAGGAGTTAAAGCTGCTGCAAAGTCCAGCCAGTGTGGCTCAGTGGTTGAGCGTCAACCCATGAACCAGGAGGTTATGGTTTGATTTCTTATCAGGGCACATGACTGGGTTACAGGATCAATCCCCAGTAGGGGGCGAGGAATGCAGGAAGCAACGAATCAATGATTCTCTCTCATCACTAATGTTTCTATCCTTGTCTCCCTCTCCCTTCTTCTCTCTGAAATCAATCAAAAACAAAAAAGAACTGAAAAACTGTTGCAGAAAGTCAGGCTCTGAGGAAACAGAACCAATTACTGCAAGCAAGGCAAATTGATCCCATGCTAAAATTGTTTACAAGTGGTGACTTTTGGGTTTAAATATGTGGCCCAGAATTGTAGATATGTAACACTTACTTATTTGCTAAAATTTGTTAAAAATAATAGTGAATTAATAAAATTAAAAAAAAACACCATTAATTTAATTATAAGCAAATCCTGGTTAAAAACATTTTAAAATTAACAGGGTGTTAATTTTCACCTATGACATATGGATCAGAAATTCTGTCCATTAAATCTGAAACCCATTAAATCAAGGCCCACAAAATCAAGGGTTTATCGTACCTTCAAACACAGATGGTGTTGGCCCTGTAATTAAATGAAGTTGTATTTAAAAGGTGCATTAGTGCTCTAGCCAAATTACTCATTAGGTGAGAGTGTTGTTCTGATACGCCATGGCTGCAGCTTCGATCTCTAGTCAAGTCACATACAAGAATCAAACAATGAATGCATAAATAAGTGGAACAACAAATCAATGTCTCTTTCTCTCCCACTCTCTCTCTCTCTCCCTCTCTCCCACCCTCCTTCTTCTTTTCTCTCTAAAATCAATAAAATCAACCAATCAATAAAAGTTTCATTAGTAAATTATTCTTCACAAATATATTAATTCATACTTCCAACAGAAAAAAAAAAACAAAGACAATTGAGAATTTCTCTCAATTATACAAAATGAATTATCTCTGCTATTTTTCATATTCTCTGTAAGCCACAATATTTACATTTAAGGGCAAAAATAATCTATCACCTTCAAAGGGCCCAAGTATTTTAAAACAATGGTTAAACCAAAGGAATAAGAACACAATAGGGGAAAACTGATTTTAAGTCTGAGGCAGGAATGTACAAGATGAGCCTGGAATGTCTTGTCTGATATGAAAGCAGGAAGCTATTAGACAGAGTCTGCTAGGGTTCTATCAAAAGGACTCAGGTGCCAACATGAAGAAGTCCTCATGGATCAAAGATGGGGTAATTTGTGCATCAATAAGGAAAACAAACACTATAAGATGAAATCCACCAAATATATATAAATCTAAGTGAGGGGATAAAACGGTTCATGGTCATTCTTTGGTGGAGGAGAAGGAACCAATTCATTATCTTGACATCTAGTAAATAAAGGGAGAAACTCATTTACCCTGCTTTTTCCTAAAGAAAATGTACTTCAGGCTAACCAAGTAAATGAAGGGATGATAAAATTACATCATCATTTTTATATCCCTGAATAAAATAATAGATCTAGGCAAGGATCATCAATGACTGCTAATACCCCAAAAAGAAAGACAAATAGACATTATGTTACCCCTTGGTAAAAGTACACAATACCACTCATAAAGTGTATTGGCAAAGTAAGAACACACACACACATAAAAAAAAAAACCTGAACATAAATCAAATCAAATCCTTAGATCAAATTACCAATTTATGACGTGGGATGGGGAGTTAGAATGTTTTTGTTTGTTTTCATATATTTTTATTAATTTCAAAGAGAAAAGAGACGGGGAGAGAGAGAGAAACATTAATGATGAGAGAGTATCGGCTTGCCTCCTGCATGCCCTGCACTGTGGATGAAGCCTGCAACCCGGCATGTGCCCTCACCGGAATCGAATCTGTGACCTTCTGGTTCATAGGTCGATGCTCAACCACTGAGTCACACCAGCTGAGCTAAAAGAATGTTTAGATAACAATCCAGAATGAGAGAAATCATATAGGACAAATGACCCAGATTCTCCAACAAATATCAACTGTGAAAAAAGATAAAGAGCTGTACATGGGTATTCACTATACAATTCTTTCTACATACATGTATGTTTGAAATTTCTCATAATTAGAAAGGATTTAAGAGAACAGTGAAAATGTATAATTGTTTTTAGCATGTACTAAAAAGACAAAAAACTGAAGCTACATAAAAGTACGCATTTTTCTTTATGTACTTGAGATTAATACTTACTTTGGAGCATGCCTGTAATTGGTTTCCCATAACTTCTAACCGTGATAAGAGTCTATCTTCATCTATTAAAGCCTAATGAAGAAAAATCAAATACAAATAAAATCCCAGAGCAATTTAAAAAATAACCTATTAAAAAGGCTACATTTGTGGACAAAAATGAAAATCATAAAACTGACCAATATCCAGTGTAAAATGCTAAGTTTTCATTATTTGTTCATTAGAAAAAAACTTTGCTTTTGCTTGCTACAAAATTTTAGTTTTAGTTTAATCAACATCTAAGGGACATTAAACTTAAATGCTTCTTGTAAATAAAGGCAACTGAAATACCTGCCAGCTGGTGTCGGAAGCCTCTTGGGTGATGGCTAGGAGCCGCTGGAGCGTGGCTAGCTTCTGCTCCAACATCTGTTCCCGGTGTAAGGCCTCCTGATACCACAAAGCACAAGAGATTCTAATAAACTCACCTTGATTCCTTAGAGAGTAACAAATTTTCAGCACATTCTGAAAATACTCTCAGATTACATTCCACTTTATATCTTACTTTCAAACTTGATAAATCTACTTTGTAAAATGTATACAAGTCACGTCATTTTAGCCTCATTTGTTTGGCTGCAAGTACTACCGTTAGGTGTGCTCTAGCAGCAACTTCCCTTTTAACAGAACACAAGTCGCCTTGTTTTTTGTTTTTGTTTTAACTCATAATTCACAAGAGTTAAAAAACACACAGAAAAACAAAAACCCAGTAGAATAATCCAACAAATGTTTTAACCTCAAATTTTATAAATATCAATCAATCCACTCTGGCCAGTCTGGCTCAGTTGGTTGGGTGTCATCCAGGGCACCAAAAGATTGCCAGTTCAATACCAGGTCATGGCTTGATCCCCAGTAGGGGGCGTGCAGGAGGCAACTGAACAATGCTGCCCTCTCCCATTGATATTCTTCTCCCTCTAAAAATCAACAAAAATTGATTTTTAAAATCAATCAATTCAATCTTGTCAATATCATAACAAACTAATCAAATTTACTGAAAACTAAGTCAAAACAATCTTGTCAAATAGCTTTTTTTTAAAAAAAAAATGCTTGTATGGATTTTTAGAGAGAGGAAAGGAGTTAGAAACATCAATGAGAGAGAAACAGTAATTGGCTGCCTCCTGCATGCCCCCTTCTGGGAATCAAGCCTGCAACCTGGGCATGTTCTCTAATGGGGAATTGAGCAGCAAATTCTTGGTGCATGGGACTATGCTCATCCAACTGAGCCACACAAGCTGGGAGCAAATATATCTTAATGGCTTAGCTGCATGGGTATGACAGCTAAAATAAAAATATCTTTTAATTTTTCCTGTTTAAAATGTTATATACATATACATATAAATATAAATATATATATGCATTATTTAAAACACACACACACACACACACACACACACACACACACACACATTAGAAATTGCTTCATTCCCAAAGCCTATTGCATTTTCAGGTATCCTGATTATCTCTGTGACTATATACGACTTTGCAATTAAATATGCCAAAAATAAGTAAGAATCCAAGTACTATTTGAATGTAATTAAGGAGTCAAGGAGTTACATAACTACTTGGCAGCTGCAAAGAAACATTTTTACAGAGAAAGACATTGGCAAGTAAAGCCTGATCTCTAGGTCACGTATTAATATTCGATAGCTATTAAGAGGGTCTCCTTCATGGAAGTCAAGGTGAAAATGCTCACACAGTTGTGGTTTTGGCACATCTTTAAACTTCATTTCTTCTATTTCTGTCATTACCTGAAGAACACTTACCACCCTAATGCCTCTGAGCCACCTCAACAGAGAAGCATATGCTTCAAATACAGTACTTGAGGTTTAAAGCATGCACTTATTGCTCTCCACATCCTTGATAAATAATGGTTAGGAAAAATCTGGTCTGATTGGAGTTAGAGGTACCGGTTTTTAATATGACTCTAAGAGTATAGATTAAAGAACCTAATAAAAGCCATCCTGCCCACATTAAAACACAGCTAACACTTACAAAAGACTAGTTGCCAAGTTTATTTTAAACTTCTAAAACATTCCTAATATTCAGGAAATTACTAGTACACTCAAGCTGCAAATTTTACTTAAAAAAAACAACCACCAAACAATCACTACTTCCACTAGATGATGTAATTACACTTTTTTTTTACTCAACCCAACTTAAAACTTCATAACTCCATGAACCACATCCTAGCAGCATTCTAATACTTTCAGGAATAGGCTTTTGGTTCTAAGGGATGAATTGCATCTATCCTAGTTTTCATTCAAAAGATTTACAACTTACATTAGAACTTTACCAATTCAAAAAGATGTACCGTATACAGAAATGACAGTGCAGTATAATTTTCTCTCAGAGAATTAATAAAAGACCATTACTCCTACTATGAGTATTTAAAAAACTGGTAAGAAATAGAATACTCAAGTGATTGGATTCATCATCCATGATGACTAGTAACAATAGTGAATAGCCTTGGGAAGTCATTTTACCTATACGAGCCCAATTTCTTATATCAAAAATGACATTTGGACTAAATTAATCCCAAAGTTTACTTCCATCTCTCTATATGAGTGATCTAGGTCAATTATTGTGAATTCTTACTGTATTGTAAATAACTACTAACATTTATGGAATACTAACATAATACTTACTGTATTGTAAACAACTACTAACATTTATTTCATGTGCCAGGCACTGTTTTAAGTGCTTTAGATATATTAATTCATTTATTCTTCACAATCCTTTGAGGTAAGTGCTATTACTATACCTATATCACAGATGAGGAAAATGGTGCACAAAAGGGTTAGTACCTACAACAGGTCAGGAGGTAAAGCCACAGATCAAGTCCAGGGAATTCTGGTTAGAGTCTATGCTCTTAAATATTCGACTAAACTGCAAGTGTGTAAGGCTGCTTTTCTATGCACCATTACATTATCCCCAGGGGAAGATAAGATCTGATTAATACATTGATAATTTTATTTTCAAAGATGTGTACATTCTTAACTGAGGTAGAACTGTTCTAATTGATTCCTATAAAACAATGTAGGGACCCATGATCACTGGTTTAATCCTATTGCTTTAAACAAAAGGCAACTGAAGAATTACACTGTATAATGACTCACCCAAGGTCACAGAACTCTCTGGGTAGCTGAGCCAAGATAAAAACCTCAATCTCTAAATTCTGGATCCAGGGTTTTCCTTAACCATGCTCCCTCACCAGAATAAGAATCATAATCCAGCCCAAATCTACCAAAACCAGAAAGAAACTAGTATTTGTTTCCTTTTTAGAGAATTGTATGTCTCTTTTAGTATGGTATTAACTTCCATTGCAAGTATCTGCCCCATGAAGAAACTTTTATAGAGCCAGCAGCACAGCACAGTCCTTAAGAGTAGAGACTCTGAGATTTGACTATGTGGGTTCAAATTCCAACTCTAACACATACTAGGTGTGTAATGTATTTAACTTTCCTGTCCCTCAGTTACTCCGTCTATAAAAATGGGAATAAAATACATACAGTACCTTATAGGATTGCTGTGAGGATTAAATGAATTAGGTGAATTATTGTGAATTGCTAGAGTGTGGCATGTTAAGTACTATATAATTATTTGCTATTAATATATTAAGCAACCATCTCTTCAGGTTTACTTTTACTTAAAAGTCATCTATAGGTAAAGATCTTTTTCTGACACATCCTCATATTGCAGAAAAAAACTTCTCTTGCAAACAGAACCTTATCTTCTCTAGACTTAACAATCCTATTTTTTATCCTTTCTTCTTAAGACCTATTTGTAATCCTTTTTTACTATAAAAAGGTATTTATTTAGTAAATATATATCTAACCCAATATTTCTTTAGCCTATATTTGTGAACTAACAAAATCAAACCTAAGTTGTTTAATTTTATTTTTAAAGACTAAAAATTCTTAAGATTTATTTTTACCTGTAGATACTGAGAAAGCTGGAATAGTTCCTGAGAGTACATACTTGGAGTGTTAGCAGCAACCTAGAAACAAAATGATAGTATAAACAGTCACACAAAGTATTTATGAAATACTTTAAAGCCAAACCAAATCCTAAAAGTGCCCATTCACTGAAATAATGCAAAATAAAGTATTTTTCAAATTAACCAGCTCCTTTCGTTTTCAAAATATTTCTACCCTATGTCTTAAATTTATAAATAGTATTTATTATGCTGACCAGTTTGAGATTTATAAGAAGGCGATAGAACAAGTCCTTCTCATGAAAATATTCCTTATAAACCAAATCACAAACTTATAGCTACAGAGCCTTTTCTTAATTCAGAAATAATACCACCTAAATCAATAGATCTATCTACATTTCCCTCCCCTTTCAAATAGTTCTTTAATATGTCAACAATTCATTTAGAAGTAGCCATCTTCAAAATGGTATTGTATGGGGGGTACAGGGAGAAGGACATGAAAAGTAACACTATATCCAAAGGCCAGAGCCAATGAAAATAGTTTTCTCTCCCCTCTCCCCCCCTTAAACTACAGTTAGGTTTTAAGAAGAAAAAGATGGGAAATTATGGTGTTTAAACATTACAAGTAACAGTCAAATGCTTAGAACTCAAGAGTATAAGAAAAGCTGCCATAATGTGTTTCTTCCAGGTGTGGAATACAAAACCATGGCATTATTCCAAACAACAACAAACAAAAGACAGGCACTAATAGGTTGCTGAGACATTTACCCACACTCTCAACACTACCAAGCCTTATATCTTAACTTATTCATGATCACATTATTACCAAGTTATTAATGATCATTAATAGAATCATTCTTGATTAGACTCATATTTATTAATATGCTAATGAGAAGACAGAGTGGCGGCATTATTTTTTAAAATTAGTCCTAAATCAGCAAGGCCATCATTTACTTCTGAAATAATTCTTGGTATTCCTGAAGTTGGTGACTAACCACTTTTACTTCTAAAAAAGGAATCTAACAGAGCACTTTTGTTTCAAACAGGCTTTCATTCTTTATCCATTTGGAAGAAAAAAATGTGAAATATTTTCCTCAATAATTTAGTTATTGCACTAAGAAAACTCACATCTACATTAATGTCAAAAGATACAAAAGATGCTTGGGGTTTTTTCCTTCACTATTTAGCAATGATATCGACAGTTTAACGCACCATTAGTTCTGAACAAAAGAAAAAAAACATTTTCTAACAAGTAATTTTGCAGTTTCTGACCAAATCAGGCTAAAACTGATCAATCTTCAAGGACAATAAAAGAGCCATATCTATAAGCCCATATTTCTGTGTTATTTCCATGTGTAGCTATAAGTAGAGTGAAATTTCTGTGCAGAAAGCTTTAATAAATACTTCGAGACAGAATTGTATTCCAAAATAAAGAGTAGTAACAAACACTTCTTACTTTTGTCTTGACACAAAACAAGTACTCCTAATCTACATAGCCATCTACTTGAGATAACAAAGGCTTTTTCTAAGAAACATTCATTCTAAATTCTCCAGATACTGAAGATCAGGAGACCACAGCAACCATATATCTGTATGCATTCTACAGGTTTTTATTATGAAAGAGAAATAAGTTTCTAAGTAAAGCATATTAAAAACAAACAGAAACATTTTTCAAAGCAATAGAGCTGAGTTGATTTGGAAAAAAAACACAATCATTGGCAACTTACTTTGTCAACAGGACTTGGTAATGGAGCATGGATGACACTGAAAAGTAAAATTTAGAATTTTTATCTAATTTCCGGACCACAAAGGAAATAGAATATGACAGTACCAGAATATCTTAAACCCCTAAGTTGATATATAATTGCCTTCATATGATTATAAGAATGTGAATTATTGTTAATCCTTCATAGAAAATAAGATAATAAATATACAAACCTTTCATACAAAATATATTTCTAAACACAAATTTAAAATCCAAAATATATTAAATGCTCTTTAAGAATCCTCTACTTAATAAGAGCTATGGTGAATTCCTTGGTCATAAGAATTTCTATATGAAAAAAGAAGCACTCCTTAAATTATCCATTTTCAATTTTGGAATATGTAAATTAAGTTATTTTAAAATTAAATATTCCTAGATAGAACATCTTAAAAAACATAGTTCTATTGAAAAGAAAGCTATACTTTGGAAGTCTGTTTGAGTAGAAAACTTTAGCTAATCAAAAGAGTAGGACTAGCCTTCTCCACCCAGCCTCCTCACACGACTAACAACTGAAAGCTTAGACGTAGGTATGAAACTAAATTCAGTATATCCTCTTAAAGATACACAGTAAACAAATAGTACTGGTACTAATTGTCTTTGGCCTTAAATTCCTACTAAATAGGTACTATTATTTCCATTTTGTTTTTTCTCTTTCTAATTAATCTTAGAGGAAGGGAGGGAGAGAGAAACATCAATGTGAGAGAAAACCATTGATCAATTGCCTCCCGCACACAAGAGCCCCAACTGGAGACTGAATCCCCAATCTGGGTATGCGCCCTGACCCGGAATCGAACCCATCTTTTGTTGTACTGGACCACACTCCAACCAACTGAGCAACAACAGCCCTATCCCTCAGTTACAACGGCCAGGGCTATGTTCATTTTCAAATGAGAAAAGGAAGGCCTGATCAAGTCACAGAATAGGCCTTGAAACGAACCATTCTGATCTTAATCCAGCTCTAGAGACTTGCCTGTTCAAAATTCATCTCATCCATAAAGTAAGCCAGACTGTGTACAATGAAACTGACAGTAAATTTTAAGTGATGCTAATATTTAAACACTAAGTAAAATCAAACAATGAGAAGGAAATGGGGCAAAGATGAAAAGATTTGGGGAAACAAGAGGGATAGGGACACAATTTTCTGAAATAGATTTTGAAAAAATTCACATGTCCTACTGGGTGAAACCTGGAACACAGATGACCCTTTATGTAATTGCTCAAAGTTTTTGACTAAAGGAAAGGAAAATCCCATTATCAAATACAAACATTCAGATCTTTAAGAAGCCATACTTCGTTAGTTGATTAACAGCTACTCTTCTTTTTTAAATCTTAACTCATAAAAGTGGAGTCACAATCAAGTTCCCAAAGTTAATTTTATTTTTAATAATTAAACTATAGAAAACATTAATGTTTTAAATTTATAATGTCTTTAATTTTATTATTAAAGTTATAATGCCTTTTAAAAATTCTTATTTAATTTTTTTTTTAATTGAAGAAGGGGGAGAGGGAGAAGGGGGAAGGAGAGAAGAAGAAAAAGAGGAAGGGAGGGAGGGAGAGAGGAAGGACGAGAGAAACAGTGATATGAGAGAGAAACATCATTGATTGGCACCTCCTGCAATCTGGGCATGTGACCTGATGAACCTGCCACCCTTTGGTACCAGTACATTGCTCTAATCAACTGAGCCACACTGACCAGTGCTAAATTTATAATGTTTTAAAATTTCTGCTTTGTTTCAGATATCCTTGAAGCTTTAAAAAAAAAAATAAAAAAATGGTAGCTTCTAACTGAAGAGCAATATATCATTCTAATGAATGAACAGACTATCATAGCAATAGGGAAATTTCTCTCTGCTTTCTTTTTCTTTTTCTAAGATTGGCATATCCTCTTTCTTTTTAAAAAATCTTTATTGTTGAAAGTATTACACATATCCCTTTTTTCTCCCTCTCACCCCTTATAACCTACCCCTGCCCCTCACCCCAGGCCTCCACCACCCTATTGTCTGTGTCCATGGGTTATGCATTCTGCTTTCCTTTTCCATTTCGCTTTCCTACTGACTACTCTGTACTTGGCCTTACACTTTGGTTCTCTCAACCTCTCACCCTCAGATCTTTTTCTTTGCTTTTGAAAAGCAGGAAATAAATTAAATATACAAACAAATTTCTAGCATATTCAAGGTTTTCCCCCAAAATAAAATATGCTGAATTTTAGACTGTTTAGCTTTTTCCAACACCTCATAATGATAATCTGCAAAAAGTATAAATCAAAATGTACTTATGTTTACATATTAACATTTAGATTTTGACTAATTTTTTTTCTTTTAGATTTTTCCTTTTCCAAATGATCTCTAAAAAAGTTTAGCTGGCGTAGCTCGGTGGTAGAGCATCAACCTATGAACAGGAGGTCAAGATTCAATTCATTGTTAGACAGCATGCTCAAGTTGCGGGATCGATCCCCAGTGTGGGGCATACAGAAGGCAGTTGATTCTCTCTCATCATTAGTGTTTCTATCTCACCTTCCCTCTCCCTTCTCTGATATCAATTTTAGAAAAGAATTACAGCACTGAAAAATCTCTCCAAAAACACCCACCAAAATATACTACTAACTATATCAACATCCTTAAGGTTCTATAAGATTGTGACACTGGCATTAACCTCAGAGGCAATCAAAGTCTAGGAAGCCCTACCTTAAATGCAAATCAAAATGAATGCAGCTATCACCAATACCTTACATATCCTAAATATTTTAGAAACAATTAATTACTTATCAAAATATAAACTGTTATAATTAAATTTGGAAGCACAAATGTAAACTTTGCTTCCATTATTGCCTATTAGAATTACAACTAATATTAAAAACAAAGTAAAGTGCATTATTCCAAAAGTAATACATGATTTTTCTAACATCGTTAGAATAATCCTAAAGTATTAATGGTACACCCTCATCTATAATATTATTAACCAAGGTAATTAATACAAAATTCTATAGCACTGAATTATACTCACTCTGAGCGGAGTCGGGCTTCCATACCATCTGGTAGAAAAAGTTTTATTGTAGAAACAATACACCCATGGGTAACTGGTTAAAACAAACAAATAAAATGAATAAAATAATTGTTTAAAAATATGAATCTTCATAACTCTTATATGTAAATATATATTTTATTCTTATATGTAATAACTTCTGGGAAAGGAAATAAACCCGATGGTTTAATGACAATATTCATTCTCCTGGAGAAACTTGTCCCTATCCGTAACAAATCATAAATACAGGTAGAATTATGTTTAGAAAAGTGTCCTAACCTCTAATGCTATAACAAGTCAATAAAAGGTAAACTTAATATGTAGAAGTACAATTGGGGGTGGGGAGGAAGGAATGTACTGTCTCCTCTATTTGCCAGCATCAAACCTAAGTCCAACTATTCCCCAGATTAAAATTTAGCCCTTATTCCTTATTCTCCTGTCCCCAACCTATTACTCCTATCCACACCTCACAAAACTCCATAGTTCAGTATAATACAGCTTGAAATATGCCATTCCATTCACCATGAGTGAGAAAACTAAGTCCTCAGACAAATGAAACTACTCAGAGCTATTTGCTAGACCTCAAGTCTGACGTTTCCAGTTCAGTATAATTTTGGTTTTGTTTTCTTGTGGTTGTTTCTTCCCCCAAACATCTTTATATAGCTTTACACGAGTCATTATGCAGACAACTCCCTTTTTTCTTTTCAAGAATTTCTTTGTTTTTAATTTTCACTCGAGGATATGTTTTTCATTGATTCTAAAGGGAGAGGGAGAGAGAAAGGGGAAGTGGGGGGGGGGGGGTGGAGAGAGAGAGAAACATTGATGTGAGAGAAATAATTGGTTACCTCCCTTATGTGCCCCAACTGGAGAATGAACCTGCAACCTGGGTATGTGCCCTGATCAGGAGTTAAACCTGTTCCCCCCTTCAGTGCACAGGCTATGCTCTAACCAACTAAGACACCCCAGCCAGGGCTGCAAACAACTTCTTACTTCCTCCTTTTCCTTCTGAAGATTTCAAGAGACAAAAGCCCCCAAAGTAGCACTGTACAGAGAGCTTCTCTCTCTCTTTTTTTGTTTTTGTTTTCTTTGTTAGTCCTCGCCCAAAGATTTCCCCCCCCCCATTAATTAAAAAAAAATATATATTTTATTGATTTTTTACAGAGAGGAAGGAAGAGGGATAGAGAGTTAGAAACATCGATGAGAGAGAAACATCAACCAGCTGCCTCCTGTACACCTCCCACTGGGGATGTGCCCGCAACCAAGGTACATACCCCTGACCGGAATCAAACCTGGGACCTTCAGTCCGCAGGTCGATGCTCTATCCACTGAGCAAAACCAGTTTTGGCCCCCCATTAATTTTTAACGAGAATGGAAGGAAGGGAAGAAAGTTTGGGGGCCGGGGGGGGGGGGGGGCGGGGGGGGGCGGAGAGGGAGAGAGAGAGAGAGAGAGGGAGAGAGAGAGAGAGAGATCCACACGAGAGAGACACATCAACTGGTTGCCTTCCACACTCATACTGACCAAGACCGGGGATCAGGATCAAACCCTCAACCCTTTGGTGCATGAGCAGAAGCTCTAACCATTAAGCACACTGGCCAGGGCAAGAAAACTTCTGTTTGTATGTGTGTTTCATAGAAAAAACTGGGGGAGGGGGGAGGCTGGTTTAAAAGTTGACAGTTTTGCCGAGACCAGTTTGGCTCAATGGATAGAGTGTTGGCT
This sequence comes from Pipistrellus hanaki, assembly GCF_964339955.1. Taxonomy (NCBI): domain Eukaryota; kingdom Metazoa; phylum Chordata; class Mammalia; order Chiroptera; family Vespertilionidae; genus Pipistrellus; species Pipistrellus hanaki. The sequence continues at coordinate 19,033,443 of NC_140515.1, forward strand.
TGGGGACTGAAGGGTCCCGGGTTCGATTCCGGTCAAGGGCATGTACCTTGGTTGCGGGCACATCCCCAGTAGGGGGTGTGCAAGAGGCAGCTGATCGATGACTCTCTCTCATCGATGTTTCTAGCTCTCTATCTCTCTCCCTTCCTCTCTGTACAAAATCAATAAAATATATTTTTTTAAAAAAAGATTCAAGCCCAGGCTCTGAATACCATGTTTAAAAAAAAAAAAAAAAAAAAAAAGTTGACAGGTTTTTTTTACTTCTCTATTCTTCAAATAGTATCTCTTCCAGGGTTCAAAGAGTTAATTTATTTAGTTTACCAAACTAATTAAAAGTGAATGCAGGGTGATGAAAATAACTATATCATGTTAAGAGGAGTACTGGTTATGTGACTGCATAGATTGTCAAAATTCACTGAATTCTGTATATAAAACTGAAGTAAATAAACTATACCTCAAAACTGATTTAAAGAATAGAGCTAATGTACTTATAGGAGGGTAACTTATTAAGTGATAAGTCCTACAAATCATCAAGAAGGTATTATAAACATGAAGCAATACACATTAAATTTAAGTAATTTAGCACACTTTACTCAATATTAATTTTCATTAACCTATTTATTATATGAAAAGTGCTAGCACATATTAAGAACCATCTATGGATGGACAGTCTTTCAAATTCTCTGCCTAACCTAGCAATTATGGCCATGAGCTCCTTCCTTCCTTGCTTCCTTCCTTCCTTCCTTTTCCGGACTCTTCCTCCTCCCTGCTACCATAAATACCCTATCAAGAACAAATCTACTTGCATCTCCAAATACTTTACTTTTCACAACCCCATGCCTTTTACACAAGCTGTCTTATCAGTGATGTCCTTTAACCCTGACCTCCATGACCAAATGCTCCTTATCCTCTACATTTAGATTTTTCTAGCTCCTCCACCGAAGCTCAGAATCTAAGTTGTGTGCCCAGAGCCTCCTAAATCTACTTATTATAACACCAAGCACACTGCAGTTTAATATTTATTATTTACACAACTGCTGTCTCAACAATTAGATACAACACTTTGAGGGCAACAAGGATTGGTTGCTTCTGGTACAAAGCAGGCATTTAGTAAATGTTTATTGAATACATCCAAGAACATGTCTGGATAATATTTTACAGCTTCCATTGCTCAGGAGTGAAGTTGCCTGCTTGAGAATGGCAGGGTTCATCTCCATTTGCAAGAAACACCTAATTCCCTCCTTTCCCTGGCTAAAGATAGGGAAGGGACGATTTTACTCCAGCTCTAGGGCTCCCTCAGAAATTTACTACAAACAGGCTAGAATAAATTCGGGAGCACAATACAAGAAGATCCAGCAAGACTGACACTTTATCAATATATTTACATTAATAAGAAAATTGTTTAAAAAAATAAGTGCAGAGAGTTATAGTGCTAAGATGACAAACTATATATCAGGATTTCTGTTGTTCAGATACATCTCAGAAGTCCAGCAACTAGACTGGTGTACAAACTGTGAGATGAATCAAGTGCTAACACTTAGTGGGCAATAAAAGGTTGCCACACTATTGAAGGCAGTTAGAGACCACAGTCTGACTACACTGACAATGTAGCAAACCCTTTGAAAAGGTTCTTGTGACAACTAGATGCACAGAAACGTCAGTTACCTCTTTAATAATATGCAAAAGCAATCTGATGAAAATGTTTTGTTCTAAAACTTATATTAATCAACTCTATATAGCAGTATTTCTCAAAATGGGGTACTAGTAGGTGGGGTTAGAGGAGCTTAGAAAAAATTTGGTTAAAAGAAGTGGAAAGAATTTTTAATCTTTTAAATCACAGGCTTTCTCAGAGCTTAATGTACATCACGATGCATTTTCAAAACCTATGTAACCATTGAGCACATCCCTGCTTCCTTTTTAGGAACACATAAAGGAACTATATGATTATGGATTTATACACACACACACACACACACACACACACACACACACACACACACTAGAGGCCCGGTGCATGAAAATTCATACACTGGAGTGGGAGGTTCCTCAGCCTGGCCTGCCCCCTCTCACAGTACGGGAGCCCTTAGGGGTAGGAGGGGACCTGGCGGATCAGGGGAAGGCGAAGCCCACATCACACCTCTGCAGCTGCCACTGCCAGCAATGCAAGCCTTGGCTAGCCCTGGTTACCTGAGCCTTGGGCTGGCCCTGGGCAACTGGGCAGCCGCCATCTGAGTCTTGCCTGCACCTCGGGCTGGCCGTGGGCAGCTGGGCAGCCACCATCCAAGGCTTGCCTGTGCCTCGGCCAGTCTTGCTTGCTGGAGCCTCAGTCAGTGAGGGGTGCAGGAAGACCTGAGGCCCCTGGCGGGGCTGAGGGGATTCCGGCAGCAGGCCTATGGAGCAACCGGCCCCGCCCCTGCCCCCTCCTGTGGGTGCTGCCCTCTTGGGACATGTGATGGTCAATTTGCATATTACCTCTTTATTATATTGGACACACACATATACACATATACACATATATATGGCATTATAGTATTTTGAAGAAAATATGGGATGGGGCAAAAGTTGTGAGTATGCAAAACACAGTTTGTTCTTGTATTTTTATTTATTAATTATTATATTATTTTCTATATAAACAACTGTAAATCCACTTTTGCCCCTCCTTGTACTTTGGAAAATACTGCTGGACAGTATTTTATTAAGTACTTTTAAAACAAACTATGCTCTCCAAATTCACCCAGAAGTATTATTACAGTATTTAAAATATTCAAAGACAAAACTGATTGTAAAACACACAATCTATATGTTTCTTGGGCTGGTCAGTGTGGCTCAGTGGTTAAGTGTCAATCTATGAACCAAGAGGTCATGGTTCAATTCCTCGTCAGGCACATGGCTAGGCTGCAGGTTCAATCCCCAATAGGGTGCATGCAGGAAGTAACCAATCAATGATTCTCTCTGATCATTTGTGTTTCTCTCTCTCTTTCCCCCTTTTAAATCAATAAAAATATTATTTTTAAAAAGTGAAAGTTTCTCAGAAATTCTCACTCTTCTTGAGCTGGGGCATCCATATTCTATTGCACTTGCACAACAGAGCACCTGGTCCACAGGCTTTCAGACTCTGGGACTTCTGTCAGAGGCTCTCCCGGTTCTCGGGCCTTTGGACTCAGGCTGAATTGAGCCCTTGGCTTTCCTGGTTCTCCAGCTGGCAGACAACAGACTGTATGACTTCTCACCCTCCACAGCCATCCTCTTTCTGCTCTACCTGACTATGAAAAGTATTCTTCAGAACACAGTATAAACTATTTACTTGACATCGGAAAGTAACCATGTATTAGGTACAATGATGAGAAGTAAACACACACACACACACACAGAAAAACAACAACAAACCTGGTATCTAGAAACTGCTTTAATATTTATAGTTGCCAGGCCATGTTATTCTCCTGGGGGACATAAGTAATCTTACTAATATGAGACAAGATCATTCTGAGACCATGATGCAAAATAAGACCACTTCATAACTTCATCTAAGCACCAACAAAAACAGTATCACCGGGCAAAACAGCAAATATTCCTCTTTCCTGCTTAATATAAGTTCCTGCTACTTCTTTACCAATTATTGAAGCCTTAGTTCTACTTTGCCTTCTCTAAAGATACGATTTACTGAAATGCACAATCATAGAATCCTACCCCGTTTCTTTTTAAAAAGTATACTTTTATTTACTTCAAAGGGATAGAAACATCAATGATGAGAAAGAATCACTAATCAGATGCCTCTTGCATTGGGTATCGAGCCTGCAAGCCAGGCATGTGTCCTGATAGGGAATCAAACCATGACCTAATTCATAGGTTGATGCTCAACCATTGAGCCACACTAGCTGGGCCCGCTCCCCTCTCAAATCCCTGCTTTCTTGGATCCTCAACAAATCATCCAACCAAAGCCCTAATCCTATATTAGAGCTTTTCTAACACTTCTTAATGTGACACCTCTGGTTACTCAAATTATTTGTTCTCTTTTTTTCTACAATGAGTAATAAATCTAGCTTGTTCAAATTAAAAACAAAAAAAAAAAAGATTCTTGGGCAAGGTAAGAAGTCCACAGGTACATTGCCATATTAAATATATATTTATCCATTATAAGCTACACCCAAATTTCAGAAATGTTAAAACATGAAAAACAGGTATGTCTGAATTGGGGAAACAAGGTATAAGTGGAAGAAAAATCTGCAATTATCTGCTGTAGTTAGATTAAAAACCAGAATTAAGACTACAAAGGTTGACTGCCACTTATATGGTTTTTTTTCTCTGTTATCTCACAGAGATTATTTATTTTGCTTTTGAGTTCATATATTTACTTTATGGTATGCAGCCAACCTTTTCTATTGCCTCTTCACATGAATACCACTTAAAGGACCCATGTTCACTTTGATAAGTTGAAAAACTGTTTAAGGCCCTAGACTAGGAGACTAAAACTTCTGAAGTATGTTGCAATCTAGTTCTATCATCATTCTTAGATTGTTTAGTAAGGTTAATATAATCTACACTTGAGTAGTTTGAAGGATCTCTTGAAATGACTGGCAATAATAGGAAGTACAATGAGTAAGTTCATAAAAGCTCAAGAAAACTTTAAAAAGCCAAGAGCTAAATGAGAGGTGTTAAAATTTCCCTTAGATATGTTAATATTTCCCCAAGCTGCCATAGCCTATTTGGCTCAGTGGATAGAGCATCAGCGTGTGGACTGAAGAGTTAATTTCCAGTCAAGGGCACCCACTGTGGTTGGAGGCTCAATGCTTGGCCTGGGCGGGAGGCAACCAATAAATGTGTCCCTCTCACGTCGATGTTTCTTTCTGTCTCTCTCGCTTCCTTCCACTCTATGAATCAATGGAAAAATATCCTCAGGTGAGGATTAACAAAAAACAAAAAGGATGATGCTGTTGTATTAAATATATAGAGTTTCAATAATAATAATAATAATAATAATAATAATAATAATAATAATTCCCAAGCTGGGGGCTTATTTGCTTAATTTCCTTTTGACTGAAATCCAATATAAAAGAGTTACTGAACTTTCACTCCTAAATAAAATTTTGCTTCATAATGCTTTCAATTTAAAGACCTTTTTTCTTTTGTCAAGTTAGAAAAGAGGCAGAAAAAGTTAGCTGAAAAGAAAAATACTCTTTTAATTGACTTCAGAGACAGGAAGGAAGGGAGGGATAGAAACATTAATGACAAGAGAACTCACTGATTGGCTGCCTCCAGCACACCTCCTACTGGGGATAAAGCCCACAACTCCACCATGTGCCCCATCTGGGAATCGAACCATGACCTCCAAGTTCATGGTTTGATGTTCAACCAGTGAACCACATTGGGCAGGCAAAAATATTTTAAAATTGATATTGTATCATTCTATCTTCATTTGTGAGCTGAGTTCAGTTATAAAAACTTTACCGCAGATATAATTCCTATAGGAAAAGTAGCATAAATACTTTAATCTTTCTGAATTTTTCTTTTAATATATTTTTATATATTTTGGATAGGGAGAAAGAAAAAAAAAATCAATGATGAGAATCACTGATTGGCTGCCTCCTGCTAGGATTGAGCCTGCAATCCAGGTATGTGCACTGACTGGGAATCAAACCAAAACCTCCTGGTTCATAAGTTGACACTCAACCACTGAACCACGCCTGCCGGCTAGGCTAATCTTTCTCATTATTTGTTTGTAGATTGATAAACAGGCTCCCTAAGTTCTTCTAAAGGCAATCAAATCTTTTTCTTTTAGAATCATTGTGCATGCATGGATTCAAACAAATTTGATACATTTCAATCCACTGCTGTTATTATTATTTGATAATCAAATTGTCCCCTCTTTGATCAATTGGAACTCCACATTAATTCTTGAGTCCTTTGCGGGAAACCCAGTAGTCTTAGATGGTTTCATTGCTTTCTGGTATGATAAATATTCCAGGCTCAATTTGTATATTTCCACCCCTAGACGCAGAATCAGCTACCATTTCTTCTAGGAATCTTGTTTCTACATATTTATTTGGTGGGAGGAATTCTTTCTCTAGGTAGGTGGATTCATTTTCCACTTTCTCTAGCTTACTGTGAAATGATATTGCTCTTTGGCATATTATTTTATTCATTAATGAGGAGTGGTCATTATCTGGCTTTACCTGTTTGTTTAATATTCACTGAGAACCTGCTGGCTATAAAGCAGTATGCTGAGGATGATGAAAAACAACAAGATGATTATGGCTAGGATTTCAATTTCATTTACAGAAAGAGAACTAGAAATACTTCACATAACAAAGGGAGAAACTTTCACAAATACTATAATAAATATAAAACACTGTGGAATTTGGAATGGACAAGGGCAGGGGAAGGAAAGGCAGAGAAAATGGCATAAGCAAAGAAACAGAAAAAGAGAAGGATATGAGAGAGCACAAATCTAAGGAGAGAAGATTAAGAAGATGAAATGAAGAACACATTTTAAGGCCCTCATGCTAAGCACATTATATATGTTAACTCCTTATGACAAATCATGCAAATAGTTATTTTTATGTCCCATTTTAAATATGAGGAAACTAAAGTCAAAGAGACTAAAATAACTTGATGGAGATCACACCTTTGGCAAGTGGCAGTGCTATTGATAGGATTCAAAAGAATCTTTTCCATATAGGGTCTTATCTCTAAACAATATAGTTAATAGCTTCAGTGGTCCTCAAACTTTTTAAAGTGGGGGCCAGATCACGGTCCCTCAGAGAGCTGGAGGGCCGGACTATATGAACTACTAATCCCTACTGTAACACCTTGGCTGCGCTCACTGCCCAAAAAACCTGGCGGGCAGGATCAGACTCCCCTGGGGGCTGCATGTGGCCCGCGGGCCGTAGTTTGAAGACCCCTGGCTTAACATATATAAGGGAAATAAAAGCAAAAGGCTAAATTGAGTCATATTTTTGAGAGCTTCAAATGTACAATTAAGCATTTCAGACTTTATTCTGCAATTGGCACAGTCACCAAGGCTTCTAAAAGCAGAATGACATAATTAAATCTGTACCAGAAGAATGGTAGCCAGAAGTGGAAAGCTTCTGTAACACTCTAAGTTGGCAACAGGAAAAACAAGAAATAACAGGGAAAGGAGGGCAAATGGCGTAGATGACATAACTGGTGTAGAAGAAAGAGACAGGATTCAAAAGAGATTCCAAGAAGCTGAGCTAGAGTGTTTGGGAGAATGATGGAATAGAAGAAATTGGGAAATCAGTAGAATATTCTCGTTTGAAAACTAAATTGAGCTGTGTACAGAGTAAGGTGACAGCAAACATTAAAAAGAAAACAACTGCAAGCAGCTGGAAATACAGGTACAGAGCCAGCATGCACAGATTCACAGCAGACAAAGCAAGAAGTGACACTTGGGACTTAATGATAAGGGAAAGCATTAAAACATTTGCCAGAAATTTAATTGAGTAGGCTTCTTAAACCTCACTGTCCAAAAGAACAATTTGAGGCTTTAAAAAATTAGATATGTCCAAGTTCCACACCCAGCAATTCTCCTTCTTAGGGCTGAATGGGTAAGATCTGAGCATCTGTAGTTTTACAAAGCTCTGCAGGTAATTCTGGTGTGCATCCTGGGTATACTGCCATGACATCAGAAAGCCTGGCAGATCTGGTAAGGTCTGTGATGAATCAGCTTTGTGATTTTCCCTAGGAACTAGAAAGTAGAAGCATGTAAAGTTTATGATGAAAGTTACCAAGATCTAGGAACAAGCAAGCCAGCATAGTCTTGGAATAGTCTAGCTGGTGAGAGTATCTGTGAATGGCCAATGATGGGTTCCAAAGAACAGACAGTAAAAGGATCCTGGATCGAAAGCTACTGAGAAAGAAGGGTAAACTTGAGGGTAAAAAATTAAAGATGATGCAAATGACTGACAAGTGTTTTAGTGATAATAAAAGTACCTGGCCCTTCTCTGAGCACTTTATAACATCCTTTCAATGTTCACATTGAACACTGTGTCACAGTGTGAACACTGAGTCACAGTGTGAACAATGAACACTGTACCAAAACCCTTGAGTCCCATTTCATAATATGAGGAAATTCAAGCTTAAGGCGGAGTAAGGAGAAGTAACTAAGTCACAGCAGAACAAAACAGGCAGTGGGTAACAAGAATGTTGCCAATTCCCAACCCTCCTATTAAGAGGAAGGTTGTAAAAAGTCTTACTTAATATGATAAGAAGAAGTTTGTAAAATGGTGAATGAAGATTCATGGGATGTTTTAAAATTTATCATTAATATTAGTGCCAGGTTGAGAGGAGTTTCTATAATGAAGACAGATACACTGACTGCTCTTGCACAGCTTACAGATTAGTGAGGGAGGCAAACACATAAAGGGGAGGAGCACAGTGTGTAATGGGGACATGGAAGGGCACCTTGTCCAGCCTACAAACGTTTCTAGGTGAAGGAAAACGCATGTGTGTGCAATGGCTTGAAGGCCAGAAAAGGGAAGGTTTACTGTGGGGAATAAAAGTAATTGTGTGCTGTGGGAGCATAAAGCAAAGGGAAGATACCATTGACCTTGCTCTTCATAGGCTTTTTTTTCGTAGGGACTTACCCAGGAACAGTTATTGGTGAAGTGGACCTGAGCTGATGAGCTGATAGAAGTTATATGTGACCTTTATAGGATTAGCCAGTCCCAAACTTTGCAACAGAGGACTGCCATGTTGTGTGACCCCAAAAATTCATGTCCTGCCTGAGCAGTTTGTGGGTTTGGGAACAAAGTCGTGGCCAGTAGCTGGTTTGGTAAGGCTCCCATTCCAGGAGGATCTAATAGGTTGGCTTTCTCCATTCCTTCCTTCCTTTAAAAATAAAAATCCATTACAATGTCATCCTATTTGTTTTACAATAATTATTTTTTTATCTATAAGGCAGGTTGTTAGTACAGTACTAATCAGTGAGCTTCCTCCCTGGAGCTGCATGGTATAAAAAGCCAAAAAACAAAATCAGAAGAGGTGTGATTTGGCAATAGCAGACATCAGAGTGTGCACTATAGCTGTTCTCATTATAGCCATTCATAAGTTGAGTTTTTTAATTGACTACTAAATATTTTGCATCAAAATACAAACTTTTCTATTTTATAATTATAAATGGAAATTTCTAAAACTGTGGCCCTACACAAATTCAAATATCAAAACCCAACTTCCTGAGGAGGCCAACAAAACCCAGTAAAACTAATATTGCAATTGCAACACCAGTGAAAGTAAAAATATAATATACATGCACACGCACACCAGCATCTCCGCCACCACCAATCCCTGTATACACTGTGTAAAATGTCAGAGACTGATGACTCAGGGTATCACCAGATCAGAGTATGTTCAGAGAAATAGAAGAAACTTGCCAATTGGGTCCACTGTCCATATTAAACTAAGACAGTGGAACCACATTCTTTTGTTTCCTATTCATTTAGGTGTGGTTTTTTTTTAAAGAATTTTAATGAGTTTATTTGAGCCAAAACTGTCGACATATGCCGGGAAGCAGAACCTCAAAGAAGTGAGATAATGCTCTGAAGAATGGCAGGTTACATTTCTATTTATACATTAAGATCAAAGGAGGGACATAGGTGGGTTACATGAAATTCATTGGTGACAGATTACCATTTAGTTTTATGATTCAGCTATATATAGTTTCATGGTCATAAGTAGAGAGTTACTAGCTACAGCCAGAAAACTTCAGGATTCTTAACATACAGACAATTTACATTTATTTAGCTAGAGACTTTCTAGCTTCAAACACTGAGGCATGAAATTTTATAACTGTGACAGGTATTATTAGCTGCTTTCAGAGCACTAACTTTGTTTGAGGCAACAATGTATGCACAACTGGAAGGATAAATTATAACTGATCAATCATGGATCTCCTTCTCACCTTTGCCAGGTAGTAACTCCCCAGGTAGTAACTCCCCAGGCTTCTTTGTAGCTACAAGTAGCTAGTATGTATGTAACATATCCATGTAGCCATTGAGACAAAAGGGAGCAATCTGCTGGGAGGATTTTATTAAAAAAAAAACAACTATTCTTTCAATGAAAAGCGAGCCACACAGGAAGGCATTTTGTCCCCACCTCCTCCTTTTGGCTAGAACACTGGTGTGAGAAAAATAAGGCCTGGAGCTACTGCCGGCACACTTTGACTATAAGGCAAAGAGCATAAGAAGCCAACATGTTAAGGATAATAGCATGTGAGGACAGTGAGACTCTGGATTCTTGATAACATCACTGAGTCAAGAGAACAAAGTCTGGACCTACCTGTCTCCAGACTTATTAACAATAACTAACTTTATGGTTTAAGCCCCTACTGATTGGGTATGGAGTCACTTCATACTGTCTCCTAACTGACACAGTCATGACCTATGTAGTCATTCTGTGATGAAGAATATAGATTATTAAGATTTCAGATTTTAAAATTTTATAAAATAGAAGATATGAGATTTTTAACTTTCACTGCATATAATGCTGTATTTAAATTGCTTCTATAAGCACAACATATTTTGTAACATTTAATGATAGAATAAAAATAAAGTTAAAAAGATAAATAATAGGAAAAATTGATCCATACCCGTACCTTTCCGTGTGTTCTCTGTCACATCTACTCCAAACTGGATAATGTCACCAGAAAGAATTTCACATGGTGGACTTTCTTCAGAGCCTCGACTCAATCTCTGGCTATTTATAAAGGTACCATTACTACTTTTAGTGTCTTGGAGATAAAACTGCAAAAACAAAATTGAAAAGCCAAAAATTAATAGTAGTAATTCTCAACCTACATTTAAAAAAGTACGCCCAACTTTGAAAACTACTGCAGATAAATTTCCACCCCCCACCATCAATTCAAACCACTTGTTTCAACTAAGGTTCTCCATACACACACACACATACACACACACACACACACACACACACACATAATTAGAACACTAAAATCAGTGATTTAAAATCCAGCTAACAAAAAATAGTATAATCATTTTGGAAAAAAGTATTTAAGGTCTTCAAAATGTTATACATAAAGTTAGCATATGAGCCAAAAATTCCACTCAAAGGTGTGTGTGTGTGTGTGTGTGTGTGTGTGTATTTAAGAAAAAAATATATATATATATATTCAAGAAAACTGAAAACATATATCCTCACAAAAACTCGTATACAATGTTCATAGCAACATTTATTCATAAGAGCCAAAAAGTAGAAACAACCCAAATGTTCAACTAATGAATGGGTAAATAAAATAATAGTCTATCCATTTGATGTTATATTATTTGGCAATAAAAAGGAATGAAGTATTGATTCATGCTTCAACATGGATAAATCTTTAAAACATTATATTGAGTAAAAGACCATATATTATGTTATTATATTGATATAAAATACTCAGAATAAGCAAATCCATACAAACAAAATTACATTAGTAATCCCAAGGGGCTGAGGTGCCAGGCCATGGGGTGAGGTAGGGTGAGAATGTACCTTTCTTTTTGAAATGTTCTACACTCTACAGCCCTGAATATCTAGCAACTACTAATGGGTATGAGATTTCTTTTTGGAGTGAATAAAATGTTCTAAAATTATATAGTAGTGATTGTTGCATAACTGTGAATATATTAAAAACCTCTAAATTGTACACTTTAAAAGAATGAATTTTATGGTAAATAAATTACATCTCGATGAACCTGTTGTGTGTCTGTTTTTTTTTAAAGCCAGCTAGATAAAATTCTAAGTCTATCTTTCCATCTCACTCTGACTTTGTAATTTTCCTAGGTTGTCTGGGTTAAGTCAAAGGAAGTGTTGTTTATTCCACAGGCAGGATAATGGTTTTAGGTAACACTTATAATTAATAGGTATCAGTTAGCTAGCAAAGTTGATATTAGGACCAATATATACTCCATAAAATTTTTGTTAAGCAGACTAGAGACGTAAGAAACTAAAATAATGGAACCAACCATGAAGATACTATTTCCCGGCCTCCAAAACGTGTCTTTCCTCACTTAGATTACATAACCCCCCAAAATCCCCCCCCCCCCCCCTTTAGAAGGGAAGGGACAGGAGGAAGCACAGGAAGCCCACCTGTTTATCACTTACTTATCCCAAAATATATTAGGAACAACTGGGATCGGACACAATAGACTTACCAGGAAGAGAATAACCAGTAAGAAAATGTCCTTTCTTTTTGAAATTTTCTATACTCTCCAGCCCTGAATATCTAGCAACATATTTTCACCGAATTCCTTTCTAAGGAAGAAAGGAAAGAAAAAAAAACCAAACCCTAATGTCTATTAAAATACATGTGACACCACCAAGCTCTCATTTAAACTTAACATTAAAGCTGTGACACAGATATTACTACCTTTTATAAATGAGAAAAGGAGGCCCGGGCAAGTGTTTTTCCAAAGGTCACAGAGCTATTGAACACAGAAGCAAGGACTCAAATAAGAGAATTAAAAGAACTATCTTTCCCATTACTTCAACTGACCTTTATGTTTCATTTGCGCTTCACTCCTCTCACAGACTCTCTTCCAAAGTGAAACACAACAAAGGAATAAGCAATTTGCAGAAAATATGGAAATGACAATTCTTTTCTTAGGTGACAATATCAGGCTGCCTATAAAATGATTTACTTTATTTATAATTCATTTTTTAAAAATATATATTTTTAAAATTATTTCAGTGAAGGAGGAGGATGGAGAGATAGAAACAATGAGAGAGAATCACCAACTGGCCACCTCCTGCACATGCCCTACTAGGAATCGAACCCACAACCTGGACATATACCCTGACAGGAAATCGAACCAGTAACCTCTTGGTTCACAGGTTGATGCTAACCACTTAGCGACAGTGTCCAGGTTCTGTTTACTAGTATAATTTTAAAAAAGACCACTGTTACTTTAGTTAGCAGTTTGTGTATTTAATTACAAAGAAAACTGTATTAATATTTTATAAGTCCATTGGAAACTTAGAGGCATTAACATTTCATGCCAGGGAGAATAGCACAGACCACACACTCAAGTAAGAATATTTATCCTCAACATTTTTTCTATACTAGAACTTAAATTTTACACTGTATAAGGGAGTTTGTTTTTTGTTTTTAAATAAATATACCCGTGGGAAATGTGGTGATATCTAGATTTTGGTTTGGTCATTTACAGTAATGTGTGCTATGGTAAAACCCAAGGGATTATACTAGAATTATAGTGATTTTCAAACTTCAAGTTCTGGCCCATTAATGTTACTAAGTTAATTTAAAAGGATGCAACTAGTATGTCATTTTAAACATTAAAGAGAACAGAAGATAAATAAGAATATCAGCTAAACAGTACTGAAATGAGGTTCAGAACTATTTAGCAAACTTTGGAAAAGAAAAAAGTGTGTGTGTACTCCTCATGTATGTAACTCTTATATAAATCTAAAAGCATAAAATATCAAATTAAAAAATCAATATTAACACAGTTGTTTTATGCTGACATAGCTATATTCCTACTCAAAGCAGCACCCATTTAGCTGGAACCTAGTTTACATTAGTTGCTCATTCTTCCTTTGCTCTCAACCTAATGGCTTCTATACACCTCAGAATAAAGTCCGAAGTTCTTACCATTATAACCTGAAAATCCCTACACAATCTGGTTCCTGGTTCCTTCTCTAAATTCATTCACTTCTACCATTTTATTTCCTCGTCCTTCTCAGCCACACTAATCTCCACATATGCCCCTGGGTCTCTGTGTTTGTGGAGAGTTAGACATCATTTGTTTTACTTCCCTGAAGAAATATTTTTGTTGATATGATTTAACTTTCTGCCCTTGGCCGCTTTGAAAGGTTGATATAAAAAATATTTCTGCACCACCTATGAAACAACGTGCCATTATTTAGTCTACATTGAACAGAAACTATTTAAAATTAGGTTAGAAACCTCAAAATAGAAGTGGGGAAAACCATCAGCAGCCATAGGACCTGCATGAAGTCAGCATCTGTGCAGGAGGATGCATAGGGAAGCAACTGGGTATTTGAGGGACCTAAAAGAGCATCAAAATAGTCAATAGGTATTTACTGGATAGTATAATGGCCAATTTGAGAAGAGAACTTTGAAAATTAGAAAGGTTTATCCCAATCCAATCACAAGTGAGTGCCAGGTTAAGTTCTGGAAAAGGCTGGAGCAGTCTGAATCACATAAATCCTTAAAAGCAACCCCCCAACCAAAGCTGCCTCCCACAACAGGACTCCACACTGAGGAATAGCTGCTAGGTGGACACAAAATTGGGCAAAATAGGGACAACAGAGATAAGGGAAGAAGAGGTCCAGTAGAGAAAGTAGAAAAAGTAGAGGTCCAGTAGAGAAAGTAGAGAAAGAGAAAGAAGTCACCATATTTTTTAACATTAAAAAAACAACATACACACCCAAAAAATACCAGAAGAGGGAGCTCTGTGACATTAGAAAAGTTATCCTAAATCATGACCCCTTCTGAAAGTTCAGAAAAACAAAACTTCACATAAAAATAAGCAACAGAAAAATGTCAAGGTCCCATCCCATACAGTTATTTTAAGAAAAAAGAGACTGAAGAGCAGAATAACATCCCTACATATAATGAAAGACAGACCTCGGGCACACATCAAAATTATAACATACTATTTTAAAACAAGCTAAAAGGCATTAAAAAAACAAAAACAATTCAAGACATGAAAGAAAAACATAAATCACAATTATAAAACTCCAGAAAAGGTGAAAGGACTCCAAAAAAAAAAAGGGGGGGGGGACAAAAGGGGGAAAAAATCACTTTAGAAATGAATACATAATTAGAAAGGACACGAGTGCCTAAATTTCTATAACGCATTTATAGAAATAAAAGGTAAAAAGGAGGAAATTTTTAAAAATAAAAAAGAAATTAAGAAAGTGACATCAGTAAAATGGTTAAATAGGCAGCTCTAAGCTCCCCATTCCCTTCAGAAACTTTGAAAACAAGTAAACAGTGTCAGAATCAATTTGTTAGAATTTTGCAAAACAAAGTTTTACAGAAGCCAATGTATACTGAATCAAGAAAAGGCAACTTAAAAATGGTAAGAAATCTTGTGGCATTACTTTCCCTTCCCCAATACAATAAAAGTCTTGAAGACATGAGATTGCTTTCCCAGTGTGGGATCCCGATACCTGGGTCCAGAATGAGCAAAACAGACCTAAATCTCAAATTACTGTGTCTGTATGTTCTAACCCGTCTGGGGGGTATCTGATGGACTAACACAAGGCTCTTATCTCCGTTTAGCCTAACCTAGAACTCACCCTAGCTAAAAAAGTGGGATTTATATCCCCAGTGGTTCAATATAATAAAGTTAACCAATATACCACATTAATAGAAAAAAGGAAACACACACACACACACACACACACACACACACACACACACACACACATACACACACGCATGTGCATGCATGATCATTGATCATCTCTGTTTATGCAAAAAAGGTCTGACAAAGTCCAATATCCTTTCATGATCAAAACTATCAAAAAGTTCGGATTAGATGGAAACTTCCTCAACATGATAAAGACCATTTATGAAAAGCCCACAGGTAACATAATAATGGTAAAAGCCTGAAAGCTTTTTCCTAAGATCAGGCACAAGATGAGGAAGCCTGCATTCATCACTGCTTTGTAATAATGTACCGGACGTTCTAGCCAAGCAGAAGAAAAAGAGGGACCTAAAAAGAAATGAAAGACATCCACGTTGGAAAGAAATGGAAGAAATCCAAAACACTAATTCCAAAAGATATGCATCCCTACATCAGCATTATTTACAACAGCCAAGATATGGAGCAACCTAAGTGTCCATCGATAGACAACTGAA
This sequence comes from Pipistrellus hanaki, assembly GCF_964339955.1. Classification (NCBI taxonomy): domain Eukaryota; kingdom Metazoa; phylum Chordata; class Mammalia; order Chiroptera; family Vespertilionidae; genus Pipistrellus; species Pipistrellus hanaki. The sequence continues at coordinate 19,049,302 of NC_140515.1, forward strand.
TAAAAAGGATGGAGTGCATATTTACAATGGAATATTATTTGGCCATAAAAACAAATGAAATATTACCATTTGTGACAAGGATGGACCTAGAGGGTATTATGCTAAGTGAAATAAATCAGACAAAGATAAATATCATATTATTTTACTTGCATGTAGAATCTAAAAAACAATATAAACAAACAAAACAGAAACAGACTCATAGATACAGAGACCAAACTGATGGTTGCCAGACTGGAGGGGCGTGAGGGAACTGAGTGAAAAAAGGTGAAGGCATTGAGAAGTACAAATTGGCAGTTACAAAATAGTCACAGGGGCCCAGCCAGCGTGACTCAGTGGCTAAACTTCAACCTATGCACCAAGAGGCTGCTGATTCGATTCCTGGGTTGCAGGCTTAATTCCCCAGCAGGGGGTGTGTAGGAGGCAAATGATCAATGTTGATGTTTCTCTCTCAGAGATGTTTCTATCTTTCTCTCCCTCTTCTTTCCTCTCTCTCTCAAAATCAACAAAAACATATTTTAAAAGAATAAAATAATCACAGGGATGTGAAGTACAGCATAGGGAATTCAGTCACTAACATATTGTTAATAACTGTGTGGTGCCAGGTGGGTATCAGATTTATGAGGGATCACTTTGTAAGTTATATAAATATCTAACCGCTCTGTGGCACACCTGAAACTAATATAATATTCAGTGCCAACTGTAATTGAAAAAAAACATTTTTTTAAAGATTCTGTGTAGGCACCACTAGAAATAAAAGTTGAAAAAGAAAGCCCTGGCCAGGTGGTTCAGTTGGAATGTTGTGTGATACACAAAAAGGTTGCAGGTTTGATGCCCAGGCAGGGTAAATACCTAGGTTGTGGGTTGAATTCCCAGTCAGGGTGCATACAGGAGGCAACCAATCAATATTTCTTTCTCACATAGATGTTTCTCTCTCTCTCTCTCTCTAAATCAATAAACACATACTCAGGTGAAGATTAAAAAAAGGAAAAAAACTGAAAAGAAAAAGAAAATTGAAAAGGAATAAGCTATGTCTACTCACAGATGTCTGTGAGTAGACATAGTTTATGAAAAATAGTTTATGAAAAATCCCAAAGAACTCATAAGAAAGCAATGAGAGCTAATAAATGAATTCAAATATGTTGTAGCTTAGAAGATAAACACAATAATCAGTTGCGTTTCTATAAATTACCAACAAACAAGCCAAAAAGAAAATTAAGAAAAGACTTCCATTTACAGTAGCATCTAAATAAGATACCTAAGAATAAATTTAAGCAAAGACTTGTATACTGAAAATTACAAAATATTGTTGAAAGAAATTAAAGACTTAAATAAATAGAAAGACATCCCATATTCATGGATTGAAAGACTTAATATTATTAAGGTGTCAATTTTAACCAAAGTGATCTACAGATTCAATGCAATCTCTATCATAATTCCAACAGCCACAGAGACCGGTTTGGCTCAGTGGATAGAGTGTCGGTCTGCGGACTAAGAGGTCCCAGGTTCGATTCCGGTCAGGCATGTACATTGGTTGCGGGCACATCCCCAGTGGGGGGTGTGCAGGAGACAGCTGGTCGATGTTTCTCTCTCATCGATGTTTCTGGCTCTCTATCCCTCTTCCTTCCGCTCTGTGAAAAATCAATAATATATATAAAAATTCCAACAGCCTTCCCTCCGCGCCCCCCCCCCCCCACCAATGGAAGTTGATCCTCAAGTTCATATGAAAATGCAATGGACCCTAAATAAGCAAAACTACCTTTTTAAAAAAATTGTTAATCCTCACCTAAGGATATTTTTCCACTGATTTTCAGATTGAGTGGAAGGGAGGGGGATAGACAGAGAAACATAAATGTGAGAGAGATACATTGATTGGTTGCTTCCCGCATGCGTCCCAACCAGTGCCAGAGATCAAACCTATGACCAAGGTATGTGTCCCACAACCCTCCAGTTTGCTCTATTCACTGACCCAAACCAGTGGGGCAAAACTATCTTTAAAAAGAACAAAATTGGAGGGGGTGGGAGGCAGAGGAATAGATTAACCAAATAACTTGTATGCATATATGCAAGCCCATGGACACAGACAATAGTGTGGCAAAGGCCTGGGATAGGCAGGAGCAGCATGGAAAGGAGCAAAGGGGGGAAACGGGACATTTGTAACATTTTTAACAAATAAAAATAAATTTTAAAAATAGCCCAGCTGGCTTGGCCCCTCAGTAATCAAAAACAGTGATCAAAACATACAACTCCAATTTCTGAAGAACAAGCAAGTCATACCAAGAACATGGGCCACCATGTTCACAGCTGCCTGCCACAGGGCTGGAGAATGAGATATGATAGCCACTATGCAAAACACCAAAATTCTAGAAAATTTACCAGCTTCTTTCTTCATTAAGCACTCTGCTGGATGATTCAAGTGTTTTACTACACTCAAGTTTCAAATTAATTGCTTTAGACAAAACTAGCATAATAATTTTGGCAAAGGAACCAATTTTTGAAGCTTCTTTCTCTGCCATTTTCCATGACTTCGCTCCTATTAGTCATATTTCAATCTACAAATATTTTATTGGGCCAAATCAGTACCTAATTATAATAGGTACCATTTATTGCCTGCCTGCTATGTACAGGCACTTCTGTTCCTCAGGACAATCCTACTAAGTAGCTATTACCATCTCCATTTTATAGAGTAAGAAACTGAGGAGTAGGTATATTAAGTAAATTGCCTTTGTCTCACAGCTATTGCAGATTTGACAGTTATTCCTTCAAAAATTCCACTCTGCCTTTCTCTTCTTCTAGTACTTACACTAAACACACTCTGGTCTTTTGAGTCCAAATTTATGAAATCCAACTTTGTTTATGAAGTTTTCCCGAAGCAATCAGAATAGAAAGAGCCAATTGCAACTCTAACTCCAACATTAAGGCAAATCATTCAGTCTACAATATTTACTTAGCATCTATCTCAAATACTGAATATCTACAAAATCAAATGCAGAGGAACAATAAACTAAGAGAGTATTATTAAGCACCAAAATTTTGAGAGGCAGATGAGAATATCCTAAGGAGTTGATATTTTTTAAGAGAGAACTCTGATCATTGGGCAGCTATGTATAGGATGAACTGCAGTGGGTGTCACCAGAAATAGGGAGATCCATGATATGTACATATTTGCCACCAAAAATTTAGTTATTTCTTAAGTGTACACGAAAGCCTTTATGTGCACATTATATGCAAATTTATTTGTTTACATAATCTTTCTAACTTCCTGACTAGCAAAGCTTCACAAGTTCCAGAGCCTGAAATTTTTAGTAAGTTGTGCCACTGAAAAGGAAAATATAAGATTTTATTCATATGTTATAGGAAAAGCACAGAAAAGTGATAAAATGTTCTTACCAAAATAAAATTTCACATGTAACTAGAAGGAATTTGTCAACATATAACCAGAGGTCTTGCAAATGTTATAAATTTGCCATGATTTTTCCACCTTCAAGTGACATTCCAGACACATTAATTGTACAGTATTTTTTTTTTAATGGAGTTAGCACACAAGAGAAAAAGAAAAAGTATTTCTCTCTCTCTACATAGAATAGCAATCAGAATATAAAGGACAGAAGTAGAGAAGGTAGAAAGGAAAAATTAAAAATAATTTAACCAGAACACCAAAAAACACAGCTAGAGTGATTACATCCTTTTAAAATATGTAATCAAATTGTGACAATCCTTCACTAGGCTTTAGGACAAAGTAAATTAGATTTCTGAAGCTCAACAAAGTAAAAAATAAACATATCATTTGAAAATTACGGTTTTGAGAGGTGTTTCTATTGAAAGCCTACACCAAATTCTAATTTATAGGAGATCGCCACATTTCAAAACTGATGCGTTGGCAAGCAAATTCTAATTCTTTTTTTCCTGTAATGGTGTGTTAATCACAGCAAGATGCATTCAACTTTTTCTTTGAGCCTCCCACTTAGATACTGGTATTAAAGAACATTAAAGAACAGATACTGATTCCAAACACAATCTTTTTAACCCCAAGAGGTCTCTAATAACCTCTCAAAAATTGAACTCCAATATTTAAAATAAGTATGTATTTATTAAAATGCCATGTATGATAGTATATTAAGGATAGAACAAGGGAATACTGTGATATTTTATTTTATTTTTTATTAAATTATATCTTTGTATATATACCATTGTCCCCTCCCCATACATGCCCTCCCTCCCCAGAGTTTTGTGTACATTGGTTGTACTTATATGCATGTATACAAGTCCTTCGGTTGATCTTCCCCAGATCTCCCTACCCTCCCCGCTGTAATTTGACAGTCTGCTTGTTGCTTTACTGTCTCTATATCTATCTTTTAGTTCTTCAGTTTATAATGTTCTATATCATCCATAAATGACTGACGTCATGTGGTGTTTCTCTTTCATTGACTGGCTTATTTCACTCAGCATGATGTTCTCCAATTCCATCCAGGTTGCTGCAAATGATATTGACTATATTTTATAGGTCATTATTTTCCTCACAAAATGTTAGCTTAAATCACCCTGAGATCAGCTGAAACAACAAAATAACTGCACCACCACTCTTTATCTCTGATAGTTAAAAAACCTCACCCATAGAATAATAGCCTTGTTTGCCACAAAAGGAAATCACTGTAATCACATTTGTGAGAAATATAGAACAAGGTCACTATAGGCTTACATACTGTTTAATAATGAACACAACGGGCTTGATGTAAGAACAGCTGATATTGACTTATATAGTCCCTAAGAGGTAGAGGAGAAGGAGGAACTTTAAAAAGGTTTTCTTTTTAAAAATTGGCAAAACATGGGAATCTAGATCTTATATAGGAAAAAAAAAAATTGCCCTCACATAAAACAATTTATTTGGCAAACAAATTCAATGGAAATGTTAAAAGATGCAAATAATACATCTGTTTAAAACACCTTGGTCTTTACTCATATCTCTCTACTAGAGGCCTGGCATGATTTGTGCAGGGGGCTGGGGTTGGGGGGGATTCAATTCCTCAGCTCAGACTACACCATCTCCAATTGGGGACCCCTCAAGGGATGCCTCTCACAATCCAGGACTGCTGGCTCCCACCGCTTACCTGCCTGCCTTCCTGATTGCCCATAACTGCTTCTGCCTGCCAACCTGATCACCCCCTAACCACTCCCCTGCCAGCCCTATTGCCCCTAACTACCCTACCCTGCTGGCCCAGTCACCCCTAACTGCCCTCCCTTGCCAGCCTGGTCACCCCTAATTGCCCTCCCTACAGGCCTGGTCCCCCCCCCCCCCCCCCCGCCCAAACTGCCCTTCATTGCAGGCCTTGTCCTTCCCAACTGCCATTCCAGGCAGGCCTGATTGCCCCCAACTGCCATCCCCTGCAGGCCTTGTTTCCCCCAATTGTCTTCCCCTGGAGGCTGGTCCCTCCCAACTTCCTTCCCCAGCTGGCCATCTTGTGGCGGCCATCTTATGTCCACATGGGTGCAGCCATCTTTGACCACATGGGGGTGGCCATCTTGTGTGTGGGAGTGATGGTCAATTTGCATATCACCTTTTTATTAGATAGGATTGTTAGTGATAATTATGTCTTTAAGAGAATTATCTCCTCAAGGCTTTGACAATTCACACATCCATAGGTGAATTCTTTAGAATTCATAATTTTACTTTAAAAGAGAAAAGGAAACAAAGTCACTAACTCAGGACCATAAGTGCATAAGTAGAAATAATAAAAATGCAAACAAATCCCTTAAAGGGTTCAGTATAGTGCAGAAACTTCCATTTTTCTGCCACCACAGGATTAAGACATTCAACGGGGAGTGGGGAGGCAAGCCGGGATGGGAGTTTCCAGGGTGGAGGGGATCAAGGGGGAGTTTGAAAACGGGGACATCTGTAATACTTTCAACAATAAAGATAAGTTTAAAAAAATAAAAAAGATGTTCAAATACAGTCTATTCACTCTACCCCTCATAACATCCACTGCTTCTCAGGATGGATAGATAATGCCCCCAGTTAAGAGTCAGTAATTCTTTTAATTTTGAATATAAACTAAAAATAAATAGAAAGTATCACATTCAGAGGGTGGGGGGATAGGTAGAAAATATAAACTGGCTAGTTGATTTTTTAGAGAGAGAGGAAAGGAAAGGGAGAGAGAGAAACATCAATGTGAGAGCATAACATTGATCGGCTGTCTCCTGCATACTCCCTAACAAGCCTACAACCCAGACATGTGCCCTGACTAGGAATCAAAACTGCCACCTTTTGGTGCATAGGACCACACTCAACCAACTGAGTCACACCGGCCAGGGCTAGTTTCCTTCTTGTATATAATGCTGTACAAACGATCCTATGAAGTTAGAAAGTGTTTTGAAATTACAAAGCCATTTTCATATACTTCATTTCCATTCAATTATTATAAAGACTCTATATGTTTGATTAAATGGAGTATTTCAATTCTTATTTATAACATTTCAAATTCTACCTCTATGTATGGCTTAAATGCAAGACCTTAAACATTTTTCCTTAGAAAACTTTTAGGGCCAAAGTAAAGTTTTCTTTTAAAAAGATCATTGGTTTCTTTCACCACCATAAAAGGAAACATTAGTTATATTCAGATTCCAGCCACACAGAAAATTTAGCAACAGAGCAAAGTCAAATAAAGAAGAGTTCATTGTTCAACAGTGTCAAGAGGATACCAAAGCATCTACCTTAATAAAAGAGCAAGATGAAAATTGACCGTACCTTCACAATACCCACCAGCCAATCAGGAATGAGTATGCAAATTAAACCAACAAAGATGATGGGTTAATTTGCATACAGAGGTGCCAGTGGTCAGGGGCAGGATGCTTGTGACACTCAGGTATTTTGCACCACCCCAAATGACTCTGGGCCTCTGGGCAGTGTGGGAAGATAGAAAGGTGGCTCCAGGCAGAGCAACGGTTGTGCCAGCAGCCAGGGTAAGGAAGACCCATTCTGCACGAATCTTTGTGTATCAGGTGTCTAGTTTACAATAATCACACGTTTTTGAATACTTAGTATGTGCTTGGATAAGCTACTTTGCGTGTACTCTTTCAAATAATCTTTACAAAAATCCTATGAGGTAGATGTTTTATTATCCCTATACTACAGATAAAGAAATGAGGACTAAAAGAGGCTAACTAAGTTGTCAAAGGTGATCCCAAAGTTAGTAATGGGGAAAATATACATTTTAATCTTTTTTATCTCAACCATTTTGCTATTTTACTTATGCTTGTCTGGCAATTTCTTTTCCACTATCTCTAATGCATCTCCCAACCACTCTGTAAAATAGAATCTTGTTCATTTATTAGATGAGTAAATCGAGAATGACACACAAGTCAAGTGGCCTGTGTATAGTAACAATGGAGAAAAAAACCCCAAAACTCAGCAATCAGGCCTTATGCTACCAAACCATCAGAAAAGGTAAACTTTTAAGATTTCTTTTAAAAATGCATTCACTGTCTGCTTCCACCTACTTGACACACAATCCTAATAAATCTGGGTTTCCTAATTTCTGTGCCCATGGAAGATGAAAGGAAAGAAACATTTGCTTACGCCAGGCACTTTACATACATTACCTCACCCAAACTTCAGAATACTAAGATATAAACAGTATCCCACACAGATAGGGTTAGGATTTAAATCATAAACCAAAAGATTATACAGAACGTAATAACAGCCAACAAGCCTACTGGACTCCTGATGATTGGGGCAAATTCCTGAAGATCAGGATCTATGATATTCCTAGACCTTACTAACAAAATGCCTGTTAATAAGCATTTAAGTGTTTTTAAATAAATATTTCATGAATGTAACATTTACAACCCAGACCCATTCTTTACCCACCATTTCCTGAGCACCTCTAGACAGGAATTCAGCCACCAGCCACATTCTAATAATAGAAATAATATGTGACTATAAGAAACCACTTACAGCAAAAGCAAAACAGTAACAACAAATACTACCACTAATACAAGTAATTTCTATGACACTCCAGAGCATCTCACCTATATGTCACCAATTCCTATGAATTCTGACTCAGAAACAATCCCTCAATTCCCTACTGCCTTTCCCTTTCCATTTCTTTTTTATAAAACATTATTTTTATTGATTTCAGAAAGGGAGAGGGAGAGAGAGCTAGAAACATCAATGACAGAGACATCAATCATTTGTAATTTACTAGGCGACCTTGAGCATGTTTCTTACCCTCTCTGAGCATCCCTTTAGTAATAAAGAGATATTTATAAATCCCAATGTATAAACTGAGGATAATACTAGTACCTACCTCAGAGTGTTCATTACAAAGGTTAAATTATGTAAAGCATGTTAAGTATTTAACATAGTATTGTACATAGTAACTGCTAAACAAATGGCAGCTATTGTTATTAAATTCATAGACTATACATACATATATAGTCGCTTTGACTTTCTTCAGACAGGGAACTGATGTAAGACTTTCCTCTATTGTTTAAGATTCTTAAAAATAAAGTTATTTGCCAATTAATTACTTAAACAGTAAACAGCTGATAGAGATATAAATAGATCAGTAACAGCTGAACTCTAACACATACAGGTATTAAAAATAGTATGCCATTGGCCTGTTACACATAAATATAACTGTAAGTAACCACAACCTGTGCACAAAAGGTAAGCAGCTAAGCCTTTGTCTCAACCTACTAAAAACCTTTTATGAAAAATATGAAACACACATCACTATGTGATTAGGAAATTCCCTAATACAATTTAAATCAAAAGGAAATTATGCCCTAACAGTTTGGCTTGGTGGATAGAGCATTGGCCTGTGGACTGAAGGGTCTCAGTTCAATTCTAGTCAAGGCTATGTACCTTGGTTGCGGACACATCCCCAGTAAGAGGTGTGCAGGAGGCAGCTGATAGATATTTCTCTCCCATCAATGTTTCTAATTCTCTATCCCTCTTCCTTCCTATCAGTAAAAAATCGATAAAATATATTAAAAAGGAAAAGAAAATTACTATACTCAGGTATATGCAAATACACTTAGAATATATTAAATAGATGAGCAATTTACAGCTCAATGAATACTATGAATTAAACTAAGTGATATTTAGCAGATTTCCTAATTCCATTTCATTGATCGGCAGCCTTCTACATGCCCTCCACTGGGTATCCAGCCCGTAACCCGAGCATGTGCCCTTGATGGAAATAAAACCCAGGACCCTTCAGTCCACAGGCTGATGCTCTATCCACTGAGCTAAACCGGCTAGGGAAGAATGTTTATATTCTTGAATGAGTAATTCCATCTCAGAATCTAACCTACAGAAACACTGAAATACACACATGTACAAAGGCAAATGTATAAACTCGTTCACTGAAGCAAAATTAAAATAAGTTAAAAATTGGGAAGAGCTAGCCGAAACTGGTTTGGCTCAGTGGATAGAGCGTCGGCCTGCGGACTGGAGGTCGCGGGTTCGATTTTGGTCAAGGGCATGTACCTTGATTGCGGGCATATCCCCAGTGTGCAAGAGGCAGCTGATCGATGACTCTCTCTCATCAATGTTTCTAGCTCTCTTTCTCTCTCCCTTACTTTCTGTACAAAATCAATAAAAGAAATATATTTTTAAAAAATTGGAAAGAGCTAATGCCCACTCAAACTTAACTATGCTCACCTGATGAAATAAATATCAGACTTTATAACCACAATATCACAATCATCAAAAATAATGAGGCAGAATTATTGGCACTGAATTAAATATATCCCTTTTTAAAAAAGGATATATTCTAATATACCATTAGAAAACAAAAATCTGAACGAATGTATACAAACAGTTCACAGTGCTTATCTACACAAATCTTATGCCTGGCCTGTGTGGCTTAGTGGTTGAGCATTGACCTATAAACCAGGAGATCATGGTTCAACTCCTGGTCAGGGCACATGCCCAGATTGCAAGCTTGATCCCCAGTGGGGTCTGTGCAGAAGGCAGCATAATGATACTCTCTCATCATTGATGTTTCTATCACTCTCTCCATCTCCCTCTCTGAAATTAACAAAAATATATATTTTTTAAAATCTTTAGAGTTAAACTTTAAAATTAAGAAAGCTATAAAAATTTGTTCAATAAGTCTAACAAATCTTCGATACCATATTATGGTCACTTAGAGGAAGAGAGTGGAAGATGAAAAGAAGAAAAACAAAACAAAAAATACAAGAGTTTTGCTCTAAAGGGAATCAAAAAAATAAGCATGTAGAGCAAAAGAAACTATCAACAAAATGAAAAGGCAGCCTTCTGAATCAGAGAAAATATTTGCAAATCATTTATCTAAGGGGTTAATATCCAAAACATAGAGAACTCACAACTGAATAGGAAAAGAAAAAAAAACACAAAACACACACACACACACACACACACACACACACACACACACACACACGAGATTTAAAAATAAGCAGAGGGGCCCTGGCCGGGCAGCTCAGAGTGTCATCACCATATGCCAAGTTTTCTGGTGTAATTTAAGCCCCCGCCTACCACCCCCTCTTTCTCCTCCCCCCTCCCCGCCCCCGTAAGAGCACTGACAGGAATCAACCAATAAATGCATAGATGGGTGGAGAAACAAAACTGATGTTTCTCTCTCACCCCCACCTCATAAATAAATAAATAAATAAATAAATAAATAAATAAATAAATAAGAGCAGAGAATCTGAATAGCCATTTTCCCAAAGAAAATGGTTAGCAGGTACATGAAAAGATGCTCAACATTACTAATCGTCAAGAAAATGCAAATAAAAACAAGGATGAGATATCACCTCATACCTATTTAGCATGGCTACTATAAAAAAGATAAGAAATAGGTGTTGGTAAAGATGAAAAGAAAAGAGCAACTTTTCTTTGGTGGGAAAGTAAACTGGTGCAGTCACTATGAAAACCAGTATAGCCCCAGTCAGTTTGGCTCAGTATATGGAGTGTCATTCTGTGGACTGAAGGGTCCCAGGTTTGATTTTCGTCAAGGGCACATGGCCAGGCTCCATCCCCAGGAGGGGGCATGCAAGAGGCAGCCAATCAATGATTCTCTCTCATCACTAATGTTTCTCTCTCTCTCCCTCTCTCTTCCTCTCTGAAATCAATAAAAATATATTTAGGGGAAAAAAGAAAAAAGGTATAGAGGTTCCTAAAAAGTTTAAAATAGAATTACCATATGATCCAGAAATTCCACTTTGGGTATTTATTCAAAGAAAAAACTAACTCAGAAATATGTATGTAACCCACGTCCTTGGAGCATTTACAAAAGCCAAGATATGGGAACAACCAAAATGTCTATTAATGGATGAATGAATAAAGAAAATGTGGTATAGGTATAATTCATTATAGGTATTATTCAGCTATTATAAAGAATGAAATCTTGCTACTTGTGACAACATGGACTTTGAGGGCATTATGCTAAGTGAAATAAGATGGACAGAGAAAGATAAATACCATATGATTTCACTTATATGTGGAATCTTAAAAGTAAACAAAAAACTCCCCCAAGCTCAAAGACACAGAGAACAAACTGGTGGTTTCCAGAGCAGGGGGTGGGAGTGGGTGAAGGGAATCAGAAAAGCACAAGCTTCCAGTTACAAAACAACTAAGTCATGGGGTGCAATAATGTACAACATGGCAGCTATCCTATATAATAAAGGCTAATATGCAAATTGTCCCTTCAGGAGTTCGACCAACCAGGAGTTTGACTGCTTGCTCTGACGTGCACTCACCACCAAGGGGTGACGTGGAATGAAGGAAGGCCCCAGCCTGCAGCCGGTAGCCAGAGGAAGGAAGGCCTCAGCTGGCAGCTGGAAGGTCCCAATTGGCCTTGATTGCTGGCCAGGCCTAGGGACCCTACCCATGCACAGTTCATGCACCAGGCCTCTAGAAGTTAATAACACTGTATTGTATAGTGAAAAGTTGTTAAGAAAGTAGATCTTAAAAGTTCTCATCACAAAAAAATTCTGTAATTATTAGAGGCCCAGTGCACGAATTCATGCACCAATGGGGTCTCTCGGCCTGGCTGTGGGATCAGGCTGAAATTGGCTCTCCAATATCCCCGGAGGGGTCATGGATTACAAGCAGGCACAGGTCAGGCCAAGGGACCCAATGGGTGCATGATTGGGGCTGGGGAGGGACAAAGGAGGTTGGCGAGTTGGGGAGGGACCGTGGGAGGGCTCCAGGGTATGTGCGGCCCATTTTGCTCAGTCCCTATCGCCTGGAACCCAGCAGCAAGTCACCTACTGGTCAGAGCATCTGCCCCCTGATGGTCAGTGCATGTCATAGCAAGCAGTTGAGCAGCCTTAGCATAGTATTAGGCCGACCAGACATTTAGCATATTAGGCTTTTATTATATTGGATGTATAGCAATGCATATTAACTTGACTTTCTATGGTGATCATTTTGCAATATATATAAACTAGAGGCCTGGTACATAAAATTTGTGCATGAGTAAGGTCCCAAGGCCTGGCCAGCAATCAGGGCTGATTGGGGCCTTCTAGATGTTGGCCAGGGCCTTCCTTCCCCAGCTGCCAGCTGCCATCCAGGGCCTCGCTTCCCTGGCTGCCGGCCGCCGGCCAGGGCCTTCCTTCATTCCACATCGCCCCCTGGTGGTCAGCGCATGTCATAGCAAGCAATCAAATTCCCTGTCTCCCAGTAGAACTCCTGAGGGGACACTTTACATATTACTTTTATATATATAGAATATCAAATCATTATGTTGTATACCTAAAACTAATGTTATATATCAATTATACCTCAATAAAAAAATTTTTAACCAGATAAAGAAATGAGCAGTAGATAAAAGAAAAGGTAGGTTCAGATAATTTTTTTTTTAAAATAAGAGAAAAACCACATTATTTCATATACTAGCAAAGAATGACCCAGTAATGAGGAGGGGCACTTAGCCTAACCCTGCGGAATCAGAAAAGGCTTCCTGGAGGAGCTGTCCCATACTGAGTCATGAAGAGTAAGAGTGAGTAGGGATGAGTGGGGAGGAAATTGAGACAGCATGAGCAAACAGAGGCAAGAAACAACAGGAGGGGAGCATATGAAGTTCAAAACTGAGAATGACAGGAGGTGAGGGTGAGGCTTGCGAGGTAAGCAGTCACTAAGCCTTTTAAGATAAATCAAGCAGATAACACAGGCCTTACCACTATAGGGTTTTTAGGCAGGGAAGTACTGAGTAGTAAGATCAAACTGACATTTCACTGAGGAAGTGAATGGCTTGAAGGGTTATAAAAGGCAGGGATAACAGTTATGAGGCTACTGAAATAAAGAAATAATAAAGTCCTGAACTAGGACAGCATTAAAAGTAGTGAAAGGGACTTAGTGAAAGATCTGATGTGCTCAGTGTTGAAGACAGCAGCTTCTAGAGGAGGCTACTGGGTACATGATAATGCCATTACCTATATTTGGAAATATCAATAGGGGGAAGGTTAATAAATGATTTGTCTCATTCTAAGGTATACTGCTTTTGGAATCTCTATAGGACATCCAAGTAAGTAAATGTAAGCAGGCCAACTGGGTAGAAAACTCAGACTGAGGGCTCTAGACATCTGAAGGGCATCAGCATTTCAGGGGTTATTAAAATTAATATATATATGCAAATTAGCCCAGACACTAACGCAATGACTGAATAGCAGGTACCTGAGCAGCCACAGGCTCCCAGGGCCACCGGTCCCCGCGCGCCAGCACACCTTGGGCCTGGAATAATGATGCATTCACAATGAGCCCAGAGTCACTGCACAGGGAGCTGCAGATCAGGGGGGCTGTGGATGTGGGGGCTGCAGATTGGAGGAGCTACAGATCAGGGGGCTACAGATCAGGTGGGCTGCAGATCAGGCCATCTAAAAAAAAAATCACTCACTCTTGGATGGCTGTACTAACTTGGAGTGACCTCCAAGTGTTTGGTCCCACCCATACAGAAAAATGCCACAAAGAACTTAAAAAAAAAAATTACAGGAAGTATATTTTCAGATGAGCACCTAAAGCAAAATCAGTGAAACAAAGAAAAGACATGACATGGGAAAGGTAAGAGCATTTTCTTGGAATAGTAGGGGAAATTCCCAAGGTGTGTGTCATTAGCCAAAGCTGGAAAAGCAGGATTCAGAGCACAGCAGAGCAAACATGCAGCTCTCTATCTAGACCAGACAGAAAAAAAGCTGTGCTGGGTTAGTGCTTCTGTAGTTTGGGCGGATCAGAGACAGAGTGGGGAAGAAAGCACTACCACACTCAATTTCAGCATATGGGAAAACTGTGTGGCTGCTTTCTTACCTTTTATTTTATTCCCTCTCTTATTAATTTACTATTAAAACATTTTAATTATATTCAAGGAAGCTAAAATGAAATTTACCTCAGAATCTTATTACTTCAAGGATCTGGACAGGCTTTGCCATACTGCTTTGCACATAGACTGGAAGAACATATAAAGCTAGCATCATTATAAAAAACAACCTTTCTAGCACTACACAGTTTGTTTTTATTAATTAATATAACAACCAATTTGTAAAAAAAAAATAATTTCTATGATTACTAGCAAGGATTAATGTATATTTATTACATATATTCATCTTGAACAAACTGCTTGTTTCTTTGGCCATATGTTTATCTACAATAATCTTGATGGCCTTCTTTTATTTTGGAAAGGGCATTTCATGTGTTATATATATATTAATTTTTCTGTCATAATGAATGCAAATGATGCCCCATTTCCATTTCTTTTGAAACAAAAGTTTTCAATGTTTATTTAGATACTCATTGATTTGATTTGCCTTCACTTGGGTATAGGCTATAGTAGTTACTCATCTACCAATAAATCCTGAAGTTGTTTCCATTATTATACAGACACTGCCTGTCTTAGAACTTTTTACTTGCTTGCTCCAATCATTACCCTTTAATTCTTTTATATCATTTGTGTTTTTTATATATATCTAAATACATATTATTGGTTTCAGAGAAGAAAGAAGGAAAGAGAGATAAAAGCATTAATGATGAGAGAGAATCATTGATCAGCTGCCTCCTGCATGTTCCACACTGGGGATCAAGCCTGCAAGACCGGGAATTGAACCATGACCTCTTGGTTCATAGGTGGATGCTTAACCACTCAACCACAGTGGCCAGGCTTTTTAAATTTTTTTTTAATCCTCACCTGAGGATATGTTTATTGATTTGAAAGAGAGAGACAGATCAGAGAGAGAAAAACGTCAATGTAAGAAATATTGATTCCACATGTGCCCCAACGGGGGATCAAACCCACAATCTAGGTATGTGCCCTGATGGGGAATTGAACCCGCAACCTTTTGGTGTGTGGGATGATACTCCAACCAACCAAATGTGTTTCTTATCAAATATATTGCTATCATCCATTCTTTAAAAGAAATATTTTTTGTGGCTAAGTAGTGATATGAAATCTAATGGGTTCCAAGCAATTCTACTCCTAGGTATCTACTCAAGTGAAATGAAAACACAAGAACTGTACACAAATGTTCGTAGCAGCATTGTTCATAATAACCAAAAGTTGGAAGTAATCTAAATGTCCATCAACCACTGAATACAATAAGATATATTGTCCATCCAGGAGCTGGGTGGATGTGGACAGATGAGGGGGGGGGTGATGGGGGACAGCTGTAATTAACATTACCCAATTAGGAGAAGATACAAAAAGTATACACTAGAGGAATTGGAAGGCATTGAATTAAATCTCTGGGAAAATAGAATAAGATATCTGACATACAGGACATGTAGGATAGGAACTCTCTCATATCTATACATATACAAATAACTCATCCTAAAATAAAATCTAATCCCTAAACAAGCATAGCTCTTTCCTCTTGTCTGTGAGGTACAAAGTTTTCTCAGGGTTATTTTGCCCATCAAGCCAGAAGACACACCACCTCTCTCTTGTTATAGGGGTTAGCTAGGTATCCTATCTAATAAAGAGGGAATATGCTAATTGACCTTCATGCCATCGCAATGATGGCAGCGCACAGTCAATAAGGATGGAATATGCTAACTGACTGCCCCGTCCTCAAAGATGGCAGCACCCAGAGCCAATAAGGAAGAAATATTCTAATTGACCTCCACACCCTCAAAGATGGCGGTGCCCACAGCCACAAGATAGCGATGCCCAGTCCCCTCAGTCCCACCGGGGCGGCAGGCACGCACCTGCGTCTGGAGTCCTCTAGTCCCCTCAGACCTCAAGTGGCTCAGGGCTGGCCCGAGGCTCAGGCAAGCCTTTGATGGCAACTGCCCAGCTGACGCCCAAGGCGTAGACAAGCCTCGGATGAAAGCTGCCCAGACACCCAGGGCCAGCTGATGCTTGCGCTGCTGGCAGTGGCAGCAGCAGAGGTGCAATGGGGCGTTAACTTCCCCTGATTGCTAGGTCGCCACCCGCACCTGAGGGCTCCAAAACTGTGAGAAGGGGCAGGCCGGGCTGAGGGACCCTCCTCCCTCATGCACCAGACCTCTAGTGTTTTACCAACAAATTTTCATGCACCAGGCCTCTAATGTTTTATAAACAAAAGTTATTATGATTAGAGGAAAATGTCCTCTAATATTATCATAGTTATGAGTAACAAATGTATCTCTCAACTGTGGCCATCAAACTCCCACATTTTATTTCCTGGCAATGTTATTCTATTAATTTACTCTCTTAACACAGAAATAATGATTCCCGTAGTGGGCAGCCTACTGCAGCTACACTATATACAAAAGAGGAGAACTTCTAAAAATCTAAAAATAAACGTATGAATATATAACTTTCATTCTTACCCTTCATCATCTTCATTATGACTGCCACTATAAATCGAAGTACCACACAGTGACTTGCTTACAAAAATTTCCAAAACAATGGAATAGCTAGCTGAGTCCCTTAATCACCGAAGATTTAATTGTCTCATTTAGTCAGTGAAGGAAAATTATCCTATATAATAAAAGAGGTGATATGCTAATTGACTGTCACACCATCACAAGATGGCGGCAACCACAGCTACAAGATGGCAGCACCCAGTCCCCTCAGCCCTGCCGTGGGCCTGCCACCTGAGTTCCCCAATCCCCTCAGCCCTACCATGCACCTGCTGCCAGAATCCCCCAGTCCTCCAGCCCCGCCATGCACCTGCCTCCAGAGTCCCCCAGTCCCCTCAGCCCCAGCGGCAATGAATTTTTTTGCGACCATCACCCAAGGATATGATTATTTCTTTTAGACCATTTGTTCTTGGGGAACAGGCCTAAGCCAGCAGGTGGGCATCCCCCAAGGGTCCCAGACTGTGAGAGGGCACAGGCTGGGCTGAGGGACCCCCTGTGTGCACGAATTTTCATGCACCAGGCCTCTAGTATATTATGAAAGTCATCTATTTCTATAGTCTTTTTTCCTCAAGGTTCCGAAAATTAATTCCAACATGGTTAACTCTGAAAGTAACTTTCACATACTCAGATTTATCTCTTAAAGCATTTGGTCAGGCTCTACCAACTTCTAGCTGAGTTCCCCTTATTATAACCTTTCCTGGAATAGGCTAGGCAGCTGAAGTATAACATTCCCTTGGGCTTTATGCCATTTACAAATAAAATCAAAACATCAGTTGAAGGAAAAAAAAAAAGTATGACCTAAGAGCCTATGCAACTTAATTACAAATAGATTAAGCTGTACCCATTCGTTTCAGAACTAAAAGAATCAGAAGAAAACTGTAGAAAAATTAAGTATGAGATTTTTAATGCTAAAAAGAGCTACAAAATACCCTTATTGATGAAATAGCTTAGGGCCCCAAAGAAGCTGCCAGTAAAAAAAAAAAACAAAACACAAGACAAATAAGCAAAATTAGACAGCTAGCGTCAGTCCATGGGCCGATCCTCTATCCATAAGCTAAACCACCTGGGGCTGACCTCCCAGTTCTTCAGCACTCAACTACATTGCCTTTTAATTCTGGTGCAACTTTTCATTTTGCAGATGAGGAAATTGTGTCCCCTAGGGAAGAGATAGAATTCATTCAAGGTTGAAAATTATTTAATAGCAATACTAGTACTAGGATTAGTACTCAGAGTTGAGTTGTTTTTTTTTTCATTGTTGACAGTATTACAGATGTACCCCATTTCTCCCTGCCTTTGGCCCCTTCCACCCAGCCCCCACTCCACCCCACCCCTTCACCACATTATTACCTGTGTCCATGGGCTATGCATATATGTTCTTTGGTTAATTTATCCACTCTCCCCCTAAGATCTCAGTCTTTTCCATGCATTAATGTCTCAGGACCTATTTTGTTCATTCGTTTATTTTATTCATTAGACTCCACATATAAGTGAGATCATGTGATATTGGTCTTTCTCTGACTGGCTTATTTCTCAGACTCGGGTTTCTTATTCACATTATGCTTTCCTATTTCACATTGAACTTTTCCCCATTTAGTCTTTCTAAAACATAATTTGTTTTTTTTTAGTATAAAATACTTATTGTTGAAGTCAAGAGAGTACAATAAAGTATAGAAGAAATAAAAATCACTCCTCCCAGCTTCCAGAGATAATCACTCTCAACAGTTTAACATATTTATAGGCATTACAAGACTACCACTCCACTCACTTGCCAATATTTTTGAAGAAATTTAAAGACATACTAAATATAAATATATAGTTGCATATTTAATTTTTTTCACTTACATTGTTATGTTCCATGACATTGAATATTTGTTGAAAATATGACTAAATGGCAAATGACACTTCATAAGTTCATTAATTTATTTAACAATAGGTCTACTGATTATATATGGTAGATTTGGGGGAATTAATCTCTGTGATGAAATTGCTATACATCTTTAGGCAATATCTCTGATATTATTCTTAGATTAAGTCCCTGGAAACGGCATTACTGAGTTAATATCTAACAATATCTAACACTTATGTGGTGCTTACTATTGCCAAACTTCTCTATGTGCTTCACCTTGTTTAATCCTTGCAACAACCCTATGAGAGAAAATGAATGCCCAGAGAGAACAGTGACTTGCCCATGATTGTACAACTAGAAAGGGACACAGTCAGGATTTACATCCAAGGAGTCAGGCTACCGAACCCATTGCTCTTAATCACCATGCTGGACTTTTTTTAAAAAACGTATTTTTATTGATTTCAAAGAGGAAGACGGGGAGATAGAAACATCAGTGATGAGAGAGAATCCTTGATCTGGCTTCCTCCTGCATGCCCCACACTGGGGATGGACCCGTAACCCAGGCATGTGCCCGGACTAGGAGTCGAACCTTTTGGCAGTTTCTTTCCTGGTTCATAGTTGATGCTCAACCACTGAGCCACATTGGCCAGGCCATGCTGGACTATTTTAATTCCACACTTTTTCAACTACATGGTGCTGGTCTACTAGAAGTTTACTACAAATGTACAAAACTCAGCTGAGGAACCTGTGCTTTAGTAAGCATCCCAGAAGTTTCTAGTTTGAAACTCACTATCTTGATCTAAAAATGTAAAAAGAGGATATTTAATAAACCCTCCCCATAAAAACCTTAATAATTATAATGATGTTTTAAATATGGATGGGAGGACCAAGTAAGAGAGTATTCAAAAATGGTTCAAGTGAATCTTCATGACCTTGGATTAGGCAATGTCTTCTTAGATACAACACCAAAAGCAAAGTGATAATATAAATTTACAAATTTAAGATTATTAAAAATATAAAATATAGATAAATTGAACTTAATCAAAATTAAACTTTTATCCTACAAAAAAACACCATCAGGACATCTATTATCTTATTCCACTTATCTGAGGCACCTAGAAGAGGCAAACTTACAGAGCTAACAAGCAGAAACATAGCTGCATAAAGTACATCTCATAAATTTCTTTGGCCTTCTGTTGGGATTTTCTTAGCCCAGGAGATTTTACCAGGGCTTTTCCTGCTGAATTGTTCTTCTTTGCCAGGGAAATTCTGGTGGTTGAATACTTTATTTCAGGCTTTATTTTTCAGGTTTCTTGGGCTTTAGCAGAGGAAGGGCAGAGTGGACTACAGCTATGTGAGGAGAGTCTGGGGTTGGTGGCTCTGGGGAGAGAGCTGAGAGGACAGCCCCCAGGATCCCTATCCCGAGTTATTCCTCAGAAGCCATCTTTCTCAGGCAGAGCGTTCTCATCCAGGCAGAGCTTTCTATTTCGGATGACGGAAAATTTCAGGATATGGATGAAGGTGATGGTTGTACAACATTGTAAACATATTTAAATACTTTAATGTCACTGAATTGTACACTTAAAAAGGTAAATTTGTTGTGTATATTTTACCATAATAATAATAATAACAAAGCACCATCAAGACAATCTACTGAATGGAAAAAAAATATTTGCAAATCATTTATCTGATAAGGGAATTGTACCCTGAATATACAACTTAATGATAAAAAGATAAGTTAATTTTTAAAATGGGGAGATGTGGACATTTTGCAAAAAATATATACAAATGGCCAATAAGTAAATGAAAAGATCCTCAATATTACTAGTTGTTACGGAATTTTTTTTTTTTTTTAAGTGAAAAGAAATACCACTTTATACTCACTAGATGGCTACAATAAAAAAGACAGGAAAAAGTATTGACCAGGAAGTGTAGAAATTGAACCTTTATTATACACTGCTGGTGGGGCACATATAATAGGCCAACCACTTTGGAAACAGTTTGGCAGTTCCTCAACATGTTAAATATGAAGCTACCATATGACCCAGTGAACTAAAAGCATATGTCCACATAAAAAGTTGTGCATGTATGTTCTCAGTAGCATTATTCATAATAGACAAAGAGCAGAGACAACCCAAATGACTATCAACTGATGAATGAATAAGTAAAATGTGGTATATCCCTATAATGGCATATTATTTGGCAATAAAAGGTATGAAGTATCAATATATGCTACAACATGGATAAACCTTGAAAACACTATGCTAGGTGAAAGAAGGCAGACATAAAATCATATAACATATAATAACATGTTATATAATTCCACTTATATGAAATATCAAGATAGACATATCTATGGAGACAGAAAGTACATTCATTTGTGGTTGCCAGGACCTAGGAGAGGAGAAAATGGGGAGTGATAGCTAATGCGTACATAGTTTCTTTCTGAGACAATGAAAATGTTCTGGAATTGAATAGCAGTAATAACTCACAATTCTGTGAATATATTAAAAGCCACTGAAGTGCACACTTAAAAAAGTTAAAAATAAACTAAAAAGATGGTTAAGAAATTCAGAATAAGGACATGAATTCTGAAATAAAGTGCTTAGAAAAGTCTTTATGGAAACCATAGACAATGAAAACAAAGATGGAAATGTCAAAACTGTCAAGAAATTAAAAACTAGGCAAGTACAGTGTGATGCAAACCAAAGTTTAAAAAGTTCTATTAAAATTCATACTGAGGAAGATGGAAAAGTTAGTTTCCAAGCAGGAAGAAAAGAAAAAGAATAACTACCAAAACAAAATCATTCAATGACTCATCTAAGAGGTTCCCTAATGATTTTGAAATTTAACCAAAATATGTTAAGAACATGTGATAGTACTATTGCTTTTGCACAGCAAATTTGATGACCTGAACTATGTTGAATTCCCTGTCAATAAATGAGAAGCACTCCCATTTGCCCTAAACAGGCTGAGGTGAGGATGAAAGAGAGTTGAATGTCAGCTCCATGGGGGGCAAGGACTTGGTTTTGTTTAATAAAGAACAGTGCTTGGCACACAGAAAATGGTCAACAATAATGGCTAAATAAATCAACAGCACTTTGAAATTTATAGAATACTGTACATATGTTTTGGGAATTCACAGTTAGATGAGAAAATTCTACACATCTAGATATGTGGAAACCCAGAGAAACTAGAGTTTCAGGGAAGAAAAGAATTTCCCTCTATTACCACACTAACCCAAGGCAAATAAGCCTATATAACTTGTTTATGTTTTTTTTTCCCCCAAGTGAAATAGAGTTTATTAGTGAAGCAGTGAGACAGAGCACAAGCTACTCCACAGACAGAGCAGCCCTTGCTTGTGTTCGTAAATGTTTAAACATATTCCATAAATAATAAAAGCATAATATGCTAATTAGACTGGATGTCCTTCCGGACGTCCTTCTGGATGATCTTCCGGATGAAGCCGGGGCTGTGAGGAAAGCCCGGGTCCCGGGTGCCTGAGGGAAGCCTAGGTCCTGGGTGCCAGAGGGAAGCCGGTGCCCATAGCTGGGGGAAGGAAGGCCTACTCTTGCATGAATTTTGTGCATTGGGCCTCTAGTATTACATAAATTTCCCATATTTTTACATAGCCAGGATAATAGAAACTATAAGTGAGTCCATAAACTTCTAAAGAGTTAATGATTTAAATGGTTAAAACAATTACATACACTTAGAATTCATCATTGACAAGTTAAAGGAACAAAGTATAGAAGATAAAATCTCCTAAAGATATGATTTAAGATGGTTGAGTAGGTGAACAAGTAGGTGACTCGCCACCTTCCACAACCACATCAAAAGTATAACTAAAATACAAAACAATCATCATTCAGAACTGTTCATAATCTGGCAGAATGGAAGCCCTACAACTAAAGAATTAAAGTAGGAAGCATATTGAGACTAGTAGGAGGGGCAGTGGCAGAACAGGCTGATCCGACACGGGTGTGTCAGGAGGGATATGGAGGCTGTGGAGGCATCCTGTTAAGGAGCAAGGGGTTCCAGCCCCACATCAGACCCCTCAGCCAGAGTTTCAGTGCTGTAAAAAGAATCCCCTGTAACTGTAAAAATTAGTGTGCATTGTGGCTGAGTGACAGGGAGGCTGCTAGAGACAGGCACTTCCTCTTAAAGGGCCAGTGCACAGACTTACTTGGATTCATTCCCCCTGAGCTCCAGCGCTGGGGCAGTGGCTTTGGGGGATCTAGGGACATGTGGGGTGGAACTGGATTGTCTGGCATCAGAACAAGAACTCAGGGGCAGTTTTCTCCCAGACAGGGGTGCTCACAGGGGTCATTGTTCCTATGCCGAGACCTCCTTCATTGCAGACCTTGACTAGCAGGTACCATATCTGAGTCTTCATCAACCAGACTCACATTGTTTGCTCTGCCCTGATGAGTCCCTGAGACCCCTAAGCCACCTAACTTGCAGCCCCATCCAAGCTGTTTGCAGCAGCTTTCCATATGAATGTCATCCTGGCCCAGGCTTCAAACTTTCCTAAAATCTCTCAAACAAGTAGCAGCTGGCGTCAATATGCCCCATACCTCTCAATAATAGGCCCCAGGCCTGGCACTAGAAGCAACCTTGCTTCACAGCTTGGCTTCTCCTGAGAACTTCCAAGCTCAACACAAATAACAGCCATCTACAGATTTCTCTGTAGCTCCTGGTGAGTGGCCACAGGCAGGGTACAAGCAGTGGCTGACTTTGTACCTCCAAGGGGACCCCACTGGCCAGTGTACTGGAGGATATCTTCAAATCATGCCAGATTACATCTCAACACATCCACAAGCGTCACACTCAAAGAGACAACTCTGAGTACCAAAGCCCCATTGATGCATGTCCTGTTCCATAGGGGTGTCTCCTACAGAGCAGCTTTCACTGAAGTCTCTCCTGATCCTCACAGCCACTTAGACTGAGTGTCAATTCCTCCCAGTGATGCCAATAGCAATCAAGACTCAACTACAACAGGACTGTGTACACAGACCACAAAGGAGTGCACCTAGGGTGAACAGCTCAGGTGATTGGGGAGGATGAACCACTGGGCCCCATAGGACACCTAACTACACAAGGCCATTCTACTAATTCCAGGAGACATAGCAGCTCTACCTAATAACATAAAAACAAACAGGGAAGTAGACAAAACGCAAAGACAAACATGTCACAAATGAAAGAACAAAGGAAATCTCCAAAAACAAAACAAAACAAAACAAAAAAAACTAAATGAAATGGAAGGAAGCAAACTACTAGATACAGAATTCAAAACAATCGTTATAAGGTTGCTCAAGGATCTTACTTACCAAAGCTATCGTTTCAAATTGAAGGTGAGATAAAGAGCTTCACAGACAAGAAAAGGCAAAAGAAGTTCATCACCACGAAACCAATATTACATGAAATGTTTAAGAAGGAGAAGGAGGAGGAGGAAGAGCAGGAGAAGGAGAAAATGTGAACAATAAAATGGTAATAAATACATTTCTATCAACAATTTAATCTAAAAATCAAAATAAAAGAACAAGGAATCTAATGAACAAAATAAACTGATGAATAACATAGAACCATAGTCATGGAAACGTGGAACAGACTGACGAATCTCAGAGGGGAAGGGGGTTATGAAGAGATTAACCAAAAAATTTATATGCATATATGTATTACCTATGGATACAAATAAGAAAGTGGTGAAGGGCTGGGGTGGGGAGGATATGATTTAAGTAAACTATCATACACGAAATAAATATGAGATCTAAGAAAATATAAAACCTGTAAAATTTATTCAATTCTGCCCTAATCAGTTTGGCTCAGTGGATAGTGCGTTGGCCTGCGGACTGAAAGGTCCCAGGTTCGATTCCAGTCAAGAGCATGTACCTTGGTTGCAAGCACATCCCCAGTAGGAGGTGTGCAGGAGGCAGCTCATTGATGTTTCTCTCACCAATGTTTCTAATTCTCTATCCTTCTCCCTTCCTCTCTGTAAAAAATAAATAAAATATATATTTTTTTAATTTTGAAAAAAAAATATTCAATTCTAACTGAACTTAGAACAATGATCACAGAAGTAAGACAAAGTCCCACCTTATAAGAATTCACTTAGTATAACAGGCAAGAAAAAACTACAACTCAGTAATAAATGTCCTTAAAAGATAAAGACAATTTCTAACAATGACTGAGTCAACAAATTTACTTCTAAGTTTACAGGAGAATTAAAAAGAGACACATTTTATTTTAAAGCATTAAAATATATGTATATAAAGTTTCTATATCTGTAACACAAATAAGTCAATACAAAAAAAAAGATATTTTATATTAAAACATCACTAACAACATTGTGTTTAAATATTTAATCAAAAATTAATACAAAATTTTATTCAATATTCTATTGTTAAAATAATGGCAGATGTCACTAGTTAGTTCATTTTAACTCACTTTTCTTTTAAATCAAGATACTTGTCGGCAATGGACGTACAATTAAAGCTATAGTTCAAGGTCCAACAATTCCCTTTGAACACACTAAAATGATAGTCCACTAAAACGTCCTGTTATATTTGTCACATTTGAAAACTGTTTTTTATTTACCTCAATTAAGGACTTTATTTGAATTAAAAAATATCAAGCAAAATTTGAAATTAAATTTTTCCTTTCCATTAATAAATATAGATGTCTTTATTTGGGTCAAAGTTTAGTAAAGCACATAACTTCAAGTATAAAAGATCTCTGTTACTCACTAAAATTACAAATTTTAAGTACTTAATCAGAGCAAATTTATTTATTTTTAAAAAGTTTATTTTTTAATTTATTTTTTACAGAGAGGAAGGGAGAGGAATAGAGAGCTAGAATCATCGATGAGAGAAACATCGACCAGCTGCCTCCTGCACACCCCCTACTGGGGATGTGCCTGAAACCAATGCACATGCCCTTGACCAGAATCAAACCTGGGACCCTTAAGTCTGCGGACCGACGCTCTATCCACTGAGCCAAACCAGTTTCGGCAATCAGAGCAAATTTAAATGCCAATCCAAAAACAAGCAATTTTTGGAGTTTTCTGTTGATAAAGGAGTTCATTTGATAGTTTTTTGAAAATTATATTGATAATATTGAAATAAACTTTTAAATATTTGTAACTTAGAAAATTAAGCATACCTTCACTTTTCTTATGTTCTCAAGCTGTTTTTCAAAACCCTGAGAAATTTACAATGTTTGTGGCATGTTATCTGAGCAGAGCCGGAATTATAATAAGGAAGTGACAATGCAGATTCTGGGTTTTGACATACATGCTTTACAATAGAAAACATTGTGCAAGTAAAAGAGTAGTAAGGTTCAGAACTGTAACACATGCAAAATAAAATGTTACTCTTTTTTTAAAGTAAGACTGCTTCTATATACACTGGCCAAACTCATAAAAAGCCATTCCAAAATCTCCTTCTTCCCCTAACTCCTGCTCAAAGTAAGTTTTTCTATCCCAGAACTCATAAAATGTACTTAAATATATATCTCAGTATATCTTTTTTATCTTTATATTCAAGGATGTAAGTCTTAGAAATAGAAAATATTTTATTTGACCTCTTTGCTTCAAACGAACTTAACTATGTTTTTCTATTAAATTTAGAGTGCATTTTTAAATACATACATGATCTCATTTTATATAGTATAAATTCAGAGGAATTACTAGTCTTACATGTTTAATTAGAAATTGCTTGCTATATTCCTTTTTACTTAATGTCAAAAGTACATTACATTTTAATAGTCATATATTCAACACCTACCACAAAAACAAGAATGCAAAACTGAAAAACTATTATAAAGTTTGTAAATAGGTAATAAGTGACCATGTAACAAAAAATTAAGCAAGAGAATTTGATAATTCACAAAATGGATCACTCACTGCAAAAATATTCAAATTTTACTATGATGTTTCATTTTTTTTTAGTTTGTAAATTCCCATAAGCTTTTTTGAATTGTTAGTCATTTGTCAGGATGGATATTAAAACATTAACCCTTTCATTAAATATTACTGGATTTATGCTAAAAATCTAATTTTGGTCAAATGTAAAATAACAATCATTCTCAGATTAAGCAGTCCTGAGAAACTTTCCTTCATATTCTTTACACACACACACACACACACACACAACTTAAAAACTCAGGACATCAAAAAAGTACTAGGGAATATTATCAGTGACCATTGAATTTCTAATTTGCAGAATTTCAAAGTTTTAACATTCCTATATCTTTTTGAAATATGTGACTCACATCCCATTTCCACAAATTATATTTAACACAATAAGATTTCAATTTACATTTAAGTCTATTGAGAAATTAATATAGATAGGGAGTTCCTAACTTATAGGGCTTTTCTCAGTCCATTTCTCCCCCACCTCAGCCCATCCCACGCATGAGGGGAACCACTAGACTCCTTAAACGTAACAATTAAAACTGGAGAAAAAAACAACAAATTATCACCAATGAAGTCTACATACACATCTTTTATATGGAAGGAAATGCCCTTAGTTACACGTCGGCATCCAATTCAGTCAAACACTTTCAGAGCTGTCAACTCACAGCCTTCTTATTTTCAAAAGATATTTTATTGATTTTTAGAGAGAGAGGAAGGGAGAGAGACATCAATGTGAGCAAAACATGAATTGGCTACCTCCTGCATGCTCCCTACCAGGGATTGAACCCACAACCCAAGCATGTGCCCTGACCGGGAATCAAACTGGCAACCTTTCTGTGCACAGGACAACTCTCAATGAACTGAACCACACCAACCAGGGTACTCACAGCCTGAGGGTATTTTCCCCCATTGCTTTTCAGAGAGAGTGGAAGGGAGGAGAGGAGAGAAAAAAAGCACAGATGTGAGAGACTGTTGCCTCCTATGCAACTCATAGGTTGTGCCCTTGACCTGGAATCGAATCCTCTACCCTTCAATGCTCTAACCACTGAACCCACCAGCCAAGGGACTCACATCTTCTTAATCCAGTGACAGTGAGCTTCCATTCCCACCACTCCACTAAAAGCACTCAAGCCACTGATGAGACTTACCTGTCAAACCCAAGGACTATTCTCAGCCCTTGAATGCTACTAATAAGTACCTTCTCAAAAATTCTCCCCTCCCTCGTACCTCACAAATCCAATCTTTCCTGGTCCTCTTATTTCTCTGGCTGTTTTTCCAACTCTGTTTTCTTTTCCCGTGCCAGCTGTTTAAATATTGATCATCCCCAGGGTTCTTCCTTAGCCTCTAGAGATGTACAAACTTCCCTGATAGTGTATTTCCTACAGCCTTCATTACACAGGTGATGAGTCTAAAATCTGTCTTTTCCATCCAGAAATTTATTTCTAACTGGCCTCTCTCATCATTGATGTTTCTCATCAATGATTCTCTCTCTTCACTGATGTTTCTATCTCTCTCTCCCTCTCCCTGCCACTCTGAAATTAATATATGTATATATGTGTATACACACACACACTTTGCTGCTCTAAAAGCAAAGATCTAAACATATGATTCTATTAAAAAAAATTTTAAACTCCTCACCACTGTTTTAAAGGACAAAGCAGCATGACATTAAAATCCTTCAAAACTTGATCCTAAATTACCTTTCTTCTTGTCCCTTCCCTCATATGATGTCACACAAAAATTACTCAAAAGTTCTCAAACAAGACACCTATCGTTATTCCTTCAAGCTATTACTCATGCTATTTGTTAGTGCTGCCTAAAATGTACTTTCCTCTCATTTGCATACTAAAATCCTACTCTTCTTTTAAGACTAGTTTCAGTTACCCAGAGATGCCATTCTATCCCTTCCTTAATCACCTTATCAATTGATCATTCAATCCTCAACATTTCTACCGTACTTTATTAGTTCCTCTCTTAGCCATTATTTCACTTCATTGTAATTTTCTGTAGACATGTCCATTTATGCAGAATCCCTAAAAGCAGGGAGCATATTTTTTCACTCTTGTATCCCTCTCACTAGTAAATATGCTACACAGCAGATGCTTAATAAAGAGATGCTCAATAAGCAAATGTTATGTAACATATGTCACGTTTTATTTTATCTTTTTATTTCTATTTTACATAACAAGTTTCTTTTTCTAAAGGTATACAAACAATAAACAAAGTAAACATTCAATCAGATCTCAACTGCGGAGTATTATCTGTCCTAGAACTGTTCCATTAAGTTCCAATGTCTAAGCATCTTAAATTCAATAACCATCGAGGAGAAACCAAGATGGCGGCATAAGGTAGACACCCGAAGGCAGCTTACCACAACAAATTTGAATTTAGAACTGGAAAACAGAGGAGGCATTGCCCTGAAGCACAGGATGGCTAGCTGAGAGGAGACTCTGCCATCTGGGAAGGAGAGAGAAGGCGCGTTGACCCTCAGAAACTGTGAAGGTACGGAGAACTCTGCACGCGAAAAGGCACCAGCTTAATCCCGGGATGCAGAGAGAGAGCCGGTCGAGATTGCCGCTCGCCGACTCCCGGCACACGAAGAAGGCGGGCTGGGCTGAGTTCGGTGCTGGCTTACTCCCGGCGCGCGTGGAGAGAGCGGACAGCTAATACGCGGCTGGCTTTCTTGTTCAAGAGGAAAACAGAATCACCCTATTGCTCTGATAGATGGCCCTAGTCAGGGAGAGGCCAGACTGTCAGGCAGCAGGCAGAGATCTCTCGGAGGTGTGTGAAGCCAGAGGCCATTACTGCAGGACTTGGGAAGGGGCCGACAGGAAAACAAAGCTTGTCTGCACCAACCCGAGACTCTGCCCCATCCAAGCTGAGCACAGAAGCTCTCCCAGAGGCTGGCTTTCTCTAAGGAGGGACTGGCTGGAATCCAAAGCTTGACTATGCCTTTACCAAAGACGTGCGCGCACCTGCAACCAATCTTGCGAGACTCACCGCGAACAGGACTTTTCTAAGGCGAGACTGACAGGGAACCAAAGATTGTCTGTGCCATCCCAAGACTCCACCCCATCCAAGCGGAGTACAGAAGCCCTCCTAGCTGAGACACTGCTGATCCTCACAGCCAACTGGCTTGGAGTTCAACACTTCCTAGTGATACCAACAATAAGCAAGGCTTAACAACAAGACTGCACACACAGCCCACAAAGGGCTACACCAAGACTGTCCACTGCAGGGAACTGGGAAGGCTGTGCTATTGGGCTTTACCAGAACACCTAGCACACAAAACTATTCCATCAAATCAGGGGAACAACTAAAATGCAGACAAGAGGCAGGACACAAAGGAAGGAGATCGAGGAAAAAAAAAGAATGGACATTGAGTTCAAAACTACAGTTATAAGGCTTTTCAAGAATATCCTAAAAAAGGCTGATAAAATAAATGAGACCTATGAGGATATGACAAGGGATCAACTAGAAATAAAAAAGGATCAACTAGAAATAAAGAAAACATTGTCTGAAATAAAAAATATTACACATATTCCTAAAAACAGACTGGAAGATTGCAAGAATCAAGACAAAGTTTAGAACACAAAGAGCCAGAGGACACTCCTCTGCGGAAGCAAGAAGATAAGAGAATCCAGAAAGTTGAAGATAGTGTAAGAAACCTCTGGGACAATTTCAAGCGAACCAACATCAGAATTATGGGGATCCCAGAAGAAGAGAGAGAGCAAGATACCGAAAGAATACTGGAAGAAACAGTGACAGAAAACTTCCCCCACCTGGGGAAAGAAATAGACTTACAAGTCCAGGAAGCGCACAGAACCCCAAACAAAAGGAATCCAAAGAGGACCACACCAAGACACAAAATAGTTAAAATCCCAAGAGCAAAAGACAAAGAGAGAATATTAAAAGCAGCAAGAAAAAACAGGTAGTTACCTATAAAGGAGCACCCATACGATTGTCAGCTGATTTCTCAACAGAAACCATGCAGGCCAGATGGGAATGGCAAGAAATATTCAAGGTGATGAATAGCAAGAACCTACAGCCAAAAATACTCTACCCAGCAAAGATATCACTCAGAATCGAAGGCCAGATAAAGAGCTTCACAAATAAAAAAAAGCTAAAGGAGTTCATCACCGCCAAACCAAATTATATGAATTGCTGAAAGGGGTTATTTAGGAAGAAGGAGAAGATAAAGATAAAAATTATGAACAACAAATATGTAACTATCAACAAGTGAAACTAAAAACCAAGGGAATTAAAAAATCTGATGAACAATATTAACTGGTGAATATAATAGAATCAGAGGTAAGGAAGGGGAATGGACTGACGATTCTCAGGGGGAAAAGGGAGTGGGGGTGCGGGAAGAGACTAAACAAAAACTGCACCTATGGATGAGAACAATGGGGGATGGGGAAAGGACAGAGGGCGGGGTGGGAACCTGGAGGAGGGGAGCAATTGAGGGGGAGGAGGGGAAGAGGAACACATTTGTAATAATCTGAACAATAAAGATTTATTTAAAAAAATTAAATAACCATCATCTTAATCAGAGTCCCATTACTTTTCTTCTATTGAATTTAATTGTCACTTTCTTTTGTTTGTTGGCTTATATTTTCAAGGATTTCTATTAAACCTTATTCTGTTATCTTACGACTTAGTTGTCCATATCTTGCCACCTGAATAAGGTAATTCTCTACTCCTTTAGTTTTTAGGGCTTTGTAAGTGCTAAGTTACTAAACGAGGCCCCAGCTAACTGATCCAGAACTTGGGCTAAGATCCTGTTTTTCATTTCTGCCTCTCTGTACTTTGCTTCTTGTGCTGCATCGGC
This sequence comes from Pipistrellus hanaki, assembly GCF_964339955.1. Lineage (NCBI taxonomy): Eukaryota > Metazoa > Chordata > Mammalia > Chiroptera > Vespertilionidae > Pipistrellus > Pipistrellus hanaki. The sequence goes on from NC_140515.1 coordinate 19,080,710, forward strand.
AGGATCCCCATGCTTTGCCTGCAGCTTGGCCAGCCGTCCACAGAGCTTCCAGCTCCTCCACCAATGTGTGACCCTCCAGGTGGAACAGCCACAACCCCAATCCAGCCAACTATGAGTTATCTCCCACAGCCTCTATGTCACTATCCTAAATGAACTAATATATACTAGTGTTTTATTTGAAAATACAACTGGTATAGATTCAGTCGCTGACAAAGCAGATAGACAAAATAAAATGATGTATTTTTTTAAACCACCATGACTAAACTTCATAACTCAATGTCACAGTTATTTACAAAAGATATTAAGTATTGTATAAATGATACAGGCTTTTATCTCTTATAAGAACAACACTTGCATAGCCAATGTGGCTCAGTGGTTGTGCAGGAGGTCACAGTTTGATTGCAGGTCAAGGCATATATATGCCTTGGTTGCAGGCTCCATTCTCAGTAGGGAGTGTGAAAGAGTCAGCCTATCAATGATTCTGTCTCATCATTTATGTTTCTATCTCTTGCTCCATCTCCCTTCCCTCTCTGAAATCAATAAGAACACTTTAAAAAAAAAAAAAAAAAGAACAGTTGAAGTACTTCAACTTTTAATTTCTTTGAGAGAGATATAAACCATTAAACTTATGGATATTAGAATGTTCATAAGGAGCTGGAAAACAACTTTATTTTTGCTAAAAATGCATTTTTTTTGTTTTTTTATTGATTTCAGAGAGAAAGAAGGAGAGATAGAAACATCAATGATGAGAGAGAATCATTAATTGGCTGCCGCCTGCACACCCCCCACCAGGGATGGAGCTCGCAACGTGGGCATGGGCCCTGACCAAAAATTGAACCATGACCTCGTGACTCATAGGACGATGCTGAGTCACTAAGCCGCGCTAAGATGCATTCTGATTTGATAGTTTCCAAAGCTATATCATTTTCACTTTGAGTTGGAAAGAAGCTGAGTGTAAGACTGTATGACTATACTCAATTATTCCACTACTTCCTATATGAATATTAATTATATCTTCCTGCTCAATTGCAACATGTTTGGCCAAGTGACTTGCTTTGGCCAATGAAATATGAGTGGAAGTGACTTGTGCCACTTCTGAGCAGAAGCTTTAACTGTAATTCCATGACTCTGCATAGCACTTTTCCTTCTACCGCTAGAACATGTCCCTGATAGGAACTGCTCCTTTAGGCTGAATCCCAGAAAGGAGAACAACTGTGGATGGTGCTGCCATCTATCTAAACAGTAACAGAAATAAATATTTGTTGTTACAAAACTTAGAGGCCTTAAGTTTGTTTATTACTACAGTATAACTAGCATAATCTGAGAGATTGAATTAGATGCTCCTCCTCTATATCATAACACTCAGGCATATGCCACTATAAATATATATATATACATATATATATTATACACAGATGCTCCTTGACTTACATCCCAATAAGCCCATCACCATAAGCTGAAAACATTGTAAATTGAAATGCATTTAATACACTTACTCAACAACATAGCTTAGCTTAGCTTAGCCTACCTTAAACGTGCTCAGAACATTTACATTAACCCACAGTTGGGCAAAATCATTTAACACAATGAACACACTGTTGATTATTGGTTTGCCTTTGTGACTGCCTACCTGACTGGGAACTGCAGTTTGCTGCCACTGCCCAACATCACAAAAGAATATTGTACTGTATATTACTAGCCCCAGGGAAAGATCAAAACTTAAAATTTGAAATACAGTTTCTACTGAATGCATATCATTTTTGTACTATTGTAAAGTTGAGAAATCCTAAGTTAAACCATTGTGATTTGGGGACTTCCCATAACCAAAAGAGTTTTTCTGCCCATCCTTATGATGGCATAAGGATGGGCAGAAAAACTCTTTTGGTTTTGCCTGAGTGTTATGATATAGAGGAGGAGCATCTAATTCAATCTCTCAGATTATGCTAGTTATACTGTAGTAATAAACAAACTTAAGGCCTCTAAGTTTTGTAACAACAAATCAACCCAGCCTCCACCTCATCTCACTCCCAGGTAACCACAGTTACTAATTCCTTATGTATCTTTCCAGATCTCTTTATACACCAGTAACAAATATAGTTCCCTCTTTTCCCCCCCCCTTTGCACAAAGGTAGATTATATATACTGTGCTGTTCCTTGTTTGTTGTACTGTTTTGTTACCTATCAATATATTTCCTCATTCTTCTTATAGACTTTCTGATGAAAAAGAACATAAAAGTTAGCCCCTTACTTTATAACTCATCATTCCCTTACAATCATCCCAACAAAGACATAATGCAGGTGCAATAAAAAAATATATATATATCTGGAATTTAAAGAAACTTATTTGATATTTTTATCGTAAAGAATTTAATGAAGTGTAAAATATTACTAAGAAGTAAACAAATCAAAAGTGTACAAACTGATGAATCACCCTAAGTGAACACAGGTGTAACTACCACCCAGGTCAAGATATTAATAACATATCATCTATCTCATTTTTAAAATATTTCATAACATGCTAATATCTAGAAAATATGTTAGAGAAAATTAATGGTTTTGACTTCCTAAACTTCTATTTGGGATATAGTTTAAGGAATTGTTTCTTATATCCCATTTCAGATGGACTGATCATTGTTATTTTATTTAAAAATGTTAAATAAATAGTTCATACATATAAAAATAAATACAAGAAAAAGAACTAAAGAATAATAAAAACAAACATCCATGTACCTAACTAGCACCCAGCTTCAGAAGCCCCCTACCCCTCCCATCTGGGCAAGCAGTATGGCTTAATGGTTAAGAGTGCAGACTCTGGAGTCAGACAGCCAGGGTTTGATTAGAAGGTTTACCACCTATCAGCAGTGCAATCTGGGGAAGTTAAGGTTTTCTGAACCTTTATTTATAAGTTTTTTTATTTATAAATGATAATAATAATAGTGCCTGCTTCACAGCAATTTTTCATTTAACTATGCAAATTAAATAAATATGAATTTGTAAAGTATTTAATACTTTCCAGCACATATTATGCCAAATTTAGCTATTTTTATATTCACTCTCTGCCTCTCTCATAAGGAAATATGTTTACCATTTTATTACTGAATATGTAATAAAAGAGATTTATGAATAATTTTGTGCTTTTTAATTTTTATATTAACTGGCATCATAGTTTAAGTATTTCTTTACAAATTGTTTTTTTCATTTAACATTTTGGAGATTCATCTAACAAATAAATACAGCTGTTGTTAATTCGTGTTCATTCCTATACAATATTTCATGGTGTATATTAACAGAAGTGTTTACATATTCCTGTCAATGGACATATATCTAGATTACTTCCATTTTTTTTACTATTATTAAAAAATGCTACTATTTAACATGCTTGAACATGTCTCTTAATGCAGATGAAAAAAGTTTTTCTAGAATATATACCTAAGTGAAGAACTGCGGGTACACACAAATTTAACATTATAACAATGTCAAATTGTTTATAAAAATAATTATAGCATAAAATGCTTTTATTAGAAGAGATGTCTTAACTCCATGATCTAAAGTTTTCAATTTATGGTACTAGATTAGAAGGTTTAGAAAACAGAAGAGGAAATTAAACCCAAAGTAAGGAGTGAGAAGAATATAATAAAGAACAGAAATCCATGAAAAACAAAAAATAGAGAAAAATCTGCAGGGACCGGTTTGGCTCAGTAGATAGAGCATCAGCCTGCGGACTGAAAGGTCCCAGGTTTGATTCTGGGCAAGGGCATGTACCTTGGTTGCGGGAATATCCCCGGTGGGGGGTGTGCAAGAGGCAGCTGATCGATGATTCTCTCTCATCAGTGTTTCTAACTCTCTATCCCTCTCTCTTCCTCTCTGTGAAAAATCAATAAAATATATTTTTTAAAAATAGAGAAAAATCTATTAAAGATAATTCTTTAACAACTAGTCAAAATGACAAAGGAAAAAAAGAAAAACGATACAAATTACCAATACTAGAAATGAGGATGTGACAGTAAGTCCTACAGATTCTATAGATAGTAAAAAAATAACAAGGTAATGTTATGGTTAATTTTATGCTAAAAAATCCAACTAATGAAATAGACATATTTCTTAAAAAGATACAAATTACCTGCCCTACCCGGTTTGGTCCAGTGGATAGAGCATCGACCTGTGGACTGAAGGGTCCCAGGTTCGATTCCGGCCAAGGGCACACGCCTGGGTTGCAGGCTTGATCCCCAGTGGGGGGCAAGCAGGAGGCAGCCAATCAATGATTCTCTCATCATTGCTGTTTCTATCTCTCTCCCTCTCATTTCCTCTCTGAAATCAATAAAAGAAATATATTAAAAATAAATAAATCTTTTTAAAAAGATACAAACTACCTAAATTATCTGGAAAAGAACTAAATAGCATGAAAAGCCCTATATCTATTTTTTTTAAATGCCTTAAAGTTTAAAACACACACACACACACACACAAACACACACACACACACACAAAATACCACACCAAAATGGTATTGATAAATAAATACCATTTAAAATAAAATACAAACAGATCCAGATGGCTTCATTGGTAAATTTTAACAAGCATTTTAGACTAATCCTTCATGAATAGAGATGCAAAAAGTCTTAACAAAATTTAAACAAATCAAACCTAGAAATGTAAAAGAATAATTCAGTACAATCAAGTGGAATTTATCCCAGAAATGCAAAGTTGATTTAACAATAAAAAATTAATCAATATAACTAATCATATCAACAACAGAACATGAAAGTCCCTATTGCTCTAGTGTCACCCACACTTGATATTATCCAACATAGTGAATGAGTATAAATGGTATTTCAAGGTTTAAGTTTACAGTTCCCTAGTTACGTTGTACATACCGTATTTTTCGGACCATAAGATGCACCGGACTATAAGACGCACCAGTTTTTAGAGAAGGGAAATGAAGAAAAAAAGATTCTGAAACAAATAGTGTCCTAAAATATTTTATGTGCATTAAAACCCAACATCACAGTCATAAACACATGTAATCAACCCTGTAAAGTAAACAGCAGCATTTAGAACCATTTTAGAGCCGGGCAAGCACACAGAGACCACACAGAGCAGGGCAAGTAAAAAAACTTTTTTTTTACAGTATATGTGTAGGCTATATTTGGACCATAAGACGCAGGGACTTTTTCCCCCCACTTCTGGGGGGAAAAAAGTGCGTCTTATGGTCCGAAAAATACGGTACTTTGTTTACTGCCCATTCTTACTTCTGTTAAATTCTTGTGTGTCTTTTGGCTATTATTAAATTGTACTTTTTACTTACTTGGAAAGTCTTTTCTATATTCTAGATACTAATCCTTTGCACATGATGTGTATTATAAATATATTTCCATTGTGTTTTTCTTCACATTTTCATTCTATTTTAATTTTAAAATTAAATTTAATATATCTAAACTTATCAGTCTTACTTTAATGTGTGCTTTTTGTGAATTACTTACTATTCTTCTCTACCCTAAAGTCATAAACATATTCTACATCATCTTCTAAGAGACTTTTTTAAAAAAGACAGGTTTGCCAAAACCGGTTTGGCTCAGTGGATAGAGTGTCAGCCTGCAGACTGAAAGGTCTCGGGTTCAATTCTGGTCAAGGGCATGTACCTTGGTTGTGGGTACATCCCCAGTAGGGGGTGTGCAGGAGGCAGCTGATCGATGTTTTCCTCTCATCAATGTTTCTAACTCTCTATCTCTCTCACTTCCTCTCTGTAAAGAATAAATGAAATATATGTATTTTTTAAAAAAATAAATAAAAAGACAAGTTTTTTCCTGTTTCTATAAATATATTTTTATTGATTTTAGAGAGAAAAGGAGAAGGAAAGCGAGATAGAAAGAAAAATGATGAGAGAAAATCATTGATCAGCTGCCTCCTGCATGCCCCACGCCCACTACTGGGAATGGAGACAGTGTTTTTTTTTTTAAGTTAGCACTCCTACAATTCCTTTAGAGAACAGTAGTGTGTTGGCAATATATTTTTAACTACCAACTAAATACTAGGCACTGTACCTTTATTGTAGAGCTACATGGCAGTACAGGCTATTAGAGTGACCTTTAAGACACTTATAGGCTAATTAGGGACAAAATAATATATAATCAGGGTTAAGAACTACTACATAAGTCTTGTGTTTTAAAATATATTTTAACTGAAATTCTGATATAGGTTCTATCACTTAATATCTGTCTCTGACTTGGACATTCCCATGCAATATTTTATTCATCATTATCCTTGTAACTTTCATTCTTCATTCAAAATTATAGTATGTAAATGAGTTTATTCCATAATTAAAAATGACAAAAAATATTCCTTGCCCAGCCAGTATGGCTCAATGGTTGAACACTGACGTATGCACCAGGTGGTCATAGGTTGATTCCCAGGGCAAATGCGGTTCAATTCCCAGTGGGTACATGTGGGTGGCAGCCGATCAATGATTCTCTCTCATCATTGATGCTTCTCTCTCTCTCTCACCCTCCCTTCTTCTCTAAAATACATTAAAAATGTATATTAAATACATCAAACCCGCAACCTAGGCATGTGCCCTAACTGGAATTTAAATCCACAACTTTTTGATGTATGGACGACACTCCAACAAACTCAGCCATCCTACCAGAGGCAAAGAAGAAAAGTTTTTTAACAGTGAAAAAACACACTGATGAAAAATAAGCACAGAGGCTATGTAAGAACACCAACAAAAAAAAATAATAATAAAGAAAAATTATAATAACCACAAGTTATTGAATACTTATTCTGTGCCAGGCATTCCGCTGTTATACATAAATTATCATTAAATCTACAACTATCCTGAGGTATTAGCCTCCTTTTACAAATGAGGAAAACTGAGTCACAGAGACTCCCCAAGATCACACATCTGGTAAGCAGTGAAGCCAGAATTTCAACTCAGGTAGTCTAACTCCAGAACTTTTAAGCTTTTAGCTACACTGCTTCCCCTATGCCTCTGTCAACAATGTTCAACTACCCCCAAAGGTTTGATAGCAGCTCTATTTTCCCCTCCCCAATTCTGTTAACATCTGGGTTTGTATTTCCCAGAATACATCATTCTCTTTTAGGCTTTTATGTCTTAAGCACATACTGTTCCCAAGGGCTGGAATGCCTTGCTCTTTTTTTATCCATTTAGCAAAGCCCTACTCACCCTTCAAACAGCAGCTTAAAAACAACTTTCTCTGTGAAGCCCTCTTCATTCCTTCCACATTTTCTGCCCCCAATCCTGGGAGAAGGAATACAGCACTCCCTTAGCTCCTTGAAAACAATGATTTCACAGATAGTTCCATTGTTGTATTTACTTGTACTGCAATTATATTTTTCAGTACTATGTACCTACTGGACATTCCACTGCACTGCAAGCATGAGACAGATACTTGTTAAAGATTAAGAATTCATATGGTCCCAGTTTAAGTTCAACTATAACTTAAATGGACATTTTCTTATGGGCAAGACAACATCATTCATTCTAATAATATTTTATTGTATTTTATGTGCCTGCATACACAAAAGATTAATAGTGAGTAAAATTAATGTCTTAAGCTTCTCAGGTTCAGACTGAGACTTTTAAATTGTATTTTTCCAACCATTTCTCAAGTCATACCGGGGGTCACTTAAGGAGAGGTATGGGGCACTGAAGCCAGATGCTACTTTTTGGAGAGATTTTAAGAAAGTCTGAAGCATTTGTATGAAAAAGCCACTGGAAACAACTTGGGAGGACCCACAAGTTGGGTGGAGCAGGGTCTCAGGCCATCACCAGGGTGGGGCAAACAGTAATACCCAGGTTTGGAAACTCGATGATGCCTGCAGGCTCTGTGGAGAAAGGGCTTAGCAAAGAATCAATGGCCTCTGCCAGCAAGCACTTCTATTTGCCCCTCCAGCCCTTGCCTTGACGCCAAACAATTCAGTTCTTCTGGGATGTGTCTGGTGCCTTTCAAGTAGCTGCCCCAGTGCTGAAGCTAAGAGGGAATGAGTTCCTCCCTTTAAGAGGAACATCTAGGACCCAGAGAGCCCTCCATCTCACTCAGCCACAATTCCCACTGGTTTTTACAGCTGGCAGTTGTGGGAATTCTCTTCCTGGCAGTGGAATCCTGTGCTGGGAAGCCTGGTGTGGGGCTGGGAACCCTCGCCCTCAGGTGGACCTCCACAGCCAAGAGATCCTTCCCGGTTTCTATCTGCCACGTTTGGGTGTAGGACCATCCTGTTCCCGATTCTGCTCCTCCTAGAAGAAGTCTCAATGTGACTTCTTCTATACATCCTTAGTTGTAGGACTTCTGTTCAGATAGCTTTCAGGTGGTTCTGAACAATGATTGTTCTATAGTTCAGTTGTAATTCTGACATGGTTGTGGGAGGATGTGAGTACAGCATTTACCTACATCACCATCTTGACTGGAAGCCCCCAACAACCAAGATTTTTGAGCACTGGTGTAAACTGTTAATCTACCTGGAGTGGGAGTGACAGAAGCTTGGGCAGGAAAGAGTCTTTAGAACATTTCCACAGCTAACAAATGCCACCATTTTTTTTGATCCAAGTAACTAACATACAATGTTAAGAAACAATCTCATAATCTTTTCACTTAAAACTCTAAATGACAGACACCCTCCTCTCTATTTATCAAAGAGAATAGATACTAAACTCTAACATAAATACCACTTGAGAAAACCAAATAGGAGCCCAGGAAGGTAAAGAATAAATGTAACCTAAGGAATAAAGTCAAATAACTAAATACAGAAACATGTTTTAACTGTATATACTGTCCATATTTTTTACAACTTGAAATAATTAATAAAATATTTCATTAGTTTTTTTTCACTACTATGAAAAGTAACACAGAAGGAAATGAATATGTGCTTTGGATATAAAACATGGCCTTCTAAATATGTTTACAATTAATGTGCCTTAAATATAACATGTGTCAAATATGTGACTTTCTCAGACAAAGCAACCCCTCTTAACGACCTTTTAAATTCTGTCCAAAAAAAAAATTAGATATTCCCCTGGCCAGTGTATTCAGTGGTTAGAGCGTTGGCCAGAGCACCAAAAGGTCATGGGTTTGCTTGCTGGCCAAGGGCATGTACCTGGGGTACAGATTCAATCCTCGCCCAGGTCAGGGCACATGTAGCAGGCAACCAATCAACATGTCTCTCTCACATCCAAGTCTCTCTCCCCCCACCTCTCTCTCTCTCTCTCTCTCTCTCTCTCTCTCTCTCTCTCTCTCCTTACTTCCTTCCCCTTTCCCTCCCCCTTCCACTCTCTCTAAAAATCAAAGGGGAAAAAATATATTCTCAGGTGAGGATTAACAAAAGAATAAATTAGGTTAAATAAATCTGTTAAAACAAACAAATAAATAAAATCAATTAATGTATGATATGCCATTGTCCCAAAAGCTAAAGCCAGAATCATTGCTGTCATGTTTAGATAAAGGGAGGAAGGAAGAAACTACCCTGGTTGTAAAATTCTAGAGATTCCCTTTGCAATGACTTCCTTGCAATATCCTTGGAACGTGCCATATCTATGTCTTTACTTAAGCAATTCTTCCCACCCAAAACTCTTTCCTTGACTGAAACTATCTCATCCATGAAACTTTCCCTAAAATCTCTCTTTTTGCTAACGTCCTAATGGATAAGTTAATACACTTGTCTTTTCTCACTTTCTGACATTTAATTTCCATTCCTATTGTGATTTTGGTCTATATCCTTACAAAATGACATTATATCTAAACTGTTACAAAGCCTCAGAATAGCAGAGTAGTTAAGAGCTTAGGTTCTAGACATTAGAATCAAGAGTCAGAATACCTCAGTTCAAATCCTAGCTCTACCATTTAATAGCTATGTGAACTTGGGCAAGTAAACCTAATCTAATCTTTCTGTGCTTTAATTTCCTCATAGGGAAAAATAAACAACTATCTTGAGCAGCTATTTAAGAATTAAATAAATTAACATTTAAAGCACTTAGAAGAGGCATGGTACATACACCACAAATGTTAGTTGACCTGTTACTCATTTTTCCTTGCTCCAGACCTCTCTACATATTATTGTACCACTCTTAAATGGGACTTTTGGTATGTCATTACTCTGCACAGAACTCACCCTGGCTTTCCAGAGCCTGTGGGTCCATGTCCTTAGTTTGGTAATCAAGGCACTCTACAACCTGGCACCACACTATCTACTCAGCTCCAGTTACCCAACATCTACTTTATACAAAATAAAAGGAAACAGACATATAAGGCAGAAACCCTCTCCTACAAGCCCTAACTCGTAATTACAAAAACAAGGCACAAACATAAAACCATCACAAAGAATGGGTGTTCACCATAGCTGCTCTCCAAAAGAACTCTGCAATCCAACAAAATTCATTTCTGCAGTATTTGGAAGATGTCAGTCATTAAAAATGATCTGCTTTTGTCTGTTTTATTTCACTCTCATCCCCACCCCAAAAAAAACACACAAAAACAACCAGAAAGCACTTTTTCGTAACTTGTATCTATCCTTCCCTTGTTTTAAAAAATATAATTTTGATATCAGAGAGGAAGGGAGAGGGAGAGACAAAAAATCAATGATGAGAGAGAATGACTGATTGGCTGCCTCATGCACACTCCACACTAGGGATCAAGCCTGCAATCTGGCATGTGCCCTGACTGGGAACTGAACTATGACTTCCTGGTTCATATGTTAATACTCAACCACTGAGCCACACTGGTCGGGTCATCCCTTATTTTAAAGTCAATTCAAACACTATCATGCTCTTACCATTTTAATTTATATAATACTATCTTAGTCAACTGTTCTCAATGTGTATAGTCACCCTCTCTAAAATATAAGCTTCTAGAAAGAATAACAATTTCTTACCAGTTATTGCCAAAACAGATCATATTAGAACAGATGCTCAATAGTAACTGTTGAATTTAAGTAAAAAAGTGAAATTGGAAGTAAACAACTAATACTACTACAGAGAGAGTGGAAATAGACTGCATACTGTTTAGACCACTGGACTTCTCCTTTCCACAAAGCCTCAAATCAGATGAGGCCATCCAAATCAGAAAAGAGGTAGTCCACTCACTCTCCTTTCTATGTAAACGGATAGATTCGTTTTTCAGAGATACCTTGAGTCAACAGACAGATTACTAATCATTCTATTATCTACCATCTAACTTGAAAAGTTTGACCTCCAAAATGATGATACATTGAGCCAGCATTCAAGAAGGGCAATATCCAACTGTTACATCCCTAAGTATATGATATGAGGAAGCCTGTTAAAGTCTACTTTGTGGCAAACTTGTCACTCTTCAACATGCAGGTTTTAAGTACCATAACACATTCCATAAACTTAGCATTAAAAAGTGTGACCTACATTTTCACGTGCCCACATTTTGCAAATTTTCTATAATGAACAGGTATTACTTGAATAATCAGAAAGTTTCAAATGTTCAGAATTTCTTCCAGATTTTAAGGGACCTCTCATAATGGCCCATGCAGAACACAACCCAATTAAAAATAAATCAAAAAGCCCTAGCTGGTTTGGCTCTGTGGATAGAGCATCAGTCTGTAGACTGACAGGTCCCAAGTTTGATTCCAGCCAAGGGCACATGGCTGGGTTGTGGACTCTATCCCTAGTAAGGGGCGTGCAGGAGGCAGCCAATCAATAATTTTCTCTCATCACTGATGTTTCTATCTCTCCCTCCCTCTCCCAAATTAATAAAAATATATTTTTTTAAAAAATAAACCAAAAACAGTCGTGGCCTATGTTTCTCAGTGGTTACAGCATCGGCCCAGGCCCAGGGGGGCCGATAGATTTGATTCCCAGTCAAGGGCACGTACCTAGGTTGCAGGTTGGATCCCCAGCCCCAGTCAGGGTGAGTGTGGGAGGCAACCAATTGATGTCTCTCACATTGATGTTTTTTTCTCTCTCTCTCCTCCCTTCCTGCCATTCCTCCTTTCCACTCTTTCTAAAAATCAATGGGAAAAATACCCTCAGGTGAGGATTAACAAAAAATAAAATAAATAAACCAAAGGGCATATTACCCCAACTTTACCCCTCTCAGGTAAAATGCCAGTTTGGACAGAGTTCTCAACTTTGTATGTTTCAATTTCAACCTCTACAGCCTGGCCAATAGCTCAGTTGGTTAGAGCATCTACCTGGTACACCAAGTTGCAGGTCAGGGCACATACAAGAAGCAATCAATGAATGTATAAATAAACGAAACAACAAGTGGATGTTTCTCTCTCTAAAATCAATCAATAATTTTTTTTAAAAAATTACCTCTACATATGCCATCACATGAAAGAAACTTTCCATGTGCAAAGAGCTACCTAGATGGTTCCTCTAACTCCACCCCCAAACACCCTCCTCCCTAAGTACACAGCCTTTAATAATGCCCAGGAAAAGAGTGCTAAGTGATTTACAAAATTATCCCAATCCTCAAAACAAAAGTAAGGTACCACTATTATCCCCAGAAGAGAAAACTGAGGCTTAGAGATATTTGGGGGGGGGGGGGGGGGGTTGCCCGAGGAGGGATTCTTGTATTGTACAAAAAAGTTTTCTGGGAATGGCCCAGGGACTTTTACTTTTGATATGAGACAATTATAGTAGAAATCCTCAAACTAGAAATTTCACAGAGAAAACAATAAATGATATTTGGTCAAACTATGGATTTTCTTTAGAACTGTGTACCTCATAATATCTGGTATATAACAGATGCTCAATAAAAACCAGTCTGTTCAAATTCAAATTTAAATAGTTAATTCCTAAAATAATTTGGTCACATGGCAAAATTTGACAGGTTGTTTTAACTAGTTTAGGTGGTACAATAGCCAATAATTGTATCTACACCTAAAGTAATATTCTGAGTGTTGGCTAATAAAGCACCAATAAAAAGGAAAAATGGCAGAAATTAGTTGTGTATCCTTTAAGGATAAGCTTTTCTAATAACAAATTCCACTTAAAATTTTAACATGTCATCGCAATTTATACAATAAACACTCACTACTGACCTATTCTTAGTCATCTCAAAATAACCTAGCCAGGAAGGCACTGTTCATGCAATCACTGGTTTTCAAATAAGTAAAACAAAATAATCTGAGTCTCCTTAGAATATTGGGTCAAAGTAAAGAATTGCATTTTTAGAGTATGTATTTTAAGCACACCTGTAATCTGTTTAAATTGGGCTATAACTGTTGCCCAGGGACATACATAAAAAGGCAAAAATGTAAAAGCTGATTGAGTTAAGGCCCAAGCAATTAACTGATGTTTGAATCTGATTGATGGAAGGATGAGTTCTATGAATATTCACTTTAAATAATCTGTGAAATCTTTCAGGCACCCAAAGTTTAGTTTCCAGGGATGAAAAATACGTCTGTTCCACAGGTAAAATACCTGGTGTCACACAGAAAAATTAATAAACTTTTCAGTTCTCATCCTACACAAAGATTAGGATAAAGGTATTATGCAAGCACACAGCACTTGGGCAATTTTTTCCTCCTTTCTCTGAAAAATGATTTATATAATAATTCCTTAATTCAGTAGCAACAGAGTATTACTTTCTTCCTTTTGAGACTCGGATTTCTTTTATTTCAAAACACTACTCCTGAAGATTTAAATTCTTTTAAAAAAGACTTAATCATTTAAGTCAAAAAGAGGGAGCAAAAGTCAAGAGGTGAAACCTGAGATATTATTATTAGTCTTACATAACTTGCTCTAAGTTGGAACTGATTCTGTAGCTGAACTAAAATCCAAGGTTTAAGCACAAAGATGAGCTCTTCAGTACATTCTTTACATAAAGTTTTAAAAATTGAAAAGATCTTTATTTTTCTCCTCGAATTCTTAAAATATAGTACTCACATGTATAGTATTAGGGTGCTAACATAAAAATGATAAAATGCTCACACTTGCAATAGTCCTATTGCATCTAGGTAATGAAATAATTGATAGAATTGAATATAATTTCAAAAAATAATTTCCTAACACTGACCTTTAAATATAGCTTCTGTAAGTATGCATAAAATATTTTTAATAAGTGCTGCAGGCAACATCAAAAAGTGACTTCCAAAAACAATAGGAATAGGTTCATGCAACTTGCAAAAGAAACTCTGAAAATGCAGTTAGTTGTTCATGCCTAATTAAACTGGCTTCGATAACTGCAAATTTCTCACGGGTATACATAGCAAATCTTTCAAAATCTAACTTTACACCAATGAATGTCTTTACTAGACAGGCCCTGATCTAAACTCAACTAAAAGCCACATTAACTGCCTCTCACCAACGAGACAATTGAGCCCCACTGTAATAATGGTCACGGATTCCCTGCATTGCTTTGGGAACTGTTGCTTGCTTAATCAAGCTCTCAACTGCAAATTCACCTTTCTAAAAAGACTGAAAACAAAATGACAAGTTTCACTATCTAGTTTTCCGAACCAAACTAGGGTTTGGGATTTCACTGGGAATGACCACATTATCAAGATGCCATCGCCCTCCCAAGGCATTTAATTACAATACCTTCTCTGTTTTCCATTCAACCACCTCAATTAAATTTCCACTAGAACCAGACACACAAAAAATTGATTCCGTGGCCTTGCTGAAAAGTCTCCTCTGGATGCAAACCCTGGGATCCCGCATGCATTATACAGAAAGAGCCAAGGGAAACAAAAAAAGTAATGACTGTTAAACAATGTTGTGACATTACCTTGCCCGTCTTGTGATCAAACCAGACCAGAGCATGATTCCTTGACAGCACTTTGCAATCAAAGGTAGCATTATTCTGCGCGGGTCGACAGCGGGCCACGGAGCGGCCGATTTTAATGGGCTCGTCCAGGTAGACATGACGCTCCTGAAACGGGTGCGAGTTCGGGCGGCAAGTGAAGATGGCCAAGGCTGACGGCATCGAGGACAGACTGGGGTGTCCCTCCTACCGCAGGACAAAGGAGTTCCACCGGATCCGGACTGCCCTTCTTCACAAGCCTATAGCCCTATCCTCCCCAAAATTCTGTATTAAAACAAACTGCGCATGGTCTGAGCATAACCAGTGGACATCAACAACTCTTCACTGGAGTGAGAAGACGAGCCAGCGCCAGCCCCATCACCTCCTCTCAAACCCAGCACCGCCCTGATGACAAAAAGTCCCCAACTGGCAGCTCTCAATCCATCTTCTTCCTTGGGAAGGAAAGGCTCACACATCGGACAGCGTCGGCCAAGAAAACTCCTGGAAGACAGTTTGGGGACTGGAGGTGTCCAGGCAGATGAGTCACACGCCAATTCTTGCGTTTGGTTTGGGATCGCGGCCGCTCTCCCCCCTCGGTGGCGGAAATGTTGCGGCACTGCAGCATGAAGGAAGGGTCGGTTCGCTGCGACCAGCAAGGTCCCTTCGGGGCGAAGAGCGGTGCGGCCGAGCTCCGCTGGGCGGCCACCACCCGTCCTGGAGAGGGCCTCGGCCGTGGGAGGGCGGGAGGGGTCCGAGAGGGTCTAGACCGCCAGCGGGACGGTCTGCATTGGCCCCCGATGCGCGGAGGCCGCCGGGAGATGACACGGGGTCCCCGGACCGCACAAGCCGCGACGGCTGGTGGCCCGGGTCCTCGGCACGAGGAACGGGGGGACTCGCGGCGGAGGCGCGGGCGGCGGCCGAGTGGAGGACTCCCGGGCACCTGGCGGGCGTCCCCGCGACCAGGGCGGGGATGCGGACCGAGCTAGGCACGACCCCGGGGAGGCTTGGGGGGGAGTCTCCGCCCGCAGGAAGTTGGTCCCTGGACTCCGGGCTCCGGGGCAGCGCACCGGCCGCCTCTTCTCAGGGTCGCCCCCGCGAGGGTCTCATCTCAGGGACGGCAGCAGCCGCGGCTCCCGGCGGACGAGGCGATGGGGGAGGGAGGCTGGCCCCGCGGCCGGGGGACAGGCCTGGAGGCCCCGGGCTGGGTCCGTCGCAGCCTCCGCCACTCGGGGCGGGGGACACACGCTCAGGCTTCGCCCGGCGAGGCAGGAAACTTTCCGACCTGGGAGGGAAACACCACAACAAACGGCCGTCAAGCGCCGGTGCCCGCCCGCCCCGGCGCTCGCCCGCCTCAAACCTGCCCCCCGCCCAGCCCGCACCCCTGCCCCGAACTCGCCGACCTCTCCGCGAGCTGGCGGCGGCGATGTGAAGGCCGGTCGCCGCGACAGGTCCCGCTGCCCCGGCCCCGCCGCCACCTCAGCTTACCTTGCCAGCGCCGGCCGCCATAGTGACTCTGACTGAAACCTACCCAGTGCACCGCCGCGGGAACGCGCACCCTTCAAGGGCCCTCCTACCCCTCCGGCGCGCCGTAGTCCGCGCGTCACGTGACCGACGCCGCGGGCGCCATGCTGGTCGCGGGCAGGAAAGAGGGCAAAGCTCATATTTAACCAACCAACCAACCTCCAGGCGCCATCTTAGTTAAGGGCCGGAAGTTTCAAGTGATGGGACTTTCTTTGCTCTACGACCATGTTGGTTAAGGGCAAGAAAGAATTTGACCCATTGCAGGGTTTTATAAGCAAAACGTGACAGCTTCCTACTTTACCATCTTGGTTGAGAAGGCACCAACTTTAACCAAAAAAAATTTTTTTAATATATTTTATTGATTTTTTTTTTTTTTTTACAGAGAGGAATAGAGAGAGGGATAGAGAGTTAGAAACATCGATGAGAGAGAATCATCGATCAGCTGCCTCTTGCACACCCCCCACTGGGGATGTGCCCACAACCAAGGTACATACCTTTGACTGGAATTGAACCCAGGACCCTTCAGTCCGCAGGCTGACGCTCTATCCACTGAGCCAAACCGGTTTGGGCACCAAATTTTTTTAAAAATATATTTTATTGATTTTTTTTTTTTTTTTAACAGAGAGGAAGGGAGAGGGACAGAAAATCCAAGACATCGACCAGCTGCCTCCTGCACGTGCGCACGCGCACACACACACACACACACACACACACACCCCAATGTGTCCCCAACCAAGGTACATGCCCCTGACCAGAATCAAACCTGGGACCTTTCAGTCCACAGGCTGATGCTCTATCCACTGAGCCAAACCGGTTCTGGCGACCAACTTTAACCAAAGTTTATTCACTGTAGCCCTCGTTGAAAATACTAAGGAGCAAAGAGAGCAGGCCCGCCAGAGGAGGTGTTATTAATAGCCACCTAATCTGTGGGCAGTACAGTGTCCCCTCAGCTGCCTTGGGTGTCAGCAACCCGATTTCCACAGGTCCTGGAGTGTGTGTGCCCAAGGTGAGAGGTTGTTCTCCCCTGAGAAAGTCTTCATTGTGTATGGCGCCCAGAGAAAAACTTTCTCAGCCACTAATTCCATCTCAATGGGCCTATCATGTTCCCCAGGACTCCAAGGCAGGTTCTGCCCCCAGAAAGTGTGATTTAAACAAGTTTAAAATCATGTTGCTTCCAGAGAGAGGTTGAACAATTTCCAATATGTGGGGAAAAAAAAAAAAAAAGAAAAAAAAAAGGTTATTTCCAGCGCTCATAATATTAAGGTAGATGATTGCTCTCAAGAAGGAAAAATTGCAAAGCCTTAAAGGAAATTTCAAGAAAATATGGTGGGACCTAACCGGTTTGGCTCAGTCGATTGAGCATAGTACTAAGGGGTCCCAGGTTCGATTCTGGTCAAGGGCATGTACCTGGGTTGTGGGCACATCCTCAGTGCGGAGTGTGCAGGAGGCAGCTGATCAATGTTTCTTCTCCCTTCCTCTCTGTAAAAAATTAATAAAATATGTTTTTTTTTAAAAAAAGAAAAGATGGTGGGAAGGAACCTTACTCATTTAGAATCAATGATGGCTTTACCCTATTCCATTGACAACAGACTCTACTACTTGACCTTGAGCAACTTTCCAAATGTTTTCAAGCCTGGTTTTCTCATCTATAAAATGGAGATAATTCATAACTCACCTATTATTATTAGAATTCAAGGTGACAATCCATGTTACTAAATAAAGAGTAAATATTATTTATTTCAGTACTTATATATAGGGTTTGATCCTGTTCTAAACTTTGTGCTGAGTTCTGGGGACACGTAGGTGAAAAAAACCTCAACTTCTCCGGTGTGGCTCAGCGGATAGAGCCTCGGCCTGCGAAGTACTCCACATCAATTTATAAGTTGTTTATGCATTCTTCCATTCATTCATTCTATAAATATTTAATTGAATGCCTACTGGGAAATAGATACTTTGAAAGGCTCTGGAAATACAACAATGAGAAGAAGGGAAAAAAAGACTCCCTTGAGTTGCTCACAATTTAGTTGATGACACAAAAATATCATTGCCATAATAAGTACAATATAATATATCAAGAGTAATGAGACTTCCAGTCAGGATGGTGGCATAGGTAAATAAAGTGCTCAAATCCTCCCACAACCACATCAAAATTACAACTAAACTACAGACATCACTCAGTAACACCTGAAATCTACATGAATAGAAGTAATACAAAGGGGATTTAAAGATGAAGCCACATCAAGATTGGAAGGAGAGACAGAGACAAGGAACAGGCTGGCCCCACACCCACATGTGGCAGATAAAAATTGGGAGGGATATCTCTGCTGCAAAGGTTCCCCCTGAGAGCAAGGGGTCCCAGCCCCACACCAGTCCCCTAAGCCCAGGGTTCCAGTGCCAAGAAGAGAAATCTCCATAACTTGTGGCTATAAAACCCAGCAGGAATTGAGGCTGAGTGAAATGGAGATCTGTTGGATCCCACACAGTTCCTCTCAAAAGGCTTGTGCACAGACTTACTCTGACTCCCTCCCTCTGAGCTCCAGCTCTAGGATAGCAGCTGGAAAGGCACCAGAGATATATGGGGAGGAACTGAATTGCCTGGCATCAGGTTAAGAGATGGGGGCACCTTTCCCCCAAACAAAAGTACTGACAGAGGTCATTATTATTTCAATTAGCTCTTCCAGCATAGAGCTGGCAGGTGGGAGAAATATCTGAATCTCCATCAACCTGATTATCATCGATCACCTTACCTTGGTGATTCCCTGAGACCCTGCCCCACCAAACTCGTGGGCCCACCCAAACTTGATTTCCAGTGGCTTTTCCATAAGAATGGCCTATCTTGGCTAATGCTTCAGACTTTCCGAAAATCTCTAAAACAAACAAATCTCTAAAACTCCAGCATCTGGAATCAGCATGACCTGTACCTCTTGCTAAGTGTCCCAGGCCTGGCACTAGCCAACCTTCACAGCTTGGCCTCTCCTGGGTACCCTTAAACCAGGGGTCCTCAAACTTTTTAAAGTGGGGGCCAGATCACGGTCCCTCAGAGAGCTGGAGGGCCGGACTATATGAACTACTAATTCCTACTGTAACACCTCGGCTGCGCTCACTGCCCAAAAAACCTGGCGGGCCGGATCAGACTCCTCTGCGGGCCTCATGTGGCCCGCGGGCCGTAGTTTGAAGACCCCTGCAACCCAGCACAAATAGCAGCCATCTCAAGATTGCTTTGTAGCTTAAGCCAGCGGGTCCCAGGCAGGACACAAGTGGTGACTGGCCTTGGCTTGCACCTTCTGGGAGACCCCCAGAGGCAACACACTTGGGGGGCAGCTTAAACTATTTTGAAGCACGACTCAACCAGTAACTCACTCAAAGGGCAGACTCAGCGAGCACCAGAGGTGCACTGAAGTAAGACCTGCTATGTGGGTGGCCCCCCGCCCAGCTGATATTGCACAGTAGTAGGTGGTTACAGCAAGTCCTTGCAGTCAATGGGGGTAAATCCCTCCCACTGATGTGCCAACAGCAATCAAGGATCAATTACAACAGGAGTGTCCAACATAGGTGATGTGGGAGGCTGTGCCTCTCAACCCTACAGGACATCTACTACATTAGGACATTCTACCAAGCCTGAGAGATGCAGCAGTCCCACCTAATACATATAAACAAACACAAAGAGGCTGCCAAAATGAGGAGACAAACGTCCCAAATAAAAGAACTGAACAAAACTTCAGAAATAGAGAACTAAACAAAATGGAGATAAGAAGTCTGCTAGATGCAGAGTTCAAAACAGTGGCTATGAAGATGTTCAATGCACTTAATGAAAACTTCAACAGAATAAAAGAGGGCATGGAAACCATAAAAAGAACCAGTCAGAAATGAAGTCACAAAACCATAAAAAGAACCAGTCACAAAATGGCAGTGCCCAGTCCTCTTAGCCCCGCTGGGGTGGCAGGCATGCAGCAAGTCCGGGCCTACTCCTAGGTGGGCCCAACCTTGCCGCATGCCTGCCTCAGGAGTCCCCCAGACCTCTCTGCCTCCCAGACGCCCAGTGTCGGCCTGAGGTAAGGCAAGCCTTGAATAGCAGTGGCCCAGCTCCCCAGGGCCGGCTGAGGCTCAGGTAACCAGGGCCAGCTGAGGCTTGCACTGCTGGCAGTGGCAGTAGCAGAGGTATGATGGAGCATCGCCTAGCCTGATCTCCAGGTGGCCTCTGGTCCCTGAGGGCTCCCACACTGAGAGGGCAAGGCCAGGGCTGAGGGACCCCCCCCTCCAGTGCATGAATTTTCATGCACCTGGCCTTTACTTTGTATATATAGAAACTTGTTCATAAATATGGAAACATAAGTGTCACTTTATAATCAGTTCTACTATAATACCTCTTAAAATTAAACAAACAGAATAGGCACTTTTTCCACAAGAAAATTTGGGATGGGTGAGTAGTCTGGCTGCCTTTGGAAGTATCTCCAAGGTCCTGGGAACAGCATGGCTTCTCTGCCAGAATATTCAGCCTCCAACACGTCTGTCCATGTTGCAATTAGACACAGAAACATGAAACTCTTCAAGGGTTAGCCAGGCTGTGGTCATTGGTTCCCTCCACCATCTCAATTCATTGTTTCTGAGATTCCCTCATCAGACCCACCCACCAAGACCCTCTGGCTTTTTTATATTGATCAGGATCCAGAAGAGAGACATCCTCCTCCCCCCCTCCAAAGAGAGAGAGAGAGAGAGAGAGAGAGAGAGAGAGAGAGAGAGAGAGAGAGACAGAGACAGAGAGAGAGAGAGAGTATTCCCATGTGGTCAAGCATTTCCTTTCCTGGCTATAGTTCCACCACACTCAGTGCCCATGTACTTCCTAGACCTGGACTCCCCCTGTGACCCCAAGGGCACTGGGGTTTGGGGCCCTTGGATGTAGGTTTTGGGGAAGCCTTGGGGAGGTGGGGCTAGAAAATCTTTCTGTTGCAAGTTGGACTTCAACTTTAAAAAAAAAAAAAAAAAAGAAAGAAAGAAAATTTGGGATTGCTATAACCTGGAAGGGTAAAGAATCCTACCAAGCTATGCAGGGAGCTGGAAATGCCAAAAACGACATTGAAGGCGTTCTTCACCCACTGGTATTCGGCAAGCACAGAAAAGGCTTAAATTAGGAAATCTCATACAAGAGATATTTAGAATTCTAAGCCATGTGGGTGTTCCTCTTTATGACTCTGTATCCATACAACGCTTTAATTAAATATAAAACATACCATGTTTCAAGAAATTTGGAATGGTAGTATTCCTCAATATTGTAGCTTTCTCTCCCTTTTCTATTTTTATCTTTTTAAATAGACAAATAACTATTACTACTGCTATGAACCATGCTACTTTTCAATCTTAGGAAAGCAAAGAGAGAATTATTGTGGAATTATTCCCCTGATACCATGAAAGACAGGCAATTATTAGAATTTCAGTTGTGTAGGAGACAAAGCTTTAAACTCATTGAAAATGCAACCCTTCCTTAAAGTGATAATGATCTAATTGGACTTTAACCAATGACATTTGATGTAATAAATTATGGAACACTTGCATAACTGCTTTCACAGAATATCTGGATTGCAAATATAGGTAAGCAAACTAATTAAAAAGGAGGCCTTGAATACTCAAAGATTAAAATTGAGAGCATATAATACTTTTAATGGCACACACTGGCTTACTAAAACTACGTTTGATCCTTTCCCAATAAGGAAGGCTCTCCTCATCAGGGAGATTCTGATGAATGGAAATACCCTGTCATTTCCCAGGTGCCCAGGGTGGAGTGGCCCAAACATTCCAGAGTTACTGCTCATCTGTTTTTGGTTTCCTGGTTCTACAGGAAATAAAAGGAAAATAATTACCTGAAGACAAGTAAAGACATTTATTTTTCAATTAGCAATCTTTTTCTGTAAACATAAAAAGAGGGTACCAGAATATTAATTCTCAAAAGGATCACAGACAACTAATCTAGTTCCCTCGTTTTACAGGCAAAGAACCTGAGGCTCAGGGAAGGAACCTTTATTGGATGTGTATTTGCCATGTGGTAAGGCATTCTTCTCATGACCTCTCTGAGTGATATTAATCCCACTTTATATATAGGGAAACTGAGACACAAAAAGATTAAGTGAGGGATCCTAAATCATTACGCTAAATCTAAAGTACATGAATGTGTTTGTTTTGTTTGCTTTAAAAAAACATTTACTGATTTTTTTGGGGGAAGGGAGGAATTGATTAAACTAATGCATATTCATTGCATACATTCAAATAAGCAAAGTAAGAAAAGTAAAAGTCCTCTCTTGCCTCATCACAAATCCTCAGTCCAGAGTTGACCACTATTATCAGTTTGTGAGCTATATCTTTCCAGATGTTTTTCTAAGCCACATGATGAATGCCCTTTAAAAAAAAAAAAAGTCATATTATTTATTAGAAATGGAAAAATGACCAGTAGCAACCTTATTCCTAAAAGTGACAAATACTTTATATCAATAGCAAAAAGCCAGTACTGTGAGGGAAGAAGAAGAAGAAAGAAAGAAATTATGTTTATTTTTATCACTTTTATAAGATCCCTTTTGATTACTAAAAGTATTCTCTTGCTTTTAATAATCAGTTTAAGAATGTTACTTGGAATGCAGCAAATGTTTAATAAAAAAAAGGATGGGTCAAAAAGTCACCTAAGGCATTTTCTTTCTGAATTTTTATTGGTATATCTGGGTTTATTTTTACATAATTTAGTTAAATAACCAATTGAAACATCAGAGATTGTTTATATGGTGGTTTTATTCATTTAGTGATTTTAAAAATGCATTTTAAGTATATGCTTTGTTCTGGGAAAACTATGACATTTTGAATCATTGTTTTTTAATATAATTATTTGTTTCCTTGTAATAAGTTCCATTAGAGCTTTTGTTTTAGAGAAAGGCATTGTTGCTACTATGTTACAACACTGTCATTGATAATGGTCAACAGCACCTCATCAAATGGCTATACTTTGGAGAATTTCTCAGAGATCTTTGAGACTTTTTAAGTAAAACCAGGTGGGTTCATCTCTCCAATTTCCTGGGATCTAATTAAATGACTTGGTATCAGTGACAAAGATAGTTGCTTTTTTAAAAAAAAAAAAAATTCTGGGAAGGTATTTTATTTTATTTTTTGTTAATCTTCATCCGAGGATATTTTCCGCATTGATGAGAGAGAGAGAGAGAGAGAGAGAGAGAGAGAGAGAGAGAGAGAGAGAGAGAGTGTGTTGGGGGGGTGGTGTTTAGAAACATTGATGTGAGAGAGACACATAGATCTGTTGCCTTCCACACTCGTTCCAACTAGGGCCAGGGATTGAACCTGCAACCCAAATATGTGCCCTTTACCGGGAATCAAACCGGAGACCCTTCAGTTTGTGGGCCAACACCCTAACCACTTAGCTACACCACCAGGGCAAAAACTTGCCTTGATTTTGTAACTTATCCATCCCTTCTAGTTAGATGCTGAAGTTGTGCTTGAAAACAATGAAAATAATATAAAATTATGCACTTTATAATTCTTTATTATAAAAATGTTCAAATGTACAGAAAAATTGTAATAAAATAAAAATGAGCATACATATATATTCCTCCTTGATTCAAAGTTGTGGATTTTTAAAATCTTTATTGTTGAGAGTATTACAGATGTCCCCCAATTTTCCCTGCTCTCTTCCCCTGCCTCCACTGGTTCATAGGTCAACGCTCAACCACTGAGCCACACTGGCTAGGCCACAATATGTTTCTTTAAAAATTATTTTATTTTATGGGAAAAAATAAAAATTATCCCATAGTTCCACTGCCTGGAGATGACCACTGTAAGCAATTTGGTGCTATGAAGAAAAATGCTGTCACCTTGTACCTATTGCTTTATCCCCACAGAATGAAGCACTAATGTCTCTGCTTTCGTCACTCTTCACAAGAACATTCCCATGCCTTCTGTGGTAGGCAGAATGAGATACTTCATAGATACCCACATTCTAAACCCCAGCACCAATGAATGTTAAGCAAAGGAGACTCTGCAGGTATGATTAAAGGTACAGAATTTGAGCTGGGAGATAATCCTGGATTATCTGGGTAAAGCCACTTTTAATTGCATGAGTCCCTAAAAGTGGAGGCAGAAGTCAGGGCAGAGAGATGTAATATGAGGACTCAATATGTTGCTGACTTTAAAGACGGAGGGAGGGGGCAAAAAAACAAGGAATGAAGGAAGGTTTTGGAAAAGGCAAGGAAAGTACAGTATTCTGCTCCTAGAGTCTCCAGCAAGGATTTCAGTTCTGCCAATACCTTGATTTTAGCTTAGTGAGACCCTGTCAAACTTCTGACTATAAAACTTTAAGATAATTCATCCATGTTGTTTTGCATCACTAAATTTGTGGCATTTTATTTCAGCAACAATAGAAAATAAATATATCTCCCCATTTGTATTTGCCTTTCAAATGGAAATGGTGGTCTTTTATCCATTAAAACATTTTGTCTGAGTGATTTTCCTTTTCTATGTGCCTTTGAACACATTCATAATTAATGCAATGAGAAAATAAAGGCAGAATCACTATATTTTGTTCTAAAAGGGGCACTAGATCTATAGTTTTTTATTGTTTTCTTTTTTACCAGAGCTGTGGAGATATGTACATTTACTGACCATTTATAGGCTAATGGAATAGAGGAAGGATTGCTCCATAGTCCTTTTAAGAAATTCATTAGAATTATGGGAACTATTTGTTTTAAGGAAAGTAACTCACTATTCTTATTCATAGAACGAGTACTAATTTGTAATAGGGTGTGAGGATAACATCTCCATTAATGTTTGTTTTCCCTCTGCACTGTAAGCATGTAAGAGTAAGGACCCTGCCTGATTTTCCTTCCTATTATTTCTCCAGTACTTAATATAGTGTGACACTGTATTATAGTAGGCACAAAAATTTGTTAAATAATTGAATTTTTGGCTATACAAATATCTGGTTCATGAGTGGCTAATGAGAAACTAAACTGCTGTGTAATAATATTTTTTAAATATTAAATTATAAATAATATAGATAATATTGTATATAGTTAGATTACACTATAAATAAAAGCCTAATATGCAAATCAACCAAACAGCATAACAATGTGTGGAACAACCGCTTGCTATGACACACACTGACCATTAGAGGGCAGACACTTAACACAGGAGCTGCCCGCAGACCCCAGGCTAGCAAAGGTGGGGGCCCCCCAATCGCCTCATCAATCGCCTCACCAATCGCCCCACAGAGGGAGGTGACCAGTGGCAGTGGCAGAGGACAGAGCCAGCGAATGGGTGGTGCCAGGCCGGCCAACGTGGGTGCCAGCAGAGCCCCCCTTCCCCCCCCCCCCCCCCCCCGCCTGATTGCCCCACCGGTTACCCCACAGATCAGCTCTGATCACTGGCCAGGTCTAAGGACCCAACCTGTGCATGAATTTCATGTACTGGGCCTCTAGCTTTAAATAATATTAAAGTAATTTTTTAAAGAGGAAAAGCTGTTTTCAGCATGAGCTTAGGAACCTCTGCAGATGATTATGCTTTTATGAAGATTTTTTTCCTGGATGCAGATTCAGACTACACTGTCTGGATGCCATTCTTGCATATGTGTGACTTCCTTCCAAAAGTCTTCTCAGGAGGTCAGGAAAGACAATGAGTGGTGTCTTCACTTCCTGCTGGCAGCAGGCCCTGGAGTCAATCAGGCAGGGAGCCCACCCTATGCCTTTGTACTCAAGTCAGATTGTATTTCAACACTCTTAACAGTCCAGATGGGGCAGTTTGGGGAAAATGGATTTAAAATAACTGCTGACTAAGTGGTGTCCCCATGCTGGAGACATTTCTAAGAGCTACAGTTAACAGAAAGGTTGCTCTGTTTTTCCAGGAACAGTCACTTCTTGGAGTGTGAAAGTAGAGTGTGAAAGTAGACTGAAGAGCAGTATGATGAGCCTGAAAAGCATTTCCACACTAAGTTTGAAGGAAGGGCATCAGGCCCAACTTTTTCTATGCAACCTAAGTCACAGTTTCGCTTGGACAAATGTTTCTGAAATTTTTTTCTAGTCTGCTATTATTGTTTAGGGTCCTAGTCTAGCAAGCAACAGAATGTAGGTCAATTTAAGTCTGTGGAAATAGTTGGAAGCACATTGGGATACCCAGGAGAATGAAAATAAATACTAAAGAAGCAAGTCTCAGGTGGATGGAAAGCAGTGGCTGAGTAAAAAAAAAAAAAAAAAAAAAAAAAGCCACTAACAGCCTCTTCAGGGCACCACCTTTAAGAGGAATCAGTCACCATTTTTCAATCCTTGAGACCCTCTCCTCAAAATTCAATACTCCAGAGACCATTGACCTAGGTTGGGTTACATGCCCATTTCATGGCCAAAAGGGCAAGGCCCTTGGAAGGACAGTCCCACTAACTCTGTATCCAATGGAAGAGGGATAGTTTCCCAAAGCTCTTGCCAGAAGGAGGGGGAAGGGCTGCTGGACAGACAAAAATATTAGATATTCACTTAGCTTATTCACTGAGTATTCATTCAGGAATATCAGTCCTCTCCTTAAGCCTCTTAGCAAAGAGCTATAGTTGCCAATGGAATCCAGGCAGGTAACCTGCTATGTAATCTTTGACAAATCAAACTTTCTCTGAGCCATAGTTTTCTCATTTGTAAAATTTATTGAACAGTTTGGACCAGATGTTCCCTAATGCCTTGTAGAGTGTAAAGAGCCAGAATAAAAGATCTTCTCCTGGAGACTGGCAATGTGACCTTGGCTGACTAATTTGCTAATTCTGGGTTTCCCTGTGTGTAAAAGAAAGATTTAACTAAACACCTTTAGGTTCCTTCTAACTCTTAAAGTCCACGATTCTCTAAAAGGTCAGCTGAAGTACCCAGGAAGTAGTAGCCAGGTCAGTCTCTCCTCCCTCACTCTTCCCGCCGCCACACACTCCAATCAATGGGATATCCTTGTTTTTGGGAAACACACCTGAGGTATCAAGGAGCAAAGGAGCATTCATATGCTACCTACTCTCAAATAATTCAGGGGGAAAATGAGAGAGAGAGAGAGAGAGAGAGAGAGAGAGAGAGAGAGAGAGAGAGAGAGAGAGAGAGAGAGAAATGTTGACAAATGTTAAAAAATAGTAAATTTGAATTAGGAGTGTGTGGGAGTTCTCTGTACTCTTCTTGAAACTTTTCTCTAAGTATAATTATTTCAAAATGAAGTAAAAAAAAAAAAAAGTCAATGGGCAGGGCAAAAGGAAAGGCTCCTCCGCTTCCCTGTCCCAAGGCCTTTTAATGAATTACTTGTGTGACAAATGAATATTTGTATGACTATACTGGTAGATCCAAACTCTCTAGGGGAAGTTCTTTGTGCCAAGGCATGGACTGTACAAAAAACTTTTCACTATTAATATGACAAAGCTCTACTGTGGACCTGAAGAACACTGGATAAGGCCCATCTATGTTCTTGGGAATACAAGGAGTCTGACTAAGGGGGTGGAAATTTCCTGTTGGCTTTATGGTTTTCTTTTGTTTGGAGGAACATATTTCAGACACAGCATATATATTGAACACTTTGTACTCTTAATATTCATCTATAACCCAGTCTCAGCCAAGTACTTATTAATTTGATTAGAAGCCAACCGTTACTACCTTTACAAAGTCACTTATTTCAAAATGATCTTACTGTCTAAAAAGGTATTCAAGCCCTAGCTGGTTTGGCTCAGTGGATAGATCACTGGCCTATGGACTGAAGGGTCCCAAGTTCAATTCCAGTCAAGGGCACATGTCTGGATTGCAGGCTCGATCCCCAGTAAAGGAGGCAGCTGCTCAATGATTCTCTATTATTTAAGTTTCTATAGTTTCTATCTCTCTCTCCCTCTCCCTTCCTCTCTGAAATCAATAAAAATATATTTAAAAATTAAAGTAAAAGGATATTCATTTCAGGATTGTATTTGCAAAATAGTGGGACCAACCTAGTAGTCAATCAATAGAGTACTGGTTAAATATATTCATGCAATGGGAAACTGTGTAGATGATTAAAAAAAGAATGAAGCAGCTCCCTAAGAGTGAGCTATGGAACTATCTCCAAGTTAAAAATAAAGAAGCAACTCTGTATGAATGGATAATGTAACAATCTCCAAGGTAATCATTTATAAGTATAATACTATTGTATTTTTAAGACATCTTGAATGAATAAGCAATGAGTGGGCAATTTATGTTTTCGCAAGCTCAAGCACATGCCTGTATATGTATATGCAGAGCATTTTCTTGGAAAATGTACAAGAAGTCAGAAACAGTGATAACCTTCGTAGAGGGGAACAATAGGTAGAGGTATGGATTGGAGAATACGGGTGGAAGAAAGATTTTTCATTTATACAGTTTGAGTTTTACCAAATTTAATGTAGGAGTCAGTGCCCCTTTAATAGTAAATCCTCAGCATGTAGGCTTAGGTAAAGAAAAATCACTGTAGCCAAGGAAGTTATAAGAGTGTGAGTATTCTGAATATTGAGTCCATAGCTTCTCATCTTTCTGTTCTCAGCAGCTAGCCTTATTTTTTCATATAGTAGGTGCTTAATAATTGTTTACAGAATAGAGTTCAACTGGATTGATTTGGTTTTAGGGGCACATCTATATAAGTTCAAACTAAATTTAATGGACTGAATTCTGGAATTTGCCTCCCAGAAAAATTCAATCTTTTTTGGATTGGTAAGCTATATAAATGAATGTATATGATATAATTAGTGATAGGGCTATCTTCATGATTGTTGGCAATCACACAGGGCCCCACACTTAATATTCTACTACTGCAGTATTAAAATTGTTAATAATTTTTTAACAAGAGGCCCTTCATTTTCATTTTGCACTGAGCCCTCTAAATTTTAATGTCAGTCCTGACTAAGGAACAACAATAATATTATTAGCACATTTTATCTTCTCCCTATGTGAAACATTGTTAAACACTTTACATACATCATTTCATTGAGTCCTCAAAAAAGTAGTAAAGAGGTAGGTGCTATTAATATTCATATTTTACATATGAACATATTAAAGCTCAAAAAGTTAAGCTTTTTGCTCAAGTTCACACATTTATTGTATCCTCAGTATGCCTAGTAACACAGTACACGTGGTAGATACTCAATAAATATTTATTGAATAAATAATAATAATAAATAGCAGGTTCCATTTATGGAGCACCGTCCAGAAACCTAGAATGTTCCAACTGAAACCTGACATGCTCTCACCTAATTCAGGCTCCTCACCTTTGGTGTCACTAACTCCTGGCCACATTTCCTACCACCCTAATTAGGTCAGGTCTCCTTTTGTGATACCCTAGGCTTCTTCCTTATCGCATTCATTACCATTGTAATTAGGTAGTTCTTTGTTTATTGCCTGCCTTCCCTCTGGACTGGAATCTCAGTGAAACAGTGACTCATTTTTATCTGTTCACCAATCTGTTTCAGTACCCAGTGCTGTACCTGGAGCACAACCTGCCTACCTGCTTGTTAGAGGTTGATTATGTATTTCTCATTTAACCCTCAACCCTGTGAGGTAGATTTTGTTACCATCATTTAACAGGTGAAGAAAGCAAGGTTCAGAGAAGTTAAGTCTGAGTTACCTCACCACAGGATAAGCACCCACTACATAGTGGACCTAATTTGTCCGACTCAAAAAATCTCTTGTCATTTCACTGCAGCCCACTGTTTCCACATGACATGTGCTTGACATTATATTTCCTATCTCTAGGAATCACTTACACCTTTAATATCTCTTTCATTTCCCATTTTTACTGTCTGATCTCCAGGCTCTCTAATGAAGAGGAGACATGCTTTCCAAGAAGTAATTACCGTAGGTGATATAATCAGTCTGGTGAAAGCCCAGGTTTTATTTTTTAACCTTGAGTCAAGCAGCTGGAAACTCTACCATCTAAAAGCGAAGGATCCAGTTTCCCTTTGGTACTAACTCTTCCTTAGTCCTGGGAAACACCTTGAAGTGATCTCTTGGACTATGTAAATATAAAACAATCACTTGTATAGTTCTTGGAAAATCTTGAAATAATTAAGTTAAAGCAAGTGTAGATGTTTCAAGCTGTTAATAAGATGTCCTTCGGTAGTTTTCTGCCCCTATGATTTCTGTATGGAAATGTTTTTCCCTAATTGTGGATTTAGACTGTGCGAGGCTTATGCATTACTAGATACTAATACTGTTCCTTCGGCAGTTGTTTGTGAGGGTCATGGAACTGGATGGAAAGGCATGCTGGGAGAGTGCACAGGCTTATTTTCTTCCACCAGTGCTGGGAGAGAGGCTGTGAACTAGACATGGAGAGTGCTTGGCCCAGCATGCCATGGTATAGATAGATCATTGAGTTCCACCTGTGTTATTTAAAAACTGAAATCCCAAACCTTATGAACTACACTGATGACAGATTGTGTTGCACTTTGTCTTTTGTAGGACATAGTTTGAGAGAACATCATCTGATTATGGTAGAATTCCCAGAGGATCTTTTTTGAGCTATTCTGAGGGTAAGTTTAGATTGTGGAACTCTCAGAGTAGGCACTGCTAATAACAGTGTAACTTAGCCTATCCATTATATTTTCTGGTATTTATATAAATACCAAATACTTTCTGGTATTTCCCAGGCCATCTGAAACAACTTGTTAACAATCACAGTGTGGGCTCAGTTGTGCTCTTGAGTTTGTTTCACATTCTTGGAGAAATATCACACATTTCCCAAAGTCAGTGGTAGAAGCAATGGTGACAGTCATCTGTGCAAGACAGTGGTGACCAATGGAACTATATCCTCATAGGGAGAAACAGCAGGGCTGTAGCAGATCCAGACAATTGAGACAGAACAGGAGAAACTGTTCCTGAGAGCATAAGAGCTACATCGGAAATACAAAGAAGAGGTTGCTACTTCTAGAAAATGGGCTGTGAGGACTTATGTCAACATTAAAAGGAAGCTAGTAAGGTATGATATATTTTTGCTACTCTGTATGCCACTGTCAATCTCAGGATGGCTTCCAATGATCCTCACATTTTGTATTCATGTCCTTATTTAGTCTTCTCCTGCAACAAATCATGGCTAATCTATGTGAACAACAGAGTATGGTGGAGGTTAGAGGAGGTGACTTCCAAGAGTAGTAAAGGATTCACAACTTCTGCTTTGATCTCTTGGATTGCTTGTTTTTGGGGGAGGTCACTCATCTCTTGAAAATTCTTAAGTTGCTTTGTGGAAAGGTCCATCCAGCACCAGTTTGCCAATCACATGAGTGATCTATTGGAAGTGGATCTTCCAACCCCATTCAAGCCTTCAGATGACTGCAGCCCCAGCTGATAGTTGACTGTAAAACCCCTAGCCAGAACTTCCCAGACAAGTGGTTCCATATTCCTGACCCATAAAAACGATGAGAAATTAATGTTTATTTTGTTTTAAGCCACTAAATATTAGAATCATTTATTATACAGCAATAAGTAAAACACTAGACTGTAAGTTATATAGAATAAATGTCTATGTGAAATCATTGCCTAAATTGGTCAAAAAAAAAATCTTCAGGGAAAAAAAGGGACATGAACTGAGTCTTCCAGATGAGTAGAAGAGTGCAGGTGGATGTAAGGTAGAGAAAGAGGAGTCATTTCAGACTGAAGGAACAGCTTGTACACAAGACCAGGAATAAGAGAGCATGACTTGTTTGAAAAACAACAATTAGTTCAGCATGACTAGGTGCAGTATGTTTAAAAATGAGGTAGAGAGAGATTAGAAGAACAGACAGAAACCAGCTCACAAAGCACCTTATATGCCATGTGTATGCATTTATTGTTTTATCCTAACAACAATGAGGAGCCACTGAAAAAATTTTAAGCAGGCAATTGTATATTTTAGAATGATGACCAAATGGAAGATGGATTGGAAGCAGACAGACAATTTAGAAGCTACTGCAAGTCCAGATGAGAGATGATTAGTGACTGAACTAAGGGCTAAGGACTTAGTAGGATGAACAGTGAAGGAGGAATAGATTCAAAAGGCTTTTCGGCGGTACAATTTTTTAAATGTGAGGGATAAGGGAAAAGGAAGATGTGGCATCTGGGAAGAGGAGCAAGTTTTGAGGGGGTGAGTTTGAGTGATCTGTGGGACATTCGGGTAAACATGGATAGTGGGCAACTAGACACCCTGGCCTGGAATGGAACCCAAGAGGGAGCAAAGTCAAGCTAAAGTTGGGCAGTTACGTTGTGAAGGCTTTTTCATGCAAGCATCTCTCATTAAAACAAACAATTCCATGGGTGGAATGAAATCTAAATACAATTTAGAGTTTTATATTTATCTTTCCCTGATAACAAATTCATTTAGAAATAAAATTTACAATAAGAACTTGGGATAGGATTAGAGGAATGAATTAGAACCTGGTACAGGTAGTGAAAGTACTAAGTCGAAGACCATTTTTTAATATCTTCCCGTTTTGCTGAGGATTCACCCATTGGCAGAACCTGATGACTAAGTAGATATAAAGGTGTAAAGATAGGGCAAAGTCTAAAAATTACTCACCCACCCCCAAATGTTTCCTTTTTAGATCAACTTGTTTTATCACCGCTAATATATCTCATCATCTACACTCCATTTCTGTATTACTACTCTACATTTTTTTCAAATTAAATTTTGCTTTTGTTTGTTTTCCAGTATATCTGTGTCAGTTTCATGATCTTCTACTTCCTCCTCTCCCCTTTTTTCCTCTTCCTGCTTTTTGTGAACAATAGAAAATAAAACTTCTTCCTTTATTGAACAGGTGTGGCAGAGTTCATCTAATTCTTTGAAATTGTTTTTCAACTAATACGGTGATTTTCATTTCTCACAACTAAGTATAACTAGAACTCAAAACTCAAACTTGGAATTCGACCAATTTGCAATGATCTACTTATCTAGAACTATGTATTTAGAAATATTACATACATAAAAGAGTACAGTGTCTACAGCATTAGCACTTTAAGCATTTAAAAAAGTAACCTGCAGATCATATATACCTTTGTAATCAAGTTGGGAAGAAGAATCATTGTGATAAATCAATAAAATCCCAGACATTGAATAGTACCTTTTCCTTTGGTTGTCTTAAAACTATTTTTTGCCTCAGGAAAAAAATAGCATCAGTGGAATTCATGCCATCTTATTTGTGGAAATAATTGTGGTTTTAATAAAGAACCACTTAATTTTTGTTAGTAAGAAAGTTCAAGGAATGTTAAAAACAAGTAAATGGAGCTGAGTGTTTTTACCAGATTATTTAATGGTTAGCACAGGCACCACTTAATGTATTTAACTTTTTCAACATTTAATTGATGAAAATGGAGGCTCAATAAAAATTTCTAAGGTGTAAAATATCTGATGAATATTTTAAATTTAGCTTTAGATAAAACAATTTTACAGCATAAAAGTAAAGTTGTAAAATTCTAGGCAGATGTTTTTTCTAAGAAGAAAACATTTTTTTCTGGTTACGTAATTGAGACATGCTCATTTTTGAAAATTCAGTTAATGCAGAAAAGCAGGAAATAAGTTACATAAACCTCACTGGCCATGGATAAGCATTATTAACATCCTGTGAACTTGCTTCCAACCGTCCCTTCATACATATATTTGTTCATATAGATGTGTACACATGGTTTGACCAAAACAGAATCACACTCTACACACTGTTCTGTAAACTGATCTTTTCAGTTTGCAACATGTGTGGACATTTCCACTTCTATACAGATCTGTTCCAGCTTTCTTTCTTTCTTCCTTTCTTTCTTTCTTTCTTTCTTTCTTTCTTTCTTTCTTTTTTTTTTTTTTTAAATATATTTTATTGATTTTTCACAGAGAGGAAGGGAGAGGGACAGAGAGCTAGAAACATTGATGAGAGAGAAACATTGACCAACTGCCTCCTGCACTCCCCCCCCCGCCCCCCGACGGGGGATGTGCCCACAGCCAATGTACATGCCCTTGATCGGAATCGAACCTGGGACCCCTCAGTCTGCAGGCCGACGCTCTATCCACTGAGCCAAACCGGTTTCGGCTGTTCCAGCTTTCTAAACAGATGCATATAAACACCATAATATAATCAACCATTCCCATGTTGTCGTTTAGGTCATTTCCAAGGTTTTCCTTTAATTACCAATGCCATGGTGCACATCCCTGTCATTTTTCTTATTTTCTTCATTCATTCAAGTAAAACATGGCTCAGAGCCCTCACTCATCAAGGTGGACAAGAGGTAGTTCTAGGATCCTTTTCCTCATTGAAGTGAACTATACAAGACCTCTAGGCTAGGAGTGGTAATGGGAAACTGGATTGGGGTTCTATTGTTTACCCTAAAGACAGCCCTCTCCAGTAGGCTTCTCCATTCTCTGGAGCAAAGCAGCCAAAGACTCTTAGGATTGTTTCCAGGGTCTCAGTGCTTAGACCTGTCCCTCAGGCATTCTGCAGTCATCCCAACCTGAGTCGTGTCCTCTGCTGGATGCTCCAAGAGAGAAAGACACATGGAAATCCCCAGCCTCAGTGTTGTCTTTATATTAGCAAAAGCTATTTTCTTGAGGAGATGGGAAAAAAGGAGATCTATCACTCAGTCACTCAGATAAACCTGTGACAGACAACTAAACAGTTGACTTTGGAGGAATTACATAATTTCTTTAAACCTCAAATTC
Organism: Pipistrellus hanaki; assembly: GCF_964339955.1. Lineage (NCBI taxonomy): Eukaryota > Metazoa > Chordata > Mammalia > Chiroptera > Vespertilionidae > Pipistrellus > Pipistrellus hanaki. Next base: position 19,115,605 of record NC_140515.1, read on the forward strand.
TTTATCTATAAGACAGCAACAACTAGCAACTCCATCCTGCCCATTGTAGAGGCCAAAAACTTAGTTGTCTTTAGCTCCTCTCGTTCTCTCAGTCATTTTCTACCTCCTGAACCTTCTAAATAGATCCAGAATTTGACCACTTCTTTCCACCCTACTGCTTTTACCTTAGGCTAAGCCTCCATCATGTCTCACCTGGATCTTTGCAGTAACCTATTACCACGTGTCCCTGATTCTGTCCTTGTTCCCCTGTGATCAATTTTCAAGGCAAAAGTCCAGGAGTCTTTTAAAAGGACTATGGAATCATGTGTGGAATCTAATGAACAAACTGAACTAATAAGCAAAGTAGAGACAGGCTCATAGAGAGCAGGTTGATAGCTCGGGGGCAGGAGTGGTGGTGGTGGAGGTGGTGGAGGGATTGAGTAAAAATTTAAAAAAAGAGAAATAACTCATGTACATAGACAGTAGTGTGGTGATTGTGGGGGTGGGGGAGTGGATGGAGGTGGAAGAGGGTATAAGGGGATAAATGGTGATAGAAATAAAAAAAGGACCTTGGCTTTATATTTAACTTAGAAGAAAAGACAAAATTTTTAGACTAAATTACAAAGACCTCCTATATGATTTAACCCCACCTTCTATACTTCTCTAACCTCAACTCCAATCAGCCTCTTCAGTCACTCTCCCCTGACCAAAAAGGTCAGGTATGCCTTTTGCTTTTTTCTCTGCCTCCAGCTATTCTCAAGAGTAACAGCTTTCTCCATTCAGGTATTTGCTCCAACAATGATCTCTATCAGTATCCCTATACTGTGCTTCATTTTTTCCAATACTCATCACCAACATTGAATGTTAAAACTGGAATGTAAGCCTGTTGAAGGAAGGAACTTGTCTGTTTAGTTTTCAGTGCCTAGAGTGCACATTAGATGCACAATAAATATTTTCTGAATGAATGAATGGCCAATCATAACAATCGTATTGTTCAGAGTTGGAGTGAGGATTCATTCTGATAATTTTTTGGCCTACCAAATAGTATGAACTATATAAATATAGATTTGTGTTTCATCATCATTGTTATTATGTTTAAACTAGTCTTTGAATAGTATATTTTTAAAAAGGGCATTCCAGCAAAGAACCGACTAGAGCAGCGTTTTTCAACCGCTGTTCCGCGGCACACTAGTGTGCCGCGAGATGTTGCCTGGTGTGCCGTAGGTGCAGACAAGACAAGAATTTTATAATTTTTCACTATTTTGTTTACTTAATATTTCATAATAAAGTAATTATAAAATACTTTCTTTGTGTTTATTTGATTCCTATTCAAGAGAATTACTTTATATATAGTCAATGTAGGCACAGAGTTAAATTTTTTAACATTTTCTAATGGTGGTGTGCCTCGTGATTTTTTTCATGAAACAAGTGTGCCTTTGCCCAAAAAAGGTTGAAAAACACTGGACTAGAGTATAGGCCTACAGTAGGAAATACCCTGTAGGCAGGTGTGACCTGCACTAAAAGCGAATATTGATAAGAAAGTTGTAAATGTATGGAGGGGTCAAAATGTGAAGGAAATTAAACTCAAAGCTCAGAAGTCTGAGTTTGTCTAGTAAGAGTAGAGAACCATCCAGAATTTTCAGCAGAGGAAGATAAGATCTTGGTATTTGGAACTTCTGTGGTGATAATCAGTTACCCTGTATTGCAAAGTTGCATTTTCTAGCTTGTGGGAGGTAGGTTTGTTAATCAGAAAAAACAATGTTTCTTTAAGAAATTTTGCTGGATTTTTTCAGGACCCAGCCTGTGACCTTATTATCTATGATCCCCTCTTTTCATGCTGACATCAAACGTGCTCCATGTGGGTGGAAAATAAAAGGCTGAGAGTCAGAGTCTTGGGGATTCACCCTTAGCAAGTCTGAGTTATCAGTTATATCCCCTTTCATGATCCTAGTTTGTTTAACCTTTGGGTTAAGTTTTCTTCAGACTCTGGCTATGTTTCATGTTTTGGTTTTTCACTTCGCATGCAATTTCTGACCATAGCTTATTCCATTACATAACTCCACTTTCAATTAAAATCTTGCTATTCCTGGGACCAGCAGTATTGGTATCAGCTGGGATCTTGTTAGAAATACAGATACCTCCCCTCGCCGCCAGCTCCACTGAATTAAAATCTGCATTTCTTGGTCTCCATCTTACATCTACTAAATCTGACTCTTAGAGGAAGAGCACTGCAAACCACTTTTTCAACTATAATCTGGATACATACCAACCATCAACAAACCATCAGAGAACTCCTGGCTGCAGAAACAAATGCAGTTTCTGACTTTCCTAGCTCCCCCTTCTCAGGACTGAATTCTCTTTCAAGCAGCCTGCAATAGGTTATTTGAAATACAGTAATTTAGGGTGACTCTACTGTAAGTGCTATTTTTTGCAAGAGATTTCACATAAATGCTGTTTGGTATCTCTTTTTCAAAAATATGCACATAGCATTCTAGAACTTCATTTTTTTATATCAGTCACTAATACATAAATGAAATGTAAATGCTTATATAAAATAATTTAATGCTTATTTCTCTGTTTCTTAGTATTCTTATGTAATAAAAGAGAATGATTTTCTTATATCTGATGCTTTCTTTAAGTCACTGTGTTCCTCATCACCAAAATCTTGTATCAGAATAGCAAGTTTCATAGTCAATGCTATTTGAAAAGCACCTGGGAAGACTAAGGGGGAAATAGCAAGTATATTATTCACCAGCTTGTGATATTACATAACTAAAAATGACTTTATTATACTATTCCCTAGAGCCTGGGAGTTGGGGAGTAGGAACAAGTACTGAAACAGGTTCTTAGAGCCTGCAGTCTACTTCTGTATTGCTACAGACTACATCTATCATTGACATGAAAGTCGAGCAGAATGAGTGCAAGAATGGCAGCCCCAGTTGAATATAACACTATTATTAAATTGAATTCCACAGTTTAAATCTGTATTAAATTGAATTCCACAGTTTAAATCTGAATCTGAATAAAGAGGGTATCAAGAGAAAATAAAATGTATTCCTTTCTTCATCCATCCCAACAGTGTTGTTTTAGATTTTAAAATCCTGTTCATAAAAACATTAGAAAGTCAAAAATAAAATTATCTTTATCTTTCTCATAAAGGTTTAAGACTCAAGGGTATGCCTGGCCAGTATAACTGAGTAGGTTGAGCATCATCCCATACACCAAAACGTCATCAATTTGATTTCTGGATGGCACATGTTCAGGCTTTGGGCTCCAACCCCAGTAGCTGGTGTGCAGGAGGACGCTGATTGGTGTTTCTCTCTTACATCCATGTTTCTCTCTCTCTCCCTCTTTCTTCCTTCTTAAAATTAAAAAAAAAAAAACATATTTTTTTAAAGAGGACTCCAGGGCATTCTTTAGTAAGCCTATATTTATGTATTCTTTTCAGAACTCTTACTAAGATCATACCTTGTGCTTTTAGAGCCCCTATAGTGCTTCCTTTTCTCATTTCCATTCTCTTACTCTTCCTTGATTTGTGGTTATACCTGGGCCTCTCCTTGGCTGTACCCTTGGCCAATCGTAAATTTTTCCAGGTAGAAACTGTGTATCTCTTTTGTATCTATCAAATATTTATTCTAGAGTACACATTAGGGCCAATTCTTTATGCTCAGCAAAGTGAGGCATAAAAATAAATAAATTATGAAACCAAAAGTTTAACTTGGAAGAAAAATCCTACCCATGTAAAACTGTAGCAATTCAATTTTATATACAATAAAAGAGTATATAAGTATATAACTAATTGAGACATGTGCTTTGATCTCATATGTTCTGTCCTGGGAGATACAAAACCACTACTGAAGAAGATCAGTATGGATGCCTGGCCTCTCAACATTAAGCCATTTAGCTTTGAAATATGCAGTAAAAATCCCAGTAGTTTAAAGAGAGTAGATGCCCTCAGTCGATCGCTCATGTTCAAATGGGAAAAAAAGGGCAGTGAATATATCCAAGCTATCATGATGAACCAAGGCCAAAGCTCTCGGTTCAGTTTCCCTGGATTCCTTTATTTATTTGGTTAATCCTCACCTGAGGATATTTTTCCATTGACTTTTAGAGAGAGTAGAAGGGAGAGGAAGAGGCAGAGAAAAACATAGATGTGAGTGAGGTACACTTATTGGTTGCCTCCAACACGCACCCTGACCAGGGCAGGGAGTCTAAACTGAGATATGTACCCTTGACCGGCATTGAACCTGGGACTTGTTAGTCCCAGAGCCAATGCTCTATCTACTGAGCCAAACCAGCTAAGGCTGGATTCCATACTTTATTTATGTTTCCAGGTGGGGAAGAATACCTGAAAATTGGTCATTAACGCTATGTAATAAAAGAGAATGTCAGGTGAAACCAGTACCAAATTTAATTTTATTTAGAAAAATAAAGATAGATGAAATGTTCTGAAGCAGTTCATAAGTTACTTAAATTATGGTAGTCACATATTGTTTTTACCTACCAGTGTTCCTCCTGATAAACCCTATCTCAGTTTTCCTTCAGGAACTCTCCTTCCTCCACTCTGAGTCCACTTGTTTCAGACATGGCTCTACTCCCAGTTCTGGGGTTGGAGCATGTGACCCAGATCTGACCAGCTAGCATCCAGAATCCTGCTCACCACAGTGTTGATCCTGGAATGGGTATGACCAATTCAAGATCAAAAGGGTGAATTCCAAGAATTGCTTGACAATTTCCAGGAAGAAATTCTATTTTTTCATTGGTTTCGAACCTGAAAGAATGTAAAGTTGTAGCCTTGTTTGGAGTGAGGGAAGAAATCACATAGGTAGAGCTTGAGAATAGAGCCAATTCAGTGAAAGGTAGAACCCAGAAATGAAAAGCAACCAAATCCTGATGACATTATTGAAGACTTTGAATAAAGCCTCAATAAAAGAAGATACACCCTAAATTTTTAAATTACACCGAACAGAAATTTCCTTTTATTGCCGGGACCGGTTTGGCTCAATAGATAGAGCGTCAGCTTGGGGACTGAAGAGTCCCGGGTTCGATTCCGGTTAAGGGCATGTACCTTGGTTGCGGGCATATCCCCAGTGGGGGGTGTGCAGGAGGCAGCTGATCGATGACTCTTTCATCGATGTTTCTGACTCTCTATCTCTCTCCCTTCCTCTCTGTATAAAATCAATAAAATATATTTTTTAAAAAAAGAAATTTCCTTTTATTGTTTAATAAATTCACTTGAGGCCTGGCCAGGTGTCTCCGTTAGTTGGAGCAGTGTCCCGTACATTACAAGGGTGTGGGTTTGATTTATAGTCGGGGTATATAGCTAGGTTGCAGGTTTGATTTCCCTTCCTCTCTTTCTAAAAAACACCAGTGAAAACATATCCAGAGAGGATTTTTTAAAAAAAATTCACTTGAGTTGAGTTTTCTGTTACTTGCAACCAAGAGTCTTGATTATATATATATATATATATAATATTGCACCTACTCTAAATGTTTATTTCGTTGTCCCTTTTGCTTTTTAAAAAATTTTTATTGAATTTATTAGAGTGAAATTGTTTAATTATATAGGCTTCAAGTGTACAATTCTATGATACATCATTTGCATATTATATAGTGTGTTCACCACCCAAAGTCAAGTCTCCTTCCATCACTATTTATCCCCCTTTTACCTTCTTCTACCTCCCCCTAGTCCCCTTTGGTAATCATCATACTACTGTTGTCTGCATCTATGAGTTTTTGTCTTTGTTTTGCTTAATCCCTTAACCTTTTTCACCCAGCACCAAACCCCCTCCCTTTTGACAGCTGTTAGTCTGTTCTTTGAATTTGATTCTGTTAATATTTTGTTCATTAAATTCTACATAAGTAAGATCATATGGTATGCACCCTTATGTTCTTTGCAGCATTGTTTGCAATAGCCGGAATATGGAAGCAGCCCAAGTGCCCATCAGTAGATGAGTGAATAAAAAAGCTGTGGTATATTACTCAGCTGTAAAAAAAAAAAAAAAAAAATTGACATCTTACCTTTTGTGACAGCCTGGATAGACCTGGGGAGTTTTATGCTAAGTGAAATAAGCCAATCAGAGAAAGAAAATACTATGTGATTTCACTTATTTGTGGAATCTAATGAAAAAATATAAACAAACTAAATGTTTTGGTTGAGAGGGACTAAGGAGTATAGTCAGGGCAGGGTCAGTCAGAGAAGACTTTATGAATAAAATGGAGGGTGAATGTGTTAGAAAGTGATAAGGAGAAAAAAGAGGAAGTCCCTTTGTGATGTTGACACTTTCCCTCCAAATTCATCTCTTGCCACTTTCCTCAGAGTCACCCTCCAGCCATATTGGCCACTTCTAAATTTCTAAAATATCACGGCCCAACAGAACTTTCTATGATAATGGAAATGTTCTTCTGCACTGTCCAGTTGTCTGATGATGTCCACCATGCACACATAGCTATTGAGCACCTGACATATGACCAGTGAAACTGAGGAAATTATTATTTTTTAATATATATATTTTATTGATATTTTTACAGAAAGGAAGAGAGAGGGATAGAGAGTTAGAAACATTGATGAGAGAGAATCATCTATCAGCTGCCTCTTGCACACCCCCCACTGGGGATGTGCCTGCAACCAAGGTACATGCCCTTGACCGGAATGGAACCCGGGACCTTTCAGTCCACAGGCCAACGCTCTATCCACTGAGCCAAACCGGTTTTGCCTATTTTTTAATTTTAATTAATTTAAATTTAAATAGCTACATGTGTCAAATGGCTACCCTATTGTGCAGTGCAATTCTAGAACTCATTGAGATTTTCCCATGTTAAGGCCTTCTGTTCTATGGGAAATTAGTACCTTGTAAACATCAATTATACTATCAGGCAGGCTATCCCAAAGGTTACAGAACAGAAGGGCTCAGAGATCAAATTAAAATGCTTAAATTGCTTATATAGAGTGTTAGCCCATAGACTGAAGGGTCCCGGGTTCGATTCTGGCCAAGAGCACGTACTTCGGGTGCAGGCTCAATCCCGGACCTGGTCAAGGCACAAGGGGAAGGCAACCAACTAATGTCTCTCTCTCACTTTGATGTTTCTTTCTTTCTGTCTCCCCCCTTTCTTCCACTGTCTCTAAAAATCAATGGAAAAATATTCTTGGGTGAGGATTAACCAAAATAAGACAAACAAACAAACAAACAAACAAACCCCACAGCATAAAGCAAAGGGAACGAGACAGGTGTATTATTAGGTAAGGGTATAAGAGAGGAGGAAGGATCACACTACTTAAATCCTGGGTTATATATAACGTTTGTATATAAATCTCTCTGCTACATCAGTCTTTTCTGTCAAAGGAACACAATTGAGGGTTAAGAAAGGGAGCCCACAGACAAAAGATGCCTTGGACCAGTAACATACATTTGCTCTATCCGAAAGACACAGAGACAAATATACACCAGCTAATATTTGTAGCTTGCCATTTACCTTGCTGTACAGCTATGGGCTTTATTTGGGCTATGAGTTTATGTGTTTGGGGCAGAGGACACATGGACAGAATAGTTATTACCACTGAGTAGCTGGATTAAGACCTCATAATTATTAAGTGATCATATATATATTTAGTGTATCCTTATATGTATTTAATTTGTCATGAATATTTAGAGCCTCTTGAATATTACTCTTGGTCCTTTAATTCCTTTCTATTTATGTTTAACATACCTGTGCTCTACTCACTACTTCTTCTCTATACTTATCTTTACATCTTATGGGTTTCATTTATCTCACTTGTTTTTTTTTTTCTTTTCTTCTGCATCATAACTCAATATGCCCAGTATAACAAATGTACATTATACTTCTGTACATATTTCTTCTTTGTGTAGTGATCTTCCCCTGGCTTATCCCGTAACAAGATCCTATAGCTTTTAATCTCAGTGGAAATGTTACCGCCTCTGAAAAGCTTTCTCTGATCACCCATCTGCCATAGAATTAAATATCGATATGTACCCCTGACCACAAATTTATAGATGAAACCCCAACCCTATTGTGACTATATTTGGAGAGAGGGCCTTTAGGGAGGTTAAATGAGGTAATAAAAGTTATCCTTATAAGAAGAGGAAGAAACACCAGATCTCTCTGTCCTTTTTCTACTTTAGCGGGATCTAACAAAAAAGGAAAGGGCATGTGAGTCCACAGCAAAAAGCCAGATGTCTACAAGCTAGAAAGGGAGCCCTCACCAGAAACCACCCCTGATGGCACCTTGGTCTTGGACCTCTGGCCTCCAAAACTGTGAGAAAATAAAGTTCTGTTGCTTATTTTGTGGTGGCAACCTCTGAACTATTTTTACTCACAATACCTCTATCACTGAATTGTGGACATTTCCTCCTAACAACCAGTTCTCCAATTCTCCAGATACCAACTGGCTGTTGAACAATTCAATTAAAGTCTAACACTATCTACCTGGAGTTAGCACCGGATCCCACAAGGCAAAGGGTTCAGTCCCACAAGACTGTCCCCACTTCAAATGCCAGTCACAAGTCCCAGGTTGTACCCTGACCACCCAGCTATAGAACAGGAGTTCCTACAACTCCCTTCTCAGGTTTGATAATTTGCTTGAACAGTTCACAGAACTTAGGAAAATGCTTTACTTACAATTACCAGTTTATTGTAATAGATACAGTAGAGAAACAGCCAAATGAAAGAGTGGCATAGGTCAGGAATTGGGGAAAAGTTGAGGAACTTCCATGGCCTCTCCTTACTTGTCACCCTCACAGCATCTCCATGAATTCACCGACCCAAAAACTTTCCAAGCCCCATCATTTAGGGGTTTTTATGAAGGCTCTAAATATTCATGACAAATTAAATACATATAAGGATACACTAAATATATATGATCACTTAATAATTATGAGGTCTTAATCCAGCTACTCAGTGGTAAGCATGATTGAATCTTTGGCCATTGGTGATTAGTTCAATCTCCAGCCTCTCTTCTCCCCCTGATATCAGAAAGTACGGCTGAAAGTTCCATTCTTCTAATCATGGCTAGGTCTTTCTGCCAACTAGTCCCCATCCAAAAGTTATCTAGGGGCTCCCAGCAATTAACCATCTAATTAGCACTCAAAAGACACTCGTCATTTCTCTAGAGATTCCAAAGCTTTTAGTGACTGTATTCTAGGAACCTGGGCCAAAAACCAAAGTTTAAGTTATTATATTACTCAGCCCTAGAAGACTAATACATCATCTATCAGATCCATCTAAAGTAGGTCTTCCTCACACCCATTAATCTTCATCTTATCATAATGTTTACCTTTTCACGCTTTTCATAATTTATCATTATTTAAGTTATTTGCTTGTTTTCTTTTTACCTGTTTCCACCAAAAACTATATGCTCTACTATGTTTTGTTCATTTTTGTAACCTCAGCAACTTGTCAATGAATATTTATGAGTGGAAAGCCCAAAGTACATATTAGTGTTTGAAAAAAATCCTATAAATCAGTAATCCTGGCTCTTGAAAATGATTTTCAGTGTATCTATATGCCCGAAGCAAAAAAAAAAAAAAAAAAAAAAAAAAAAAAAATGTTTTGTGGTAAAATACATGTAAAATAAAATTTACCATCAATTAATAATTTTTAAATATGCAATTCAGTGGCATTAAGTCTATTCACATTGTTGTACAGCTATGACTGTTATCCATCTCGAGAACTTCATCATCCCAAACTGAAACTTAATATCCATTAAGCAATAACTTCCCTCTCAAACTATTCCAAAAACTCAAACTATCCCAAAATTCATTCTATGAGGCCAGTAACCTTTGTGACTCAGTGGTTAGAGCATTGGCCCACCCCCCAAGGATGTCTGACTCGTTACCCGTCTAGGGCACGTACCTGGGTGGCAGGTTCAAACTGAGCCCCAGTCAGGGCATGTGTGGAAGCCAAGCAATTGATGTGACTCTCATCTCTCTCTCTCTCTCTCTCCTTCTGTCTCCACCTCCCCCCTCCTCTGTCCCTTCCACTCCATTTAAAGTCAATGGAAAAATATCCTCTGGTGATAATTAACAACAACAACAACAAGCCCCCCCCAAAAAAAAACAGTCACTACAAAAAATAAAATTACAGGCCACTATTGAATAGAGATGCAAAAATTCTCAATAGAATATTAGCAAATCAAATTTAAAAATACATAAAAAGGATTATGTACCATGATTGAGATTTATTTCAGGGATGCAAAGATGGTTCAATATCTGCAAATTCATCAACATGATATGCCACATGAACAAAATGAAGGATAAAAACTAGAAGATTATATCAATAAATGCAGAAAAGCATTTGACCAGATTTAACATTCATTTATGTTAAAATTCTCAACTGTGTGCATATAGAAGAAACATACCTTAGCACAATAAAGTCTATATATTATAAACCTATAGCTAACATCATACTAAATGGTGAAAATGATTAAAGCTTTTGCCTTGGCCAGATAGCTCAGTTGGTTGGAGTGTCATTCCAATGTGCCAAGGTTGTGGGTTTGGGCATATGTAAAATGCATGAATAATTGAAACAATAGGTCGATCTCTCTCTCTCTCTCTCTCTCTCTCTCTCTCTCTCTCTCTCTCTCTCTCTCTCTCTCTCTCTCCCCTTTCTTCTTTACCCTCTCCCTCTCAAAAAATCAATAAAAAAAATAATGAAAGCTTTCCATTAAGATTAGGAAAAAGACAAAAACGCCCACTCTTATCACTTTTATTCCATATAATATTGGCAGTCCCAGCCACAACAATCAGACGAGAAAAAGAAATGAAAGGCATCCAAATTGGAAAGGAAGAAGTAAAACTGTCACTATATAGAAAACACTAAAGACTCTGCCAGCCCTGGCCAGTTTGGCTCAGTGAATAGAGCAGCTGCCTGGGAACCAAAGGGTACTGTGTTCAATTCCATTCAAGGGAACCTTAGTTGCAGGCTCCTTCCTGGCATGGGCCCTGGTCAGCTCTCGTGCAAGAGGCAACCAATCGATGTTCTTTTCTCACATTGATGTTTCTCTCTGTCTTTCCCTCTCTCTTCCACTCTCCCTAAGAATCAATGGGAAAATATCCTCGAGTGAGGATAATCAAAAAAAAAAAAAAAAAAGACTCCACCAAAAAACTATTATAATTAATACATAAATTCAGTAAAATTACAGGATACAAAATTAATATTGAGAAATCTGTTGCATTTCTAAACACTAATAACAAACTATCAAAAGATTTTAAAATGGGCAGAGGACCTGAACAGACATTTCTACAAAAAAGACAATAGTTGGCCAATAGGCACATGAAAGATGCTTAACATCCACGAATCAACATCACTAATCATCAGGGAAATGCAAATCAAAACCATAGAGAGATATCACCTCACACCTGTCAGTATAACTATTATAATAAAAGTCAACAAACAAGTGTTGGCAAGGTTGTGGATCTTTCAGTGTACTGTTGGTAGGATTGGTTTGTTTTGTTTTTTGTTAATCCCCATCCAAAGATATTTTTCCTTTTTTTTTTTTTTTTTTTTAGAGAGAGAGAGAGTGGAAGGGAGGGAGAGAGACACAGAGAGAAACACCGATGTGAGAGAGACACATCAATTGGTTGCCTCCAGCATGCACCCTGACCAGGGTTGGGGATCAAGCCTGCAACCAAGATATGTGCCTAGAATCAAACCTGGGACCCTTCAGTCCGTGGGCTGATGGTCTATCCACTGAGTCAAACCCGCTAGGGCTCCTTTGGTAGGATTGTAAATGGGTGCAGCCACTATGAAAAACAGTATGGAGGTTCCTCAAAAAATAAAAAATAGAATTACCTTACAATTTAGCAATTCCACTTCTGGGTATTTGTTCAAAGAAAATGAAAACACTAATTTGAAAAGATATATACACCCCTCTAGGGATTGCAGCATTATTTATAATGACAAAGATATAGAAGCAATCTAGATGTGCATCGATAAAGAAGCAGTGAGTGTATATGTACAATGAAATATTAGTGATAAAAAGGAATGAAATCTTGTTATTTGAAACAACACAGATGGACCTGGAGGATATTAGGCTAAGTAAAGTAAATCAGACAAAGAAAGACAAATATCATATGATTTCACTTACATGTGGAATCTAAACAAACAAAATAAAATAGAAACAGATTCATAAAGAGAATAAACTGATGATTAAGGGAAAGAGGAAGGAGAATGAGTGAAAAGGGTGAAGGGAAATAAGAAGCACAAAATTCCAGTTATAAAATAAATAAGGCATGGTGGGTTTAGTGTAGAACACAGGGAATATAGTCAATAATATTGTAATAACTTTGCATGATGATAGATGGCTATTGGACTTATTGTGGTGATCACATTGTAAGTATATAAATGTCAAATCACTAAGTTGTACACCTGAAACAAATATAATATTGTATACCAACTATACTGTTATCAGCACCAGAAAAGGTGTCATTGGACAGCCCCTTGAATTGGAAGGAGAGACCTGTCTCCTCCTTGGTTCTTGTTGCCTCCTAAGAAAGATTTCAAACAAGTGACACCATACAGCAGCATTGAAGCAAAGCAAGTGAATTTACTAAGGAAGCAAGATAAGCAAATTTATTAATAAACTTGGCATATAGCACAAGTGGGCCACTCAGCTAATCTGAGTGCATGCCTGGTTCAAGGGGTTTTATTTCCTTTGTCCTATAGTTTTCAAGGTTACTCTGCTGGATATCTTGGGTAGGAGATTAGGTTTCAAAGTCCCCCTTTTACTTTATTGTGTCTTCTCTTGGAATGTTTGTATATACACCTGGTCATCTTGTTTGGCAAGTCCCAAGGAGGCTGAGTTCTTTGTTCAGTGAGTGAGATAAACTCCCATTTTTCCTTCCACCTTCCCCCTCCTGCCTTAGCTGTTCCAGCGTGATTTAAGCTATGTATTCTCTGGATGGGAGGGGAGGTATTAACTATTTGCTCTCAAGTGTCCTAGGCTGGAGAAGGTAAGGTCTTACTGTAAGCTGGCTGCAAGCTGCTCAAACTATTGGTCCTTGTTTAATTTTCTTGTCTCCATTTTCTATTCCACCACCCCAGGAATTTTCCTAGCTTCTAACTATCCTCTCACATATACTTTAATAAGAAGAAAAAAAGAATTGATGAGACCAAAAAAATTGTATGTGCTATATCTGGCACCTCTAATCCTACATCATCATAAGTGCAAGTGTAGAAAAAGTGTTGCAAGTATTACAAGATCAGTATATTTATGATGAAAATAAAAGCAGAGAATAAAAAATTTGAAATGGGTGAAAAATGACTAGTAAAAAGCAAACAAGCAAACTCCCCATTCCTTCTTCCCAGCCTCTGACAACCACCATTCAACTTTCTGTCTGTATGAGTCTGACTACTCTATGCACTTAATATAAGTGGAATTATACAATATTTGACTTTTTGTGTCTAGCTTATTTTACTTAGAATGTCTTCAAGGTTCATCCATGTTATAATAAGCATCAGAATTTTATTCCTCTTTAAGGCTGAATAATAAATATTTCATTGTATGTACATACCACATTTTGTTTATCCATTCCCCTGTACTTGGACATTTGTGTTGTTCCCACCTTTTGGCTATTGTGAATAGTGCTGTTATGAACACTGAGGCATAATTATTTGTTTGATTCCCTGCTTTCAATTTTTTTTTTTTGAGTATATATCGAGGAGTGAGATTGCTGAGTGATGTGGCAATTCCATCTTTACTTTTTTGAGAAACTTCTATACTGTTTTGTGACTGTATTATTTTACATTCCCACTAGAAATGATAAGAGTTCCAATTTTTTTGGGACTCAAAAGAACTGTTGGCCCAGAAAGGAACTCACTACAGATTGATTCATTTGCCTCTCAGCATAACCATTATGGCTTGTCTCAGGTTCAGTTCTTACAAGGGTATTTCTTGGATCACATGATCTCACACATCTAGAGGAAATAATGAACAACATAAACTGATAAACAAAAATAGACCCAGAGAAAGAGAAGCAGCGATCAGACTCTCAAACCCCAGAGGTAAAGTAGGGGACGGTGGGGGTAAAGGGGAGAAATCAACCAAAGGACTTGTGTACATGCATATGGGCCTAGCCAGTGGCCATGGACAACAGGGGGGTGGGGGCATATTTGGGGAGGGGTTTGGGATGGGAATGGGGGGATGAGGACAATTATGTGATATCATAATTAATTGTGTGTATATATATATATATATATATATATATATATATATATTCCAAATTCTCTATATCCTAACACTTCTTATTTTCTGGTTTTGTATGTTTGTTTTGGTAACAGATAGCCTAATGAGCATGAAGTGGTTTCTCATTGCAGGTTTGATTTGCATTTCCTAAATGATTAATGATATAGATCATCTTTTCATGAGCTCATTGGCCATCTGTATCTACTTTGGAGAAATGTCTATTCAAGTCCTTTGCCCAAATTGGAGCTGTTTTTGTTGTTGCTGTTGAGCATTGTAGGAGTTCTTTGTATATTCCGGATGTTAATCCTTTTTCAGATAAATATTTCCTCCCATTCAGTAGGTTGCTTTTTCACAATGATGATGGTGTCCTTTAATGCAGTTTTAATTTTTATAAAATCCAATTTAGTACTTATTTTTTCTTTTGTTGCCTGTGATTTTGATGTCATATTCATCACTGCCAAATCTGATGCCATGAAGCTTATTTTTTGTTTTCTTCTAGCAACTTTATAAGTTTAGGTCTTTGATCCATTTTAAGTTATTTTTTACATGGAGTAAGGTAAGGATCCAATGTCATTCTTTTCATGTGGGTTTCCAGTTTTTCCAGCACAATTTTTTTTAAAAAAACTATCCATTCCCCCTTTGGATGGTCTTGGCACCCTTGTTGAAAACCATTGACCAATGATTTATTTCTAAGCTCTCATTCTATCCCATTGGTCTATATATATCTGTGTGGCACTGTCTCACCGTTTTGATAATTGTAACTTTGTAGTAAGGGTTGTAATCAGGGAATATGAGTCTTCTGACTTTGTTTTTCTTTGAAACCAAATTTTTAATCCACTTTCTTCAATTATTCATAGGCAGCTGCCATCTTGGCAACACTGAAAAAAACTTGGCAAGTATTTCTAGTAAGAATTAGTCTTCTGCCGAAACTGGTTTGGCTCAGCAGGTAGAGCATCAGCCTGCGGACTAAAAGGTCCCAGGTTCGATTCCGATCAAGGGCATGTACCTTGGTTGTGGGCACATCCCCAGTGGGGTGGGGGTGGGGGGTACAGGAGTTAGCTGATCAATGCTTCTCTCTCATTGATGTTTCTAGCTCTCTATCCCTCTCCCTTCCTCTCTGTAAAAAATCAATGTGTGTGTGTGTATATATATATATATATATATATATATATATATATATATATATATATAAATTAGTCTTCTTCGTAAATTCTTGATAATAAGGAGCCTAAAGAGACAGCAGTCCTAGTTTGGAATCAATATAGTCCCTTTACTTTCCTTAGCCAAAACTCTTAAAATAGAATTTGCAGTGGCTTACTCTTGTTTGCAGGCCAGCACTGCCCAGATGGGAAGTCAACCAAGGAAGACTTCCTGGATTAAGTTTAACTTAGTTAGGTAACTCTTAATTTGGGCTATCAGACTCCATCAGTTTGCCCAGAATACAGAAGAGAACAAACTTGTTTAAAACAAGATGTTTTGGATTTTTTATCAGGCAGTGTTGCTGCACTTTCAAGGTTAGACTAATAAAAACAAAAGTCAGCGAGAGAAAAACCATGACAGAAACTTGCAGGCAAATTCTCAAAATGATGCAGAGCCTTGCTGTTTTGCCTCTAAATGATAAGAAGAGAATCAAGCTTATTTTAGTGTGGTCTCTGAGAGTCTCCATGTTAGGTTTTTGTGGAAGAAAAAATATAGTTTGAAAGACTTCTTGGTATTTTGCTCTTCTCCTAGCAGAGGTAGGGTGGGGTAATAAGAAAGAATGCTGGACTGTGTCTAAGGAGTTCTGGCTTCCAGCAGGACATTGCCGTTAACTTGCTATGGGAACTAAGTCACTGGCTCTCTGAGTTACAATTTCCTCAACTATGTGTTCAAAGAATTGCTGGATCTCTAATCTCTTTACTAGCTCTAATAATATTACAGAATTTTTCATACTTTGCCTAGACATTTCTCTTATTATTCTCTAATTCTTAGAAAATGGTATATAACTGTTATGAGCATTCATGTTTTGTCTACTGTGCTAAATTATAAGGTCCTAAAAACATTTCATATTCAGTCTGCTATTCCTCACAATTTAACACTGCAACTGTTACAAGTTAAATACATATTTGAAGGAATGGAAAATGTTTTGAACTATTTGTTGTTTTATTTCGTTTTGAATATTATTTTCCAATAATTATTTAGCTTTTTGGTGAGATAAATATCCTTTAGCTAGCTGATAATAATTATAATAATGATACTATTCCCTATTTTATAAAATGATTTATGGTTTATTTTATAATATAAAAACCCAGAAGCATTATGCTAGTTTTCTATTATATTGCTTTTTTGGTAAATAACCTTCAGGGAAGATTTCCTATGAACACTTGGCATGGTAAAAAGCTAGTGTAACGAATCAGGATTATTCAGCATTACTAGTTAGGATTTCTATAGTTGCAAATGTCAGAAGATCTAGTTCAAACTTGCTCATCCAAAATGGAAAATTTATTTGACTCATGTATCTGAAAAGTTCAGGCTTGGCTGAATCCAGAGCTGAATGATGTCACTAGGGCTTAGTCTTAACTCTTTCCATTCTTTTGC
The DNA here is from genome assembly GCF_964339955.1 of Pipistrellus hanaki. NCBI lineage: Eukaryota > Metazoa > Chordata > Mammalia > Chiroptera > Vespertilionidae > Pipistrellus > Pipistrellus hanaki. The sequence goes on from NC_140515.1 coordinate 19,132,361, forward strand.
TTGTTTTTTCTCTGTTGACTTAAATCTGAGGCCAGCTCTTCACTTATGGCTACTCGCCAACAGCCCCAAGCTTATATTCTATCCTTTAATCTTGGTGTTAGGACAGTGACTCTTTCAAAACGATTCTAATGACTGCCAGAGTTGAGTTTCATTGTTTGATTGGGTCGTGTGTGGGGATGTGCCTGCACTTATCATTATTCCAGGAATATAGTATACACTGAATTGCTAGGATTGGGTTATGTGCCCAGATTGGTGTTCACAAGTAGCATTTACCTCCTCCTGAACCTCTTTGACTTAGAAAGATGGCAGGGTGGTTCCCTGTTGGAAAACTCAGGACTATTAAGCAGAAAAAGGTACAATGGATACTGGGCAAGAAAGAACAGTAGAAATCCACAACAAAATTAACAAAAAAAGAGGTCCTAGTTATGCAAAACAAAACTATTTTATGTCTGTTTGTATACAAAAGGTTAACTGAGAAATCAACTCTAAACACAAATTCATTTCTAATGTCTACCTACCATTTAAGCTTTCTGATATAGCTTTGAATATGGTAAACATTTTAATGAAAAAGCAAACTCATGTCAATCATGATTTACATTTGGCTGCAAATGACAGCTCTAACCACAGTGGCTTAAACAGATAAGGGTTAATTTTTAAGAAGTCCAAAGGCAGGCTGTTGCTAGCATTGGTTTGGTGCTTTATGAATGCTAAGTCTCCCAATATTTTCTTCCTGGCCCCCAAATGGCTGCTTTAATTTTGGCCTTCATGTTCAGGTTTGCATGAGAAGGAAGCAGACAAGTACAAAAGGACAAGAACTGCTTGCTGTATTTATTTTTTTTCTGTATGTTTTTTAAAAACTATTTTTATTGATTTCAGAGAGGAAGAGAGAAATATCAATAGTGAGAGAAAATCCTTAATTGGCTTCCTCTTGCACGCCCCCTACTGGGGAGCAAGCCTGCAACCTGGGCATGTGCCCTGACTGGAATTTAACCGTGACCTCCAAGTTCATAAGTCAACAATCAACCTCTGAGAGACACCAGCTGGGCTTCCTGTGTTTTAAAGAGTATAACCAGATGTTCTAATCAACATTTCTACATACTAGTATATCTTATTCATCACATGGTCACATATTTCTTTGTGGAGGCTGAGAAAATACAGTGTTTTAGTTTACCTCAGTACCACCCTGAATTAAACTAGGCTGTAATGGTAGGAAAAGGGAGTTAAATGGATATTGGGTGACTGGTCATTTTGAGCTGCTATAACAAAATACCAAAAACTGGGTGGGATACACAATAGATATTTATTTCTCATAGTTCTTGAGACTAGGAAATCCAAGATCAAGGTGCTGGCTGATTTGGTTCTGGTGAGTGCATTCTTCCTTGGCTTGCAAATGGCCCCATTCTGGCTTTGTCCTTACATGGTAGAGAGTGAGAGGGAGTTCTTATAAGGAAACTCGTCACAACATGGGCCTCACCTTCATGACCTCATTTAAACCTAATTATATTATAGCTCCACATACCATCATGTTAGGGATTAGAGACTCAACATACAAATTTGCAAGTGACATATAAAATCAGACTACAACATTCTATTCCTGGCCCCCCAAATTCCTGTCCTTCTTGCATGCAAAATACACTCATTCAATCCTAACAGTTCAAAAAAATCTTAACTTTAACTACAAGGTCTAAAGTTCAAATCTCATCTAAATACCTAAATCAGATATGGGTGCTACAGGGAGGTATGAATCATCCTGAGGCAAAATTCCTCTCCAGCTGTGATTCTATGAAACCAGATACATCATGTGTTTCTAAAATACAATGGTAGGCCAGGCGAAGGATAAACATTCTCATTCCAAAATGGAGAAATTGGAAGGAAGAAAAGGCTGTCAGATTGCACAATTCCAAAACCTGGTAAGACAAATAACATTAGATCTTGAAACTTCAGAAAAATCCTCTTTGGTTCAATGCACTGTTTTCCAGAACTACTGGAGGTGGGGGGAGTGGTCTTTCATCTACAGCTCTGCCAGGTGGGGTTGTATACCCAAAGCCTGTTGTCTACCACCCCCACCATCCCAGCCCCCAAGACTGTATGCAGGTGGCGGCCGTCTGGACCGTTGAATCTGAATCAAAAGCCACAAAACACACCCAGAGCGTGTACACACACACACACACACACACACACACACACACACATACACACACACTTTCCCTCCTTGAAACTGAAGAGGCAGCCCTGATGATCTATAAATCACCTTTATGGTGATTTTTCCTTCTTCTTAAAGAATAGCACACATTTTCAGCTGTTTAGTTCTACAGTCCAGTCCTGTAAGATCTAAGAAGTCTGACAGCCTTCATTTTCTGCTGGGGTGGATGATAAGGTCTATGGTTCACACCCATACTAACCTCCTTATCAACCTGTTTGGTCGCACCCTTAATGTTCTTTTCAAAATAACCTTTCTTATTTTTTACAGTATGAACAGAGTGAGACTATTACAAATCTTTAAGTTCTTGTTCCCTTTCACTTAACAATTCCTTCTTCAATTCATTTCTCTCTTCCTGTGTTTTACTGTAAGCAACCAGGAGAATCCAGCTGCTCCTTCAACACTTTGTGTAGAAATCACCTGAGCTAACTAACCAATTTCATAATTTACATGTTTACTTTCTATAAAACACTAAAATATAATTCAGCCAAGTTCTCTGGTCAAATTTTAACAAGGATCACCTTTTTATCCGCTGTCCAATAACATGGAGATTTCACCAGAATGGCTTTTATGGTCCCTATTTCTACTAACATTCTATTGATGATTATTTATGTAGTTTCTAAAAAGATGTATAGGCCCTAGCCAGGTAGCTTAGTTAGAGCTTTGTCCCAGTACACTAAGGCTGCAAGTTTGATCCCTGGTCAGGGCACATACAAGAATCAAACAGCGAATGCATAAATGGTTGGAACAACAAATAGATGTTTCTCTCTCTCTCTCTCTCTCTCTCTCTCTCTCTCTCTCTCTCTCTCTCTCTCTCTCCTCTTTCTCTAATCAATAAATAAAAAGTTGTTTTAAAATAAATAAAAATATGTATAGGCTAAGAAGTCCCATGATCCACAAGAAGCAAGCTGGAGACAGAAGAGCTAATGGTATATAGTTCCTGTCCAAGTACAAAGGTTTAAGAACCAGGAAACCTGAGTTTGAGTCTGAGTTCAAAGGCAGAAGATGAATGTCCCCATCTCAAAGACACTCAGATAGAGAGCTTAGTCTCCCTTCTCAGCCTTTTAGTTCTATTCAAGCTTCCATGGATTGCATGAGGCCCACCCACATTAGGGAGGGCAATTTGCTTTACTCAATTCTACCAATACAAATGTTAATCTCACCTAGAAACACCCTCATAGACTCACGCAGAATAATAATTAACCAAATATCTAGGTACTCCATTACCCAGTCAAGGTGACACGTAAAATTAACTATCACAATGACACTGCAGTTCCTGTCACAAAGATATTAGTGAAAACATTTTCATTTCTTTCTCTTCAGCTTCAACTGTTTTGTTTTATACTTATATGTCATATATATATATATATATATATATATATATATATATATATCTTTTAGTTACATAGATGTATTTTTTAACTGCATTCCAATTTCTTATTTCTTTTTTGTTCTTGTTTTTCTTTTTTAAGTATGGAAGCTCAAGTATAAGATGTAGATTTTTAAAAAAAGTTTTACAGAAAAAAACAAAAACAGAATAAAACAAAAAACTCCTTTTATATTCCACAAAAATTGATAGAAAAGCACCTAGCCAGAAGAGCAGATCTGTCTGAAGGCCCTGCACCCCTCACAACATCCTCTCGGTGGGACAGGGGTAGTCGGTGTGGGACAATGCTGAGGGTCACCTCTCCTTTCTCCCAGAGCTGCCCCTGTCCTCCCACCTCCCAACCCCAAGCAACTCCCAAATGTGGAATCAGATTTCCAGTTTCTCTTTTATCTTTCACACACCACAATTATTTCATAATTATTTTGTTTTACTTTTTTTTTTTTATACAAATGGAACTGCAGATAGTGTATTTTATGCCTATAAACAGGTGGTGGTAGGGACATGGGGCTGGGCAAACAAAATACATAGTCAATATAAAAACATTGAGGTGTTTTTTGTTTGTTTTTTAAGAAATATGATCAGTATTATCAGGAAGCATATGTATAATGCATAATCACAGTGGTGTGGCAAGTGTGTGTTTTTAATGCTTTTATTGATCTTTTTAATTTTATTTTTTAGAGAGAGAGGAAGGGAGAGCTTAGAGAGATAGAAATATCTATGAGAGCCGGGACTGGTTTGGCTCAGTGGATAGAGCGTCGGCCTGGGGACTGAAAGGTCCCGGGTTCGATTCTGGTCAAGGGCATGTACCTTGGTTGCGGGCACATCCCCAGTGGGGGGTGTGCAGGAGGCAGCTGATCGATGATTCTCTCTCATCGATGTTTCTAACTCTCTATCCCTCTCTCTTCCTCTCTGTGAAAAATCAATAAAATTAAAAAAAAAAAAAAAAGAAATATCTATGAGAGAAAAACATCATTGATTGGCTGCCTCCTGCGCTCCTCTCCCCGCCCCCACAGTGGGTTGAGCCTGCAGCCCTGACCAAGAATTGAACCAATGGCCTCTTCGTTCCTAGGACAACACTCAACCACTGAGCTACATCAGCCAGGTAGAAACATTGAGGTTTTGGGGGGTTTTTATGAAACACTGAGTTTTGATAGCAAAACGTGGCAGGCCTTGGAGACAGAGATGGGTGTTTATCAGCTTTATTCTCAGGGTGTGATGGCTCCATGCAGGTCGGTGACACAAGTTACTGTATGACCTGTCAGGGAGGGAAGGGACAAAGAAAGGGAGCAGAGTTGTGTAAGAAAGGAATCTAAGGAGTGCATAGCATGTCCGGTTAGGGTGAAGCAGAGGTTTTACAATTGCTGCTTTCTCTTCAAAGCATCCACCAAATCATTTTTAAGAGCTTCTTGTTTTGATTTGTCTGTAAAAGTCTGCACAGACCTCAGCCCATCGATGATGTCCTTTGTTTTTCCAAAGTAGATCTCATTCAGCATACTTTGGATTTTGTTTCCCATATCCTCTACCAAGCGCCTGGTATTGGCTATGTATGGCGAGCAGTAACACAGTTTCATCTTTCTCCATCTGTAATGCTGCCTCCAAGGTTCATGGTGCCAGAGCCAGGTTTGTTGGTTTGTAGCCACAGCATTGCTGAGGTTAGCTTCTAATGGGTGGTACAGCCAACGGTTTCTCTTGCACTTCCACCACATGGATGGAATCCCAGCAGCCTCTGATCTTCTTTCATCCATCTCCAGCCTTCTTATGAGGATCACCCAGCAAAGCCATGATCCAGATCCCACAGACAGACAGATGAGATGCTGCCTTCAAAATACAGATCTTGATACTGGTCAAAGGCATTGTTGGCTTCCACCTCCCGTTTTCTCACCTGAGCAGAAGGCATGCCCCATCTTCCATCTCCTATAGATGGTGACCTATAGGAGTCCCCATCTCTGTTGTAGTCACACAAAAGGTAATCATTTCCCACCATCTTCTTGGGCGATTTTCAGTGTCTGGTCAACAGATGACAGATCTTCACTTAGACTGGGACCAGGTCAATCAGGTCAATCTCGACTTGCTGTGGAGGCAGGTGCCTCATTAAGTCCAAGACACAGTCCAGCTGCTGATCATTCATGGTGGCGATGGTGGCAGAGCCCTGGCTCCCAACTCCCCAGGTGTCCAGCTACTTACATAGAAATTAAGAATAAAAGAATTGTTTGATTTCAAACAAAAAATGACTCCTTTATCAAGATATTTTTTATCAACTCGAGTGTTTTTTTTTATTTTGCAAATAATTTCTAAAAACAGAATCACTTGTTTATTTTATTTTATGACCTACCTTTTTTATTTTAAACATTTTTTTCCTGCTACATAATGATCTTCTATGGCATTTTAAAGGATTGCATAACAGTCTATTGAATGGATACATGATATTTTTCAGTCAGTCCTCTATTGTTGGATACTTAGGTGGTTTCCAATTTTTCACATGCTATGCAACTCTATTATACCCTTGTTATCTCTTTTTAAAAATCTTCACCCAAGAACATGGTTTTATTTATTTTAAAGAGAGAGGAAGGTAAAGAGAGAGAGAGAGAGAAAGAGAGAGGGGGGGGGGGGAGAGAGATATCTTATTGTGATAGAGAAACTTCAATTAGTTGGCTCCCATATACCCCCTTACTGGGGTTCGAAACTGTAACCAAGGTATGTACCCTGACCAGAAAATGAACCTGAAATTTTTCTAGTGTATGCTTTTGCCAACTGAGTCACCCAGCCAGGACACCTTTGTTATCACTTAATGTTTAGTTACAAAAGCAATATATGCTCTTTGTAAATAATAAAACAATGCAGAATTATGTAAAATAAAAAGCAAAGTTCCCTATTTCTATTCACCAGCACTTTTATTTCGCAGCATTTCAATTCCCCATGGGCAACCACTGTTCATAGTTTACTGCATATCCTTCTGAATGCTTTTATTTTCTGACTCCTTTTTTTCTTTCCTTCCATTCTATTAACCTCCTGTTTTCTGCTCTTTTCATGCTCAGCTTCCACCAGCCTCTTTACTCTTATTTGCTGGTTAGTCTGGGAAACCTGACAAGCTTATCTGTTAGAATGATGTGGAAATTCAAACAAAGTAATTTCTGAGCAAAGGCCCCACATATCTCTGATTAAAGAGCATAAATTTCACTGGTTACCTTTTCTGTTTTGCATTTTGACTGCTAGTAAGCCTATTAAAACTGCCCCCTGGCACTTAGAGTCAGATAGTTGGAAAAGTAACCTTCAAATAATTGAGGTGTTGCTATCTTTACTTTTCATAAACTAAGAGTGAAGTATATTTAAGAAACACTTCTGTTAACTTTTCATGTGTTCATACAACTGACCATGAAAGAAAAATTCTATCAAATAGGAGAACAATAATTAGAGATTTTATTTTAGTGTATTGATTCACTCATTAACTATTTACTGAGTGCCTGCCATGTTCCAGGCACTTTAAAGATATTAGGAATGTAAATATAAAAAAAACAAAACTCTTGCCCGGCCAGTGTGGCTCGGTGGTTGAGTGTCAACATATGAATCAGAAGGTCACGGTTTGATTTCCAGTTAGGGTACATGCCTGGGTTGTTGGCTCAATCCCCAGTGGAGGGTGTGCAGGAGGCAGCCAATCAATGATTCTCTCTCATCATTGATGTTTCTCTCTCTCTTTCTCCCCCTTCCTCCCTAAAACCGATAAAAATATATATATGCTCTTTACCTTTTTTTTTCTCTTAAACTCTTACAAGCACTATTAAGGAACCACCAAACAGTGTGTTTTATTGTCTTCTTTGCCTGGATCCTCCCTTCAAAATCTGCATTTGAGCATTTTGTCTCTCAGAGGCATGTGGCAGTAAATTTAGTTGTCTGTTGATAACCCATTGGTACTTGAGCCTCTTGCATTTCTCTGTGTATTTTCTCTCCATTACAAGTGTGGTTATGGCCCAGCAGCTGCAGCAGCATTCAGCTTTAGAGCAAGAGGGAAGTCCTCTGGCTACCCCAGGAGGTGGATATCTCAGGTATTTGGACTCCCTCCAGGTCCTTTTGGTAAAATTTAGCCTGGAAATTTGGCATGGCAATTCACACCATTATCCAAGGCTCACACTCTTTTTTTTTTTTTTTTTAAATATATATTTTATTGATTTTGTACAGAGAGGAAGGGAGAGAGATAGAAAGCTAGAAACATCGATGAGAGAGAGTCATTGATCAGCTGCCTCCTGCACACCCCCCACTGGGGATATGCCCACAACCAAGGCACATGCCCTTGACCGGAATCGAACCCGGGTCCCTTCAGTTCCCAAGCCGACGCTCTATCCATTGAGCCAAACCAGTCTCGGCAAGGCTCACACTCTTTTACTTTCTTTTTTCCTTCTTCTCTTTTTAAACTACAAAACTTGCTGAAATGCCAGGAGTTTGGTTAGGAATGAATAGGGAAGTCTGGCATGTTTTTAATCCTGTGCTCAATGTTGTTGGTAATATTAGAAGAGCAGCAGAGCCATGAATCCAGTCATGCTCTTGGCTAAAGCAGCCTACTCTGACTCAAGCACTCCTCAAATGAAAAAAGACCCAGGGCTTTAGTTGACAGTAAATGCAACCTGAGCCAGTGATGTGACCTGGCTGCCAAAACAAGCAAATGTGATCTGAACCAGCGTTAATAGAAGGCGGGTGGCTGGGACAAGGAAGGTAATAGTCCCGGAGTACGCTCTGCAGTGGTCACATCACACCTGGAGGATGGTGTTTCCCCCTGGGCGCTGCATTTAAGAGTGATGTGGAAAAGTTGGAGTATGCCCAAGTTGGGCAACAGGATGATGAATGGCCTAGAAACTAATATCCTTTGAGGAACAGTTGGAGGAACTAAAGTAGTTTACCCTGGAAACTGGAAGGCATGAGGATGTGGGATAACCATTTTCAAATATTCGCAGGGCTATCAGATGGAAGAGTTGGACTCCTCCCTGGAATCTCAGCAAACACAACTTAAGCCAGTGGGTGTAGATTACAAAGTGGCTGATCTTGTCCCCATAAAAGGAATAATTTTCTAGCCCTTCTGAGCATCCAGAAAATAGCAGCTTTGTAAGGAAGTGACTATACCTTAATAAGGGGTGTTAGGACGGTGGCCGGCTGCCTGAACTTCAGACAATTCATGAATAGGATGGGAGGTTTGGAGAGATGCCCTGATCCAAGCTCCTTCCACACTCAAAGGTTCTAATAACAAAACCTTAAAAATAAAAAAAAAATTACTCCCTTTTCTCTTAGACCCCATACAAGCAGTAACCACAGAAATTGTTAAAATTGATGAAGTTGGAATGCAAAAAATCCATAGGAACTCCTCTGATGGTTGTGAATTTTGATTTAGTAGTGTTTTTTTCTAACTGAATATATATTTTTTTCATTTTTATGATTCTTTAGAGCCCTTCTATGCTTTCTTTCTCATCAAATTTATGCTCCTCTTTTAAAAAATATTTTTAATTGATTTCAGAGAGGAAGAGAGAAGGAGAGAGAGAGATAAAAACATCAATGATAAGCCTTAGTTGATTTGGCTCAATGGATAGAATGTCGGCCTGTGGACTGATAGGTCCCAGGTTCCATTCCCGCCAAGGGCACATACCTGGGGTTCGAGCTTGATCCCCAGTAGGGGTTGTTCAGGAGGCAGCCGATCAATGATCCTCTTTCATCATTGATGTTGTTTTTTGTGTGTGTTTTTTTTAAGAATATATTTTATTGATTTTTTACAGAGAGGAAGGGAGAGGGATAGAGTTAGAAACATCGATGAGAAACACCGATCAGCTGCCTCCTGCACACCCACTACTGGGGATGTGCCTGCAACCAAAGTATAATATATGCCCTTAGACTGAAATTGAACCTGAGAACTTTCAGTACGCAGACCGACGTTCTATCCACTGAGCCAAACCGGTTTCGGCTCATCATTGATGTTTTTATCTCTCTCTCCCTCTCCCTTCCTCTCTAAAATCAAATATATATATATATATATATATATATATATATATATATATATATATATATATATATATTAAAGAACATCGATGAGAGAAAATCACTGATTGGCTGCCTCCTGCACCAGCCCCTTACTGGGGATCGAGTACCACCTGGCATGTGCCCTTGATCGGAATCAAACTTGAAACCCTTCAGTTCACAGATTAATGCTTTATCAATTGAGCCAAACTGGCTGTGGCTATGCTCCTCTTAATATGTTGTTTGCAGGACACTATATTTTGATAAGATTACCCTTAACCCAAATTATAAAGCAGCATTTTGGGGAATAGCAATCGGTATCCACATGTCAAACAACCAGCTCTATGGAACAGCTGGTATTTAAAGTTCATTAATCGTTAATAATGAGGTAGCATACAGTGAAATAATCTGGCCCTTCCTGAAAATCGGTGAAGTAAGCAGGCTGGAAATGATTATTCCTATTTTATTCAGCACCCACCATGCTAAGAATAAACTGCACAAGTTCATCTTAAATCCTAAAGAAAGTCTATAGCAAACATTACCCTTGATGGCAGAGGATACTTGACTCTCTTCTTGAAAACAGGGATGCTAACAGTTGCCTCAAATAAAAATCCTAAGGTTGTGGACAGAACAGTGTTAGCTAAATGGGGTAGATTTGACTGGGCAGGGTGGCAAAAATGCTTAGGAGCTCTGGCTGTCAGAGACCTGGGTTTAAAAATTTTTTTGTTCTGCCCCCTGCTGCCTGTGATATCACTGTCATCTCATGAAGCCTCAGGGTCCTTATCAGTACAATGGGAATAATAATAATAGGTTTTGTCTTTTTTAGCTGTTGGGAGGATTAGATAGAATAATGTGTGTAAAGGCACGAACACGAGTGCTGTTTTTAAAAATTATATTTATTGTGGGTTAATATCCATTGTTTATTACGCATTTAAAAAAAAATTGGGGTATTATTGTGTTTCCTATTTACTTTCACTGTGCAGTTTATACTTAGCATAGTAGGTGCTGAATAAATCCTAGTCAGTAATATCATGCTGGACCAACAGTCAGTAACAATTCAACTGAGCAAGGCAAGTGCTTCCTGGGTGCCCAGCCCAGCACTAACTAGTCTGAGAATACAAGGCTGCCTGATACTGGGCCCTTGCTAAGAGTGATGCGTAGGTTGCTGTGGAGGCCAACTTGCCGTTCCAGAAAGGTCTGGAGATGCTGTGTGAGTGCTGAGTGACTCACAGGGATGCAAGCCAAGCAAGGTGGGAGGGGTCTTAGTGAGGAGGAAAAGCTGAGTGCAGGCTCAGAACTCCTCCATCAGCAGACTGTTGGCTGGAACTGTTAAGCTGGCATCGGTGCTATACTTGTTGGCCTAGTCATGCAACCTCTCGGAACCCGTTTGCTTCTCTGTAAAGAAATAAATAACGAGGTCTACGTACGAGCCAGGATGCGAAGATTCAGTGAGGCGATCTTTGTATAAAGTGCTTGCTTGGCACCCCAACTGGCACGGAATAAGTGTTCAATGTTTGTTACCATTACCATTAATTTAATTTAATAATACCTTCTAGTCATGAGCCGGGAGTCCTTCATTGGACTGTGAAGGAGGGTGCCAGGACTCATAAACCATCGGCCAGTATCGTACAGCTTTCAGACACGGCGGCCGGCGCCTGACTGCTAATCCCAGTCCAGCGCCGGCGTGACGTCCCCACGTCCGCCCGGCGCGGGGCTCCCAGGGTCACGTGGGTTCCGGTCTCGCCCCGGCGGAGCCCGTCCCCCGCGGCTGCGGCTGCGGCGGCCGCGCCTGCGCAGACCCGAGCGCGCTCTGCGGCTCGCTCCGCGGCGGAGGCGGCGCGAACAGCCAGGGGCCGGTGGATGGCTCTGTGGGGCCCGGACAGCTCGGGGCCCTGCTCCCGCGGGCCGCTGGAGGAGGCGGGGGCGGCGGCCGAGGAGCGCGAGGCGCCGGCGGCGGAGTCGGCGGCGGCGGCGGCGGCGGCGGTAGCCGTGCCGCTGGACGAGGAGGAGGACGATGGCCGCGGCCGACTGCCCTGGGACGGCTTCTCGGCCTGGCTGCACTGCGTGTGTGTGGTGGGCTTCGACCTGGAGCTGGGCCAGGCCGTGGAGGTGAGGCCCGGCCGCAGCGCTGTCCCGCCGCCCTGCCCGGGTTCGCACCTGGGCGGCCTTTGCGGAGCGTGTGGCCTGCGGGCCGCGGGCCTGGACCCCGGCCCCGCGCATCTGGGCGTGGCTGGCCGCCCCTCCGCCCTTCGGGCCGGGCTGCGGTCTATTGGCACGTCCCCTGGGAGCATCCTGGGCTGCGGCTAGGGGTGAAAAGTTCTCAAGGCCCCTCCTAAGCACTTGCTGTTTTTTGTTCTGTGTGTGTGTGTGTGTGTGTGTGTGTGTGTGTGTGTGTGTGTGTGATCCCGGTGTCACCAGAATAACTGAAATGGTTAGCGGCACCTGGAGGAGGCTGCAGGCAGGATGTCTGGGACTTTTTCAAGAAGCGAACAATGCCCTTGACATACGGTGCAATATAATAGCCAAGACTCTTACAACAAACTTTTTTTAAGACTAAGAGATTGTTTTGATCATTCACAGTAGTATTCTTAGAGCATTTTAGTGAGCCTGAGCCGAAATGCATAGCATGCATTTTCTCATTTTCCTCCTTTTGTTCCTCACTTCTGTTATTTCTTGGTGTTGCTTCTGAAGCAGTTGGCCTGAAAACTAATATGAAGGACAACATAAGGAATATCTTTCGCTTGTGAATCTGTCAAATTTTCTATATGGCACCTTATTGAAAGGCCTTTGAATCTTAATCTGTTCTTTGCATTGTTTAGGGTTCTTTATGTAGCTTAAGAGATTGCTTGTCTTCATGTGTCCAAGAAAAACATCAGAAAGATGCATGTTTGAGATTTTTTTTTTTGTAGTGATGCCATTTTAGTGCACCATCTCATTTTTACTTAATTGACATGAGTTGGCTAGGAAAATGGGCCAGAGAGGTTTTTCTTAATTTGAAGATATTGCTTTTTGTATTCAGCCTGTCTTCGCTTATGTTTTATCATTATGTAGTTCCATACATTGTTTCCACAAAGATCTAGGCATTATGCTGGTTGCTGGGCATACAAATATGAACGATATGCTCTAAACTATATTTGAGGAATGAGACTATAATTTAGAGAAGAACCAAGAATTAATCACAGTAGCAGATAGGGCCAGATGTGGTGCCTGGCACATATGGTGTTCAATAAATACTTGCTGATAGGATGAATGAGTGCAGGAACAATTCTTTACCTTATTGAGATAGAAACAACCAGTTCTCAAAGAAATTGAAGAAGATATTTACAAACCATATATTGACTATATTAACACATTTACCTGAAATTATATGTATAGCAAACTACAATTTAACCAGAAAACAATGGTTTGGGTTGTTGTAGTTTATTACATTTTTTTATATAGCTAAATGAAATCATTTGGGACATTCTTTTTAACATGAATATGTTTTTCTGACCAAATAAAGAATGCTTAGCATAATTAAAGTGCTGCAAAAATGTGGATCATTAAAGGTCTTATTTTGCATTTAATTTTCCATAGTATGTGCTGTTGCAGAGTTTTCTTTAGGTCAGTTATTCATAATGTTTTTTGCATTCTGAAACTTTAAAAATATATGATGAATTTCATGAACTCTCTCCATTAGGAAAATGCTTACTAATACAAAATTATGTATTTGTTTTGGTATACTTCCTGGAGGTTATCTATGGATCTTATAGTCCATTGTCTCTAGATTAAGAACCATTGATTTTAGAAGGTGTAGGATGAGAGGGGGGAAGATTCCCTAATGAAGGATCCAAAGACAGATAAACACATTAAGTGAGATGCAACATAACAATTTTGTTTTGTTTTCCTGAGAAACATAGAATATTGCACTTTGCCACTTTTAAAGAAAAAGGAACAGATTAGAAACTAATATAGCAAAATAGTTGAAAAACATAGTATTTTACCTTTGTATTATGACTATACTTAGTCCAAAAATGGTCAGAATGAGTGGCTATAATGGCATAAGAAGGTGTGTGTAGCCTGGCTGGTATGGCTCAGATCTGTGAACCAGGAGGTCATAGTTCAATTCCAGGTCAGGCACATGCCCAGGTTGCAGGCTCAATCCCCAGTAGGGGCGTGCAGGAGGCAGGCAATTAATGATTTTCTCTCATTAATTATGTTTCTACATCTCTCCCTCTTCCTTCCTCTCTGAAACAAATAAAAATACATACTTTTTAAAAAGGTTTGTGTAGAATTGTGTTGGAGAAGTGACAGATAGTAGCCCATCTCTACTTCCGATGAAGCACAACCATGGGGATTCAAAAGGGAAATTAAAGAATAGGTAAAAACTAAGCTTCAACAATAATATCCTAGAACCTAGCTGTGCTATAAAAAACAGTCATTGAATATTAGGCCTGGGAGACTTAAGAATCTGTTCTGCCAAGACAGAAAGCACCATTTGCAGATTTTAAACAAATGCATGAACAGTACCACTTATTTAAGTTTAAATCCCTACTAAAGTGACAGTATAGAATATTGATCAGGAACTCTAGAACAACTCTAGAGCTGGTTTTAATCTATGTACTTTGAGTACATTACTTTGCTTGTCGGAACTTGGTGCTGCTCCTCTGTAACAGGGTAACAGTACATTTGTCGTGGCATTGTGAGAGATAAGTTAATGTTTGCGAAGCATTTGGAATAGTACCTGGGACCCAGTAAGGCCTATGTAAGCATTGAGGACCCCCCCCCCCTTTTTTTTTAAATGTATTTTTATTGATTTTGGAGAGGAACTAAGAGGGGGAGAGAGAGAGAAACATGAGTGATGAGAGAATTATCAGCTGCCTCCTGCATGACCTCCACTGGGAATGGAACCGTGACATCCTGGTTCATAAGTCTTTGCTCAATCACTGAGCCACACTGGCTGGGTGAGAGTCCCTTTTTCATTTAAAAAAAAAAAAAAATATATATATATATATATATATATATATATATATATATATATATTTATTTATTTATTTATTTTTACAGAGAAGAAGGGAGAGGTACAGATAGTTAGAAACACTGATGAGAGAGAAACATTGATCAGCTGCTTCCTGCACATCCCATACTGGGGATGTGCCCGCAACCAAGGTACATGCCCTTGACCGGAATCAAATCCGGGACCCTTCAGTCCGCAGGCTGACGCTCTAGCCACAGAGCCAAACTGGTTAGGGCCCTTTTTCATTTTTGATGGGGAGAACTTTTTGCTTTGTGAAAATGAGGCCTTTGGACTTTAGTTTTCGCACTTGTAAGATGAAGTTGAGTTACTAGAATCAGTACTTTTTTTTTTAAGTAGGAGAATATTTCCCCCTGTGTAAATAAAGACCTGGCTAATCCTGTTGAAATGGTGCCTGTGTGTGTATATTTGGTTATACGCAGCAGAAACTAAGCTTACAGCTCAAGCAGAAAGGGGGAACTTGCTGTAAGGCTACAAGGTGTTTTAAGATACCCAACCTACAAACCTGGTGGGGCTTCAGAAAATGGCTAGAGCCCAGAACCAAGCACATACCTGTTTATGCTCTTGTTTTCTGGATTTTGTTCATGCTTCATGCTCCCTGCAAACTGACTTCCTCTACTTCTGTGATATTTATGGTGGCGAAGTTGCCCCTTTCAGCCACTTCAATGGAGAGCGAATGTCACTCCCATTCCAAACACTAGAGGAAGAAACTCAGACCTGGTTTGGGGCAGATTATCACTCTGATACCATCAGCTGAAGACCTGGGTGGTTGGGGGCAGATGATCACTCTGATACCATCAGCTGAAGACCTGTCTGGTTGGGAGCAGATGATCACTCTGATACCATCAGCTGAAGACCTGGCTGGTTGGGAGCAGATGATCACTCTGATACCATCAGCTGAAGACCTGGCTGGTTGGGAGCAGATGATCACTCTGATACCATCAGCTGAAGACCTGGCTGGTTGGGAGCAGATGATCACTCTGATACCATCAGCTGAAGACCTGTCTGGTTGGGGGCAGATGATCACTCTGATACCATCAGCTGAAGACCTGTCTGGTTGGGGGCAGATGATCACTCTGATACCATCAGCTGAAGACCTGGGTGGTTGGGGGCAGATGATCACTCTGATACCATCAGCTGAAGACCTGGGTGGTTGGGGGCAGATGATCACTCTGATACCATCAGCTGAAGACCTGGGTGGTTGGGGGCAGATGATCACTCTGATACCATCAGCTGAAGACCTGTCTGGTTGGGGGCAGATGATCACTCTGATACCATCAGCTGAAGACCTGTCTGGTTGGGGGCAGATGATCACTCTGATACCATCAGCTGAAGACCTGTCTGGTTGGGAGCAGATTATCACTGTGATACCATCAGCTGAAGACCTGGGTGGTTGGGGGCAGATGATCACTCTGATACCATCAGCTGAAGACCTGGTTGCACAAAATGTCAGGAGGGGAGGGGGCTTGTCTGAGTGAAGGAGACGGGGGCAGGGTGTCTTTAAAGCTAGAAGAGCTGGCAAAAGGTACAGACTTCAGGAGGTGTACTTGGCTTCTTTCCCCCCCCCCCTCAGAAGTGGCCATGAAGCATCATCAGAAATTCTTAAGTGTCCTGTGGAATAGGTTTGAAATTCTCTGTTACTTCTAGATCTGAAATTACCTGATTACCTAGAAAAGCCTTAATTATCTCAATGAAGAATTGCCTTATTTACTCAAGTTCCCTCCCACCTCCCACCCCCATTGAGTAATAATATGCTCATTGTTGAAAACTTGGCAAGAAAGAAAATTATAAACTCTAGAAAACATCACTCATAGTTCTATTAAGAAACAACTGCTGTCAGTATTTGGCATTTTTGTTAATGCTTTTTTCTTTCCTTTACATAATTTTGTATCTGTTAAGGATTAATTTGATTGTTAGTAACAGAAACCCTGAAGAATAAATTTAAGCAAAAAGAGATTGATTGTGGGGAGTCTCTTGGAACACACTTACAGGAAATGGGAATGAACCTTATGGAATTTGGAAAGCCCCAGGCTTTTTTGCCTTTGTTTCTGGAGCTGTGTGGTCTTTTGTCTCTGCTTTTCTTTGCTTGTCTTGTTCCATTCTCCATGCTGAGGGTGGTTTCCTCTGCAAGTGTCACAGTTTTCAGCTCCCAGGTTCTACTTGACTTTGGGTTACTCTGCTACTGATTTTAGCCACTCTACTCTTGTATTCTGGAATCAGACTGAAGTGTAACTCAAGTAGGGGAATATCCGATTGGCTCAGAATGGGTTAAGTTCTCCGTTTTGTTCATTGAGCTGTAATTAGAGGACAGGTTCTCAATAACAGTAGTGGCTACTTAAGCTCATTTCTGCAGAAGACAGGAAGGAGACACTTTCAAAAGCATGGGCTGAGTAGCAGACCACTGTAAAAATCTGCTTTTATTAATAAACATTCTCATTAACAATTTGCCAGATCATTGAAGAGTCTTCATAAATAACTTTATGGACCATAATTTATTAAACCATCTTGCTTAATTTGGATATTTAGTAGTTTCCTTTTAAAATTTTTTTTTTTTTAATTGATTTTAGAAAGGAAAGGAGAGGGAGAGAGATAGAGACATCATTGATGAGAGAGAATCATTGATTGGCTGCCTCTTGCACACTCCACATGGGATCGAGGCCACAATCCAGGCATGTGCCCTGACAAGAATTGATGACTTCTTGGTTCATAGGTTGCTGCTCAACCACTGAGTCATGCCAGCTGGGCAACTTCTTCTTTTTTGAATCATTGCCTGTTCCCTCTTATCCTTGAAGCCGGGTGGAGCCTGGAGTAGTCACCAATTTTCTTTATCTTAGTTTCTGTTTATTTTTATGAGAAGGATAAAGACAATTATGTGAAGGGTTGTTTCGTTCACTCTTTAACCGAGTGATCCGTATCCCCAGTATTTGATCATCAGCAAGTTTACTCTTTTAATTGAAATAGGTGTTATGTGTAATTGTATGTTGCTGTATTGTCTCATTGAGCCATCTGTTCAGCAGGTATTTATTGGGCACTGGTATGTTCTAGAGATAAAGCCTTGATCATTCCCTCTTCATCAGGTAGCAAGTTAGCTGGGAAAGTAGGCTATTTAACAGTGAATGCTTTGATAGGACTAATAATAGCCTTTAAGTTCCCTTGTGAACTAGTAGCATTTCATAATTCTGTGATTTGAGAATTAAAAGCCTTAGTGTTCTCTCGAACTTCTTAGGCTCCCAGATTTTACAAAGGCTTCTTTGGTGTTACTAATCTCTAATTCTGTTATGAAATTGTATAATCCCAATCTGGTGATAATCTGGGGCATTCTCTTGTCCAGTTAGTCCTTTCACAAATACTTTATGTTTTTGTATTTACTAAGATGCCTGATGTAAAACAAGGACAATTACATATAAATATAAACTTTATTCTTTTTTGAGAGAAATGCTTCACTGTCCATTTCTTATTCAAATTGATCAAGCTCTTTCTGAGATATAATTTACCTTCAATCTTGAGAGAGCTGGAATCTTAGACTGAGGCCCAGCCTGTCCTAATACTGTGATGTCATTTTTTTTTTTTTTTTTTTTTACTTATCTTAAAAATAAGTAAATAAATATTTTAAGTATAACATATAGAAAAGTACACAAATCCTACATCTGTAGTTTAATGAATTTTTATGAAGTGAACATTCCATGACACTACCATGGGATTTAAAAAAAACCCTGGCTATTATCACAGCCCCAGAAATTTCCCTTATCTTCTTTCAGTTATGACTCATTCCCTTTTCCCTATCAGCCCCTAGCAATCACTAATTCACTTTCTGTTTCTGATTCTGTTATTCTGTACATTTCATAATGGAGATTGTGCGTTTTGTGTCTGGCTTATTTCACTTAGTATAAAGTTTTCAAGGTTCATTCACATTGTATGTATTTAGTACTTTATTCCTTTCTATGGTTGAATTTTATATCAATCTAGTAGGGAGGGTAGACCATTTAACAGTGAGTATGGATGTACTATATCACATTTTATCTGTTTATCATTCAATGGAAATAAGGATTATTTCTACTTTTTTGGCTATTATTAGTAATGCTGTTTTGAACATTCATTCACAAGTTTTTTGTATGCACATGTTGTCACTTCTCTTGGATATATACCTAAGAGTGAAATTACTAGGTAATATGGTAACTATGTTTATTAAATTGCTATCCACTATGGCTGCATTTTCGCATTTTCATCAACAATATATGAAGGTTCTAATTTCTCTATATTTTGTTAGCACTTGCTATTTCCTGTCCTTTTTATTATAGCTATTCTAGTGAGTATTAGGTGGTATCTTAAAAGTTTATTTGCATTTCCCTAATGACTAATGATGCTGAGTGTCTCTTCATGTGCTTATTGGCCATTTGTATATCTTTTATATATATATATAAATAAATTGATTTCAGAGAGGAAGGGAGAGGGAGAGAGGAACATCAATGATGAGAGAGAATTAATTGGCTGCTTCCTGCACACCCCCTTCTGGGGATCCAGCCTGCTATCCAGGCATGTGCCCTGATCAGGAATTGAACCAGACCTCCTGGTTCATAGGTTGACACTCAATCACTGAGCCATGCTGGCTGGGCAAAATGTATTCTTTATATGTTATGTATACTAGACCCTTATCAGATATATGATGTGCAGATATTTTCTCTCATTCTGTGAGATGTCTTCACTTTCTGGGTAGTATATTTTGAAGCACTAAAGTATTAAATTTTGATGAAGTCTAGTATATTTATGTTTTCTTTGGTTGCTTGTGATTTTTATATCATATCTAAGAGAACATTGCCTAATCCATGGTCATAAAGATTTATTCCTGCCCTGATCAGTGTTTTTAAGTGGTTAGAACATCGACCTGTGCACCAAAGGGTCTCGGGTTCAATTCCCAGTCAAGGGGACGTACCTGGGTTGTAAGTTTGACCCCTGGCCCTGGTTGGGGTATGTGCAACAGGCAACCAATAGATGTGTCTCTCACATCCATGTTTCTCTCCCCCCGCCCCCCATGCCCCCAAAACACCCCGACTGGGAATTGAATCCACAACCAAGTATGTACCCCGACTGGGAATCGAACCCACAAGATTTCAGTGTACAGGACAACACTCCAACCAACTGAGCCATACCAGCCAGGGCAGGAGTTAATGTTAGAGATCAAGGCAGGTGTTTCTGGGGAAATGTAGTATTTCCAAGTCTGGAATGCTTGGTGGGGTTGTGCAACAGAGACAGATAGTCAGCCACATGGTAATAGATACCCATTCACAAACAACTAGATGCATGTAGGCATGAATTTTTTTCATGTCCAAGTAATACTAGCAGTAAATTAACTCGTCTTCCTAATTATCCTTTTCCTGTAACCATGATTACTCCCCTACTGAGGTGGAAATGTTAGGGTATCCAGGGCGAGTGGCAAGTAGATATATCTTCAAAGAGAATAGCCCCGTTTAAAACATTTTATAATACTGTTTTTCAGTATGTTTTCCTATTCTATCATAATGTAAAAGATATATGCTATGTCATCATTTTTAGGCCTTAGTAATTGTATGAAATAAAACTTTTCTTATTACTTGGCCACCTTTCTCTTATTTGTTATAACATGGGATGTCTTATCATAGATAACAGAACAAGGATGACATTAGCTGACGCTCTGTGTCCCCTTTGATGCCTCTCAGGAATACAAGTGGCCTGGGGGACAGAGATGCCTGGGCTTGAGCTGTGGAGAAAGAAAACTTCAAGAGAGAGGCTCTCCAGATACTGGGGCTAAACGATAGTTGATGAACTTCCTTATAGATGTCAGGAGCTAACTGACTAACAGTGATTGCCCAAATTTATATTTAAACTCCCCCTTCACCCCCCCCCCACACGAAATAAAGTATATACATAGAAAATAATTCTAGTAATTGACATTTGTGCAGTTCAAGCTACTTGACAATGGTTACTTTTTTTAAGATAGGGAGTTTAATCGAGGTTTTTAAAATCAAGTATGAACTTTTCTATTAAGTACAGAGTGGACATTTGGAATTCTATAGCATATAATAATACACTGTTACTTTTTGAGTATTATATCTGTTTCAAAATAAAATACTGGGTAGCCCTAAAAAGAATACATTGAAATGAATTTCTAGGAAAGGAAACTGAGTATTTACTTTTGAGTGGATATTTTAATCACAGGAAATAAAAATCTGAAGGGCACTTACATAAAACTTATTTTAGAGGCTAAGATTAAGCTATTATAGTTGACCAAGCTTACCAATATGTTTTAGACTAGCAAACTCCAGGGTAACTTAATTGCAATGAGATTTTAATAAAATATGGCTAAATAGGTTTTAAGCATCCCATTTCTGCTTTAAAGGGAACAAAGTAAAATAGTCTCAAGGGAAATGTATCTACATATAATGAATTACATATAAAATAGTTAGTTGTTGAATAGACTTAATTTGAAGGTATATCCACTGATTGAAGACATATTTTAGTGTCTACTGTGTAGCAGAGATTGTTCTGGTCAAGATAGAGTGATGAACAAAAAGACCAGTTCTTGCCTTCATGAATTGTGGAGACAGAGATTAAGTGAGGTTGGTCAGTTCATGGGAAACAAAGCAGGGTAAGTAGAGAGAATATGCTATTCTCTGTTTCAGGAATGGTGGGTGGTTTTCATGTAACCTACTAGTTCTGTAGACACTCCCCATAGACCTGGATTGAGGGCTGTGATTGCATGTTAATGATCACTACTATAAGACCAGTGAGGAATGGTGGCTTGTATACTTTGGAATCAAACTTAAATTCAAATCCTAGCTTTGGCACTTACTACACAGATAAGTTTTGGGAGAGTTATTTAACTACCGTGAACTTGTTCCCTCTTTGGTAAAGATGGGGAGAATTGACAGGGTTGTGGAAATTAAAAACTCCAGAAGATGCTCATTAAGTACTAATTTTCCCCATTTTTTTTTAACCTTAGTTTTCTTATATGTAAAATGGAGATATCACTACTAGCCTTGTCTATGATAGTAAGAACTAAGTAAATGAAATAAAGATGTGAATCTACTTTAATATGGTTTATAATGTGATAATACTATATGTTATTTTTGGAAAGGGAAGATTTTCAGGCTCTCAACAGTTCTGGAGAATGGAAGAACTCTTGGATTTTCCAGAAGTGGAAGTCATGGATCCCCACATTAGCAACCCAACATTAACATAATTTAGCTACTCTTTGTATTGTTTTCTCTCCTTTTTGTTGTCAGTCTCTAGCTAACCTGCTGCTCCTAATCCCATCTCTTCTTCACATTCCCAAGAGAATCTGGTGGATTGGTCCACTGGAGCCCTGATATTCTTGTGGGCAGTATTTTCACACCCAGCCAGATTCAGGCAGATGACCTGCTTATAGGCTGGGAGCCCTTGGATCTGGTGTTCACTAGTGTTTGTTCCCACAGTAGCTAGTCTTCCTTCCTTTGCTGGGGCTGTGATTTTCCTTCAGAAGGTGGCTTTGATTACTGCAAACACTAAACCCACCTACCTAGGAAAATACAATGATGATTTAAAGAAATTGGAGGGAAGTGGGACAGGTTTTATGGTGGGAGATGGACTTTGAAATTTCTTAAACTGCAGATAATTTTTTCCTTTTCATTTTTCTTTTAAGAAGTTAGTAATTTATGCTACTTCTTGGAATCAATTGAAAATTATTCTTGCTTGAAGTAGATACCAACTGATAGATCCATTTCTCTTTAGATTTTAGGTTTTAAAAAAAAAAAAGACTCATTAAGCTTTGAGTTATTGGTAATTCAGTTAGTAAATTATTCTTGATAACTGAAGATTTCACCAATCTTTTAGAAATAACTTTGAATCAGAAAGGTGGTGTTTTGTTTTGTTTTTTTTGGCTAATAGAAGTTCTACTCAATTCTCCCAGCTTCTCACATTGTTAAAATTTGTGAACTATTTCTTAAAACTATTTGATGATAGACAATTAGTATTTTAAAAATACCTACTAATGTTTATAATATACACTCAATATATTTATGTATAAAATTTAACTCTTTTTTTCTCCTAGGTAATTTATCCTCAGCATTCCAAACTTACTGATAAAGAAGTAAGTAAAAATATTGCTCTTATAGTTTACTGTTGTATTTATTTATTTTTATTGGTGTGTGTGTGTGTGTCAATATATATAGCTTTTGTTTTCTTTTTCAGAAAACCAATATTTGCTATTTGTCTTTTCCAGATTCAAATTCAGGTAACTATTTTTCATGTGGTGTTTCTGTTGAATTTTATGAATACTGATTTTACTTTAATATGTGAAAATTGATTGAAACAGCATATTATCGATAGAATGCCAACTGTTTCAGCCTAACAGGTCAGTGATTTAGATTCCTAGTTTTATGATGTTTAGTCATGTTTTGTTGATTGTAGTTGCTTCAACTTTTAAAATAACTATAATGAGGTAAAACATCCAGGAAAAATAAATTGTTGAAATAGTGAAGAGATTGAAAATCAGCAACATTGGTATGTTTGGGGATTTTTTGTTTTGTTTTTGTTTGTTTTGTTTGGGGATTTATAATAAGTAGTTTACTTTCTGTTTAGGGTTTGAGAGCTTGCCAAGAACTATGTAAAAGCACTGAGTTAAATAAAACCCAGCACAACAGGTGAATCTGGTTATAAAGCATGACCATCAATTATTTTCACCCAATATGTGAGTTAATATATGGAAAGTACTTGGAATAGTGTCTGGTGTGTAGAAAACACCATATAAGTGTTTGGTGTTATTTTAACTTGATTTTGATCTCTCAAACACTAATTGTGGAAGTCTTTCAGGTTACTTCTCGTGTTTCACCTTTAAAACAGCTTTTCAGGCTTATAATGACCAGAGCTTTCAACTTCTTAGACCACACAAAGACAACCCTTTGTGAAGCAAAGACACTCCAGTTCCCTTTCCTTTTGAGGTTACTTCTAATATTCTGTTCATTTAGTTTAATCTGATTTGGGAGATTTGACATTTAAAACTTTTTTTCTTTTCTTATAAATGCTTCTAGAGTTTTTTCTATATATTTGGAACTGAGCTTTCATGACATATGTAAAAGAGAAGTGCTATTTTGTAAAAAATAAAAAGATACATTTGAGAGATCCTAGTAGGGCATTTGTTCTGGCTTAGAATTATTGGAATTTTTTCTTAAGTTTTGCCTACAAAGTCCACACATGTAATTCTGAATGTAATAAATGTTGGATTGGACTCCCAGGACTCAGGGTAAGCTGAGTTGTATGGACTGCAGGACGAGCTGATTATGTGATTGGAGTTCCAGCAGGTTTTACTGCACTTTCTTTTTCAGATAATAGTAGGTTTTTATGGCTTTCTTTTTTTTTTTCTTCTTCCCCCCCCCCCCCCCCATATCTCTACATGAGCATCGAGTTAATTAAATGATGTTCAGATAGCCTTTTCATTTCTAATTTTGTAATTAGTCTTTCTATACCTTGTTTTCTTACTGGAAGTTAAACTCAGTGTAAATCAGTGTAAATCAGAATTTGATCAGTATTTCAGGCATTTGAGTGACCTACCGATGTTTTGTAATACCTTTTTAATAAGCTTTACATCAAATGAAGTGTGGTTTATTTTATTCAAAGTATGATTGGCACTTAGAATTAAAATTGACAAGAGATCTTAAAAACAGACACTTTGCTCCCATAACAGATGAATATTACTGGAGACACCAAAAGATTGTGAGTTTATTTGTGATTATCCAAAAAGTTTATTTCACTTAAGTGTTTTATTAAATGAAGTTGGGATTACTTTGCCAACTTTGAAATGGATTTCATTTTTCCCAAAATAGCTTTTATTGTTATGAAAGGAAATCTAGGCACAGTAGAGCAGTTTTTAGAAAGTCTAGGGTTCCTTTCCATGATGCACATTTTTTTTGTAATCTTCACCAAGGATATGTTTTTGGTTTTTTAAAATATATTTTATTGATTTTTTACAGAGAAGAAAGAACAGGAATAGAGAGTTAAAAACATCAATGTGAGAGAAACATCGATTGGCTGCCTCCTACACACCCCCTACTGGGGATGTGCCTGCAACCAAGGTACATGCCCTTAACCGGAATCGAACCTGGGACCTTTGAGTCCGCAGGCCAGTGCTCTGTCCACTGAGCCCAACTGGTTAGGGTCCAAGGATATGTTTGTATAGATTTTAGAAAAGGGAGAGAAAGAGAGAAATATTGATTGGTTGTCTCCCGAGTGTACCTTGACCAGGGATAGAACCCGAAATCTAAGTTATGTGCCCTGATTGGAAATCAAAGCCTCAACTTTTTGGTGTGGAGCCACCTGGTCAGGGCTCCAGGGTGCACACTTTAAAAAGTAAAACATTTAGTTTAGATATGCTGAATAGGAAAAAAAATGCTTTGGGAATTCCCATTAGAATGATTTGCCAATCCTCTACTTCCTCCATCCCATACTCTCACACATACCCTAGATTTCATGTCTTTAGAAATTGGTTTGTTTTTAGGTTTTGATTTCTTGTTCCATCTGAATGGTTTTTATCTTTAGGAGCCTACATTTAAAGTATGCCTACGCTTTGATAAATATTTGTCAGGTTTTATTTTTCCTCCTATTGTTTATCATTAACATTGTCTAGATACAAGTGTTCCTAAGGCTTAAGCTATAAGAGTAGCCAAGGACTATAACCACTATATTTTAAACATGTCCAGAGGGAAAAGTCAGCAATAGTTGATAAAGTTTCAAATAATGATGAATTCAAGTGAAGGATTAATCCTTGCTCTGGATAAATTAAATATGCAGATAATATTTGTCCCAGCAGATTTTTTTGTCTATAAATAGTAGGGACATTGTCATGTGCTTTACACTTCCTAGTCTTTAAAGCAATGCTTCTCATACTATCTGTGTTAAAAGGCCAGTTGGGTTTTCTTTTAAAAGAAAATCTTTATTTTATTATTTTTTTATAATTATCCTATATAATAATATGCCAATTGTCCTATATAATAATATTCCAATATATAATAATATCCCAATATGCAAATAGACCAAACGGTGGAACGATTAGCCACTGTGATGTGCACTGACCATTAGGGGGCAGATGCTCAATGCATCTGTGGGGTCAGTGCACTCCCACACAGGGGAGTGCTGCTCAGCCAGAAGCGGGGCTCACGTTGGCGAGCACATTGGCAGTGGTGGGAGCCTCTCCCACCTCCATGACAATGCTAAGGACCCCTTGGGGGATGTCCACTGAGGGGTCCTGGACTGCAAGAGGGTGCAGGCCAGGCTGTGGAACCCTCCCTCCCCCAGTGTAAGAATGTCATGCACCGGGCCTCTAGTGTGCATATAAGAACTTTGGTTAATCTCTTTCTGCCCCCTTCCCCTTTTCTTCTGAGATTCGTCGGTCTGTTCCATGTTTCCATGTCTCTGTTTCTATTTTATTCACCAGTTTATTTTGTTCACTAGATTCCTTTTTTGTTTATTTTGATTTTTAGATTCAATTGCTGATAGACATATATTTATTGGCATTTTATTGTTCATATTTTTTATCTTCTTTCTCCTTCATCTCCTCCTCCTCCTCTTCTTTATTATCATCCTCTTCTTAAAGAATACCCTTCAACATTTCATGTAATACTGGTTTGGTGGTGATGAACTCCTTCAGCATTTTCTTGTCTGCAAAGCTCTTTATCTGACCTTCAGTTTTAAAATGAGAATTTTGTTGGGTAATCATGGTTGTAGGTCCTTGCTACTCATCACTTTGAATATTTCTTGCCACTCCCTTCTGGCCTGCAAAGTTTCTGTTGAGAAATCAGCTTACAGTGCTATGGGTCCTCCCTTGGAGGTAACTAACTGCTTTTCTCTTGCTGCTTTTAAGATTCTCTCTTTGTTTTTAACCCTTGGCACTTTAGTTATGATTAAAGTTGGCTTCTTTGGGTTCCTCTTATTTGGGACTCTTTGCTTCCTGGACTTATAAGTCTATTTCTTTCACTAGGTAGGGAAGTTTTCTGTCATTATTTCTTCAAATAGATTTTTAATTTTTATTGTCTCTCTACTCCTCTGGGGATGTTGGTACACTTGAAGTTGTCGCAGAGGCTCCTTACACTGTCATATTTTTGGATACTTTTTTCTTTTCACTCTCCTAATTGTTTTTTGTTGTTGTTGTTGTTTTTGTTTTTGCTTTCTCATATTCCAAATAGTTGAGTTGATTCTCGGAATCCTCTATTCTACTATTGAATTCCTGTAAATTATTCTTTATTTCAGTTAGTATATGCTTAATTTCTGACTAGTCCTTTTTCACGTCTTTGATGTTCTCACTAAGATCCTTGAAATTCTTACTAAGTTCCTTGAAGTTTTCACTAAGATAATTGAGAAACCTTATAACCATTGTTTTGAACTCTCTATCTAGTAGTTTGCTTATTTCCATTTCATTTAGTTCTTCTTCTGGAGATTTCTTCTGTTATTTCATTTGTGACTTGTTTCTTTGTCTCTGCATTTTGGCTGCTTCCCTATATTTGTTTCTATGCATTAGGTAGAACCGTTATGTTTCCTGGAATGAGTAGAGTGCCTTGTGTAGTAGGTGTCCTGTGGGTCCCAGTGACTCAGCTTCCCCAGTCACCTGAGCTGGGCACTCTAGGTCAGTGTTTCCCAACTTCTCTCATGATGAGAATCACCTGGTGGAGTTGTTAAAACACAGATTCCTGAATCCCAACTAAGAAGTGCTAAACTAGGATTTTTGGGAACATATAGGCAAAATTGTATACTTAACTAGTGCTCTAAGACAGATTTTATATACAGAGCACTAAGTTAGGTATGCAATTTTACCTATATGTTCTCAAAAATTCTAGTTTAGCACTTCTTAGTTGGGATTCAGGAATCTGTGTTTTAACAACTCCACCAGGTGATTCTCATCATGAGAGAAGGTTGGGAAACACTGCTCTAGGTGCACCCCTGTGTGGTCTGTGTGCACATTCTTGTAGTTGAACCTTTATTGCTGTTAGGGTCACTAGGAGGAATTGACCCCTAGGACAATTGGCTGTGAGGACCAACTGTGACTACAGTGGAAGAGCTGCTGTGCAAGAGACAGCCCTATGGAGCAGGACTTGCTTCAATGGGGCTTTGGTGCTCACTGAGTCAGCTCCTTGAGTGTGTTGCTTATGGATGTGTAGAGTTGTAATCTGATATTGTCTGAAGCTGTCTACCGGGTACACTGTCTTGGGGCCTCCTGGAGGTACAAAGTCAGCCACTGCCTGGGGTCACCCAGCAGGAATTACAGAGCTATCTACATTTAGCTGCTACTTGTAAGGCCTTGGGAGTGCCCAGGAGAGGTGAAACAAGGCAGGCTGATGCTAGTACCTTATCTTGGGCCTCTTATTGATAGATGTGGGGCACTCTGACTCCAGCTGCTGCTGTTTGAGATATTTTAGGAAAGTTTGAAGCCTGAGCCAGGACAGACCATACATATGAAAAAACCGCTGCAAACAGCTTGTGTGGGGTGCAGATTGGATGGGGTGGTGGTCTCAGGGAATCATGAGGGAGAAATAAACAATTTGAGCCAGATTGATAGAAAGTCAGATATGGCTGCCAGTCAGGTCTGCAACAAGGAAGGTCTCAGCATAAGAACAATGACCCCTGTGAGCACCTCTGTCTGGGAGAAAGCCACCCCCGAGTTTTTGCTCTGATGCCGGACAATCCAGTCCTCCAGTATGTCCCCCAAACTGCTGCCGAGCATCAAGGGAGTGAGTCTGTGTAAGTTTGTGGGGCAGCATTTTAAGAGGAACTTCCTGGGTTTCTAGCAGTCTCTGTGTCACTCAGCCCCAAACCCCACTGGTTTTTACAGCCAGAATGTACGGGGACTTCTCTCCCCAACTCTGGAACCCTGGGCTGTGGGTTGGATATAGGGCTGGGATTTCTTCTCATGGGAGGCCTCCACAGCCACAGTGTACCTCCCAATTAAAAAATGATACTAGTGGGTGCCAGACCAGCCTGTTCTGCACCTCTGCCTCTCCTGCCAGTCTCAGTGTGCTTTCTTCTTATGTAGTTGTAGGACTTCCATTCAGCCATATTTCAGGAGGTTCTGAGTGATGGGTTGTTTAGTATTTTAGTTGTAATTTTGATGTGGTTGTTGGAAGCAGTGAGTATTGGTGTTCTGTTTTTTGTTGTTGTTGTTTGTTTTTTGTTTTTTAGAGAGAGAGTGAAAGGGGAGGGGAGGGACATAGGGAGGGAAACATCGGTGTGAAAGAGAATCTTGGATTGGTTGCCCCTTGCACATGCTCCAACCAGTCTGGGCATTGAGCCTGAAACTGAGGTATGTGACCTTGGCTGAAATTAAACTCATGACTCTTCAGTTCATGGCCTGACGCTCTATTCATTGAGCAGCCAGTGGGTTTTTGAAAAATTGTGTAGAGTTGGTCTGTCCTGGCTCAGGCTTCAAACTTTCCTAAAATATCTCTAGGGCAGCCCAGTGGGCTTTTGAAAATTTTCTAATCTAGTGGACCAATGTTTTTATAAAATGCAGTTTAAAGAAATATTTAGAAAATGAAGTCGAGATTTGTCATGACAATATCAAATTTCTGTAAGAGTTTCTAAATATGTATTCTCAGTTTGGATATTCATTTCATCCTGGATAGATTTATATACTGGCATCAGTCTACGGGCTACACTTTGAGAGGTATGTGCACTCAACTGGAATAGAACCCAGGACCTTTCAGTCTGCAGGCTGATGCTCTATTCACTGAGCCAAACCTGCTAGGGCAGTAGTTGATATTTCTTTAGTAATCTTTCATATGTGAATGGACAGATCTCTGAAAATAAAACAGGAACCATTTACCTCAGTTCACAAGGACACTATTAAAGCCTTTTTGACCTGGTAAACTTGCCTCCTGACCAATTTTGTATAGCTTTAAGGTGCAGCAGGAAAGTTCTCACAGCATGATTTGGAAATGGAACCAGGTGGGTAGGAATTTAAGGCTATGAGAGCTTCATTACTTCCCTTCCACAAAGCTTAGCATTTCTTACATTTTCTAGATGCTATAATATCTTTCTTAAAATCCATTGCATTTTTTCTGTTCTATCTTATCACAGTCTCAGAGAAATTAGTGTTTACTTCTCAGTGTACCTGCAACCTAGGTATTTGCCTCATCTGGGAATATAACCCACAACCTTTTGATGTATGGGAAAATGTTCCAATCAACTGAGCCACACTGGTGAGGGCACTGAGTTGCTTTAAAAAAAAATGTTTTACTGACTTTTTTACAGAGAGGAAGAGAGAGGGATAGAGTTAGAAACACTGATGAGAGAATCATTGATCAGCTGCCTCCTGCACACCCCCCACTGGGGATGTGCCCGCAACCAAGGTACATGCCCTTGTCCGGAATCGAACATGGGACCTTTCAGTCTTCAGGCTGACGCTCTATCCACTGAGCCAAACTGGTTTCGGCCTGAGTTGCTTTTAAAAAAACATATTGGTGCTCTGACCAGATGAAGTTTTTTCTGGTGTTAGGAGGGCTAGACTTCCTTTTTAATTTGATTTGGACTTGTCCTGGAAAACACAATGTAGGTACAATGCAGCCCCTCTTTATTCCTGTCCAGTGTTAAGTCAACTGCAATTGAAAATGATCTACTTATAGCCCTTGAAGTAGTATTTCTGGGAGATCAGTGTCCTGTTAACCTCGGATTTTCATAATATCAATTTTCAATATCATCCTTCTGATTATAATATTAGAGTTGAAGTTCAGGGGATCGTCTCCTTTTTTAGTCTGAAGTCATTTTTATGTCAATGTTCTCCATTCTTGAAATTTCAGTACCTGTGCCTTTTGCTGTCCCCGCCATCCAGCTCTTGTAAGAATAAGTATGGAAATAATGCAGATAAACAAGGTGTTCCCCCAAAGATCAGGAATAGTAAATTTATACATTAGAAAGAAGATCAACCAGAGGTTAAGAGCAATGATCAGTTTTTGCTACTTACAATATTACATGGCTTATCTTTCTCCACCTGAGAATTCAAAAGCTAATATAATCCCTATAACCGTGACTGTAGGAAGACTACATGTTAGAAGCAGGAATGCCATCTGAGGATGCCATTTGTTATGTTAAATTCTCAGTGTTTGAGATTATTTGATTTTTGATGGAATGGTCCTTTGTTTTACAATCCTTTATTTAGAGGGGCCTGCCTCTGTTTTTAACTTCATAAGGAATTATAATAAAGTGTATTTTCTTTAAAAAGAAAAATTAAACATATTAAGTTTCTATTTCTTTTGTTAAGAACTTCATGTGCTAAAGTACTTCTGTGCATAATAATAAGTAATAATAAAATCTTGAGCACTTTTCATATTTAACATAATCCTGTTCATTTTAAATGTAGTAACTGGGGAAAATTTGAGTGACAGGCTACTTCATCTGACTTTTTAGAATATTCAGTTTTTTGTAATTATTGCCTGACATTTTAGTTGTAAAGTTTACATGTTTAAGAGGTTTCCTAAAATGATTAAAGGTTAAAAAGTTATTTGTAATTAAAATAGTAAGTTTATTACTTGAGCTCTTCCTGATTCGGCTGTATTACGCCTTTTAAAAAAAATTCTCATTGTGAAATATAAAACACATACAAGGTCAAGAAATACAACTTTGCCAGTACTTCAAAAGCCCCTTATGTCTCCCCCAAACACTGTTTCCATCCCCTTTCAAAAGTAACCACTACCCTGATTCTTTAAAAAAAATAAATATATATATATATAAATATATATATATATATATATATATATATATATATATATATATATATATATGATTTTTACAGAGAGGAAGGGAGAAGGATAGAGAGTCAGAAACATCAATGAGAGAGAAACATAGATCAGCTGCCTCTTGCACACCCTACTGGGGATGTGCCCTTGACAGGAATCGAACCTGGGACCTTTCAGTCCACAGGCCCACGCTTTATCCATTGAACCAAACCAGTCAGGACACTACCCTGATTCTTACAGTAATAAGTTTCTTGCTGCTTTAGAGTTTTATCACCCAACCATGCATCTCTGAAGTCTATAATCTTGCCTGCTTTTTAAAAATAAATATTTTTATTTAGAGAAGAAGGGAGAGGGAGAGAGAGAAACATCATAATGAGAGAGAATCATTGATTGGCTGCCTCCTGCATGTCCCACACTGGGGATTGAGCCTGGGCATGTGCGCTGACAGGGAATTCAACCATGACCTCCTGGTTCATGGGTCTACATAACACTGGCCAGGCTCGCCTGCTTTTTATAAAAACAACTGGATTTGAACTATGTATTATTTTGTATTTGGCTTCTTTTGCTCATTATTATGCTTGTGAATCTGCATTACTTGAAACAATCTATATAATAAAAGGCCAGAGGCCATAAGCACCACAACGGGAATGACGGCTCCACTAGTCATCATGAAGTGCCATTTACCACCTCTCGGTCCCTCGGTCCTTGGTATGTGAGTGGTGGTGGGGCGGGACTGGGGACTGGTGAGTGAGCTGAACGGCTGACCTCTTGGTCCCTGCCCCTCCCCCGCCCACAGTCTCCGATGGATCAGTGATGAAACTGGATAAGTAAGTGTTATACTGTGCTATCCTAAACTTATTCATTTTTGTTTTCATTAGGTTGTCTTGGAGATACCCAGTTCTGTTTTAGATTTCGACAGTCTTCTGGGAGGAGGGTGTCACTGCATTGTTTCCTGGATCAATTTGACAAAGATTTACCAGTTTACTTAAAGGTTGGAAAAGTAGTAATAAAAGAATGTCTTTGTGAGAGGAAACTTTAAAACTCAGTTACTTCTTATAGCATTCAGAAACATTTTGTTTTTGTTTTGTTATTATATCGCCCTGCTGAATTTCCTGAATCTGATTCAAATAGATTCAATATGTGAGTGAAAGAGACTTTATAAAGTTACTGTTCTTGAAATGTAATGCCCATTGGGAGTTATAGAAGTTGATTAGAATGCTGAAGTAATTTTCTTTCATTTGTTAATAACTCCTTGTTTACGTATTTTATTATTGTTATATTTAATCCTCACTTGAGGATATGTTCATTAATTTTAGAGAGGGGAAGGAGAGAGAGAAACAATGTGAGAGAGAAATTGCTTCCCGTACTGGCCTTGACTAAGGATTGATTGAACCCACAATGTAGGTATGTGTCCACACCAGGAACCAAACCTGCAACTTTTTTGGTGCATGGGATGGTACTCCAACCAACTGAGCCACCCAGCAATAACTTCTGGTTTAAAATTTTTTTAAAGTTTTATTCTTACTGATTTTAGAGAGGAAGGGAGAGAGAGAGACATCACTAATGAGAGAGAATTATTGATTGACTACCTCCTGCACACCCCATACTGGGGATCGAGCCTGCAACTCCGACACGTGCCCTAACCAGGAATCGAACCGTGACCTCCTGGTTTAAAGGTTGACATTTACCCACTGAGCCACACCGGCTGGCAATAACTCCTTGTTTAGATGTGGAGATAGGGTAGTATTATACCAGTAAATATCACCCAGAGTTAGATTTCCTGTGGTAATCCCTACTAACTTTATGATATAGGATTATAATTCCCTTTTTGATGTTTTAATGAGTTTTGTTTTAAAATTATTGTTTATTAAAATAATGTTAACAATTCCGATTATTCCAGAGCATACATTTCTGTTTTGTACCCACACTTATATCTCTAACTGTGTGAGAAACATTTCCATCTATGTGTCCTACCAGCACATCCAATATGAACTTTACATAGTTTGCCTAAAATCAGCATTTACAGTATACCTAACTGGTTTCACTAATGACAGGAACCCTCTCCCAGTTAGCTAAAGGTATTACCTTTGAAATGTCTCTTGTAGCCATCTATTCCTTTCCATGACCTTCTGCTTTCACTATTAACATTTTCTTTCAACTGATGATGATAATCACTACATTTATTAGCCCTTTTTATGTTCTTGGTTCACTATATCAATAAACATATTATTTCATAGTGTTCTGAGAGCATTCCTTTTGCAGATGAAGGAATTAAGGGCTACGGAGGATATGAAACTTGCCCAAAGATATTCCAACGCAATGTATTTTCATGGTGTTCCCAGCTATGTACATATGTACCTATATATTATCTAAAAATAAATAAAATCTAAAACGACTACCTATTATTTAATAAAGAGCTAATGGTAGTACTGTTTACTTGTCCTCACTTTCTGGGCCTTCCAAAATAAGGCCTTTACCTTTCTAGTTTCCAAATTTTCACCCTTTCTATGCACGTGCCATATTTTAGCCTAAATAAACTACTTTTATCTTGTTGTGTTTTTTTTTTTTTTCTTTTCTTTTTCTTTTCTGGAATAGCTTGTATTTTTCTGTATGTTTTTGCTGGAACTCCTAAACCTGGAATGTCTTTGTCTTTGTTTAAACATATCCATCCTTTATTGCCCCAAACTAGGTGTCTCCATGAAATCTTTCCTGATCTACATAGACAGAGATAATCTTTTCCCCCTTGGCCTCTTCGTAACACTTTGGGCTTTCTTCTTCTATTCCATAATGGTCATTTTTGTACTTTCCTTATTCCTTTTAGAATATCTCCTTTAGGAACTGTGTCTTATGCACCTTTATATCTTCTCTAACACAATGCCTTGTTCAAAGTATGTGGTCGGTCAATAAGTATTTGCTTCAAAAATATCAAATGAGGAACCAGGCCAAAATTTATTCCATTAGGATGTCAAAACTTCTTAAGTTTTTTGGAATGTAATTACTTTTCAAATTGTATGTTGATAAACATTCCAATGTTTCATTATTATTGAATAAAAACATTACTGACTACTCAAGATTCAGATTGGCATTTAACTCCTTTTGTTTTCTCTAAGTTTTACATTAGGACACTTCATTTTACTAAGATTGGCCCCTAATGCAAAAGTATAGGCTGGATTTTAAAAATTATACAAAGCATTGGGGAAGAACAATTTAATTGTTCATAACTCCCTTTAACTAGTATAGCTATAGCTAAAGAATATGAACAGTAAGTTATAGAGGGAAATATGACTTTTGATGATTATTTCATCTTTGGGCAAGTTAGCAGGTTTTTATCTGGCTATTACTGTCACGATTGTTTGTATTGGTGGAAAAGCATAACTAGCTCTTTGTGTATACCTCATGACTCCGTTCAGGTTTATAAAGGAACCTAATGTTAGTAATAAAGGATGGCTACACATATTTATCTTTTTATTTGTCACTTCTTTTATAGAAGGATCCTGCTTATTTTTATGGATATGTGTATTTCCGACAAGTTCGAGACAAAACTCTAAAAAGAGGCTATTTTCAAAAGGTAATTTTCAGATACACTATAATAGAAAAATATTTTTATAATATGGTTAGAAAGATAGAAACCAGCAGAATGAATAGTCTTTAAAGTCTTTGATATTTTCTTTTTAAACATACTAAAATTTATATTTTATCTTTGTGTTTTTTTCAGATTATAGACATATGTTCCTAGATTTTTCTCTGCTATTGAACTTCACCTTTATGCTATCTCTGTACTATATTTCTGACAATAAGTTACAGTTTTTTATGAAGCTGTCAAAAGCCAGAAATATCTGCTTAATTTTTAAAAATAGTTTATTGATTTTTTAGAGATAGGAAGGGAAAGGGAGAGAAGCATCAGTGTGAGATCACAGTATTGATCCTGTAAGGCCCCATATGGGGGATCAAGCTGCAACCTGGGCTTATGCCCCTGACCAGCAACCTCCTGGTCCACGGGATGACACCCAACCAACTGAGCCACAGTCAGAATCTACTTAATTTTTCCATTTCAGAATAAGGGAAAGAATAAACAGATTGTAATATAGTTACAACTAATACTTTCTTGAAGAGTCAGTTAAATATACGTTAGCAATATCTAGGCATAGTTTTTACTGTAAGTGTACAATCCTTTACTTTCTTTAAAAAAAAAAAAAAATCAGTTGGTTTCAAGTCAGTCCCAGCTAATGGAACACACCTTTACCTTTTGTAACCAGAGTATACCCTGACCAGTAATCGATGCTGGACAGAAAAGTAAAAAATAATTTTCAAGAAAAATGGATTTTAAAAATAAGATCAACATAATCTGTATCTGAAGTGATTAAACTGCAAAGCCACAATTTCTAAGTATGTGGCTATGACCATTGGACTCTACAATATTGGGGGGAGATAGGAGAGGATAAAGGTGAATAAGTGGAATGGAAGGAAACTTGGGGTAGTGAGCACACAATACAGTATACAGATGATGTGTTTATAGAATTGTATCCCTGAAACCCATTTAATTTGATTAACCTATGTCATTCCAATGAATTCAATAAAAAAATGTAACAGTTACAGGTCTTAGTTTGAAAAAGTATCACAATTTGCTCTTTCCTTATTAGGAATAATTTATCTAGCTAATTGTTGATATTGCTTTGCTAATGATAGTATTAGCAAATTTTAGAAATTCTCCATGATGTTAGTCTGTTTACGGGAAATTCTTTTTCCTGGAAAGAAGGAAAAATCTGTCAATGTGCTTTTTATGTTCTAAAAGTGTAGTAATAAGGTTAAAACTTTTTGTATTCTGTGATTATAATTTTAAGTTTCCTTTTAACCATATACTGTAAAAGCCTTTTTATTTCAAAATCCACACTTTTTGCTGAATATAGATTGTTAGTAATTGCTGATATAAAAAATGACAAACTTAAATTATAATCATTAGGAAATTTTAAAAAAAAACAATAACACCTTGTTTCTTTTTTCCCTCCAGTCCTTGGTTTTGATCAGCAAACTACCTTATATTCATTTTTTTCACACTGTACTCAAACAGATAGCACCAGAGTATTTTGAAAAGAGCAAACCTTATTTGGAAGCAGGTAAGTTAAATATTGTGTGACTTAAGTAGCTTTATGAAGGAGTTTTAAAAATTTTACTGGAAATAGTCTGATAATAATGAAGTTGACCTTTTAAAAATTTAGTTAAGAATTTTATGGTGAGAGAGAGATGTAAAACTATTCTTCTGGCATCTTTTCCTAAAAACACCAAAAACTATAATTTATTATCTCCATTTGCACCATAGGAAAATAATAAACAAATATTGAGTTGACATTTCTGATACTTAGTACTGTTAAACAGAAATCCTTATGTCACTCAGTTCAGAGAGAAGGCCTCTGCCAAGTGGTAGGCTTTTGTAGCTAATTGTAGTAGTAATAAATTAATAGGAAAACTCCTCTAAACCTATTATTTGGTTGCTTTAAAAAATATATTAACCACCGAGACCGGTTTGGCTCAATGGATAGAGCGTCGGCTTGGGGACTGAAGGGTCCCAGGTTCGATTCTGGTCAAGGGCATGTACCTTGGTTGCGGGCATGTCCCCAGTGGGGGGTGTACAGGGGGCAGCTGGTCGATGACTCTCTCTCATCAATGTTTCTAGCTCTCTATCTCTCTCCCTTCCTCTCTGTACAAAATCAATAAAATATATTTAAATATATATATATATATTAACCAATTTTATCCTAGCAGAGGTGTATTTCTGGTGAAATGTAAGATATTTTCACTGCTTTTATATTTTTTTACCTCTTTTCTTCCAACTTTTCCAGTATATTTGTCCTGTCCTATAGAAAGTAGAGTTCTAAAATCTAATATGCTATTTTTCATATTTT
Source organism: Pipistrellus hanaki (assembly GCF_964339955.1). Classification (NCBI taxonomy): domain Eukaryota; kingdom Metazoa; phylum Chordata; class Mammalia; order Chiroptera; family Vespertilionidae; genus Pipistrellus; species Pipistrellus hanaki. The sequence goes on from NC_140515.1 coordinate 19,169,580, forward strand.
AATATTTTCATTTATACTAAGGAAGAGTTTTATTACGTTTTTACAGCTTGTAATGATGTTGATCGATGGCCTGCCCCAGTGCCAGGGAAAACATTATACCTGCCTATTATGGGAGTAGTAATGAAGGTAATGACTTATATTTCATTTATCTCCTTTTTAAAAGATCTGTAAGCGTTCACACACGAGTTTTGCTTTTTAACTTCCTAATAACATCCAGTCTTGTTATTACCTTCACTTGTTTACTTATTTCATGTGAGGAATTATAGAGATACCAGTTCATCCTGCTGCCCAGAACCATTAGTCACACAACAGGGGCACCAGTCCCATCTTCCTGTAAGTTTGCATGAGGGGGTTATCATAACTTATACAATAAAGAGCTAATATGCAAATGGTCGTCATGCCCTCATGACATAAAGGCTCAGACACTCAACACTGGGGAGAGAGGAATGGGAACCAGCCAGGCACAAATGAGCTCGTGAGAGAGGAATGGGGACTAGTCAGGCTGCGGCCCAGGAGAGGGACAAGCCACCCACCATGTGGTCCTAGGCACCAGTGGCTGTGCCTGGGCCTGGGCCCGGAAGAGGGACGAGCCACTCACCCCATGGTCCTGGGCGCCTGCAGCTGCAGTTCAGGCCCTGATGAAGCTGGTCCAGGTCCTAGGTGCCTGTGGCCAGCCAGAAGGAGAGAAGCCCAGGTCCTGGGTGCCTGTGACCGGCCGAAGGAGAGAATCCTGGCTCCCAGGTGTGGGGCAAGGCAGGGGTGATTAGGCCAGTAGAGGAGCAGTTAGGGGTGATCAGGTCAGTAGGGGAGCCATTAGGGGCGAGCAGGCAGGCAGGCAGAGGTGGTTAGGGGTGATCAGGCAGGTAGGTGAGTGGTTAGGAGCTAGCAGTCCCTGATCTCGAGAGGCAGTTGGACATCTCCTGAGGGGTCCAGGATTGGAGAGGGTGCAGGCCGCCCTTCCATGAATTTCATGCACTGGGCCTCTAGTCTTCCTATATATCAAAGCCCAAGCGACTGTTTGACTGGTAGCTATGACGCGCACTGACCAGGGGGCAGATACTCAATGCACAAGCATAGAAACATGGACAGACTGATGAATCTCAAGAGGGAAGGAGAAAGGGAGGGGCGGGGAAGGCAGAAAGAGATTAACCCAAGATCTTATATGCATACTAGAAGCCCGGTGCATGGATTTATGCACCAGTGGGGTCCCTCAGCCTGGCCTGTAAGTACCCCGTTGAAACCAGCAGTCTGACATCCCCCAAGGGGTCTTGGATTGTGAGAGGGCGCAGGCCAGGCCGAGGGACCCCACCAGTGCATGAATTCATGCACCACGCCTCTAGTTTTTATATAATACATGTGCATATAAATGCCACCTAGAATTCTGCTACTTTATGGCTCTCCAGAGATAGGTGGTATTACAACATACTTGTAGGATCAAGTATGAATTACTAAAAATTAAAAGAAATTAGGAAAGCTAGTTTTTTAGTCTTTTTTAGTCTTTACCTTAATATGTAATATCAGACCAAACATGTCCATTCTAGGATATTGTTTCCTATTAAATTTTATTTCCTTCATTTTCTAAAATTAATTTGAATTTTGCTCTCAGGCTCTGTATGAATGTGCTCTAAGTGCTTTTGCATTTAATTTTCTTGTTGGACTTATTTTTGTCAATGCTCTCTTAAATGTGCTCTTTTCTCTGTTTTGTTTTTTTCCCTGGAAAATCATCAAAAGTAGCCTTGGCTGGAGAGTTTTCATGGTTTCCTATGGGATTTAGTTCATAGTTTGGCAAGCTTGGAAGGGTGTGTTTGGGTGTGTGTATATTAATGCAGCAAAGATTGGAACAATAGACTGGAAGCGGTATGAAGTTGATGTCCCTTTTCTGTTTTTCAGCACATTTACTTCTCATTGGTTTAGTGATTTCTGTGTGTATGGGAATATGGAGACCTTGGTGCATTTGCCTTTAGCTGTGACTGAAAATAAATGTGACTTCAGTTTTTAATCTGACATAAATACTTTGTTTTTATGGCTTTTTAGGTAATGCTAAGTGTACCTTTTTAGCAACAGGATAGAGCATTTCTGATTTGTCTGTGGTGGGGCTGGTAAATTATAAAATGGACATTCTTTTGTTACCAAGGTTAATTTCTTCTTTCTCTTTAAGGTTCGGATTCCCACGTGTCATGACAAACCTGGGACAACTCAAATAGTGCAGGTAGTGTGCTACTGTGGTAGAATAAACCAGCACATAGAGTCTCTTTAACAGACATTTTAAACTAGCAAATGCAGTCTTGGATTTATGATATAATTCTGAATATTACTGAAATATCCTATTAAATAATATTTTAATGAATTGACAATAAACTTCCTAATGTTTCTCAGATATTTTTCCTGTTCTTTCTCTGGTAGATACTGTTGAGAACTCAGAATTTATACTGTAATTGTGAGGATACGGGGAAAGTAAATATTTTTTTCAGTAAGATTTAATTCTAAAAAGCCTCTTTTAGAGTGGTCAGCAAACTTCTGCTTTTAGCAAACTCAATCAAAAGGATTCTTTAGTTATGATTGCCTTTCATTTTTCTCAAAGCCACATCTGTTCTAGGGTGGAGTTGAATTTTTTCATCTGAGACATTTTAACTACTAGCACTTCCATTGTTCTGTGAATTGAATAAAGCAGTAGGAAAGCTAATTTTGCCTGTTATATATGTCATATAGTATTATGGTAGTATTTCATACAGTTGTGAATTCATCTGGCCATTAAATTAATGCTTTAACCATGTAATCACTGTTTCCTTGATCTTCTGCTATTTTAGGGGAGATGGGTCAGATCCACTTTCTGTGGCTTTTCCTAGAGCAAGAGAATCTTAAAAGATAGGACAGTATGTTTTTTGATCACGAGATAAATAAGTATATTTTAAAAATCAATTTCTGGCTGAAACCATTTGGCTCAGTGGATAGAGCTTTGGTCTGCCAACTGAAAGGTCCCAGGTACGATTCCTGTCAAGGGCATGTACCTTGGTTGCAGGCACATCTCCAGTAGGGGGTGTGCAGGAGGCAACTGATCGATGTTTCTCTTTCATCGATGTTTCTAACTCTATCTCTCTTTCTTCCTCTCTGTAAAAAATCAATAAAATATATATTTTTTAAAATCAATTTCTGTACATTTTAGTGACATCTCTATTTCTTCTTTTCTATCTCTTAGGCAGACACACACATATCTGTTGTTTTATCTACTGTTCATGAAGTGGATCTTTTCAGGTAAAGAGTAAAAAATTTTAACTGCTTTTGTTTTGTGATGTTAAATTTCTTTAGAAAATGAGTGTTTATATATGAAATGTAGAAAAAAACTGGAAAATAATCATGCTTCACCCGGACTGCATATTACAAGCTTTGGTATTGTAATGATGTTAAAAAAAATATAGTACACTTATTCCCTGGCCTGTGTGGCTCAGTTGGTTGGAGCAGCATCTTTACACCACAAGGTTGTAGGTTGGATTTCGGGTCAGAGCGCATATCTAGGTTGCGGGGTTTGATCTCTGTTTGGGGCATGTACGGGAGGCAGCCAATCAATGTTTCTCTTTTTCTCTCTTTCTCCTCCTTCCCTCTCTCTAAACTCAAACATATTCTACAATGAGGATTAAATATTTTTAAATGCACTTATTTTTTTAGAGATGCACTTTTAAGTATTTTGAGGTGAAATGTCATGAGGTTTGTATTTTATTTTAAAGTACTTCAAATAAGAAAAAGTAAATGAAGCAAAAACAGCAAAATGTTAACACAAGATGATACATATAAGGGAGTTCTTAAACTATTATCTTTATTTCTCTGTATGTTTGAAACTTTTCAAAATGCAAAATTAAAAATTAAGTGCAGATAATCTAGCACTTAAAAAATAAAGAAGGAAAAAGTACAATTGTACTTTACACAGAGCAGCCAAGTAAGAATCCTTGAATTGGTGCCTAAGTTCCAGTTCCCAGGTGGTTCTCATGTGGAGCCCAGCTTGAGAAACCACTGTTATAAATGAGCAATTACTAAATATTAATACATATAATCAGAAGTCATGTGAAAGACTTACAGTGAGTTTTGGTTTGATTTTTTTTTGTGTGTGTGTGTGTATATGGGTTGGTTTGTTTTATTTTGTTTTGTGTGGGTGTGAGTGTGTGTGTGTGTGTGTGTGTGTGTGTGTGTGTGTATGTTACCTACATGGAATACTGCTTCAAAGATTATTAGTTTTATATGCTAGTTTTGTTTTATGTACTGGCCCTGGCACAGCCCAGTAACCCTACTTTTGGGTATTTACACAATAAAAATGAAACATACCTACACAAAGACTTGTATACAAGTGTTTATAGCAGCTTTACATACCAGCCTAATATTGTAAATAATGCAAATGTCCATTAACTGGTAAATGGATAAAAAAATGAGATCTGTGCATGTGCATGAAATACTACTCAGGGATTAAGAATGAACTATTGATATTTTATGGATGACTCTCAGAAGCATTATACAGTAGTTAGTGAAATGAGCTAGATTTTTAAAGAGCTACTTACTGAATGATTCCATTTACATAATATTCTGGAAAAGGCAAAACTATAAAAATCAGGCCTTTTATCTTTTTAAAGATTTGATTGATTTTATTTTGAGAGAAAGAGGGAAAAGGAGAGGGGGGAGAGAGTGAAACATTGATGTGAGAGCCTAATATTGATCTGCTGCCTCCTGCATGCCCACTTCCGGGGGTCTAGCCTGCAACCCAAGCATGTGCCCAAACTAGCCTGCAACCCAATCAAATTGACAACCTTTCGGTGGAGGACACACCCAACCAACCAGCCAGGGCTCAATGTGAAGTGTTTAGAATGTTACATGGGAACTTAACAAGTTGGATAAATAACTGTTCCTACTGTGTAAACACCGTTCAGGTGTTTTTTCCCAGTTTTCTTTCACAGTCAGATGCTTTGGGAACTCGTGCTGTTGGGGGAGCCCCTTGTGGTCATGGCCCCATCGCCTTCGGAGTCTTCGGAGACTGTATTGGCCCTTGTTAAGTGAGTACATCCGCTTCTTAATGATGATAGTGGTAGCACTTTCCCATCTGTTATTCACTGGTACACTTATTGCACTGATCCGCACAAAGAAGTTAGTGCTTATTATAGCACCAATTTATAGATGAGAAAATTAATCAGGCTTCATGAAGGCTGGAACCATGTTCTTGTTTTTCTAGCAACAAGCACATTCACTTACTTACACCAGGGATTTCCAACCATGTGCCCAAACACGCAATACCTGACTGTTTAGTCAGGGGTACTGACCTCTTTACCCTACGATTGTCAAATTAAAAAATGACAATAGCCAACACACCTATAGCCATTCGGTGTGAATGAATCAAAATTATACCAGTGCTCCTCCTTTCAGGAGCACGCCCACCCAGCTCCGCTCCTTCCCTTAGGTGCGTTCCCTTCGCCTGTTCCTCTGCTAAGCTTTAAGGTCCCTTCTGTTGCTTCTGTAACTTGTTTCCTGAGCCGCTGCAGCCCCGCTGGCTCACTTCTACTACCTCGGTAACTTCTAAATAAACTTTCTCTTATAACTTGAAGAAAAAAAAATACCCACCTTTTTATTTTTGTCAGAGCAGCAAAAATATATTTTTTGGTATGCCATGGAATTTTAGTAATTAGTTTATGTGTGCCATGAGATGAAAAAAGTTGAAAATCTCTGACATACACAAAGTTGACACCTGAAAAATATTAGGAATGTGAATGGTCAGTGTCTAGTAAAAAGCATATGATAGAATCAGAATTTCACCTTATATTTTGCCCCAAGTCCAATGTTCTTTCAATATGTCCTTTCACATAATATATTTCCATTTGGTTTCTAGTTTCCAGAAATGAGTTTGCCATTTATTGAAATAGATACATTATCCCATTAGGAGTATATTGTGTATATGGATGTTTTATGCTTATTGAGCAGGGTCTTTAATTTCTGTGTCCTTTCTGTTACATGTTCTCGCTCCACAGCTGTATTTCTCCATTGAAGTACTTCAGTGACTTCCGACCTTATTTCACTATTCATGATAGTGAATTCAAAGAATATACTACTCGTACTCAAGCCCCGTAAGTAAACAAAGAAACTTTTTATTAACCAATTACTAACTTTATAAACTGCAGAGTCATTTTTAGTAATAATTTAAAAGTTTAAATTTTGAACTTATTGGCAGACTGATTTTATAAAGTAAGGTTTAAGGAGCTGCTGGTTCCCATTTCCAGAGTCAGCATCTTATTTTCTTTGAATGATTCATTTTATTAGTGGGAGCTATATTGTCATTAATAGCCACCCAACTATACTGTCAGTTCTTTCTTCTTTTCATACTTCAGGATCTCTTGTAGTATCAGTTATCTCTTCTTGCTCTATAATTTCCATTTTCTTCTTCCTCTTCATTGAATTAGCATGTAAACATGAATATTTTTCCTAGTCTGTAAAAGGGGAAAAATTATCTTATTCTTTCTTTTTTAGCTCCTGCTCTATTACTCATCTTTTCATAGCTAAGTTTCTAGAATAACAATGAAAACCTCTCTTTACTCTCTCCTTTTCTTGGTTTCCTGGTTGCTTCTCAGTCCATTGCATGTTGATTTCTCCATCTCAACTGACGTTGTTCTTGCCCAAGTCAGTAAGGCCCTTTTCACTGCTGGACCCTGTGCGTACTGTATTGCCCATTTTCCCTTTCTTATAACAATTAAGCTGTTGACCGTGAAAATATTTTAATCCTGATACCACTCTTACCTGGTTGTCTGGTGGTGCATCTCACTCTCCTGTGCAGACTTTTCTTTCTCTTCCAACCTCTTAGATGTTAGTATTCTTCAGTGTTGTGTTCTGAATTCTGATTTCATACTAATAATTGTTTCTATACTATCTTATCTGTACTCATGACTTCTGTTAACACATATATACCGGGGTCTGAAGTTTATTTTTCTAGTAAAAATCTTTATAAGGTCCAGACCTATATATCCAAATTTTATTTTTTTTAACCACATTTGCTACTTGAACATCTAATGTCACCTAAAACAAAACATGTTTAAACAATTCTTTTTATTTCCTTTCCCCCACCTAATCCCAAGCCTCTTAATATTTTCATGAATACTATTACTTTTTGCTTAGTTATCAAAACCTAAATTGTCATAAATTTCTCCTTAATAGGGTGCACATCAAGTTTTACCAAATTCTGTCAATTCATCATCCTAATCTTTCCAAAGCTCCCTTCCCAGTCCTCCTGTCTGTTTTCATATTGGCTGTTGATTTTTCTCAAACCTCTTCCCCTCCTTATAGGATATCTTCTAAATTTTCCATAGAGTAGCCTTTCTAACATATGTGTACCCCTTCTATAATTTTCGTAACACTGGATACCTCTCATACTCATGAGAACGTAGAATTAGGTGCAGCTAAGCACGGTGCAGTGCATATCCCCACCAAACTCCGGTGCAACGCGTACCCCCACCAAACTCTTCCTTTCCCCTGGGGGTACGCGTACCACATTTTGGGAAACGCTGGCGATAACATCTAAACTTCTTAGCATTTTAACTTGGTACTTAATGATCTGGCCAGCAACTGCCCAGCTACTTTTATTTCTACTTTGTGCTCTAGAAATGCTGAACTATTTGTAGTTCCACAAACAGATCATGATCGCATTTCATTGCTTTGCACATACTACTCATTCTCCTGCAGCATTTTTACTACTCTTATCCATTTGGCAAAGAACTCTAAATCATATCTTTGTGCAAATGTCATCTCTTTGATGAGGCCATCCTTTAATCCCATGGTAGACATAATGTCTCCTGTAATTATTGTACATTTTTTACCATTTTCACTGTTTTATCATTTCTAGCATCATAATTCAGTATGTATCCCTTTTAACTGTGTGCTTTAGAAAAACTATGCCTTTTCATCTTTATATGCTTAGTGCTAAACATGGTGTCTGGCATGTAGTTTATATGTAACTAGAGGCCTGATGCACGAAGATTTGTGTAAGAATGGGCCTTCCTTCCCCTGGCTGCTGGCACTGCCTTTGCTCCAGCCTGGAGCTGCCTTTCGGCCTTCCCATGCTGCCCAGAGGCCCTGAGTGGCTATGGTGGTGTGGCCCTGCCACCAGCCGCTCAGTGCCTGTGTATGCAAATTAACCCACCAGCTTTGTTGGGTTAATTTGCATACTCACTCCTGATTGGCTGGTGGGCGTCACAAAGATACAATTTGCATCTTCCTCTTTTATTAGTGTAGATACATTGAATGAAAGAAAAGATAATTTATTTATGGTTCACTCAAAAGAAATTGTAAACTATTCTTCACTGATGGAACATCCATCTTTTTCTTACCTCATTTTTGTTTTGTTTTTATATAGGCCTTCAGTCATATTAGGAGTAACCAACCCCTTTTTTGCAAAAACACTTCAGCACTGGCCACACATTATTAGAATAGGAGACCTTAAACCAGCAGGTAAAGTATGAACTCGGTGTTCTGCTTTTTAATGTATAATGTGGCTGAGCAGGTTTATTTCTTCCCCTTTGTTTTTACTTTTTGGTTACTTTTTAATTATGCTGATAGCAGTCTTCTTTGAGGCAATCTGAATAAGGGCTTTTGGAGAAGAGCATAACTTCTCAGTAAAATATGCAGGTGTAACCATCATTCCTCCTACCAAAAAAGCGTACTTAGAGTTATAAACATGGAATGAATGATAGCAAAATGAAACCTCAAAAACAAGCTACTTTTTATAAATAGCCCAATTAAAAAGGGATTTCCAATACTTGACTAAGTATTATACATTTCTGTAATACTGATATTGATAAAAGAAGTAATCAAAAGGTTGTGCTTTCCTTAAGAAAATAAGATATATATACCTTGCTCATGGTGGCTTTTTCTTTTTTAAATAAGATAACAAATCCACTTTTACTTGTTTTATTTTCAATAAATTTAAACCCTCACGGAGTACAGCATTATGTGGATTCTGTGGCCAGTGGCCTCAGCAAGAAGATTGCTTCCAAGTTTGGCATGAGCCATGCCACTATTTCCATGAGCATGGTTACCTTTCCCCAGATTACTCAGTTTGCCACCAGAGTCACATGTTGTTCTTGGTTTTGTACATGTAAACATATCTCTTGCCCAGATAGAATTCAGTTTCATTTTGAGCATAAACACCTTTAATTTTAAGAAAACGGCATGCTCACTCTGGTTCCAGAGAGCCTACTTATATCCAGCAGTCATGGCCTTGGAACACAGCCTTCCACACATACTTGTTGTTTTAGAAGTCCTGTTCCCAGCAGGCCTCCACCAGCTCCAAGATGGTGGGAAGAGCCGGGGTAGCTGTTTCAAAAGTGTTTTTAAATGAATACATGAATTCTGCAGTTGGAAGTTTTATACATCTAGATAATTGAATGATACCTCTTACATTTCTCACTGGACATTCCTGAATTTTTCATTTTGTTATGATATTTTGACAGCTAATATTATTGCTCATTGCAGATAAAGATCTGAGAAATCTCTTCAGGCAGGTAAATTGGCCATTTAAAAGACCTAGGACCAAGGGAGAGGAAGGAAAGGCTAGAGAAAGGAAAAGAGAAAGAAAGCCTGTTACATTTCATGTGCGTATGACACTTTTAAGTGTTTATCTTGAGGTATTTTTCTGCCAGGTAAAAGGGTGGTTTAGATTGTAGCTTCTCTAGACCTCAAGGCTAGAACCCCAATGCATATGCTGCAGGAATTGTTTGTTCACGGCAGCCCTGCTCAGGAGTCCTGTTCACCTTTGAATCAGACCTGGGGTTGTGGCATACGCTATCACCACCTGGTGGCAGTGTAAGTTCCTACAATGCAAAAGCAGAGGTGTGTATGTGTGTGGGGGAACCTTTAAATTCTTCTGTATTCTAATTTAGGAGTTATTTTAATTCCATTTACTCTTAACGGATATTTTATGTGTATTGGCACATAAATAATAAAGTTACAAACAGTGCAAGAAAATAAAAAAATTAAATACTTAATACAAATATTTTGAATTACAAGTTGAGTGACAAAGGGAACATTTAAGTAATGACAGACATTAACAAAAGATCAAGTACCTATTGTATGTAATTTACACAAATTTTTTCTGTAATGTTGTAATCAATATTGTCTTTAGCCAGTTTTAAAGTACCAGTTATAAACTCTTAAATATATATATTTTGTTGTTACTAATCCTTACCTGAGGATTTTTTTTTTTTTTTTTAAGAGTGTGGATGGAAGGGGGATAGACAAAGAGAGAAATACCTATGTGAGAGAGACACATCAATTGGTTGCCTTCTGCATATGTCCCAACATGTGCCAGGGATCGAGCCTGCAACTGAAGTATGTGCTCTTGATTGGAATTGAACCCATGACCCTGCAGTCCATCTGATGATAGTCTAGCCACTGAGCCAACTCAGCTAGGGCAAACTTTTTAATATTAATTGATTTTAGGAAGAATACATTAGCTACAATATCCCTGACTAAGTAATAGTCAGCAGATTATTAATCTTATAAAATTCCACTTTTGTGATTTGAAATTTGAATAATTCTAAGAATCTTTCTAATATATCTTTCAGGTGAAATTCCTAAACAGGTTAAAGTGAAAAAATTGAAGAACCTGAAGACTCTGGATTCTAAACCTGGTATTAACTTTTATTAATTTAAAAATATATACATATTGGGCACTTGTTAAAAAAATAAAAACTTACTGCTTACCTTGTTTTCTTCTTAGGAGTTTATACGTCTTATAAGCCATATCTAAATAGAGATGAAGAGATCATAAAGCAATTACAGAAGGTAATTATTTGCTCATATTACTAATTTAAATTTCTTTATTCAGTTATACAATATATAACTAGGCAATTTGTGCTTTATATATATATATAACTAGAGGACTGGTGCACAAAATTCATGCACTGGAGGGCGGGGTGCCTCAGCCCGGCCTGCACCCTCTCTCAGTCTGAAAACTCTCACTTCTTACTGCCCACCTACTCAGTGCTCCTTAGCGTTGCCATGGAGGTGGGAGAGGCTCCCACCACCACTGCTGCAAGCCCAGATTCTGGCTGAGCGACACTCCCCCTGTGGGAGTGCACTGACCACCAGGGGCAGCTCCTGCATTGAGCGTCTGCCCCCTGGTGGTCAGTGCACATCATAGCAACAGGTCGATTTGCCCTAATGGTTGCTTAGGTTTTTATTATATAGATATTGTGAAATGAGGTCTCTCTATTGAATCAATGCTTCCTAAAAATCAGGAGACTACAGTAGCAGCAACTATGGCCACGTACAACTACAAATCAGTGCCAGATACTTGGAAGTTATAGTGAAAAAGTGGACTGTGCCATGAGGTAGCTTAGCATCTAATGCAGCATAGTTAACCTTTTTTAGAAAATATAAATAGCATTGATACAGCAGTTATGAAATAAAAACAGTCTTTGTTGTGAACTGATATTTTTAAGTATGGTGAATAGTTCATATTTTTTTGTAAGGCTTTTTTTCACAGTATATTGTATAATAAATTTTAGATGAAATTACTTCAGGATGAAGTTATAGGTTTTTTGTTTTGTTTTTTAAAGGACTATGGCATATCTTTTTTTTAATATACATATTTTTTATTAATCTTTTACAGAGAGGAAGAGAGAGGGATAGAGAGAAACATCGATGATAGAGAAACATTGATTAGTTACCTCCTGCACACCCCCCACTGGGGATCTAGGGTTTGTTTTATATCAAGTGTTTTATATATATATATATATATATATATATATATATATATATATATATATATATATATGCGTGCGCGCGCACACACATACATATACATACACACACACACACACACACATATATATATATATATACATACATACATATATACATATGTACACACACATACTTTAGAGGTCCAGTGCACAAATTCGTACACGGTTGGAGTCTAGCTAGCCCACCTTGATGGGGGCCCATTGGGCTGGGTTGGTGGGGGCAGTTGTTGGCTTACCAGCCCTGCCCCTGATTGGGGTAACGGGGGGCCAACTGGGGGCAGGGCCAACCAGGGGGAGGGGCCACAGGTGGTTGACCGGCTGGCCCTACCCCCAATTTGGGTGTTGGGGGACAATCTGGGGCTGGGCAGGTGGGGGGAGGGGTGATAAGGGCCCAGGTCAGGCCAGTTGGCTGCCACAGCGCACATTATAGCCACTGGTCATTTTGGTAGTTCTACCGTTCCAGTTGCTGGGCTTTTATATATTTAGATACCATATATGCATATATTTTTTCATGTATCAGTTGAACTCTATAATTACCCATTATTTTATATTCTCTGATACCAGACTTTATATATATATAAATATATATAAATATATATATGGTCCTTATTATTTTCTCTTTTAAGGGTGTTCAACAGAAACGTCCTTCTGAGGCTCAAAGCGTTATTCTGCGACGTTATTTCTTGGAGTTGACACAAAGCTTCATCATTCCATTAGTAAGTTAATATATACATTTGCTTAATTTAATGATTTGTTGAAGAGGATATGAATGTTTTTCCCATCCACCAAAACTTTATCTTAAGGTGTATGTTTTGTCTGCTCATGTGTTTAGTGATGAAAAATAGAGCCCTTGGTGGAAGGGAGTTATGGGGGGAAAAAGAATGACATCTGTAATAATCTCAATAAAGAATATTAAAAATAAAAAATAGAGCCCTTTAGATGCAAGTAAATAACATCCACAGAAAAGCTACTTATATCTGACAAAATAGATTTCAAGATAATGAAAGTCAAAGACAGACACTTTATAATGATAAAGGGGACTCTACATCAAGAAAACATAATATATACCCCCAACCAGGGAGCACCAAAATATTTAAAACAACTCCTCACAGAACTAAAGGAAGGGAGGGAGGGAGGGAGGGAGGGAGGGAGGGAGGGAGGGAGGGAGGGAGGGAGGGAGGGAGGAGAAAGAAAGAAAGAAAGAAAGAAAGAAAGAAAGAAAGAAAGAAAGAAAGAAAGAAAGAAAGAAAGAAAGAAAGAAAGAAAAGAAAGAAAGAGAGAGAAAGAAATATAGGTCTTAAATGAAACACTAGATTAATTGGATATATTGACATTTACAGAACCTTTAATCCTAGGACATCAGAATCTACATTCTTCTCCAATGTACATGGACTATTCTCAAGGATAGTCCATATGTTGGATCATAAAACTAGCATCAACAAATTTAAGGAGATTGAAATTATATCAAGCATATTCTTTGACCATGATGTCTTGAAATTAGAAATACCAGTTAACTGCGAAAAGGAAGTAAAGAAAACTACAAATTCATGGAATTTAAACAACATACTAAAGAAAAGATGAGAACAAAAGATATATAGACAAATGAGAATGACATTACAACATGTCAAAACTTCTGGGATGAAGCAAAAGTAGTAATAAGAGGGAAGTTTATATTGTTAGAAGCATTTCTCAAGAAATAAGAAAAATCTTAAACAACCTAACATCATATCTTGAAGAACAAAGCAACCCAAAGTCAGCAGAAGAAAGGAAATAATAAAAATTAGAACAGAATTGAATGAAATAGAGTACAAAAAGACTATGCAAAAATTAGTAAAATAAAGAGCTGGTTCTTTGAAAAGATTAATTAAATTGACAATCCCCTGGCTAAACTCACTAAGGAAAAAAAGAAAAATACCCATATAAATAAAATGAGAAACTAGAGAGAAGTCAGTATACAGACATCATATATATACAAAAGATCATACTAGAATATTATGAAAGAGTATATGCCACCAAATTTAATAACTTAAAAGAAATGGATACCTTCCTAGAATTATATAACCTTCCTAGACTAAATTATGAAGAATAATTGGAAAATCTAAATAGACCAATCAGTAGTGAGGAAATTGAAACAACCATAAAAAAATCCTCCCCAAAAAAGTCCATGACCAGATGACTTCACCAGTGAATTCTACCAAATGTTCAAAGATTTAAAAGCTGTCCTTCTCTGCCAAAATTGGTTTGGCTCAGTGAATAGAGCGTCGGTCTGCGGGCTGAAAGGTCCCAGGTTCGATCCCAGTCAAGGGCATGTACCTTGGTTGCAGGCACATCCCCGATAGGGGGTGTGCAAGAGGCAGCTGATCGATGATTCTCTCTCATCGATGTTTCTGATTCTCTATCCTTCTTTCTTCCTCTCTGTAAAAGATCAATAAAATATATTTAAAAAAAAAAAAAACTCTTAAAAAAAAATAAATAAAAGCTATCCTTCTCAAACTCCTCTAAAAAATTGAAGAAGAAGCATTATTTCCTAACACATTCTGTGAGACCACTATGATCCTGGTATCAAAACCTGGCAAAGATAACACAAAAAAATAAAAATACAGACCAATATCTTTGATGAACACAGATGCAACAATTTTAAACAAAATACTAGCAAATCGAATATAATACATCTAAAAAATAATGTATCACCATTAAGTGGAGTTCATTTCAGGGGCACAAAGATGGTTCAGCATAATGCACATCTATCAGTGTAATACACCACATTAACAAAAGGAATGATAAATGTCATATGATCTTATCAATAGATGCAGAAAAAGCATTTGATGAGATATAACATCCATTTATGATTAAAACACTAAATATAGGAATAGAAGGAAAGTAAAATACTAAATAAGGAATAGAAGGAAAGTACCTCAACATTATAAAGGCCATCTATGATAAATCCTCAGCTAATAACATACTCAATGGTGAAAAACTGAAAGCTTTTCCTCTAAGAACAGGAATAAGACAAGGATGTCCATTCTCACCACTCTTATTTAACATATTGCTGGAAATCCTAGCCAGAGCAATAAGGCAAGAGAGAAAAATAAAAGGCATTCAAATAGGGAAGGAAGAAGTCAAGCTGTCACTCTTTGCAGACAACATGATTCTGTAGGTAGAAAACCCTGAAGACTCCACCAAAAAACTATTTGAAACGATAAATAGTCAAGTTGTAAGGTACAAAATCAGTGTGCAAAAATCCATTCCCACCCTCTCACAATACAGGACTGCTGATTTTTTTACAGAGAGGAGAGAGAGGGATAGAGAGTTAGAAACATCAATGAGAGAGAATCATCGATCAGCTGCCTCTTGCATAACCCCTACTGGGGATGTGTCCGTAACCAAGGTACATGCCCTTGACCAGAAGTGAACCTGGGACCTTTCAGTCTTCAGGCCAATGCTCCATCCACTGAGCCAAACCAATTTCAGCTAGCATATTACTTTCTTATTGGCTGTGGGCACTGCCATCTTTTAGGGCAGGGCATTCAATTAGCATATTCCATCCTTATTGACTATCAATATACCAAGATGTGGGTTTGATCCCCAGTCAGGGCACATATAAGAAGCAACCAATAAATGCATAAACAACAAATCAATGTTGCTCTTACCCTCTCTTCCTCTCTCTAAAATCTATCAATAAAAAGTGTTTTTATTTTTTTTAAGTGTAGTTCCTTGGATTATCTAAAATTTATATTTTTATTGAAAGTCTGACTTCTAAATTCATTCTGAACTTTATATTCCACTATGGGGAATAATGATGATGTTGATAACCAGATCATATGTTCAAAATCTTGGAAACCTATTTCTTTTAAGATGGTCTATTTAATAAAACGCTTGTGATGACTCTCTGGAACAACTAACTTGATTGATGTTTTTTTCTTGGTTTTAGGAAAGATATGTGGCAAGCTTAATGCCTTTGCAGAAAAGTATTTCTCCATGGAAGGTATAAACATATTAAATTAAATTCCTATTTGAGTTCTCTAACTATAATTAACTTCTTAGAACATAGCACTTTTAATTTTTAAATATAGTATGCCCTTTTTTTTTTATAGAGTCCACCCCAATTAAGACAATTCCTTCCAGAAGAATTTATGAAAACACTTGAGAAAACAGGACCTCAGTTGACCTCTAGAATAAAAGGCGATTGGATTGGACTTTACCGGTTAGTCTTTTTTACCCATCTGTACAGTTTTGTTTTTGAGAAGAAAAAACAAAAAGCTGGACTTGAATTTATATTCTTTTATTAAAAATTACATTGTTTCACATGGTTCTTCCAGCAATAGGTAAGAAAAGTATTGACGAGAGGAAGTAAGTCATAATCAAACTTTGCTGTTTTAAATTTTATTTTTATAGGCATTTCCTAAAATCACCAAATTTTGATGGTTGGTTCAAGACCCGACGGAAGGAAATGACCCAGAAATTGGAGGCACTCCATCTAGAAGCTCTTTGTAAAGAGGTTAGAGAACTGCATGTTTGTGTGATATTAACATTTATTGAAAAAAAAAAAAAAAGATAAAGTTATCCTTAGAAGCTAGGAGGATATAACTAGTAATAGCTAACTCTTGTGCTATATATGTATAAGGAATGTATAAGGAGCTCTATGTGGAAAATCTCTCTTAATTTTCACAACACTTCGTTGAAGTAGGTGTGTTATGATCTGCATTATGGGACACCTGAGGGTTATTAAGTTAAGTGACTTGCTTCTGATCACATTACTGTAAAGTAGGGGAGTTAGCAGTGAGCCAAAATCCACTTGCATTGGCTCATAAGAGCTGACTGTACATCTCTTCCGTGTTCTGCATTCAGTGATCTTAGTAGTTTAAAATTGACTACAGTGGAAGTATTATACCACAGAAATTGGCAAATGCTACAAACCATTTTTTTTGGTTGTTAAATATTTTCCAGCATACCACTGGATGGAGTCAGGATCCAAATTTTTTCCAGCATGCCTTTTTAACCTCTTGCGGTTACTATTAATATTTCCCCCTGTATTTGGACTGACTTTATATTCTATAATATATTACCATACTATTTTAAATTAAGTGAAAAGACAAAGGATAGTCTAATTCTCATTTGTATTTAGTTTGAGGTGAGCTAGCCTCAGTGTTAACTTTCTAATCATAAACTCACAGTGATTGTGATTTTAAGAGGAGTATGATGAAGACAACCATAAATAAGTCCAGTAAGAGCTTATTTGAAGATGTGAAGTTTACATTCAGTATTATATTCATGTTCACAGTTTTCTTCATTTTTTAGCCAATGTTCCTTATAAATTAAAATCTTCACTATTAGTGGGGGTAGGTAGTACTGATTGTACTTTGAATTGCAGTTTTGTTTTTTTATGATTGATCTAAAAGGGCTACCTTAGAAAGAAGGTTCTTACATTTTATTTTACTGACAAATATTCAATAATTGTTCTGGCTAATATTGAAAATTATTTAATTAACAATGTTAGAATATCATGTACAGAATTATTTTTGTGCTGTCATGCTGTATCTGGGATAAATACCCTGTTCTCTTTTTTGTTTCTGTCCTTCTCAGGAGTTTTATCTTTTGAAATAGTGTGGTTTGAAGATGATTTTGAGCACTTAACTGAAATGGGATTTGTTTGTTTTTCTAGGATTTACTTCTCTGGACCCAGAAACACACAGAAGTAGAAACAGTAGACCTTGTATTGAAGCTAAAAAGTAAGCTGGTATGTAGCCGAAACAGCCAAAGATCTGTGAAGATGTTTTCTTCGTATTTGAGGTGATAGTCCATGATGTGACACAGATGTAACCTTTTTATTTATTTTGAATTTTTAATTTATTTTATTTATTTACATCAACTTGTTCCACTTATTTATGCTTCCATTGGCTCATTCTTTTAAATATTTCCCCCATATATTTTTATTGAATTCAGAGAGAGGAAGGAAGAGGGAGAGAGAGAGAGAAATATCAATAACGAGAGAGAATCATCCATTGGTTGCCTCCTGCACACCCCCTCCTGGGAATCGAGCCCACAACCTAGGCATGTACCTTGACCCAGAATCGAACTGTGACTTCCTGGTTTATGAGTAGACAATTAACCACTGAGCAACACCAGCCAGGCCATTGGTACATTCTTGAAGATGCCCTGCTTGGAGATTGAACTTTTATGTATCGGGATGATGCTCTAACCAACTGAACTGCCTGGTTAGAGCACAGACGTTATCTTTTTAAATGAGAGGACTTGAGATTGATAGTAGACTTGATTGAAAATACTTGATATCTGAAGCAGATCATAATGATATCCTTCTGCCTAAGATGGTTCTCTCTCATCTTTGATGTTTCTATCTCTCCCTCTCCCTTCCTCTCTGTGAAATCAATAAAAACATATGGGGAAAAAATTTTTAAAGAATCAACCAGTGAAAGCATAAATAAGTGGAACAACATATCGCTGCTTCTCTAAAGTAAATAAATAAAATAAATTAATAGAAAATAAATAAAAAGGTTACATCTGGGTCACATCATGGACCGTCACCTATATTTTAAAAGTATTTACACGGAGTCTAATGTGCGCTACAAAATTATTGTCACTTATATTAATACCACATGATAGGTGTTACGTATTATCAATTTACATGGAAGTTTTTTATTAAACTCAAACAATATATTGTTTAAATGGCATGTTCTTTTTTTTCACAGTTTCTGTAAATTCTGATTGAAGTGTCCAAATCATTAGACTATTAACAATGTTTATTTAGAAAACATAATGTATTAATACAGACTCAGAGGATAATTTAAATGCTTCCAAATGTTTCTTGTACAGTTGCAGGCTGATCGAGAGCACTTACCTGTGAAACCTGAAACTATGGAAAAGTTACGGGGACACATAGACGCAATTATCTTAGCATTGCCAGAGGACCTACAAAGCATCCTGCTCAAAACAAGCATGACGTGATATTTGCCAGGGTTTTCCAGCCAGAAAGGACTGTGTGTGCATCAGGAAGCATACTGACATTTCACCTGGACGCACAAAGGAGATCTCCTGGAGAAGAAAAGAGCTGCAATGCTAGCTACAGGGTAGAAAGACTATACTGACTTTTTTAGTGCATTATTTTAAAAAATGGCTATCTGTGGTGGTTCCACTTTAATACTGAAACACCGAAATGCATTTCTATATTTTTAATCATGTTTTAAAGTGCTCTTATGAGAGACCTGTGGGACCATCAGTATAAGTGATTCTAAACTGCAGTGCTGGCATTGCAGATTTTTTTTTTAAATTGGTGCTGTTTTGCCCAATCATGTTAAAACTCAGGGGGATATAAAAATAACATTTACACTGGTTACCTTCTTAAGAAGGCAAGGACTGAACTGTCTGACTGTAGTTAGAAGTAACTAATGCTTTTGTAGTGCCTTCCATTGTCGTACATATTTCACAAAATCTAGCTGCTAGTCTTGAAGCTTTTTCTTAATTATGATATGTAATTATATAAGACATACTTTTGCATAATAATTGCTTAAAAACATGTTTTTTGCCTCCCATCATGTTTAGTAGTGGCATGGTATCCTTCCCCCCCCCCCCCCCCAATTGTCATGACATTTCATTATTTTCTATACTATTTTCAAATTTTATTTTATTAGTTTCTACAAAGGCAAGAAGGCATCTAATATTAATTATGGAAGAGTTAATTTCCTCTTACCCTTTACTAATTGGTTTCTGTTTAAGTTAATTAGCTTGGATGTTTTTCAAAAACATTCTAATAATAAATCTCATAATCAGCTATTTTTTTGAACTGAGCTATTCTTATTTCAAAGGCATTAATAAACCTTTTATGTGGTAGTGATTTGAGTGACTATAAGACTGATTTTTCAGCATTATTTGTTTGTTAGGGTTCCCTCCCCTTGAATTTATATTTCTCGGAACACTTTCTCTACTGTGTTTGACATGGGAACTTTACCTGAATCACTGTTTCAGCTATTTTGTTGTTTGTTTCTGTTCTGTTTTGTTTTTACTACCTTGCCAAAAACAGAAGATCATAGTTTGGTTTATTCTACCAAAGTTGTTTGGTTTATGTTTGAATAGGAGTGTCCTGCAAAAGCCAGTATTTTAAGGCACACATGACATAGCACATATGTAAATAGCTGCATCTTGAATTACCGTCTAAGTATCCAAACTGTGTTTGTAAAAGAAATGGCTTTGGAAGCTATCCTTTTCAGTTAATATAACTACTAAGTGCACTCTCTATCCAAGGAAGGCTCTTTTTGTTTGTAACTGTGGTCTTATACAGTCTCTTGAAGCATACCTCAAAGTCATAGAGAGAATATGGCATTTGAAAAAATCATTTGCCTCAGATCATATGAGTTATTTTGTGAAACAATAATTATCCTTATGGAAAAGACAACTGCTTTTAAATTTCATATCTTTCTGGTATAAATGGTCATCTTATTTTTCAAAAGGTGTATTTTAATAATCTCACAATTTATATGCAGTGTGTGACTAGAATTTGAAAGTTGTTAGTGTCATATCAAGGATCTTTTAAATTATACCACTACAGATGTATCATTTCAAGTTTATTTTGCATAGCTAAAGAGTATCAAAGGCTGCCAATTAGCATAATAATTATCTTTATATTTACTGTATTTAACTAAAACCGAACAAATGTTGAAAATCCTATGATACATAACCTGGTTTATCTATTAATTTTGAATTACTTGTAAAAAATAATTTAAAATTTCATTGGGAACCTGAAAGACTGACTGGTCACTTAATTTTTTGTGTGGTTTTCAGAGTTGTTCCCCCACCCTTCCCCCCCTTTTTTTGGGAGACATTGCTAAGATCTAAAATCTGCCATTTAATGTTTATCTCCACCAGCATCAGAAGAAATCACTGCTTCAGGGTGTTAAGTAATGCCTAGTGCCTTCTGTTTTCAGTGATAAAGATATTTTGTGAAGGCATTTATGGTCATTACTCAAAACTGAATTAAAGGCCTTTGATTTTAAAACACTTGAATATCTTGTGTTATTTCTGAGTGAGGTTGGAATGCTTGAAAAAATGCACTGTAAATGAAATGTGTATTATGTGATTCCTTTTACATTCTAAAGTACTTGTTTAAATTCAAATGAAAACCTTCTTCTTGTTCACTTTACTATGAACAGGTGAATAGTCCAGTTTAATAATAGATAGATCAACTAAGTGACCTCATAGTCTTCTTATCAATGTATTGATTATGAAATGTCCTGATGAAAAATGTTTAGCTTAATAATCTAGGTATTGTTAGATTGTCCTTTGCCACCTTTTCTAACTTTAAATCTGAAATTACTTTTATTTCTTCCTTTCTAAAAGTGGCAAGTTATAATACAGTTCTTTGGATTTTTATTTATTTATTAATAATAAAATACATTGGCATGGCCGGTGTGGCTCAGCAGTTGAGCATTGACCCAAGTACTAGGAGGTTGCCAGTTTAATTCCCAGTCAGGGCACATGCCCAGGTTGCAGGCTCGATCACCAGTGGGGGTTTTGCAGGAGACAGCCAAATGATGATGCTCCTCTTTCATCAGTGTTTCTATGTCTCTATCCTTCTCCTTTCCTTTCTCTCTAAAAATCACTAAAAACATTTTGAAATAATAATAAAAAATATATTGGATATCACTCCTTTTTAAAGTTACTGGGTAATATCCTTCAAATGATACTATAAAATGTTTTAGTATATTTAAAAGATATCATTAAAATATTGTCCTTTTATTTTTTCTTTCTCATACCAATTCATTTATTTTTATACACCCAAATTTTACTAACTTGCAAAGATTAGTCCTCTAAAAACAGATAATTGAGTAAGACAGAAAGCTCTAAGTATGGATAAATGTTATTTAAAAAATAAAATATATTCAACAATGACTAAATTTTGAATTATTTGATAATGCTTCATATATCTAAAATATGTTTATATGCCATTTACAACTTGGTTGAATTGTGGTATTATACAAAAAGAAATTAGCACTTGTTAATGAAAGAACATATAGGAAAATTTTCTAATTACAATTTTCTGTTTGTTTGAAATAGATACTAGTTATTTGATACAAGATACAGAATCATGATTCCTAAAATTTTCTTTTAAAAAATATTTTTATTCATTTCAGAGAAGGGAGAGGGAGAGAGAGATATAGAAGCATCAGTGATGAGAAGAACCATTGATTGGCTGCCTCTTGCATGCCCCTCACTGGGAATCAATCAAGCCTGCAACCTGGGTGTGTGCACTGACCAGGAATTGAACTGTGACCTCCTGGTTCATAGGTGGACATTGAACCGCTGAGCCATGCTGGTTGGGCATGATTCCTAAAATTTAACCGATTTTAGAAAAGCAAGTTTTAACTTGATGATTGGTTAATGAAATAGGTTTATGATGTTTATTTTGCAGTAATAACATTGCCTATCACAAGGGCTTCTTAAGGTATACACAAATGTTGAGGGGGAAAAAAGATGGCAGTAGAATTCTAATGTATCCTATTTTCCAGTGCTATTTCTTTGCTTTGAACACCACCAACCTTTCTCTGCTACCCATTACTTGAATGACTTTCTCCAAATTAAGGTTAGTGTTGTCTAGTAATCATAGGTTTCATTCCATTTTACTAGCGTCATTACTAGGCTTGGGTTCTTTTGTTTATTGCCTTCTCATTTATTTTTTTATCATATCATTTCAGCTTAGCCATTAGAAAACTAAACTCTGTGAATCCTTCATCTTATTTCCTGTCTCATGTTTTTTCATAGCCACCAGTCTGAATACATTCTACCTAATAAAGAGGGAATATGCTAATTGACTACCCTGCCCTCAAAGATGGCGGCACCCACAGCCAATAAGGAGGGAATATGCTAATTGCTGCCACACCCTCAAAAATGGTGGCACCCACAGGCATAAGATGGCAGTGCCCAGTCCCCTCAGCCGGCTGGGGCGCCTGCCTCCAGAGTCCCCCAGTCCCCTCAACCCTCCAGCCGCCCAGGGCCGCCTGAGGCTCAGGTACCCAGGGCTGGGGCGCCTGCCTCCAGAGTCCCCCAGTCCCCTCAACCCTCCAGCCGCCCAGGGCCGCCTGAGGCTCAGGTACCCAGGGCTAGCCGAGGCTTGTGTTGCCCGCAGTGGCAGCAGCAGAGGTGTGATGGGGCATCGCCTTCCCCTGATTGCCGGTCGCCTCCTGCCCCTCAGAACTCCCAGACTATGAGCGGGGACAGGTCAGGCTGAGAGACCCCTCTCAGTTGATATTTATACTGATCTTGTATATTGCATTATTTCTCACTAAGTTTTGTTTTAGTGTCATGCTATAAATTCTGATGTTTTATATTTATTTTCATTCAGTTCAGAATACCTTATTTCCTTTTGGATTTCCTTGATCCATGGATTATTTAGAAATGTTATTTACTTATCCAAATAGTTGTATATCTACTAATTAAAAAAAATTTATTTTTAATTTTATTTTTATTGATTTCAAAGAGGAAGGGAGAGGGAAAGAGAGATAGAAACACCAATGATGAGAGAGAATCATTGATCGATGCCTCCTACATGCCATCCACTGGGGATCAAGCCCACAAACCCAGGCATGTGCCCTGACTAGGAACTGTACCATGCATGACCTCTTAGTTCATAGGTCGATGCTCACCCACTGAGCCACACCAGCCAGGTGCCAAAATTTTTTTGTTACTGATTTCTAATTTTATTACACGGTGGCTTGAGAACATACTTATTATGATTTGAATCCTTGTAACTTTATAAAGATTTGTTTTATGGCCCAGGATATGGTTTATCTTGGTAAATGTTCTGGGTACACTTGTGAATAATGTATATTTTGCTGTTGTTGGGTGGAATATTTTATAAAGGTTAGGTCAAGTTTGTTTATGTCCTTGCTGATTTTCTTTTTTTAAAATATATTTTTTTATTTATTTCAGAGAGGAATGGAGAGGGAAAGATAGAAACATCAATGAGAGAAAATCATTGATTGGCTGTCTCCTGCATGCCCCCGACTGGGGATCAAGCCCATAACCCGGCCATTGTGCCCTTGACCAGAATCAAACCCGGGATCCTTCAGTCTGCAGGCTGACACTCTATTCACTGTGCCAAACTGACTAGGGCTGCCCTTGCTGATTTTCTGCCTACTTGCTCTAGTTAGAGGTTAGTAAAATCTTTTGATTATAATTGTAGATTTGTATATACTTTGTTCTGAAATCTACATGGTGTGATTTAGAACTCCAGTTTTCTTTTGACTAGTGTTAGCATGGCATAGCTTTTTCATCACTTTATTCTTAACCTGTTTGTGTCTTTATATTTAAAAATTTTTCTTGTAGGTAACATAGTTCTTGCTTTCTTAACCAATCAGGCAAAATTTGCTTTTTAATTTACACCATTTACAATGAATATGATTAATATGGTTAGATTTGAATCTATTATCTTGCTATGTTTTCTATTTGTCCTATCTTATGTTTATTTCCCTTTTCCTTCTTATCTGATTTATTTTGAACCAATAGAATATTTTTATGATGTCATGTCTCCTTTGTGAGATTACTAGGTATAACACTTCATTATTTTAAGGTTGGTAGTACAATATACATTTTTAACTTACCGGATTACCTCCAGTGATATTATGCCATTTAATGTATAGAATAAGAATGTACAATAGTATACTTTTTCTTTGCAGACTTTATATTATTGTTCATGAGTTTTACATGTTATAAATTCCATAATACATTGTTATTTTTGTTTAATTTTTTAAAGTTTTAAATAGTAAGAAAAGTTCTTGCATATACATTCTTATATTGAACCTTTTCAGTGTTTTTATTTCTCTGCAAAGATCAGTATGGTATAATTTTCCTTAGAGCTGAAGAACTTCATTTAAACATATTTTGTAGTTGAGATTTGCTGACAATGCATTCTTTCAACTTTCGTGGTCTGAAAATATCTTTATTTTGCCTTCTTTTTCAAATGTGTTTTTGCTGGATATATTGGGTCGGCAACTAAGTAATTGCGGATTTTTTAAAGAAAAAGACAATTTTTTCATGGAACTAAATAACTTTATTCTGTAATGTATTGCCCATTTTGATCAATGACCTTTTGCCATCTTTCAGGCAGCATCATAATCCCACGTTCAAAAAACTTCTGGTTTTTATTAGCAAAAAACTGAATCAGGTACGATTTGACATCATCATCATTATTGAAATTTTTACCATTCAAGGAGTTTTGTAAAGATCGAAACAAAAAGTAATCAGATGGTGCAAGGTCAGGACTATATGGTGGATGTGGCAAAACATCTCAACCAAGCTCCATTAATTTTTGCCGAGTGACCAAAGATGTGTGTGGCCTTGCATTGTCATGATGGAATACAACACCTTTTCGATTTGTCAATTCGGGCCTCTTTTCTTCAACTGCATTGTTTAATTTCGTTAGTTGTTCAATGTAGACATAAGAATTGATCGTTCGGTTGGGTGGTAAGAGTTCAAAGTAGACAATTTCTTTGTAATCCCACCAAACTGATAACAAAATCTTCTTTTGATGAATATCAGCTTTTGATGTTGTTTGAGTTGGTTCACCTGGCCTGCTCCACGATCTTTTCCGCTTGATATTGTTGTAAACAACCCATTTTTCATCGCCAGTTATCAGTCGTTTTAAAAATGGATCATTTTCATTACGTTTCTTTAGCAAATCGCAGCTGCTAATGCGTTGCGTTAACTGTTGATTCTTTCAGTTTGTGAGGAACCCATGTATCGAGTTTTTGAACATAGCCAAGTTGTTTTAAGTGATTTTCAATGCATGTATGTGATACATGAAGCTTCTCTGCAATCTCACGTGTTGTACTGTGACAGTCCGAATTGATTATTGCTTTGATTAGGGCGTCGTCAACTTCAACTGGACGACCAGAGCGTTTTTCATCTTTGAGTGAAAAATCACCAGAACGAAATTTGGCAAACCAATTTTGACACTGCCGTTCTTTTAAGACTTCATCACCATAAACAGCACATAACTTTTTATGAGCTTGCGATGCGTTTTTCCCTTTGCGGAAATAAAAAAGCAAAATATGACGAAAATGTTCCTTTTGATTTTCCATATTTCAACGAACGCCAAACGAAAACTACAAAACAGATCAAAAAACTTTTTTTACTGATTAACAGCTGAATAGCCAACTATCAAATAACAAAATGTGTTTTACATTTGTACTACGTCTGCAAACCTAAAAATTCAACTGAAGCCATATATGTGTGAAACCCGCAATTACTTAGTTGCCGACCCAATAGATTTCTAGGCTGTCCCCCTTTTTCAGTATTTTAGAATGTTGCTCCACTGTCTTTTTACTTGTGTATTTCCAGGAAGAAGTATGTCATATTATCTTGGTTTCTGGGTAGTTAGTTAATAAGTCTGTTTTCCTCTGGCTCTTTTAAGATTTTTTCTTTATCACTAATTTTGAGTTATTAAATAATAATATGCTTTGGTATAGTTTTATTCATGTTTCTTGATCTTGGATATACAATTTTATAGTTGTCATTAAAGTTGGAAATTTTTTGGCCATTATTTTTTCAGGTGTTTTTTCTGTCCTCTGTCCATCCCTTCTTTCAGTTACTCATGTATTAGACTGCTTGAAGTCCTACAGCCCACTGATGCTTTTCATGTTTCTTATTTACTCTTTTTATTTAATTTTGGAGAGTTTCTATTGCTATGCCTTTAAGTTCATTTATCTTTCATCCTGTATTGTCTAGTCTGCCATTAATTCCATCTGTTATTTGTTCTCTCAGACATTGTAGTTTTTATTTCCAAAAGCTTGGTTTGTGTTTATGTCTTCCATGTTTCTGCTTGAGATAATATCTGTGTCAGTTCTGAATTGGTTTCCATGATTATCTCATTATTATGGGCCACTTGTTTCTGCCTCTTTGCATGCCTTATCTTAGGTTAGATGCCAGACTTTTACCTTGTTGGGTATTGGATATTTTTGTATTCTTATACATCTTTTTGAGCTTTGTTCTAGATTGCAGTTAATTTTTGTCAGGCCCAAAACAGTGCTCAGTCTAGAATTATTCTTCACTACTGAGGCAAGACCTCCTTGAGTGCTCTGCCCACTGTCCCGTGAATTATGAGTTTTTTCAATCTGGCTGGTGGGAATAGGCATTGTTCCCAACCACGCCTGGGCACTGTTCCATTTGATCCTTTCTATGGTTCTGTGCATACAGTTTCCTCATATGCATGGACTAATCAGTACTTTGCCGAATCTTTTAGGGGAACCCTCTGCAGATTTCTTTCTGTACAGGGGCTTTTTCTTTCTGTGCTCTTTGTAATTCTTTCCTAAAGTTTGGTTTCCCCAGACTGTCAGCTCAGAGTTTACCAAGCTCCCCCTCCGCTCCCTCTTTCTATGCTGTGGCCTAGGAAGATTCTCGGGACAGTAAACAGGCAATCAAAGCATTGGTTTTCTGTCTTTAGGAATCATTGCCCTGTACTGCCTGGTGTTCACTGTCTTCAAAAATCATTGTTTCTGCCGGGACCGGTTTGGCTCAGTGGATAGAGCGTCGGCCTGTGGACTGAAAGGTCCCAGGTTCGATTCCGGTCAAGGGCATGTACCTTGGTTGGGGGCATATCCCCGGAAGGGGGTGTGCAAGAGGCAGCTGGTCGATGACTCTCTCATCAGTGTTTCTGACTCTCTGTCCCTCTCTCTTCCTCTCTGTAAAAAATCAATAAAATATATATTTTTTTTAAAAATCATTGTTTCTTTTATTTGTTTTGTTTTCATTTTATGTGAGAAGGTAAATCTGGTCAGTGTAACTTGATCTTGACTAGAAGCAAAAAGTCCAGCAATCTGATTTTAACAAGCCCTCCACGTAATTCTAATACATGTTAAAGTTTAAGAACCATATAGATAAATTTAATATTAGGTGATTATTCACTAACATTATAAATCATTTGCATGAAGACAGAATTATATGAGCCAGTAAATCTAATTTTTGGAGAAAAAAACACACTTTTGTTTGTAAATCCTCTCATTCCTATGTTTTTCCCCCCTTTTTTTATTGCTTACGGTATTACATATCTTCCCATTGCCCACCCCACACCCCACTCCCTTACAGCCCTCACCCTCCAGTGTCTTACGTCCATTGGTTATGCTTATATGCATGCATACAAGTCCTTCAGTTGATTTCTTATATCCCCCCTCCCCAACCTTCCTGCTATAATTTGACAATCTGTTTGATGCTTTACTGCCTCTGTATCTATCTTTTTGTTCATCAGGATATAATGTTTTTTTATTATCCATAAATGAGTAAGATCATGTGGTATTTTTCATTGATTTCTATATTTTGTAGCACTGAAAATATGTCAAACATTTCAATTACTGTAAGACATTTCAAATATGTATACAGATGGAGATTTGGGCAAGGAGAGGGAGAATTTGTAAAATAACCTTATTTCATTAATGTTGCTATGGTACAAAGTGGTCTTTTAGCTTTAACCTATCTAATGATTTCTCTAGCCATGAAACTATTATAAATGTTAGATGGTAAATACAAATCTTAGTAGAATTAGTGGCCTCAAGATATATTCCTCTCATAAAATCTTTCTGCTTTAAAGAATTCAGAAAAAAAACCCAGAGTACCAGTTCTTCTGGAAGTTAGGAATGTGATTGCTATGAATCCTTCAAAGGAAACTAGTCAGGGAGTTATATTCTTTTAAAAATATATATTTTATTGATTTTTTACAGAAAGGAAGAGATAGGTATAGAGTTAGAAACATCGATGAGAGAAAAACATTGATCACCTGCCTCCTGCGCACCCCCCACTGAGGATGTGCCCGCAACCAAGGTACATGCCCTTGACCGGAATCGAACCTGGGACCTCCCAGTCCACAGGCCAATGCTCTATCCACAAGTCAAACCGGTTTTGACAAGGAGTTATATTCTTATTTTTAAAAAGTTTTCTGCCAGAAACTAAAACAGGTTAAGGGGGAATATTTTAAATTAAGGAAGTAGTTGAATGTTGACTTAGTCAAGTCAGGCAGACTTTATACTCTTCCACGTTAGCAGTGTTTACCCAAATTATTAAAAAGCAAATAAAACACTCCTAGGAAAGATGAGGGCATAGATCCATCCACTTATACAGACTTTCCCACAATATCAAATGGAATAAAACTTTTAAAATAAAGAACTAGTAAAAGGCACTGAAACTAGGGGCAGGTCTTAACCTCATGGCAGAGGCTTAAGTGGCTAAGAAGTAACAGATTGGGCAAAATCAGAGACTCAGGGAATTCACATACCACCCCTCTCCTGAGACAGAAAATGGGTGAATAAGACTCTTCATAGAAGCACAGGTACTCTTTCACTATTGCAGGTAAATAACAATGTCCAGAGAATGTGAACTTTAAACAAGATCAGTGATGAGTTGTCAGAAGATGAGATAAAAATGGAGCTTACAGAGGTTAGGGTGGGGTGGGGAATAAGGGCAAAAATTACTACACTATTATACAACAAGTGGACTAGAAATAGCTGAGTAGTTCTTGTAGAGAACAAAGGAAATGGCATGGATTAAATTGTTTAGAGGATTAAATGGGATATAAGTACAATGCTTGGCAGATAGTAAGTGTTCAATAACATTGATTGTTGCTAGTAAATATTAGCATTATTTTAGAACACATACTCTCAAGTGCTTTGAAAACGTCAAAAGAAGTTATATAGTTTACTTAAGAAGCTGCCCAAGGTCTAATTTGAATGGGACATAAACAATCCACAAAGACACTACATTATTAAATTTAAAGGACTGGAACAAAAATATACAAAAGATGTGGTACATTTTCACAACGGAATACTATGCAGATATAAAAAAGAAGGATCTCTTACCCTTTGAGACAGCAGGATGGACCTGGAGAGTATGATGCTAAGCGAAATAAGCCAGTCAGAGAAAGACAAGTATCACA
Source organism: Pipistrellus hanaki (assembly GCF_964339955.1). NCBI lineage: Eukaryota > Metazoa > Chordata > Mammalia > Chiroptera > Vespertilionidae > Pipistrellus > Pipistrellus hanaki. Next base: position 19,199,268 of record NC_140515.1, read on the forward strand.
TGATCTCACTTAATATGTGGACTCTGACAAAATAAACTGATGTATAAAATAGATCCAGAGACATGAAACAGACTAACAAATCTCAGAGAGAAGGGGGTGGAGGAGCAGTGGGAAGAGATTAACCAAAGAACTTATATACATATATGCCTAACCCATGGAATCGACAATAGTATGGTAGAGGCTGGCTGTGTGTGTGTGTGAGGGAGGGGTTAATGGACGGGAAAAAGGGAACATCTGATATAGTTTCAACAATAAAGATTTTAAAAATTGGATGATAAGAACATAATCCCTAGTGTAGTGTTATTTATGAGCACATTCTTTAACATAACATTTTCCTCAAATTTGTTAGGATTAAATGAAGTGTAGGACTTAGTACATGACAAGTGATTAATAAACAATAGCATTTTCCCCGTTCTGGGACTCAATTTTCTCATTTTAAAAAATAAAGCATTAGTAAGTATAATGATTAAGGGTACTGACATCAGAAGACGTGTTCTTACCTCAGTTCTGCTTATTATATGAGACTTTGGGCAGGTTACTTAACCTCTCTGACCCTGTCTTTCCCTGTCTTTACCATAAAGACATTTTAGTCGGCCATTAACATCCTGTTTTATAACTTCCATTAGCCACTTAATAAGTAGTAACCTCTTAAATGGAAATTTGAAAATTTATCTTTTTTATTTTTGGTTTAGGATTAAGTAAAGAGAAAACATGAGTTAAAATTTAGAAGGCGGCAATTGATTTTCATTTGTCTTGAGAAAGTCAGTTTGAAATTGTCTTAAGGAATTTTATATAAAACTGAAAAATTATTTTAAGGACGTCTATATAAAACTGAAAACAAAGGCTAAAGACTACAGATTTTTTTTTTAATCTAGCAAGCTTCCAAAATGTAATTTTAAGTTACTCATCTGTTAAGCAACTCTTCACTTGTATCTCCAATACAAAGGAAGATTCTTCTCAAAGGAGACAGTCTGTAATTGCATTTAACTTTAAAAAAAAAAAAAAAGATTAATTAGGAAAATGTGGGGGTCTCTCAGGTAATTGTGACTCTTGAAGTTATTACAAAATAAATAGTATTTTGCTTCACCCCGGTAATTAATAAACATTTCTATTAAATTGCTTAAACAGTTTAAAAGTATAAGTGCAGAAATAGATTGCTTTCCCTTTGCATTTCTTGGTGGTTTTCTTTAAATGTTGTATATTTAATTACATTTAATTTTTGGAACGTTTTTTAAAAGGCAGGATAAACTCATTGTAGAGTCCAAAATAGCTTTACCTTATGCACCTGAATAAGGAAGTTTTTGCTCTGGATTGCCCAGGGTCACTACTGAGAAATGAGTTTCTAAAGGTTAGTTCTACCAAATGGAGCTTTACTCAGAGGCTGTCAACAATACAGAATAGCTTATGCTTTTTGAACTTGGCAGGTTTTTCTTATTCAACCCCATTCTGCAGAATGCACCAGTTCGAGCAAGCAACTACGGAACACCTAAGATGGCACTGTTAGGAAAAAAGATTAAATCTTTATCCTGGCAATGGGTCCAATTTCTCTCCTAATTTATCATTGTGAATTTATAAAATGTAGCAAAGCAAAAGCAAGATTAGAATATCTGGGCTAGTGATCAGTGAGGGAAACAAAGGGAGATTTAAATATTTTTTAAAAGATTGATGCTTCCAGTTTTATCCATTACAGACAATTCTGTAATGAACTTCTTACAATTAGCACATAGCAAACTTGAGGGAAATTTTCATTATAACAAATTACTGGGAGTGGAATTTTTGAATCAAAGAGTTTTACAATTTGACAGATAAGTTAAATAAGTTACCTTACAGGCACACAATGGAATGCAACCCTTAAAAAGAATGAGTTAAATCTAAAGTACTGCTATTTTTAAATGTCCACAGTATATTATTAAATCATAAAAGGAGTTACTTCATGCTGTAAAATTCCATTAACGTAAGATGTTAGTATTTCAGAGAGGAAAATCTGGAAGAATATATGTCAAATACTGATTAACTCATTCATCAAATTTGGAGATTACTTTTTACATTATGTAAGTAGTGCATGGATAAATTCATCTTGTGAAAATAAATTTAATACCGATGCACAAACACTGTACCAAAACGTTTAAAAAGTTTTATTCATAAAAGCCAAAAACTTTAAACAATTCAATGCTCATCAACTGGTGAATGAATAGAAAAATTTGGTATCTCCACACAATGAAATACTACTTAGCAATAAAGGAAAAAAACTATTGATGCATGATATAACTTGGATTAATCTCAAAATCATTATGCGAGGAGAAAGAAGCCACACACAAAAGACTACATACCATATGATTTCATTTATATGAAATTCTGGAAAGGGCAAATATATAGTGTTAGCAGATCAATGGTGGGCCAGGGGCTGGAAGTGAGGATGACTTATAAAGGAGTATGAAGGAACTTTTGGGGGCAATAGATATGATTGATATCATGATTCTGGTGTTGGCTACATTACTATATACATTTGTTAAAGTTTATCAAATTGTATATTTAAAATAGGTGATTTTTTAAAATACCCACTTTTTATTAACTTCAGAAAGGAAGAGAGAGATAGAAACATCAATGATGAGAGAATCTGCCTCCTGCAGGCCCCACACTGGGGACTGAGCCCATAACCCAGGCATATGCCTCTACCAGAAATCAAATTGTGATTTCCTGTGTCATAGCTCAATCACTGAGCCAGGCTGGTTGGGCTTAAGTGGATTTTTCAAGTACAGATAAAGCTCTCTTTTGACTACTACCTCCCAAACCAGGTTCTCTCAGGCTCTGGGAAGGCTCCCTCCTCTCTCTATACAGGTTAAACAGGTAACCACTAACTATCTCTGTTACAGATTCTACTTCAAAGTTCTTGTGCATTTACACATACATCCTGGGAAATCTACAATTTTATATTACTTTATAGTATTATCAGTATTTGGCTTTTTCCATTAATTGTATCTTGGAGATCTTTTCATTAGGATTTATAGTTCTACATCATTCTAATTTTTTATAGTATCCCATAGAATAGATATACTATATTTTATTCACCAACCCTCTATTATTTAACCATATATGAGTGTCATGGTGTGCCAAATCCAGGGATCTGGATGCACTTATCAGGCAGAGATTAGAAGTGACAAAGTGAGGCATTGTGGGACTTTGTCTCCCAGTTTGCCTTGCTAATGAAATATAAAAATGGACTAGCCATGGCTGGGTGATTCAGTTGGATGTTGTGATTCATCAAAAAGGTTTCGGGTTCAATTCTCATTTAGGGTGCATACCTAGGTTGTGGATTCATCCCTGGTCAGGGCGCTTACCAGGGAGGCAACCCACACGGATGGACATTTCTCTTACTGACGTTTCTCTCCTTCCCTCTTCCTTTCTCTCTCTCTCTCTCTCAAAAACAACACACACACACCCCACATACATCCTTGGGTGAGGATTAAAAAACACACAGACTAGAGTCCTGCCTTTTGGTTTGTTTTAAAAATTATTTTATTTTTTTGGTTAACAACTTTGCCATACAATTCCTCATTCAAAGTTTGTAATTCAATAGTTCCAGTAATTCATAGAGCCATGTAACCATCACCATCATCAAATCTAGATCATTTTCATCACCTCAAAAGGAAACCCTCCACCCTTTAGCTGTAATTCCCAAGCCTCCCATCCTCTCTAGCCCCAAGCAACCACAAATCTGTCTCCATAGATTTGCCTGCTCTGAACTCTTCATACAAATGGAATCAGGATATGTGGTCCTTTATGACTAGATTCCCCCCCACATACACACACTTAGTATAAACTTCTCAAGGCTTATCTAGTTTGTAGTTTATTCCTTTTTGTTGTTGAATAATATTCATTGTATAAATGTACTACATTTTGTTTACTCACTAGTTGATGGACATTTGAGTCATTTCCACTTTGGATTACTATATCCTCTCTAATAAAAGAGAAAATGCAAATTAACCCCACCTTCACTACACCCACAAGCCGTGTCCACCAGCCAATCAGGGTGAGCATGCAAATTAACCCAGCCAAGATGGCGGTAAATTTGCATACCCAGGCCAGAGCGAAGACTGAAGACCGTGTAGAAAGAAGCCAAGCATTGCAGAAGGGAGCGAAGCTGCAGAGAAGCAAGCAAGCAGGACGGTGGTGAAGGGAAACAGGCGGGCAGGGAGAAGGGAGAGAAGCAGGCGGGGCAGCAGAGACCACAGCAGGAAGCCCTATTGCAGGAATCTTTGTGCAAGGGGCATCTAGTATATATATAAAAGCCTAAGTGACCTTCACTACCAGACAGTAGCCATGACCTGCACTGACCACCAGAGGGCAGACGCTTAACATAGGAGCTGCTCCTTTTTTTTTTTTTTTTTTTTAATATATTTTATTGATTTTCTAGAGTACATGTGTCAAACACAAGGCCCGCGGGCCAAATCCAGCCCGCCAGGCCTTGCAATGTGGCCCGCACCGCGCTGTCATCACTGCACTCCGCTGTCAGTTTATGACATTGTCAGTTTATGACTGTTCAGTAAACCATTCGGTCCGCGATTTAGGCTGGATTTTAGATTTTGGTCCCTTCTCTGATTGAGTTTGACACCCCTATTCTAGAGCGAGGAAGGAAGAGGGATAGAGAGCTAGAAATATTGATGAGAGAGAAACATCGACCAGCTGCCTCCTGCACGCCCCCCACCGGGGATGTGCCCGCAACCAATATACATGCCCCTGACCGGAATCGAACCTGGGACCCTCCAGTCCGCAGACCGATGCTCCGGCTCCGGCAGGAGCTGCTTCTTGATGGTCATTGCATGGGCCCACAGCCAACCTTTGTCTGACACCCCCACCTCACCTGGCTCCATGATTGGGCCAGTCTGCCAACCTCCCGAAGTCCCCATCCACAACTGGTCAGATTGCTGGCCAGGTTGAAGGTCCCCACCCATGCACGAATTTGTGCACCAGACCTCTAGTTATGAATAATGCTGCTAAGAATATTTGTGTACAGGACTTTGTATGGGTGTGTTTTCATTTCTCTAGGAGTGGAATTGCTGAGTTAAATGGAAAGTCTATGCTTAACTTTTTGAGAAATTACCAGACTGTTTCTATCTAAAGTTCTTTTACCATTTTGTTTCCATCAGCAGTGTATGAGGTTTCTGATTTATCTACATTCTTAACTTTAGTTATCTTTTTATTTTAGCCACCTTATTTAGTATCAAGTTGGTATATCACTGTGGTTATAATTTGCATTCTCATAACTGAACGTTAAACTTCCTTTAAAAATTTTATCTTTATTGTTGAAAGTATTTCAGATGTCCCCTTCTTAAAGGTTTCAAACAAGTGGGCAAAAGGGTTTTCAATAGGTAATATTGTCTTAACTATGAAGACCGGTTATGAGTGGGAGTGATGTATTATATTTAGAAATACTTCCAAGGGAGTTAAAATTGAAACAGATCTTTAGAACGGGTGAATATCCCAAACTACTAAAACAGTTGGGATCTATGGGGGAAGTGGCATAGATTACCGGGAACTTTTCTTTTCTTTTCTTTTTTTTTTTTTTTCACAAGACGTATGACTTATCTTGAATCAGGAAAACATTAAGATCACAAATATTTTTAAAGTGAGAAGGCTTCCCACTTCCTCAACATAAGGAATCAATCTTACATGCTTCTGAGAGACGGTAGAAGCAAGACTTCCTTGTTGGCTTCTCTTAAAAGCTGAATAATTGTTGAAAACAGGAGTTCTCTTGTCTTGACCTAGGATTAGGGATCTTCAGTATGACCTCGCCTGGGGGGTGGAAGCGGCTAGACCTAGCTTCTTCAGCGGATGCCACAGGCTCTCCGCCAGCTCGTCGTCCACGAGGGCGTGAGTCTGGTCCAGCGCGTGCAACGTGTTCGTTGGAGGGACCGGGGAATCCCCAGCACGCGTTGCACTGGAGGACGACGCCCCTAAAGGCATAAAGAACGGAAGTCAACTACCTCCTCACCCACAATGCACAACCCACCTTTCCGGAAGCAAGGATTATAATCTCCAGGATGCACCTATCAGGCGGAAGGGTCTCGCTAAAGTCTGATTGGTGGAAGAGACACAGCGAGGCATTGTGGGACTTTGTCCCCCTGGACGCCTGTGCTAACTGGACGCGCCCGGTTCCTGCGGCCACGTCCCGGAGGCGGCGGCGACGGCAGATGCACGTCAGCAGAGCGGGCCGCTCCGTTCCGTGCGCAGGCGCAGTAGCCCGGGCAGCACCGGAAGCGCGGGGGGATGGGCCGGCGGTGACGCGATTCTGTCCGCGTTGGAGGGGCCGGGCCGCTGCCGGAGTCGCCGCGGCCGCCGAGTGACGTGGCACAGCCGAAGCCTTAACACTCGAGCCGGAGCTGCCGCGGCAGACGTCGAGCAGGTCCGCGCCCCGCTGATCCCGGCCCCGGAGCGTCGCCCGGCGCGCCGGCTTGCGAGCCGCCCCCCTGCCGCCCTCTTTTCTTCGTTCGCCCCTCTCCACCTCGCTCAGTTTTTGCCGGGAGCGTGAAGGCAGAAGGCCGGGGGAAGCTCCAACCAAAGCCCTTCTGCTCCTGCCCATCGCGAGTGCAGCCACCGCCATGGGCCTCACCATCTCCTCCCTCTTCTCCCGCCTCTTCGGCAAGAAGCAGATGCGCATTTTGATGGGTGAGTGAGCGGCCGAGAGCGGAGTCCGAGCCCTGCGGGGGGCCGGGGGCCGGGGGGCGGCGGCGGCGGGGCCCGGCTTCGCCTCTTTTCGCCGCGGTGGGGGAGGGGCGGCGGTTGGGGGTCGGGAGGGATTCTGAAGGGGAAACAATGGGGTGAAGGGTGGGTGGTTGCCCCATGACCTGTCCGAGAGGCCCTGTAGCGGCGCGGGCAAGATTTCCTCCTCCTCCTGCATTTGGCTTCCTCTCCTTGATCTTCTCGAAAGGCCGACAAGATTGGGCGGAGATAGGGGGGAAGCGACTCGGGTTCCCGCAGAGCCCGGAAAGAAGACGCTGGCGGGGCCCCTTCTGGAGAGTGCGATCTGGCTGCCCCCTTCCCCGGGTGTGGGCAGCGGCCGGGAGGCAGGCAGAGCGACTCGGGTCCTCCCCCCTCCTCCCCCCTGTCCTTCCGTGTCCACTCCGCACGCTCCGTCGGTATGTGAGCGAGCGCGCGGGCGCCGGGCCGGGGCCGCCGGGCGGAAGTGGCCGCCGCGGCGCGGTGGCACCGGAGGGACCCGGCTCCTCTGGGCTCACTTCGCTCAACTTTGCTTCGCGCTGGGTTCCGTTCCGCTTCCTATTTTTCCTTTTCCTCGTTAGGAGCCCTGGACACTGAGTTTTTCATGACATGTTTCTTTCAGCCACTCTCAAACACTAAATGTGTTTGATTCACTCTCTTTGGCTTTCGATCTGATTTTTTTTTTATTCGTAGTCTTATTTTATTAGCCCAGCTGGCTAGGTTTAATGGGGGGTGGGGGGTGGGGGAGAGAAACTTTGAGAAAGTCATTTTCTTAAGCCGATGACAAGTTTTCAGTAACTGAACTTTATGACGCTTAATGTTAGGGTAGCCTTCTTAGTAACTACAAAGGTGTTCTTTTTTAAATTCTTTTGGGAAATAGGCTTTTGAAAACCTGCTTTTTTCAGGGTTATTTTTCGCCCAGCTGAGGGAGAAGGGACTTGTCATTTCAGTGAAGTAAGCAACCCCTCCCCCGTAATACTGTGGCTAATCTGCATTGTAGCTAAGCTCCATGGACCCCAATAATGCTAAGAGGTGCCCCTCTAACTTTAAAATTGAAACTTGGTTCATTACCTTGTTTTCTAGAGAGTGGAAAGGGTTAAGGCATTATTTTCAAGTTGTACCATTGAAAGTTTTCCAAAGCAAGGTTCAGTAGTACTTCAAGATGTATGAAGATTAAGGGTAAACACATTTGGTTCTTTTTTTAACCTCTCTGTTAAAATTCTAACTTCTTCACAATTCACGGAACAGTTGTTATTGAATCACTCACAAAGGAAAATCGAAATATTTTCTCTTTCGAAGTGTTTCTTGGATTTCATTTTTGAAGACGGAGTTTAGGAGGACAAGCATGTTATTTAGGCTTTAAAAGACACTGAAAAATGGCAGTCTAAATAAGTATCGGAAGTCAATAAGAGGACTTTGGACTGTGATAAATTAATTTTCAGCCTGTTCCTTAAAGAGATGAACTAGTACGACCTTGTGTTCCTGGAAATTTATGTTTGGTCCTTTTCCTGAAGATTGTTGGAAGTAAATTGCTGTTCCTCATTTCCTTAATCTTTGTGATGGCTACAAGTTAAGAGGGAAAAGAATAGTAGAATTATGCTGTAATTACTGTCCTATTTTTATTATATTAGAGAGCATTTCTTCCTCTACTCAAAACTGATGGAAAGCATTTGTGCAGGGTGTAGAGTAGTGATTTGTAATTCAGTTATTACTCAGGTTTGCTACTATTTTGTATTATAATTTCAGCATAATTAGGTTCCTTGGTTAAAAATACTTCAGTCACAAGAACAACTTTTATGGTAACTCACAGATGAAGTATAACCATATGATGGATAGAGAAATAGGTGATTTGGAATTTTGATAATTCTTAGAAGTTTTTGTTCAGCTTTCTGAATGAAAGCATAAATAATAGATAGTCAAGATGTCTGCCTCTGTTAAAGTATTAAAATTAAAAAGATACCAGTTAGCTACTGAGTCTAGTTTGCCAAATTACTGTGGAGAATTTTAAATTTTATTCCTATATCCACTCTCCCAAAAGTTCAAGTAAATTAAAAAGGTGTTTGATTGAAGTTACAGCTTGCAGTAAACTAGTTAAAAACAATATCATATTTAAAGTAATAAACTAAGATTAACAGAAATTCGTCATAGTAATTTTTTTTTCCCCTTCAAGGAGAAATAGCTCCTTAACTAATATGAGCTTAAATTCAGAGTTTCCAACTTTTATCTTTCCTGTAGCCCTTCATTGTACTATTTTATGTAGGATCAACATATCTTGACCTGATAATACATAATTTCAGTAAGTGATCCCACCTTTTGTTTATATCTGAAAACCACCAATGTGTTCATAAGGGAAATACTAATTCTATTCTTTGAAGTTGCAAGTTCTTGACTGTTGAAAAGCTGAAAAATGTTGCTTTCTAAAAGTTAAGTTCTGCCTTTCCCTTATATTTTGACTATTTGAGGCGGGGGGACCAGAGAGGTTTAGGAGGAAGGATCCTCTGGTGGTCAGACCTCTGAGCAATTAGATAAAATATTAATATAGATTGTGTCCACCAGAAGAATCAGAAGGCAGAGTGGCAGTGTACAAATACTATTTGAGAGCTCTGGCATCAGACTAGGTGTTTTTGTTTTGTTTTTAATTTAAAAATTGAGATGTAATTTATAAAACATATAATTCATCCCTTTAAAATGTACAGTTCAGTGGTTGTTAGTAAAATCACAAAGTTGTGTAACAATCACTACTCTCAATTCTAGAACGTTTCCATCAGGCCAGAAAGAAACCCCATACCTCCAAAATGTCTGTCATTGCCCCATCCCCCAATTCCTCTTGCAATCTCTCATCTATTTTACTTTCCGTTTCTGTGGATTTCCTACTTAGAATATTTTGTATCATGGAGTCATACAGAATGTGACCTTTAGTGTTTAGCTTCTTTCACTTAGCATCATGTTTTCTAGGTTTATATTATAGCATGTATCAGTACTTCATTCCTTTTTATGACTGAATAATTCTGCTGTATACATATACTACATTTTCAAATGGGGTTGTTTGATGGAAATGGGGTTGGTCCCACTTTTTGGCTATTACAAATAATACTGTTAGGGACACTTGTGAGTTTTTGTGTGGGCATGTTTATTCTCTTGAGTAAATAAATACCTAGGAGTGGAATTGTTGGGTCATGTTAACCATGTTCAACATTCTGAGGAACTGCCAAACTTTTCCAAAGCAGCTATTTTACATTTCCGTTAGTATGAGGGATTTAATTTCTCCACAAGACCCAGAGGTTGAATTATCTGTTCTCTATTATCCCTGTGATTGTGGGGGTTAATACTGAATCTCAAATGCTTCATCTGAAAAATGGAAGTGGGGATTAAATTATAAAAATGGATGGAATCACCTAGTGATATTGTTGGAACACAGTAAACATTCAATGTTAAATTATTATGAAGTATTTCAAGCTTCTTTGTAAGAAAATTTGAAAGATAAAGGAAACAATAAAGAAAAATACCTGAAATTTTACTTCCCAATTTTTCCTTTCTGCATGTTTTTTCCCCCCCTCCAAGTTGAGATAATTGAAATCTAGCTTAATTTAAAATATAAATATTTCTTGCTGCCACAGTTTGGTAGACAAACTTTTTAATGGTTGACAAAAATTTTTGGGGTTAGTTTTGCTGCTGTTAACACTTTTGTCCAAGTGTGGGTCCAGTTAAGGAGAACAAGTAATTCCAGTGTATCTTTCAATACAGTGAGTTGTTTATGGGGGTGAGAGGAGGGAGGACATAACTGGACTGTACAGATTAGAGTCTTATCTTGGCTTGTTAAAATTGGTTATAGTTTTCATTTTGTGGAGAAGTCTCATCGCCAAACATTGGAATATTAAGGAAGTACAAACTCAAGAAATTATTAAAATAGCACAATATTGTTAGACCAACATGTTTTTGAGTGAAGACCTGTATGATGATTTTTAAATGATGGTAAACATTAATGTGTGCATCTTAAATCTTCAATAGAAATATCTTTTTAAAAAACTTTTGGTTTGCATATATCTTTGTGATTTTAGAAACTTCTATGTGGCTGCAAGTCATTTAAATATTTCATAGTTTTTTAAAAAATAACTTGTGGTTGCTTAAAAAACCTTATGGTTGCACTATTTTGTAAACTTCTTTATATATATATATATATATATATATATATATATATATATATATATATATTAGAGAGAGAGAGATTTTTTACAGGGAGGAAAGGAGAGTGAGAGAGAGCTAGAAACATGGATTAGAGAGAAACATTAATCAGCTGCCTCCTGCACACCCCCACTGGGGATGTGCTGCAACCAAGGTATAAGCCCTGGACCAGAATCGAACCTTGGACCATTGAGTCTGCAGGCCTACACTATCCACTGAGCCAAACCGGCCAGGGCATGACTTCTTGTTTTAATAATAATTTTTTTCAGAAACCAAGCACATTCTTCCTCACTTGTATATGTCCCTAGGAAGCATTTTAAGAATTTAGACATGTGTTGATGAATATGATAGGGTCATTTTTACAACTCATATTAAGCAGTCTTTTGTTCTCATTTCTGCACATTTGATGTTGAAATGAATGTAAGTAAGAGTAAAATTGGCCTTATCTTCCTTTGGAAGTCATTTAAAGTGGTAGTATTGAATTTACTAATCTTAAAGTTAGTTCTTGATTCACTTGTTCTTATGTATTCTCTGATTCAACTTCTAATTTGTGTTTTTTAAAATGGTAAGAGATCATAGAGATAATACAAACTTGAGTTGGAGATCATAAATTATCTGATCCAGTGTCCTTACTTTATAGCTAATTCCTCTGGCTTTAGTTTCCTAAAGTGATTTGTTTATAGGCACTTGACTAGTTTGTGGCAAAGCAAATGTAGAAATTATTGCCTGAATCAGCCAGATACTATTTTCTTTTCACTACTACATGCTCTCTCTTTAGGTCTAGAAAGAAAAAGTGAAAAGGCAACACTTTTTGTAGAAAGTATTGCCTTTGGAAATCAGAAATGAGATAATTTTATTTCTAACTCACTTGTGCCTTGACCAGTCAACTTTAGCTTTCAAACTATATATTGTTGCAAAATAATTTCTTAGTGTGTGCTTTTGGTCTAGATTTAAAATCTGTGATGTCTTTTCTAGTTGGATTGGATGCTGCTGGCAAGACGACCATTCTGTATAAACTGAAGTTAGGGGAGATAGTCACCACCATTCCTACCATTGGTAAGAAATTTTACAGGTGATTATTATAAATGAAAGAGAATAGAGCTCAATTTTGAAACTGCCTTATATTTAAAGACTTTGTTTTTTAGAGCAGTTCTAGTTGCACAGGAAAACTGGGAGGTATTCCAAATTATTCCTTCCCGCATTGTCAACATCACTCACTAGAGTGATGATACATTTGTTACAATAGACCTACATTTTCACATCATAATCACCCGAGGTCCATAGTTTACCTTTGGGTTCACTTTTGGTGTACATTCTGTCTAAACAGATGTACAATAACATGCATTCATCATTATAACTCAGGTTTTTAAGTTTGGTGATTATTTAGTGGGACTTAAAAAAAAGCAATTCTGAGATAATTCCACAATAATGACAATTCTGAGATAATTCCACAATTCTTAATGACATTGTGCACAACAGTCTTTTTGGTCTTTCTCTTTGTAGGTTTTAATGTGGAAACAGTAGAATATAAGAATATTTGTTTCACAGTATGGGATGTTGGTGGTCAAGATAAAATAAGACCTCTCTGGAGGCATTATTTCCAGAATACCCAGGTAAGGAATGATATACATTTTTTATAACTTTTCTTTATAGGTTTCATGCTCTAAAGTTTATGTTAATATTTACTGTTTAACTGGCTGTTGGTGTTTACTCTATGAGTTTGCATTCTTCTTATCACTGCCATATTCGTCAGTGAACTCAAGCTTTTGAGGCTAAATTACTGAGAGTGGAAGAGTTACATAGCTGTCATAGTAATATTTTTAAATGTTTGAGAGTTATTCTAAAGATTGAATTAGCTGTTTCAGCAGTATATCTACTGGTTTCATTCTTAGTCTAGAAAGTAAGATATTATAACTTTCTGTCATTATACGTAGTTTTTAATGAATGTAAGATAATCATTCTTCATTTACCCCAGTTAATTGTTTACTAAAATACATACAACCCTGGCTTTGTGACTCTGTTGATTGGAGCATCATTCCCTACACTAAAAGGTTGCTGGTTTGATTCCCAGTTGGGATGTGCACAGGAAGTTACCTATTGATGTTCCTCTCTCTCTCCCTCCCTCCCTCCTTCCCTCCCTTTTTCCCTCTCTCCCTCAATCAATCAATCAATCAGTCAATCAATCAAAATAAATCCTCAGGTGAGGATTAAAAATTCTAAAGAAAAGAAAGCATTACAATAATATATTAAGGTTAATTTTGCCCTATTGATTTGTAAGATAGTTTTATATTACTGTGTAGTGTATATAAATAACACATGGAAGAGACATTAGAGCAGAAGTTCTCAATTTGGCTGCAAATTAGAGTAACTTGGGAGCTTTCAAAATCCCAAAGTCCTGATCATAACTCCAGATCACTTGAATCAGAATTTCTGGGAATATAAACTAGGCATTAGTAGTGCTTCTCAAACTTTAATGTACCTATTAATTATCTGGGTCTTTGCTAAAATACAGATAATTCTCTGGGGCCTGGCTGAGGTAACACCTAAGGCAGGGGTCCTCAAACTTTTTAAAGTGGGGGCCAGATCACGGTCCCTCAGAGAGCTGGAGGGCCGGACTGTATGAACTACTAATTCCTACTGTAACACCTCGGCTGCGCTCACTGCCCAAAAAACCTGGCGGGCAGGATCAGACTCCTCTGCGGGCTGCATGTGGCCCGCGTGCCGTAGTTTGAAGACCCCTGACCTAAGGTTTCTAGTCTAGCAAGTTCCAGGTAGTGGTTCCGATGCTGCTGTTTGAGATCTTTGCGGAGCAAGGCTCTAGTACAGAGTAATTCAACAGCAGCACTGTTGACATTTCGGGCAGAATAATTCTGTTGTTGGGTGAAGGGAGAGCTCTCCTTCACATGGTAAGATCATTAGCAGCATTTCTGGCTTCTACCTACTAGGTGCCAGTAGAGCACCCTCCTTCCCCCAATCCAATTGAAACAACCATGCCCGTTTTAGGGGCCTCCCGGCCTGTACAAGTTGGTTACAAGGTCTTAATTTGAGATTAGATCCATCCCTGACCTCTTTGGATCACCTTAAATCAAAAGTCCAAGTACTTCTTCCTAGTGACCTGATGCCTGCTGGAGAAAGCTTTATGTGTTACCTGATAATTACAGCTAAGCTGTTACAGCTAGATTTGCCAGCACTCCTGACCAGTTCTTTCAGCTGTAAAATTTAAAAGAAAATAATTATGCCATGATGTTAACTTGTGTTAACAACCCAGGACACAGTGTTTATTGTAGTCAATCCCTCTTCCCTCACTAGATAATTCCAATTATCTTGTTCTAAACAATTAAATAAATATTTAGCCATTTAAGTAACCTTATAATAGCCAGACTTATCTTTAGAATTTTACTTTTTCAACACTCTTGATTCTAGGCTATCCAAGGAAGTGAATAACTTAAAATTTATTTCTAATAATTATCCCTCATATTTTGGGACTGATAGCATTACTTATATTTTAAAACAATAAAAATGGGTTGATAGTACAGAAAAATAAAAATCATTTTAAAGGTATTAACTCTTCTAGGGGGGATAACTAATAAAAAGTGCTGAGATCTGAATTTGGGTATCTTTATACTGTGCCATACTGGCTCTCATAGTACCAAAAGTTTTTTTCAAAGGTTAGGATGTTTAAAATGATGGTTTCCACCCCGCCATTGTTGCTCAGTGGTTGAGCATCCGCCTATAAAGAGGGAGGTCAGGGTTCTATTCCCTGTCAGGGCACATGCATGGGTTTAGAGCCCAGACCCCAGTAGTGGGTGTTCAGGAAGCAGCCGATCTATGTTTCTCTCATCATTGATGTTTCTCTCCTCCCTTACTCTCTAAAGTCAATTTTTAAGAAATGTATGTAAAAAGGATGACTTCTTACAGACATAAAGAAAATGGGTTTGAAAGTTGCTAGATCAAAAGGATGATATGTTATTTAACAACCATAGGCTAAAATTACTATTAAGTACCCAGGCAAACTCAATGTAATACTTAGGAGTAGATACAAAGTGATTTAGACCTTTGTCCTCAGTGGATTTAATCTAGTTACTTACATAAGTAATAAGACAGTTTGTGATAAAAGTGACAAAGGATCATAAATACTCTGTGATCAGAGTTATGAGAACATTCAAAGTAATCACTTTTGTATTACTAGGAATAGATTTTAATAGAGCTATAAAATTAATCTGCCCTCCAAGTTGAAAATTTTTTTAGATTTTCCTATTTGAAATTTTTTAGAAAAACCAATTCAACGAACTGCTTCCCAATTCCATTTCTTTTGTATAAAATTCTAACATTTGTGAATATTTTGTAGTATAAAATTCTAACATTTGTGAATATTTTGTAGTATAAAATTCTAATATTTGTGAAGAATGATTACTACCTTCCTTTTTATTAAGTATTTCTTGTTTGATCAAGTCAACCATGAATTTTAGATATATTTTGCTTACATATTTTGCTTAAAACTTCCTTACCCTGATTGAGTTGGTGGACAACATTTTGGACCAAGACTAATTTTTCCTGATGAATCATAGAAAAACTGCTGTGACGTGCCTCCTTCTCTCTCTCTCTCTCTCTCTCTCTCTCTCGCTCTCGCTCTCTCGCTCTCTCGCTCTCTCTCTCTCTCTCTCTCTCTCGCTCTCTCGCTCTCTCTTTCTCTTTCTCTCCAGACTGTACTCCTTTCAATAAGTTCAGTTAGTAAGTTTATGAATCTTTGGCTTATTTTTTTCCTTTTGTCCCACTTGCAGCCATTTTGTTACTTAAACTTATCTGCACTTAAAATGCAAGGGCATAGGGAAGGAATGGGATGGAGTAATTTAGTCTTAGCACAACTGAGAAAAGATTTCATTTGGTTAAGAGTGTCATTTTTTTGTATTTAAAATAAAACTTCAAATGTTAAAGTAAAAAATAGTGCTCAAATTTGCTTTTAGGACTTAGAGCCCTGCTCTTTTTCTATTTTTTTAAATAATGGGACATTTTCTTCTCAACATTTACCTCTTGATACGGTTTTGCTGCTTATGCTTGTGTTTCATATTTAGTGTGTCCTTTAAATTTAACTCATAATTTATTTAAACAATTTTTTTTCAGGGTCTTATTTTTGTGGTAGATAGCAATGATCGTGAAAGAATTCAGGAAGGAGCTGAAGAGCTGCAAAAAATGGTAAGAATTTTTTTTTTTAAATTTGAGATTTCCAGGATGCATTTATTCCTAGGTAACAGTGGTGATGTTAGTGGTTGGCACATTTTTAACTGTGATTAGATTATGCAAGTGATACTTTTTAGGGCAGAAAGAACTATCATCGCAGGTTCTTAAAGAAGGCATATATGGACACAGACACCAGGGGGTGAGGACATGACTGGGGTGTGTGTGGGGGAAAGGAGGAGATAAGGACATATATGTGATACTTTAATCAATAAAGAAAAAAAATGCATATAAAAATCTCATATAGAGCTTTTTAAAAAAACACACACAAGAGAAACTACTTCAGTAGGCTAGCTTGTTTTCAGAAAGCCCAGCTTGTTTTTAGAATGCTCCATGACTGCTTTTGATGCATATCTCTGATTGAGGATATTTACATTAGTTCACTCTTTTATAGGTATAAAATCTGTAGTTTTGATACTTTATGGGAGGGATGCTGGTTCAGATTCCTTGCTCCTAAGGTCATTTGGTTTAGTTTTTTTCTATATTGTGCCTACAGTGTATACTTTGAAATGTTTTGTAATAGTAGCCATGATAAAGAATCGTGGGGAAGGTGGTAGGATTTTGGTTGCCAGTGGCACCTTGGCCTGGCCACATATTGAATTAATGTTTTCATTTGTCTGTATTGCTAAAAAGCGTGCAGGGTGAGGTTGTTGAGGAAACTTGCCATGGTTTCAAATTATGGCCATAAAACGATTACTGAAATGAGTTCTTAATTCTCACTTATCGCTCCTAAAACAAGTGTAATCTGTAAAACCATTTTGTCAGTGTTTGTGTAATTAAGTAACTGCTGGGGTGTTTTTGTTTGTTTGTTTGTTTGTTTGTTTTTGTCTGGTGAATTACATATCACCCCTTCTACACTTTTTGTAAATAGTTTTGAAATAAAAGTAACATACCATAAACTTCACTCATTTGAAATGCACAAGTTAGTGATTATTTGTTTACAGAATGTTACAGCCATTACCACAGTCTAATTTTAGAGCATTTTCATTGGCCCATAAAGAAATTGTAGAACATATTTATTCTCCACCCTCCCAGCTCTGACATTCACTAATCTTCTTTCTGTCTCTATAAACATATGCCTATTCTGGACATTCAGATAATTGGAGTCATGCAATATTTACTCTTTTGTGAATTTTTAAAATTTTTGTTACTTTTCACTGAGCATAAGTTTTCAAGGTTCATATTGTATCATATATCAGAACCTCATTTTTACTGGCTTTCTACTTTTGGTGGTATTCTTGCATTTTTTATGATACTGTTAATCTCTAATCATTGTATTGTCCCACTGTTGTCTAGTTCAGCTGGCTGGAAAGGATAAAAGTCCAAAAAGAATCATTATCTAAATAGTTCTACTACTAAGTACCATAAGATCCTGTCATAAATATTTATTGCCATATGTGTTTCTTGTCCTTGTCAGTCTTACCTTCAATGAATGATCATGAAGGCTGAATAAATGTTTTAACCTTAATGGAGTATAGCATAGTTGGCTTGAAAAAGTTTTGCTTTACTTGAAGGCATATAATTATTTGCTCTGGATTTAAAGACTGAAGGATAAGATCCTACTTCTGGGAATATATCCTAAAATCCCTGAAACACCAATCAGAAAGAATATATGCAACTCTATGTTCATAGCAGCATTATTTACGATAGCTAAGATTTGGAAACAGCCCAAATGCCCATTAGTAGAGGAATTGATTTAAAAAAAAAAAAAAAAAAAAAAAAAAAAAAAAGCTGTGTTACACCCTAGCCAGTTTGGTTCAGTAGGTAGATTGTCGGTTTCCGGACTGAAGGGTTCTGGGTTTGATTCAGGTCAAGAGCACCTGCCTGAGGCTCGATTCCCGGGCCAGGTTGGGGCATGTGCCGGAGGCAACCAGTGGCTATGTCTCTCATACTGCGATGAGAAAATATCCTTGGATGGGGATTAACAACAAAAAACCTGTTACATTTACATAATGAAATATGCAGTTGTAAAAAAGAAGGGTCTCTTACCCTTTGAGACAGCATGGATGGAACTGGAGATTATTATGCTAAGTGAAATAAGCCAGTCAGAGAAAGGCCAATACCTCATGATCTTACCTATTTTGTGGAATCTAATGAACAAAATGAATGTACCAACAAAATAAGACCGGAAGATGAAGGTATGGAACAGACTGACATATCTCAGGGTGAGAGGAGGGAGGATGAGAAGAGATAAACCAGAGAACTTAAATACATCTATGCATAGCACTTGGACACAGACAGTAGTTTGGATGAAGGTCTCAGGGAGTAGAGGCTGGGTGGAAGGGTATCAAAGGGGAAAACGGGAGGTATCTGTAATCTGTCAAAAATAAAAAAATAAAAATTTTTTTAAATAGCACAGGTATACTTATACAAATATATATAAGTACTGGGGAAAAATCCACAACTGAAGAATAAGAGATTTAAGTTGTAGGAATACCCTAACTTTATGTAGAGAAATTTACATAATATATATAGGAAGATTGTGTTTTAGCTAGTTTGTTACAATAATTGAATTCCAGTTTTACAGTTGTGTTTTTTTTTTTTAATTGATTATGGTATCACATAATTGTCCTCATCCCCCCATTCCCATCCCGAACCTCACCCCCCTGTTGTCCATGGCCACTGGCTAGGCCCATATGCACGCACAGAAGTCCTTTGGCTGTACAGTTGTTAATGTCTTTGCTTTTATTTTCAGCTTCAGGAAGATGAGTTGCAAGATGCAGTGTTGCTGCTTTTTGCAAATAAACAGGATTTGCCAAATGCTATGGCCATCAGTGAAATGACAGATAAATTAGGTCTTCAGTCTCTTCGTAACAGAACAGTAAGTATTTGGTTTATATGAACTTCTTGACTATTAGAATTATTAGAATAATTGTTTTAGCTAGTGTTTAGTTTAAAAAATTTATTAACTAGTCTTTCCCTTTGAGCAGGTAATGAACACATTATTTTACTATAGTTTACTCTTGCTTACACAAATATCACCCCTTTCAGGCTTTATTTCATACTATTATAAATGTGTTTTACTTTAAAAAATGCTGATACCTTCTCCATTTTTTTTAACTTTTAATAAATATTTGTTAAGGATCCAAAGATTTAAATATATTTTATTTAATATTTGTTAACTTTATCCTCAAAATGTTTAGTATTGATAAATACTAAACAGTAGAAAACTGCTGTATGTAAATTGTAATACTAAAAAATTACTGGTATTTTAAATTTTATATCTTTTAAATAACTGTAGCAAATAATTTGTAATTTGGTTTTTAGGAGCCATATTTTAGATAATATTGTTTTGTACCATAATACAAAAGCTTGTGCGGCACCTGGCTGGTGTGGCTCAGAGGTTGAGTGTTGACCCAGGAACCAAGACGGTTGCTGGTTGATTCCTGGTCAAGGCACATATCCAGATTGTGGTCTCAAACCCCAGTAGGGAGCGTGCAGGAAGGCAGCCTATAGATGATGTCCTTTCTCATCAATGCTTCTATCTAAGTTTTGAATTTAAAATTACAATAAATATTCTCTAACAGCTTATTTTATATCCGTGATTTAAATATCGGCAAAACACAACATGCAGTTTTGTATGTAAACATGATATCACAAACTATTAGTGTGGTTTGGCTTTACAATAGTTTTTCATTAGCTTGTCAGCAAGTCAAATACTGTGCTGTGGCAATAATGTAAAGACTGATTGAGATGTTCCAGGCTGATTTAGATTTTTCTAAAAATGCTATGATATAAATTAATGCCTTTTCTCAGCCTTCTAAAATGTTTTGATAGTAATACTTGGCAAGATTGTATACTTTCTGTGTTGTTGCACTCTTAAGTCCTTTTTATTTGTAACTTTTCATGGCAGTACATAGTTATTAGAGAAACGATTCATTGCCAATTTTAAAAAGTAGAATTTTTGGAATACATAAGACTAAAGATAATGAAATTATCTGAAAAGCATGTCTCTAAAAATATCAACAAGCCCATACTCTAAAAATTTTGCCTCCTAAATTCTGAACTTTTTTTTAAAAAAAGGGAAATAAGAGGGTTATAAGGAATAGGTGGGTAGTTTATTTGTTACTAATCTTCCCATGAATGTGCTTTTTATATTAAGTAGTAGATAGTTGGTTAAATTTAATGTGTGGGTAGAAGCAGATTTAAATGTAAGAGGAGTTTTTTGAGAAGCAAGAATTATGAGAGAACTCCCAATTTACAGTTACTGAGATCATTAAATATAAAAGTAATCATTTGAGATGTAAAACACTATTTACTCATTTATGTCTATTGTTTTATGCATTTTGTTTCCTTTGTTTAAAAATTTATTTCAGAGAGAGGGATAGAACATCAATGATAACAATTATTGATTGGCTGCCTCCAACACGCCCCTTACTGGGGATGGAGCCTGCATCCTGGGCATATGCCCTGACTGGGAAAGGAACTGACTGACCTCCTGGTTCATGGGTTGATGCTCAACCACGGAGCCACACCGCCAGGCTTATGTTATCTTTTTTTTTTTTCTGTATGTTTCTAGAACCTGCTGACTAGATAATACCCCTGAACAATTGGGGGAAATAATTATTTGATTCAGAAATTTTAAACTCTGTGTTATACATAGTCTCGTGTTAATCACATATTTCTTGTGTGTTTTTTCTTTGTAGTGGTATGTTCAAGCCACTTGTGCTACACAAGGAACTGGTCTGTATGAGGGACTTGACTGGCTGTCAAATGAGCTTTCAAAACGTTAAATGAAACTGGATATCTAATCAAGGACATGTTGGATAGAATTTGTCTAGGCTTGTTACAACAAAATTAGTTTGCATCTTGGTTATTAAACAGTATCTGGGACTGGTTTGGGCAGAATATTACAGCGTTTAAACTTATTTTGTTGCCAATTATTGTTTACCAAGTATAATGTTGCACTTTAGCAATATGCTTGGTTTTAAAGAAATTATCTTTAACTTGGGGGGGGAAAAGTGCCCTCTTGTAATTTTACTTTTCTTAAGCCTAAATGCCTGGACTTAGCTATTGTGACACCTTTAAATAAATCCGTTTTAAATGTTTTTTGAGCCCACAGAAAATAATGTTTTAAAGTTATCCCCTTGCTACTTTACTGATACCTTTATCATTCCTGGGACAGTCTGCTGATTTAAAAATAAAAATGTAGCATTCCATTTGTATTTATTTTCCTCCCTTGCCAAAAAGATTTTCTAATACTGCTTGTACCAGCCAGGGAAATGCTCCAAAAACACTATTGAGATCTCTTGCACTGAGGAACTTATTACTCCTCCCTCCTTTCCCCCATTATGACTCCTGGCTTCCATCAGCCACACTTACCTTGGTGTGGTTTGGATTCAATAGCTAATTAGTTCTATGCTGGTAGCAAAGAGTTCATATGGAGATGATTTTTAATATCCAGCAGATTGTCTTTCTTTATATTGTATCTTTTTTATGTTGCATGTTGCTTTTGGTATCAGCCTGACTCTTTGCCCAGTATATGATAGTTCTGCTGATGTTTTATTGTTTATTGGTGAACATATCTTCAGTAAGATTTTTTGGAAAACTCATCAAACTCAAATGAATAAGTTTTCTTCATAACCCATTTGGAATTATTCCTAATAAAATGATAAAATATATAGTTGTGTGTGTTCTTTTTGAGTTTTAAAGATGTTTGAAGTGGATTTTCTTATTTAGTATAGTTGATTTATATACTTGACACTGAATAATAATACAGATCCCAGTGAATTTTATTAATTGTTTAAATTGAAAATAAAGTTTGGGTTGCTATTGTGTGTATGACAGAGTGGGGGGGAAGCAACTTTTAAAATTTAATTTTATTTGATAAAATACCATTTTTGACACAGTACATAAGTGCTGTTTCATGGCAGAATACATAGACTTAGTGATGTTGCTTTTCTACATAGAAGAAAAAAGTTCACAGCACTTTTCTTTTTAGCTTTACAAATTTTGGAACTGCAGAGAGATTACATGTGACTTAAGTTTTTGTTAATAAGGCAATAAAGGTGTATACCTCATTAACTATCTATTAAGTTATTAGGGACTCCACTTGGTAATCTTATAAATAACTTAGTTTTAGTCTGTATAGTCTAAAGTTCTTTGTATTTTATAAACTTTGCTTTCTTATGATTCTTAATGGCTTGCATATATTTTGGTAAATTTGTGGCTTGAAATTTTCAAAACCAAACACATGCTTGTAAAATTACGTATAGTTTTGAATTGTTAACAACAAAAAGTACTGGTTCACGTGAAAAGAAATTGGAATTAAGCAGTTGATGATTGTCAAACAGGTTACTGGGATAAAGCTTGTGTTTAACCTGTCACTTGGATGTAAGTGCAACTTTCCTAGCCCGACAGATGAATTTTCTCTTCTCTCCACTTAAGAAAGATGTCATTACTTGTTGGTTAAAACTAAGATCTAGTATGGGGTTCAAGAGATATTAAACTTCAGTAGGTTCAGTGTAGGATCACAGTTAAATACCACTGTGTTAATTTTTAAAATTAAGCAAAGTCAAAGAAAGAGAGTAAAGAAAATTTATACAATTCAATTGTGTTGTAAGGCGGTTCTACTACCATTGTTGGAAATGACTGCATTAAGAAACTAAAATTTCTTAATTATCACGTAATGGGTTTTAAAAAAAAGATTAGCAAGACATCCTCTCACCCTGCTTATTTTTTATTTTTTTAAAGAAAGCATTAACTTGGTATGTTTTTAACCCCCCAAAATTTTACTTCTTCACTAGTCGGGGTAATTTTTTTAGTTTTTTAAATCAAATTGAGAATCCCCTCCTCCCCCAATAGGAATAAACTTGAAAAAATATATAAATTAAAAGCATAATACCTAAATGCTTTTCCCTGATGTTTTTTGTAATAGATCAAGCAAAATCACTTTCACTGTCCTGATTAGTTGACATATACAGTACTTTTTAAAAATATATATTTTTATTGATTCAGAGAGAGAGAAACATCAATGATGATAGAGAATCATTGATCGACTGCCTTCTGCACACTTTACTGAGGATCAAGCCTGCAACCTGGGCATGTGCTCTTTACCTGAATCGAACCCTTAACCCTTCAGTCCGTAGGCCGATGCTCTACCAATTGAGCAAAACCAGCCAGGGCCGTAAGTAATACTTTTTATGAAATACTTTATACTCTCAAGATTCATTTCTTGCCCTGGCTTGTACACACTGAAGAGTCTAGGGTTTGATCTCCAGTGATTTCCAGTCAATGGCATGTGCCCAGGGTTGTAAGTTTGATTTACCAGCCCTATTAGGAGCAAGTGTGGGAGGCAACAAATCAGTGTCTCTCTTACATCGATGTTTTTCACCCCCTTTCCTACTTTGTCTAAAAATCAATGGAAAAAATACCCTCGGGTAAGGATTATCAACAAAAAAGATTTAATTCTTATTGTTCACACAAATGTTAAACTGATTACTGGTCAATCAATAAGATGTCTCTGTGACCTCTATTAACATAGAACAATTGATTATATTCCTAGATTTAAGAAGTATTCTGGCAAATAATTAAGTATGTTAATAGAGAAACTGAAGAGGAATTGTAGTTCTCTTAAAGGCTGACTAGCAGCAGAGTTGAGGATAGAACCATTATCTGTTTTCTCTCTCTCTGTCCAATAAGCTTTTTTTATGAAAGTCCATAATATTCCCCATTGTCTATTGTCTAACCACTCAGTTGCTTTTCTGTGATATAGTTGATAATTTGTAGCATATTTGTTTCTGTGGTTTTCCCCTTCACTTTTTATATTCTTGATTAAAAATAAAATTTAAGTGAAATGTTATCTTAATTTTCCAGATCATCAGTGTTTCATTCACTGAGACTTGCAGTTTTTCTTTAGCATATGTACAGAATTATATCACATAGTAAAGTTTTATAACATTTACTGAGATCAAACTTTCTTTTAAAGTCCATGGAATCTAGTGATGTCCCAGTTTTCATTCCTGAAGTGTATCCTCTTAGACTGGAGGCTCATCAATTTTACTTGTCTTTAAAAAAAAAACAGTTTTTGGTTTAGTTGATTTTCTCTGTTGATTTTCTGTTTTCAATTTCATTGATTTCTATTCTTGGTTTATTGTTTCTTTGCTTAGGTTGGATTTAGTTTGCTCCTCATTTTCCAATTTCCTAAGGTGAAAGCTTAGCTGGTGATTTTATATTCTAATACAGTATCTACTGCTTTCCAAAAGTTGCAGGCTGATGCTTTATC
The DNA here is from genome assembly GCF_964339955.1 of Pipistrellus hanaki. NCBI lineage: Eukaryota > Metazoa > Chordata > Mammalia > Chiroptera > Vespertilionidae > Pipistrellus > Pipistrellus hanaki. The sequence continues at coordinate 19,223,626 of NC_140515.1, forward strand.
CAGTGAGCCAAACTAGCTAGGGCTGAAAGTCACTTTTGACATCACTGGAAACAAGTGCTTATGCTTTCTGGTGTCATGTTACATGTTTCTTTCTTTTTTTTTTTTTTTTTTTAAATATATTTTATTGATTTTTTTTTTTTTTTTTTACAGAGAGGAAGGGAGAGAGCTAGAGAGCTAGAAACGTCGATGAGAGAGAAACATCGATCAGCTGCCTCCTGCACACCCCCCACCGGGGATGTGCCCACAACCAATGTACATGCCCCCGACCAGTCGAACCCGGGACCTTTCAGTCCGCAGACTGACGCTCCACCACTGAGCCAAACCGGCTTCGGCACATGTTTCTTTAATGTAAATATGAATTACCAACTGGTAGAATTAATATGAAAACTTATATTGACTAATAAAGAGTAAATGGTTGGTAAATCTGCAAGAACATTATCTGAAGATCTGTTATAGGGAAAAATTAACCAGGTCCAGAGTCTGATTACCTATTCAGAAAGGTTGAAGTCTGAGTAAGTGATTAGAAATAGTCTACCACCAGCAGTTTACCTTTTTCAAGGTTCAGCAGTTACTGGTAGTGTTGGGATAGTATTGGCATACCAAGAACTCTTCCCATACAGGATTTGTTTATAATCTGCTTAGTTATTTTTAGGAAAATGTTAGGAATGAAATACTAGCTTTATATTCTTAATCTCATTATGGTCATCTCAATATTTTACTTTAAAGGCTATTTTAATATATCAAATTGATTTAGAAGTTGGTTCTAAAATTTACTCCTGAGAGTCATTTAGGCACAAGTGGATTCTTGATAAATTTTTCTTAGCATATACATTGTGGCATGTCCTTCAGGTGCCTAACTTAAAGTTACCACTACCAGAAGGCTACTTGGCTGCTTTTGTTTCTTACTGTGTTACTTATAGGCAAAGATCCCTTTACCTTAGTTATTTTCACAAACTATAAGGTTTAAGTGGTTATAGTCTAGTAACAAAGATTGTGAGAAATCGACAATAGCAAAAGCAACAATCTGGACTCAGGTAAAGAAAAATTAAGGCAGCTGTACTAATAAATATATGCCTTTGTGTTTTATTGATTTCAGAGAGGGAGAGAAACATCAAAAATAAGAATCATTAATTGACTGCCTCCTGTATGCCCTCTACTGGGGATTGAGCCTGCATCCCAGGCATGTGCCCTTGACCAGAATCAAACCTGGGATCCTTCAGGCCAATGCTCTATCCACTAAGCCAGTGGTTGGCAAACGGCAGCCCACGAGCCACATGCAGCTCTTTGGCCCCTTGAGTGTGTGGCTCTTGCACAAAATACCACGTACAGTGCAATTGAAACTTCGTGGCCCGTGCACAGAAGTCAGTTTTTGGCCTTGGCGAGTCTATTTTGAAGTATTAGAACACTCAATGTGGTTGGAAGCTGTGAGGATTAAGCAATTGTGGCATATTGTGTGTAAAGAGGTAAATGGTGGTATATGACTGGTTGGCAAACTCATTAGTCAGGAGTGGCAAACGGTGGCTCACAAGCCGCAGTTTGCCGACCACTGGGCTAGTACTTTGCTGGCAGTGGTTCTTTTTTTTTTTTAAGGCTGGGTTGAATGTCACTAATTAAGGATGTGTATTAAGCTAGGTTTGTCTCCCAGATAGCCCTGAAGAGATGGAATGATGATTTAAAAAAAAAGGGGGGGGGATCTGCTAAACAAAACCTCCAACAAACCAAATTTTTATTTCTTATTGTTGACAGTATTATAAATGTCCCAATTACACACACACACACCATTGGTTATAAATATATGTGTATAAGTTTTTTTGATTACTCTCTTCCCATCTCTCCTGTTCCCCCCCACTTCCCCTTACTCCCCTCTGAGATATGTCAGTCTGTTCCTTGCCTTTGGACTTATTTTGTCTGTCAGTTTATTAGGTTCACTAGGGGCCCAGTGCACGAATTCGTGTACCTTGAAAGGAACTATGAGCTGCAGCAGGCACAGGGGTGGGTCTCGGCCCATCCTCCACATCCCCACCTGGCCCCTCCTGCCACGACCCCTGGTCCCCTGTCTGCCAGCAGCCCCGCTCCCATTGCTGTTGTTTCCATGTGCTAATGGCGCCAGCCCCACTCACACCCGCTGGCAGCGCAGAGTGATTGGGGCCGGTGCCAGCAGCAGGTGCGAACAGGGCCGGTGCTACCGTGTTTCCCGAAAATAAGACATTCTCCAAAAATAAGACCTACTTACAGGTTTCCTTCTGAGTGAAATATAAGGCATCCCCCGAACATAAGCCCCCCCCCTAGGCTAAACATGAGAGATTTGGTCCACTGATTCTGAAAGAAATGGAATCACAAGAAATTCACCAGGAAATTCAGGAATTGGATTGTTATGATGATGTTCCAGAAGATGATGACATGATTGTCATTGAATAAATGAGTAAATTCTTGATACTATAGGATTCACAGTTTGTCTGGTTTGTGTTGACAACTACCGTACTACCGTATCGTATACAGGTAATAAATTTCCTTTATTTTCATTTAACAATGTGTACCGTATTCTTCTTCATGGAAAAATAAGACATCCCCTGAAAATAAGACCTAGCGCATCTTTGGGAGCAAAAATTAATATAAGACACTGTCTTATTTTCAGGGAAACCAGAAAGACAAATATCACATGATTTCCCAAGTGGAACCTAATCTATATTTATAAAACACTAATATGCAAATAGACTGAAATGGTGGAACAGAACAATCGAACACCCGGTTGCTATGATGTGCACTGACCACCAGGGGGTGCACACAGAATGAGGCGGGTGCCGGCATAGTGAAGCAGGTGAGCGGTGGTGCCAGACCAAGGCGGGGGCGCTGGTTGCTGTAATCAGAACAAACCTCTGGTGGTTACTAAAAATTCTTTGCTCCCGCACACTGGTCCACTCATGCTTTGCAAATGGCAAAGCATCCCTTTTTACAGTTGCATAGTATTCCATTGTGTAAATGCACTACAGCTTTGTTATCCACTCATCTACTGATGGGCACTTGGGTTGTTTCCAGATCTTAGCTATTGTAAATAAAGCTTTGAACACAGAGGTGCATGTTTTCTTTCTGATTAGTGTTTTTGGCTTCTTAAGATAACTTCCTAGAAGTGGGAATACGGGGTCAAATGGTAGGTCCATTTTTAATGTTTTGAGTAAATTCCATACTGGTTTCCATAGTAGCTACACCAATCTTCATTCCAACCAGCAGGGTACTAGTGTTGCCTTTCTCCACATCCTCGCCAGCAATTTTTATTGATTTATTGATGGTAACCATTCTGGCAGGTGAGAGGTAATATCTCATTGTAGTTTTAGTTTGCATCTCTCTGATGATTAATGACGTTGAGCATTTTTTCATGTCTCTATTGGCTATCTGCTTGTCCACAGTTCAGTTTTTTTAAATGAGCTCCGAAGATATACAACTGGACGATAAGCACACAGAAAAGATGCTGAACATCATTAGCCCCAGGGAAATGCAGATTTAAACCATAGTGAAGTGCTGCTTCATATAAGGATAGCTGTAACCAAAGTGATGTGGAAAAACTTGGAACTTTTTTTTTTTTTAAATATATTTTATTGATTTTTTACAGAGAGGAAGGGAGAGAGATAGAGAGTTAGAAATGTCGATGAGAGAGAAACATCGACCAGCTGCCTCCTGCACACCCCCCACTGGGGATGTGCCCGCAACCAACGTACATGCCCTTGACTGGAATCGAACCCGGGACCCTTCAGTCCCCAGACCGACACTCTACCGCTGAGCCAAACCGGTTTCGGCTGGAACTTCTTCATACATTGCTGGTGGGAATGCAAAATGGTGCAGCTGCTTTGGATAATAAGTGTGGCAGTTCCTTAAAAGATTAAACATTTTCCATATGGTCCAGAAATTCTACTTTTAAATATATGTCCAAGAGAAATGAAAATATGTCCAATCAAAAACTTGTACACAAATGTACAGTTTTATTCATAGAAGCCAAAAAGTAGAAGCAATCCAAATGTCCATTAATTGACAAATTGATGAGTACTATAAGGTTTCTTTTTGGGGCCAATCCTTGCCAATTCAGTTGACATGCAGGGACAAAAAGTCCTTAAAGAGAAAATAGATCAATTTTAGATTGAAAAGCCAAAGCATTATGTGGTTCTTTCATTTAGAAGAAAAAGGACACAAGCCAGGATGCAAAAAGCCAGATTTCTTTAGGTATATAATAAACAGTAATGTAATAATGTTATTTGCACCCTAACCTGTTGATTTGGCTCAGTGGATAGAGTGTCGGCCTGCGGACTCGGGTTCCAGGTTCGATTCTGGTCAAGGGCATGTACCTTGGTTGCAGGCATATCCCCAGTGGGGGGTGTGCAGGAGGCAGCTGATATTTCTCTCTCATCGATGTTTCTAACTCTCTATCCCTCTCCCTTCCTCTCTGTAAAAAATCAATAAAATATATTTTTAAAAAATGTTTATTTGCAATACTTAAACATTCTACAGCTTCAGAAATAGTCTTTGGTTTGATATCCTTTAAAAACGATATACTTCACGCAGGTTTTCTGAGGAAGGGCCAGCTATTTCTAAATAATTATATCGCTGGATACACCATTTCTTCAAATTATTCCACAGAGGAAATAAAGATTATAGGCAATACTTTAAAAATCTGTGTATTGGTCATTCAATAAAAGAAAGCAACTAAATAAATAAAGGCTATCCAATTCCCTACTAAACCATTTTCAATTATAGAACAAAATGAGATGAAATCAGCAAAAATGCAAACTAGGAATATTTTAATACATTAACATTCTAGGATATCATTAAAGTGAGTACTGGGCAAAATGGATTGCATTATATAAACCCTTTGACATACAATCAATGCAAAATGAACAAAAGGAAGAGATGATTCAGTTTGAAAACAGGATATTTTTCCATTGATTTTTAGAGAGTGGAAGATAGAGGGAAAGACAGAAATATTGATGTGAGAGAAACATATCAATTGGTTGCCTCCTACACAAGCCCTGACCAGGGCCGGGGAGAAGCCTGCAACCGAGGTTCGTGCCCTTGAGTGGAATTGAACCCAGGACCCTTTGGTCTGCAGGCTGACACTCTATTCACTAAGCAAAACTAGCTAGACTGAACATGGATTTTGACAAACTAGTTGTTAGCGGAATGAATCCATCTGTTAATTAGTTATATTGAGGGGTTGCAGCCAACTGAAAGATTTAGTATTTTTGAGGTCTGCAATTTAAGGACTATTATATAAATAATAAATTATATAAAAAATAAATTATATAAATAAAATGTTAATTTTAACTCTTGGCTTCCATACACTGAAGATGGCTAACACAAAATATTTTTTCCATATTATAGTTTTTTGGTTTTCTTTTTATGCTTTGAACAACTAGAATTTAATATATTAGTACAAGCTTCAATACTAGGAAATCTATAAGAGAAATCATTCCCATTAACAAATTAAAAAAAGAAAACATCCCTAAGTGATCACCACTAATAAACTTGTCATGATTAAACCACATCCTGAAAATTGTGAAAATTCTAAGAAAAAAAAAAAAAATCCTCAAGTAAAAAATATCTAGTAAATGATAAACGACGAGCCGGCACTGGTTTGGCTCAGTGGATAGAGCATCGGCCTGCGGACTGAAAGGTCCCGGGTTCGATTCCGGTCAAGGGCATGTACCTTGGTTGCGGGCACATCCCCAGTGGGGGGTGTGCAGGAGGCAGCTGGTCAATGATTCTCTCTCATCGACATTTCTAACTCTCTATCCCTCTCTCTTCCTCTCTGTGAAAAATCAATAAAATATATATTTTTTAAAAAATGATAAACGACGAGATAGCAAAAAAGAATAAAAATAATTCTAAAGCCACTTCCATTAAAATCATGACCAAAGCATGAGTCTGCAATCACTATAATTTAACAAATAATAGCATAACAATAAAATGATTGGTATAAATATTGGGAAAGAGAGAAATTCTCTTTCCTTTATTGCTAAAGACTCAAGTGAAATCTATAAACTAAAATTGAAAACACACACACACACACACTATTCTAATTATCCACGGAGCCTGGTAATATAGCTAGCTATAAACATACAAAAAGTTCTGAATTGCAAATAACTAGCTTGCAATAAAATGGAAAAAATATTCTATTCACAATATAATACACTTTTACATGGCAAACGAAAAGAGCTATGAGAGCTGTTTGTCCTATATAAATATAATTTAAAGCAGCCCAGTTGTCGTGGCTCAGTGAGTGAGTATCGACCTATGAACCCGGAGGTCATGGTTGGGTTCCTGGTGTGGGCACATGCCCGGATTGCGGGCTCATTCTCCAGTGTGGAGCTCTGGGCATGCAGGAGGCAGCGATCAATGGTTCTCTCTCATCACTGATGCTTCTATTTCTCCCTCTCCTCTCTAAAACCAATAAAAATAATTTTTAAAAATAAAATGTAAGGCTAAAACCATAATAGAAAAAGGACTTGTATACTGATAAATTAATCCTGAAATAGAACATAATTTTTAAAAAAATATGTTTATTGATTTTACAGAGAGGAATTGAGAGGGATAGAGAGTTAGGAACATCGATGAGAGAGAAACATCGAGCAGCTGCCTCTTGCACCCCCCCCCCTCCACTGGGGATGTGTCCGCAACCAAGGTACATGCCCTTGACCGGAATCAAACCCGGGACCTTTCAGTCCGCAGTCCGACGCTCTATCCACTGAGCCAAACTGGTTTTGGCGAACATATTATAATTTTTTAAAATTATTTTTTACTAATTTTAGAGAGGAAAGGAAGAGATAGAAACATCGATGAGAATCACTTACCAGCTGCACGCCCCCTACTGGGTATGGAGCCGGCAACCTGGGCAAATGCTCTGACCAGGAATCAAATCATGACCTCCTGGTTCATAGGTAATCCCTCAACCAACCAGGCATAGTATAATTTAAAAAGTCATATTAGTTCAATATGTTTTTTTTTTTAAAGTTTATCTTGAACTTAAGATTTCTTTTCAAAATGTAAGGTTTTTAAAAGTAAAAGTCAAAGTTTAGTCTATTTTTATGACTATGTATTACAACCTGGTAAGGTATGTTCAGCCGTACACAGCTGTTTTCTCAGGAATTCGTATTTAGGCATTCATGCCATCTGCTGCTACTCAGTACCTAAATTGGGATTTTAAGGGTGGTGGGTAACAATGGAACATGCCTAAAGCATTTAAAAGCTAACATTAGTAAGCAAATTTATTCTCTGAAATCACTGAAGTAGACCCACTTTTGTTGTTCCTTTTATCATAGACTTCTAATTTATTTACTACACTCCAGGGCTTTGGGATTGCCTGTGTGTGTGTGTGTGTGTGTGTATAATGTTTTTCTAACTGCATCTTTTTAAAAGAAGCAATAAGACTGACCTTTCTAGCTTCACACAAGCTTATAAAAGTAGGAATTGCTAAAGATGAGAAGTTAGCTGGAAAAAATATAGGGGGTTGTATAATCCATTGTGAATAATCTAGTTCATGACTGCAACAACATAACTGATCGGACTAAGCAACTTTAAAATGCATTGGTCGAGATGCCACCTCACATTCACTTCCATGGCTAAATTTTTTAAAATGTAAAATAAGTTGGTGAGGATATGGAGAAACTGAAACTCATACATTGCTGGTGGGAATGTAAAATTGTGTGGCCACTGTGGAAAACATCTTGGCAGCTTCTCAAAAAGTTAAACGCAATATCCACATGGCCCCGCAACCACTTTTTAGTACTTCAAAAGCCACCCCAGAGCAGCTCTAATACCTTAAGTAACTGAAAGAATTGAAATCATGCCCAGACAAAACTTGTACACAAATGTTCACAGCAGCATTATTCACAAAATAGCCAAAAGGTGGAAACAAGCCAAATATCCATTTGGATAAAGAAAATGTGGCATAACCATACAATGGAATATTATTCAGCCATACAAAGGAACGAAGTACTGACACAACATGGATTAGCCTTAAAAACATTGTGCTAAGTAAAAGAAACCAGACATAAAAGGTCACATATTATATGATTCCATTTATATGAAATATCCAGAATAGGGAAATCCATTGAGCAGACTAGAGGTTGCCAAGACTGGAGGGGTAGGAAGTGACTGCTTAATGGACAAGGGGTTCCCTTTAGAGGTGATGAAACTATTTTGGAACTAGAGATGATGGTTGTACCACATCATGAATATACTAAATGAAATGGAATCACATTAAAATGGTTGGTTTTATATGAATTTCGCTTCAACTAAAAGAAATGCTTGTGCCCAGCTGTGGTGGTTCAGCGATTAAGTGTTGACCTATGAACCAGGTCACAGATTCCCAGTTGGGGCCCAGGCTCAATCCCCAGTGGGAGTGGAGGAGGTGATGGGGAGGTGCAGAAAGCAGCCCATCAATGATTCTCATCATTGTTTCTCCCTGTCTCCCTCTCTCTTCCTTTCTGAAATCTATATATATATATATATATATATATATATATATATATATATATATATATATATTTTTTTTTTTAAATGCTTTGGTACTGTCATCTCAGAATGTATTGTTGTTCTAAAGTTAGTACTTCAAAAGCCACCCCAAAGCAGCTCTAATACCTTCAATAAGTTACAGCATGGACCTTCACATAAAGCAAGGCATTATGCAAATCAGTTAAAGCTCTTGAATTGTTTTATCTCCCAAATGAAATCTAGGTAGCATTTCCTTCTAGTACTATACTGAACAAAATATTAAACAATTTAAAACAAAGTGTTTTCGGCCCTAGCTGGTTTGGCTCAGTGGATAGAGTTGGCCTGCAAACTAAAGGGTCCTCGGTTTGATTTTGGTCAAGAGCACATGCCCAGGTTCCAGGCTTCATCCCCAGTAGGGGGCATGCAGGAGGCAGCCAATCAATAATTGTCTCATCATTGATGTTTCTCTCTCTCTCTCCCTTCCTCTCTGAAATCAATAAAATATATAAATATATATTTTTAAATGTTTTGGGATGTTTAGAAAAACCAGTGTTTCCTCTAATTTTTTAGAGGAAAGATTTCCCCTATTGAGTTGCCATGTGGGACTTGTGATAAACTAGTAGTGCAAACTTTTACCCTTCAATATGTATGTGTTTTGGTTTTGTCTCAAACTAGTTTGTAGGCAACTTCTGACTGTATTTCATAACTGGAGAATATGAGAGTAAAGGTGTCACTTTCCACCTGGGAGTTCTTACCTCAGTAGTAGTATTTGGAACCTGTCTCTCTTATATTATGTTCCTCAGAGATCTACCTCCAGTCTGAAATCACATTCTAATGAACATCAGGTCTTAATTCTCTCAGAAAAGTCTTCACCCAGTGAAATTCTTGGAAATTTGAAACAACAGATATTAGTATTCAGAATGTTAAAGAACGTTACATTATAGCCAGGAATGATGCTTGCTAATGATTATGAATTACCAGTGTATACTAAAGTGGCAACTGTGCAAAAGTTCAGTCACTGGATGTGCTCTATATATTCTTATTTATAATCAATATAAAATTTTAGATTGTTTCAATCCTACAGCAAGAACTAATGACATCTGGTTTGGCTAAGTGGCTTGGCTAATTGGATACAGCCTTGGCCCACGGACTGAAAGGTCCCAGGTTTGATTCCAGTCAAGGTCATGTGCCTTGGTTTTAGGCACATCCCTAGTGGGTGTGCAGGAGGCAGCTGATTGATGTTTCTCATTGATGTTTCTGACTCCCTGACCTTTTTCCCTTCCTCTCTGTAAAAAATCAATAAAATATATATATATTTTTTAAAAAAAGAACTAATGACATCTTAAAATGTGGTTCACCATGGAGTTGTTACTTTCTATATTTTATTAAAATTAAATGTATTAAAAGTCCAAATATAATTGAAAAATTCAGTCACAAAGTTGGCTTTAAACACACTTATGAATGATGCTTTATTCTAAATGAAATACAAGGAAATTTTGGTATATTTATTCAGTTTTCTTAGTGTTCCTTACCTTTGGACTCTCTATCATACTAATCTATCTGTATACTGAAGATTTAATCAGAGTATGTGGCACTTTAAAATATTCTATATTCAAATATTCTGAAATGCTTATATACTATCTGATCATACTGTTTAGTCAGCAAATAAAAAATTTAAAGATTCCAGATGTGGAATGCTTTTTAAGTGTTTAGTTTTTCTGACCAGAGTTCAATTTAACTAGCCATGTTGTTAATATAGGACCTATATGTTTTTCTCTTGGGCATGAGTGTATCATGTTATAATTTTTCTTTCAAAGTGTTTCTCAGCTTTTTGCTTAGAAGCTTTTTGTTTCTCTCAAGTTACTGTAAAACCCTGTCAACATATTGCTTGATGACAGACCAAATCCAAATTTTAAAAAGTTTTTTCAAAAGAATCAGGTTCTTGCTTTAATATTCATATATTTATAAACTGATGTTAAAAATGCTCTCAAAAATGTTATTTAGGAAAGCACAATTTGGTAATACCAATTTTTCATTTATAGCTTCTTGTAAAAAAGATCCTTAGTTTTCCACCTCAAGTACTTTTAAATACTTTAAAGTTCAAGCTAAAGTGCATGTAAAACCTTCTCATTCTCAAACTTACTAAACTAAGAGTTAAAAATACAATGGATAGTGAGGAGAATATGAAAGTATGGGCTACTTTATCAAGAGTGAAGTTCTCATAGTGTTGGGTTTGAGATGAAAGAGATGAAAGAATTTGGAACAAAAGCTCTCACAACTGTGGAAAAAGCTCTTCCTGAAATGGATGGGCTTTTAATATCTAAGCTGGAAATTAAATGCAGAAATGAGATAACATTACAACAGCTAAAGTGTTACAAATTAGGTATGGTGATAATTGAATTAGAAAAGCTTGGTTACCACACTAGGCCAGATACCATTCAGTAAACTGTAATTTCTAATTTTAGAAAGTTTGGCTTCATATTAAAATTTTTTTTTACAGTATATAAATTATACATATGTTTACCTGCAACTCAAATTGTAGTGCTCAAGCCTATAAAAGGATGTTTATTTCCAAGACCTTCAAAAGCCACAATACCCCCTTTTCTATTTATAAAACCAACCATTTCAAAAAATACTTCTAACATAGAAATGCTCAATAGTTCATCCGAAATTTAAAGTCCACATCAGTAAGCAGTTTCTCATAATGTATTGTGCTATATTTTCTAATATCACATGGTCACATTCTGTTAATTTATGAACACTTTTCATGGGCAAGAGTACTTAAAGGAATAAAGTTGACTTTGTTACTGTTCACTTTGAATATTAAATTGTGCTTGCATCCTAAAAGTTAAAATGAGCTGCAGTAAAAAATATATGAATATGTTCATTTGTACATATTTAGCTGTACTAACAGCTAAAATCCTAAAAATAAGAGCATGAAACTATGTTAATTGAAAAATGAAAGAGAAGCAGTAACAATATTTTTATCTTTTGTTAAAGTTCTCAAGTTGTATTAAATTGCTAACCAAATTGAGGTAGAGGTAAGCCCTACTGTTATTCCTCTCATATATCAGAACTTAGGCCTCTCACCTTAACTTGTATGCATTCCCCCCTAATTATATAAACATGATTCAATTGGAAATGTTATGATAGAAAAATTATAGCATCATTCAAATGGTATTTTACAAAATTCTTAATAGCGAGGCTAAAAAAAAGAAGTATTTATAAAATGTACACAATAATTCAATGTTCCCTGCCAGTCATAAATATATTTGTTTTTCCTCCAAGTGTGTGTGTGTGTGTGTGTGGGGGGGGGGGGGAATGGAGGGAGAAGGGAAGAGTACAGAAACTATATTATGCAAAGATGATGAAGTCATGTAATGAAGACATTAAAACAACTAGTAGGGTAAGAACTAAGAACCTAGAGTCTAGTTTTCCTCTTTGAAGGTTACACATAAACTTTGATATTAAATATCTCTTATTAAAGCAGACTTAAATTCCATTAAACACAAATCTATTTCCATTTTAAATCACATACAAGTGCTATGTGATCCGAGGGATGAGAAACACTAGGTAAGGCCTGGTGGGTGGTAACTTCTTCATGACTCGGTAGTGGAATCACCTGTTCAACCTCTAAAGCATTTAAGTCAATGAAAATGTAATCCAGACATCCATGAAAGCCACCAACATAATTTGTGTAAGCAGGTTCACCACAAGCACTTTTCAGTTTCAAGAAATGGGTAAGAGACATGTTGCATCGTTCCTCTTCCCCATAGGAAGCCCAGTCTTCATGATCCTCTGGAATGTTGCCATTGATGACAAAATGATACATTCCTGTTGATGGGGTACTATTAAAGTCCCCACAAAATATAACCGGTATGCCAGGATACAGATCACATGAGACATGTCTAATGTGAGCCAAGGCTACTGCTATTTGAATGAGACGAATGTACCCACCTATGAATATAAAAAAACATTAATGTAAGTACCTTTTAAAATTGCCTTTAAGTTAAAACAAACAAAACAAAGCAAAGAAAGAAACTCACAAACTACAGCATTTGTGTGACATTCAAGATGTGTATTGTGTGTGTGTGTGTGTGTGGGATTAGATAGAGGTGGTCAAAAGATAAAATAACTAAGTACCGAGGATTTAATGTACAACATGAGTATAGTTAACACTTCTCTATGGATATTTGAGAGTTACTAAGAAAATAAATCCTGAAAATTCTATCACAAGAAAAATAAAACACCACTTTTTTTTTGGTATCTATATAAGCTTGTTGTGGAATCGTTTTGCAGTGCATGCAAATCAAGCCATTAGGTTGTATACCTTAAACTTGTATAGTGCTGTATGTCAATTATATATCAATAAAACTTAAAGAAAAAAATATATTTGTGTAAAACAGCTTTATTGATCTTAAGTTATCATGTTTAAATCACTTGTGAAAACCAATAAAACCTACCTTTGGGATGCCAGTAGAGATGGGTATTAGCAACACATATCTTTTTAGAAGAATCTTTTGTAGACTGAAGAACAGAAACCTAAAACATACAGAAAGTGTCAAGACTTCAGTTGTTATCTGCCAATCTCCTGAATGTTTTTTTTTTTTAATCTAAGACTATATGATGAAATAACATTTTATTCTATATCCTTCCCATACTGATGAAGTATAATCATAACTGTGAAATTTAACTTTTGTTAAAAGTTGTGTTTTTTTTTAAATTTATTTTGAGAGGGAGGAGGAGAAAGAAGGGATAGGGAAGAAACAAAACACATTGATGTGTTGTTCCACTTTATTCATTCATTGGTTGATTCCTGTTGGTGCCCTGAGGGGATGGAACCCAAAACTTTAGCATATCAGGATGACACTAATCAACTGGGCTACCCTACCAGGGCTAAAAATTTTTGAATAGTGTCTCCTTATCCATAGGAGATATATTCTAAGATCCTCAGTGGATGCCTGAGACCACAAAATGTACCAAACCCTATATATGCACTATGTTTTCCTATACACATATACCTATGATAAAGTTTAACTTATAAATTAGGCATAGTAAGAGATTAACAATAATAATAAAATAGAACAACATAACACTGCATATACTGTAATAAAAGTAATGTGAACTCTCAAAATATCGTATTGTACTCTACGTGAGGAATGAAGTGAGGTGAAGAGGTAGCAGTGTTAACAGTATGAGGCTACTATAAGGGTTACTTGAACATGAGTACTGTGACAGTCCATCTGATGCCCAGGACAGCTACCAAGGGACTAGTGAACTTGGTTAAGTAAACTTGGTAAGTAATGGGAATAGCAGGATTACTTATGAACCAAAAATTAAAATAACAGCTAGTATTTACGGAGCACTTTGTAAAACACATCAGACACTAACGTACGTTAGAAATGTGTCCAAACAGTTCTTGGCAAGTAGTAAGAAAATATTAGCTATTATCATTATACTTGTAGTTAGCATGTCTCTCTCCCACTAGGTTATAAGCACTAATAAAGTTCCTGTTTGTCTTGTTCAAACAGCATGCTTGGCACACTGAAATGCTCAGTAAGTACTTGCTCAATGAACGAATGACTAATGACGGTTAACACCTTTCAGTGAAATCTGGATGGCTTTACTCAATTAGAAGCAACCCCACCCATTCTCCCTTTCCAGGAGGCGTATGTAAAAAAATGGAGGAGGATGTAGAGAGACTGGCGGAGCTACTTCACCTGAAGGACAGAAGATCTCTGGAACACTCTCTCCTGTGCCGCCGGGTTCAAAGCTAGTTTCTCCAGCAGTTCTTTGTGAAGTGGGTCGGACTGCAGGGCTTCATGGAAAGAGATGTCATGCTGGCTAAGGAGGCTGAACTTGGACTTTCGGTAGAAAGTAGCCAGGCCTTCCTGCTGCTTGATTCGAAACACGCCCTCCAGCCCAAAGGCCTCGAGGGCCGGCACCAGGCTGTCCGTGAACACGCCGCGGTCCACCTCCTGCAAACAGATGAGGTCGGCGTTGTAGCCGGTGAGCTCCTTCTGGATAAGGTTCTGACGGTAGTCGAGCTCCAGGGCGTAAGGGGCGCAGTACGGGTACAGGACGGTCCGCGAAAACTCGGTCTGGGCGTACGTGTCGGCGAGGATGTTGTAGGAGACAGTGCGGATGAGGGCGTCGTCCGTCACCTTCTTGGTGTAGAGATGCCGGTGATCAAAGGTGCAGGTGCCGGGCCCAGCCTCCACTAGACACACACTTTCCAACTCCCGGCTCGGTCCGAAGCGCTGCCCATTGCCCGGGGTGCAATGAAGCTTGAGACGTAGCCCGATGTCGGCATTGGAGGGGGTGTAGACGCGCTCGTCCACACCCGTGTTCGTCCAACTCGTATTAGGCGAGGAGGGAGACATTGATGAGGGGGCCCCGCCCTCAGGCTCTGCCGACCCCGGTTTGGCTTCCCTGTACCAGCGGAAGAGGGAGCCGGCGGGATCCCCGAACTCGAGGCTGAGCTTGGGGCAAACCGGGAAGCCGGCCATGATGTACCGTGGCAACTGCAGCTCGGTGAAGGTGGGCGGGTTGCGCTCCACCTTGTACTTGACATCGCCGATCTGCAGCACCGCACCGTCCTGCCAGGCATCCACGTTGAGCACATCTTCAGCCACCGCCTCCTCCCGGTAGTACAGCTTCACCACGGGCTCGCAGGCCGCAGCCTGCTCGGACCCAGGCCCCGCACACGCTCCGCCGCCGCCGCTTGCGTTTGGCCGGTTCTTCCGGCTCTTCTTGGCCGCGGCCGCTTTCGCGTGGCCTTTAAGGGCGTTGGTGGCGATCCGGCTGAGGACTCGACCCAGCGGCTCGCTCTGGTCGCGCTGCATGTTCTTGTGGCTGCCATCGGCCAACGAGAACGACAGGCTCAGCTTGGGCTCGGAGGGCACACAGCGCACCACAGCGCGCTCCATCGCGCCCACCGCCGGCTCCGCCCGGCTGTGTCTCTCCACGGCCGCGCGGACCCCACGAAAAGCGGCGCGGGCGCCCGGGAGCCTCCACATGAACCTGGTGGCCCGGCGGCAGACACCACAAGCGGCCGCTAAGCCTCAGGTGTTAACAGAGATGCCGCCGCCACCGGCTCATGGACTCATTCAGTCCCGCAACTTCCGGCCGGTGAGGAGAGGGCGGACGTGCTTCTGCCAAGCACTTTCGCCAGGGCCGCTCACGTGCTCCTTTTTTTCTGCAGCCACGTCTGTCTCTCATAGCGCCAAGATTAATTTTTATCTTCGAGTTGAATCATAAAGAGGGGGAAAAGAAGAGAATATAGAAGCGCCCAAGGGGAATAAGAGACTGGTGGTTTTACCGAAAGTGCTGTTAGAAGATGGAAGGAAAGGTGCGCCATGCCGGAAGTGGCTGGGCGGGGTCACGCGTTCGCCTGGCGGAAGGAGGAGGTGCCTCGCCTGAGTCGTTACGGCCGGCTTTCCGTTCTTGCCTTCGGTTCTCGCCGTCGAGGGCTGAACTGCGCGAGAGCGAGGGAGCTCCGCCCGGAAAGTCGGGCGGGCTCCGGGCGTGGCCTGCGTTGCTCCATCTTCTCCCCTGCGTCCCCGACGCCGCCCGTCCTCGTCAGGGGCGTGGCGGGTTCGCCTCAGGCCGGGCCAGCACCGATGCGCGAAGCCGAGCTTTGTGGTAGTTAATTACAATGAACACTATGTAGTACTTCTCCTTTAGTGCGCGACGACTTTGCTAAAAAATTTCTTCGGATGTGAGGCCGGAGAGAGTATGTTATGTTTAAGGTCACCCAGACATGGCTGAGTAAATGACAGGAGACTGAGAATAGCCAGTGAGTAGGGAGAACTGAGTGTAGCGTCACTGAAAGCCCAAGGAAGAAAGTATTTCAAGAAACTGATTTTTTTTGGTGTGTGTGTGTGTGTGGTGTTTAATATAATTGTTATCCTGTGACTAATTCAGTGGGGGAAGGGGTAAGAAGCCCTTGGAGATTCAAAGAACCAATTTGTTGTGGAGCAAACGCGAGTAAACGACCCCTGGGGTCCAGACCAAATTAAAATTTAGGGAGCCTTTAATATCTGGCTGGCTGACTGTTCTCTCAACGCTGCAAGCTCAGAGAGCAGCCCCGACCCTTTGTGTCCCGACAGTATTTAAACCCATTCAGTACATCCTGTTTTTTGCAGAACAAACGATTTAAAAAAAAATAGTTTTTCTGAGGCGATGTCAACATGTCATCCACACGGTCCTGGCGGCTGGTGGAATAAGTAACTGCATCCCCTTATCGGGGAAGTTGACAGTGGGAGTAAGTCACTGCATCCCGTTCTCAAGAAAACTGACGATAATTTATCCTGTAATAATTATTGTAAGGCTATTTTGTTAGTTGCAGCTGGGATTTTTGGTCAAGTCGACTAGGAGGAAGCATGCTCAAAAATTCCCACTAACAAACTGAGAATTTTTTTCGGAACAAATGATCTATTTGTATAATACACACTACCTTATTCTACAAGTAGGATGATTATTGGGTGTTTAGTAATAAACCATACCTTTCCCCCTGGCTTACCATGAGGAAAAAAAACTGTGTCCTAAAGGAGGCTGAATTTGCAGCCTTTTGAAATTTCTGTTCCTGCTCTCCTTGGCCCCCATAGGTGACTGGTTACTGATAATATATGTAGTCCAGGGTTACAATATAGGGCTAAAAGTCAAAACATGCCGAAACCGGTTTGGCTCAGTGGTGGAGCGTCGGTCTGCGGGCATTTACCTTGGTTGCGGGCACAGCCCCAGTAGGGGGTGTGCAAGAGGCAGCTGGTCGATGTTTCTCTCTCATGGATGTTTCTAGCTCTCTAGCTCTCTCCCTTCCTCTCTGTAAAAAAATCAATAAAATATATTTAAAAAAAAAAAAAGTCAAAACATTACATCAACTGGGAACCTAAGGAAGAAAGAAAATAAGTCTTAGTATTCCTGTTTATAGCAACCACATGTAGCAATATTAACAAGGCATTTTTCTTGTCCCCACCATTTTCCTTCATACAACTTTGCACAGCTCAATCTTAAAATCAATTTATTTAAAGATAAACACCCAATTAGAAAATGTAACGTTCCTTTAAGCAAGCTGATCTAATTTAGTCCAGTAGCAGTATTAATCATGGTTTTGAGACAGATGTCTTGAAGTATCATACTTCTTTCTTTTAGTTTTTTTTTTTAAATATATATTTTTAATTGATTTTTTACAGAGAGGAAGAGAGAGGGATAGAGAGTTAGAAACATCAATGAGAGAGAATCATCCATCAGCTGCCTCTTGCACACCCCCTACTGGGGATGTGCCCACAACCAAGGTACATGCCCTTGATGGGAATGGAACCTGGGACCTTTCAGTCCCCTGGCTGGCGCTCTATCCAGTGAGCCAAACCGGTTTTGGCTTTTAGTGTTGGTTTTTTTTAAATTTTTTGAAAGATTAAAATATACCTATAGTGAAAAAGTAATCTTTCTACCCCTGACACACATGCATACACAAATATTTATGAATATATACCCTTCACTTTTTTACAAAAGTAGGATTGTATTATAACCATAGTTCAGTACCTTTCACTATCTTTTGTCAATTCTTTCAAGTACCTGAAAGTTTCCAAAAGTGCCACAACTTGCCTTAGAAAGTTTATTTGAAAATAATATATAATAAATGATGTGTTTGAAGCTCTATTTATATGGCTAAATTATAACATAATTATATACATAATAAATATAATTAAAATTTGAGACTGAACCAATATTATGCTTTCCCTGATACCAAAAGGAGAAGGGGCTAATAGGAATCTATATTCATCCATTTTCAGTCCATACCAAGAAACACAATCTAACTTTCAGTAATCAAAATTTAGGGTTAATAGGGTTATTCTTTTATTGGCACATATATCTGCAAAGATTAGTGTATGCAGACAAGTTTCTTGTGATTGCCTTCACTTTGGTTAATAACATCAGTTAACAGCATAGATCATGAATATACTTCTATCTTTTTTTACTTAAGGTCAACACGATACTGTAGTTTTGAGTGATAGCACACAGAAATTGTGAGTAGTACCTGATGATATCACTTCAGGGTAATCTTCCTAATATATTAAAAATTTAATAGCTGGGCTGGTGTGGTTTAGTGACTGAGCATCGACCCATGACAGGAGGTCACAGTTTGATTCCTGGTCAGGGTATATGTGCAGGTTGTGGGTTCAGTCCTCAGTATGGGGCTTGTGGGTGGCCCCTGATTGATTTTTTCCCCTCTCCAATCAATAAAAACATATCTTTTAAAAATGCCCTGCCAGTTAATCACAGTGGGTAGAGCGTTGGCCCTTGGACTGAAGGGTCCCGGTTTCAACCCCTGTAACCTTAGTTACAGGCTCAATCTCTGGCAATGGTTGGTTGGGACAGGTGTTGGAGGCAATCAATTTATGGATCTCTCTCACATCAATGTTTCTCTGTCTCTGCTTCTCCCTCTCTTTTTCACTTTCTCTAAAAATCAAAGGAAAAATATCATTGGATGAGGATTAACAAAAAAATTAATTTCATTTGCTTTTAAAATTTTTAGTTGTTTATTGACTTAGAGAGAGGAAAGGAGAGAGAGAGCAAGAAAAATGGCCCTGACTGGAGATCAAAACCACTGAGCTACCTGCTCTATTTGCTTTATATTTAAGAGACCAAACTTCTATTTATTTCTTTAAAAAAATTTTAATTTTCCAGTTTTATGATGATATAATGACATATTGTATTAGACCAAGGTATATAATATATTGATTAGCTATATGTATAAACAGGTATTATCACAATAAGTTTAGTTAACATCCATCACTTCATAGGTAAAATTTCCCCCCCTTTTTCTTGTGAGAGAACTCTTAAGATCTACTCTCTTAGAAATGTTATACAGTACAGTTCATTAACTTTAGTACCATACTACGTATACATTACATCTTAGAACTTGATTATCTTATAACTGGAACTTCTTATTATATTTTTATTTTTTGAGAATCAACAGCATGATCAGCTACTTTATTATATTTAGTTTGGTTAGTTACTATAAACTTAATAGATTAGGCACAAGCAAAATCATTAAATGTCATTACTGAATATGAAGGAATTTCTTACTTTTTGACCACCTTCAACCATTTCTTGCCCTCCCCTGCCTTGCCACCTTCCCCTTTGGCAACCACCTATCTGTTGTTTTTTTGTATTTATGAATTCAGTTTCTTTCTTTAAAAAAATGTTTTTATTGATTTAATCGAGACAGGAAGGAAAGGGAGAGAAACATCAATGTGAGAGAGAAACATTGACCATTTGCTTCCCATAAGTGCCCTGACAAGGGATTAAACCCAAAATCTAGGTATGTGCCCTGACTGGGAACCAAACCTGCAGCCTTTTGGTGTATGGGACGATGCTCTAACTAACTGAACCACCCACCCAAGATGGATTTCTTTATTTGTTGTGGCTGAATAATATTTTATCTATATAACTGCATCTATATATTTTGCATTGTTTTTATCCATTTATCAATAAGTGCTTAAACTTAGGTTATTTTCATGTCTTGGCTATTATAAATAATGCTACAATTAACATGGAGGTGCAGACATATTTTTGAGATGGTGATTTCATTTTCTTTGTATATATACCCAGAAGTAGAATTGTTGGATCATATAACAGTTCTATTTTTTAATTTTTTGAGGAACCTGTATACTATTTTCCATTGTGGTTGCACCAGTTTACACTCCCACCAACAATTCTATTTCTTTTTTACATTTTACTATATTTAATATTAAATATAACTGGTGATTGTATAATTTATAATGATGACATATATTATACTATACTGTATTGCATTGTATATATAATAAATGAAATAGCTATACATTTAGTATAAGGTAGAATGTTAGTATATAACAACAATCAAAAATTAGTTTGAAAAAATTCAATCAAAGAACTTAGGTGAAACCTATCACAGTTTAGCTCCATTAAGAATTCTTAAACATATTAACTCATTTGTTTTTCCTGTAATCCCCTTTTTAATTTTGAAATAAACAATGCATAATATAAAACATAGCATCTTCAATTTTTCTGTTAAAAAGTAGATGAGCCCTAGCTGGTTTTGCCCAGTGGATAGAGCTTCAGCCTGTGGACTAAGGAGTGGGTCCCAGGTTTGATTCTGGCCAAGGGCACATGCCCAGGTTATGGGCTTAATCCCCCCAGTAGGGGGCATGCATGAGGTAGCCAATCAGTGATTCTCATCATTGATATTTCCACCTCTCTATCCCTTTCCCTTCCTCTCTGAAATCAATAAAAATATTTTTTTAAAAAGAAGTAGATGAAACTTTTTGTGTAGTATTAGAGAATCATCACATTTTGGTGTCATATCTATAAGTGCTCTCATAAATAATCTGCTCTTGTAAATAATATTTCTAAACCTTAGACTTGAAAATAGAGCTTTTTAAAAAATATATATTTTATTGATTTTTTTTTATAGAGAAGAAGGGAGAGGGATAGAAAGTTAGAAACATCGATGATGAAAGAGAAACATCCATCAGCTGCCTCCTGCACACCCCCTACCGGGGATGTGCCCGCAACCAAGGTACATGCCCTTGACCTGAATTGAACCTGGAACCTTTCAGTCCGCAGGCCGATGCTCTATCCACTGAGCCAAACCGGTTTTGGTGGAAATAAAGCTTTTAGGGAAGGATTTCTAAGCCTCAAATTAAATATCTTTAGTTAGTTAACATATTTTTTCTTTCCTTCAAAGCAAAAGATTTAAAATTCCAGCTATTTCATTTACAGATATTGATAAATTAATACTAAAATTTATATGGAAATGCAAAGGACCTAGAATATTAAGAAGTACTTCCTTTTTTTCTTTTTATTAAATCTATCAGGGTGACACTGGTTAATAAAATTATACAGGTTTTAGTAGCACAGTTCCACAACACATCATCTGTACACTCTATTGTGTGTTCATCACCCTAAGTCAAGTCTCCTATCACCGTCTATCCCCCCTATGACCTCCTCCACCTCCTCCTACCTCCATTCCCTCAAATTACTTCTTATAAAAGAACAAAGTTAAAGCACTAATACTATCCACTTTTAAAACTATAGCCATTGCTGCACTAATCAGGACAGTTTGATCTATAAAGATAGACATATAGAGCAGTGTCCAGAAATTATGGCAAATTAATTTTTTTTCAACAACAATGGAAAGGCAATTCACTGAGGGAAAGAACAATTTTCAACAAATAGCACTGGAACAATTCTATATGTATGCAAAATAACAAAGAAAAAAAGAACTTGAATCCACACCTCTCACCACATACAGATATCAACTCTAACTGGATCATAAACAAAAATATAAAACCTAAAACTAGAAGAAAACATAGGAGAAAATCTTTGCTGGTAGGAATGTAAAATCTTTCAGACACTTTGAGAAACAGTTTGATAGTGTCTTAAAAGGTTAAACACAGACTTACCATTCAGCCCAGCAAGTCTACCCTAGGCTTTTATTGATCAGAAATGAAAATATATGTTCACCCAAAGATTTGTACACAAATGTTTATGGCAGGATTATTCATAATAGCCCCAAACTGAAGCACTCCAGATGTCCATCAACTGGTGAATGGGTAAACAAATGTTATATGTTCTTATAATAGAAGACTATCCTATATAGTAAGAGAAGAACATGCTAATTATCCATTACTCTGTGGGGCGTAACGACCCACAGCGTAACGACCAGATCATGGATCTGCAGGAGGCAGCGAACTATAAGCGGGCATCAGAGAATTACAGGAGGGGGCAGGGCAGCAAGCAATGAGTGTGTGTGTGTGTGTGTGTGTGTGTGTGTGTGTAGCTACAGGAGGGCAGGGCCAGTGGGCTGAGAGCTACAGGAAGGTGGCAGGTACCTACTGGCACATGGATTCCTGCACAGGGCTACTAGTTCAGCAATAAAAAAGAATGAACTTCATGCATGAGCCTCAAACAAATTATCATTAAGTGAAAGAAGCCAGACAAAAATGTACATAATATATGATTCCATTCATATGAAATGTTCAGAAATTGCAAGTATATATAGACCAAAAGCAAAACAGTGGTTGCTTGGAGCTGGAGGTGGAAGTAGGGATTGAGTGAATATGAGCCAAGGGAACTTAAAACATTTTTTTTATTTTTATTGATTTCAGAGAGGAAGGGAGAGGGAGAGGGAAATATAAACATCAATGATGGGAGAGAATAATTGATCAGGTGCTCCTTATCTGACTGAGCTCACAACCTAGACATGTGCCCTGGCAGGGAATAGAACTGGGGACCCCTGGTTCATGGCTTGATGCTCAACCATTAAGCCACACTGGCTGGATCCAATCACAAAGATGAAAATATTTTAAAACTGAACCTTAGTAATGATTGTACAATTTTATAAACTTCCTAAAAATAATTGAATTATATACTTTAAAATGGTGAATTTTAGAGTACATAAATTATGCCTACATAAATTATGCTGTTAAAACCGGTGTGCATTATATTAGAGTTTAATGAGGGAAGCAGAACAAGTAGGTTACATATATTCTCTATATGTATCCATATGTATGTATGTGTATATCTTTGCGCGCACACACACACACACACACACACACACACACACATATATATATATATGAATTTGTTACAAGGAATTTGCTTTTGCAAGTCCAACGTCTGTAAGGGCAGGCTGTTGGGAAGGGAAAATCCAGAGAGGGCAAGTGATTGTAGAGTTAGCTTCTGTTTGGAGTTAGACTCTTGGATTCCTAAGCCTGTGTGTGTGTGTGTGTGTGTGTGTGTGTGTGTGTGTGTGTAAATCCTCATCTAAGGATATTTTTTCCATTGATTTTTATTTTTATTTATTTATTTATTTATTTATTTATTTAGGAGATGAGTTTATTTATTTATTTATTTATTATTTTTTTAAATTAAATTATTATCTGTGTACATATTTTAACATTGCCCCCCCTCCCCCCTCCATTGATTTTTAGAAAGTGTCGAAGGGAGAGAGGAAGAGAGAGAGAAACATCTATATGAGACAAATCTATTGATTACCTCCCTCACACACCCCAACTGGGGATAGTGATAGAATCTGTAACCCAGGTACCTGCTCTTGACTAGGAATCAAACCTCTAGCCCTTTGGTGTGCCAGCCAACACTCTAACCACTGAGCAAGCAACACTGGCCAGAGCTAAGTCTTTTTACTTACATGGATTGAGTCAGGCCCACCTAAATCTCCATATTTATTAGGGACTTGAATTATATCTGCAAAAATCTCTTCACAGCACTATTAGATTAGTGCTTGTTTAATTAATGGGAGAAGATACATCTAGTCTAGGATATAAAAGACTGATGTTCTCCCTTTAGTCCTTGTAAGGATATGTCAAAGAACCATCACATACAAATATTTTGTTTTCTACAGAAAGATAGATTGCTTTTACAAGCTACAAGTATACTTCATTTGTTTGTTCACTCACCCAGATAACATTTTCATTTATTTTAAGCTATTTTTATTTAAAAAATTTAATGTTGACATAATTGCAGGTGTCCTCCTTTTCCTCACCCTTTGTCCACCTCTACCCTCCCTTAGCCTTCATAAAACTATTGTCTTGTGCACACGGGGTATGCATATATGTTCTTTAGCTAATGCCTTTATCTTCTTTATCCAGTCACCCCCATGGAGGACCTATTGTATGCCAGACACAACAGGGTAGCCTATATTATGGTGACTGGCAAATAGATGCTCAAATACTAGTATTTGTTGAATGAATAGGCCATCAATATATCCCAGGACTTATTTCCCCCCATTTATTTGTGCACATAGTAGTTAAGGTATTATACTTAAGATGGAATATCCATTGTGCAGCCTCAAATAGCAACGTTTTTCACATTTCTGATTCCAAGTGTACTCATAAAATTTACACACCTTAACCTTTTTTTGCCAATGATTTCCTGAAGAAAAAGTACTATATAAATAAATACCAAATATAGAAACAAGATAAATTATATTGCTGATTAGTTGCAATATTTATAGAAAGGTTACTATGGGGACACTTGAATACTCGATCCTCAATTGAAGTGAGTGTTTACGTCTGTTTCCAACCAATCCTAATTTCCAGTCTTGCCATTTTCCACAATTTGAAGATTCTGATTCCCTGGACCCCTTCCAAAGTAAGACAAGTAAAAAACAACAACAAACAAACAAAACAAAACAAGAAAAACCCACAAAACAACCTTTTTCAACTATCCTCCATTTACTTGTGTAATGAATTATTGTTGTGGCAGGTAGTCCTAATCTGTTGCAGCTCAGCAACTGCCTCCCCAGGCAACCTTTACCCAATCTCTCCAACTGCGAGGGGCAGTTTCTATGGCTACTGACAACTTTGTATCTGAGGCAGGTTACTGCCTATCAGTCCGTGGGGTTCCTGAAGTTTCGCCCCTCCTTTTTCCTTTTTCTTTTGCCAGGAGAGAAGCTCACTGAACGTTTCCCTCTTATCTGCGCAGCTGAGAAGTAGTGAAAAGGAGACAGGTACTTATTTGTCTTCAGCTTTTCACCCCTCTCTAAAGCCAAGAGATCACCAAATAGATGCCTGCAGAAATACTTTCTTTTTCATGGCAGGAATCTCCAAATTCTGTGGGATAACCGGTAAATGCTGTTGTATCAGTTAATTGTCCAGCATTTACTTGTGCTTTATTATAGTATCACTTCCTAGGAAGGTAGCAAAACTAAGATACGACAATGATATTTAGATATTAATGATATTAAGTTGGTTTGGGGGGAGAGAGATTATACCTCAACAATTGGATTTGTTGTTGTGATTTGCGTCTTTGGGAAAATTTGAACAGAGAATTTTAGAACTGTGAATTCATCCTTGAGGAAACTGAAGCCCTAACCTGGAAGTGATTTTTTTCATTTTTTTATAGTAAGTAGATGGTTAGAACTCTAACAGGAATCCCTGCCCATTTATTTCAACTGCCATTCTTGTTTTCTTTTAGTGTATGTGTGTGTATGTGTGTGTGTGTGTGTGTGTGTGTGTGTGTGTGTTAGTAAGAGTACATTTATTTAGTAAATCACAGAGGTAGAAAAAGTAATTCCTGGAAGAAATGGACTTAGGAAATAAGTTATAGAGGTTAAAGGAAGGGCCCTTGGAGCTTGGGAGTGAGGAAGCTAATGGTAATGTGCCTTGGATGAGGAGGGGGAAGGGAAAGGCACCAGTGTGTTCTGGGAGGGAGAATGCCTTAACTGCCAAGAAGACTAAAACCATACTTGAGAGGAAGATCTAAAAAGGCCTGGGGGGGCGGGAGGGAGGAAGGAACATTTGTAATAATATGAACAATAAAAACTTATTAAAAAAAAAAAAAAAAAGAGGGATCATTTCCGGATCTTTGAATAAAAATTGTTCTTATAAAAAAATAAATAAAATAAAAAATAAATTAAAAAAGGCCTAGAATTTTGGGGATTGATATATAAGGTATATTATCAATATATAGAGGCTAGTTTTTACAATAATGGCTTTATGGACTTTTTCTCCTCAGATTATAGAGTATTTTAATCTTTAGGAGACCAAGATGTCAGATCCAAACAAAGCTGCCATTGCAGCAGAAAAGGAGGCTCTGAACTTGAAGTTACCTCCCATTGTTCATCCTCCTGAAGACATAGGTGTGAATACACCAAAACAAAGTAAGCTTCTGAAGTATAGAAGATCCAAGGAGCAAAAGAAGACAATTAATCAGTTAGTGTAAGTAGCATATTAGTAAATAATTCTTGTTTAGAATTCAAGTGAAATGATTTTGTGTTCATTTATATATATAAAAGGCTAAGCAACTATCCATCCAACCGACTGACTAGTAGGTATGATGCAACTGACCACCAGGGGGCAGGCTCAACGCAAGAGCTGCAGTGACTTACCAGCAGTGGTTCTCGGGTGATGCATCATGGAACCAGAGAGGAGGGAGCCCGATTCTGGGGTGTGTCACCTAAGAACTGCCCTCTTGCAATCCGGGACCTCTCAGGGGGAGCTGGTTTCAGCCTAATCCCCGCAGGCAAGGCCGAGGGACACCACAACCAGAGGGAACCCACTCACTCCACTCACACACTTCTAGCCACAGCACCATCCCAGGTGCAGCAGGACGGGGAGGGACCGTGGGAGTTTGGCTCCAGAGTGTATCTGTCCTGTCTCGCTTAGTCCTGCTTCGCTGGCCACCTTCTAATTCATTTCCTTTCAATATGCATGAATCTGTGCTCTGGGGAACTAGTATTTTTGTAAAAAGCTTTATACACCCATGCTTAATCCACTGCTGTATAAATTTTGTATTTCCATTTCATTGTGTAGCTCTTTTATGTCAGTAAGTATACTTCCATCTCATCATATTTAATGACTGTTTCCCATTGTTATCTTTACACCACAAAGTATATAATCAATCCTCTCTGGACATTTTGCAGTGCTGTGATAAATATCCCAGTAGCTGATTTCTTACACACGCCTTTATATCTTTAAGATAAATTCCTAGAAACAAGGTATTCATTTTTCATATATTGCCAAATTGCCTTGGGAAGTGTGAATTTCCATTTCTGTCAGCAATGAATTAAAGAGCATCCTCTTCCTCATACCATTGCCAACATTGGGTATTAGTGTTTTATCATTTTTGGTAAAAAAAAAAAAAAAAAGGCGGGGGGGGGGGAATAAAGTCTCCTTGATATTGTACTTGCTCTTCCCTAATTAGTATTGGGATAGAACTTATTTCATATTTTTGGGAGTATTTGGATTAGTTCTGTGTGAACTCTCTACCATGTCCATAGATCATTTTTCTTTCAGGGCTTATTATACGGTTACTAGGGGCCTAGTGTACCTTGAAAGAAACTGTGGTTCACGAGGCTGCAGGAGGCAGAGGGGTAGGTTTTGGACCATCCTCCGTACCCCTGCCCAACCCCTCCTGCCACGGCTCTGGTCCCATCTGCTGGTAGCCTGCTCTCACTGCCGACATTCCCATGTGCTGATGGCATCAGCCCCATTCACACCTGCTGATGGTGTGGAGTGATTGCAGCTGGCACTAGCAGTGGGTGCGAGTGGCGGCTGGTGCCCTGATTACCCCTCAGAAAAGGGGAAGGTGGAGTAGCCCTCAGGGGTGATCAGGGCCAGCAGCCCCTGCTTGCACCTGCTGATGGCACCGAGCAATCAGGACTGGTGCTGGGCACCTGCTGCGGGTGCCAGCAGGTGTGAGCACCAGGTGGGACCATGGGGCACAGAAGCAAAGAATTTTTAGGAACCACTAACTAGAGGTTCATCCTGATGACAGCGACCGGCGCCTCCACTCACCTGCTCCACCATCCCACTGTGGCCGATGTCTGCCATGTTCCACACATGCCCCCTGTGGTCAGTGCATGTTATAGTGACCGGCTGTCCGGTACTTCTGCCATTCGATCTATTTGATATTAGCCTTTTATTATATAGGATCATTTACCAAAATAATGGGTCAAATATATTTCTCCCAATTTTTCATTTGTTTTTAATTTTTAATTTTTCTTTTTTATTTCCAAGAACTTTAAATGTTTCTTTTTGATTTCTGTCATTGACATCATCTTTATAAAAGAATCTCTTTCTACTTTAAGGTTATAAAAATACCTAAATTTTTGCCCTTGCCCATGTGGCTCAGTTGATTGGAGCCTCCTCCTATATATCAGAGGGTGGTAGGTTCAATTCCTAGTTGGGGCATATGCCTAGGTTCTCCTCAGCCAATCTGTGTTCCTCTGGTGTTTCTCTTTCTCATTGATGTTTCTTTCTCTCTCTGCCTTCCTCTGAAATAAAATTAAAAATATCTAAATTTTCTTCTTGTACCTCAAAGTACTAGTATTTTCCATATTAAAATGTTTAATTTATCTAGTAATTTAAAAATAAAAAATAAAAAGCTTTAACTATGTAGGTTTTCATAAACAGTTTTATATCATCTTAAAGTTCAATTAGGAAAACAATAGAAAAGTAATCATAATGACAGTGAGTGATGTACTGTAAGTGCTTACTCTAAGCATTGTTTTTATCACTTCACCTATATTTCTCACAACAGCCCTATAAGATGGGTCCTACTGTTATCTCTGTATAGATGTGTAAACTGAGTTGCAGAGAAGTTAATAACTTATCCAAGGTCACACAATCTGGTTCTAGGGTTCACATATTTTAAGCACCATATGATTCCTCCTCTTTATATATTATAATCATACTGGTTCCTGAGAGTAAAACCAAGTAATTGGGCCTCTAGGAATAATATTGCATTTGAACAAATACTTATTAATATATCTAAATTTAAAAAAACTTTATTGATTTGAGAGAAAGAAACATCAACATGCTGTTCTATTCATCCATGCACTCACTGGTTGCTTTTTGAATGTGCCTTGACCAGGAATTGAGCTCAAAATCCTGGTGCTCAAACCAACTGAGCCACCCAAGCCAGACTTTTTATGATATATCCTAAAACTACTTGTATTTAAATTTTTTTTTACCTACAAAAGAAAATGTAGTACAACATCCTGTCCTTTCCTCTCCAATTTAGTGGAAATTAAAACCATTCACCAAAAGCTGTGATAAGGATGTCTCAGTTTAATTTAGCAGTTACTGGGAATTTCCTAGGTACCTGACTCTATAGGTTTTTGGGGATAGCTAAGAAAAAAAAGACAGTGAACTTATTTGTACGATTCTAACCTCACACTGAATGATAAAATGGAAAAATTCTCTTGGTACATTTCTGCTTCTCTTTCTGAATTCTCTTTCCCTACTTGGTTTGCCTCATTTATACATATTTTTGCAACTGACTAAATTTTATTGTTTGTTACATTGTTAATGATCATATTGCTAATTTTTGCAAATTTTATTTTTCTTACAATTAAACTGATCTATATAACTTTTTTTAGATTTATATTTTTATTAGCTTATCAATCATCTAATCATGTTTAAATAAAAACTTATAAGGTATATTAACTAATATTAGTATATGTATTACTAAAGATCCTTTGCCCATTTCATTTCTAAGACTCTACTCAACATTTCAGTAGACTTACAGAATAGAGATGGGGGTTCCTTAGGAGTTAAGTATTATTCTTACTCTAAAACCTTTCACTTTCTCACATTGTCATGTTGAATTACTTGCAGTTCCAGGAATCTATAATAATAAAAGTGTAATATGCTAATTAGACCGGATGTCCTTCCAGAGGGCCTTCTGGATGAAGCCGGGTCTGCTAGGGAAACCCAGGTTCCGGGTGCCAGAGGGAAGCCAGTGCCGGCAGCCAGGAGAAGGAAGGCCTGCTCTTGCATGAATTTCGTGCATCAGGCCTTTAGTATATTATATTTTTCATAGTTTAGTAAAAAGTAAATTTCAGCCCTGGCTGATGTTGCTCAGTTGGTTGAGTATCATCTATGTACTAAAGGGTTGCTGGTTTGATTTCCATTCAGGACACATGCCCAGGGTTATGGGCTCATTCCCTAGTAGAGGCATGCAGGAGGTAACCGATCAATGTTTTTTTTGTTTTTGTTTTTTTAAAAAATATTTTTATTGATTTAAAAAAATATATATATTTTATTGATTTTTTTACAGAGAGGAAGGGAGAGAGATAGAGAGCTAGAAACGTCGATGAGAGAGAAACATCGACCAGCTGCCTCTTGCACACCCCTAACCGAGGATGTGCACGCAACCAATGTACATGCCCTTGACCGGAATCGAACCTGGGACCTTTCAGTCTGCAGACCGACGCTCTACCACTGAGCCAAACAGGTTTGGGCTATTTTTATTGATTTTACACAGAGAGGAATTGAGTGGGATAGAGAGTTAGAAACGTCAATTAGAGAGAAACATCGACCAGCTGCCTCTTGCACAACCCCCATTGAGGATGTGCCCGCAACCAAGGTACATGCCCTTGACCTTTCAGTCCGCAGTCCGACGCTCTATTCACTGAGCCAAACCGGTTTCGGCCCGATGAATGTTTCACTCTCATGTCAATGTTTCTCTCTCAGCTCTGTGTCCCTCTCCCTTCCTCCCTTTCTAAAAATCAATGAGAAAAATTTTTAAATAAAAAATAAATTTTACAGTTGCTTCCTGCAGTTTCCTTCACTGGAAAGTATTTGCCTGCCCGAATTACACTAGTTCTTCAAGGCTTAGTTTATGGATCAGCACCTTTGGAAAGACTTCTCCTAATCCCCTTAATGCATCTTTAACTCTGTCTACATATTACTCTTACATCATTTGGCAGACATTAAGTACCTATTGTTACAAAGCTGCTGTGCTTACTACTGGGGAGACTATAGGGAACACAAAAAGAATTGTATCTTTAAGAAGCTTATGTTCTAGTGGGAGGAAATAGATAGTAAATATGTTTTTTAAAAAAGTATGTTAACCTTTTATATGTAGGTCGGTACTATGAACAAATAAGATAGTGGGATAGAGTGTGACAGGCAAGGAACATTGCAGGAAAGGCCTGTGGAAATGCTATTGAAGTAGAGAATCTAAAGTTGTCATTTAAATAACCATGGGAACAGCACTGTAGCAAAGGGCATAGCAAGCATGAAAGCCCTGAAATATGAATGCTTTTAATGTGTTCTAGTAATTTATAAAGGCCAATGTCACCAGAGTATTAGGGGCTGTGGGAAGAGTGGTATCAGGTGAATATGGAGACAAAGGTGGGGATAGATTGTGAAAGGCTTTGCAGACCATGATAAGGAATTCAGATACCATTTCAAATGCAGTAGAAGCCATTGAAATGTTTTAAACTGGGAAGTGACATGAAATCCAACTTACACTTTAAAAATATCACTCTGGCTATTAGGAATAGACTGAGGTGGAGGGAAGAGGGCAAGAATAGAAAGAAATAGAAAAAAAATGCCGCCGGACTGGTTTGGCTCAGTGGATAGAGCGTCGGCCTGCGGACTGAAGGGTCCCGGGTTCTATTCCGGTCAAGGGCATGTACCTTGGTTGTGGGCACATCCCCAGTGGGGAGTGTGCAGATTGGAAAGTCCAGGTCAGGAGATGATTGGTGGGTGAGGGGTAAAAAGCAATGATTCTTTTTAGGAATCGAGGTGCTATGTGACATCTAAGGGGAAATATGTTAACTAGGCAGTTGGATATATAAGAGAAGAGGCCTAGGCTAGATATACCAATTTAGGAGTCAGCAGAATATAAATAATTTTTAAAGCTATGGGGAGTAATTCGAGATTGAAAGAGAGAAATACAGAGAGAAAGAGAGAGAGAGGGAGAGAGAGAGAGAAAGTGCCTCCAATTTGACAGGAGGTATAGTAGAAGTTCAGGATGTCATGAGCAGAGAGGAGAGAATGTGTTATAATGTATTGTTTATTTTCTTAGTTGTTATTGTCTTCTACTTTACTCTGACATGCTCAAGGATAGAGATCTCAACACAAAGTGCTCAGTGTCTGGCATGTTATTGTTGGTGAATGAGTGAGTGAATGAATGAATGACATTTTTAAGGGGGAACTTTACCTTTATGGTGCTTTGTACAGATCTATATGCGTACCTTTCTCACTTGGGTGCTTAATAAAAAAATCCTGCTTCAAAATAATCTGAAGCAGCACTGGCCAGGTGGCTTGGTTGGTTGGAGTGTTGTCCTGTGCACCAGAAGTTGTGGGTTTGATTCTTGGTCAGGGCACATACCTAGGTTGCAGGATTGATTCCCAATTGGAGTGTGTTGTAGGCAACTGATTGATGTTTCTCTCTTTCCTCTCTCTCAAAAATAAATAAAAAACATATCCTTGGGTAAGGATTAAAGAATTTAAAAAAATCTGAAGCAGAGTGCTGTATTAATGCTGATATTAGAATTGCCATGAGTTTTATTTGGGAAAATGTATTTGGAATTAAAAATTTTTACATTAGAAACACATTTTCTGGATGACTATGGATTTTGTTATTCTCCATTCCTTGCTTACCTCTACCTGTTAGGTAATAGGAATATAATCTTCCCTGATACAAAGGTAGGTGGGTGCAGTCTGTGACTAGTATGACCAGGAATGAGGTAGGAGGTCCAACTGTGGGCAGAACAGGGCTCCCTATTGGAATCAGATTCTGGAAGACTTGGCTGAGCCAAAATCATTTTGTAGCTTTCCAGAGTCCTGAGAATGAGCCATTTTTCCTTGTTTACTCTATCCCTCTTTGTTCAGACTATCCTTTCCTTCACTGCATGTAGTGTTTCACACAGTCCTTTAAAATTATCCAGTTTTTGTTTATTTATTGTTACCACACAAAGCAAAAATAGACTGAAAAAAGCTCACCATATATTTTTCCTAGCTCTTTTTGCTTATAACAATGGGAGAAAACACTCCAGGAATTTTTTGCTATATTAGGGGGTGGCATTTATATATTAAGAACTAAGGGAAGTTAGGCATATTTATGTTGGGATAATTTCAGTGCTAGACTGCTAATGCCAATTAGCATACCAAAGTATAAGGCAAATTCCTTGAAAATATCAATTAGGAGAGGTAGGCTGTTTAGGGAGATAATGAAGGGTGAAGGGAAGTGTAGTCTGAGCCCTGATGGTTAAAAGAAGAAGGACAATATTCCAGGCCCATTTTTTTTTTTTTTTTTACTTCATGTGCAAAAGCCTTTGCAATTTTAGTCTTATCGGGATCAATAAAATTAAATAGGGAAATAAGGCTACTCAAAAAGGCTCATTTAGTCTCAGACTCCTTCAATAAATGTAGAATGTCTTGCCCAGCTGGTGTGGCTCAGTGGTTGAGCATAGATCTATGAACCAGGAGATCATGGTTCGATTCCCAGTCAGGGCACATGCCTGGGTTGTGGACTCCACCCCCGGTAGAGCATGCAGGAGGCAGCCGATCAATGATTCCTCTCTTACCATTGATGTTTCTCGTTCTCTATCTTTTCCTTTCCCTTCATCTCTGAAATCAATTAAAAAAATTATTTACATATATATTTTAAAAATGTAGAATGTCTAGAATGTGGGAGAGAAATTTTTCACTCTGCACTGGTCAAACAGCATCTGAAATTCTGAGATCACACTTTAAGAAGGATGCTGATCAGGGATGTAAAGCATAGTGAATGTAGTCAATAATATAATAACTATGTGTGGTGCCAGGTGGGTACTAGACTTACTGGGGGGATCATTTTGTATATTATATAAAGATCTAATCACTATGCTGCAAAACTAATATAAAATAATATTGAATGCCAAATTTAGTTGAAATACTTTTTGATTGTAAAAGGAAATACAGGACAGTTTTTAGATGCTTATTGCTATTAGCCTAACTAGGACCTCCACTTCTGTGATCACATTTAATTTTTGCAATATGTGATGAAATACAGAGGGAAGTATGAGTCTCCTTAAGGTGCTATTAATTCCCTTTTTGTTTTATATTTTCCTTCTTCATTTTTTGAAAAGATTTTTTTTTGAAAAGGAAGAGCAGAGTTTCATAGAGGAAGAATTGTTTACTTAATGCAAAGAATTAACTCAGGTTCACTTTTTGCCTCTCTTGCATAGAATATTATTTAAATAAAAGAAATGAAACAATTCAGACAAAAAAAAAAAAAGAGGGACATGTGACACTGATAAACCATAATAAAGAGGAGTGAGGGATTTTGAAACGATCTCATTTGAAGGAAGCCAATTCAGTTAATGGTTGAGAGTATAGACTCTGGCATCAGTTAGGCCTCAGGTCAGATTCCATCTCTGCAGTTTATTAGCCATGTGAATTTTTCAAGTCAGGTACTTTACTGATCTTCATCTTACTGTCTATCAAATGGAGATTAGAATAGTGTTCACCTCTTAGGATTTTTGTGAGAGTTAAATGAGGTCCATGTATATAAAGACCTTAAGGCATATAATAAGCTTATGATAAATAGTAACTTTTTTTTTACAAGAATAGTTGAAAGAACTGGACAGGTATTATTAAGTTTTGGGAGGATAACAAAGAAGAAGGATATGACATTTTGTAAAAAGCTCCAAAGAATGTAAGTTACAAGGTTACAACTTAACATAAGAAATTTGTTTCTAAGAATATGAGCTAGCTGACAATAAATTGTCTACTGCAGAAAGTGATGAATGTTATCCCCCTCATCCACTTAGGGTGCAATTTGATATTTTTTTTAGAGTCTTCATACATTAGTAATGAATTAGACATGTGAGATCTTTTCCAAATCTACTGTTCTGATCATTCCACAGATATTTATTGACCTTACTGTACATTATCTAAGTGGTATAGATAGCAAAACAGACATGGTTTAGTCTTCATGGAGTCTATAATTTTATGGTTTCCTTTTCTCAAAAATTAACTAATTTCCTTTCCTTTCCTCAAAATTCCTTTTGGTTCTCTTCTTGTCTCTAATCATATCTCCTTTGCCTCCTTCAATTGCTGTTCTTCCTCCTTCCTGTTATGCTTGATATCCTTCAAATTTTTCCCTCAGATCTCTTTAATTTTCTTTGAATATTCTCTCCTTTGGCCATTTCCTACAGTGAATTTAGCCTTTTCAAATTGGTAGATTTCTCTTCCTAATGTTCCTAGGCTCAAAAATTCTTAGTGATTCTCCATTGTCTAGTGAGTAAAAAAGCTTGGCATTTGAGGCCTTTGACTGGTTATTCCAATCCACTTCTCCAAATTTACCTTCATCTGGTCTCATAAACTCTAGGAAAATTAGACAATTTCCTACGCCTGTTTTTCCTTTGTTCATTTCCTGGCCTTTCTATTTCTGAGGTCTTTGTGTTTTTAGATCCACCTACCCAAAAAAACCACATTTCTACCTGAAATCCTCTTCTTTCTTTGAAGCTCATTGCATATACTAATTTGTTCATTTAGCCTGTAACTTTTACAGATATCTCCAGGTGGAAGTGAACTTTTCCCTCTTGATTCATCAGGGTCCCATACCATGCACTCTGTTTTTATCTACTTATCAATTCTGTTTAAATTCCTTGAGATTTGTTGCTGTAATTCGATATAATAAAAGCCTAATATGTAAATAAACCAAATGGCAGACTGACCAATAGAATGACCGATTGCTATGAAGCACACTGGCCACCAGGAGGCAGATGCTCAATGCAGGAGCTGCCCAGCCTGCAGGCCCCAGGCCAGCCAAAGTGGGTGCCAGCGGGGGACCCAGATTGCCCTGCCAGTCACCCCACAGAGGGAGGTAACTGGAGGTGTCAGGGAGCGAGGCCAGTGAGTGGGTGGTGCCAAGGCGGGTGCCAGTGGTGGGGGAGGGCGACCCTTGATTGCCCCACCAGTTGCCCCACAGATTGGCCTTGATCATCAGCCCAGCCTAGGGACCCTACCCATGCTGAATTTCGTGCATCAGGCCTCTAGTATTTTAATAAAACCTAGTAGAGTATCTTGCATAATATAAACATTCAATACATATTTGGTGATGGATTATATGATGATGTAACTTTACTTACAGATGAAGGAGTATTTTATGGGTGATAAGTTTGTACATTAAATACTATTTATTGAGCACCTACTCTATGACAGGTACTCACTGGGCACTGGGGATAGAAATGGATAAAACATATTCTATGTCAAGTGGTGCTAAGTGCTATATATCAAAGTAAGTGAGGATAAAAGGGATGATAATGAAGTGCAACTTTATATAAGGGGTAAGGAAAAGTTTCTCTGAAGGGTGGTAATGAAGAGAGATAATACATATCAAGGCCCACAATGCATCAGGATGAACTTTAAAATTTTTCAATAAGCTATAATTGAAAAAAATTGATTTTTGTCTCATTCTTTTACATTATACATGAATAATTGCAAAATTAAGATCTCATTGGTAATGGCTTTTGGGGATTTATTTCTCATAGAAAATTTTGTAAGATGAAGAACTCTTTTTAAAAATATATATATTTTATTGATTTTTCTTACAGAGAGGAAGGAAGAGAGATAGAGAGCTAGAAACGTCGATGAGAGAGAAACAACGACCAGCTGCCTCTTACACACCCCTTACCGGGGATGTGCCCACAACCAATGTACGTGCCCTTGACTGGAATCGAACCTGGGACCTTTCAGTCTGCAGACTGACGCTCTACCGCTGAGCCAAACCAGTTTCGGCAGATAAAGAACTCTTGAGTCTCTTCTTTAAGTATTGTTGAAAAAATATTCATTGTAATGTTTTAATAATATGTCCTAATGTTATTATCTTCAAGAGATACATACATTTTTAAATTATATATTTCAGAATTGAGGGAGCCAAAAAAAAATTAGACAAAACACTAAGTAAAAGAACACGTTTATCACCAGAGCCAGAGGATCCTCCAATTGTAAGTTTTTATTTTCTTTTTAAAAACTATATTTTAATGCTGTTTTAATTAATTATTTTAAGTCAATTTCAATATAATTAGTATTTAAAAATGTTACATATATTTTAAACTATACTTTAGTATTTAAAAAATTAAATCACTTAAAAATTTCTACTTGATTTAATTGTCTTTTTGTTTGCTTTTGACAGATGACCAGTGAAATTAAAAAGAAAGGAGTGAGTTCAATTTTTTATATTGATTGTTTTGAAAATATTTAAAGAAAGTATTACAAAGTAGCTTCTTCTAAGACCACCTGCCAAGTATCATTCTTGAAAAGAAAGAAATTTAGAAAAAGATCTTATTTTCTTTGCCCAGAGGAGCAAGCATGTCATAGATGGCAATATGGGTTTTCTAATATTCTTTTTAGAGAGCTATATTGTTGGCATTTGGTATTTGGGAATTCATTATAAATATTATGGTTCTTATTCAAAAAAACTGAAAGACAGTTCAAAATGACAGTTACAAAGGAAATGCATCTAATCTATCTCTCTATATAAAAGCCTAGGTGACCGTTATGGCTGGATGACTGGCCAGTAGCTATGTTGTGCACTGAACACCAGAGGCAGATGCTCAACGCAGGAGCTGCCCCCTGGTGGTCAGTGCACTCCCACAGCCAACCTCCTACGGTCCCTCCCTCTGGCTGGCCGGCCCCAATCAGGACTGGGTGAGATGGCCCCAATTGCTGGCCAGGCTGAGGGACCCCACCCATGCACGAATTCGTGCACCAGGCCTCTAGTGTGTGTATGTGTGTGTGTGTGTGTGTGTGTGTGTGTGTGTATGTATGTGTGTGTGTGTATGTATATATATATAAAAGGCTAATATGCTAAGTGTCCCTCCAACTGTCTGACCAGTCGCTATGATGTGCACTGACCACCAGGGGACAGACGCTCAATGCAGGAGCTGCCATGATGCGCACTAGCCATTTACAAAGAAACGGCACCATGGACCTAGTGCCGACAAAGCAATGTTCGGCTTACCCCAGTGGGACACAGGCCCTGCCACCATCGTTCGAGAGCCCAACAAATCGCAGTCAACACTGCCAAGATGACATGGCACAAAATGTGGCCCACAGCCCAGCCCAGCCCAGCCCAGAAACTGTGTCTGTGTGCACCGGGTAATGATGTCATGTAGCAACACCCGCTTCCTCTCCTTAGCGACTAGCCTCCTTGGAGATTCTTTAGCCCAGGAACCTGATTTGCTTTAAAGCCAGGTGCAAACATTTTACACTTTAACCAAATGTCTGTGAAGCATTTTCACGTGCCTCATCTCATTTGATCCTCACAGAAGGTAAATAGGAGACTTGGTAGAATCCTATTTTCATTAGCTGGAAAACAGAGATTTAGAAAGTTTAGAAACTTGACATGACTGAAAAGAAGTGAGAAATGGTGGAACTTGAAAATCACTTCAGTGTTTTCAGTCAAACACTGCTCCAGTTAAATGTTTCACTTTTTGTTCTCCCTGCATGATCTACAATGATGATCTGCTTTGTGTTGATATTTACGGCTCTGTTGCTGACAATTGCTTTAAAGAGAAGTTGGGATACTTAACTGGGCTGGAAAAAGTTTAGCAGGTCTAATTTATCTACATATATTAAGCTCTTGCTGGCACCAATTGCACAGGTGTGTTTCCATCTGTCATTATTGATCATGAATTTGGTTGACACTTCTATTATAGAGAAAGGGTGAAGAGTGGTATTAAAATATCTCTTCTACTTAATTTCCTTTCAATGTGCACAAATTTGTGCACCAGGCTTCTAGTATTGATGTAATGATGATTACTCATTGAGAATCTATTGTATGCTAGTCACATGCTAGGTGTCAAGAGATTTAAAAAAAAAGACTATGGGTAACAACAAGGGACTAAGGTATGATTGGTGGAAAGGTGACAACATGAGAAATTTCTTTAACAGCAAAAGATATGTAAACTCATGGATATGTATATCAAAGAGGAATTTATACAACATGTTCCCAGAGAGGGATACAGATTTTCCATACCTTGGGGATAGAGGACTAAAGATACCTCCATATGGATTGAAGCCAAACAATTGGGTTCCTCACATATGTCCCTGGAACCTTTTGAACTGCTACCCCAGCACTGCAGTTTAGAGCAAGTGAGTCCAGATAAGTCTGTGTATGGGACCTTTAAGAGGAATGCCTTCAGGAGCCCTTTGTCTCATAAGGCCACAATCTCCCTCTGGTTTTCACAGG
The DNA here is from genome assembly GCF_964339955.1 of Pipistrellus hanaki. Classification (NCBI taxonomy): domain Eukaryota; kingdom Metazoa; phylum Chordata; class Mammalia; order Chiroptera; family Vespertilionidae; genus Pipistrellus; species Pipistrellus hanaki. The sequence continues at coordinate 19,262,593 of NC_140515.1, forward strand.
CAGAAGTTATGGGGACTTTTCTTCCTGGCACTGAAACACTGGGCCATGGAGCCTGGTGTGGGGCTTGGATTCCATAGCTGGGATATTTAAACTGCAGCACATGGGTGTAGGACCTGTCCATTTTGCATCTCTGCCCATACTACCCTTCTCTACATGATTTCCATGTATTCTTAGATATATGACTTGTTCAACTAGACTTCAGGTGGTTTTCAACATCACAGGGTTCATTCGAGTCTTTTAAGAAACCTGGCTATTAAGAACCACAATTATTTATTTACTAGAGGCCCGGTGCATGAATTTAAATGGGCAGTCGGACATCCAATCTCACACAATCCAGGACTGCTGGCTCCCAACTGCTTGCCTGCCTGCCTGCCTTCCTGATTGCCCCTAATTGCTTTTGCCTGCCAGCCTGATCACCCCCTAACCACTCCCCTGCCAGCCTGTTTGCCCCTAATTGCCCTCCCCTGCAGGACTTGTTACCCCTAACTGCCTTCCACTTCAGGCCTGGTCCCCCCCAACTGCCCTCCCCTACAGGCCTGGTCCCCCCAACTGCTCTTCCCTGCAGGCCTGGATCCCCCCCAACTTCCCTTCCCTGCAGGCCCAGTCACCCCCAACTTCCCTCCTCTGCTGGCCTGGTCACCCCTAACTGCCCTCCTGTAGGCTTGAATGCCCCCAACTGACCTCCCTTGCTGACCTGGTCCCTCCCAACTGCCCTCCCATGCTGCCCATCTTGTGTCCACATGGGGGCAGTCATCTTTGACCACATGGGGGCAGCCATCTTTGTGTTGGAGTGATGGTCAATTTGCATATTATTCTTTGATTAGATAGGATTAGATAGGATAGAGGTCTGATGTACAGGTTGGGGCCAGCTGGTTTGCCCTGAAGGGTGTCTTAGAGGTGTGGGGCGGCCTGGGCAGGGGGCCTGTGGTGGTTTGCAGGCTGGCCATGCCCCCCCAGTGACCTAAGTGGAGGCCCTGATGTCTGGGATTTATTTATTTTATATAATTGAAACTTTGTAGCCTTTAGAAGAGCCAAGCCTCCTGCTTGCTCTGTGGCCACAGCCATTTTTGTTGGGATTTATTTAGCTTCTATAATTGAAACTTTGTAACCTTAAGCGGAGGCCAAGACAGGCCAGGGCTCAGGGTGTATGGAAACTCAAGCCTTCTCTCTCTCCGTGGCCATAGCTATCTTGGTTTGGTTAATTTGCATACTCACTCCTGATTGGCTGGTGGGCGTGTCTTGTGGGTGTAGCAGAGGTACAGTCAATTTGCATATTACTCTCTTATTAAATGGGACTAGAGGCTAAGTGCACAAAATTCGTGTACAGGTAGGGTCCCTATCAGCTACTGGCTGTTAGCCAGGACCTCCCTTCATTCGCGCTGCCCTCTGGTGGTCAGCACACATCATAGTGATGGATTGAACTCTCAGTGGGTTGAACTCCTGGTCAGTTGAACTCCTGAGGTGACACTTTGTATATTTGGCTTTTATATATATGGATTTTGTTAAATCCTAGAATATACATAAACATTTATAAAATTAATAACTCATAACACATGAAAAACAAACCTATTCACTATAGTTCAATATTTTTCTATAATTTTTTATACTTAGCTTGAAGGTATGGTCAATTTGCATCTTTCTCTTTTATTAGTGTAGATTTTAATGTCTCCTAGGGCTAGTCCTTCCTTGTAGGTTTTCTTTCTCATGGATTTCTTGGTTACTCTGACATGTTTATTTTCCACATGAATTCTATGCTTAACTTGTCTAGTTCCATAAAAATATGTGTTCATATTTATATTAGTATTGCATTAAACTAAATATGTTATTTTGCAATATACAAGTGTTTTTATTCTTAGGGAAAATTTTGTCTTGAGAACACAGAGCTTAGTAGTAACATTGAAATGCTACTTAATTTAGAACATTTACTTTCTTCTTATTATGTTCTCAGTTGAACTATATTTATATGAAGCAATGTGTAGAAAGTAGTCCTATAGTACCTATTCAGCAGGAATGGCTGGATCACATGTTAATGCTGGTACCTGAGTCTTTAAAGCAAGGGAAAAAAAGAGAAGAACTCCTTCAAAATCTCATCAGTGAGGTGTCAAGTGACTTTGAAAAAAGCACAAAGAGATATTTGGGTAAGTAATATATAGCACCTTTGCTCCCCTGCTAAAAAGCAGAAATACAAATAATGCATGTTATACATTTAGCTATCTGTATTCTTAAATATTTTTATTTATTTTGAGCCTATAATGTCAAAATATTTGCAAGTTAAGGCCATTTTTAGTAACTTTTTATGTTTTTACTAGAGCCCTGGTGCATGAAATTCATGCATGGGGGTGGGTTGTCCTTCAGCCCAGCCTGCACCCTCTCCAATCTGGGACTCCTTGAGGGATGTCTGACTGCCCATTTAGGCCCAATCCTACCGGGATTGTGACATCCCTCTCACAATCTAGACCTGCTGGTACCCAACTGCTCGCCTCTATGCCTACCTGATTGCCCCTAACCACTTCTGCCTGCCAGCCTGATTGATGCCTGACTGCTCCCTGCCAGCCTGTTTGCCCCTAACTGCCCCCCACCCCCGCAGGCCTATCACCCCCAACTCGCCTCCCCTGCAGGCCTGGTCCTCCCCAAATGCTCTCCCCTTCAGGCCTGGGTCACCCCCCAACTGCCCTCCTCTGCTGGCCTGATCACCCCCAACTGCCCTCCCCTGCAGGCTTGATCGCCCCAACTGCCCTCCCTTGCAGGCCTGATCCCTCCTAACTGTCCTTCCCTGCTGGCCTGATCACCCACAACTGTCCTCCTTTGCAGACCTGGTGCCTCTCAATTGCCCTCCCATGCTGGCCATTTTGTGTCCACATGGGGGCAGCCATCTTGTGTGTTGGAGTGATGGTCAATTTGCATATTACCCTTTTATTAGATAGGATAGTTAGAGGCCTGGTTCATAGGTGGGGGCCAGCTGGTTTGCCCTGAAGGATGTCTTGGATCAGGGTGGGAGTTCCCTTGGGGCATGGGGTGGCCAGGGCGAGGGGCCTATGATGGTTTGCAGGTTGGCCATGCCCCCCAGTGACCCAAGCAGAGGCCCTGATTTATTTATCTTCTATAATTTAGTTGTAGGCAAATTTGGATACCATGTATTACCTACAATTTGTAATTTCTAAATTACAAATTACCTACAATTTGTAATTTCTATAATTTGTGACCTTGAGAGGAGCCAAGCCTTCTGCTCGCTCTGTGGCTGCAGCCATTTTTGTTGGGATTTATTTATCTTCTATAATTGAAACTTTGTAGCTTTGAGTGGAGGCCTGGGCCTGCCAGGGTGTATGGAAAGCTTGGCTTCCTCCATTGCCTGGGAAACCCAAGCCTCCTGCTCCCTGTGGCCGAAGGCTTCTTGGTTTGGTTAATTTGCATACTCGCTCCTGATTGGCTTGTGGGTGTGGCTTGTGGGTGTAGCAGAATGATGGTTAATTTGCATATTAATATTTTATTAGGACTAGAGGCCCAGTGCACGAAATTCATGCATGGAGGCAGGGTGTCCCTCAGCCCAGCCTGCACTCTCTCCATTTTGGGACCCCTCAAGGATGTCCAATTGCCTATTTAGGCCCAATCCCGGAGGCCTGGGCCGGCCAGGTTGTGCGGAAAGCCTTGCTTCTTTCGTTGCCGGGGGCAACCCTAGCCTCCTTCTCTTTCCTGCTCCATGGCTGCTGCCATTTCTATTTGGATTTGTTTACCTTCTATAATTGAAACTCTGTAGTCTTGAGTGGAGGCCTACGCCGGCAAGGGCAGGTGGAAAGCTTGGCTTCCTCCATTGCCTGGGAAATCCAAGCCTCATTCCTGTTCTCTGTGGTTGTAGTCATCTCGGTTGGGTTTAGTTGCATACTCGCTCTGATTGGCTGGTGAGCATGGATGGTGGGCGTGGCTTGTGGGTATAGCAGACTGATGGTTAATTTGCATATTATGCTTTTATTAAGTAGGCTTAGCTAAATAGCTTTTTTAGATTGCACTTTTTCTATATAATTCTTGCTGCATTATGTACTGGATTATAAGATAATATTAACAGATCTGGGGAGATTTGTTAGGGATTTAACCTTTGCAATTTTTATTGGAATAAATTTTCTTAAGAGGCCATGCCAGGCACTTTTCAATAGACAGAAAGAGAACTTACTGAAGCTGTTCTATATTTGAATTTACTTTCAAAGTAAGGCTAAAGTAATATCAAAAGTGTGATTTTGTTTCAAGTAAAGGGATTTTTTCTTATACTCATTTAATGTACAGTAAACTGTACCATTCAATATCAAGAGTTAGAAACTTTTATTTGAGTTATAGAAAATATTTTACTATAGTTTTATTTAAATAAACTAAGCAGAAAAAACTTTATTTTTGAAGCAATCTAAAATGAGAGGAAAGTCTAGAATTATGTATCAATATTATGAAAGATTACTGGGCTCATGCTTAAAGATTATAAGCTTTATTGGAATATATTAACAAAAGGACTATCCTAGTAAACATTTTTTTGAAATTATGAAATTCCAAGTTGATGGATTTTTATTTTTTTCTCTGTAAAATCTTGGATCAAAATGTTATTGATCATATTTAAAGGGTTTTAAAGAAGTATTAATACATATATGTATTTTAGTGAAGAGTGTTCTTGTGAAACCTTCAGTTAGCTGGCTTGAAGATGATGGAGGTCCTTTACCTGAATTCCCTGTGTGAGTAAATTATTTTTAAAACAGTGCTACCCTTGTTTCTTTTTTAATATTTTATTTATTTTTTACAGTGAGGAAGAGAGAGGGATAGAGTGCTAGAAACATCAATGAGAGAGAAACATTGATCAGCTCCCTCCTGCACACCCTCCACTGGGTATGTGCCTGCAACCAAGGTACATGCCCTTGACTGGAATCGTACCCGGGACCCCTCAGTTTGCAGGCTGACACTCTATTCACTGAGCCAAACCGGTTTCGGCTACCGTTGGGTTTTGGTAATAGATTGAAAATAAACTGATCTTGCCCTGGCTGGTTTGGCTCAGTCTGCGAACTGAAAGGTCCGAGTTTGATTCCAGTCAAGGGCACATGCCCCGGTTGTGGGCTCAATCCCCAGTGGGGGGCATGAGGTAGTCGATAAATGATTCTCTCTCATCACTGATGTTTCCATCTCTCTCTCTCTCCCTTCCTCTCTGAAATCAATACAAATATTTAAGAAAAAGAAAATAACCTGATCTTATATTTAAGTCAACAGCTGTGAAACACCTAAAACAATAGTACTACTGCTGTTTTTCCTTTCTCCCCCAAAGTATCCTCTATATCGTACTTATCTAGTTTTAGTCTATACAATTAGGGGAACTTATATGGATACACAGTTTAATTTGACTTTAAATGAGGTTGGTGTATGCCAAATAGATTTCTCCATCCTTTCTCCCCAATTGATTTATCTCTGTCCAAGGTAACTGAGCCAGAAGCACAGTGAAAGTTGGCAGGGTACTCATGCCTGGCCCATCAGCCTTCCTTGCCTACAAATGATCCCTATTCTCAGTATAGTAGTTAGCAGAGGGGAAAGAGGTAGGGGAATTATGAAGAGGGGAAAGGGAGTCAAATATTTGGGGACAGAAGACTAGACTTAGGGTGGTAACCACACAATGGAATATACAGATGCTGTATTATAAAGTTGTACACCTGAAACCATGTTATTAATCAATGTTAGTCCAATAATTTAATTTAAAAATTTAAATGACCTTTGTTCTTTCTGAAGATAACGCACTTTCAAAATCTTGATGTATTTTTATTACATGCATATTTCCTAAGTCTTCCATGGCTGACCACATTTCCCTCTTCTCAATTCCCAGTTTTCTCTCTTTATTATTAATTCCATGTCATAAATATTATTCCTAAAACTAAGAGTATATTGTTTGAATTCTGTTTAACATGGTGTATTGCTTTCCAGAGGCCTGAATTATTCCAATCCTTGGCATTCTAACTATATGCAAGCAAGAAATAAAATATTATCTAATTTGCACATTGTTCATCCAATTATGAACATGTTATTGGACCTTGGTTACAAGACATTTGCTAATACAGTTTTGCTGGACTTAACAGGAATTAGGTAAAAGCCATATTTATTAATTAAAATTTAAAATGTGAATGTCTCCTGTTTGAGTCTTTATATGTTTGACTATATAATTTTTAAAACTCATTGATAAATCTCCAGAACTTTTCTTTAGATTTCAAAAATTTTTAAATTTCTTATTTGTTTTAACAATTACATATCAAAACCAATATCTATCATTTGCTTTAAAATAATTTTTATTTTTCTCATAATAGAGCTAAAGGCCCAATTGATTGTGAATCACTGAAAAATGATATATCAATACAAGCTAGGAAGGCAGAAGAGAAGATAATGAACACATGGTATCCAAAGGTTATAAATCTTTTTACCAAGAAAGAAGCTCTTGAAGGGATTAAACCTGAAAAGTTGGATTCATTTTATAGCTGTGTTTCAACACTTATGTCAAATCAGGTAAATATGTTTTATGTATTTTAAGTGATAATGTTATTAAAATTAGTTTGGTGTTTTAAATATAAATATGGATTTATCCCAGGAATGCAAGGATGGTACAATATTCGCAAATCAATAAATGTGATACATCACATAAACAAATTGAGAGATAAAAACCACATAGTCATATCAATTGATGCAGAAAAATCATTTGACAAAATTCAATACCCTTCCTTGATAAAAACTCTCAGTAACATGGGAATAAAAGGATCATACCTCAACATAATAAAAGCCATATATGACAAACGCACAGCCAACATCATACTTAATGGGCAAAAACTAAAACCATTTCCCCTAAGAATAGGAACAAGACAGGGATGCCCACTCTCACCACTCCTGTTTGACATAGTACTGGTAGTACTAGCCATTGCATTCAGACAAGAAGAAGAAATAAAAGGCATCCAAATTGGAAAAGAAGTAAAACTGTCCTTATTCGCTGATGACATGACACTGTACATAGAAAACCCTAAAGACTCCATCAAAAAATGATTCGACTTAATAAATGAATTTGGCAATGTAGCAGGATACAAAATTTACACCAAGAAATCTATGGTATTTCTATACACTAATGATGAACTTTCAGAAAGAGAGACTGAAAAAGCAATCCCATTTACCATTGGACCAAAAAAATTAAGATACCTAGGAATAAATTTAACTAAGGAGGTAAAAGACCTATATGCGGAAAACTACATGACACTGAAAAAAGAGATAGAGGAAAACATAAACAGATGGAAGAACATACTGTGTTCATGAATTGATAGAATCAACATCATCAAAATGTCCATAATACCCAAAGCAATCTATAGATTCAATGCACTTCTCATTAAAACACCAATGGCATATTTTGCAGACCTAGAAAGAACTCTCCAAAAATTTATCTGGAATAAAAAAAGACCCCAGATAGCTGCAGCAATCCTGTGAAAGAAGAATAAAGTAGGTAGAATCTCAATACCAGATTTCAAGCTGTATTACAAGGCCACTGTTCTCAAAACAGCCTGGTACTGGCACAAGAACAGACATATAGGTCAATGGAATAAAATAGAGAAACCAGAAATTGACCCAAACCACTATGCCCAATTAATATTTGATGAAGGAGGCATGAACATACAATGGAGTCAAGACAGTCTCTTCAATAAATGGTGTTGGGAAAATTGGACAGATACATGCAAAAAAAATGAAAGTAGACCAACAACTTACACCATATACAAAATAAACTCAAAATGGATAAAGGACTTAAACATAAGATGTGAAACTATAAAAATACTAGAGGAATTCACAGGCAGCAAAAATCTCAGACATATGCCGAAGCAATTTCTTCACTGATACTGTTCCTAGGGCAATGGAAGCTAAAGAGAAAATAAACAAATGGGACTACATCAAAATAAAAAGCTTTTGCACAGCAAGAGAAACCATCAACAAACAACACAAAGCCCACTGCATGGAAGAACATATTTGCCAATGTTATCACCGATAAGGGTTTAATCTCCAGCATTTACAGGGAACTCATACAACTTAACAAAAGAAAGATAAACAACTCAATCAGAAAATGGGCAATGGACCTAAATAGACAGTTTTCTAAAGTGGACATACAGAAGGCCAAAAGGCTTATGAAAATATGCTCAAAGTCACTAATCATCAGAGAGATACAAATCAAAACAACAATGAGGTACCACCCTCACACCTGTCAGAATGGCTATCATAAACAAATAAAAAAATGACAAGTGCTGGCAAGGATGCAGAGAAAAAGGAACCCTTGTACACTGCTGGTGGGAATGCAGACTGGTGCAGCCACTCAATGGATAGCACTATGAAGTTTCCTCAAACAACTAAAAATGGAACTCCCATTTGACCCAGTGACCACTTCTAGGAATATATCCCAAGAAACTAGAAACACCAATCAGAAATGATATATGCACCCCTATGTTCATAGCAGCACAATTCACCATAGCTAAGATTTGGAAACAGCCTAAGTGCCCATCAGCAGATGAGTGGATTAGAAAACTATGGTACATCTACACAATGGAATACTATGCTGTAGTAAAAAAGAATGAGTTCTTACCATTTGTAACAGCATGGATGAATCTGGAGAGCATTATGCTAAGTGAAATAAGCCAGTCAGAGAATGATAAAAAGCAACCTGATAGACAAGGATGACATATTTTTTCATTTATTATTTTAGAATACATTTATTTAGAACATACTGTGCTGCCCTGACTGGTGGCTCAGTTGGTTGTAGTATCTTTTAGCTCACTCATTTATGGAATATAATGAACAACATAAACTGGTGAACAAAAACAGATCCAGAGACAGAGAAATATCGATCAGATCATCAAACCTCAGAGGGAAGGTAGGGGAAGGTGGGGTTAAGGGAAAGAGATCAACCAAAGGACTTATATGCATGCATATAAGCCTAACCAATAGACACAGACAACAGGGTGGTGGTGGTGAGGGCATGAGTGGGGGAGTTGAGAGGGTAATGGGGGGATAAGGACACATATGTAATACCTTAATCAATAAAGAAATTTTTAAAAAGTCCCCCCCAAATACCATGACCTCCTGGTTCATAGGACAAGACTCAACCACTGAACCACATTGGCCAGGTGAGATGAGGAACATTTTGAAGATCATTTAGATCTATATTTGTCTGTTTGAGTAAATTTCCAAACAGTTGGTTAAAGATGAGAACACAGTAAAGACCAGGTGCATGAATTTGTGCACGGGTGGGATCCAGTTGGACTGCCCCGATGGGGGCTGATTGGGCCAGGCCAGCTGGGGGGAGGGGATATGGGAGTTTGACTGGCGAGCCTTGCCTCTGATCAGGGTATGGGGGGCCGATTGGGGGCAGGGCCGGTCAGGGGAGAAACCGCCTCTCCCATCTGGCTGGTTGGTTGGCAGTAGTGTGTGTCATAGCGACCAGTCATTCCAATCGTTACAGTGTGCTGGGTGGTTGGCTTTTATATATAGTGATTACTCATACTTTGGTCATGTATTGTGCATATTTCTAAGTTCCAGTAGCTTCACCCTAAATTAATGGTGTGCTGGAAATTTGGCTTTCCAGGAACAACAGTAACAACAACCACTCTGATTTGTAATGTTTGCTAATTTCCATGGCATAAATATTCCCACCATAATGAATTTCAAGCATCCAAAGGTTTAGTAACGGGCTTACAAAATTTATGAATATTGAACAATTTGCTCTTGTGACAATAGCAGCTAGCCTTTCTTTACCAATGCCTCTCACCCCATGTACCTGTCATCCCATGGCACCCTCACCCTCAGGGTAAGGGTTCTCCTATCCTCAGTCTTCACCATGTTCTTTGGTCTTCTAGGGGCAAAATTACTAGAGTGTGGAAGATTCTGAGTTGCCATTTTAAGATTGTTGATATTCTATAAAAATATGAAAGTTTGCATATATTTTTCATTTATTATTTTAGACTACATTTATTTAGAACATACTGTGCTGCCCTGACCAGTGGCTCAGTTGGTTGGAGTGTCATCCCATATACCAAAATGGTTATGGGTTCATTTCCTGGTCTGGGTACATACCTAGGTTGTGGGTTTGATCCTGGGTCAGTTGCTAATGGGAGGCAACTGATCAGTGTTTCTCTCTCACATCAATGTTTGTCTGTCTGCCTCTCTCTCTCTCTCTCTCTCTCTCTCTCTCTCTCTCTCTCTCAAATCAATAAAAACATATCCCTAGGTGAGGATTTAAAAAAAAAGAGCCATGGCTGGCATGGCTCAGTGGTTAGAATGTCTCCCCACATACCCAAGGGTTTTGAGTATAATTCTTGGTCAAGGGTATGTACCTGAACTATAGGTTTACTCCCCTCACCTGTTTGGGGTGTGTGCGGGAGGTAACCAGTGGATGTCTCTCTCACATTGATGTTTCTCTTTCTTTTCTCCCACCCTTCACTCCTTCCACTCTCTCTGAAGAGCAATGGAAAAAATGTCCTTAGGTGAGGATTAACAACAACAAAATAACATATGTGCTGAAGGAAGATAATTTTCAGGATTAAATGGATTGATAGAATGACTTAATTATAGACTTGTTTTAGTTAAAGGTTGAACTTGTACTTTAAAGATTAATAGTAATTTATACTGTCATGCAGATAAAGGATCTCTTAAAGAGAACTGTAGAAGGATTTGTAAAGCTCTTTGACCAAAAAGATGAACGAGGGCTGCCAATATTTAAGATGGAATTGACATTTGATGAAGATAAAATGGAATTTTACCCTACCTTTCAAGATTTGGAAGATGTTGTTTTTGGTTTGGTAGAGAGAATAGCTGAAGCTCTGCAGGTATTACTTCATCCTTATCTATCAGGTTTTTTCTTTTTAATCAGGTTTTTTTTTTTTTTTTTTTTTTTTTTTTTTAATATGGCTCTTTTTCAACATATCAAATTGAGTTGAAGCTCCATAAAGTATTTACATACATGAAGTGTAACAACTCTTTATTTCCATACTCCAAGTTATTTTACTTTAAAACAAAGGGCTTTGTCTTTGAGAAAGTCTTCTGGTTGAAGATAACATTTGCTCTTGTAGTTATGACACTTTAATGCATGTCTCAACTTCCCTGAGTTGTTAGCCACTTCAGTACATGATCCAACTTATGTTTGTTTTTTTCTAGAGCTTTCCAGTATAGTCACTTTGACATTATACTTACTCAATAGATATTTGTTGGATGATAGAAAACTAACCCAACTTAAGTTTTATATTAGACTAGGAGCCTGGTGCATGAAATTTGTGCACTGGGAAGGGGGCCTCTCAGCCCAGCCTCCCCCCTCTCCTAGCCTGGGAGCTCTCAGAGGGTGTCTTACTGATGCCTTAGGCCTCCCTCTGCGGGAGGAGACCAGGCTGATAAGGGGAAGTTGCCAGCCCCAACACCTAGCTGCTGCAGCCACTGCCAGCCACCACAGCTGCAAAGGTGTTTTCATCAACATGGACTCCAGTCCCTTCATCATGAAAAAATGACAGCTTTCTTTAGGCATTTTCAAGATGTATCTTTCATAGGATATGACATTTCTTTCTTGTTTTCTTTTTATCCTCACCTGAGGATATGTTTCCATTGATTTTTTTAGAGAGTGTGGAAGAGAGAGGGAGAAACAGAGAGAAACATCGATGTGAGAGGGACACTTTGATTGGTTGCCTCCTGCATGAGCCCAGAACTGGGCCCCGGCCAGGGAGGAGCCTGCAACCTAGGTACATGCCCTTGATCAGAATTGAACCTGGACCCTGTGGTCCAAAAGCAGGTTCTATCCACTGAGCCAAACCAGCTAGGGCAGGATATGACATTTCTTAGCCCCTCCAGCAGCGGACCTTCATTTTTTCCTCCAGGAGTGTGGTAGAAAAAGCCTAAATCACCTTTTTGGAATCTTATAATCCAAGTTACCAAGGACACTGCAAGTGGCCGCATACAGGGAGCTTAGCCAATGCATGGTCAGAAAAGGTGTTTTCGCCTGAACTGGTTTGGCTCAGTGGATAGAGCATCAGTCTGCAGACTGAAGGTTCCCAGGTTCGATTCCAGTCAAGGGTGTGTGTACCTTGGTTGGGGGCACATTCCCAGTGGGAGTGTGCAGGAGGCAGCTGATCGATATTTCTCTCTTATTAATGTTTCCGACTGTCTATCCCTCTCCCGTCTTCTCTGTAAAAAAATCAATACAAAAAAAAATATTTTTTAAAAGAAAAGGTGTTTCCTCTGCAGCTCATGCGCAGAGGACCCCCGTGTTGTGTCCACTGGGCTCAGGGCATGTCCCCGTGGCCTGGGGGTGGGGTGGGTGGGGAGCACACCTCCCAGGTTGGCAGCCCCGTGTTGTGGAGCCGGGCTGTGGGATGTGGACCCAGGCTGCGACAGCCACCGCCACTTAGGGCATGCCCCCCAGGCCAGCAGCCCCGCATTGTGGGTGCCGGGCTGGGGGGCATGGACCTGGGCTGCCGCTTGGCATCGATGCACATGCAAGTAGCAGCAGGGTGGGAACATCTACTTGGCACCTGCGCCCGTAGTCCTGGAGTGGCTGGGGGTGTTCTGGGACCCTGGCTGCTCAGGGCCTACAGGTAGGCCTACAGGATAGGAGCAGCCTGGGTCCCAAGGATGTTCCCGAGACCCAGGCCGCTGGGCGCCTTCATATGCAAATTAAGCCACTGTCTGTATTGGGTTAATTTGCATACTCACTCCTGATTGGCTTATGAATGTAACAGAGATACGGTCAATTTACATGTTTTGCTTTTATTATATAGGATTATAAACTATACAAATTTAAATCCTTATTTTGCATCGTTATCTTTTCTTGGATTACTAAAATCTGAAAAGAATGTTTAAGAATATTTGATCTACATATACTAGTAGACCAATTACACAAATAGTTATTTTATAAACTGTCATTTTTATTTATGTTAGAATGTCCAGTCAATACCCTCTTGGCTATCAGCAACTTCACCAGCTGTAAATCTTGACACAGAACTTCCAGAACACATAATACAGTGGGCACTTAATGTACTAAAGGTGGCAGTACATCGTAACTTAGAAGGTGCAAGACAACACTATGAGACATACGGTATATATGATAAATATAATATTATACCTTTTATTATAAAAGGATGACATTCTATTTTTAGTAGAATTTGGCTGATATTTGGTTATCTGGGGCTGTCATGAAAGAGCAGGAAGAGCCAGAAGTTAATATGGACATAGCTATTGGCAGCATCAAGGATCAAAGCTAAGACACTTGAATTCTGTTGTCTGGTTCAAAGAGAGAATGCTAACTGGATCAGGGTGATAAAGCCTAAAGGTAGAAAGAAGAAATGCTGGAAAAAGAAGACAGCTAAATTAAGGGTAAAAGTAAAGTAATCTATAAGAATAGCAGCTCAAGTTTATAGACTTCTCTAGTGTGTATGAAGTCAGGATGGATAATTGTTATTTGATATCTTAAGCAAAATCTTTTATTAACTGGCTTATTTTTATCTCTTAAATTATTTTAAGATCATTACTTAACCTTTTATCTTTATTTTAAAATATCTGTGTTTAACCTGGTTTGCTTAAGTCTATTTTATTCTATTTTTATTAATGTACTAGTATGTTAATACTCAATTAATAATAATAATAATTAATTGAATGGGCTATTCCATTCCATGATCATATAAAAAAGCCTTATTTTAAAAAAAGAGTATTATTAATACTTAAATTAGATTATTAATTTTCAGTTGAAAAATATAATTGGCTCCTTGATGGCACTGCAGTTGAGATGATAGAGACTTTTCAGGCGGAAGATCATACTTTTGATGAATACACAGAGGTAAGTGATAATTCTGTTTTCCATTATTCCCTTTTGACTATCCTTTTAAAGTTATAATATTTTTATTCTAGAAAATAAATGCTTCAATTAAAGTTAGTAGAAATTATTCAAAACATAATTTTAGTAAACTTATAGATTTACCTCATAATTTCTTTAGTTATTCATTTACTCATTCATTGATTCAACAAAAATTTCTTCATCACAGTTATACACCTTGCAAGATTTTGGTGATGTAAAAATAAATAATACATTAACATTGTTCTCAGGAGCTTATACTTGGCCTGGAAGCTAGACATATTAGTAGAAATATTGATATAAGTACTGGAATACAGATATGGATGAAGTGTTGTGAAAGCACAGAAGAGAAAATGATTGCTTTTTCTTTGGGAAATTGGTAAAGGTTTTTAAAAGCAGTGGTAAGTGAGCTAGGTTTTGAAATAGATGATTATAGGTGGATTTAGCTGAATCAGGGAGGCATGGAAGAGACTGACATTGTTCAATGTGGGGTAGGGGGGAATGAGAAGAGATAAACTAAAGAATTTATATACACAGCCCATGGACATAGGCAATAGGGTAGTAAAGACCTTGGGGGTGGGTAGGGGCTGTGAGGAGGGGGTACTGAGGAGAAAAGGAGATATCTGTAATAATGAAATAAAAATACATTTATAAATGAAAAAAAAGAATATGAAGTTGGAAATGTAAGTTGGAGCTATAGGTGAAAATCTTCAAGTATCTTTGCTTAGAAGTTTATGCTTTATTTTGGAGGTTTTTAGCCATTGAAGTAATATACTTGGATCAGAGTTTCAGAATGATAATTCCAGAAGCAGAGGGGGAAAAGTAATTAAATGAGAAAAGATTCCTACCTTTTGAATTCCTACTTGTTCTATTGGTTAAAACTATGTGTTGTTTGTTTGTTTGTTTGTTTGTTTTACCTTCTTTCTTTCTATTGACTGTTTAGTTTTTATTCATAAAGTACAATATAGACATTTTAATTTTTCAACATTTTATTATGAAATATTTAAGAATACAGAGAAGTTGAAATTTTATGAAGAGTTCCACCTAGATGTTAATATTTTACTGTATTTGCTTAATCACATATGTATTCATCATCAATCCATTCCCTTTTCCATCCTTGATTAATTTCAAGAATTATTAACTTTAAAAAAATCAACTTCACTGAGGTTTGTTTTACATATAATAAAATGCAGCCATTTTAATTGAATAGTTAAATGAGTTCTTACAAATTTATGCACCCATACAACTATCAATATAAAATGTTTTCACCACCTCAGAAAGTTTCCTTATATGCCATCCCAGTCAGTTTTTCCTAAACCTGACCTTAGGCAATTACTGACATACTTTCAGTAACTGCAGGTTTTTCATTTCTAATGAAATCATTTATACATACTGATTTGTGTCTGGTTTCTTTTATTAATATAAAGTTTTGAGATTTATCTATGTTGTGTCTATCATTAACTTTTTCCTTTATTGCTGAGTAGTATTCCACTGTATAAATATGATTTATTTATTTTAACATCTTTCAAATATCTATCTTTATACATTTATTTTTATTTAATTCAGAGAGGAAGGAAATGAATAAAATATTTTTAAAATTTGCTTTTAGGTTTAGTATATATCCTTGCATTTCTTTGTCAATTCTAGACTTACTGTAATTGTAGTTTGTATGCTATATTTTGCATGTAGTCATAGTTTATTATAGCATAGCACTTCATTGTATTGATATACCTTCTTTTCTACTATAAATGGACATTTGTGTTTCCAGTGTACCACATTTTCTTTGATCCAGGCAAATTCCTTTTCCATATCTGTTAATTACATCCCAGAAAAACTAGATGATGGTACTTGAGAATAAGAAAATATCTGTCCCTTTTAAAGTGTCCACCAGCTCTTTCTACTCTCCTTGCTACGTTTTCAACATAGCATATTCCCTCTTTATTAGACAGGATGAGAGTATACTATGTACTAGGCCCCGTTACATTCATTGTTATATTACAACAATCTAGTAAGATGAATGTTATTAACTTTATTTTATAGATCTAAAACTAAACCTCAGAGATTTGCCTAAATTCACAAGGCTAGTAACAGCTGAGGCAGGATTTAGATTTAGGACCTGATCCAAAATATGCTTTGTTATATGAACATATTACTAGACAGGTGCTCAATATAGTCTTTGAATTAATTATTATTCTCAGCTCCCTTAAACACTGAAAACTTTAAGCTCAACCATAGAAACGAAAATGAATGGAGACTAGAGAAATAGGGTAGCCTTGAGAGAAAGAGAGAAAAGTAGAGGGAAAGTATCTTTAAGGAGAAAAAAAAGGAATGGGGCATTTTTGTGGGGGATGAAGATGGGGTAAGAAGGTAGAGAGGCAGCATTAAAGGTGGAATATGAAATTAAGTCAAAGTTGCTCAAAGTTGGTAGGTATATTTCACTTTCACAAAATGCAACATAGTAACTTGTTAGGTTTTCTTTTTATTACTTTGTTTAATTTTTAAAAATTATCCCACTGTCTGGGTATTAAGAAGTTGTATAAATTCCATTATCTTGGATTATTGGTAATGGCAGACCACAATGTTTCTTTTTTGGATTATTTTGGTCAAAACCAAAAATTCCTTATATTTCTTTTCCTGAAGACTGCATTAGATTCGTCAGTGAGGCATCAGATATGGCACAAGCAAATATTTGTTAGCTACAAAAATTACCACATGATACAGATTTGTTTCTAAACAGAGAGATGAGTTAACTTTGGTGAAAGTTTTTTTTTTTTTAAACAGTTACTGAGAGAAATTTCACTTTTAGAAATTTTTATTTAAATTTTTTTAAACTTATCTTTTGATTTTAAAGAAAGAGGAATGGGGGTCAAATGGGAGAGAGAGAGGAAGAGAGAGAAAGAGAGAGAATGAGAGAATGAATGTGGGAATATTGAGAGAAGAAATATTAATTTGTTGTTACACTTATTTATTCCTTCATTGGTTGATTTTTGAATGTGCCCTGACTGGGACTGAACCCACAACGTTGGTATATTGGAACAATGCTCTGAGCCAGGGCCTGAAATTTTTAGATAGCAATGCTATAATTGGCACCATGTTGGATATTTACTGGTAGATTGGCAAATTACTTAGTGCAAGGACAGGTGAAAAAATATTTATGCAACAAAGGGGACAAATTTAATCAATTATCAAAAAGAAATGAGTTTATATTTATATTATATAATTAAGAAGTCTACCATAATACTATACCATAATACTGTAATATAAAATGACTGATGAATTTTAAAATTCTAAGCATTTGTTTGTGTGTGTTTTTTTAAGTTTATAGAAAAATTTTTCAACCTTGCCTCAGAAATAATGCTTTTACCTCAGTGGGTTCATTTCCCTATGGTTCGTTTGGATTGTGAAGATTTGAAGACAGGCCTAACAAATAAAACAAGAGCCTTTGCAAATATATTATTAAATGACATAGCTTCAAAACATAGAAACGAAAATGAATCGTAAGTGGAATTTATTGCTAAACTTTGAAGTATTGGGCTAAAAGAAATATTTTGCTCATAATAACACTTGTTTGAAAACAAAAGATCTACCTAATAAAAGAGTAACATGCTATTTGGCTATACTTTCGCTATGCCCACCAGCCAATCAGGAGTGCGTATGCAAATTAAACCAACAAAGATGGAAGGCACCGAGCAGCTGGGGGTGGGGTGGGACGCTTGCCTGGCATTCCTCACCACCCCAGCCACTCAGGGCCTCTGGGCAGCATGGGAAGGCAGAAAGGTGGCTCTGCCCAGAGCGAAGGCTCTGCTGGCAGCCAGGGAAGGAAGGCCCATTCTTGCACAAATTTTTGTGCATTGAGCCTCTAGTTAAAATATAAGTACTTACAACTTTTTCTCCATAACTGCCTTCCAGGGAGGTTTCTATGTTACCACTGATCTGGTTTCTTTCTTTCTTTTTTAAGATAGTTTATTGATTGTTTAGAGAGAGGGATATCTTACCTCTCTCTGAAGAGAGAGAGAGACACTGATGTGAGAATGCAACATCTATCAGCAGCCTCCTTCTGGGGCTGAGCTCTCAACCAAGGGCATGTGCCCTTAACCTAGAATTGAACCAGCACTTTCCTGATGCTCAGGATGCTACCCAACCAACTGAGACCCACCAGCCAGGCTTGGTCTGGTATTTTTTTGTTTGCTATTGTTTGAGGCTAGTTTTGAGGCAACCCAGGAATGAAAAAAAAAAAAAAATAAAAAAAAATAAAAAAAAAAATATATATATATATATATATATATATATATATATATATATATATTATATATATATAAATTTTATATATATATAGTTATATATATAGTTATATATATAGTTATATATATATATATATATATATATATATATATATAGTTACTGAGAGAAATTTCACTTTTAGAAATTTTTATTTAATTTTTTTAAACTTATCTTTTGATTTTAAAGAAAGAGGAATGGGGGTTAAATGGGAAAGAGAGAGGAAGAGAGAGAAAGAGAGAGAATGAGAGGATGAATGTGGGAATATTGAGAGAAGAAATATTATATATTTCTAGAGGCCTGGTGCATGAAAATTCATACACTGGAGGGGGGTTCCTCAGCCCAACTGGCCCCCTCTCTCAAAGTTCAGAAGCTCTCACAAGCGGGAAGTGACCCAGCAATCAAGGGAAGGCGATGCCCCATCACACCTCTGCTGCTGCCACTGCCGGCAATGCAAGCCTTGGTTGGCCCTGCTTACTTGAACCTCGGGTGGCCTGAGGGGCTACGGGGCTAAGGGGAATGGGGGACTCTGGAGGCAGGTGCATAAAGTGGCTGGGCTTGCATGGGGGCAGGCCTGGCCTTGCCGCACGCCTGTTGGGGCTGAGGGGACTAGGCACTGCCATCTTGTGGCTGTGTGTGGGTGTTGCCTTCTTTGAGGGTGGGGCAGTCAGCATATCCCCTCCTTATTGGCTGTAGGTGCCACATTTTTGAGGGTGGGGCAGTCAATTAGCACATTCCCCTCCTTATTGGCTGTGGGTGCCACCATCTTTGAGATGGTGTGAGGGTCAATTAGCATATTCTCTCTTTATTAGATATGATGAGAGTATACTATGTACTAGGCCCTTTTACATTTGTTTTTGTATTACAACAATCTAGTAAGATGAATGTTATTAACTTTATTTTATAGATCTAAAACTAAACCTCAGAGATTTGCCTAAATTCACAATGCTAGTAACAGCTGAGGCAGGATTTAGATTTAGGGTCTGATCCAAAATATGCTCTATGTTATATGAAAATGTTACCTTAATTTTATAGATGTATGCTGAGTTATACTAGGTAAGTTATGCTTAAATATTTTAAGATATCTTAGTGAATTAACCAATTATTTTTAGGATATCACAGTTCCTATTTTATAGTAATCATAACAACATATTCATTGAGTATAATACAGCATTCATTATTATAACTATAGTAAAGCACAGTATTATGTCAGTATTTGCAGTGAATTCGAAGCAATTAAAGAACATGCATTAAAAATCCCTGAGACAACAGAAGAGATGATGGAACTGATAGCTTATGTCGAAAAAGCCCGAACCATTGGAATTCAGGAGTTGGCTTTAAGAATCCAGGTAAGAATATTTAATTTACATATTTTAAAATAGCTTTTTTCATTGTGAAATATGATAAACATATAGTTAAGTAAATAGTTGAAACATAAGCATCTATGTTGCCACCACCCAGGTCAAGAAACCAGCACTCAGAAGCACTTTGTGTATGGCTTTGTGATTATAGCTACTTCTCTCTGCCTAGAGGTTCCCACTTGGTTTCTACAGTAATCACATATATTTTTCCTTTATTTCCAAAAACTATACATACATCCTTAAACAGCATAGATTTAACTTTTTTCTTTTATACTTTTTACATTTGGTAGTATGCTTATGCTTTGCCCAGTACAAGATTATATAACTAATCACCTATATTGCACTCTTAATTTTTTACTTAAAAATGTGAAACATTAAACACCAAAAATTTCGTAAAACATAAATTGTACAATTTACAGGGGTCCTCAAACTTTTTAAAGTGGGGGCCAGATCACGGTCCTTCAGAGAGCTGGAGGGCCGGACTATATGAACTACTAATTCCTACTGTAACACCTCGGCTGCGCTCACTGCCCAAAAAACCTGGCGGGCCGGATCAGACTCCTCTGCGGGCCGCATGTGGCCCGCGGGCCGTAGTTTGAAGACCCCTGATTTAAAATATTGTAAATACAGTAATTTACCCCGGGAAAGAGATAGAACCTTGCTAACTAACACCCTAGAAACCCATCACAATCTTTTTTTCCCCTTTTTCCTGGCTATCCTGTCTTTTAATTACTTCCCTGCTCTTCTTTAGTTTTATTATCTATATCTAAATATGCATTCCTAATCAATATAGCTAACTTTTGTTTCTTTTAACCTTTATATAAATAGAATTATAGTTTCTATTATTTTCTGTCTCATCAATATTTTGTTAATAATGTTATAGTTCCTTTAGTTCATTTTCATTGCTGTCTAGTAATCCATATTCTATAACTACCATGTACCATAATTTATTATTTTAATTTTTACTGTTCTGCATGTTTGGGTTGTTCCTACTTTTATTAGTAGCAGTGCTGCTGGGAACATTTCTGTACATGTATCCTGGTGCATATGTTCATGTATTTCTCCCAGGTAGTATAAGGTATACTTATTTTCACCTTTACTAGTTAAGGCAAAACTCTTTTCTAAAATAGCAGTGTATACAGGTCCTATTATTTTACATTCTAACCCATACTTGCTATTATGAGATGTTTAACATTTTCTCAGCCTGATGGATGGTGGTTACTATATTTTTAATTTGTATTTTCCTGAAGACAAATGAATTTGAACATTTTTCATATGCTTATTGGTCATTTAGAGTTCTTCTTTTGTGAAATACCAGTACATGTCTTTTGCCCACTTTTCTTTGGGCTCATGATCTCTTTTTCCTATTGATATGAGTTTTTAAAAATGATGATAATATATAATAAAAATTTATCATCTTAACCATTTTGAGTATATAAATCAGTTAGTAGTTTTGAATAAGTTATTATTAATTAATATTCTTTCTTCACTCTGTAATTTAAGTTTAGTGGTGTTTTTGATGAACAGACATTCTTAATTTTAATGCAGTCAAATAGAGCAATCTTTTGTAGATAGTGATTTCTGTGTCTTATTTAAGAAATCCTTTCCTACACAGAGTTATCAAGCTTGTGTTTTTTCTTGAATATTTAAAAAAAACATTTTTTAAATTGATTTTTAGATAGAAATGAAGAAAGATGGAATGATAGAAATATTTATGAGAGAGAAACATCTATTGGTTGCCTCCTGCATGCATCCTACTAGGCCATGCAACCAGGCCATGGGCCCTGACCGGAATTGCACCAGTGACCTCTTGGTGCATGGGACGATGCTCAATGCACTGAGCCACACCACCTGGGCTTCTTGTAACTTTTTTGAGAACCTATTTAGTTTTGCCTTCCAGTTAGGTTTCAGTCCTCCTGGAATTTTAGTTGTGAATGATGTGAAGTCACATTTAATTATTTTTCCATATGTATGAGCAGATACACACACACACACACATATATATGTAATCCTACTTTTAGATTTTTTTTAATTGTTGATACTTTTACAGATATTCCCCATTAATCCTCCTTTGCTCCCAGCATCCAGCCCTTGCTGCCCTTCCCATCTCCCTCCCCCACCCTGCCTTTACCACATTATTGCTATGCATATATGCATACTAGAAGCCCAGTACATGAAATTTATGCACTGGGCGAGGGGTGTTATCCCTCAGCTCAGCCTGCACCATCTCCAATCTGGGACCCCTCGGGGGATGTCTGACTTCTGGTTTAGGCCTGACCCCTAAATTGGCATTTGGATATCCGTTTCACAATCTGGGACTGCTGGCTCCCAACCACTAGCCTGCCTGCCAGCCTGATCACCTCTTAACCACTCCCCTGCCAGCCTGATCGATACCTAACTGCTCTCCTGCTGGCCTGATTGCCTCCAACTGCCCTCCCTTGCTGACCTGGTCACCCTCAATTACTTTCTCTGCAGTCCTGGTCCTCCCCTACATGCCTTGTACCCCCAACTGCCCTCCCCTGCAGACCTGGTTGCCCCCAAGTGCCCTCCCTTGCCAGCCTGGTCACCCCCAACTGCCCTCCCCTATAGGCCTGGTCACCCCTAACTGTCCTCCCCTGCAGGCACAGTCACCCTTAACTGCCCTCCCCTTCTGGCCTGGTTGCCCCTAACTGCCCTCCATGCAGGTCTGGTCCCCCCCAAATTTCCCTTTCCTTCTGGCCTAATCACCCACAATTACTCTCCCCTGCTGGCCATCTTGTGATGGCCATCTTTTTCTACATGGGGGCAGCCATCTTGTGTAAGGGCATGAGGTTCAATTTGCATATTAACTCTTTATTATAGGATATGTTCTTTGACTAATCACTTCCAACCCCTCTCCTCTCTGAGATCTGTCAGTCTGTTCTATGTATCGATGCCTCCGGCCCTACCTTGTTCATCAGTTTATTTTGTTCGTTAGATTCCACATATAAGTGAGATCATATGGAATTTGTCTTTCTATGAATGGTTTATTTCACTTAATAATTTCCAGGTTCATCCATGCTGTTGCAAAAGGTAAAAGTTCCTTTTTTTTAAAGCCACATAGTATTCTATTGTATAAATGTACCATAGCTTTTCTTATCTACGCATGTACTGATGATTAGTGATGTTGAACATTTTTTCATGTTTATTGGCAACTTTGGAGAAGTGTCTATTCAGGTTCTTTTCCCATTTTTAAATTGGATTTTTTGTCTTCCTGGTGTTGAGTTTTAAGAGTTCTTTATATATTTTGGAAAATAACCCTTTAATAGACATATCATTGCTGAATATGTTCTTCCATACAGTGAGTTCCCTTTTCATTTCATTTTAATTTTTTAAAATGCTCACCCAAGGATATGTTTCCATTGGTTTGAGAGAGAGAGAGGCAGAGGAGAGAGAGGGAGAGAGAGAGGGATAGAGGGAGAGAGTGAGAGAGGGAGAGAGGAGGGAGGGAGGGAGGGAGGGAGGGAGGGAGGGAGGGAGGGAGGGAGGGAGGGAGAGAGAGAGAGAGAGAGAGAGAGAGAGAGAGAGAGAGAGAGAGAGAGAGAGGTTGTCTCCTTGTCTCCTGTATGCACCCAACTAGGGACCATTCCTGCAATCTGAATATGTGTCCTGACAGGGGATCAAACCCATGACCCTTCTCCAACCAACTGAACCACACTGGCCAGGGCTCCCTTTTCATTTTTGTTGATAGTTTCTTTTGCTGTGCAGATGTTTTTCAGTTTGATGTAGTCCCATTTATTTATTTATTTTCTTTGTTCCTCTTGTCCTTGGAGTTTTAGCAACAGAAATATTGCTCTGCAAGATGTCTGAGATTTTATTGTCTATGTCTTCTAGGATTTTTTTTGGTTTCTCAATTTAAGTATTTTATCCGTTTTGAGTTTATTCTTGTGTATGGTGTAAGTTTGTAGTCTAGTTTTATTTTATTTTTATATTACCTGTCCAACTTCTCCAACAACATTTATTGTATATATCTGCCTCCTTTGTAAAAAATTAATTGACCATAAAGGTGTGGGTTTATTTCTGGGTCTCTGTTC
The DNA here is from genome assembly GCF_964339955.1 of Pipistrellus hanaki. NCBI lineage: Eukaryota > Metazoa > Chordata > Mammalia > Chiroptera > Vespertilionidae > Pipistrellus > Pipistrellus hanaki. The sequence goes on from NC_140515.1 coordinate 19,286,136, forward strand.
TGTTCCATTGATCTACATGCCTGTTCTTGTGCCAATACCAGTCTATTTTGATTACAATGGCCATGTAGTATAGTTTGATATCAGGTCTTGTGATATCTCCAACTTAATTCTTCTTTCTCAAGATTGCTGAGACTATTAGGGGTCTTTTCTGGTTCCAGATAAACTTTTAGAACATTTTCTAGATCTGTGAAATATGCCATTGGTATTTTATTTAAAAAAAATACTTTTTATTGATTTTTAGAGAGAGGAAGAGAGAGACACACACACATCAATGTGAGAGGGAAACATTGATCAGCTGCCTCCTGCACACCCCCGCTGGGAGGTCGAGCCTGCAACCTGGGAATGTGCCCTGACCCTTTCAGTGCATGGAACAACGCCCTACAAACTGAGCCACAACAGCCAGGGCGCCATGGATATTTTAATAGGAATTGCATTGAATCTATAGATTGCTTTGGGTAGTATGGACATTTTAATGATGTTATTTCTTCTGATCTATGAACACGGTGTTTGCTTCCATTTGTTGGTATTGTCCTCTATTTCTTTTTTTCAGTGTACTATAGTTTTCTGAGTACAGGTTTTTCCTCCTTGGTTAAATTTATTTCTAGATACTTTTTGTTGTTGCAATGGTAAATGGAATTCCTTTAAAAATATATTTTTATTGCCCTAACTGGTTTGGCTCAGTGGATAGAGCATCAGCTTGTGGACTGAAAGATCCCAAGTTCTATTCCAGTCAAGGACATGTACCTTGGTTGTGGACACATCCCCAGTAGGAGGTATGCAGGAGGCAGCTGATCAATGATTCTCATCGATGTTTCTAACTCTCTGTCCCTCTCCCTTCCTCTCTGTAAAACAAATAAATAAATTATATTAAAAAAATTTTAAAAATTGATTTCAGAGAGGGAGAAAGATAAGAAGCATCTTGATGAGAGGGAATCATTGATCAGCTGCTTCCTGCACACGCCACACTTGGGATCAAGTCTGAAACCTGGGCATGTGCCCTGACCCGTAATCAAGTCATAGTCATGCAGGCCAGGCTGGAATTTTTTTTTTAGTTTCTCTTTCTGAGAGTCATTATTTGTGTATAAAAATACCACTGATTTCTGGTTATTAATTTTGTATCTGCTACTTTGCCAAATTCATTTATTAACTCTGATAGTTTTTTGGTGGAGTCTTTAGGGTTTCTTATGTACAATATCATGTCATCTGTGAATAATAACAGTTTTACTTCCTCATTTCCAGTTTGGATGTCTTTTATTTCTTCTTCTTGTCTGATCACTGTGGCTAGGACTTCTAGCACTATCTCGAATAAGAGTGGTGAAAAAAAGCGGACATCATTGGCCTGTATCGGTTCTTAGGGGAAATAGTTTTAGGTTTTGCCCATTGAATATGATGTTGGCTGTAGGTTTGTCACATATGGCCTTTATTATGTTGAGATATTATCCCTTTCTTCCCACTTTGCTGAGAGTTTCTATCAAAAATGAGTGTTGGGCCAAAACCGGTTTGTCTCAGTGGTAGAGCGTTGGTCTGCAGACTGAAAGGTCCCAGGTTCGATTCCGGTCAAGGGCATGTACCTTGGTTGCGGGCACATTCCCGGTAGGGGGTGTGCAAGAGGCAGCTGGTCGATGTTTCTCTGTCATCGACGTTTCTAGCTCTCTATCTCTCTCCCTTCCTCTCTGTAAAAAATCAATAAAATATATTAAAAAAATAAAAATAAAATAGAAAATGGCCGAAGCCGGTTTGGCTCAGTGGTAGAGCGTCGGTCTGCGGACTGAAAGGTCCCAGGTTCAATTCTGGTCAAGGGCATGTACATTGGTTGCGGGCACATCCCCGGTAATGGGTATGCAGGAGGCAGCTGGTCGATGTTTCTCTCTCATCGACGTTTCTAGCTCTCTATCTATCTCCCCTTCTCTCTGTAAAAAATCAATAAAATATATTTAAAATAAATAAATAAATAAATAAATAAATAAATAAATAAATAAATAAAAAATGAGTGTTGGAACCCCCTGGCAATGGGCAAGGAGACATCTGATTGGTGGTGTTGCTCTTATATCAATCAGGGAGGGGCAAACAGATGTACAGTCTTTAGTTCATCCTAGCTTGATGCCTGTTTGGGTAGTCAGAGCTGTTTCATTCCTGAGGCACATAAAATAATTGGGGGGGGGGGGGGAAGGGTCTTGGATGCTAAGCGAAATAAGCCAGTTGAAGAAAGATAAATATCACCTGATCTCACTCAGATGTGGGATATAATAATCAACATAATTTGATGAACAAAAATAGATCCAGAGACAAATGGCAGGTGAGGTGGGCAGGTTAGAGAGCAACCAAAGGACTTGTATGTATGTATATTAGCATAACCAATGGACACAGACACTGGGGCAGTGGGGACTTCCCTTGGGTGGGAATAGCTTGGGGGGGGCAATCAATCAGGGGTAAAGGAGATATATGTAACTCTTTAGACAATAAAAAAGGAGGTACTGGATTTTGTTGAATGCTTTTTCTGCTTATTTTGATATGATCATGTGATTTTTGTCTTTTAGTTTATTTATGTAATGTATCACGTTTCTTGGTTTGCGATTATTATACCAGCCTTGCATCTCTAGATAAATCCCACTTGGTCATGGTTTATGATCTTTTTAATATATTTCTGGATCCGATTCACTAATATTTTGTTGAGGCTTTTAGCGTCTACGTTCATCAGGGATATTGGCCTATAATTCTCTTTCTTTTGGTGTCTTTATCTGGTTTTGGAATTAGGATAATGCTAGCTTATAAAAAGAGCTTGGAAGTGCCCGGCTGGCGTGCCTCAGCGGGAGCATCAACCTAAGAACCAGGAGGTCACAGTTGGATCCTGGTCAGGACACAGGCCTAGGTTGTGGGCTGAATCCCCCGTGTGGGTTGTGCAAGAGGCAGCAATCAATGGTTCTCTCTCATCATTGATGTTTCTATCTCTCCCCTTCCCTTCCTCTCTGAAATCAATAAAAATTTATAGTATTTAAAAATCTGGAAGTGTTTCTTTCTCTTGGATTTTTTGGAATAGTTTGAGAAATAACATGTGTTATTTCTTTGTATGTATGGTAAAACTCCACTATCAAGTCATCTGGGCTTGGGCATTTGTTTGCTGGAAGTTTTTTGATTACTGCTTCTATTTCATCAGTTGTTATTGGCTTATTCAGATTTTCTGTTTCTTCCTGATTTATTTTTGGGAGATTGTATTTTTTCTAGGAATTTGTCCATTTCATCCCCATTGTGCAGCTTTTTGGTATATAGTTGTGCATAGTATTTTTCTTGTAATATTTTGTATTTCTGTGGTTTCAGCTGTTCCTTCCCCACTTTTGTTTCTGATTTTATTTATTTGATCCTCTGTCTTTATTTCTTGATTAGTCTGGATAACGGTTTTGTTTATCTTTAAAAAAAAACAAAACAGGTTTGGTTTCATTGATTTTTCGTTTTTTAGTCTATGATATTTATTTCTGCTCTAATCTTTATTATTTTCTTTCTTCTATGTTCTCTGGAATTTTCTTTTTGTTCTCTTTCTAATTCTTGAAGTTGTAGGGTTAAATAGTTTATTATCAGTTCTTCTTGTTTTTTTGAGGTAGGCCTGTAGTGATATGAACTTCACTCTCAGGACAGCTTTTGCTCTGTCCCTTAGATTTGGGGTTATTGTTGTGTTAATTTGTTTCCAGGAAGTTTTTGATTTCTTTCTGGATCTCATTGGTAACCTATGCATTGTTTAAAAACATGCTATTTAGCCTCCATGTGTTTGAATGTTTTTGTGTTTTTACTGTAGTTGATTTCTAATTTCATTCCATTGTGATCTAAGAAGATTCTTGATATGATTCCAATCTTCTTGAATCTGTAGGGACTTGCTTATGTCCTAAAATGTGGTTTATCTTTGAAAATGTCCTGTGTTCACTTGAGAAGAATGTATATTCTGCAGCTTTGGGGTGAAATGTTCTATAAATGTCAATTAAATCCATCCAATCAGGTGTATCATTTAGAGTCAGTTTTCTTGTTAATTTTTTGTCAGGAAGATCTATCCAGTGATGTCATCCCCTACTATGACTGTTTTGCTGTTTTGCTGTTGATCTTTCCCGTAAAGTCCTGTAGAAGTTTATAGTTTCCCTTAAAGTCCAGTGCCATTACCACTGCTGTTGTGGCCACAGCAGCCGCTGCTGTCTGCCCAACTCTGCCCTGCCCCGCCCTGCTTGCACTTTCCCTCTGGCAGCCACCTTGCTTTCCACTTTTTCTCCCTCTTCCTTTAAGCTGTCTTCAGTCTTTACTCCTCCCTCACTCAGCGTATGCAAATTAAACGCCATCTTCATTGGGTTAATTTGCTTACTTGCTCTTATTGGCTGTGGGCCTTAGCGAAGGTATGGTTAATTAGAATTTTTCTCTTTTATTAGTGTAGATTTGGGTGTGTATATGTTTACCAAGTTTATATCCTCCTGTTGGATCAATCCCTTTAGTATTATGTAGTGACCTTTTTTGTCTCTTGTGATAGCCTTCATTTTGAAGTCTATTTTGTCAGCTATGAGTATTGCTACCCAGATTTTTTTTTCATTTCCATTTACATGGAAATTTTTGTCCTATCCTGTGTATGTCTTTTGTTCTGAGGTGGGTCTCTTGTAAATAGCATTTAACTGGGTCATGTTTTTTTTATCCATTCTGCTACCTATGTCTTTTGACTAGAGCATTTAATCCATTTACATTTAAGGTTATTATTGATAGGTACTTATTACTATTTTAATTCTGTATGCCTATGTTTCTCTCTATTTCTCTTTATATCTTCTTCTCACAGCAGTCTCTTTAGCATTTCTTGCAGTGCTGGTTTAGTGGTGATAAACTCTGTTAGCCTTTTTTTGTTTGGGAAGTTCTTTATTTCACCATCTATTTAGAATGATAGCCTTGCAGGATATAGTAATCTTGGTTTCAGATCCTTGTTTTTCATTACTTTGAATATTTCATGCCATTCCCTTTTGGCATGCAGAGTTTTTGACAGCCTTTTAGGATCTCCTTTATAGGTAATACATTGGTTTTCTCTTGTTGCCTTTAAGATTCTATCTTTGTCTTCAATTTTTGGCATTTTAATTATGGTGTGTCTGGGTGTGGGCCTGCTTTAGTTCTCCTTGCTTGGGACTCTGTGCCTCCTGAACTTGTGTGACTTTTTCCTTCACTAGATTAGGAAGTTTTCCACTATTATTTCTACAAACACGTTTCTATCCCTTGCTCATTTCTTCTCCTTCTGATACTTCTATTATTTGAGTATTTGAGTATTATTTCATGTCCCACAGCTTTCTTAAGCTGCCTTGTTTTTTAATTGTTTTTTCTTTTTGGTTCTCTGATTGAGTTATTTTTTTCCCCCACCCTGTCTTCTGATTCATGTAATCTGCTGTGTATTCCTTCCACTTTATTAGTGCTAAGACATTCTTTATTTCTGACTGATCTTTTTTGTAGTTACTATATCTTTATTCATGCTATTGAGCATCTTTGCTATCACTATTCTGAACTCTATATCTGACAAATTTCTTATCTCCATTTTGCTTAGTTCTTTTGGAGAATTCTCTTGTTCTTTCCTTTGGGTGTAGGTTTTTTTGTTTGTTTGTTTGTTTTTGTTTTGTTTTATCTCTCCAATTTGGCTGTCTGGGTTTATGTCTGTGTATTAGGTAGATCTACTATGACTCACAAACTCTAGTGCAAGACAATGTGGCATGCTGTTTGTGACTGGCCCTGAGTACCCTCTTTGGAGCTATCAGCAATACACAGCTTGTGAGCTCCCTCTGCTGGTGTTGGGTGCCCTTGGAAAGGACCAAGATGTGCACCCTAGTTTGTTTTTCCTAGCTCTGGGAACTGAAAGAGATCAGTCAAAGACTTAAACCTCCAGAGATCTTCCTCTGCCTGTAGTCCAGTTGATACTCAGTCTTGATTAGCCTCAAGCTCTCAGCCACAGGGTGTGGCAAGAGGTCTTCCAATAGGGTGGAGCAATGACTTTCCCCAGGCAAAACCACCCTGAAGAGCAAAGGTCCACCAGAGAAAGGTATCTTCCACAGTGTGAAGGAATGACTCAGCACAGGAAAATGGCGTGGCCACCCTCCAGAGCCCCCAACCCTGGACTCTCCTCACACAGCTCAGTCCACTCTGCCCTTTCTCTTTCAAAACCTAAGGGAGTTGCTGCACTCAAAATTTTGTTTGTTGGCTCTTTAAGAGGGTGCCTGAATTTCTAGACCTATCTCGCTGGCAGATAGAAACCCTGCTGCTTTTCACAGCAATATGTTATGTAGGTACCTTTCTCAGTCCTGGTGCTCTATGCTGGGGGGCCCAATTTGGGGATTAGACCCTAGAGTTCTCAGTGGAAACTTCCCTCAGCTGAGATATCTCTCCAGAACTTCACCTTCTGTTTATGGGAGCCCAGGCAACCCTTTTATGTCTCCACACTTCCTACCAGTGTCTATGTGGTCTCCACTTTCCATCCTCGGTTATCAGGGTTCTCTCCAGCTAAACTTCAGTTGATTTTTCAAAGTGTTTTTTTTGTATTTTAGTTATATTTCCAGTTTGGTCCTGGGAGAGTGTCAGCATAGCTTCCACATACTCTCCACCATTTTGGAATTTGAATATTCTTTTGAAATGTCTTCATTTACCATTATATAGCTTGTAAATAATAAGAGGTTGGGTTTGTCCTCATCACGTTACACATTTCCAAAATTTTATTTTTCTTGTTATAACAGACTGGTTAGGACCTCTGTCACAATGTTGAATAGCAGTCATCTTGATCCCATCTTCAAAGGGAAAGTTTTCAAAGATTCACTATTAAGTATGACATTTTCTGTAGGTTTTTAAAAAAATTTAATAAATCTTTATTGTTCAGATGATTACAATTGTTCCTCCCCCCCCATAGCTCCCCTCCACCCAGTTCCCACACCACCCTCTGCCCTTATCTCCCCCCCCCCCACTGTCCTCATCCATAGGTGTACGATTTTTGTCCAGTCTCTTCCCACACCCTCCAAACACCTTTTCCCCTGATAATTTTCAGTCCACTCCCTTTTTATGCCTCTGATTTAATTATATTCACCAGTTTATTCTGTTCATCACATTTTTAATTCACTTGATTTTTAGATTCACTTATAGATATTTGTTGTTCATAATTTTTATCTTTATCTTTTTCTTCTTCTTCCTCTTCTTAAAGAATACCTCTCAGCATTTCATATAATACTGGTTTGGTGTTGATGAACTCCTTTAGTTTTTTCTTATCTGTGAAACTCTTTATCTGACTTTCAATTCTGAATGATAGCTTTGCTGGGTAGAGTAATCTTGGTTGTAGGTTCTTGCTATTTATCACTTTGAATATTTCTTGCCAGTCCAGTCTGGCCTGCATAGTTTCTGTTGAGAAATCAGCTGACAGTCGTATGGGTGCTCCCTTGTAGGTACCGTATTTCTGGCGTATAAGCTGACCCCCTAATTTTACAGTTAAAACATAGGTTTATGCCTATATTCGCTATATAAGACTACCCTCCACTTCAAAGAAAAGACTTACTTTGCCATCAAGATCTGCAGGTAATTTTTGTGCAATTTTGGTCTTTTGCCCCCGATTTTCGGTTGACTTTTTTTCGTTTCAAAAGTTATCTTATATGCCGGAAAATACGGTAATTAACTGTTTTTCTTTTGCTGCTTTTAATATTCTATCTTTGTCTTTTGCTCTTCGCATTTTAATTATGATGTGTCTTGGTGTGGTCCTCTTTGGATTCCTTTTGTTTGGGGTTCTGTGTGCTTCCTGGACTTGTAAGTCTATTTCTTTCACCAGGTGGGAGAAGTTTTCTGTCATTATTTCTTCAAATAGGTTTTCAGTATCTTGCTCTCTCTCTTCTTCTGACACCCCCATTATTTTGATGTTGGTATGCTTGAAGTCCCAGAGGCTTCTTACACTATCTTCAAATTTTTGGATTCTTTTTTCTTTTTGCTTTTTCAGTTGAGTGTTTTTTGTCTCTTTGTATTTCGAATCTTTGACTTGATTCTTGTGTTCCTCTAGTCTGCTGTTGGATGTCTGTATAATATTTTTTATTTCAGTCAGTGTATGCTTAATTTCTAGTTGGTCCTTTTTCATACCCTTGAGGGTCTCACTAAATTTATCGGCCGTTTCTAGGGAATTCTTGAAAAACCTTATAATCATGGTTTTGAACTATATATCCAGTTGCTTGTTTTCCTCCATTTCTTTCATTTATGATCTGTTTCTTTATCTCCGCGTTGTCGCTGCTTCCCTGAGTTGGAAGGGTAACTTTGTGTGGTGTCCTATATGGTCCAGTGGCTCAGCCTCCCCAGTTACGTGAGGTGGACACTCTTGGTGCACCCCTTTATGGACTGTGTGTACAGCCTTGTTGTAGTTAAGTCTTGATTGTTGTTGATATCACTGGGAGGAATTGCCCTCCAGGCCAATTGGCTGTGAGGATCAGCTGTGTCTATGCCAGGAGAACTTCTGTTTTGAAAACAGCCTTATGAGACAAGACTCACAAAATTGCAAGTCTCTGTGCTCAACTTGGATGTCAGGGCTGAGCAGACAGTCTTGGCTTTCCGTAAGCCCTCCCCTATGAGGCCGCTGGGTCTCAGTGTCCCTTGGTAATTGCTGCCAGTACCTCTAAGAGTAAGCCACCCTTGAGTTTCGCCCGCTGCCAGACAGTCCAGTTTCTCCCCCAATGAATCTGGATTCCCAGATTCTCGCCCAGAACTGGAGTTCAGTGCAGTGGGGAGCTTCTGTTTTCCAACTGCTATAGAAAGCCAGCGGCGTACCCAGCTGTCAGTCCTCTCTTCATGCACTTGCACGTGTGCCTCCAGACCTCTGCCTTTACACCTCCCCTGAGTTTCCACCTGATAGTCCAGATTCCCCCTATAGAAGCCTGGGTCCCCAGTGTCTCACCCGGAATTAGGGTGAGACACTGGGGACCCAGGCTTCAGTGCAGTTGGGAGCTTTTGTCTCCTTCCCAAGAAAGCCACCCAGGCACTCAGCCGCCCACACGTGTCCTAAGTGCCGGAGGGAAGCTAGTGCCAGCAGCTGGGAGAAAGAAGGCTTACTCTTGCACAAATTTTCATGTATTGGGCCTCTAGTATAATATATATATCATGCATTTTATACATTTTATATTTATATATTTACTAGAGGCCTAGTGCACAAAATTCATGCACTTGGGGGAGGGGTGTGGTCCTTCAGCCCAGATTGTGAGAGGGTGCAGGCCAGGCTAAGGGACTCCACCAGTGCACAGTCAGGGCCGGGAAGGGATACAGGAAGTTGATCAGCCAAGGAGGAACCATGGGAGGGCTTCAGGGCGTGTCCAGCGCGTCTCACTCAGTCCAATCGGCCAGACCCCAGCAGCATGCTAACTTATTAGTTGGAGCATCTGCCCCCTGGTGATCTGTGCATGTCATAGCGACTGAACTACTGGTCCACTGTCTGCCCCCTCATGGTCAGTGCACATCATAGCAAGTAGTTGAGTGGCCTTAGCATATTATGCTTTGATTGGTTGAACAGATGATTGGATGACCAGACACTTAGCATATTAGGCTTTTATTATATAGGATTAAACCAAAAACCTTCAATTTACCTTTAAATCTATATATCAAGTCTTAAAAATTACAGCACTGCATATGGATCAAATGAAAGCTATAGGGCATAAAAATATTCAACTTCTCTATTGGTTTTAAAGGTTTATCTATTTGTTTTAAAGGTTTTTTGTTTTTTTCCTTTGTCATTCATCCCTAAGTTCTTTCTGGACACATCCTGTAGACTAACTATAGGCAAAAAAGGTGGTAACATTACTTATTTTGTATAATAAAATAGAAATGCTACAATCTTTTTTTTTTTTTTTTACCAAAATTTAAAAATAAAATACATAAGAATAAAATTATTTAGCATCAAAGTTACAGCAAAGGCTTGCTGTATATTTGGTCACCTTTTTTATTCATGTATAAAGAGGAACAAGAATACCTTATATTAAATCATCTGCAAGTAAAATTTTTTAAAGCTTTATTTTTTGTATAGAAGTCTGCAATTGTGTGTTATGAAGTCAAATAAATCCTTCAGGTACTAAAATACCAATCTGATTTGGGTGATATAAAATATCAATTAATCTGAGTCAAATTAAAATTTGAAAGAGTATTAGAAGCTGTTGGTTCTTCTCTTTTTCATATTGCCTTCAATTTTCTATATGGTGTATTATATATGGAGTTACTTTTTGTAGGAATCAAAACGCCGAATGAATTACTTTTTAGATGTTTTTATATTTCCTCCAGAAGATTTGGCTTTGAATTCAACTGTCCTTTTATGGCCTTCAAAAATTAATCCCATCTTTGATGAAAATGATGAGGTAAATATATTTTGCAGTATATGTTTTATTTTCTGACATTTTAAGCACAGTGTTTATTCAGTTTTCATACATACTTGCTGTCTACCTTTAAAAAGTAACTTCATGTGTCAATATGAGTTTGGGATTAGCAACATTTATGGCCCTACAGGTTTAAGACAGGCTGTTAGGCTTAACTCACAGTAAGAAGTGAGACTTATGTTAAAGAAGTCAGAACTATGACATAACTTGATAATAATAGTAAGTACTACACTAAGTTTTTTCCATTTATTAAATAACTTAATACAGAAATCCCAGGTAATCTTATTTTCCTCATTTCATGGATAAGAATAATAAATCTCAGAGAAGTTAAATAACTTGTTCAATATCACAGGGATAAGAAGTAGCAGAATCAGGATTCTGAATACAGTTTAGATTTCGAAAAAGTTCTAATGTAAACCAGTTTCTTTGAAACTAGAAAGTGAGATGACACTGTAATAGTGAAAAATCAAGTAAACTAAAGTTCTAATCTAGATTTTGACTTTTACGGTTTTATGACATTGGACTTGCCTCTTAACCTCTGTAAGCCTAGGTTTCTTCATCTCTGAAATGAGAATAATAATAACACCTGTGGTAATGTAGATAATAAATGTTAGCTTTTTAATTATTATCCTAGAATCAATAAAATAGTGAAATTACATCTGATTAATAAATAAAAATTTTTACAATCACTTTGGAAATCTAGGAAAATTTTTGTATGGTTTATTATTCTTTGCATTTTAACATCAGTCAATGTTTTGTTTTTGCTTCTTTAATAGTTATGACTAAACAAAGCATTAAGATTTCTAATTTGATAACTCTTTTGTAACAAAATGCAATAATTAACATGATTTAATTGTCTTTTAAAAAGATAATTGAAGTTGCTAAACATAAAAAAGAAAATGAGCTAATAGCCAAGAGAGAGAAACTGATTTTGGAACTAGAAAAGCAATCACGCCGCATGGAAGAGTTTGCAGAATTTGCAGAACTGGACCGCATGCAACAGGTTTGATAAATATACTAGAGGCCCAGTGCATGAAAATTCATTCACTGGAGGGGGGGCCCCTCAGCCTGGCCTGCCCCCTCTCACAGTCCAAGAGCTCTCAGGGGCAGGAGGTGACCCAGCAATCAGGGGAAGGCGACACCCCCATCACATCTCTGCTGCTACCATTGCCAGCAGCACAAGCCTTGGCCGCCCTGGATGGCTGGGCAGCCGCCATCCAAGTTTTGCCCATGTCTCGGGCCAGCCCTGGGGGGCTGTGGAGCTGAGAGGACTGGGTGTCACCATCTTGTGGCTGTGAGCACTGCCATTTTTGAGGGTGTGGCAGTCAGTTAGCATATTCTCTCCTTATTGGCTATGGGTGCCTCCATCTTTGTGAGGGTGTGATGTAGTCCCTCTTTATTAGATAGGATAAGACAGTAGTTATGGCTGGTTCATAGATTAATAAAGAACATGTTTACATAAGTTTAAGAAAAATGTGTCCTTACCATAGCAAGCAAAAGCCTGACTCTTAGGCCTAAAACTGATACTATTTATATGATCTTTTTTGTGGCTTTGTTTTCTAAGATATAACCATACTTTTTGCTGTTATAGTAATGTTGTGAAATTGATAATTAAAGTTTCTATATAACATTACATGGATATTTTTTGAGATAAATAATTATTTGCTTTTAGTATGTGACCGATGTAAGACAATTGCAGAAACGTATTCAGGAATCTGAAGAAGCAGTTCAGTTTATTAATAAAGAAGAGGAACTTTTCAAGTGGGAATTGACAAAATATCCTGAACTGGATAAATTGAAAGTTAACATTGAGCCGTATCAGAAGCTTTTTAATTTAGTTTTGAAGTGGCAACGAACAGAAAAACGGTAATTTCTGGTAACACCATAAAAATAAAGCAAATGATAAAATGAATGTGCTAGCATATTGATTTTTTTGGGGTTTTGTTAGTTAAGTGTTTAAAGTAGGACTTATTTGTTAATTTTAAAGAGAACCAAGTATCCTAAAGGAGCATCAAAGGTTGCTAAAATATCTACCTAAGCTTACTAATGTATATGATATCTAAAGTATAACTTAGGTTTTCCAGAGGTGATTCCTTTTTTAATGCAGTTAGTTAATTTGGTGAATGTTCACACCAAAAATTAGAAGGATGGAATCAAATCTACATTTTATTTTGATTCTATTAGTTATCCATTTGCAGTCTGGTGCATATTTTAGTCATGTAGGATAGCTGAACTTATGGTTTTAATCTTGTCTCTCTATCATCAACTCTATGTTTGTGACTAAGAAAACCTGTTAACACTCTTGCCCTCATTTATTTCTCTTTTTAAAATGAGAGATCTAGTCTAAAGAACCCCTAAAGTTCCTTCAAACACCAAGTCTCTGAGTTTAATCCTGTTTTTTCCTTTTTATTCAGGTGGATGGATGGAGGGTTTTTGGATCTTAATGGGGAAAGCATGGAAGCTGATGTAGATGAATTTTCCCGAGAGATTTTTAAGACACTGAAATTTTTCCAAACGAAACTGAAGAAGGAATTACAAGAAAAAAGAAAGATAGCAAAAAAACGATCTCTGGTAGAAGAGAAAGTTGAAGAAGAACCAAAAGAAAATCCCACTATTAATATGTGCTCTGCAGTAATGGAGAACATAAAAGTTTTTAAGGTATGAACACACTTAATAGTATTTTCAAAAGCCCTGGAAGAGACAGCTCTTCACATCAAGTGTTAATGAAGATAAATAGATTTGGAAGCAAAACCAAAGGTGAATCCAGAAAACTTGATCTATTCCTGAATCCATGCTTTATTCTTTCCTGATGAAGTCATCAAAATGAATTCCTTCATGGAACAATACTTAACAAAAACAAAAGACTATAACAACTAGTTGCAATGATATAGAGAGGATAAAAAAATTAATAGGACAGACCAGCTAGCCTATACTAAGGGCAGCAACACAGTGTGACATTACTTAATTAGGAAAGTTTTGGAGTCACACTACCTAGTTTTATAGTACATAGATAGCCTCTTGTACCTCAGACACCTCATTTATAAAGAGAGGATAATAGTTTTATGACAGTTTATATTGCATCCACTTTCCCAAGGCAACAATGACAGTGATTCTAATATAGTGCCAAGTTTCTACAGCTAATAAATTTGAGTGCCAACTCTGATGGGATTTTCAGTATTGTTTCTGCCTGTGTCTAGCACTCTGGGATTTCATGAGCTGTATAAAAAATTATTAAGTAACTATTTAAACTTATTTTCAGTGTTTAATGTATTAATATGGTTTGAAAAATAGAAAAAGATATATTTGAAAAGTTTCTTTCCAAAATTTCTCATCCACGTAACTCAGATTACCAGTGTTATTACTTCCTTTTGTATATTTCCAGTTTTGTTACACATATAACAATGTGATTTTATTTTATCCTTTCATCATTCTACATAAAATATATCACACTATAGGTACTGTTTCCCCCTTTATTTTAATTTGTCGTGGAGGCATTTTATCATTGTATATAGAGCTTTTACATACATGTTGAGCAGTTGAATAGAATTAGTCTCTTTGTTTTCTTTCCAGCCTCATAGAGAAGTGCTCTCCACACGGGTTGGCAATACTTCTCTCAGCTTCTTTCATGTGTGAGAAAATAATGAATTTCTAATGAAGCCAAATTTATCCACTTTGAGAGTATGTTCTTTCTACTTTATAGGTGTTAAACATTATTTATTTAACAAATACTTATTTTTTTAATTTTTTTTTTAATTTATTGATTTTGTACAGAGAGGAAGGGAGAGAGATACAGAGTTAGAAACATCGATGAGAGAGAATCATCGATCAGCTGCCTCTTGCACACCCCCTACTGGGGATATGCCCGCAACCAAGGTACATGCCCTTGACCGGAATCGAACCCGGGACCCTTCAGTCCCCAAGCCGACGCTCTACCCATTGAGCCAAACCGGTCTCGGCTTTTAACAAATACTTATTGAGTGATTGTTCTATCATGTTCTGATGAATCCTGGGGAATATGATGGCAAGCAAAAACAGATGATGGTAATAATACTGGAAGGTTAAAAAACCAAAGTCCTTTTTTATTTTCTTTATAGATTAAAGTATTACATATGTGTCCTTATTTCCCCGTTGCCCTCCTTCCACACTTCCACTCATGCCCTCACCCCCCTGGTGTCTGTGTCCATTGGTTAGGCTCATATGCATGCATATAAGTACTATGGTTGTTCTCTCCCTCTTACCCCTATCCTCCTCTACCTCCCCTCTGAGGTTTGACAGTCTGATTGATGCTTCTCTGCTCTGGATCTGTTTTTGTTCATCAGTTTATGTTGTTCGTTATATTCCACAAATGAGTGAGATCATGTGATATTTATCTTTCTCTGACTGGCTTATTTCGCTTAGCTTATAAACAAAAGTCCTTAATAATTGAAATGAAAAGTTGGATATTCTACAGTTTTCCAATTTTAAAAAAGAACTTTATTAATAAACATGTCAAATATTTTATCCTACTTATTAATTAATGAGAGAGCCAATAAGATGGTAAGTCTTGTACAAAGAACATTTGAGGAGCTGGGTATTTACAGTCAATTTAATAAAGGAATGTTAGGAAAGATTGGTAGTATTGATAATATACCATAATAATTTGCCATTATACCATTTGAAGTTTTTTTTTAAAGTTATTTTTTTATTAGCTATAAGTTACTTGCATCTTATAGTAGATAAAGAGCTATAAGTCAACATGTAATTTTACAAAATCTGGAACTTTAGGTAGTAAACAGTGAGTTGAACAATATGCAGTATATAAGCAGTTAAATTTTGCATAGATGACACGTACTTCATATGACATTGAAAGAGTATGCCACAAGCCTTTTTTTTCCTTCCCTCCCATTAAAAAATTAAAATATAGTTGACATACAATATTAAATTAGTTTCTTTTAATTTTTAAAAATTTATCTTTATTATTGAAAGTATTAAAGATGTCCTCTTTTTCCCACTCACTGACCTCTTTTAGCCCTCATCTGCCCCCCACCCCAGGCCTTCATCACACTGTTGTCTGTGTCCATGGGTTATGCAGATATTAATATTAAATTAGTTTCAGATGTATAAATAAAATGATTCTATATTTATATACCTTATAATGTGATCATCACAATAAATCTATTGATATTAACCATCTGCCACTGCACAAAGTTATTACAATATTATTAACTGTATTATCTATGCTATACATTATATCTCCATGACTTATATGTCTCACAAGTTTGTACCTCTTATTATCCTTCACTTTTTCATCCATATCCACCCACATCCTCTCTGGCAATATCAGTTTGTTCTCAGTATTTGTGCCTGTTTCTGTTTTGTTTCTCATTTGTTTTCTTGAAACCACACATGTGAAATCATCTGGTATTTGTCTTTCTGTGTCTGACTTATTTTACTTAACACAAAATCCTCTAGGTCCATATTACAAATGCTGAGATTCATCTATCGATGGACACCTAGGTTGCTTCCATATCTTGGCTATCCTATCTAATAAAGAGGGAATATGCAAATTGACCATCACAAGATGGAGGTGCTCACAGCGGAGGCAGGTTTTCCATAACACAAGATGGCTGTTACAGGAACTGAGTTCCTGTAACAAGCCTTAAGGAGCAATCAGGGACCTGAGGTGGTGTGGCACTGGGCCGGGGCAGGGGACCTCAGGCTGCACCCCCTGCCTCAGCATCAGGCTGAGGGACCTTAGGCTTCGCCCCCCCCCCCCCACCTCAGGCTGCATGTCCTGCCCAGTAGGGCTTGACGGGGCCCTATGGCTGTGCCCTCCCACCTGGCAGGGCTTAATAGGAGACCTGAGTGTACATTCCCCCTCCCCAACACAGGTGGGGGGACCTGAGGGTGCACTGGGGACCTGAGTCTGCGCCCCCCCCCCCTCAGTGCCCAGCTGGGGGACCTGAGTCTGCACCCCCCCATCCTGTGGAACTTGACAGGGGATCTGAGGCTGAAGATTTTCATATACATTTTACTAATTTTATTTACTAGTTTTCAGAATATAGCTCTTTTACCTTCTTGGTTAAATTTATTGCTAGGCATTTTATTCTTTTTGCAGTTATAAATTGGATTTTTTTAAAAAAAGTTTCTCTTTTTGATAGTTTGTTATTAGTGTATAGAAGTGCAGACTTCTAAATTTTGTATCCTTCAACATTAGCGAATTCATTTATTCTAATAGTTGTTGGGATCTTTAGGGTTTTCTTTATTTAGTTTCATGTTACCTGAAAATAGTGATAGTTTTGCTTTTCCTTTCCAAATTGTATGCCTTTTTTTTCTTGTCTGATTGTTGTGGCTAGGACCTTCGTACTGTGTTGAATAAAAGTGGTGAAAGTGAGCATCCATATCTTGTTTCTGATCTTAGGGGAAAAGCTTTCAGCTTTCACCATTGAGTATAATGTTAGTTATGTGTTTGTCATATATAGCCATTATTATGTTGTGATATGGTCTCTCCATACCTGCATTGTTGAATTTATTTTTTATCACAAGTGGATGTTGAATTTTGTCAAATGCTTTTTCGGAATCTATTTAGATGATCTTGTGATTTTTTTGTTTTGTTGTAATGCTCACCCAAGGATATTTTTTCTATTGACTTTTCAAGAGAGTAAGCAGGAGAAATGAGGGAGGAAGGGAGGGAAGGAGAAATTGAAGAAGAGGGAGAGGGAGGGGGGAGAGAAAGGAGAGAGAGAGAGAGAGAGAGAGAGAGAGAGAGAGAGAGAGAGAGAGAGAGAGAGAGAGAGAGAGAGAGATTGCCTCCCATCTGTATCTTGACCAGGGCAGGGATGAACCTGCAATTGAGATATGTGCCCTTGACCCGGAATCAAGACCACAAATATCTTTCCATAAAATTCCAGTTTCTTTTCGGAGCCACCTTAATGTTTTGCAGTTTGTTTCACTTGCCTTTGAGATGACCCTAAAATTAAACTCAAGATTCTGGAAAATATATTCAGTCCTATCTTTAAAAAAATAGACAAATATAATCTTCAGGACTTTTCCCCCAGCTCCTACTCTCTTTTTAAGCTCTCACTAACTGTAACCTCTTATTTTATACACTTTTCCTCCTGTAGTAAATCAGCTTGGCATCAGAAGTCAATTAAGAATTAATTAATTTAAAAAAATTAAATCCTTACCTGAGGATATTTTCCTATTGATTTTTAGAGAGAGTAGAAGAGAGAGGGAAAAACAGAGAGAAATATCGATGTGAGAGAAGCACATCAATTGGTTGCCTCCTGCATGAGTCCTAACCACAGCCTTCACTGGGGAGGAGCCTGCAACCAAGATATGTTCCCTTGACTAGAAAGGAATCTAGGACCCTTTGGTCTGCAGGCCAACGCTCTTTGGTCCACTGAGCCAAACTGGCTAGAATTAAAATACATTTTAAACATAAATAAAAGAGCTGGGGCCCTGGCTGGATGGCTCAGTTGGTTGGAGCATCATCCTATATACCAAAAGGTTGTGGGTTTGATCCTAGTCAGGGTACATACCTAGGTTGTGAGTTTGATTCTTGATCAGGGCATATACAGAAGACAACTGACCAATGTTTTGCACATCAATATTTTTTTTCTTCTCTCTTAAATCAATTAAAAAACAACATACACCCCAAAAACATATTGAGTGAGGATTAAAAAAAAGGAAGCCAGGATTTTGATAGGGATTGCATTGAATTTATAGATTGATTTGGAAAGTATTGCCATCTTCATAACATTAATTCTTCCAGTGTATGAACATGGAATGTCTTTCTATTTATTTAGGTTTCCTTTAATTTTTTTCTAAAATTATTTGTAATTATCATTGTGTAAGTCTTATACTTCTTGATGCTGTTGTATCTTTGGTTATTGTTTCTTTCTATTGTTTTCCCCATACTTTAAATTTTGTATTGTTTATTTCTAGTTTATAGAAATACAAAGGAGTTTTATAAATTGATATCAGATCCCGCAACCTTGCTGAACTCATTTAGTAGTTCTGTTTTTAAATGAATTCTTTAGGATTTTCTGTTTACAAGATCATATCATCTGAAAATAGAGATAGTTTTAGTAGTACTTCTTCCTTTTCAAACTAAATGATTTTTATTTGTTTATATTTTATTTAATTGTCTAGGATATTGACATTAGCTAGAGTTTTCTAGCTCAGTATTTTTATTATCTGGGTTATACAAATTGACTTTTGACCCTCAGGGGTCTCCAACATGGTAGGAGAAATAGAATATGGACAACTGGTTGTAATACAAAGCATAATGAAGAAATTCTTAGGGAGAGGATACCACTATCCTGTGAGAGAATAGAACATGGAGCAATTAGTTTTGCCATTTAAAGAACAGATAAGGCTTTACTAAGGAGGTGACCAGAAGTACTTATGATTTTGATGGGCTTGCTTTGAATTGGATTGGGAAGAGGAAAAGATAAGTATTCTTTTTTAAAAAACACATTTTTATTACATAATATTTGAAGAATATATGTAAAATGTAACTTATAAAGTATAACGAGAAAATGAATACCCATTAATCCTTCCCTCTATTTTAAAGTTAGATGATTAATCCTTCTGCTTCTCTCTGTGTATTCCTTCCCCATTTTATCCTTTTAATATTCTTTACAGGTAAATGCATTATAAATTCTGTGTTTGTGATTATCTTGCTTTTTTAAAAATCAATTTGTATATAACAATTCATAAAAATATATCATGCACGTGTAATCTTCTGTGACTTGACTTTTTTTGTTTGTTTTTCACTTAATGTTAGGTTTCTAAGATTCCTCCATATTTTGGGGTGTAAGTGTAGTGCCTTCATTTTCACTGCTAGATATTATTGCTTACCTAATTTATTGATTTTCCTACTTACAATTATGTGAACAAAAATCTCTTCTTTCATAGTACTTACATTCTACTTACATTTCATATTTCTTCTTCTGTGAAGTGCCTATGTATGCCTTTGGAATCTTCTGTCATTGTTTGGTTATTGTTTCTTTCTATTGTTAATTTGTGAAATTTTTATTATAATAAATACTGGATAATAACTCTGTCACTTATATAATAATGACTCCATTAATCTATGGCAGTTATCTCTATTTATTTAGTTTTTCTTTTATAAGTTATATAGTTTCTCCAAAATAGCTTTGCACAGCTTTCATTTGATTTATCTGTGGCACTTTATTTTGTTGTTGTTGCATTTGTAAATTGATATTTTTGTTAATTATATTTTTTTATCTGAAGCTGGTATATAGAAGTTCTATTTAATTTTTATATTAACATCCAGCCACTATACAGAGACAATAATCTGTGAACAATGCCAGTTTTTTCTAAATTTCTATTCCTTATATATTTTATTTATTTATATTAACTTCTTCACTGTCTGAGACCTCAATCTAGTGTTGAGTAGAAGTAGTCATAATGGGTATGCTTATCTTGTTTCTAGTTTTAAAGAAAATGTTCTAGACTGGAAACTATAAAAATCCTAGAAGAAAACATAGGCAGTAAAATCTCAGACATTTTTTGTAGCAATGCTTGTTTTTTTTTTTTTTTTGGGTATATCTCCTCAGGCAAGGGAAACTAAATACAAAATAAATGAGACTACATCAAATTAAAAAGTTTTTGCACAGCAAAGAAAACTATCAGCAAAATAAAATAAAATAAAAAACCCACTGAATGGGAGAACATATTTGCAGATACATCTGATTAGGGCTTAATATTCAAAATTTATAAAGAACTTATAAAGCTCAACACCAAAAAGCCAATCAATTCAGTTAAAAAATGGGCAAAGGACCTGAATAGACACTTCTCCAAAGAGGAAATTTAGATGGCCAATAGACATGAAAAGATGCTCAATGTCATGAACCATCAGAGAAATGCAAATTAAAACCACAGTGAGGTATTACCTCACACCTGATAGAATGGCTATCATCAATAAATCAACAAGTGAGGATGTAGAGAAAAGAGAACCCTCATGTACTGTTTGTGAAAATGCACATTGGTATAGCCACTATGCAAAACAGTTTGGAGTATCTAAAGTAATTAAAAATGGGACTGCCTTATGGCCCAGATTTCACTTTGGAGAATTTATCTGAAAAAAAAAACCTGAAACACTAATTTGAAAGAATATAAGCACCCTATGTTCATTGCAGTGTTATTTACAATAGCCAAGATTTGGAAGCAGCCCAAGTGTCCATCAGTAGATGAGTAGATAAAAGAGCTATGATACATTTACACAATAAAATACTACTCAGGTATAAAAAGAAAGTAAAAAAGGAAAGTTTACCCTTTGCAACAGAATGGATAGACCTGGAGAACATTATGCTGAGTGAAAGAAGCCAGTCAGAGAAAGACAAGTACCATACGATTTCACTCATATGTAGAATTTAATGAACAAAATGAACTAACAAGCAAAATAGAGACAGAATCATAGAAAAAAGTTCTAATGTCAGTAGTGTGAATGATAAACTTAGTGTTTTTGTTGAATATCTAATTTTCATTTCCAAACATAAGTTATATTTTAGCATTTTTGTGCAGACTTTCCCCCCCTTTCATGTTATGTGTTTGTGTGTGCTTATATTATCTTATACTATATATTTCTGTATATAACATGAATAGCCCTTTGCACTTCTATAATAATGCAATAATTTTAATTACCATAGTTTTATCATATACTTTAATATCTGATAGAACATTTACCCCTCTTCTTTTTCACTCTTATAATTTTCCTGGCTATTTCTACATGTTTATTTGTGCAGATGAATTTTAGAATAATTTTGTTTGTTTGTCTTCCCCCTCCAAATCTAACTGGGATTTTGATTATACTCATTAAAAATATTAAGTAATTTTAAGTGACACATTATTTTTATATTATTGCCATTAGGAAAATATCCCTACTGTCTCCATCCTATGCAATCCAGGAATGAGACCACGTCATTGGAAGCAGATGTCAGAAATTGTAGGCTATGACTTGACTCCAGACTCTGGAACTACACTGAGAAAAGTTTTAAAACTAAACCTTTCACCATACTTGGAAAAATTTGAAGTGATAAGTGCAGGCGCAAGCAAGGTAAACATGAAGATCAACTGAAATACTTTATTTAATGAGTTTGTTAATCAAATAATTGTGGGTTTGTTATGGTTGAATGCATAGCACTGGTTAGCAGTGGGAGGAGATGAGGGAAAGTGATCGAGGACCACTCTCTCCCCCCACATACACATACACTTCCTACTTTGTTCTACTGAATCTAAACTAGAAATGGCTCATTTGACATCTTCTTAATTCTATCACATTCTGATATGCATGGATGATATGCTAGTCTTGATATATAATTTTTCTATTAATAATATTGGGTGGATGTGTGTGGCATGTGATGTGTTGTTTGTATTTTAACAGAATAACTATAGTCCTTTAGGGTTCTTGAAATACTCAGAAAGCATCTTCAGATTATAGACTGGAGAAAGGATACTTTAGGGGAAGCCCAGGAAGTATTCTATTCTATTGTCTATTTCAGTATTGACAACAAGTTTTCATAGCAAATGCATTTTTAAAACGACATCATCATTCTTTTTAGGAATTTTTAAATTGTTTTAAATTTTTTTCTAATTTAATTAAAAAGTAGCCACAGATTATTTTAAGGGATATACTTACTGATTTTACTAGAGAAAGTCAATACAGTAAATAAGATTCTTTTTTCACAATCCCATTCTTTCCTCCATTTTAGGAATTTTCGCTAGAAAAGGCCATGCATACAATGATGGGAGCTTGGGATGATATTGCTTTTCATATAAGTCTATATCGTGACACTGGAGTCTGTATTCTTTCTTCAGTAGATGAGATCCAGACTATCCTTGATGATCAAATTATAAAAACTCAGACAATGAGAGGATCACCTTTCATTAAACCATTTGAAAAAGAGATCAAGGTATGTTAAACAGGTTAGCTCCTGGTCATTTGCAAAAATTGCAATCTTATTACATATACTAGAGGCCCAGTGCATGAAATTCATCCACAGGGTGCCCCTCAGCCTGGCCTGCACCCTCTTCAATCCAGGACCACAGGCTCTTAACTGCTCACCTGCCTGCCTGCCTGATCGCCTCTAATCACCCTGCATGCCTGCCTGATCACCACTAACTGCCTCTGCTTCAGCCCCCACCACCGTGGCTTTGTCTGGAAGGATGTCCAGAAGACATCCTCTCTAATTAGCATGTTTCCCTCTTATTAATATAGATACTCTTGTGGAAATAAGTCAGTTTTTTGGATAGCTTTGGAGAAATGCAGGAATATTTAAAAATTCATATGGAACTTTATAGAACAGATCTGATACATTAATTCTAATGATTTTGAAAAGCACACATTATGTTTTATTTTTAAAAAAATCATCTCCTGCTCATCTGGTGTGGCTCATTGGTGGAGCATTGACTTAAGAACTAGGAGGTTGAAGTTCGATTCCCAGTCAGGGCACATGCCCAGGTTGTGGGCTTGACCCCAGGTGTGGGGTGTGCAGGAGGCAGCCAATCAATGATTCTCATCATTGATGTTTCTATCTCTCTCTCCCTTCCTCTCTTAAATACATAAAAAAATAAAATTCTCCAATGACAACAATAGACTTGGAAGGAAAACAGTTGGTATTATTAATTTTAACATTAAACAGCCTAGTCCCTGTTCCATGTTATGTTCTTTTGATTTGTAGTGAAGTTCTATATACCATGCTTTAATTATATTTCTGAATAACTAGCTTGAGGCTCTGTTAGAATAATTAATGAATTATTTTTCACTTGAGAAAAGAAGTTATATTTGAGACTATAAGATTATTTAATATTTGTGCACTGGGCGGGGGGAGGTCCCTCAGCCTGGCTTGCATCCTCTCACAGTCTAGGAAGCCCTCGGGGGATGTCCTACTGATAGGCCTAAGCTTCTGACCACCAACTGACTACCAAGGGGCAGTTCCTGCATTGAGTGTCTGCCCCTTGGTTGTCAATGCGCATCATAGCAACCAATCAATTTGCATATTATCCTTTTATTATATGGGATCCTTATAGTTGATGTGGGTGAATATAGAAAGCAAACAAATTATAATAACTAACACCTTTATAGGTACTGTTAAAATTCTTACTGGGATTATATATAACAGGGAAAATACAAACAACAAATGGAATTTTCTCCTTGTATTTATTGATTTTAACTATACTGCTCTAGACACTTTACCTTTCCCGGCCCATTTAATTTCCATAGCAGACTTTTAACATAAGCACTTTTATTATCTGTATTCATAAATAAGGAAATCACAGCATAGGTTTTCCCAGCTAATAAATGACAGAGCTGAATTCAAACCAAGATTCAGTCAGGGTGGCTCAGTGGTTGAGCATCAACCTGTGGGCTCGGAGGTCAGGGTTCTATACCTGGTCAGGCCATATGCCCGGGTTATGGGTCATATGCAGAAGTTGATTGATCAGTAATTCTCATCATTGATGTTTCTATCTTTCTCTCTTCTTTCCTCCTTGAAATCAATAAAAATATATTTTAAAAAAAACAACAACAACAAGGTAGGCTGGGTTTAATTTAAGCATAGATGGTGTTTTTATGAAAGACCTTGGCTCTTGATATTCAGAGTAGACAGAGTTGTGTTCTTCCAAAAGGACATAATGCTGCACATTTTCTCATGAATCAGGCTGACCTAGACTTTCCTGATATATTTTTTGCAAGAATTTCTTGTCTAACAAAGTAGAATTTACAAGTTAAATTTAAAGGCTCTTTTAGAGCTTTAAAAATAATAAAATATGAGGTCTAATCTCTTGACATCTTGGACCTTAGGCCAAATATTTAAGAACCAAAGAGATATTATATGAATGACTTCAACTAATGAAATATCTTACTGAGTCTTAGAGACCTGTAAGACTAAGGAGACCTCCCCCCTACCCCCCAAATTGTGTTGCATGGATCAGGGTTTTTCAACATGGCACTAAAGACATTTGTGTTGAATAATTCTTGTGAGGGTTGTCCTATACATTGTAGGAATTTTAGCAGCATTCCTGGATTCTGCTAACTAGATTTAGTAGCACACTCATCCCATCAGTTGTGACAAATGAGGATGTCTCCAGACATTGTCAAATGTTCCTTGGGATGGGGGACAAAATAGCCCCTAGGTTGATAACCATTGATGTAGATCAGGGTATATTCCTGGATACCTTTTGGATGTGGGATGGTTTACTAGTGATTAGGAAATTGGTCTAAATAACTACAGTCATTTCTAATTATGAGTTCCAATGATTTAGAAAAACTTCAGACCTTCTAGTGTTTTTCTAAACCCCTGTGAGACACCCGTAAGTGATGTTGGGCATTGATTTAAAAATAACAGTAAAATTTAAATACACATTTATTGATATAACTTAATATTTTCTTTAATAACTGGAATTTAGTACACTATATTTTTTCATTAAGACCTGGGAGGACCGTTTGATTCGAATACAAGAAACGATTGATGAATGGTTAAAAGTACAAGCTCAATGGCTATACTTGGAGCCCATTTTTTGCTCTGAGGACATCATGCAACAAATGCCAGAAGAAGGACGTCAATTTCAGACAGTAGACAGACATTGGAGAGATGTTATGAAGTTTTGTGCAAAAGATCCAAAGGTGTAGTATTTGTTTTTTCTCTTAAAAATGAAGGGCTATTAAAAAAAAGCATTTGGCTTTTTTCTGATTAAAAAATAAAAATATGCTCATTGTATAAAAACTATAAAATTCAGAAAAATTTAAGAAAGCATTAAAGCAATTTTACTTTTCAATTCATAAGATATACTACTTTTAATTCTTTTTTTTATTTTATTTTTTTTATTTTTAAATAAATTTTTATTGTTCATATTATTACAAGTGTTCCTTTCCCCCCCCTTCCCACCCCACCCTCTGCCCTTTCCCCAACCCCCATTGTCCTCATCCATAGGTGCACAGTTTATGTTCAGTCTCTTCCCACATTCCCCTGTCCCCTTTTCCCCAAGAATCATTAGTTCACTCCCCTTCCATACCTCTGATTCTATTATATTCAACAGTTAATATTGTTCATCAGATTTTTTTTTTTAATTTCCTTGGTTTTTAGATTCACTTGTTGATAGTTACGTATTTGTTGTTCATAATTTTTATCTTTATTTACTTTCTCTTCTGAAAGAACCCCCTTCAGCAATTCATATAATTCTGGTTTGGTGGTGATGAACTCCTTTAGCTTTTTTTTATTAGTGAAGCTCTTTATCTGACCTTCGATTCTGAGTGATAGCTTTGCTGGGTAGAGTATTTTTGGCTGTAGGTTCTTGCTATTCATCACCTTGAATATTTCTTGCCATTCCCGTCTGGCCTGCATGGTTTCTGTTGAGAAATCAGCAGACATTCATATAGGAGCTCCTTTATAGGTAACCACCTGCTTATCTCTTGCTGCTTTTAATATTCTCTCTTTGTCCTTTGCTCTTGGAATCTTAATTATGATTTGTCTTGGTGTGGTGCTCTTTGGATTCCTCTTATTTGGAGTTCTGTGTGCTTCCTGGACTTGTAAGTCCAATTCTTTCCCCAGGTGGGGGAAGTTTTCTGTCACTATTTCTTTCAGTATGTTTTCGATATCTTGCTCTCTCTCATCTTCTGGGACCCCCATGATTCTGATGTTGGATCGTTTGAAGTTGTCCCAGAGGTTTCTTACATTATCTTCAATTTTCTGGATTCTCTTGCCTTCTAGCTTCTGCAGAGGAATGTCTTCTGGCTCTTTATGTTCCAAATCTTTGACTTGATTCTTGCGATCTTCTATTCTGTTTTTAGGACTCTGTATAATATTTTTTATTTCAGACAATGTATTCTTTATTTCTTGTTGATCCCTTTTCATATCCTCATAGGTCTCATTTATTTTATCGGCCTTTTCTAGGAGACTCTTGAAAAACCTTATAAGTGTGGTTTTGAACTCTATATCCAGTCGCTTTTTGTCCTCCATTTCTTTCGTTTGTGATCTATTTGGTTTAGGCATTTTCGCAGGCAGCTTTTCTGATGGGGCGGGGTTTCAGGGTGGAGCCTACAGCCTTGGCTTCCGTCAGCCCCGCCCTATGCGACTCCTGAGACTCAGGGTCCTTCAGTACTTGTTGCAAGCACCTCTGAGAGAAAGGTGCCCTCGATTTTCGCCTGCTACCAAACAGTGTAGGCTCTCCCGCACTGGGCCCGAAACTGGGGTTCAGTTCAGTTGGAAGTGGAGTTGGAGATGGCGTTCAGAGCAGTCTGGAGCCCCTGTCTCCTTCCCGCCAGGGCAGTCCCGCGGCACAGCCGGCCGGCCCTTCTCTGCGCGCACGCAGTGTGCGCGCTTCTGGGACCTCCTTTCGCCTCTTCCCCGGGTACCGCCTTACAGCCCAGCTCCCTCTGGATGAGCCTGGGTCCCCGGGGTCTGGCGTAGAACTGGGGTTCAGAGCAGTTGGGGGCCCAGCACAGTCGGAGTTTTATCTCCTTCCCGCTAGGGAACGCCAGCCAGGCACTCGGCCTCCCTCCTCTCCGGCTCCGTCCTCTCCGCGCGCGCCGCGTGTCTCCGTACCTTGGGCTTTTCCAGCTCCTCCGCGCTTCCTTCTGGATTTCTCCTTGCTTCTCGTTGTAGAATTTCCAGTCAGTCGACTTTCCTGTAATTCTGGGTAATGTTCATTTTATATTTTAGTTGTATTTTATTGAAATTGTTGCGTGCGGCTGCGGCTAGGTGTCTACCCGAGCAGCCATCTTGGATTCCTCCTACTTTTAATTCTTTTACATCAGATTGGGGTGACATTGTTTAATAAGATTATATAGGTTTCAACTGTATATTTCTATGATACATGCTCTGTATGTTGCATTGTGTGCCGACCACCCAAAGTCAAATCATCTTCCAGACATCACCATATATTTGACCCCCTTTACCCTTTACTACCCCCAAACCCCTTCCTTCTGGTAACCACAGTACTGTTGTGTGTGTCTATGAGTTTTTATTTGTTTTTATTATTTACTCATTCTTGCTTTCAAGTTTTATATCCCACATATGAGTGAAATCATATGATTTTTACCTTTTTCTGACTGACTTATTTCACTTTAGCTAATAATGAGATTGAGCATTTTTTCATATATCTGTTGGCCGTTTGTATGTCTTCTTGGGAGAAGTGTTCAGTCCTCTGCCCATTTTAAAACTGGATTATTTATTTGGCGTTGGGTTGTATGTGTTCTTTATATATTTTGGATATTAACTACTTATCGGATGGCAGAGCTGCTTCACATGTACATGTAACTCACTTCACATGTACATTTAACTCACTGCTTCCCCCCTCTTGTAAAATAAATAGTAAAATAAAATGGAGAGAGAGAGAGAGAAAGGATAGTGCAGGTGATTCCACTATATGCTTGGGAGTGAAGGGGAAAAAAGAACCTGAGGTTTTCTAAGTTGGTTGCATTTGTTATCTCTCTCCTAGTGAGTATAGTGCTTTGCTTAGTGTGAGTCTAATATTGAAAGACATATTATGCATTTTCCATATACATATTATGCAAAGTCCACTTTAAAAATCTAGTATTCAACTTAAGAATTTGTTTCAATACTGGATGAAAAAGTAGCTGTGCTGGACTTACTGAGAGTAAACAGTACACTGATATTTATGAATCACAAGGATTTTGCCTTATATGTTGACTTCAGATCCTTTGTGAGACATGATTTACATACAATCAGAAGTCAGAATTTTTTTTCTGCAAAAGGCCAGATGGTAAATATTTTGGGCTTTGTGAAATATAGTTTTTCTTTTCTCTTCCCTCCCTCCCCCAACAAGACAACTCTGCTGTCATTGTAGTGAGAGAGCAACTGGACAATTCATAACTTAATGAATGTGCCTGTGCTAAGTAAAATTGTTTATAGACCCTGACATTGTTGTGTGCCATGAAATATTATTTTTCTTAACACTTTAAAACTGTGAAAACAGCCCTGGTTGTGTTGCTCAGTGGTTAGAGTGTTGGCCCATGCATTGAAGGATCGCAGGTTTGATTCCTGGTCAAGGACCAAATCTGGATTGCAGGTTGGATCCTGGCCCAGTCCAGGTGAATGCAGGAGGCAACCAATTGATGTGTCTTTCTCACATCAATGTTTCTCTCTCCTCTCTTTCTGTGTCTCTTCCCACTTCCATTCCTCCCTTTCACTCTCTCTTTCTCTCTCTCTAAAAATAATAAGAATAATAATTTAAAAAATTAATGGAAAAAATCCTCAGGTGAGGATTAACAAAACAAAGAAACAACAAAAAGGTGTAAAAATAATTCTTCACTTGTGGGCCATAAAAAAACTGGCAGCACAATGTATTTTAAAAAATACATTAAAAATCAAGTTGTGCTTCTTAAATAGATACAATTTTTATTTGTTAATTATACTTCATAAAACTGAAAAAAGAAAGAGTGGTAGCAGGCTGGATTTAGCCCATGGGATGCAGTTTGCCAACTCATACATCTAAATTGTTAAGTTTGTAGTTGACAATTATAAATGTAAAAATTGTATCACACACCAACCTAATAGATTCTTTAAATACTAGTAGACACATCACTTTTTAAAAAAGTATGTGAGAAATGAAAATATGCATGACAGTCATAACTTCTCATTTGTAACTAGCATATTGAACTAGAAGAGTTGTAGTTTATTGAATTTTAATAATTTTCCATGACAAAAAATCTTATGACAATTTTCATACACTTTTTGACATATAACATAGATTAATGTTTAGGTCTTATAATTATATCTAATATACAAGTGATGAACTGAATGCATATGTTTCTTTTAGGTTCTTGCTGCTACTTCTTTAACGGGTTTATTGGAGAAACTACAGAACTGCAATGAACTTTTGGAGAAAATTATGAAAGGGCTGAATGCATATCTTGAAAAAAAACGACTTTTCTTCCCTCGGTATGATGGATAATCATTTGTGTTAATCTTGAAAGCACTTTCTGATGTGTGATGAATTATAACTAAAGCTTTTGTATTTGCATGTTTTTCTCTAGTTTTTTCTTCTTATCTAACGATGAAATGTTAGAGATTTTGTCAGAGACCAAAGATCCACTTAGAGTTCAACCTCATTTAAAAAAATGCTTTGAGGGCATTGCTAAATTGGAGTTCCTTCCCAATCTGGACATTAAGGCTATGTATAGTTCTGAAAATGAGCGTGTGGAGCTGATTGGACTTATTTCCACGTCTGCAGCACGAGGTGCTGTGGAAAAGTGGCTCATTCAAGTGGAAGATTTAATGATCCGGAGTATTCATGATGTAATTGCTGCAGCCAGGCTGGTACGTTTCCTAGGATTTAATGTATACCTGATAATTCTGCAAATGCTTTCTTTTAGGAGGTTTTGAATGGGTACCAGTAAGTTAACATTTAAAGTTCTTACTATTTACAACCATTTATTATTTTATTTACTCTCTTGTTGTTTCTAACAATTAATATTAGTAAGAATTAATAATATGTGATTATGTGCTACAAAAGAATAATAATAAAGTATATATAATTTAGGATGGGGGTGGTGGTTCTAGTGATAGACAATTAGAGGAAATAAAATTGAAACTGAGAACCAATGTATAAATAGGAATTAACCAGGTAAAGAACAAATAGAAGACGATTTTGGTATCCTATGTAAAGGCCCTAGGGTCAGAAAAAAACTCAAAATCAGCTTTTAAATGCATGATCTAGCTCACTTACTGTGGTTTACACTTAATTACTTACAAACATCAAACTTGAAATGAGTTGAATGAACATTAAAGGAGGATGTGTATTTGAAAGAAATATAACACCTGAGCAGTACTTGTACTTCACTTATGCTAATCCAGTTAACCTAATTTTGTATGATAAACTTCAGTATATATCTGCTTTGGGGGACCACAAAGGAACAGTTATGTGGTTAAAAAAAAATCATTTAAAAAGGCATTGCAGCCTTATATCCAGCAATTCACTTTATGTTTGTGAGATATCCTTTTTCCTTTACCAAAACCTCAGGAAACACATAATCTTACAATGGATATTATGTTCAGTTTCATTGTTTCTATAGATAAATATTGACCTTTCCTCTCTTTTTTTCTACTTATGACTCTAAACAAACTAAAACACATAGGAAAGAATCAACATTTCCCATCAAGTATTTCCTTAATAAATATAGAAGTGTATTTTCCATGTAGCTAGCAATGGCTTATCCATTCTTTGAAACTCATCCTACTTTGAACTTGTTAGCTTGTCATTTGCATTTATTTCTAAATATTACTAATCAAAAGGTATTTTAATTATATATATATATATATATATATATATATATATATATATATATATATCCTTAGGTTTATATCTAAAGCATGTTGAAAATGGTGTTACATTAAAAATGATGATGTATTAAATATATAGTTTCTATTAGCATCAACTTCAATCTTTGTTTTGTAGCTGTAGTTGATTTTTCAATTTATCATTTGGATCTGCTATTATAATTTACTTTTTAATTAAGTTATTTTTTCAACCATAAAATCTCTTTAAATATATAAAAATGTTAGAAAGACATGAAAGTATACTTTGAAGTCAAAAGCCCAGATTGTTCAATATAATTGAACAAAATACAGGCAGGGTAAAGCAAAAGTAGGTTTTCAATTGTGAGCATGTGAAGCACAGAGATTATTATTATTTAGTAATTATATTATTTTCCATAGGAACAACTGTGAACTTACTTTTGCCCCACCCTATATATGATTATTCAAATGATATACTCTGGTCATTAAATTTTTAGAATTGCTATGGATTAATAATACAAGGGCTCTAACTACTAGGCCAATTATCCACTAAATTGTATAAGTCTTCTTTTACATAATTTATTAGACTGATTTATTTATTTATTTATTTATTTATTTAATTGATTGATCTTTTTACAGAGAGGAAGGGAGAGGGATAGAGAGTTAGAAACATTGATGAGAGAGAAACATTAATCAGCTGCCTCCTTCACACCCCCTACTGGGGATGTGGCAGAAAGCAAGGTACATGCCCTTGACTGGAAGCGAACCTGGGACCCTTGAGTCCACAGGCTGATGCTCTATCCACTGAGCCAAACCGATTAGGGCTATTTATTTATTTTTAAAGATGTTTTTATTGATCTTAGAGAAAGAGAGATAGAAACATTGATGAGAGAGAAACATTGATCATCTGCCTTTTGCATGGTCCCCACTGGGAATTGAGTCCACAACCTGGGCATGTGGCCTGATTGGGAATTGAACCAGTAATCTCTTGGTTCATGGGAAAATGCTCAACCAATGCTGGCTAGGCTGATTTATTTTTTTACAGTTTAATTTCTGTAATAGAAGTAATATATATTCTAACAGAAGTAATATGTATTCTATTCATAAAACTTGACAACTCTCCACAGCAAAAGAAGATAAACATTATATACATATTTTAAAAATATAATAATTTATAAAAAATGTTTAAGTATTATAAATAGTCACCTAATATTTTTCATTACTATGTGATATTCTAGCCTACAATGTACCAAATATTTTGCTTCTCTGTTTGTTAGACATTTAGCTTTTTTTTTCCCCCCCCTTTAGAAATCTTTTAAAGTTAGAAATGCTTTCTTATTATTCAGGCATATCCAGACTCTGCAAGAAGAGACTGGGTTCGAGAGTGGCCTGGACAAGTTGTACTTTGTGTTTCTCAAATGTTCTGGACTTCTGAGACACAGGAAGTTATAAGTGATGGGACAAAGGTAAAGCATTATTTGATTTTAAGTAACATTCTTTTCTCTATGCTATGTTTCTTAGCTTATCTGTTATTTTTTTATTTTTTAAAAACTTTTTATTAAGGTATTATATGTGTACATATCTTACCATTGTCCCCTTTATCTGTTATTTTTTAAGCAAATCTTCCCCTGAATTTCTACATGTAGCATTAAAATTATATATTTACTACTAGCCTGGTGTACAAAATTCGTGCATGGGAGGTGGTGTCCCTCAGCCCAGCCTTCACCTTCTCCAATGTGGCATCCTTTGGGGGATGTTCGACTGCCTGTTTAGGCCTGATCCCTGCCAGTTTAGGTTTGGGCCTAAACTGGCAATTGGACATCCCTCTCACAATGAGGGACCACTGGCTCCCAACCTGCCTGCCTGGTTGCCCCTAACTACTCCCCTGCTAGCCTGATTGCCCCCTAACTGCTCCCCTGCCAGCCTGATTGATGCCTAACCTCTCCTCTGCTGGCCTGATCACCCCAACTGCCCTCCCTTGCCACATCCCACCTCCTTCATGCGAGGTGTGAAGACACTGGGACTGGCCTCCTCCATGCCGAATGGAATCGTGGGACACCCAGGCCTCAACACATGGAGTGGCAGCCAGGCCTGCCTTCACTGTGCATGTGGCCATCTTGTGGCAGCCATCTTGTGGCAACATCATGCACGAGGGCCACATAGGCTTTTATTAGTATGAATTTGAGAACTTGTTATTATATTTTATACTAGGCTTAGACTAAAATCACTCTCTTCTATAATACATTTCTTCATTGAGGTATATTATGAAGTCAGAATTGTTTTGTATAAGAGTAAATATATAAAACACATATTTTAGGTGCTATATGACATTAGTTTAATTGTTTTTTTATTTTGCAGGGATTAAAGAAGTACTATAAGGAACTTCAGAATCAACTAAATGATATTGTAGGGCTGGTTAGAGGAAAACTATCAAAGCAGACCAGGACTACTCTAGGTGCTTTGGTTACTATTGATGTCCATGCTAGAGATGTGGTCATGGACATGATTGATGTGGGTATGTGACTTTTTTCTTTAATGTTAAAGATAAAATATCAATAACTTCTAGCAACAAAGACTTATACTACATGTATACTACATAATTTATTTTATATGATATTTTCTACATATTGGAAAACATGAATTATTTTAATATTTGCTATTATAAAAGATGATAAAATACCTATTTTTCAAATTATTTCTATTTTAGGATCATGTATCTTATTTTACTTTATTCATTTTAGGTGTCTCACAAGATACAGATTTCCAGTGGCTTGCTCAGCTTCGGTATTATTGGGAATATGAGAATGCTCGAGTTCGCATCATTAATTGCAATGTTAAATATGCTTATGAATATCTTGGCAACTCACCTCGACTTGTCATTACTCCTCTAACTGACAGATGTTACAGAACATTGGTATGCATTTAAATTATTTTAATTCACACATTAAAGTTTACTTTTTGGTTACATATTTTTTTTGTCCAAATTTAACATGGCTATCCTCATTTTATTCTCTATTTGGTGATAGTTGAATACAGCTATTCCTTTCTAATTCCATATTTCTTTTATGTGAAATTATCATAATGAATATTTAATTCTGGGTGCTTTTGTAGAATTCAAGCATGTTTGAATTCTAACATTTGAAAATCATGAGTCATTTCCTTTGGGGATAATTAGAAAAAGGAAAATACGGAAGATTTTAAAGAGAAAAATCAAAGCTTTAGAAAACAGTATCAATTTTTGCAGTGGAGTTCTGGGAGAGATGACAGGAAGATGAGGAGAGTAAAGTTGGGCCTTAGAACTCCAAGTTAGTTATGTTGAATAGGAGGGAGAGACCTGAAACGCAGGGAGTTGGCCCTGTGGTCTATGTTTGGTAGGAAGGTATGGAAGATAGAGCCATGACTATTAAAATAGAAACATTAGGATTAGGGTTGCCAGATAAAATACAGACTCCCAGATAAATTTTAATCTTATCTAATAAAAGAGTAATATGCAAATTGATCATACCTCCGCTATACCCACCAGACATGTCCACCAGCCACGCCCACCAGCCAGTCAGAGTGAGTATGCAAATTAACCCCAACCAAGATGGCTGCAGCCACAGAGAGCAGGAAGGAGGCTTGGGTTTCCCAGGCAATGGAAGAAACCAAGCTTTCCATCTGCCCTAGCCGGCCTAGGCCTCCACTCAAGAATACAAATACAGCCGAAGCCGGTTTGGCTCAGGGGTGGAGTGTTGGTCTGCGGACTGAAAGGTCCCAGGTTCGATTCCGGTCAAGGGCATGTACGTTGGTTGCGGGCACATCCCTGGTGGGGGGTGTGCAGGAGGCAGCTGGTCGATGTTTCTCTCTCATCGACATTTCTAGCTCTCTATCTCTCTCCCTTTCTCTCTGTTAAAAATCAATAAAATATATTAAAAAAAAAAAAAAGAATACAAATACAAACAGAAATGATGGCAGCCACAGGGCAAGCAGAAGGCTTGGCTTCGCTCCAGGCTACAAAGTTTCAATTGTAGAAGGTAAATAAGTTCCAGTTACCAGGGTCTCCACCGGGACTGGGCCTAAACAGACAGTCGGACATCCCTAGAGGGGTCCCAGATTGGAGAGGGTGCAGGCTGGGCTGAGGGACACTTGCCCCATGCATGAATTTCGTGCACCGGGCCTCTAGTATAGATATAAAAGGCTAAGTGTCCATCTGACTGGTAGCTATGAAGCACAGAAGCTTCCATGACACGCACGGGCCATTTAAAATTAAACAGCAAACCAACACTCAATTCTCCCAAGTGGGACACAGGCCCTGCCACTACCCCAGAGCAACATCCCACTAAATCACAGCCAATGCTGCTAAAGCCCCCTTGTGCAAAATGTGGCCCATAGCCCAGCCCAGCCTGAAAACGGTCACTGTGGGTGCTGGGTAATGACGTCATGTGGCAACCCCTGGCTTTCTCTCCCTAAAGTTTCTTCAGTCCAGGAATACGACGTGCTTTATAGCCAGGAACAAACATTTCACAGTTAAACCAAATGTTTGTGAAATGTTTTTCTGTGTTTCATCTCATTTGATCTTCACAGAAGTCCTGGAGTAGGTACATGGGAGACAGAGTAGAATTCTGTTTTCTTTTCATTAGCTGGAAAACGGAGACTTGGAAAGTTTAGAAATTTGACCTGACTGAAAAGAAGTAAGAAACGGTGGACCTTGAAAATGACTTCAGGTTTTCTCACTGCACAGAGTATAGTCAAACACTGCTACAGTTGAATATTTTACCGTTTGTTCTCCCTGACTGATCTAAAATAATAATCTGCTTCATGTTGATATTTACTGATGTGTTGTTCATATTTACTGAAAGAGAAGTTGGGGTGCTCCACTGGGTTGGAAAAAGTTTAGCAAAATCAGAAATCAGGTCTAATTAGAGCAAGTTTATTCTTTATAATATAAAAGGCTAAGTTGACTTGTGCATGTGCAATATATCATATATAAAGCTCTCGCTGGAGCCAATTGCACACCTGTATTTTGATCTGTCGTTGTTGATCGTGAATTTGCTTGACACTTCTATTACAGAAATATAGTGAATAGTGATATTAAAATATTTCTTCTTATTTCCTTTCAATGTGCATGAATCCATGCATCAGTACACTAGTCCATAATAAAGAAATATACTTTAAGCATTTTCTTGAAATTGTAAAGGGAGAGGTTTCTAGCAATCAAATGAATGGACATTAACAGTGTAGCATTTAACATAAATTTAAGATAGATAAAATATCATTGATATTGCCTTTATTTAGTTGTCTATTGTTTTATTTTAGTAAATGTAAAAATACTATTTTATAGGTTTATTTATTTTTAAAATAGTCTTTTAATAGAGCAGTTTTAAGTTCTCAACAAAATTAAGTAGAAAGTACAAGAGTTCCCATAAAGCTCCTGCCTCCCCATATGTACAACCATGTGTCCCTTAACTTTATTTCTCCTAAAAGGATTTGAGTTTTACAAACTCTCGTATTGGTTTTTGTGAAACAAACTTCATAGTTAGAGAGGTGACTGTAATCTATGTGCTTCTAAAAATGTTCAGCCACTGTTTCCAGTTATTATGGAAACCCAGAAAGCATTCAAATACTGCTGATATTGTAGTTATTGAACTTAAAGACTAAGTGAAAGGAAAAAAATCTATATAATTAATTGTAAGGCAAGGCAGAAAGCAATATTACTAGTAAGAGAAATATAGAATAGTGTTATGGGAATAGAGAACATATGAAGAGTATCAGGATCAATAGCCAGGGTGAATCATAGATCAAATTATATAATGGGTCATATGTTTCTCTTCCAACTGATGGGCTTTCATTCATAACACCCTCTTTCAGATATATACTCTCTTTGAGCTAGCCAAGAGATTGTCATTATGGGACTCTATAATCATCTCCACAGCCACTTCTAGTTAAACCTTTCTGACCAAATTGTAACACCTCAAATCTTCTTTGTTTTTAAAGGCAAATGAAATACTGTACATGTAAAGTATTAAAGGATAAGGAGATTTTGATACATTTTCACTTTTTTGAACTCCATAAACTGCTTATTTTTTGTATAGCTAGAAAATTGTGTGCTAAAAATTAACTGAAAAATATAATTTTATTACTGCCTCTCTGAAGTTACAACTAAAACTAAATCCATTTTGGAAGTGATTATCTCTGTTGTTGTTTTCAATTAAGCATGGCTTTCTTTTCACATAAATGTTTCTTTTCAGATAGGTGCCTTCTATTTAAATCTTGGAGGTGCTCCAGAAGGGCCAGCAGGCACAGGAAAAACAGAGACCACCAAGGACTTGGCTAAAGCTCTTGCTGTACAGTGTGTGGTGTTCAACTGTTCAGATGGGTTAGATTATATAGCAATGGGAAAGGTAAAGTTACATTTTAAATGATACCAACTTACAGCTAGGTTTAATTGAATAAACTGAAGCAAACTTACCCGTATTTTCCGGCGTATAAGACGACTTTTGAAACGAAAAAAAGTCAACCGAAAATCGGGGGCAAAAGACCAAAATTGCACAAAAATTACCTGCAGATCTTGACGGCAAAGTAAGTCTTTTCTTTGAAGTGCGGGGGGGGGGGGGGGTAGTCTTCTACAGCGAATATAGGCCTAAACCTATGTTTTTGGGTGTTTTTTTTTGTTTTGTAAAAAATATATTTTATTGATTTTGTACAGAAAGGAAGGGAGAGAGATAGAGAGTTAGAAACATCGATGAGAGAGAGTCATCGATCAGCTGCCTCTTGCACACCCCCTACTGGGGATATGCCCACAAACAAGGTACATGCCCTTGACCGGAATCGAACCCGGGACCCTTCAGTTCCCAAGCCGACGCTCTATCCATTGAGCCAAACCGGTCCCGGCTAAACCTATGTTTTAACTGTAAAAATTAGGGGGTCGTCTTATATGCCGGAAAATACGGTTAAACATTATTTGAATGTAGTTTAAGCATTACTTGAACATTGGGTTTATATCCTTGGGCTTTTGTTAACCTTAATTTTCAGTTTTGACTTAAAAGGTTAAATATTTGTTTTTAACAAGTGATGCCTTTTCCTAAGAAATTTTATCTCCCTTTTTTCTGGTCTTTAGTTTTTTAAAGGATTGGCTTCTTCTGGTGCTTGGGCATGCTTTGATGAATTTAATCGAATTGAGTTGGAAGTGTTGTCAGTGGTAGCTCAACAGATCCTTTGCATTCAGAGGGCCATTCAACAGAAGCTGGAAGTGTTTGTTTTTGAAGGGACAGAACTTAAACTCAATCCCAACTGTTTTGTAGCTATTACCATGAATCCTGGCTATGCAGGACGTTCTGAATTGCCAGATAATCTTAAGGTAATATTTTTTAAGAATGTAAATTTGTTTATCAAAAGTAACATCATAACCCACTCAAAAGGTATATTTTCTCACGCATTTTTATAATTTCTCTTTTCTATTTTCTGCATGGTAAACCTCCAAAAACTCTTTTAGGTACCTAAAAAAAATTAAAGGGCACAAAACTATTAAAGTGTTAGTGAAAAATTACAAAGTTAATAAAAAGGTGCTGCATTGGGGGAATAAACTTGGGTATCAACACGTTATCTTTGGGTGCTTATGCTTAGTATTAAGCATAAGTTTCCTTTATGTAAATAATATATTTCATTTATTATATACTTCAGGTTCTTTTTAGAACAGTGGCTATGATGGTTCCAAACTATGCCCTCATAGCAGAAATCTCCCTCTACTCCTATGGATTTTTGAATGCAAAACCTCTGTCTGTGAAGATAGTAATGACCTATAGGCTTTGCTCAGAGCAGCTTTCATCGCAGTTTCATTATGACTATGGAATGCGAGCAGTGAAAGCCGTTTTAGTGGCTGCTGGAAACCTAAAACTAAAATTTCCAAATGAAAACGAAGATATACTTGTAAGTATTAAATTCATACATTGTGAAAGAAAGCCTGAGTAAAAGATAATTTTTTAAAGAACGGTTGATCAGGAATTATAAATAGGCAAAAAAGAGAGTTCTTTCTTTGAGCCTCTTTATAAGAGGTTGAAATGATAGTTTAGGGGTTATGTTATTCATTATACTTTATGTAAATGCAAGGACCTCTTGAGTCAATAAGCATAGTGATGGCTGTTCAGTATGGGGATTCCACGGAACAATGTAAAATAAACTTTGACTTTGGGCATGGTGGAGGAGAGGCAATTAACTTAATATTGCACTTTTTGGATGCTTTTAGCTTCTTCGATCAATTAAAGATGTAAATGAACCAAAGTTTTTATCACATGATATACCCTTATTTAATGGAATAACTAGTGACTTATTTCCTGGCATTAAACTTCCAGAAGCTGACTATCATGTAAGTAAACCTCTTAGAATAACTTACTCTGCAAACAAATTTAACTGATGACTGAATAGATTAAAAGTTTTTATTAAATGGGTGAAATCATTCTGTTTGGAGGATAAACCCCTATTTTTGTGACCTTAATATGAACATGAGTAAATTTTATTAGTACCTTCTGTTATATGATACTAGGGTTAACAAGGTTCAGGTCAAAGATAATGATTATTGTAAGAGAATAAGTATTTTATTTTCTATCTTGTGATTTCTAATACTACTATGTATACTATAATATTGTTGTATACTTCAGCTGGTAAAAATATGCTAAGCTGAAAGTGGTAAAACATCTTATGTTAATAAGGATTTGTTTCTCAAATTTAAATAATATGCTTGCTCTTTTTTTAAAAAAAGGAAACAAACTATGCATATTTCCAATTCTATTTAAATTATAGACATTATTGGAGGCATACACACACACACACACACACACACACAGATACTAGAGGCCCGGTGCACTGGGGGGATCCCTCAGCCTGGCCTGAGCCCCCTCACAGTCTGGGACCCCTCACTCCTTACTGCCTGCCTGCCTATAGTGGAGGCTCCTGCCACCACTGCTGTGCTCTCCAGCCATGAGCCCAGCTTCTGGCTGAGTGGCGCTCCCCTTGTGGGAGCACACTGACTACCAGTGGGCAGCTCCTGCGTTTAGCATCTGTCCCCTGATAGTCAGTGCATAGCATAGTAACTGGTTGTTCTGCCGTTCAGTCGATTTGCATATTAAGGTTTTATTATATAGGGTATCTATGTGCTATTTATAGCTGTAACATAATATAAAGTAAAACAAAATTAATTATAAACAAAGCAGTCTCAATTTAATGAGATGGATGATTTATGGCTAAAACTAAATTGTTACATTATGGTAGTTTCTATGGTAAAATACACAGTGAAGATTGATTTGAGTTCTACTTTAATTCTAAACTACTTTATGCCATATGATGATTCAACTCTTTTCACCCCTTCTCTCTATTGATATTACTGTGAAATCTTTTTTGTTTGTTTGAGCTTTTATATCATTAAGTTATCACTTGACTTAGAGCGTTATTTACTTTTTGCCTTCTTTTGTTTTTAATCTTCAAACTCAAATATATGTCCTATGGCAGTATCAGATTATGGTGATTCTAGTGTATTTTTCACAACCAACAACCAATTTTCTGATTCTCTGGACACCAGCTGGGTGTTCAACAATTCAGTTCTGACACTAACTACCTGGAATTAGTGTCAAATTCCAGACTGGAGCTTGGTCCTATAAAACTATCCCTCACTTCTAATAGCAGTCTCAAGTTCCAGGCCACTGTACTAAAGGGGTTTCCCCAACCTCCCCCCACCTCCCAGGTTTGATAATTTGCCAGAACAGCTCACAAAACTCAGAAGCACAATTTATTTATATTTACTGGTTTTTATAAATGATACAACTCAAAGCAAGGTATGGGAAAGTGGTAGCAGTGGAGCTTCCATGCCTTGCAACTTGGTGTGTTCACCAAACCAGAAGCTCCCTGGATCTCATTCAGAGTTTTTGTAGAGCTCACTTTTCAGCCTTCTCCATCTCCTTCCTCAAAAGATGAAAGTCCAGC
The DNA here is from genome assembly GCF_964339955.1 of Pipistrellus hanaki. NCBI lineage: Eukaryota > Metazoa > Chordata > Mammalia > Chiroptera > Vespertilionidae > Pipistrellus > Pipistrellus hanaki. The sequence continues at coordinate 19,326,715 of NC_140515.1, forward strand.
CCTCTAATCAATGAGTCTTTCTGGTTACTAGTTGCATACTGAGGCTATCTAGTATCCTTAACCTAAGTAAACTCAGGTGCGATTGAAAAGGGCTCCTTGTGAATAACAAGACTCAAGAAATTCCAAGGGTTGTAGAAGCTCTGTGCCAGGTAGAGGGGGGTGTCAAAGACCATGTATATTTTTGTATTATACCTCATATATAATTATCAAGATAATTCAAGATATGCTAATATGATTTTTAGAAATAAAAAATCTTACCATTCACTTGGAGAGTTCTTGCATTCCTGTGAATACAGAAAATAGACTCATGGATCCATAGATTCCAGTTTGAAAAATACTACTAGGACTTCAATAGTAAAACTGGATGCTTGGGAGTGTTTCGTTACCTGAACTAACAGATTTCTGATATGCTTTTGATTACAAACAAATGGACAGATTAAATTTTGAGACAGTGTAATTACCATTTATGATAATATATTATGTAAAATCAAGACATTAAATTGAGTAAACATTCTCATGCTAAGAAAGGGAAAGCAGTGGTCTGTTCAATAGAAAACAGCAAGTAGGTATTTTGCATGACAGTACTCTGTAGTGAAGGCACATTCTAAACACGTAAAGCATGTAAATGAGTTTAAAGAATAGTTTTGCAGTCTATAATCCTTAGTCTTTCACCAAATTCAGGAAATGCAGTATTATTTAACCTGGAACTGAATTAAGTGCTATTATTGTATGCCTTAATAAATAAATGGTAGTTAAGTAGGATTGTTCACAATGAGTTATATACACACATCATATCATTCTTAGACTTAAGCTACTGAACCTGGAGGGATTAGGTTGTATATGATAAAATCAAATAACTTCTAGTCATTGTGAGCCTAAGCTCATAGGAGGAATGTTGGAAATTTCGACACTCTTTGAGATAAATAGGCATATAATGCCCACTTGAAATCTTACTAAAATAAAGGAATAATTTAAATATAGACTTAGAAGCTGACATGATGATGCTTTTATTATATTTGTGATGATGATACATTTGATTGAAGCAGCCTGAATCTTGCATAAGTATAAAGTTGTGTTTTTTTATATTGCATTTTATTTTTTGTTGCTATTATAAAAGAAGATAGAACAAATGGAAATGTTTTATAATGCTTCATGGAAATTGCTTTTTGTCTTTCAAAGTTCCCTTGTGCAGACCAATGCTCCAACCACTGAGCAACACCAGCCAGAGTCTAAGTCAGAGTTTTGTTGCAGAGTTGTTAAGCTTCAGTTTATCTCTGGTTTCAAACGTTTTTAAGAGTGAGAATTGTCCTGCATTATAGGGCCCTCCCTATAGCAGAATTTTGGGATATACATCCCAAGACTAAGGAAATTTCTCTCTGTATATGCCTTATTCAGTAAAAGCAGAGAAAAAGCTTTGCACTTGAAGCTCTTCCAGATTAAAATATGTCACACATGACCATTAAAATCTCTGTTGGTTTCTCCTTACTTCAGCAAAGTCTCTATGCCTCTAGCAGATCCAGTCCACAAACATCTATGTTCACACTTAAAAAATGCTCCCAGGGGCAAAATTAGTTGTTGAGATGTATTCACCTAAGAAAGGCTCATTCCTTTCTTGAATTTAATTCTTTTAGACTTATTTGTATTCAAAGTGTTCCTGTATCTTCAGATGTTTATGGATATTTTTTAGCTTCTCTGTTTATTTCTAGTTAGTACAGTAGAAAGGATTTCTTGGCATGTTCTTCTATAGCCTATCCCAGTGGTCGGCAAATTCATTGCTCAACAGAGCCAAATATCAACAGTATAACGATTGAAATTTCTTTTGAGAACCAGATTTTTTTAAATTTAAATTTCTTCTGCTACTTCTTCAAAATAGACTCGCTCAGGCCATGGTATTTTGTGGAAGAGCACACTTAAGGGGCCAAAGAGCTGCATGTGGCTCACAAGCCGCAGTTTGCTGACCATAGGCCCATCCAAAAGTAAAATTCTGGAAAACACTATTAAAAGGAATTGTATCATGTAGCATATGCCTAGTGCTATCCTATATAATAAAAGGGTAATATGCAAATTGACCCTACTGGCAGAATGACTGGGAACAATTGGTCACTATGACGCACACTGACCACCAGGGGGTAGACGCTCCACATAGGAGCTGCCCCTGATGGTCACTTCCCTTCTGCAAGGGGGTCTCTGCTCAGCCACAAGCCGGGCTGATGGCTGCGAGCTAAGGATGTCTAACTGCAGCTTAGGCCCACTCCCTAAACTGGCAGGTGGACATCCCTTGAGGGCTCCTAGGCTGTCAGAGGGATATCTGACTGCCAGCTTAGGCCCAATCTCCCGGGAGCAGGCCTAAGCCAGCAGGTGGACATCCCCCAAGGGGTCCTGGACTGCAAGAAGGTGCAGGCTAGGCTGAGGGACCCTCCTCCCCAAATTGCATGAATTTTCGTGCACCAGGCCTCTATTATTTTTAATAACTTCTAATGGGAAATACTGATAATTTTAAAGTATTTTAATTTTGTTCCTCCTTTCAATTAAAAAGATAAAGCTTTAAGAAATAATTTATCAATATAAGACTAGAGGCTGGGCGCACTAAATTCATGCGTGGGTATGGTCCCTAGGCCTGGCCTGTGATCAGGGCTATCTTCCTCTGCTGCGGAAGCTGACCATGCCCCCTGCTGCCACCCACCCCTGGTTCCCCATTTGCCATCGGGAGATAGGAGCCTGCTGACTGGGGAAAGGGACCGAGGGTAGTCAGTATGCCTCATTGTGACTGGTTGAGTGGTCATTCTGCCATTAGGTTCAATTTGCATATTACCCTTTTATTATATAGAATAGTTTTCTTATTTGTAAATAAAAGGTCTACATTTATAAGTATGACATGATTTATAGTGTAATACTATTTTATAGAAATGCATTCCATTTTTCTTTTATTTTAGGAATTTTTGGAATGTGCTCATGAAGTCTGCAAAGCACAAAATCTTCAACCTGTGAAATTTTTCATAGAAAAAATGATTCAGACATATGAAATGATGATTGTTAGACATGGGTAAGATTATGGATTAATATTGACTGCCAGTGTTAGATGTTATTTTTAAATTAAGCTATTAAAACAACCAAATTTGTGTATCAAAAGACTAAGCAAACTTCATATGCTAGGTAGCTAAGGAGGAAACAGCTTCCATCTCCTAATCCTATATCCATGGCTTAAAAACAAAAGTTTATTTCTTTCTCATGATACATGACCAACAAGGATTGGTAAGGCTCATTCAGTGATATAGCACTAATGATCAACACAACTTTCCCTTTTGATCATCAAATATATTATTCAATCTCTGTAATAAAATACACTCTTTCCTTCTCAAGGAGACAACCTAAAAGTTCCAATCAATCAGTGAACTAGACTCAAAATTCAGGATATCTAGATGATACATGATGGTTTCTGTATCAAATTTGGAAGTTGTTCTTGACCCAGAGACTTAGGAACTAGAAAGACAAGTTATCACTCAATATTATAGAACTGGGTTTACCAGAACAGGATTATTAGAGCAAACACTCTCCTTCAGAAGTAGAAGAGTAGGAGACAAACAGAAGATATAGCCAACACTGACTGGTAGCAATTCTGAAACCCAGGTGGGCATATGGGATCCTAATTCCAGAGACAGATTGAGTGAAACTAATGAATTTTAAACTTCAGGACCTCTCACTTACAGGGGCCCCTCCAAGGAGTCATAAGTTATTATACAGGGTGTCATTAAGGTTTCTGTGGACATTTTGTATTTATAATTTTATATATATATATTAAAAATATATATATGGGTTTTTTTTCCTTTCTTCTTTTTTTTTTCCCCCTTAGCCTCCCTCACCATTGTATAAACTCAAAACTCCATAAAACCTGGTTCCATATTTGCTTTATTCTCCCTGTGCGGGGCTTTCCAGTTAGCTGTTTTCTGTGGACCTTGGTTCAACCTTCTAAGAGGTCTTTTCATCTCTATTTTCTTTCCTGGTCACATGTGAAGTTGACAATAGAGAAAATGTCCTTGGAGTTAAGATGTTTTCAGCCTGCTTCCCGCTTATAGAAAATTGAGGTTTCAAAGATCATTATTATTTTAAAGGCAGGATTTTTAAAGAAACAACCTTTGTATTATGTAATTTTTCAAACAAGCAAAAATAGAGGTAATACTAAGACAATCAACCCTCATGCATACAATACCCAAGGATCTTTTTATTTTTCCATCTGATGATTTGTTTATTGATTTTAGAGAGAGAGGAAGGGAGAAGTTGCTTCCTATATGGGTCCCAAAGGGGATCGAACCAACAACCTAGGTATATGCCCTGACTGGGATCGAACCCAAAACCTTTTGGTGTATGGGACCACACTCCAACTAACTAAGCCACCTGGCCAGGAACCCCAAGGATCATTTTAAAAATTAGGATCCCATATGCCCACCTGGGTTTCAGAATTGCTACCAGTCAGTGTTGGCTATATCTTCTATTTGTCTCCTATTCTTCTACTTCTGAAGGAGAGTGTTTGCTCTAATAATCCTGTTCTGGTAAACCCAGTTCTATAATATTGAGTGATAACTTGTCTTTCTAGTTCCTAAGTCTTGAATATTCACATGTATTTTAGCCTAGACTCATGGTTTCTTTGTCAGTAAACTCTCAAAAACAATAAGCTTTTTACCTACTGGTAAAAAGCAGCTCTATGTACCAGTAGCCACAACTACAGTCCTTATTAAGTTATATGTTTCTGAACTTCCTTTTAGTGTCCTTAAACCTATCAAGCTTAATACAGAGGATCACATCCTTTTTTTTTTTTTATTAAATTATTATCTGTGTACATATTTTAACATTGTCCCCCCCCCCCATACATACCCTCCCTCCCCAGAGTTTTGTGTCCATTGGTTGTACTTATATGCATGTATACAAGTCCTTTGGTTGATCTCTTATCTCCCCCAGATCTCCCTACTCTCCCCGCTGTAATTTTACAGGCTACTTGTTGCTTTACTGTCTCTATATCTATCTTTTGGTTTGTCAGTTTATAATGTTTTTTAATATCCATAAATGAGTGAGGCCATGTGGTATTTCTCTTTCATTGACAGGCTTATTTCACTCAGCATGATGTTCTCTAGTTCTATCCAGGTTGCTGCAAATGATGAGAATTCCTTCTTTTTTATGGCAGCATAGTATTCCATTGTGTAGATGTACCAAAGTTTTTTGATCCAATCATCTGCTGACGGGCACCTAGGCTGTTTCCAGATTCTAGCTATTGTAGACTGTGCTGCTATGAACATAGGGGTGCATATACCCTTTCTGATTGGTGTTTCTAGTTTCTTGGGATATATTCCTAGGAGTGGGATTACTGGGTCAAATGGGAGTTCCATTTTCAGTTTTTTGAGGAAACTCCACACTGTTCTCCACAGTGGTTGCACCAGTCTACATTCCCACCAGCAGTGCACGAGGGTTCCTTTTTCTCCACAACCTCGCCAACACTTGTCGTTTGTTGATTTGTTGATGTTGGCCATTCTAACAGGTGTGAGATGGTACCGCATTGTTGTTTTGATTTGCATCTCTCGGATAATTAGTGACTTTGAGCATGTTTTCATGTGCCTTTTGGCCTTCCTTCTGTCTTCTTTTGAAAATATTCTATTTAGGTCCATTGCCCATTTTTTAATTGGATCATTCATCTTCCTTTTATTTAGTTGTATAAGCTGTTTGTAGATGTTGGAGATTAAACCTTTATCAGTGGTAACATTTGCAAATATGTTCTCCCACACAGTGGGCTTTCTTGTTGTTTTGTTGATGGTTTCTTTTTCTGTGCAAAAGCTTTTTATTTTGATGTAGTCCCATTTGTTTATTTTCTCTTTAGCTTCCATTGCCCTAGGGGCAGTATCAGTGAAGAAGTTCTTTAGGCATATGTCTGAGATTTTGTTGCCTGTGGATGCTTCTAGTATTTTTATGGTTTCCCGTCTGATGTTTAAGTCCTGTATCCATTTTGAGTTTATTTTTGTGTATTTTGTAAGTTGGTGATCTAGTTTCATTCTTTTGCATGTATCTGTCCAATTTTCCCAACACCATTTATTGAAGAGACTGTCTTGACTCCATTGTATATTTGTGCCTCCTTTGTCAAATATTAATTGAGCATAGTGATTTGGGTTGATATCTGCGTTCTCGATTCGATTCCATTGATCTATATGTCTGTTTTTGTGCCAGTACCAGGCTGTTTTGAGAACAGTGGCTTTGTAATACAGTTTGAAGTCTGGTATTGAGATCCCTCCTACTTTACTCTTCTTTCTCAGGATTGCTGTGGCTATTCGGGGTCTTTTATTGTTCCAAATGAACTTTTGGAGAGTTCTTTCTAGGTCAGTGAAATATGCCGTTGATATTTTAATGGGGAGTGCATTGAACCTATAGATTGCTTTAGGAAGTATGGACATTTTGATGATGTTGATTCTACCAATCCATGAACATGGTATGTTCTTCCATCTGTTTACATCTTCCTCTATCTCTTTTTTCAGTGTCGTGTAGTTTTCCGCGTATAGGTCCTTTACTTCCTTAGTTAAGTTTATTCCTAGGTATCTTAATTTTTTTGGTGCGATGGTAAATGGAATTGCTTTTTTAGTCTCTGTTTCTGTAAGGTCACTGTTGGTGTATAGAAATGCCATAGATTTCTTGGCGTTAATTTTGTATCCTGCTACATTGCCAAATTCATTTATTAAGCCAATTAGTTTTTTAATGGAGTCTTTTGGGTTTTTTTATATACAATATCATGTCGTCTGCAAATAAGGATAACTATACTTCTTCTTTTCCAATTTGGATGCCTTTTATTTCCTCATCTTGTCTAATTGCAATGGCTAGTACTTCCAGTACTATGTCAAAGAGGAGTGGCGATAGTGGGCATCCCTGTCTTGTTCCTGATCTTAGAGGGAATGGTTTTAGTTTTTGCCCATTGAGTATGATGTTGGCTGTGGGTTTATCATATATAGCTTTTATTATGTTGAGGTATGATCCTTGTACTCCCACCTTGTTGAGAGTTTTTATCAGGAAAGGGTGTTGGATTTTATCAAATGCTTTTTCTGCATCAATTGATATGACTATATGATTTTTATCTTTCAACTTGTTTATGTGATGTATCACGTTTATTGATTTGCGGATATTGTACCAACCTTGCATTCCTGGAATAAATCCTACTTGGTCATGGTGTATGATCTTTGTGATGCTCTGCTGGAGCCGATTTGCTAGAATTTTGTTGAGGATTTTGGCATCTATGTTCATGAGGGATATTGGCCTGTAATTCTCTTTCATTGAGTTGTCTTTATCTGGTTTTGGTATTAGGGTGATGCTGGCTTCATAGAAGGAGTTTGGAAGTGTTCCTTCCTCTTGAATTTTTTGGAATAGTCTGAGGAGGATAGGTTTTAGTTCTTCCTTGAATGTTTGGTAAAACTCTCCTGTGAAGCCATCTGGCCCTGGGCTTTTGTTTGCTGGAAGCTTTTTGATGACTGTTTCAATTTCTTCCCAAGTCACTGGTCTATTGAGATTTTTAGATTCTTCCTGATTGAGTTTTGGAAGTTTGTATTTTTCTAGGAATATGTCCATTTCCTCCAGGTTGTTCAGTTTGTTGGAATAGAGTTGTTCGTAGTATTTTGTAACAATCCGTTGTATTTCGGTGGGGTCTGTTGTTATTTCACCTCTTTCATTTCTGATTTTGTTTATTTGGGTCCTCTCTCTTTGTTTCTTGGTTAGCCTGGCTAGAGGTCCATCTATCTAGTTTATTCTTTCAAAGAACCAGCTCTTGGTTTTGTTGATCTTATGTATTGTTTTTTTGGTCTCTATGTCGTTTATCTCTGTTCTGATTTTTGTTATTTCCTTCCTTCTGCTTACACTGGGATTTTCTTGTTGCTCCTTTTCTAACTCTTTGAGTTATAGAGTTAGATCATCTGTTACCATTTTTTCTAGTTTTTTGCAATAGGCTTGTAAGGATATGAACTTCCCTCTCAAAACTGCTTTTGCTGTGTCCCATAGATTTTGGATTGTTGTGTTTTCATTGTCATTTGTTTCCAGGATGTTTTTAATTTCTTCCTTGATTTCTCTGGTAACCCAGTCCTAATTTAATAGCATGCTGTTTAGTCTCCATGTATTTGATTTCTTTGGATTATTTTTATTGTATTTAATTTTCAGTTTTATGCCACTATGATCTGAGAAGATGCTTGATATGATTTCTATCTTCTTGAATTTGAAGAGACTTTGCCTCTGTCCGAATATGTGGTCTATCTTTGAAAATGACCCATGCGCACTTGAGAAGAATGTATATTCTGTGGCTTTGGGATGGAATGTTCTAGAGATGTCAATTAATTCCATCTGGTCTAGTGAGTCATTTAGGATTGGTATTTCTTTGCTGATTTTTTGTTTTGATGATTAGTCCAAAGGTGACAGTGGTATATTAAAATCTCCTACTATGATTGTATTGCTATTAATCTCTCCCTTAATGACCTCCAGCAGTTTTTGTTTTGTTTTTTTTTTAATGTATTTGGGTGCTCCTGTATTGGGTGCATATATATTTACCAGGGTTATTTCTTCTTGTTGGATTGCTCCCTTTAGTATTATGAAGTGGCCTTCATTATCTCTTGTTATGTCCTTCACTCTGAGACCTAATTTGTCAGATATAAGTATTGCTACCCCAGCTTTATTTTTCATTTCCATTCGCCTGGAAAACCTTTTTCTATCTCAGTCTGTGTGCATCTTTTTTTCTGAAGTGGGTTTCTTGTAGACAACAGATATATGGGTCTTGTTTTCTTATCCAATCTGTTACCCTATGTCTTTTGATTGGAGCATTTAATTAGTTTACATTTAAAGTTATTATTGGTAGGTCCTTATTTGATGTCATTTTTATTCTATACTGCTGTGTTCCTTCTTTGCTTTCTATTTCTCTATTTTTTACAGTAGGCCCTTTAGCATTTCTTGCATTGCTGGTTTGGTGGTGATAAATTCCCTTAGTCTGTTTTTGGCTGTGAAGCTCCTGATTTCACCTTCAATTTTGATTGATAGCCTTGCTGGGTACAGTATTCTTGGATTCAGATCCTACCTTTTCATGACTTTGTATATTTCATCCCATTCCCTTCTGGCCTGATGAGTTTCTGTGGAGAAAACAGTTGCTAGACTGATGGGGGTTCCTTTATATGTAACTTTCTGTCTCTCTCTGGCTGCTTTTAAGATTCTTATTTTGTCGTTGGTGTTTGTCAGTTTAATTATAATGTGCCGCCGAAACCGGTTTGGCTAAGTGGATAGAACGTCGGCCTGCATACTGAAAGGTCCTGGGTTCGATTCCGGTCAAGGGCATGTACCTTGGTTGCAGGCACATCCCCATTAGGGGGTGTGCAAGAGACAGCTGATGACTCTCATCAATGACTCTCATCGATGTTTCTAACTTTCTACTCTGTATCTCTCTCTTTTCCTCTCTGTAAAAAAATCAATAAAATATATTTTAAAAAAAGAAGTTTAACTGGATGTGAGGGCGATCTGGCTGCAACATCTGTCACCCCATTGATCGCCAGGGTTGATTCGGCTGATCTGGCTGGCTAGGCGGGTGTCCCCCTCCTCCCTCACCAATCCATGTGCGTCCCTCCCGAAGCTGCGCGCTCGGTCGAAGAGGACGACTTTCCCCCAAGAGGAGAGGACCGGTCTTTGGTCAAGGGTATACGAGTAGCTGCGCTCCCCTGCTAGAACCTCCAAACAAGCTCTCAAGGTCCATAAAAAAAGACGTTTAAGTTTAATAATAATAATAATAATTATAATGTGCTTGCGTCGGTCTTCTGGGGTTCATTTTGCTTGGGACTCTGCGAGCATCTTGGATTTGTGTGGGTTTTTTCTTCTTTATCTCAGGAAAGTTTTCTGTCATTCTTGAAATACGTTTTCCATGTCTTCCTCAATTTCCTTTCCTTCTGGAACCCCTATTATTCTAATATTGTTTTGTCTTGTATTGTCCCAAAGTTCCCTTAGGCTCTCCTCCTGCTTTTTATTTTTTTTTTCCAGAAGCTGTTCTAATTGGGTATTTTTTTCCATCTTGTCTTCTAGCTTTCTGATGCAGTCCTCTGCTTCTTCTAGTCTAGTCTTGATGCTTTCTATTGAGGTTTTTTACAGTATCGATGTCATTTTTCATTTCTTCTTGGTTCTTCTTCATTTCCTCTTGGTTCTTACTCATATTGTCAAATTTGTCTTCCATTACTTTTAGCCATCTTATGATCATTACTCTGAATTCTTGCTCTGGTAGGTTGCTTGCCTCTAACTCGTTTACTTCCTTTTCTGGTGATGCCTGCTTTTCTTTCATATGCAGGCTGTTTCTTTGTCTCCCCATGATCTCTCTTTTTAGGATGTCTGGTTATGTAGTTCTCTCTCTCTTGCTTTGATTTAAAGGCACAAAATACAACACAACCAGGTACAACACACAAGGCACTGAATAGAAATGTGTTTGCTATATTAATAACCTCCAATAAAGGTGACTAGAACCCAGCTAACAAAAACATACAATCAAACAAAAAGAATAGGCAAACCAATCTTACAAACAAAGAATAAAACTTCAATATAGTTAACATTCAACATACAACTACAAAGGGATAGAGAGAAAGACTGTGTTTTTTTGTTTTGTTTTGTTTTGTTTTGTTTTTTTGTTTTGTTTTTTGTTTTGTTTTGTTTAGGACAGCAACGAGGGAGGTGTGAATGGGCTTGGAGCAGGGGGTTGGAAATTAGATATACACAAGTAGGGTGAAATTTTAGGAGGAGGTAAACAGAAAGAATAGGGAAAATTTAGAGCAGGAAAAGGTTAAGATATACAGGGCACCAAAGGAAAAGGTTAGGAAGAGAGTGATGGCATAAAGGTAGGGTTGAGATAGAATAAAGCATTGAAGAAGGAAAGATAAATATAGACTGTAGAACAGTAATTCTGAAAAAAAATGATAAAAATAATAGAAATAAACAAAAGAAAATAAGATAAAAAAGGTAAAATATTAGTAGTAATAATGTTAATTACATATACAATGTAATAATTAAAAAGGTAAAATAAAGTGAGGGAAAAAGAAAAAAATAGTTTATTGAGTAAACGTTGCAAATAATGAAAATAAAATGAAAAAATTTAAAAAATAAAACTTAAAAATTTAAATAAAATTCGCTTCCTCTGTTGTTCTGTTTGGCACGCCTGTTTCCCAGTCTGGACAGTATTGCAGTTCCCTGCGTTTCACTGCTCCTCAGTGTTGTAATCTGGTCCTGATTTTTAAGCAGGTCTTGCTATGATTTTATTACACTAGGGACAATTTGTGATTTAGCCTCTGGGTGGCAGTGTTTCTAGGTTGACTTCCCGGGCTCTAAAGCCTCTCTAGATCCCCCCCCCCTCCCTCTCTGCAGCACTGATCTATGGGGGGGGGGGGGGCGCCAAGTCCGAGCCAACTGTAATCTCCTGTAATTCTCCAATATCCCTCCGGGTCAGATCCAAACGTGTTGCTCTTTAGATATCTCCTCTATTAGGAGCCCCGTCCCTTTTATGGGTGACACCTGCCCAACAGCCAGGGGCTTCTACTTGTAATCACTGCCCCTGTCCTCCAGTTTCTGTGCGCCCTGTGTGCGCAGACTTTTGTCTTCGCAGGGAGCACTCACTCACCCTCTCCCCTCGAAGTCTGACCTTTTCGCTGTGTGGTGGGGCACTCCTTTGAGTCCAAGTGTTCGCACCACCTGGGATCAGCGTTCTGGGGGTCACAGCTGCTTGGTGGTCACTGCGGCTGTGGATATTCAGGCCTCTGACACGATCCAATTTTCCCTTCAAGATGGTGAGATTTTCCCGTCCAAGCCTGTAGGTAGCTCCGGGAAGGGACCTAGCCCCGCAGTGGGTGCTTTCCCTGTCAGGGGCACCCTAATCAGCGGCCCGGCAGTTACTTCTGGTGTTTGGCTGTCTCTTGGCTTGCTAATAAACACTCCCAGCACGACCCTCAGCTGCTCTCTCTTTCTGCTTCGGGACAAGGCTCAGAATCCGCCTATCTATTCTTGCGCCATTTTGTCTCCTCTCTCCATATTAATTTTTCATAGGTTTTAATAAAGTGATATACGTAATGGCCCTACCCTTGATGCCAGGCTGAGTATGTCTTTATTGTTCAAAGATTTTCTCAATTTATCTTTTTACCAATGGGGGATGAAAAAAAATAGCCTCTTTCAATCATGCAGGTTTCTTGAATTTCTGGACTCTTTTTATTCTCTTTCATTCTAGCTTGAAAACTGCCTGTTTTTTGCTGGGCTTATTTCTTTATTGCGGTTCCTTGTTAAATGCAGCTATCAATGACCATTATATAATATTAGTACACTGTTTACTATCCTTTTCTCTGAAAACTATAATTTTATTAGCTATACTATCTATCTTCCAGTTAACCTCAAGAGATAAATTTGCCAAATGTCTAATCATTGCATAACATTAATCAACAATCTTTTAGCCTTTAAAACAGTTAATTTGCCACCCATGGCCTAGCTTCTAAGCTGATGCCACATATTTTAGTCTTTTCTTATTATAGCAAGAATACCTTCCCCTCTTCTAGGATGGGCTACAATATTCTGTAGAAACAATCAGCACCCAAATTTTAGTGTCTTAAAGAACAAAGGTTTATTTCTCTTTCATGCTGTGTCCATCATAGGTTAACAGGCAGGTTGTACTCATCATAATTATACAGGATGTCAGGCTGTTGGAACAGCCACCATCTCTACATTGTAGGTCATGGCTGTGCTAGAGGGAAAAGAGAGAACTCTGTAAGGTCCCTCTCTGGCAATTATCTATCCCGTGCTAGGAAATAACACCCATCATTTCCGCTTATTATTCATTAGAAAATGAGAAATCCCACTATGTGCAGGAGATTCAGAAGTATTTGACCAAGAGCACTAATAATTACTATAGCAAGTGAAGACGTGAAGAAAGAGAATCTTTACTCCTCTCCTTAGAAGGACCCAAAACATTTTTAATTTAAGAGTATACAATTATTAAATTTTCATTTGAAGATTTTATTGTATTCTCTTTTGTAGATAATGGTATTAATGTAGAGAATTTGATTTAGAGATCAACCAGTTAAGAAGTTGATTCACATGATTTCAAAAATTATATGTGGTAATTAGGGTAAAATTTTACATACCACTATATAGGCAAATAATTTAATTGACTATTATTTTTAGAGTCATTGTATAATTGTTTCTCTTCCTTAATAGTTTCATGTTAGTAGGAGAACCTTTTGCTGCTAAGACAGAAGTTCTGCATGTGCTAGCTGAAACTCTAACTCTTATGCATGAACGTGGCTATGGAGAGGAAGAAAAGGTCATTTATAGGACTGTAAACCCCAAATCCATTACTATGGGCCAACTTTTTGGACAGTTTGACCCAGTATCTCATGAGGTAATATATAGTATAAACATTCTAAACTGTTATTGACAATGTACATTAAACCAAGAGATTTGAAATGTTTTCATATAATCACTTTGTAATTCGGTATAAGAAGCTTTCCAATTTTTCTTTTTTTCCTCCTCAGTGGACTGATGGTATTGTGGCTAACACTTTTAGAGAATTTGCCTTATCAGAAACACCTGACCGGAAATGGGTTGTATTTGATGGTCCCATTGACACTTTGTGGATAGAGAGCATGAACACAGTTTTGGATGATAATAAAAAGGTAAAATCATCATGATTAAAAACAAGGCATGCACAATATGAATATAACTAACACTACTGAATTATAAACTTAAAAATGGTTAATATAACTTTAATATATTTTTTACCACAATTTTAAAAAGCCAAATTATGTTGTAAGTTCAACAACTAATTACCTAGGACTGTATATTTGAAATAAAGGATGCAGAAAATTGCATAACTTTATAAATGATCTTTTCAATGAAAAATTTTTCAGTAAATTCTTTGCTTAATTTTTATAGAATAAAAGTATATTGTATTAAATTACTAAGTTAGCAGGAAGGCATAGTAATGTAATAGTTGATAATAATTTGTAAAGTAACTGTAGACCTATGGTTTCTTCAGAACTTTAAATTAATATTTTAGGAAAAAAGAAATTAGAACTGTATTATTTTTTGAAAACTGAAGCATCGAATGCTTCAGTGCTATATGTGGGATATTACCTTAGAATCTATAATATATACAAAAGAACTAGAAAGTGGAAGACTTCTAATATTTATCTATTTTAATTTTGAGAGAACATACATACAGTATAAAACTTTAAGTTTCAATTCTATGTGTTTTTTTTATATACGGGTACCCTTATATTGTTACAGAAAACCAGGAAAGAACCAAGCAATGCTTAGAGAGATGGAGTTTCATTTATTTTTATTATCATTATTATTATTATTATTATGATGATGATGATGATGATGCATGGGCCCAGAGGAAAATGTCTCTCAAATTCTGGGCCAAGTCACAGAGGAAGTTTCCTGTATTTATACCTTTTTACCCTCTTTGTCTCCCAAATGTGTGGTTTTCCTGTCCCCTTTGCCAGTTCTTAAAGAGCCCCTATGTGCTGGGGCTTTGAGACCTCAACCAAAGGCTTGGCCTGGTGCCAGCACTGATAACTTTGTCCGGGGAAGGTTTAATGGCCTCTCTGAAGTGGGAGTAGTCTTATTTTCCTTATTATTTAAGCAAGCAAGCATTTCCAGAAGCCAAAATAGCAGGGTTAAAATTTCAAACAGCAGTTTTTATATAAGATGGATGCTTCAACATAACTATCATCTAGGTAAAGATGCCTAAAATTTCTTGTATCTTACAAAGTTAACTCATGTTCCTTCCCAATCAGTACACCTCAGGAGCAATAACTATTCTGACTTCTATGATCAATTAGTTTTGCTGGTTCTTGAACTTCATGGAATGGAATTATACTCTTAAGTGTTTTCTTTCTTTAAGTCAGTATAGTATCTGTGATATTCATGTTGTTATAGTTCCATTTTATTTATTTATTCTTTTAATGTATTTGTTTATATTCTACTGTATGAATATATAATTTATTTTAATATTTACATGAAATTACTATACCACTAAATAAGCAAATTAATATAATTAGCATTCAAACATATACTTCAGTACATTACTGAATTATATACTTCAGTACTTTACTGAATTATATATGTTTGAATGCTAATTATTAATATAATTAGCATTCAAACATATACTTCAGTACTTTATCATAAGTGGTTGGTCATTTATTCATATTCTTTCTTTCATATATTTAGTCATATTGATTAGGGAGGGAACAGAGAAGATACATTGATGATTCACAAGAGAGAGGTTAATCAGCAGAGACAAATCTAAGAATTCATAGCCAGGTAGAAAGTTTATTTCATATTGGATAAGAGGGAAGCAATAAAGGATAGATATAGACATAGGTGAATGTATGGATTTGATAGTGGAAATTTGAAGAAAAATATTTTTGGTTATTTTTATTTTGTGAACTTGCAGGCCCTATTCTTTGCACACTTGCAGAGAAAAGGGAAGATTTAAATTAGCCGTTTGGAAAATGGGGAAGAGAGCTGCCTTCTATAGGAAACTATAGAAGCAGAGTGTTACTGAGAACTTGATTGAGTTGAAGACCATGAATTAGTAGTAGTAGGACCAAGGTCTGCGTTTTGAGGTTTTCTTTAAGAGTGAAAGTGGTTTGGGTGTGTGTGTGAGAATAATGTTGCTAGCCTGGAAATATAGGAAGACTTTAAAGATATTGGCATGAGAATGGTAGAAGTGCTAGACCAAAGAACAGAAGTTGCTTAATAATGGAGGACGTGAGAACAACAGGGATATGAAAATGAAGAGCAACAGGGAAAAAGGAGACATATACAATACTTTAAAAAATAAAAAAATGAAAGAAAATGAAGAGCAAGTGTGGTATGAATTAATGAGCAAGGGAGTTGGATGGGTGGGAGTCTGTGGGCAGAAATTAGGATGCTCGAATTTAGTATTTTAGAATGTTTAGTGTTTCAGTAGAGAAGGCCCAGGTATATAAGTGGATGGTTGGAGTGGAGTAGGATAATAAGTGAAGACCAGGTGGTCTAGGGTCCAAGTTTTATAAGATGCTCCCCCTCTTAGCACTGGATCAGGCCAGAGTTATAGGCGAAAGAAGATTAAACCAAGTACTGAAAGCTATAGCTAACAGGGGGATGGAGGATGATTGGGTGTTGGTGAGTGACAGCAGCAAACAGGGGTTGTCAAAAGAGCAAGGATTATACTGGAGGGTGGAGTAGAAGTATTTGAGAAACAGAATGAGGGTATGAGAAGAAGGCTGATTCTACCTCCCAAATTTGTAGCAAGTAGAAGACTGTTTGCTGAAATAATCTGTTGGAAAGTTAATAGTATTCTAGATTAGCACTGTCTAATATAACTTTCTGCAATGATATAAATATCTGCACTGTCCAACAAGGTAGCCACTAGTTCCATGTGGCTTATTGAGTATTTGCTCACTTATTGAGCATCTGAAATGTGGCTTATACAATTGAAGAACTGAATTTAAATTTTTAAAATGTAATTAGTTAAAATCTATAATAAGCTAATTAGAACAGACATCCTTCCAGACGACCTTCCGGACAAAGCTGGGGCTTCAAGGGAAGCCCGGGGAAGGAAGGCCTACTCTTGCACGAATTTCATGCATCTGGCCTCAAGTTAAATATAAATAGCCACATATGATTACTGGTTAACACATTGAACAGTCCAGGTCTAGACCATTTATTTATAAGCAGATTCAAAAATGTTAAATGCCATGTTATTGACATATAACTATTGTAGATAGGGACAAAACTAGAACTAGAGTTGTAATGGTAGAGGCAGAGAAGAAATACTGAAAAATAAATAGGAAGAATTTAAGAGACTTAGTAATGAAATTAACTTGGAACATCAGTAATTAATAATCATTATTAAATTATTAAAACTTGATAATTCCAAAGTTAGAAGCCAAAGATATTAAGAAGACAGAATGGCTTTAGTAATAATGAACAAGAAAGGAGTTTGGCAGAAAGGGAGAAGTTGATAAATTCAATTTTACATATTTGATTAAAAAGTAATATTTTAGATTAAAAGGGACCAAGGGGACATAGCAGACACAATTCATGGTCATTGATTGAATTTTGGTTTCAATAAATCAGTTAAAAAGACATTTCTGGCACAATTGAGAAAATTTTAATATTGGGTGAGTTGATGATATTAAGGCATTATTGGTAATTGTGTTAGATGTGATCATATTGTGGTGATATAGAAAATACTTTATTTTTTAGATGTATTTGGCATGTAAATGTCATGGTAAGTAATGACCTTTAAAATATTTTTAATGCAAATATGGCAAAATGTTAACATTGATAAATCTAGGAGATAAGTATATGAGTATTCATATTTACTTATTACATCATATCACATATATTATCTTATATTTTTATTTGAGAAGTTTGAAAAAATTTTACATAAACATTTGAAAAAAATAATTTTTTTTAGCTTTGCCTCATGAGTGGAGAAATCATTCAAATGTCTCCTCAAATGAGCCTAATCTTTGAAGCAATGGACCTTTCCCAGGCCTCAGTAAGTTCATGATTTACTATAACAGTAGTTTGTTTGTTTATTCATTTATTTATTTAATCAATAAGTGCTTTATTATGTTTCAGAAGATGAGCTAGACACTAGAAATACAAAGATGAGTAAGACACAGTGTATGCTCACTTAGGGAAGTCGAGAAGCATGCTAATAAATAATCTCAATATAGAGCTACATGTAAGTGCTCTAAGAATGTGGAGGGGGTGAGTGCTCCAGAAGGGTATGGAAAACATTTGAGTGTTTGATTTGGTTTTGAGAGGTAAGACTTCTCCAGGGAGATTGTTTGGGGCTGGGCATTCCAAATCATGACAAGATATAAAGATCGGAAGCCAAGGCATGCCTGGGGAACTGTAACTTACATAGTTCAAATATTAGGTATAGTAATAATTAATGTCATTTTCTAATACTTTTTTAAATCGAATTTATTTAAACAATACAACAAAATTTAATCAACAATATAGTTGCCATTGTTTTCTACTACTTGTGCCCAACGCTCAGGAAGCATTTTAATCCCTCTGTTGTAAAATTCTTGTGATTTTGATGCAAAAAATTCGGTCAATGCATTTTTGAGGCATTCTTCATTATTAAATTTTTTTCCAAGAAGAAAGTTTTGCAAAGAACGAAACAAATGGTAATCGGAAGAGGCAATATCAGGAGAATATGCAGGTTGAGGGAGAACTTCCCATTCCAACTGGCGCAGTTTTTCAGCAGTGATTCTTGCAGTATGTGGTCGTGCGTTATCGTGGTGAAGAATTATGCCCTTCCGATTAATCAGCGCGGGTTCTTTTTCTCTTAAAGCTTGGGCTAACCTTTCCAATTGGGCACTATACACTGCACTTGTAATGGTTTGGTTAGATGGTAAAAGTTCATAATGAAGAATTCCTTTAAAATTCCACCAAACACACAACATCACTTTTTTCGCATGCAAGTCAGGTTTTGGCGTGGGCTGCGGAGCCTCATTTTTGTCCAACCATTGAGGCCGCCTTTTCAAATTAACATACAGCATCCATTCTTCATCTCCGGTAACAATTTGCTCTAAAAACGGCAAACGGTTTTGACGAGAGAGGAGCGAACTGCAAATTGTGACTCTTTGATTACGGTTGTTGTAGGTCAACTCATGAGGAACCCATTTTCCAAACTTTTGGACTTTGCCAAGTACACGCAATTGATTGGAAATTGTTTTTTGTGAACAATTTAAAGTTGTCGCAAGCTCTTGTTGGGTAATTTGAGAATTTTGCACCAAAAGAGCTTGAAGAGCTTCTTGATCAAAATTGGACACACGGCCTCGACCACTCTTGTCATCTAACGAAAAATTTCCCTCGCAAAATTTCTCAAACCAATGCTGGCATTTTCTGGCGCTAACTGCATCTTGACCAAGAGCACTGCAGATGTTTTTTGCAGCCTCACTTGCTTTTCTTCCTAATTGGAACTCGTAAAGCATGCAGTGCCGAATATGCTCTTCATCCGCCATCTTCTTAGCCCTAGTTTTGCAACAAAAACCAAACCAAACACAAACTTTTTCAAGCAAAACTTGTTAATTGCACTTCACACGTTCTATAGATACCATGTATTTGAAGGTTATGTCAATACAAGTCAACGCCAAGCAATTTTAAACGAATGTTGAAAAACGACATTAATTATTACTAGACCCGATAGTATGTGAAGCTATAGAGAAAGACAGGAGCCAGATCATGAAGGGCTTTATAAGTCATGCAAGTGGTAGTTAATAACTTACAGGTACTACTGCTATAAAAGCAACACTGGAAAAAGAAAATGTGCCTTTTCCCTCTAGCCCGCCACTGTAAGCCGCTGTGGCATGATTTATTTGGAACCCTCACAATTAGGATGGGAACCGCTTGTATCTTCATGGTTGAGTTCACTGAAGGGACCTTTACAGGAACGTGATAATCAGGCTCTTCTGAAAGGACTTTTTGACTGGTTAATACGGCCCTCTTTAAAGCTTCGTAAGAAACAATGCAAGGTAACACTGTTGTTCTCTGTTCCATTGAAATTTGTTTAGGGAGCTGGGTGAATAGGTGAAGGGATTAAAAAAAAAACTTAAAGAAAAAATTTTTAAAGAAGTTATTGATACAGACAACAATATAGTGATTACCTGAGGGAAAGGGGAAGTGGGGGCTGGTAGAAGAGGGTAAAGGGGGGCTAAATGGTGACAGAGGAGACTTGGGTGGTGAACACAAAATACAATATACAGATGATGTATTATAGAATTATCCACTTGAGACCTATATAATTTTACTAACCAATGTCACTCCAAAAAATTCAATTAAAAAGAAAAAGACGTTGGCAGGGCCGTGCTTCCTCTGGAGGCTATAAAGGGAGAGCCTTTTCTTATCTCTTTCATCTTCTTTTGGCTTTGGATATTACTTATAGCTATATAACTCTAAGTCTCTTTATGTTTACCTGGTTTTCTACTCTGTCTGTCTCTACACTGTGTTAACTCATAAAGATTGAGGACCTTGAATTTAAGGTCTATCAAATAATTCAGAATATTCTCCTCATCTTGAGATTCTTAATTGCATCTTTAAAGACACTTTTTGCAAATAAGATGACATTCATGAGTTCATGGGATTAATTAGGACATAGGCAAATCTGTTGGGGGACCAAAATTCAACCCATCACATACATATACACACAGACACACATGCACACACATTCGTTTCTTACATATAAATAAATATAGAGTAGGGCAAAGTAGGTTTCCAGTTGTGAGTACATGAAACAGTTTATTGTATTATTATTTATAAATTATTATATTGTTTTTCATATGAATAACTAGAAATCTTCCTTTGCCCCTGGAAGGTCTGATATATATATATATATCACTGTATATTGATCTAGAGAAGACAAAGGGGTATTCATTCAGTAGATTTCTTTATCCTAAAATATTATTTATAAGATAGGAAAAATATTTTGCATTAAAGGGAAAATATAAAAAATTCTACTTTATGAAGATTCTGTACAATGGCTTTATAGATAAAATATACAGCTAAAGTCAATTTTCAGTTCTTGTATTTAAAGCTCTAGTGCTATATGTTGTAAATAATACAAAATACACTACTGAGTGATGGGTTTTATTCTTATAATTCATTCCCATATTTTCCACATTCAGTTAGTCCTCAAGATCTATGGATTTTCCCTCCTTGCTTTTACATTTGCCATCTCTCCATCCCAGTTCCTCTGATCACCCCACTTCTACCTATAATAGTAACCTTTGTTCTGACCTTAATCATTTTATTTTTTGTTGTTAATTTCTCTATTGGTTAAGGTGTTACATATATGTTCTTATTCCCCCATTATCCCCTCATCCTCTCATTCATGCCCTCACCCCCTTGTTGTCTGTGTCCATTTGTTAGGCTTATATGCATGCATACAAGTCCTTTGGTCGATCTCTCCCCTTTACCCCCACCTTCCCCTACCTTCCCTCTGAGGTTTGAAGGTCTGATCGCTGCTTCTCTGTCTCTGGAGCTATATTTGTTCATCAGTTTATGTTGTTCATTATATTCCATAAATAAGTGAGATCATATAATATCTATCTTTCTCTGACTGGCTTATTCACTTAGCATAATGCTCTCCAGTTCCATCCATGCTTTTACAAATGGTAAGAACTCTTTTTCTTTTTTTTAATCGCAGCATAGTATTCCATTGTGTAGATATACCACAGTTTTTTAATCCACTCAACTGCTGATGGGCATTTAGGCTGTTTCCAAATCGTAGCTATGGTAAATTGTGCTAATATGAGCATAGGGGTGCATATATCCTTTCTAATTGGCATTTCTAGTTACTTGGGATATATTCCTAGAAGTGGGATCCTGGGTCAAATGGGAGTTCCATTTTTAGTTTTTTGAGGAAACCATACTGTTCTCAATTGAGTGGCTGCACCAGTCTGCATTCCCACCAGTAGTGTACGAGGATTCCTTTTTCTCTGCATCCTTGTCAGCACTTGTCGTTTGTTGACTTGCTGATGATAGCCATTCTGGCAGATGTGAGATGGTACCTCATTGTTGTTTTGATTTGCATCTCTCGGATGACTGACCTTAATCATTTTCTACTTGAATCAATACAATAGAGCTGCTCTGGTACAGTCTACATCTGGGTACCAGAATGAAGATTCCAAAACACAAATTCATTCCATTTACTCCCTTACTTAAAATCCTCCATTGTATCCCTCTTCTCTTAGCATGAAATCTTGCCACAGACTATAAAACCTTTGAGAATCTGATACCTTTCTGCTTCTTAAGCCTTATTTCTTGCCACTCCTTTTTCACAACCTACAAAATTCCCTTCATTCTGGGTCCTCTTGTATTTTCATTTCTGTGAATATAAAGTTTCTCCTGCCTTGAATGTCCTTCCTTTTAGCACCTGCCTAACTTTCTCTCCCTCTCCCCTCACCCCCAATTTAGCTGAGTTATTACTTTATCTGGGAAGGCTTTCTTGATTTATTCCTCTCCCACTTCCCTTCTTGACCTCCTCCCTGGGTCTGGGCTAATTGTTTATCTCAAGTACTCTAGTAGCCTTCCCCTACCCTGGTACTTCCTCTGCCTTGTCAGTATCACCCCATATTACTTTTGTCCATTTAACTTCAGTATCACTACTTTTCAGATAGTGTGTGTTCTATATCTCCTAGCTTGGTATATAGGTATAACATGTTTTTTATAAGTGTTTGTTGAATAAATAAATGAATGTATGGCAGTTAGAGACTTTATTTCTGCTACCCCTAGAACACTGATATTTCTCTTACAGTAGCTAATTTTTATTTCTTAGAGAGTTTAGAATATGTTATGTATAACCATATATAATATGCTAAACCAAAATATTTGAGAGATGTATTTATCATGTATTGTTTAAATTCTTTATGTTTAAAAAGTTATAAACACTTTATGAAAACCATATATGCTTTTATCAGTTTTAAAAACATTTATCTTCCTTTTTTTAAAAATAAGATGAAAGAAAAGTACCATATTTTTTTCACTTTGCAGGAACTGATTCCTACAAGTGATAGCAGTGCAGTTGTGTCTCTCACACGCCTCTTTGAAGTACTCCTCTGTGATGTGGTAGAAAATGAACCTTCAAGCAAGCACCTTCATATTTGGATTATGGTTGGTTTTATTCTTAATGTGGTATTTAATTACAGAATAAAATATGCCTCTGACAAATGATACTTGTACTAAGAATGACATAGTAAGATCCAGAACTGGTTTTTGACTAGCACTGAAAGAATAACTGAAGACATTAAAGTTGCCCTGACCTGGTATTTTGATTTAAAAAACACTTTAAAGAAAGTAAAATATGTCAAAACAAGCCAAATTTACCCTGTTATTTATTTTATAATTTGATAAACAATAAGGTGACTTCCTATTAATCCAGTATGGACTTTAGGTGAATTGATTTTGTCTTAATCTTAAACCAGCATGCAGACTGCAAGAAACTGGCTGCAAACGACAAGAGTAGGTGCACACCTATTGGGTGGAGCATTGCTGGCAGAACCCACAGAGCACAGGGGTAGGGAGGATTCAGTCGTCCAGGTTGGCTAATGTCTAGAAGTTAGAGAAAGCCAGAGAACATCACTCTGAGGGAGACAAAGGAAAGAGGGTTTTTGCTCTCTTCCCTGGTGTATGCTACTTTCCCATCCACCACCTTATTCCTGAAACTCTTGATCTCCTTTATTCAGTCTACCTTCTCTTCTAATCTGGTAATGGCAGTTTCTTTCTGTTGTTTTCCCTTCATCTGTTGTCACAGAAAATTACCTCAGACATCTCACATTCCAGGGTTCCTTGCTAGCCATAATCTCTTCCTTTCCCCTCTCCCTTTGTCTTTATTTCCCTCCACTTTTAAAGAAACTGAACAGACATGTTTGAAATGTAATTTATTCATATCCCTTTTTCTCCCTAAGTTTGGAACTGCATTTCATAGAATTAGTTTTTAATATCCTTTCATACATATCAGTGCTACCTTTCTATAAAATAAAAGTATTTTAGGAATAGTTTTTCTATGTAAATTTTATGTTATATATTTCCTGGAATTTTTCATTCTGTTGGTAAACCTAAACTCCCAAAATTATTTTAATGGTTCAGAATCATTTTTAGACAAATATAGGTCTATACCTGACTAAAAATTTCCTCTTAAAATGTATTTGATAGATGTTTAAACTAAATAAGGCATGTACACTGAGTAAAATTCAAAAGGCAGAAGTAGGTTTTCCATCCATCCCAGTCCTCTAGACACTCTCAGGTCAACTACTATTACCAGTGCCAGGTAGCCTGCTAGAGGTACTTGATGCATACTCTGATGTGTATACTTAAAAAAAAATTTTTTTTAATTGATTTCAGAGAGGAAGGGAGAGGGAGAAAGATAGAAACATCAATGATGAGAGAGTCCCCTATTGGGTTTGAGCCTACTACCTGGGCATGTGCCCTTTGATTAGAATCAAACCTGGAACCCTTCAGTCCACAGGCCGATAGTCTCTGCACTGAATCAAACCGGTTAGGGCTATGTAAATTTTTATACGTATTAGCATACCATCTATACTTATTTACATCTTTTCTCACAATATATCTTGGAGATCATTCCATATCAGTAGAGTTATCTTCTTTTTTAACAGCTGCATGTATTCCAGTGTATGTACCACAATCCAATTAAGCAGGCCTCAATTGAAGAACATTTTGGTTCCTTTTATTCCTTTGCTATCACAAATAATGCTGCAGTGAATTTTTTTGTACATATATCATGTTAACAGTTGGAAATATATTTTAGGATAAAGTCCTAAAAGAGAAATTCCTAGATCATTTGGCTTGGACATTTTAAATTTAGATAGCTATTGCAAGAGAAATGATTCTATGTGATTTAGCTGTATTCCAGTAGATTTTATTTATAGATCTGATCTTTTCCAGGTAAGTTAACCAGGCCTAATATCTTAAATTGTCATTAATTCTTTAAAAATTCTTTTAAATACTGAGTTTAAATTAAATATTTTAATTGAATTTATTGGGGTGACATTGGTTAATAAAATTATACAAGTTTCAGGCACACAATTCTATAATACATCATCTGTATATTGTATTATGTGTTTACCACCCCAAATCAAGTCTCCTTCCATCACTATTTATGCTCCCTTTCCCTTCTTCTACTTCTCCTACTCCTTTTCCCTCTGGCAATCACTGTACTATTATCTGTTTTTTATTGTTGTTTTTTTACCAACAGGCTTGCTTTATGTTTTCTTTGATTTGGTCCCTTGGAGGAAGTTGTGATACAAATGGTCGCATTTTTTTTGATTTTTTCCTACGATCAATCATCCAGGGGAAAATTGAAAGCCACCCAGTGCCTGATTCTGTGGGTAAATGGGAATGCCACTTTGAAGAAAAAGGCTTGGTATATGATTACATGTATGAGGTATGATATAAAATTATTGCTATAAAAAGCTATAAATCATAATCTTGGATCAGCAGACAAAATTCATGAGTTCCAATTTTGTTTATTTTTATTTATTTATTTATTTTAAAAATCTTTATTTTTCATATTATTAGAATTGCTTCTCTTTTTCCCCCTCATAGCTCCCCTCCACCTGGTTCCCATCTTATCCTCTGCTCCTCCCTCCCCCACTGTCCTCATCCATAGATGTACAATTTTTGTCCATTCTGTTCTCGCATCCCTCATACCCCATTCCCCCCAAGAATTGTCAGTCCACTCCCTTTCTATGCCCCTGATTCTATTATATTCACCAGTTTATTCTGTTCATCAGATTTTTTATTCACTTGATTTTTAGATTCACTTGTTATAGATATGTATTTGTTGTTCATAATTTTTATCTTTACCTTTTTCTTCTTCTTCCTCTTCTTAAAGAATACCTTTCAGCATTTCATATAATACTGGTTTGGCGGTGAAGAACTCCTTTAGCTTTATTTTATCTGTGAAGCTCTTTATCTGACCTTCAATTCTGAATGATAACTTTACTGGGTAGAGTAATCTTGGTTGTAGGTTCTTGCTATTCATCACTTTGAATATTTCTTGCCAGTCCCTTCAGGCCTGCATAGTTTCTGTTGAGAAATCAGCTGACAATCATATGGGTGCTCCCTTGTAGGTAACTTGTTTTTCTCTTGCTGCTTTTAATATTCTCTCTCTGTCTTTTGCTCTTGACATTTTAATTATGATATGTCTTATTGTGGTCTTCTTTGGATTTCTTTTGTTTGGGGTTCTGTGTGCTTCCTGGATTTATAAGTCTATTTCTTTCACCATGTGGGGAAATTTTTTTGTCATTATTTCTTCAAATAGGTTTTCAGTATCTTGCTCTCTCTCTTCTTCTGGCACCCCCATAAATTCTGATGTTGGTATGGTTGAAGTTGTCCCAGAGGCTTCTTAACTATTTTCAACTTTTTGGATTCTTTTTTCTTTTCCAGTTGGGTATTTTTTGCTTCTTTGCATTTCAAATCTTTGACTTGATCCTTGTGTTCCTCTAGTCTGCTGTTGGATCTCTGTATATTATTCTTTATTTCAGTCAGTGTATGCTTAATTTCTAGTTGGTCCTTTTTCATATCATTGAGGTTCTCACTAAATTTATTGGCCATTTCTAGAAAATTCTTGAAAAACCTTATAATCATGGTCATGAAATTTATATCCAGTCGTTTGCTTTCCTCCATTTCTTTCATTTGTGACCTGTTTCTTTGTCTTTATATTTTGGCTGCTTCCCTGAGTTGAAAGAGTGGCTTTGTGTGCTAAGTGTCCTATAGCTCAGTCTCCCCAGTTACCTGAGGTGGGCACTCTTGGTGCACCCCTTTGTGGGCTGTGTGCACAGTCTTGTTGTAGTTAAGCCTTGATTGTTGTTGGTATCACTGGGAGGAATTGACCTCTAGGCCAATTGGCTGTGAGGATCAGCTGTGTCTAAATGGGAGCACACCCTTATGAGGCCAGACTTGCTTCAGTGGGCTTTGGTGCTCACTGAGTCTGCCCCCTGAGTGTGTCCCTTATGGATCTGAGGAGTTGTAATCTGGATGGTCCTACTCTGACTTCTGGGTACACTGGCTCTTGGATCTCCAAGGAGGTGCTAATTTAGCTCTGCCTGAGGCCACCCAGCAGGAGCTACGGAGAGATCTGCAGATTCCTCTTCTTTGGGTTTTGGAGTTGCCTAGATGAGGCCCAGCTGTGAAGCAATTCAACCTGCTGTGGGGCCTTGGGCCTTCTTTTGGATGCTCTAGGTCAGTGTTTCCCAACCTTCTCTCATGATGAGAATCACCTGGTGGAGTTGTTAAAACACAGATTCCTGAATCCCAACTAAGAAGTGCTAAACTGGAATTTTTGGGAACATATAGGTAAAATTGCATACCTAACTTAGTGCTCTGTATATAAAATCTGTCTTAGAGCACTAGTTAAGTATACAATTTTACCTATATGTTCCCAAAAATTCCAGTTTAGCACTTCTTAGTTGGGATTCAGGAATCTGTGTTTTAACAACTCCACCAGGTGATTCTCATCATGAGAGAAGGTTGGGAAACACTGCTCTAGGTCTCACTGACTCAGCTGCAGTTTGTTAAGGAAATTTAGATTTCAAAGGACCAGGCCATTCATATGCAAAAGCCTCTGCGCACAGCTTGGGTGGGGTGGAGTCTCAGGGCGGAGCAAACAGCAATGGCTTCCCATCAGCCCTGCCCTAAAAGGCCGCCGGGTCTCAGTGTACTACAGTACTTGCTGCAAGCACCTCTGAGAGAAAGCCGCCCTCGAGTTCTGCCTGCTGCCAGACAGTCCAGTTTCTTCCCGTATGAGTCTGAGTCCCCAGAGTCTCGCCTGGAACTGGAGTTCAGAGCAGTTGGGAGCTTGTGTCTCCCTGTAGACTCAAAAAGCTAGCTGCATACTCAGTTACCAGCCCTCCCCGCATGCGCCCCTGGACTTCTGCACTTTACTTCTGCAGCTCCTCTGAGTCTCAGTGTGCTTTTATCTTTTCTTCTAATTATAGAATTTCCACTTAGCCAGCCTTCCTGTGGTTCTGGATGATGTTCGTTTTGTCTTTTAGTTGTCATTTTGAAGTAGTTGTGTGAGGCAACAAGTTCAGGTGTTTACCTATGCCACCATCTTGGTTTCTCCTCTAGAGTTATTTTGAATTGTGTGGTTAGCGTTATAGTTTTTTTCTCTTTAGTTTCTTCTCCTGTGACTTGTGGACAGACAGATAAACTTGCTTTAAGAATAATTTATAGTTTCAGATTTAAATTAAAGATATTTTCTCCACTTTTAAAATAATTTACAAAAGGATTATTTTAAACAGTAACCATTTGAATAATTATTTGATTCATGCAAATTTTTCTTAATAAAGTCATAAGATCTGGGATTTTTTTTACTTAAATCTAAAGGTTTATAGATTAAGAAACAAACCTAGAGAAGGAATGGCCAGAAGAGTCAAGACTTGAACCTAGTTCTCTTGATTTCCAATGCAGAAATCTTTCCACAAAACCATTCTTAAAAACAGAATTTTAAGAATATGACCAGAGTTTCATCCTCATTAGTCACAATGAGAAGTCAATAAAATAATTTCTTTTCTTTTTTAAAAAAAATATATTTTATTGATTTTTCACAGAGAGGAAGAGAGAGGGATAGAGAGTTAGAAACATCGATGAGAGAGAATCATTGATCAGCTGCCTCCTGCACACCCCCTACTGGGGATGCGCCCGCAACCAAGGTACATGCCCTTGACCGGAATTGAACCCGGGACCTTTCAGTCTGCAGGCCGACACTCTATCCACTGAGCCAAACCTGTCCCAATAAAATAATTTCTAAAATTAAAAATCAAGAGTGATAACACAGCATAATTGGAGGAAAATACCAAAATATCCAACTTAAAGAGCTAAATATAGTTGCTGTTGGAAAGGAGAAAATGATAGTGAGAGGGTGACTCAATTTTTTCAATTACAGGTGACATTCAGTATTATATTAGATTCAGGTGTACAGCATATAACTTAAAAAATGATTCCTCAAATAGGTCTTGACCTCATACATATTTACAAAAACATTGTTGACTATGTTCCCTAAGCTGTACTTTATATTCCCCGTGACTGTTTTGTAACTACCAATTTGTACTTAATCCCTTCACCTTTTTCACTCTATGTGATTTAGCTGTGTTCTAATAGATTTTATTCATAGATCTGATCTTTCCAAGGAAGTTAACCAGGCCTTCATTTATTAAACTAGAGGTCTGGTGCACGAATCCCTCGGCATCGGGCCCAGTGGGGTCCCTTGGCCTGGCCTGTGGGAACCAGTGGACCCCTGTGCTGCCACAGCCTGGCCTTACCTTACCCGCCAGCTCATAGGGCTCCAGCCTGCTGTCCACATCCATCCCATACAACACGAAGTGGTGTGTGAAGCGACAGGTCTCAGGGGAGGAGCGTGTGCTGGGCACCACACAATTCCTGCTCATCCTGGCCTCGCTGTGCCCGCCTCTCTGGTGGGCAGGGTAGTGTCCAAGGGAGAGGCCCGCACCACAGTAGCTGTGCTCATCAGCCATCAGCCCGGTGCCTGGTGCCCCTCTGTCAGCTGACCAGTGCTCCCGCTGTGAGAGTGCACTAACCACCAGGTGGTAGCTCCTGCATTGAGCATCTGCCCCTTGGTGGTAAGTGCACATCATAGCTACTGGCTATGGAACATTTTCTAGGTTAGATCATGTGTTAGACTACAAAAGAAGTATCAGTAATTTAAAAAGACTGAAATATAGCAAGCATCTATTTCAACCATAATGTATGAAACTAGAAATCAACTATAAGAAGTAAAACGCACTTTTTAAAAACTCTGTGCTTTACTTCTTATAATTGACCAGAGACCTGGTGCACCAAATTTGTGCATGGGAGGGGGGGTGTCTCTCAGCCCAGCCTGCATCCTCTCCAATCTGGGACCCCTTAAAGGATGTTCTGCCGGTTTATAGGGATTGGGCCATGGGGGTGTGGCTAGCCTAGGTAAAGGGCTTTTTTCTTTTTCTTTTTTTTCAGCGCCTCCTTGAGCAGAGGCTAGGGCCAGCTAGAAGCAAGTATCTGAGATTTATTTACCTTCTATAATTGAAACTTCGTAGCCTTGAGTGGAGGCCAGGGCCAGCCAGGGTGGGTGGAAAGCTTGACTTCCTCCATCACCAGGGGCAACCCAAGCCTCCAGCTCTGTGGGCTGCCCATATCTTTGGTGGGTTAATTTGCATACTTGATCCTGATTGGCTGGTGGGTGTAGCAGAGTGATGTTAATTTGCATGTTTCTCTTTTATTAATGTAGATTTTTAATTATATTTCTACTTTTTGAGAAAGCTCTATGCTATTTTCCATTTCAGGCTCTCTGCCCATTTTTTAAATCAGATTGTCTTTTTTTTTTTTTTTAGGGAAAATATTTTTTATTGTATGTATGTCCCATCAATATATAAATTGTCTTTTTTATGTTAAGTTGCTTGAGTTCTTTATATGTTTTTTATATTAACCTCTTATTGGATATTAACCTTTTATTGTCAAATATCTTCTCTCACTCAGCAGGTTGTGTGTTTGTGTTTTTTATGGTTTTCATTGCTGTGCAATAACTTTTTAGTTTGTTATAGCACCATTTGATTATTTTTTCTTTTGTTTACCTTCCCTGAGGATACATAAAAAATAAAAAAATTACTGAGAGCTATGTCAGAGTTTACTGCCTATGTTTTCATCTATCTGTGTTATGGTTTCAGGTCTTACATTTAAATCTCTAATCCATTTTTAATTTATCTTGTATATGGTGTAAGAAAGTGGTCCAATTATTTTTTTGCATGTATCTGTCCAGTTTTCACAACACTATTTATTGAAAATTCTATCTTTATTCCATTGTATATTTTTGCCTTCTTTGTTATAGATGAATTGACTATATAGGCCTGAGTTTATTTCTGGGTCTCTATTTTATCCCATTGAGTTATGTGTCTGTTTTTAAGCCAATATATTGCTGTTTCTATTACTATAGCCTTGTAGTATAGTTTGATATTAGGTAGTGTGGTACCTTCAACTTTGCCCCTCTTTTTCAAGATTGTTTTGGCTATTTTGTGGTTCCATGTAGAGAGGATTACTTATTCTAGTTCTGTGAAAAATGCCACTGGTATTTTGATAGGGATTTCCTTGAATCTATAGATTGCTTTGTGTAGTATGGATATTTTAACAATGTTACTTCTCTCTATCCTTGAGCATGGTATATGCTTCTATTATTTGTATCTTCTTCAATTTTTTCAGTGTCTTACAATTTCAGGAGTATGGGTCGTATATAACCTTGGTTGAATTTATTTTTAGGTATTTTATTATTTTTGGTGTATTTATAAATGGGACTTTATTTTTAATTTCTCTTTATGATGGTTTATTATTAGTGTATATAAATGCAACAGATTTCTGGACTATTTAGGGTTCTCTCTATATAGTGTCATGTCATCTACCAAAAAATGAAAGTTTTACTTCTTCCTTCCTAATTTAGATGCCTTTTACTTCTTCCTTTCTAATTTGGATGTTGTGTTTGTGTATTTTACTTCTTATAATTGATTTCTAGTTTTATACCATTGTGGTTAAAGTAGATGCTTGATATATTTCAGTCTTCTTAAATTACTGATACTTCTTTTGTAGTCTAACATGTGATCTATCCTAGAAAATGTTCCATGTGTACTTGAAAATTATTTATTCTATTTTTGTCCAATTGCTGTGGCTAGGACTTGCAATACTGTGTTGAATAAAAGTGATGAAAATAAATATCTTTGTATTGTTCCTGATCTTAAGAAAAATGCTTTTAGATTTTCACCATTGAGTATGATGTTAATTGTGGGCTTGTCATGTTTTATTATGGTGAACTGTGTTGCCTCTATTTTCACCTTGCTGATAGTTTTGGTCATCATAAATGGATGTTGAATTTGGCCAAGTGCTTTTTCTACATTTATTAGTATGATCATATGCATTTTGTCCTTTATTATTTTAAAATGTATCTTTATTGTTGAAAGTATTACAGATGTCCTGTCTTTCACTCCATTGATTGTATTACAGATGTCCCTCTGAAAGTATTACAGATGTCCCTCTTCCACCCCACTCCTGCCCTGCCCTCCCAGGCCTTACCTGCATTATTGTCAATGTTCATGGGTTATGCATTGTTCTTCATCTTGTTTAGGTAGTGTATCACATTTATTCATATGTGGATATTGAACCAACCTTGCAAATTAAGAATAAATTCCACTTGAACATGGCATATAATCTTTTTAATTTATTTTTTAATTTAGTTTGCTAACATTTTGAGTATTTATTCATCTGTGTTCATTAGGTAATCTATATATATAAAGAGGTAATATGCAAATTGTCCATTACGGTGTCACAGTAATGACCGTGGGTGGGCAGGGCTGCGCATATTCCCTTCTTATTGGCTATGGGCACCACCATCTTTGTGATGGTATGAGAGTCAATTAGCATATACCCTCTTTATTAGATAGGATATGAAAACATGAATTAAAACTTTAGTAAATTATAACTTGAGTTACATCAGAGTGCTTCTCAAATAAATACTTGCTATATGTCAAAGGACATCTTCAAGGCATTTTGGAAAGATTGGAGTGCTAAAAGAACATAGTTGCAAAAATATCTAAAATTCTAGGTATGTTAAATTTGTGATAACTATTTCACTATGTTCTTCAGATTATCATTGGAAAGGAAAATTAAAGAAAAATGTATTTCTTAAATTGGGTAGTGGATTCATGGATGTTTGTTAAACTGTTTTATGACTTAAAATATTATATATCTTATTTTGAAGAAATCTGTTATTTCACACTAAAAAGCAGAAAGACTATTAG
Source organism: Pipistrellus hanaki (assembly GCF_964339955.1). NCBI lineage: Eukaryota > Metazoa > Chordata > Mammalia > Chiroptera > Vespertilionidae > Pipistrellus > Pipistrellus hanaki. The sequence goes on from NC_140515.1 coordinate 19,359,090, forward strand.
GTTTTTTTTAAAAGTAAATATGATAACTGTGTTTAAAAGAAACTTTCGGATAACAAGTGCATTGTTATAATATTTGAAACTTATTTCTCTTGTAGTTGAAAAACCGAGGTCGCTGGATCCATTGGAATGAATTAATTAAAAGTACTAATTTAGGAGAGAGACGTACCAAGATTCAAGATATCATAGTCCCTACAATGGACACAGTTAGATATACGTTTCTAATGAATTTGAGTATTACCTATGGAAAGTAAGACATTTTTATAACATACACTTTAACCATAACAAGTGTCATTCTAACAGGATCATAGGATTTTTGAAGTAAGCTTTATGGTCATTCATTTTTAGATAACTGACTCCTTGGGAGACTGGCTAATTGACATGTCCATATTGACATTTGTTTCTAGTGGCACACCTAGAATCCAGGTCTTCTATTGCCCTTTTCAACATTTTTGCCATCGTACTTTGTTGCTTCATAAGCTGACACTTGTATTTTTTTATTTGTAACCAACTAAAAATCAATGTTATTGCTAATAGGTATGCATTCTACTCAAAGATTCACTGTACTCCTGAGGTCAGACTAACCATGATCCACATTCTTCCATTACATTTATCATTTTTCAAATATATCCTATTCTAGTTCTTCATAACTTAAGATGAACATGCAAAACCCAGGCTTGAATCAGAAGAACACATAAAAAAAAAAAAGAGTACATGAAACTGAATCAAAAGCCTAGCAATGTACCATAGGCATAACCATACCAACTTCCTTAATAACATTTTGGTAGTTATTTTTCTTTTAAAACATGAGGCATAATTTATTATTAATGCTATTTTGAATGAGAGAAGCTTACATAATATGCATGAATGTAATGGTTTGTTGTTTATTTTATTTTTATTTTTTTAATATATTTTATTGATTTTTTACAGAGAGGAGGAGAGAGGGATAGAGAGCTAGAAACGTCGATGAGAGACAAACATCAACCAGCTGCCTCTTGCACACCCCCTACTGGGGATGTACCCGCAACCCAGGTACATGCCCTTGACCGGAATTGAACCTGGGACCTTTCAGTCCACAGACCGATGCTCTACCACTGAGCCAAACCGGTTTCGGCAATGGTTTGTTGTTTATAAAAAATTTGTATCTGAATGAATTTTGTGACAGTTTTATCTTGTTTAATAAACAAAAACAGAAAAAAATAGCTTACGAGGGAACATTATTTTATCCCTATATTGTAGTTGCATTTATTTTTATTTGTATATAATTTTAGAGAGAGAGAAACACTGATTTGTTGTTCTACTTATTTATACATTCATTGGTTGATTTTTGTACCTGCCCTGACCATGTATCGAACCCTGAACCTTGGCATATCAGGAAGATACTAACCATCTAAGCAATCTGGACAGTGCTGCATTTTTGCATTTAGTGCCTAATATTTAAAACTTTCTTAGGCAAGGAAGGCACTTGCCAATTCTAAGGAATTCTAAGTATGGTAATTTTTGTGTGCTATGAAACATTTGTCAGAATAATTATTTTAAGTGAGTAATGTAAACATAGGATTACAAGGGAAATCACATATTGGAATACATTTGTTAAAATATTGAACAAATTTGGGTCTGGCTGGTTTGGCTCTGTGGTTGAGCATTGACCCATGAACCAGGAAGTCATGGTTTTATTCTTGGTCAGGGCATATGTTAGTTTGCAGGCTTGATCCCCAGTAAAGGGGTGTGTGGAAGGCAGCCAATCAGTGATTCCCTCCCATCATTGATGTTTTTATCTCTCTCCCTCTCTCTGAAATTAATAAAAATGTATTTTTAAAAACTGAACAAATTTGATCCATAGTAGAAATACATATGCTTCTTTTTTCTAAACCCTTGTCCAAGGAATCAGGATATTTTTTCCATTGATTTTCAGAGAGAGTGGAAGGGAGGGGTGGAAGAGAGAGAGAGAGGATTAAACTTGCAACCTAGGTGCCCTTGATTGGAATTCAAACCCACAACACTCTGGTATGAAAGCCAGTGTTGTAACCACTGAGCAATGCTAGCCAGGGCCATTTACTTCTTTATGAATCCTATATAATAAAAGCCTAATATGCTTAGTGTCTGGTCACCTGGTCATCCATTCAACAAATCAAAGCATAATATGCTAATGATATGCTAAGGCTGCTCAACCACCAAGGAATAGACAGTTGATCAGTTGACCAGTCACTATGATGTGCACTGACCACCAGGGGGTAGATGCTCCAGTAGGTTTGCTTAAGCTGGGGTCCAGCTGATTGGGACTGAGCAAGATGTGCTGTCTCTCCCCAGCTGGCCAACCTCCCACGTCCTTCCCCAACCCCATTTGTACAGCGTTGGGGTCCCTCGGCATGACCTGCACCCTCTCACAATCTGGGACTCCTCGGGGGATGTTGGAAAGCTGGTTTTGACCCCATCCCGCAGGCCAGGCTGAAGGACCCCACTGATGCATGAATTTGTGCACCAGGCCTCTAGTACATTAAATAAGTTCCAGTAGTGAGTCTGATGACTATCATAATTTTGAAGAAATTATGGTATAAGTGATATTGAGTTGTTATTAACAATTATATTTAGTGTAATACCTATGATTTCTACTGCTGACAAGCACACAGATACTATTAATACAATTGCTCCATTTTAATTAAGGATAGTGAAAGCAAAGATATAATGTTTTTGTCATTCCAGTTCACAGATTCTCTGAATACTTTAAGAATTTCTTCAATTGGTCCATAGACCCTAAGTTAAGAACAATATTTTATTTATTAAAATAACTTTAATAAACAGTTTTTCTGAAGGCAAGGGTTACTCAGATTAGGACACAAACGTAGATGAATTTAGGGATTACTATAGTTGTAAAAGAACTTTTGTTTTATGTTTATACTTCAATAATAATTTTTAAAAGTAATACATATTAGCATAATTTAGGTTACTTAGATGACCTCTTCTAACGGAATGCTGTTGCTTAGTTTTGTGTTTGTCTTTGTGTATTGTATAGTGCCAAATTACAGTATCACGCAATGTGACAGTATTTGATTTTTGATTCAGTATTTCTCAAACTTGGAGTTTTTAGAGTACTGTGAATATAAACTCTCATGATTTTTTTCCTTTTCTATTTAGTTATGTTCACTGAAGTATGAGAAGCCCTGCTTGAGATCCCACTGAATAGAAAATTCCTTATCGTTTGCTTTTAGACAAGTATTTTCAGTTAGTAATTCTGACTTGATTATAAAATGCTAAACATGTATACATAACTGTTAGATTTAGAATTCAGTTTTTTATTACTCACACAAACTTTATGCTATTGAGATAACTGTGAAACCACCTAAATCTATCTTTTGTCATCATGTCATTAGTCTGTTCCACACGGCACCCTCTTGCCTGAACTTCTAACTAAAAAATACAAATACATCATTTTTCTGAGGAGACAAATTTTGCTTTTCCTTTCTGAAAAGTTAAGCATGTTATTGTTTTATGAGTATGTCTGCATATAGCAATGCTACATCTGTTCAAATAATAGTTCCTTACTCTACAACTAAAGTTTTGGTAACAGGAAGCAAAAAGGTATGCCAATTGTTACTTCACCAGTCTTTTGAGATATAATGATAGATTAAAATGTGAGTTTTTAGATGAATTTGATTTGATTATTTTTACATTTTCAATAACTCTAACTTTCCTTAGTAGAAATGTATTCTGACTTTTCCCCCTTTTGAATGATATATTCATTGTTTTCCTAAAGGCCACTGCTTTTTGTGGGTCCAACTGGTACAGGAAAATCAGTGTATGTGAAGGATAAGCTAATGAATCACTTGGAAAAGGACAAGTATTTTCCTTTTTATGTTAATTTCTCTGCACGGACCAGTGCCAACCAGGTTCAGGTGAGTTTAAAGCCAGAAACATAGGTTGATAGTTATTAAATGTTTTGCCTTCTTTGATTAGTATTTAGAATTGTATGTTAAATGAGCAGCTGTGCAAATTTTCTGTGAATTAAAATTAAACTTCAAACTTATTTTTGGCATTACAAATAAGTTTTTAAAGTCAGATTTTGAGGACAAACATTTGAGAGAACATATTTGCATTAATACTGGATTATCAAGATTTGTCATCTTATTTTATTCCAAGAAGCAGCAGCAATTGATTTCTTAACTAGGGAAGAGAGTATAAGAGAAGGGAGGGGGCAGAGAAAAAGGGGAGAGAACTTTCTAGACTCTCCTAGATGATCCTTAGGAGCATTTGCTGCTTATTTAAGCTCTGTCTCTGATATGTATTTCAAACCGTGGACTATTATAGATCTTGTGTGACAAGAATTGTGTAACTATGCGTCCCACCCTTTATCCCCAAAAGTATCAACATGGAAGTATTACATGAGGCCTTTTCTAATCACCATTTTTATCATCCATTCCTAAATTTATGGCTGTCCAGTCTCTCTTGACCTAATGGGATTCATTTTCATTGTTTTAAACCTGTAGAATTCTCTTTATCTCAAAATCTTACAAATTTAAATTAGTAATTTTAGATATAGAGTAAATTAAAGTTATTAGCTGTGTTGGGATATTTAATGAGGAAAATATTTTGTGTGTATATGTGCATGTGTGTATAATATAAATATATAAATATGCATGTAACAATTTTTAGTACTGTAGGATTTCAATAAATTATCTTTAATGTTGAATATGAAGTTTGATATCATTCTAAAAGTGAATAAATACAAATAAACATGTACATGGTGCTGCTTGACATTATTTCCTTCATAAGTAGACTTAACTTCCTTATTTTTTCTGATGTTAAATATAACTACTATACCTTCTTCTTTATATTTTAGAACATTATTATGGCTCGATTGGATAAAAGACGCAAAGGAGTTTTTGGACCACCTATGGGAAAGAAATGTATAATTTTTATAGATGACATGAATATGCCTACATTGGAGAAATATGGAGCTCAGCCTCCTATTGAATTATTACGACAGTTTTTTGACTGTGGAAATTGGTAACTATCTGATTGAAGTCTTAATTAGCATGGTGAAGTCAGTTTTTTATTCTCTTTTTCAATTTTAATTTCTGAGAGCAAGATAATACATTTTTTCAAGTTATTTATAAAAGATAAATAACTGATTGTTTATTTTCCTATACAGAAAATTTTAGAAGGCTTTTCCTTTATAAAATTACTTTACTTCTTACATATTTTTTCTGAATATAATTTTTAAAAAATACTTTTGTTGATTTCAGAGAGGAAGAGAGAGGGAGAGATAGAAACATCAGTGATGAGAGACAATCATTGATTGGTTGCCCCTGCACACCCCACACTGGGGATTGAGCCCACAACCTGGGTATGTGCCCTGATAGGAAATGGAACCATGACCTTCTGGTTCATAGGTCAACGCTCACTCACTGAGCCATGCTAGAAGACTTTTATATATCTTTTTTTACCAGTTTTTCCTCTGAATGTCTGAATTAGTAACGGATTAATAATCTAGTATTGGCAATGTATATATTCAATGCTGTAGTAAATTATTTCCTTTTGAGCAGTTATTTTCAAAATAATCTATTGATTTATAATAATCTTTCAAAGTACCATTCCCCCAGGGCTGAGAATTTATGGGTAATTATAATCAACACCCTGTGTTTCTACTATCTTAATTTTTTTGGGACTACTATATCATTGAAATGGTTTGATTTTAACAGCAATTTCGTAGAAAACTTTACTTCCTCCAAGCCAATATAGCATTATTCTTATCTCAAAGCCAGGGTAGACAGACTAATTTTGAAGCTAAGTCCTATTTTGGAAGTACATTTTTGTTATTATTGCAGGCCCTTGGAATGTTGTCTTCTGAAAATAATCACTGTTAAGAGTGTATTCCCTCTTTCTCCAAGTTTTTGTTCTTTATAAATACATATTTATTTTTAAAAATATACTCATGTTACACGTTTTGCAACTTATTTGCACTCATTTATCTTAAACACCTATTTGCCTCATTTATTTTATTGGCTTTTAATACTATTTAGTTGTATGGATCTTGCCATAATTTACTTAGCCAGTTCCCTATGACAGCTATTATGGTTGCTGCCATAAACTAAATCATATTTTCATACTTTCTAGTATGCTCTTAGACTAAGTATTGATTATATAGATTTCTCTTATCACCCTCCCTCGATTTTTGCAAGAACTTCAATATTAAAGGACTCAATGGCCTATTGGAAATAAGAACTTGGTCAACTGAGTGATTCCAACTAAATTGAGCCATTTAGCTATCCCTTGCTGATTAAAACTTCTTTGGAGATTTGTTATTCCTGAATGAGGTTGTTGTTGTTGTTTTATATAACGAAAGTGTATAGTTACTATTTAGATGTTCTTATGTTCTCTGAAGATAAGATTTGAGATAAGAAAAAGAAATCAGGACTTTTCTGTACATAGTATAGCTATATAATTTATTTTCAAACTGGGACATTTCTAAGAGTAAAAGAGGAGTGTCAGTAATAGTACAAGCACAAGCCAGAACTGTCCTAGGCAAAAGGGCATGTATAATCACCCTACTTGTGACTAGCCATAAATAAGATTGATCTCTCATCCATGTTCTGGATTTGGAGTAAGAAGAGGAAAAGCAAAGAGTCAAATTGGAAAAAAGAGTATGAGAAGAGAAAGGTAAGGGCAAGAGGGAAGAACATTTTAGATACCCAGAATCTGGGCAGCAGAATCAGTGTCACTGAAAGGGAAAATGGAGTGCTGCTTTAAAAATGTTCCCCCTGTTTGAAACATTATCTCAAGTTCTCCCTTTTAGAGAAGCTAAAATCAGATTAAGTTTCTAGGGAGATCTACATTTCATTCCATCTTATTGACTTTATAACTGATCATTTTGAATTTTTATGTGCTTTCAAGGTATGACCTTAAGGACACAAGTAAAATCACATTGGTTGACATACAGTTGATTGCTGCCATGGGCCCTCCAGGTGGTGGAAGAAATCCAGTCACTCCCCGTTTTATTCGACATTTCAACGTCTGCACCATTAATACTTTTAGTGATGAAACAATGGTCCGAATCTTCTCATCAATTGTAGCATTCTACCTTAGGACTCGTGAATTTTCTCCGGAGTTCTTCTTAATTGGAAACCAAATTGTCAGTGGGACTATGGAGGTGAGCAAAAAATACAATACAAAATATTCCAGTGTATTATATGTATGGGTCCTTACTTATTTTTTTAAAACATGTTTTCCTTTAGTCATCTACTTTGGTTTTCAGTGTCAGAGAAACTGTTATGAAGGCTTGAGAATAGGAAAATCATAGGAAATTAGAGAAACTAATTGGATTTGAGCTTTGAATGCTACTTTCTAGCTATATGGATTTAAGCAAGTAATTTGACTTTCCAGAAACTTATTGTTTGAATCACAAAAATGGGAGATAACACCTGTTTCACAAGGTTATTGCAAGGAAATCACCCAGTACCAGTATGTGCCACATTGTGGGTTTTCCCTAATTGTTCCCACTCTGGTGTTCATAAATTTTCTCTTCTCTCCCCTCCATTTGTTCATCCTTGTTTTAAAAAATAAACTTAAACATTTTATAAATATATTTTTTAGCGAGGTCCCATAATTTAGGATTAGCAGTGGAAAAAAAAATTATAAGAAAACACAAGGGTGGAAATAAAAAATAAGACTGCCCATATGGTCAAAGAGCAGCTCTTAACTACTTCAGTGTGTTTGTTATCTGCCTCTGCTTGAGGCCAGCACTAGCCTTATTGCTATTGGTAAAAGGGAAAAAAATGTATTCAAGGTAAATCAGTGATAATCACATTGAACTAAGCTTTGAAGAGCCTTGATAAGGGGGAGGGGGTGGTATCACTGCAACCAGAAGCAAAAAAACTCCCAATAGAAACATTCCATTGTATCTCTCTGAAGTTCTTCTCTTATTTTGTTGGAAAATAAAGAAATGGTTAAAATAGAGAAACTGTGAACAGAGAAATGTACATTGTAATTACTATACTTATTCTGATACAGAAAAGTGCTTCTAATTATAAAATCTGATATTTGTATTTCAGGTATTTCCTGAAAAGAGGGGGCAGTTGGTTAGGCAGAATGGGATACAGAAGGATCCTTCCCCACTCCCTTTGAAGCATCATAGACCTACTGAGTGTGGAGGTTAGGGAAGAAAGGTGAATCTATGACACATATAATAAAATATTTAATTTTTCAGGCTACACTAAAAATATTTAATTTATCTTCCTTAAAGAAAACATTAAACTTTATTTGGTGAATTCAGCATTTAGTGAGTTACGATAGAAGGAAGAAGAGGGAGAGAGAAAATAAGAAAGAGCGGGGAAGGGAGAGAGCACATGGGTTTGTTATGAATTCAGTGGTAGTCAAAAGGAAATTGTTTCCTCCTACCCTTTATTTGGAATACTTCAGAAGGAGTTACCTGATTTCACTTTGTCCTAATGTTTTTGTTAACTACTCACTATCAGATAATTTACTTTTAAATGGGACAGTCGTAACAACGGGGAAATAAAAACATTGTCGCTTTTTGGGCTTAGATGGAATCAGATAATATTAAGTTCCTTCAAATTCATAATGCCTGATTGAGTGCTATAAACAAATAAACAAAAAATGTATGCAATGCTAGACTTAATTACTATACAATTTTCCAAGCTAATATAATCTGATAGGATAAATGAAATATTTTATATAACATACAATTTGTTATCTGGCTTTGCTGATTATTTTTGCTTTGTTGCTTTTTTCATATTCAGATATATAAACAATCCATGGAAAATCTTTTGCCAACTCCCACAAAATCTCATTATACTTTCAACTTGAGGGATTTTTCACGTGTCATCCAGGGCTGCTTACTCGTTGAAAGAGAAGCCGTGGGGAGCAAGCACACCATGATCCGGCTGTTCGTGCATGAGGTTCTTCGAGTATTCTATGATCGCCTCATTAATGATGAGGATCGATACTGGCTGTTCAGTTTAGTCAAAGTTGTTATAAAGGACCACTTTAAAGAATCATTTGATAGTGTCTTTTCACATTTGAGGAAAGAGAATGCACCAGTGAGTATATTTAGTGATTAAAAACATTAAGTTAAAACAGTACAATAGTGTCCTGGTCAGTGTTGCTCAGTTGGTTGGGTGTCATCCCATGCCCTGAAAGGTCACCAATTTGATTTCCTGGTCAGGGCACATGCCTGGGTGGCAGGCTCAATCAATCCTTGGTAGGAGACAGACAATATTTTGTGCTCACATCGATGCTTCTTTCTCTTCCTACTGCACCCCTCTCTAAAACAAAACAGTACAATAGCATGAATTATTACTTATCTTTAAAAAATACTACTTCTTAATTATTATATTCTTTTAACTTTCCTTATAGACAGTATTTTATACTGAGATTTGTTTTTAGAGAAATTATGTATATAACATAGAAGTTATTTTAAAAATAAACCTTTGTATGATAGAGATTAAATTAAATAATAGATATAAAGTGTTTAACATCCCTTAGTAGCTACTTAATAAGTGGGAGTCATTCAGAATGACTTCTCCAGCCTCTAGGGCAGTGGTTCTCAACCTTTCTAATGCAGCGAACCTTTAATACAGTTCCTCATGTTGTTGTGACCCTCAACCATAAAATTATTTTCGTTGCTACTTCATAACTGTAATTTTGCTACTGTTAATGAATTGTAATGTAAATATCTGTGTTTCCCAATGGGCTTATGCTCTATAACAGCGGTTCTCAACCTGTGGGTTACGACCCACAGGTTGAGAACTGCTAGCAGGGTCGCCTAAGACCATCAGAAAACACAGATATTTACATCATGACTCATTAACAGTAGCAAAATTAAAGTTATGAAGTAGCAATGAAAATAAGTTTGTGGTTGGGGGTTGCCCCAACATGAGGAACTGTATTAAAGTGTAGCATTAGAAAGGTTGAGAACCACTGCTCTAGGGAAAGGTTGAGAACCACTGCTCTAGGGAGTTTTTTTTAAATAGAAAAAAAACTTTAAAAAAAAAAACATTTCTAAGGATATAATATAATTTCAGGTATTAATTTTACAACTATATTATTTGTTAACCTTATCTTTTAAAAAATATTTTTTATTGATTTCAGAGAGGAAGGGAGAGGTAGAGAGAGATAGAAACACCAATGATGAGAGAGAATCATTGATTGGCTGCCTCTTGCACACACTACACTGAGCAACAAGCCTGAAACCCGTGCATGTGCCCTGATGGGAATCCAATGTGACCTCCTGGTTCATAGGTCCATGCTCAACCACTGAGCAATACTGGTTGGGCTACCCTAATTCTTTTAAAAGAATTCTGTAATTGATAATCATCCTATAACATGGACAAAACAAAATTTTATATAATATTTTCTTAAACTTATTTTAGAAAAATAATTTGTTTTATAATTTGTTGATTTTCATTCTATAGGTATCTGAAAAGGACTTAAGAAGTCTTATGTTTGGTGACTATATGAATCCTGACCTTGAAGGAGATGATAGAGTTTATATTGAAATCCCAAATATTCATAAATTTAATGAAGTTGTGGACCAATGCTTGGATGAGTATAATCAGACTCACAAAACAAGAATGAATCTTGTCATTTTTAGGTACCTATATTTGGTATTAATGATTGAAATTACTATTTGTAAAATTTATTGTGAAATATTTTAAATGTGTAAAAAGAGGTATACGAAAAACTATGGTGAATAACCTTGTTCCCATAATTGAGCTTAAGACATAAACTATAAGCAATTTATTTGAAGTCCCTTCTGTAGCCATCCTTCCGTCACTGCATTCTCATTGAACCCTGCAGGGGTAAAACAAAACTCATGTGTCTTCAGACTTTTAATACATATGTGTTCCTAAACATATGTACAGATATACGCACTATTTTATTTTACATGTTTAAAACTCATATAAATGGTATCATACTGTATGTACTCTTCTGCAAATTGGTTTATTTCATATTGTTTGTAACATTCACACACAAAAAATGATTTTACTACTACCACATTGTATTCCATTGTATACGTGTAACAATGTAGTTATTCTTCTAAGATAGACTTTTGAGTGCCTTTAGTTTTGCAATTATAAAAAAAGTTAGAATGTCCATGTCTCCTTGGGTACCTATATAAGAATTTCTCTAAGATTATATTCCTATAAGTAAAATTATTGTGTCATGGGATGTAAGCATCTTCTATTTTACTAAGCTTTGCCAAAGTGCCTTCAAAAATGATTATTGTTTTTAAGAGCTTGTGTTGTGCCCCTCCCTTGCCAATAGGTAGGATTGCCAGACTTGGTAAGTTTTGCCATTCTAAGGAGAGTGGCTCCACTACTAAACTCTAATTTTCCTAATTACTAGTGAATTTGTTATTTTGTAAAAAACTGATCTATTTTTCATAGAAATCCTTTTATAAAAAACAAAAATTAAGAGAAATGCTTTTAATAAAAATAACAATGTACTTTCAGTATAAGAGGTTACACTTTCATTTTATTTCTATAATTGGTAAATTACATTTTCTGATCTGTACTTTAAATAATTTTACTTTGCATCAAATGATCAAATTATAACTGCTTTTGAAAAATCATACATTTTTTATGATCACTTCTTTAAAATTGGTATCCGACAGCAGTCTAGCCTTCTAGGAAAGTAAAACAATAATTATGTGTAAATATACATTTACATTTATATTTTCAAGTATAACAATATTGATATTTTATAGGTATGTATTGGAGCACTTATCACGAATATGTCGAATTCTAAAGCAGTCTGGTGGAAATGCTTTGCTTGTTGGACTTGGAGGAAGTGGTCGTCAATCTTTAACTCGTCTGGCTACATCCATGGCAAAAATGCAGATATTCCAACCAGAAATTTCTAAGAGCTATGGTATGAATGAGTGGAGAGAAGATATAAAGGTAAAGTTATGGGAAAAACAATCTAGTGTCTAAAATAATATCAGTGCATTCTTTTACCTGTGAAGAGAGGGCCAACATGTATAGCTATGTACTGAATATATTGGTGAAGATGTTAGTATTACCTATAGATTAATTATCTATAGATTAATAACTGTGTGTGCTGAGCACTGTTGTAAGTGCTTTACATACATGATATAATTTTCTAGGTATAACAATTCAGTGCAGTATATATAGTTGTCTCTGTATTTTACTGATGAGGAACCTGAAGTTGAGCTTAGTTTCCTTGGAGCTATCTTGCTGTTCCAGTAACCAATAGAGCAGTAAAATGCATACTGGGGCTTTCATCCTCACATGTATACAACTCTGCAGGCCCCAAAAGAGAGATGACTCAAAGTAGAAAAGAAAGAAAGTGAGATAGTTATTGCTGGACTTTTTTCATTTTCACTGACCTTCACATATTAAATTTCTACAACCTAAAAAAACATAAAGAAAAGGAAGCATTTAAGATCTTTTTTAATGAAAGTGTTTGTAAGCATTCCCATTAACACTGTTTTAGCTGCATCTTCATAAGTATTGATATGGTGGGTTTTTATTTTCATTTGTTTCAAGAAATTTTCTGATTTCATTTATGATTTCTTTATCTTATTTGTTAGTTAAAAGTTTGTTACTAAATTGCCATGTATTTATGGATTTTTCAGTTTTCCTTCTGCTATTTATTTCTAATTTAATTCTATTGTTATCAGAAAATATACTTGATATTAATTAAATCTTCTTAAATATGTTAAGACTTCTACTAAAGCCTAACTTGTGATCTATTGTAGAGAATGTTCTAGGTGCACTTAAGAAGAATATGTATTTTGCTATTGTTGGGTGGAGTGTTTTGTACATGTCTCATAGGGCTAATTGGTTTACAGTGTTATTCAAATCCTCCATTCCCTATTGATTTTCTGTCTGCTTGTTCTATCTTTTATTGAAAGTTAGGGTATTGATTGTGTTGCTTTTCTTCCTTCGATTCTGTCAATGATTGTTTCATAGTTTAGGAGCTATGCTGTTTGGTGAATACTTAAAATTATTATATCTTCCTAGTGAATTGACATTTTAGTCATTATATAATGTATATTGTTTCTTGTGAGAGTTTTTGACTTAAAAGCCTATCTTGTCTTAAAGTTTATCGGTATAGCCACCATGCTCTTTTTTTGGTTACCATTTGCATTGAACATCTTTTCCATCCTTTCACCTTTAGCCTTTATGTGTCCATAGGTCTAAAGGGAGTCTCTTTTAGCCCTAGCTGATTTGGCTCAGTGTATAGAATGTTGGCCTGCAAACCGAAGGGTCCCATGTTCGGTTCCAGTCAAGGGCATGTACCTCGGTTGCAGGCTCCTCCCTAACCAGGGCCTTGGTTAGGACACACGCAGGAGGCAACCAGTCCATGTGTTTCTCTCACATTGATGTTCCTCTCTGTCTTTCCCTCTCTCTTCCACTCTTAAAAAAAAATCAATGGCACAATATCCTTGGGTAGAAATTAACAAAAATAAAATAAAACTATTCAACCTTAATTTCAAAAATAAATAAATAAATAAATAAATAAATAAAATGAATCTTTTCAGGCGGCATAACTTTGGATCTTGTATTTTTTATTCTTTTAGCAAAGCTATGTCTTTTGGGGAGATTAACCAACTTATATTTAAAGTAATTGCTTATGGGGGTATATATACTATTAGCATTTTTTTTACTTGTTTTCTTTAAGTTTTGTAGCTTTTTTGTCACTTATTTTCTCTCTTAATGACTTCCTTTGTGTTTTGTTGATTATCTGTAGTGACATGCTTTGATCCCTTCTCTTTTGTGTATATTCTATACTTTATATTTTCATATGGCTTTGTATTGCTGTTCAGCATTTTTTAATTTTAACTTGAAAATATTCTGTTTCCCTTGCCGGTTTGGCTTAGTGGATAGAGCGTCGGCCTGTGAATTGAAGGGTTCCCAGTTTGATTTTGGTAAGGGACATGTGCCTTGGTTGCAGGCACATCCCTAGTTGGGGGTGTGCAGGAGACAGCTGATCAATGATTCTCTCTCATCGATATTTCTAACTATCCTTCTCCCTTCCTCTCTGTAAAAAAATCAATAAAATATATATATTTAAAAAGAAAATATTCCCTTTAGCATTTTTGAAGGTTATGTCTAGTGGTAATGAATTCCTGCAGCTTTTATCTATTAAAAATGTATTTTTAAATATGTGTGTGTGAATATATATATATATATATATATATATATATATATATATATATATATATATGGGGGGGGGTTTCCTGTCATTATTTCTTCAAATAGGTTTATAATATCTTGCCGAAACCGGTTTGGCTCAGTGGTAGAGCGTCGGTCTACGGACTGAGGGGTCCCGGGTTCGATTCCGATCAAGGACATGTACATTGGTTGCGGGCACATCCCCGATGGGGGGTGTGCGGGAGGCAGCTGGTCGATGTTTCTCTCTCATCGACGTTTCTAGCTCTCTATCTCTCTCCCTTCCTCTCTGTAAAAAATCAATAAAATATAAAATAAATAAATAAACAAATAAATAAATAAATAAACTTACTTAAAAAAACAAACAAATAGGTTTATAATATCTTGCTCTCTCTCTTCTCCTTCTGGCACCCCTATAATGTGAATGTTGGTGCACTTGAAGTTGTCTCAGAGGCTCCTTCATATTTTTTAATTCTTTTTGCTTTTTGCTCTTCTGATTGGGTGTATTTTGCTTCCTCATATTCTAAATCATTGATTTGATTCTCAGAATTTTTTACTCTACTATTGAACCTCTGTAAATTATTCTTTATTTCAGTTAGTGTATGCTTAATTTCTGATTGGCCCTTTTTCATGTCTTTGACATTCTCACTAAGATCCTTGAAAGTTTCACTAAATGCTTAAAGCTCTCACTAATTTTCTTGAAGCTCTCATTAAAGTCCTATAACCATTGTTTTGAACTCTGCCTCCAATAGTTTGCTTGCTTCCATTCCTTTCATTTGTAACATGTTTCTTTGTCTCTTATTTTTGACTACTTCCCTGTATTTGTTTCTATGCATTAGGTAGAGCTATTATGTCTCCTGGAATTGGCAGAGTGGCCTTGCCAGGTGTCTTATAGGACCCAGAGGTTCAGTCTCCCCAGTCACCTGAGTTTGGTACTCTAGGTGTGCCCTTAAGAGCTGTGTGCACAGTCTTGTAGTTGAGCCTCAATTGCTGTTGGAGTCACTGGGAGTTGGCTGTGAGGATCAGCTGTGTCTACAATGGAAGAACTGCTGTATAGGAGACACCCATGGAGAAGGATTTGCTTCAATGGGGCTTTGGTGCTCACTGAGTCTGCCCCTTGAGCGTGTTGCTTGTTGATAGTGTAGAGTTGTAATCTGGTATGGTTTGAAGCTGTCCACTGGGTGCACCAGCTCTTGGGCCTTCTAGGAGGTACAGAGTTACCCACTGCCTGGGGCCACATGGCAGGAGCTCCAGGGAGATCTGCAGATGGCTGCTACTTATATTGAGCTAGGAAATTCCCAGGTGAAGCCCAGCTGTGAGACAAGGCAGGCTTGTGCTAATGCTGGGTCTTGAACCTCTTATTGATAGGTTTGGGGCATGCTGATGCCAACTGCACCTTGTTTGAGAGACTTAATAAAATATATTAAAAAAAAAAAGGATGGTCTTTGTGACAAGAGTCCCTCATCTTCTCAGATGTCTGGCTCTTGACTAAACCATCTTTCCTTGTACCAGCACTTACCTCTAAACTTTTGGCTTTTCATGCAGTAGGCAGCCAAACTTGGGTTCAATAATAAGTTCAGTTATTGTATTTTTCAGCTTCAGAATTTTTTAGTTATTTTTTATAGTTTCTGTGTCTATTGATATTTCCATTTTGTTGATGCATTATTTTCCTGATTTCCTTTAGATATATATTATATTCTCTTTTAGCATATTGACTACTTGATAAACTGCCACCTCTCCCACTTTTTACAGACTGACTTCATGCAGGGAAAACATCAATCAGTGTGACCGAAGTTCTGTGACTTCTCAGAACTTCTTTGAGGCTGTGCATGTGCTTTTATTCTAGTATATACAGTTCTTTGGGCCATTTTAATTTCCTTTTTCTTCTCATGATCTTTCAGTGTTGGTTTCTATTATATTATTTTGCCCTTAATCTCTTTCTTCCCCTGGCACCTTTTGGTGAGACTTTAGATTCTGCTGCTTCATTGTGCTGGGGTTCTTGCCTCTGTTTTCAGTGGCCTCCATCTTCATTTCCAAACTAAGTTCCTATTCCTATCAGTGTTCTGAGAGAGAAATTAGTGCCTTAGGCAGCCCACAGATAAATCCAGGATACTGGATGCAAGTTCTACTCTATTCCTTCTGTCCTGAGAAAGGAGCCAGGTATTGATGGTATTCTCCTGACTGTGTTACTCTGTGCTGAGTGAGAAAAATGCAAGAAATTTTCTTACTCTCCTTGAATTGTCCCTTCTTTTTTATATACTCCTATTGGGGCTACAGCATTTTAATTAGTTTCTAGAGTTCTCACAAAGGTATTTTGTTCTGTAGACTGCTAATTTGGTGTCTCCAGGAGAAATGGAGCCTGGAGCTTCCTACTATCATAATCTGCTTTTAAGTACATTGTTATTTTAAGACTCTCTTAAGGAATGTGGGCATGAGAGGCCACAAGACAGTCTTTCTAATCACGGACACTCAAATAAAAGAGGAAGCTTTCCTGGAGGATATCGACAGTGTGCTCAATACCGGAGAAGTTCCTAACATTTTTGCAGCAGATGAAAAACAAGAAGTGATGGAGGTAAATACTTTGTTTAGGGGGTGTCTCTCCCAGCATAGAAATGTTCTTAGCTTGAAATTTTTCTCTGCTCTTTAGGATAAATATAGCTTGTGCAAAAGATGTTGGTAAGTAAAAAATTTAAGTTTATTATTCATCTTTTTTGGTGAATTTTAAATTGTTTTTATTATAGTTGTGAGACAAAATTTTATTTTATAATTCCTTTTTTCATAATGCTGGCAATTTGTTTAATCAGTTTTATATATCTTATTTAGCATGTTTTATGAGTGATAAGAGTTTTCAAATCATGTCTTAGGGTTACAGTGATATGAGAAAATATAGCTTTAAAACATTACTTGGTTAGCTTTTATGTTTTACCACGGGTTAAAAGTTTCCAAAACCCTTAATAAAACTATTTGTCTTCATAGTTCCAACATATCCGAGTGCCATACTTTGTGATTAAATTGGCAAAAAACACAATTGTGAAGCACCCCTACTTCAGATACCCTGCCCTTCCACCACCATTACTAAGAACTTCCTCTGCAAGCTCTCTGCTAGTAATTTCCCCTTTCTCATTACTGTAACTACTTTTACCCACAGAATGCATTACTCACACCTGTATGCTTCATTCCAGCCTTCAGTGATAATGGAGTAAAGTGGAATTACTAGAGTAATTCAAGTACCCTGCTTTTCCCTTGTATGGAATGGAAATATTAAATACATTATACCTCCTACATAGGGTTGTTATGAGGTCTAAGGATCAAGTGAAATAAAGCCCTTCTTGGAGTGTCAGACACTTAAAAAGCCCCCACTAAATGGAACATTATCAGTTTGTAGTCTGAGTGGAGAAGGAGGAAAAACAAAAAAGACCCCAGGTTCTCTACTTTTATCTGGATGATGTCAAGAATGTGATCAAGGCTGTTAAAGAATGGCGATTTTTCTAAAGCATATGATAAACTCATCCCTCACACTCCCATGTGCTACCATGGGGAGTAGGACTTCCTAAGCTTTGCTAAGCTTTCCTTCTCATTTTAGCCATTGTTTATCTTTTCCTCTTGTCATTTTGCTTCAAAACTTGCTTCACAACCATTTTATTGTATGATCCAACAGTGGCCTCAAGAACTTCTTTTTTTCATGTTCCACCCAAGACTAGGAACATCTTATCAATTTATTCACAAGGACATAGCCATAGTCAGAAATCAGGGATACTGAAATGTATCCCTGTTTTTTGTTTTCTTTATATTGCTTTTTAAATATAAAAGGTAATATAAAAGAAGTTCTATTTTTTTTCTACACTGTACATTATCGTGCACATTCCACTTTGAAGACCATCTTAGACTTCATTTATTTCATCCCCCAAATGTTTTACTTTAAACCTCATTCCTGATAACTGACCTCTGGCTCTGGCCCTACCTAAGGGCATCTCTTAAAGACTCAGCATATCTATCAGACTTCATCAGAGTCTCAGCCTCAGACATACATTTCCAGATGACTTTTTCCATGGTGCCATTTGCATTCTTTGCAGAATTAAGTTATTGCAACATTTTTCTCAATGGAGCAGTGACTTCTTTACTTCATTTAGTGCAGGTATACCATCTAACAATTTTTTATAAACTGACATTGATCATAGTAATCATAATTTGAGAATTACCATCAGAATCCATAGATTGTGTTGATTTACAGGTTTCCATGGATATAAAGTAGAACATAGCTATAGTAGACAATTCTTTGAAAAATAAATTCATAGTAATAACAATGGAAATTATATGGTCATTGTGACCACTCCTTATATAAAATTTTTTAAATCTATTTATAACTTTATTGACTATGAAACCTTTTGTGCTTTGAACAAGAGAAGTGTAGGATATAAAATAAAAGCAAATGGTTACCTATGTCAAGAACTATTCTAAGTTATAACTCATTTGATCCCTCAACAACTCTCTAGTATAGATACTTTTTTCCCCCATTTTAAAGGTGAGGAAACTAAGTTATTGAGAGGTGAAATAACTTTTCCCGGGTCACATAGAATATAAATTGCAAGCTGGGGATTTGAACCCAAGAAGTTTGGTTCTTGCCGAACTGATTTGGCTCAGTGGATAGAGCACTGGCCTGCAGACTGAAGGGTCCCAGGTTCTATTCCTGTCAAGGGCATGTATCTTGGTTGCAGGTTCCTCCTCAGCCCAGACCCTGATCAGGGGCATGTAGGAGGCAACCAATCGATGTGTTTCTCTTACATTGATATTTCTCTCTGTCTTTCTCTCTCTCTTTCCACTCTCTAAAATCAATGAAAAATATCCTCAAGTGAGGATTAAAAAAGATTTGTTCTGGAGCCATTATGCCTAATCTAACATAAAATTTCTTCCTATACAAAGACAGAAAATTACAAGTGACCCATAATCTCATTATCATGAACACTATTTACATGTTTTAATGAAACTATTATAAGTATAAAAGTAGAGAATTCAGCATAAGAATGCCCAAAGTGAAATAAAGAATGATATAAACCAAGAAAAATGTCCAAAATAAAAAATAAAAGCCTTTCACTCACACTGTCCCTTAAGTCCAGCTCACTAAAAGTAATCACTACTAACACTTTTTTTGTGATTGTTTCCATAACAATCACAAAAGGTGTATATGGCCCTAGCTGATTTGGCTCAGTGGATAGAGTGTCAGCCTGTGGACTGAAGTGTCCTTAGTTCCAATTCCAGTCAAGGACACATGCCTGGGTTGCCGGCTTGAGTCCCAACGGGGGGCATGGAGGAGGCAGCAGATCAGTGTTTCTCTCTCATCATTGATGTTTCTATCTCTCTCACCCTCTCCCATCCTCTCTGAAATCAATCAATATATATATATATATATATATATTTTTTAAAAGGTGTGTATGTGCTTCTACATATACCTGATATATTTTTTAATTTAACAAAGAGAATTGTCACTGTTGTGCAATTTGTTGGTTCCCCCCCCCATTTATTTTATCTTGTTGATCTTGCCATAACATTTATATTGATACAACTCATTAATTTTAACAATTTTATAAAATTACCATATGTGGATGTTTTATAACATTTTAACTAGATGCTTTATATTTTTTCCTCTTAAAGACAATGTTAACTGTATCTTGGTGAACTTTTTGTTCATATCTTTATGTCATATTATTGGCAGATATTTGTTTTCAAATTATAAAATCACAGAATTGGAAGAAATCTTCTAAGTACAAACTATATTAAAGCTATTCTATTGGTATGAAAACAAAAATGTAAATGTATTTATAAGGGGAATAACAAAAATTTTTAATATTCTAATATCTATCAATTTCATCATCAGCTTACCTATTTCTATTTTCAATTTTTTATTTTCTGATATTCCCTAGGGTGTCCGTCCTGTAGCTCAGGCTGGCAATAAACACGGTGAACTTAGTCCCTTAGCCCTGTTTGCTTTCTTCGTGAATCGCTGCAAAGATAATCTTCATGTTGTAGTGGCCTTTAGCCCCATTGGAGATGCTTTTCGAAATCGCCTGAGACAGTTTCCATCCCTCATCAATTGCTGTACCATTGACTGGTTTCAGGTTTGTAATTTTTTTTTGGTTGGGTGGGGGGGGGGCAACTAAATCGTTTGTAATTTTACTGAAACCTTACTGAAGCTTCATTAAAATACATTCAGCAAGTGTTTCTTGATCACTTACTCTAATGAAAGTACATAGTACTTAGCACCAGGGATTGATAAGACTACATGTTCCCCCCAGATTGCTCATACACTAACTAGACAAAAAGACAGAAAAGGCAATCAGCAAATGAGCAGTAATGATTATATAAAAAATCCATAATCTTGATGTGTAAAAGTTATACTTGAGACTAGGAATCTATGACATATGAAAATGTGTTAGTTGCATATAGGAGGGATATATTAGAAACCAATAGCGTGTATTATGTACGTACACACATATATACTAGTACATGTATGTAAAGAAATATATATGCATGCGTATATTTATATCAGATATTTCATATATATGATAAGGAATTAGCTTGCATGATTATGGAGGCTGATGAGTTAGTTCTAAGACCTGCAGTTGGAAAGCTGGAGACCAGGAGAGCTGTAGTTCCAGTCTGAAGGCCAGCAAGCTTTAGACCAGTAAGAGCTGATGTTTGAGTTCAAGTGTAAAAAACTGATGTCCCAGGTTGAAGACAGGCAGGCAAAAGGAATTCCCCCTTATCCGGGAGGGGGTCAGCCTTTTTGTTATTTTCAGGCAGGTCTTCAACTGATTGGATGAGGCTCATTCACATAAGGGAGGGCAATCTGTTTTTCTGACTGTGGAATTAAATATTAAACTCATTCATAACACACCTCACAGAAACACCCAGAGTAATGTTTGACCAAATATGTGGTCAAGTTGCCACACAAAATCAACCATCACATGGGGATAGTATGTGCAAAGATATAACAATGCAGAGGGCATGGCTCATTTAGGCAACTACATATAGTTTGGTAAAACTGACTGGCAGTGACCGCAGCAGGAGTTAAGTTGGAGCTTTGAGTCAGTGACTGGTTATAAAGGAATTGTAAATATGCCTAGGAATTTGATTTTATACCAAAGATGCTGCATGATGATTAATATATATTTAGCTAATCTTTATTTTAGAAAAGCAAAAACAATTGGAGGCTGTATGGTGAATGATTTGGATCATGTCAGCACCAAATGATGACTGCCACCTCACTTAATCTTAAGGCAAATTGTCACTGCCTGTATAAGACAAGTATTTACGCTTTTGAGAACAGTAGCTTATGTTGCCTTCTGTTTATTGCTTTATGTCCAATAGAATGTGGACTATTGATCACTGGATAATTTCTTTTAAAAATAAATTTCTGATACTAACTTGTTTTATTCTCTTTTGCTTATTTGTCAATTGCATGTTTGAGAAACTAACTCTGTCCTTTTGAGGATAGCACATTTATTTCAGCTAGTGATGTTTTTGTGTTTATACAGCATGTGAAACAATTTTGCTTTTATGCAAACCATATTTTAATACTACTTTCATTAAGTAGCCAAAGCAAAACCAAACACACAAAGAAAACCTATCCCTCCATACATTTTGTGAGATCTTATAAATACAATTCTACTATTTTTGGATATCTTTTTTATAACCATGAGACTTTCTATTCTAAGTGATTCTTACTTATTGGGGAACATTTTTAAAAGAAGGAACTGGGAGTTGTAAATAGATAAGGAAAGTTAAGTGGTTAACAGAGCAGAATAGATTTACAATGAAGCAGTGGGGACCCAGAACCTGTGTCAGAGAAACTGGTGGCATTGTTTGGGGTCTGGGTTTGTGAAGTTCAGGAAGTGAGTGTAAACCACTGTGTCACATAATCAGGAAGGCATTGACTTTTTTTGATAGATGTCAAGTCCCCAAAGTAGGGTATATACTTACCAGAGATGGCAAAACAATTCAGAGAATAAGGGAAGAAATTATTTGCATATTCATTTTATATTAAATATTTCCTATGGGTTAACATTGACACCCTTGATCAATTTGTATAGCCATGCATGATATGCAAGGTAACCTTAGCGATTCCAGTAGTGAACTGAAAATTGAAGATATGATATAATTATAAGTGGACAGTAAGAGAATGGCATAAACTAGTTTATGCTCTTTGTTAGTTACATCGTGAAGCAAAACCAATGACTACTTAATAAGTTCTGACAAGATGCTGGTAAAATAAATTCCAGAAGGCTATTTGGAATATGGAGTTATATCAACTAGTTAAACAATAAATCTTATCCCCAGGGTATCTCATGCCATGCAATATCAGCTTCTGATGGCACAGGGGACACTATTGGTTACCTATCAATAGGTATTTTCTACACCCTGCCCCATCCTTGCTGATAGAATTGTGATATCACCCTTATGTAGATTGATTCCTGGTTGGTCTAATATTGGTACTCTCAATATTACTGTTACTTGGTTTATAAATGAGCCTATTCATGACCCATTCCTTGCCAATAGGGTCCTGAGTTAAAATCTGCTTTGGGGAAAAGTTGTTGTTTTTTGTTTGTTTTTTGTTTTTTTGTTGTTGGGTTTTTTACTATGAAAAAGTATTGCATGGTAGGAAAAGGTCCTTTTCTGTCTTTCCACCTTGTTGCTTGAGGATATAATGTCCATTGCCATAGCATTCTAGATCAAGCCCAAGGATAAAATAAAATGCACTGAGAATGGTGGAGCAAAAAGCCAGAAAAAAGCTGGATCCCCAGTGACATGATTGAACTTCTAAGCTAAGCAACCCTGAAAATACCCTACTGCTTAACTTATAAATATCCCCCTTGAAGACACGGTAAGACTGTGTCTTAACCATAAACATTCTAACTGCTACAGAGAGTATTAGACCTTCATGATTAGCAGGATAATCAACAACAAGGTACTCAGAACACAAAGATAAACTTTTGTAATGTTTCAATGATGTATAAGTCATATGATACTTATTCTGGCGTTTGACAAAAATTCACTAATAATAAATATTTAGAAGCTTCTACTAAGGTTTAAAAATGTTCTCCTCTTGTCTTTGTGGTTAGAGCAGACCTGACACCTCCTCTCTGTTGCAGGAATCCCCATGGTCTTGGAGTAATTTTCTGAAAATATACAAACATATTCTCATCCAAAAGTTACTAAAGGAATCTTTTCTGTAAAATTGACTTGGGATCCTTTTTATTTTTGCCCAAACGATTTTCCTTTGGCTTGTTTTGACAGTATGTGTGATTTTCATGAGAGTCTTGTTATTAGCATTACAAATGAAAATTAATTTTCTACAGTAAAAATTTTCTATATGTAATTTTACTTACAGGATATTTTTCCTTACATGATATTACCCTACTATCTCTCCTTTCTTTCTTTCTTTTTTTTTTAATGGATGCTTTTGTAAATTTTATAATGCAGTCTTGATAACTTTATATTTTATGTTTTTGCACAAAAATAAGACTGCTTTAGGTTCATTTCATGTTAATCAATTTTACTGTGAGATACACTACCAATAGAAGTTTTATTTTATTTTTTTTAATATATTTTATTGATTTTTTTTTTTTTTTACAGAGAGGAAGAGAGGGACAACTTTTGAAGGAAACCTCTCCTTATTTCCTTCCATGATAATTTTCAGGCTACAGAGAATTTCATTTAAAAATCTTTGTCAGATGAAACAATTCTCTTGCCAAAACCGGTTTGGCTTAGTGGTAGAGCGTCGGTCTACGGACTGAAAGGTCCCGGGTTCGATTCCGGTCAAGGGCATGTACGTTGGTTGCGGGCACATCCCCGATGGGGGGTGTGCAGGAGGCAGCTGGTCGATGTTTCTCTCTCATCGACGTTTCTGGCTCTCTATCTCTCTCCCTTCCTCTCTGTAAAAAATCAATAAAATATATTAAAAAAAGAAGAAGAAGAAACAGGTTATGGTGACCACTTGTATAGATTAGATTTAATATATATTTTTCTTAATTTTTATTTTATATATATATATATATATATATATATATGTTCCTATTCCCCCATTACCCCCCCACACACTTGTACCTCACCCCCCTGTTGTCTGTGTCCATTGATTAGGCTCATATGCATGCCCTTTCTCTATAATAGAAGTGTCAGAGGTGAAAGAAAATTAGTAAAATGTATATGAAAATCTTCCTCCTGTCAGAGACTGGAGTGTGCCATAGGACCCAGAGTCAAGGCACCACCCACCCATACATGCCTTGAAATCGCATGAGACCCAGACTCGGCCGGTCCTACCCACATTGGGTGAGATCCAGACCCAGCTGGCCTGTCCCCCATCAAGCCCTGCTGGACAGGGGCGCAGCCTCCAATCCCCCATCAAGCTTAGCCAGGCAAGGGGTGCAGACTTGTGTTCCCCAGCCCGGCACTGGGGTGAAGTGTGTGGCCTGAAGTTCCCAAACTGGCACCAAGATGGGGGTTTGCCTTGAGGTCCCCTGTCAAGTCCCGCTGGGCAAGGGGTGCAGCCTCAAGTCCCCTGGCCTGGCACCAGGGCGGGAGGACATGGCCTGAGGTCCCCCAGCCCAGCACCAGGGCGGAGGCGTGCCTTGAGGTCCCCTGTCAAGACCCGCCAGGCAGGGGGTAAGGCCAAGGTCCCCAGTCAAGCCCCGCTGGGCTGGGGGCACAGCCTCAGGTCCCCCGCCCCGGCCCAGTGCCACACAGCCTCAGGTCCCTGCTGATTGCTCCTTAAGGCTCTTACTGGAAACCCGCCTCCGCTGTGGGTGCAGCCATCTTGTGATGGTGTGAGGGTCAATACCTCTTTATTATATAGGATATCATTGACCTTCCATGTTATCTTTAATTTTAGTTTATGAACATATTAATTAGATCTTTCATAGAATTACTGGTGACCTCAGTCCCCTAATCTTTTTTCCTCATTAGGGTTTAATTTTCTCAATCCTAAATTATTCTCGTATAGAAAGGCATTTAATTTACATAGTTGGAGTAGGATATTCATCTTAAGTTTTACAAGTTTTCTTTTTTTTTTCTTTTTAGCCATGGCCCGAAGATGCCCTTGAGCTTGTAGCTGTGAAATTCTTAGAAACACTGGAGCTTACTGAAGTTGAACGACGAGAGATAGTTCCAATCTGCAAACATTTTCACACTTCTATTATGGATCTTTCAGAAAAGTTAATGAATTTTTAAATTACAATAATGTCATATTTTGAAGAATCTCTTTCTGTGGAAGCTCAAAATTTTAATAGGGTTTCTATGTTTTCTAGATCTCTCTGATTACTTAATTAGTAAAGACCCTCAGCTTGCAAGTAATAGAAAGCTACTTGATCTAGCTTTAAGAAGAGGGGGTTTATCATAAAGATACAGAGGTGTCTGACAAAGCTTAAGGGAAAGATTTCAGCTGGGTCTCAGAAGTGACTGGAAGCAGGAATTAGAAAGCCATTCTAAAACCAGAAATACCTTTTCTCTATTTCTCATTCCTGCTTTTGTCAGGGCACCTACTTATTTCTTTCTCTTTGCAGACTGAATTTTCTGCTTCCTAGGGCATATGGAGGAAACTGGCTGCCTTTCAGTTCTCAATTTACTTCTTGCAATTCCAGCTATAGGCAGAGACTGATTGCCTGTTTCCAACTCCCCATTCCAAATTTGTTCCAAAATGTGATTAGCCTCATTTGTGTCCAGTGTCCAACTCTGGTCTTATCAGCTATAGTTAGGATAGCAACTTTCACAGAACCAACATTGCTATGGGGCACTAGGTGGAAGTTCTCAGATAAAGGGAGCTAGTTGGTAGGCTGTGGATACATCAAGTGTCTGTTTTACCTCTGATAATCTCTGAGATCTTCATTTCAAAGGTGCATAAGCCCAAGTGCTCATATCACTATAGAATATATTGCCTACCCAGGTAGCATGCTTGGCTTGGACAGTTGCATCAAGAAGAGGGCTGTAGCCGAAACCGGTTTGGCTCAGTGGTAGAGTGTCGGTCTGCGGACTGAAGGGTCCCAGGTTCGATTCCGGTCAAGGGCATGTACATTGGTTGCGGGCACATCCCCAGTAGGGGGTGTGCAGGAGGTAGCTGGTCGATGTTTCTCTCTCATCGACGTTTCTAGCTCTGTATCTCTCTCCCTTCCTCTCTGTAAAAAATCAATAAAATATATTTAAAAAAAAAAAAAGAAGAAGAGGGCTGTAGTCTGCATACTTGCCATGAAACATCATTGCTTTCATTGTTTCTGTTTGTATGTGTAGTAATCTCATACTTCTTGGCTATACCCCATTCAGCTGACAAGTTCACACTTGTGCAAAGAATGATGACTCATTCTTACTATCCTATCTGCAATCCCCTTTCCTACTATACTTGCCTAGCTTACACAATATCTTGAGTCCCTTACAGGGTGAGATCTTCATGGCTTATGAAACATGTAAAAAGGCCTATATTTTTCTTGCTGTAGTTCACCTTTGATACAGATCTATTGATTTGTACTTTTTAAGTACATCATTGCTATTTGATATTTTGTAGATAAGAAATTGGAATGTGGTTATGTGTAGAATTCTAGAACTCTATGGAGTTCAATTACTCAGCATCCTCTAAATAAAATTAACTGTCAGTGTGGTTCAGTGGTTGAGCATCAACCTAGGAACCAGGAGGTCATGATTAGATTCCCTGTCAAGGCACATGCCCAGGTTGCAGGCCCGATCCCAGTAGGGGGTGTGCAGGAGGCAGTCAATTGATGATGTTTCTCTCTTCCTTCATCTCTCTCTAAAAATCAATAAAAACATAAATTTTTTTAATTTTAAAAACCTTTATTTTTAAATGCTTGTTGTTAATGCTTTGTTGAATTTACTTCTTACTTTCTGAAGCTTATTACTTATATTGTATTAAGCTATATGATCTGCTTCTCTTTTAGGTTCTTGCAGGAGTTAGGACGACATAACTATGTTACTGCTACTTCTTATCTTGAACTTATTGCCTCATTTCGACAGCTTTTGACTCAGAAGCGACAAGCTGTTATGAATGCAAAACAAAGATACGTGAATGGGCTTGACCAGCTAGCTTTTGCTGAATCTCAGGTACATTTGACAGCTCAAAATGGTAATATATAATAGGAAATGTAAGGAATAATATGTGTCAGGCACTGTGCTATATGTTTCACATGTATTCCTTCAATTATTCCTCATAACAACTCTATGAGGTAAAAAATTTATGATCTATATTTTACAGATGAGTTTTAGAGAAGTTTACTAAGTTACTCAGACCACACAGACTCAGATAAATCTTGTTTTAGTCTTAATTTTTTTGGAATTTGGAGAGAATATAAGAAGTCTGGTTGACTTTTTTATTTTAATAGCTGGTAAAATAAAAGACTGGTGTTTTTTGTTTTGTTTTTTTAATGAGTCAAGTACTTCTAATGCTTATTAGCATTATTTCAATGTAAGCAATAGTATAACAGGAACACTCTAAGCTTCCACCTTCTTTTCTATCTGCATTTCTTCTGTGGTAACTGCATTCTCCTGCTGCCCTAACATATACTCAAGGAAGATAAAATATTTTGTAAATGAAACTGGCCACACTCTCATTATTTCTTTTATCACATAAAGAACTAGAAGAAAAAGTTAAGATTTTCTGGCCCTAATACTTTCCGATACATTTAAGTTTTAGTTTTCTATGTTTGGTTTCTGTAGCTATTAAAGCTATGAAAAATTAATGATGAATTGTCTATTTAGGTCGGTGAAATGAAATTGGAACTTGTTCAATTACAGCCCAAATTGGAGGAAGCTAAAATTGAAAATGCACATATGATGCGGGTAGAGTATCGTGAATGTTTATTTTAATTGATGTCAGAAGACAATTGAAATATGTAAAATTAGCTTTGAAAATAAGTCTTAACACATTATTATCGGTGTCCATAAGTTCTTTGGATAATCTCTTCTGGTCCCTTACCCTTTCCTCTGAAATATAGTCAGTCTGTTGCATGCTTCAAAGTATCTGGGTCTATTTTGTTCTTCAGCTTATTTTGTTCATTAGATTCCACATATAAGTGAGATCATGTGGTACTTGTCTTTCTCTAACTGGCTTATTTCATTAGCATAATACTCTCCAGGTCCCTCCATACTGTCTCAGAGAGTAAGAGATCCTTCTTTTTTACAGCTGCATAATATTCCATTGTGTAAATGTATTACAGTTTTGTTTTGCTTTTTATCCATTCATTTACTGATGGGCATTTGGACTGTTCCCAGATCTTAGCTATTCTAAATAACACTGAGGGGGCAGGAGAAGGATGAAGGGGGCCACTGGGGGAGGGAGGGGAACATCTGTAATACTTTTCAACAATAAAGATACACTTTAAAAAAAGAAAATAAGCCTCAATTTTGCCACTAGATCTTAGGAACTTTACCCTTTTCTCTTGATTGGCTATCTCTTTGGATTTCTTTCATTCACTTTTGAAGGGAAGGGGGAAGCCCATTACCAAATTAGGTTGCATGTATTTGCATTTCTCCTCATTTTATCTTGGGCTTTTCTACCCTTCAAATTTCCCTACTTTTCAAACATTCTTTTATTCTCCAGAAGGGAGAAAGCAATAGAATGTTTGAGGAATTGTCTTTAATTTTTTCTTTAGGTTATTGAGATAGAGTCTGCAGAAGTAGAAGCAAAAAGAAAGTTTGTGAAATTAGATGAAGAGGTAGCCAGTGGAAAGGCTGAAGAAGCCCAACTTCTGAAAAATGAGTGTGAAAGCGACTTAGCTGAGGCGATTCCAGCTTTGGAAGCAGCTCTTTCTGCACTGGATACACTAAAGGCAAGCTTTGGCATTAGTTACCTTATGTTTCACCAATAAAGTAAAATTGTGTACAGATACTTGGTTAATTAGGATTAGTTTTATTTCAATGGATGATATATTGTTTTTGTCCAGACAAATTGAATTTGACTTTTTTTTTTTAAGTCCTTACCTGAGGATATGTTTTTACTGATTTAAAAAAAAAAGAGAGAGAGAGAGATTGAGGAAGTGGGGGGAAGAGGGAAGAGAGAGAAAGAGAGAGAGAGAGAGAGTAATAGAGAGATATGAGAGAAACATTTCAGTTGCCTCTCATATGAGGCCTGAGCAGGAATCAAACCCACTACCTTTTTGATGTATGGGATGACATTCCAACCCACTGAGCCACCCAACCAGGGCTGGAACTTGACTCTTAACAGCTCCTCTTTGATATATTATATTATATTATATTATATTATATTATATTATATTATTTTTTGCTTTTCACATATTATTTATAATTTTCATTTAGGATATTCCAATGAAAATGGAACAAACAGATTCCAAGAGGCCAAAGTAGCTCTGCACGTAGACCAGAAGGCATATGTTAAACCAGAGGCCTGGGGCACAAATTCATGCACTGGTGGGGTCCCTCAGCCTGGCCTGTGCCCTCTTGCAATCTAGGACCACTCCAGGGGATGTCAGATAACCAGTTTTGGCCCAAACCCTGAAGGCTCAATTCAGACAGGAAGAATCTCAATCCTGTGCATTGAGCGTCTTCCCCATGGTGGTCAGTGCGTGTCATAGTGACCAGTTGACCAGTCGAACAATAGAATGGTATATATATATATATATATATATATATATATATATATATATATATATATATATTTGGATAGACATTAAACTCACAGGATTCTTAATGTCTTCAAACTCCTCCAGCTATTTCATTGTGAGTCTGTTGCTTTTACCATTGTTGGTATCAAATACTATATTTGATATGACTTAGGGTTCAGTTGCAGAGAATTGGCTCTATTTAGTACCCTATTTCCCCGAAAATAAGACAGTGTCTTATTTTTTTCTCCCAAAGTTGCGCTAGGTCTTATTTTCAATGGATGTCTTATCTTTCCATGCACTAGGTCTTATTTTAAGAGGATGTCTTATTTTTGGGGAAACACGGTATAAGCAGATAGTATTTTGGGGGGGAATTTTACAAATGAATTACAGAATTGTTGGAAGAGCTAAAGAAACAGATCATAGGCTGAGCTGTCAGGAATGATTCAAAGCCAAATTGCGTAAATAGTCTACCAAAGGACCCTCTGAGTCAGAAGCTTGCAGAGCTACACCATCTCTACTATAATCCATGTGGGCAAAATAGATATCTCACACTCTGCCCATCTCTCCACTTATTCATTGTGAGTTCTTTTGTCATTCAAGTGATCTGATGGTGTAACCGAATGACCTCTCACAACTCTAGCTGCATGGGAAACTAAAATATATAGTTGTTAGTTTTCTAGCAATTGCAAGAGAGATCAGAAGATATTAGAGTAGATATTAAGTAAGTGAATCTATTGTGTCTGTCATAATAATATAAACCTTTTTAAAAAATAAGTTTGGAATTGGGACCTATCTCTTCTTACATTTTGGGTGGAGAGGGGTTAAAACTAATCCTATATGATAAAAGCATAATATGCTAAGTGTCCGGTTATCCAATCATCTGTTCAACCAATCAAATCATAATGTGCTAATGATATGCTAAGGCTGCTCAACTGCTCGCTGTGATGTGCACTGACCACCAGGGGGCAGACAGTCAACCAGTCAATCAGTTGCTATGACATGCACTGACCATCAGGAGGCAGACACTTCAAAAGGCAGGTTAGCTTGCTGCTGGGGTCCAGCCAATTGAGACTGAGCAAGATGGGCTGGACACACCCTGGAGCCCTCCTACAGTCCCTCCCTGGCTGGCCAACCTCCCGCATCCTTCCCCAGCCCTGATCGTGCAGCAGTGAGGTCCCTTGGCTTGGCCTGTGCCCTCTTGAAATCCGGGACCCTTCATGGGATGCTGGAGAGCCAGTTTTGACCCAATCCTGCAGGTTAGGCTGAGGGTTCCCACTGGTGCACAAATTCATGCACCAGGCCTCTAGTATCTATAATAATAAAAGTGTAATATGCTAATTAGACCAGACGACCTTCCTTACAAAGCCAGGGCTGCAAGGGATGCCCGGGTCCCGGGTGCCTGCCAGCAGCCAGAGGGAAGTCCCAGTCCCAGGTGCCAGAAGGAAGCTGGTGGCAGCAGCCAGGAGAAGGAAGGCCTACTCTTGCATGATTTCATGCATTGGGCCTCTAGTTACATATAAGAAAATATAGAATTAAGTCTTTGTCTGAATTAGGGTTCTTAACCTGGCTTCCATGTATAGGCTTGGTTTGTGATTACACACAAACTTTGTGTTTATGAGCAAAAATATTTTTTCTGGAGGGTTTATAGCTGTCATAATATTCTCATAAGGATCTATGATCTTCCAGATGTTTGAGAACCATTGCTGTTAATTTGTGTTAATATTGTTTATTATAGTGATGCAAAGCAAAAAACAATTACAATTTCAAATGAAAATTGATGCTTAACTTTAAAAGCTTATTATTTAGAAATAAACTATTCTGAAGATATCCTGTTTTCTTTTGATTTAGCCAGCTGATATTACAATTGTAAAATCAATGAAGAATCCTCCATCTGGTGTTAAGCTAGTTATGGCTGCTATTTGTGTCATGAAAGATATAAAACCAGAAAAAATTACAGATCCTTCAGGAACTGGAGGGAAGGTAATAACTAGAAACAGATTTAAATCATGTGCATGAATGTACAGAATACTTTATAGCAACTACTATCAAATAAATGTCTAGTCCAGGGAAAAAACATTGTCTTTCAGATAGAATGGATTCAGAATCAATTATGGAAAACACTATCTATATTTATTCCAGAGCAAGGTTAAGGTAGTATGGCATCAGAAAAATGTGGATCTATTTGATTCCATCTCCTTTCCTGCCTATGTAGGGTTTCCTAATCTCATGAGGTTGGGATTGAATGAGCACTGGGATTCCTGTGCTTTTCCAGCTAGGATTCTCAAAAATCTAACCACATTGGGGTTGTTTCTGAGCCTTCAAAATTCTGCTGTGTTACAGTCTGGTGAGGTTGTTAAAAGCATGTGTGCTGGAGCCAGAATGCCTGTCTTCAGGAATCCCAATTCCATTAGTAATGTGACCTTCAACAAAATGCTTAATCTCTATGAGGTTATCAAAAAATAAATAAATAAAAGGAAAAGGGAGAGTTATCATACTTGCCTCATAAAATTAATATGAGAATTAGATTAGTTAATACATATAAAGTTGTTATATATAAAACCTCACAAACAGCACACAATACAAGTTAGCTGTTATAGATCATTTATTATTCAAGGCTATATTCCTTAAAAAGGGAAGGCATAGCATCCATCCTAAAGTAAAGTTATAGACTTACTTTCTTTTTAGGTTTTTATACTTAGGTTAGAATCCCTGAATTGAAGAATTGAGTTGTGTGGGGGTTTTTTTGTCATTCTATCCTTCTTTGGAAATTATAAAGAAAATAAATAGGCTCTTACTTTACAAAGTTATTTTCATGTACAACAATCCCACACCACATAACATTTCTCTTTCAATGTTTAATTTTTATAATAAATTTAATGTATAATCTCATGTTCATATTTAAACATTTGACATATATATATATATATATATATATATATATATATATATATATAACATGATCTTGGGAATAGGAGTCTTTTATTTCCAAGAAGATAAAAGTTAATATTTTCACAGTATATCGTTTTCCTGGAAAAAATATCTTAAATTTCAAGAAGAAAAATCTTATAGTAAGCATCTTTAATTATATATTTAATAAGTTTGCAAAATTTTATTTATAGATATTCGATTACTGGGCACCTAGCAAAAAACTTCTGGGAGATATGAATTTCTTAAGAGATTTGAAAGAATATGACAAGGATAACATTCCAGTGAGTTTCATTGAATTTTTTTGTTCTTTGCTAAATGTAACTTTGCTGAAATATATAAGATATTTAATATTATGTGATACTATATAAAATATGAGATATTCCATTTTGGATTAAAATAACAAATAAAGGGACATTGTATTTATTACTATTCTATGAATTCTCATAATGCATAGACCTACTCTTGTTTCCAACCACTAAAAATATTTATAATATTTTAAATATTATAAATTTAATAATTTACTGTTTTAGTGTAATATTGACATGAAAAAGTTCTTTTAAGTGTCTTCTTATAGTAGTTTATTAATCAGGTACATAAATTTATGTGAGATGAAATATAAAGAATCCTCTTCCATTTACACCCTTGTTTATTTATTAATGTTTAATTGTCCTTTCTTCTTGTCTTCATGTTTTCTAGAAACAGATTTAAATCCACAAAAGTCTTTTAATTTTTTAGAAGGAATATTTTCCTTCAGTATCTATAACAAATTTGGATATTTTTCTCAAAAATGAATTATATTTCAGCTATAATTATGCTTATTTTAAAATTATTTCAAAGTACTGACTGGTTTTTAATGACAACATAACTTTTTTATACGAAAAATTTTTACTATGTGTGATTATTTTTCACCTTATGATTGTGTGATATATGTTGAAACTCTAAGATCTAAATCTTTGCTTTGTAGGTGAATGTTATGCAGAAGATTCGTGGTGACTATTTAACAAACCCTGAATTTGACCCCCCTAAGGTTGCTAAGGCTTCTTCTGCAGCTGAGGGTCTGTGTAAATGGATCATGGCTATGGAAGTATATGACAGAGTTGCAAAGGTATTTTAGGATCAACATATTCATTTTCTATTGAAATATTCCCAGAAATTAAATATGCATTTAATGCAAATATGCATTTGCTAGTTAAGACTTTTCTAAAAGTGCTACCAGAAAGAATTGTCCTGCTAAAGCATAGACATCAGACATTGAGTATCTAGTAGCTGAAGAGAATGCTTTCATGTTACATACCTTGGATGTGTGAGTGCTGGTGCTGTGGGAGCAGGGATGACCACTGAAATTGGCCAGACTGACCTGTACCCATTGGCACCCAGGCCAAAAGAAAATTAGTTTGATAAACAACGGGCATAAACAAAGAAAAATCCAAAGCCTCCAGGGCAAAGTGACAGAGCATGGGAAGATCCCTAAAGCAATGGCATGCATTGATAGGAAACCTGTTATGGAGTAACCCCTGGGGCCAACTCCCGGGGAGAGCAGAGAACAGTTTTAAGAGCATTTTGTAAATTTGGCTAGCAGAGGACCAGGAAAACACTGCAGCTTGCAGAACTCTACCCAGGGAAGCAGGAAATATAAATAAAAAGGCAGGTAAAAATACATGGTAGCACGTGTTTAGGACAAACTCAGTAAAAAATGAGTGATCAGGCTATAACAATTGGGTAGGCACTCCTAAAAATGTGTCAGAGGAGTAGACATATATACACCTGTTAAAGAAATAAAATTAATTTTATCTGGGATGTTCTTCTATTGAGCTTCTTGTCCCTCCCCACAGTAGTCTCATACCAGGTCTGCAAGCTCTTAACCCGTAAGACATGTAGAATCTTCTGGATCCTTTCCATTAAGCACAGAAGCCAAAGTATTCAGGTTCTTTCCTGACTTCCCAGTCTATACCTCCACACTACCATTTTAATTCAATGTTAAAGGGAGGTATCCAGCAAGGTCTCCTCCAAAATAAAAAGTAGAAAGCAGATTTTCCTACTTTCTATTTATTTATTTAACATGCCCCCCTTCAAGATTTTAGCCAACAGAAGATATAATGGGACATTCAGTGTCTGCTAACTTGCCTCCCTTTTCCCTCTTTGCCTTCACATTTATTCATGGCAGAAGGCTTAGGTGTCCCTTATTTCAAATATACATACTCTCTTTGTTCATCTAAATTCTTCCTAACAATGGCTTATAATACACTAAAGATAAAATTGCAAACCCTATTCTTTTTTCCAACCACAGTTTACATTCATTATGCACCAGTTTCAGATGTATAGCAAAATGGCTGGAAAACTATGCTCTCCTCAGAGTGGTCCCCGGCTTCCCTTAGCATCCAGCTGGCCCCATACCCTGTTATCTCAACATTACTGAATATATTCTCCATGCTGCAATCCACATCTCTATGGCTGTTTTGCAACCATCAAATTGTACTGCTAAATCCCTTTACCTTTTCACCTAGTTTTCCTCCCCTCTGTTCTCTGTTCTTTGTTTCTATGAGTCTGTTTCTATTTTGCTTGGCAAAACTCTTTCTTGATATACTATTAAGCATAATAAAATTGGAACTTTTTTTCTCAACAAAAATGTGGTTTTTCAAGACTTATTGAGGAAAATTCAGTTTTGGTAGTAAAACTGAACATCAACCTGAACGAGGAAATCACAGGCTTGGAAATGCAAAATTGAAAACCACCACCAACAAAAAGCATACTCATATATTTTAAACATTTATAATTCTGTTACATATTTTTCTCTGTTTTTGGCAACTGTTCAACAGCAACTTATTTAGAGACATTTTGGTATCTATTGTGTCATTTTTTTGCTACATATTGTGACATTTTGTTAGTTCAGAATAATTTATCTGTTTTACATATGACAGTGTACTAGTTCAGAATGATTTATATATTTTACAAAATATATAAAGATATTTTAATTTTTGTGTATAAAAAGTTGTAAGATTTAAGGCAAAATGTTCATTTATATAAGTTTTTATTATAAGTAACAAGTGAATGTATAATAATATATGTTTTAAATTCATAATATCTATAAGGAATTATGTAAATGTCACTTTTACAGAGTATACATCACAGCTGCATATATTGTTCCCAAACAGGTAGTGGCTCCTAAGAAAGCCCGTTTAACAGAAGCTCAGAAGTCCTTAGCTGAGATCATGGAAATTTTGAATCAGAAAAGAGCAGAATTGGCAGAAGTTGAACATCATTTGGAAAACTTACAAAATGTATTTTTTGAAAAAACTGAGGAAAAGGCTCGTTTAGAAGATCAGGTGGAACTGTGTGCTAAGAAGCTTGAAAGAGCCGCAAAATTAATTGGAGGACTGGGTGGAGAAAAATCAAGGTCATATTTCTGCTTATTTTAGCAACTTATGAAAACATCAGGCTTGAATATGTGACTTTAATTAATATTTATTATATCATTGATTTTAAAATGGCTGGTTGAAAATGTGGGATATTCTACAAGGCCCCTGGCCAAGGCTATCCAAATAGAATATCAATGTCAAAAGACGTTGTTTGCAACTTGCTTTCAAATGTTTAAAAAGAGAAGCAAATAAGGGAAGTGATTATTTTTATTGATTTTATTGATTTTAAGAGGAAAGGAAAGAGAAACATCTATGTGAGAGAAACATTGACTTGTTGCATTCCACACATGCCCCGAGGTATGTGCCCTAACAGGAATCAAATCTACCACCTTTTGTTGTATGGGGTAATGCTTCAACCAACTGAGCCATACTGGCCAGGGCAGGAAATGGTAATTTTTAATCTAAATGGTGAATAGATTGGTAATCACTGTACAGGACTTTCTGGTTTTACATATACGTTTAAATTTTTTCCTGATAAAATGTTTGGGGTGGGGAGAAATGGATATATGGTTCACTCTGTTGAAATTTATTTCAAAGAAGATATAACTGGCTTGATCTAACCATGCCAATTAGTTTTATTCTAAATATTTATTTGTACTGGCCAGCCAGCTACCTCACTTATCCTATCTAATAAAGAGGGAATATGCTATTTGACCCTCATGCCATTGCAAAAATGGTGGCGCCCACAGCCAATAAGGAGGGAATATGCTAATTGACTGCCCCACCCTAAAAATGGCGGTGTCCACAGCCACAAGATGGCAGCACCCAGTCCCCTCGGCCCCACCGGCATGCCTGCCTCCAGAGTCCTCCAGTCCCCTCAGCCCCCTAGCTGCTCAGGGCCAGTCTGAGGCACAGGCAAGCCTCCGATGGCAGCTGCCCAGCCACCCAGGGCCAGCCGAGGCTTTAGCTGCTGGCATTGGCAGCAGCAAAGGTGTGATGGGAGTGTAACCTTCCCCAATCACCAGGTCACCTCCTGCCTCTGAGAGCTTCTGGACTGTGAGGGGATAGGCCGAGCTGAAGGACCCCACCTCCAGTGCATGAATTTTCATGCACTAGGCCTCTAGTTAATTATATTTGTTGAATGAGTAGCATGATAAAGTAATATGCCTTTAAGTTTGTAATGCAGATTTGATGGTTTTGGAATGTACTTTCATCACAAAGTTTTCATTAAATGGAAAAATATTATCCCTAGAAATAGTATATCAGCTTCTATACAACTTAAATATGATTTTGGGTAATGAATTGCAGACTAACAAAAAGTACTGAAACAATAAATACCGAAACCACTATGATACCATTGTAATTAGCTATTTGTTAATAATAGGAAAGGAGCAAAGGGGAAAGCCAGACATTATGGGCATGTCATTTAGGCAGCTTCACCAGGAAGCTGCAACTTTGCACTCCCCAGGGAACCACCAGTATGTTCCCTGCAAAGCACTGGTGGAAGAGAACAGAACAAAAAGAAGATAGACACAGCCCACTAAAGTTGGAGTGACCAGGGACTAGAAGAGGTGCCTGTCAGTAAAACCTAGGGATAGAGAAAGTTGGTCAGAATGGGCATCATCACTGCAAGCCCACACAAAAAAATGGGAATACATAATCCCCTAAACAAAGGAATTCTCTCTCTTGCTGCACTTGTTTGCTCCTGCTTCCTTGTATCCGCCCTATGGTGGACATGTGGACCCCACACATAATGGACCAATGGAGTGCAATGGGGAAACATAAGCTAAGCTAGCCTAATGCTGGACTTGATTCTGCTCCAATGTGGAAAGGAAACTTTAGATACTGGCCCCAGCTATACTTCTTCTATGACTGGACTAAAAGAAATGGGACTTTGGAAACTCAGGGATTTAATTCCACCCAAATAAAAATCATTTGTTCTCCCATATGAATCTTAGAAAAATTTTTCTTGGAATATCAAAAGAAATCCAATCGCACTAGCAACCGGAGAAGACCTCTCCTATCCTATAACGATTAGACTAAATCATCCTGAAGAAAATGATTAGGCAAAATGCTAGAGGGCCGGGAGGTTTGTTTTTGCTTATTCTGAAGGGCCAAATTCTGAAAACAATAACAACAGCACCTAATATTCTGATAGTGAAAGGTGGATTGTCATTTACTAACATAGATATGTGTTAGAGAATGCTAGAGCTAAGAAGGGATCTAATCTCATTTTGTAGATAAGCAAGTGTCCAACATCTCATGGCATTTTGTTAAAGAATCTGGGCTGGAAGTTCCTTGCCCTTTCCAGTACTGTCTTCTATCATTCTCTGTGGTGAGGCTATTTTACCGTTGGTTTATCTCACAGATGGTCTCAAGCTGCAGATGATCTCCAGATAGTATATGAAAATTTGACTGGTGATGTCTTGGTATCAGCAGGAGTAATAGCCTACCTTGGTGCTTTTACTTCTGGCTTTCGACAAACATGTACAGAAGATTGGAGCATGTTGTGCAAGGTAATGATTTTATATTTTGTAAGTTTCTTTTTAGATCATTCAAAGTATAAGTCGGGATATTTTGGGGGAAAGATGATAAGGACAGAGAAGTGAAGAAATAACTGAAAATACAGTCTTTTTTTTTTTTCCTTCTTGTTGAATCAGTAAAGTACTTCCATAGTATAACTTTCTCTCTTTTTTTTTTCTTTTTCTAATATATTTTATTTTTTACTTTCTCTTTACAATTTTTAAAATTGTTCAGTTACAATTGATATTCAATATTACAACAGTTTCAAATGTATTACATAGTGGTTAGATACTTACATAACTTACAGGTGATCCCCGCAATAAGTCTAGTAACCTCTGGACACTAAATATGGTTATTACTATATTAGAGGCCCAATGCACGAAATTTAAGCAAGAGTAGGCCTTTGCAGCTGAGCATCGATCCCTTGCAGCTGCAGCAGCTGCCTCAATCCCTCTGCAGCTCCAGTGGCTGCCTTGATACCTCCCTTGCAGCCGAGGCAGCTGTCTCAATCCCACAGCTGCAGTCCCAGTTTCTTCCAGAAGGTCATACAGAAGGACGCCCAGACAGTTGTTCCGCTGTTCAGCCGTTTGGTTGATTTGCATATTATGCTTTTATTATTATAGATTACTGACTATATTCCCTTTGCTGTGCTTTATAGCCTTGGGATAGACCAATTTTGAATTCAGATGTTTGTTTGTTTTTTCTGTTCCTTAGAGTTATTAAATAACTAGAGGCCTAGTGCACGAAATTTGTGAGAGGTGACAGGCCGTGCTGGGGAGGGCAGTTATATAGATATATGGCTGTTTTTTAAATATTTATAATTCTATTACATATTTTGAATATAAATTTACCCTTGTGAAGACTCTAGACCCTCTCCAATCTGGGATCCCTCTCACAATCCAGTACTGCTGGCTCCCAACCACTTGCTTGTCTGCCTGCCTGATTGCCCCTAACTACTTCTGCCTGCCATCCTGATCACCCCTAACCACTCCCCTACCAGCATGATTGATGCCTAACTGCTCTGCTGCCAGCCTGATTGCTCCTAACTGCTCTCCCCTGCCAGCCTTGTCACCCCTAACTGCCCTTCCTTGCAGGCCTGGTTGCCCCTAACTGCCCTCCCTTCCAGGCCTGGTCACCCCTAACTGTCCTCCCCTGCAGGCCTGGTTCCCCCCAAATGCTCTTCCCTCTAGGGCTGGTGCTCCCCAACTGCCCTGCCCTTCAGGTCTGGTCACCTCTAACTGCCCTCCTCTGAAGACCTGGTTCCTCCCAACTGCCCTCCTCTGTCGGCCCAGTCACCCCTAACTGCCCTCCCCTGCTGGCCCAGTCATCCCTAACTGCCCTCCCCGGCTGGCCCAGTCATCCCTAACTGCCCTTCCCTGCCAACCTAATCACCCACAACTGTCCTCCCCTGCCAGCTATCTTGTGGCAGCCATCTTGTGTCCACATGGGGGAAGCCATCTTTGACCACATGAGGGCAGCCATCTTGTGTGTTGAAGTGATGGTAAATTTGCATTTACTATTTTATTAGGTAGGGCAAGAAGAAAGAAAATATCAGATATTTGTTTATTTCTTACAGGAAAAAAAATTCCCATGTTCAGAGGAGTTCTCACTGAGTAAGACCCTGGGTGATCCAGTAAAAATTAGAGCTTGGAATATTGCTGGATTACCAACAGATATGTTCTCCATAGATAATGGAGTGATTGTTAATAACTCCAGGCGTTGGTAAGGAACATAAAATATATTTATTTTTCAGTAATTGTATTTGAAAGTTATTTTCAAACATAGAGAAAGGTTGTAAGGATTTTAAAGTGCCCATTTAGCTTCTGCCTCCTAGATCCTAAATTAACATTTATTTTCTTGTTGTTTTATCAAATATTTATCCATCCCTTTATCCATTTGTCAAATCATCCTTTTTTATGCATTTTAACATAAGTTGAAGACATGGATGTACTTTCCCTAATATTTCATCCATGTATATCATTAACTAAAGTTCAATATTATGTATACTTTTTCTTTTGAGGTAAAAGTAGCATTACATGTAATACGTACATAAAATTTAAGAACACCATTCTATGAGTTCTTTAAAAAGTGTATGCAAAAGTACACACTTATGCCAATCCAAACCTCTGTCAAAATACAGAACATGACTCCCAGGAAGTTCTCTTATGTCCCTTCTCAGTAAATCCTCATCCTCACCCCACCATAGGAAATTATTATTCTGATTATTTTTCACCATTGATTACTTTGACTGTTCTATAACTTCATGTAAACAAATCATACTGTACATACTCTTTTGTGCAAGGTTTCTTCTACACACTATAATATTCCTATTTTTTGTTGCTGAGTGGTATTTCATTGTATGAATATATCATTGTTTATGCATTCTCCTGTTGATGGGAACCTGGGCTATTTCTGGTTTTTAGCTATTCAGTGTATTTATTTTAACTAGGTATTTCTATCCATTTTCAAGATACTATAATTTATGCAGTTTCATGGATACCTTTTAAAATTACTATCAATAGTGTGATAATTATATGAATATCCCAAATGGTTTTTTATTCTTTCATTTATATTACTTTGTAAAATTACTCTCATATGAAAAATAGTTTCCTACAAATGGTTATTCAGTCATGTTGTCATCTAATTTTAATAGTCTTTTCATGGGACTATATCTCAAACATACTCTGATAGGTACTACTGAGCTCATATTCATGAGATACTGTTGTAAGTGCCCTATGTTCTCTCAAACTCCTATGAATTAGGTGTTATTATTATTCCATTTTACAGATGAGGAATTTGAGACCCAGAGTGATTTAGTAATTTGAAAGTTAGTAAGATAACTGAGCTAGTGAATGGTGGAGTTAGAATTTTAACCCAGGCAATTTAATTTCCAAATCATTATTTTTAATCACTATGTTAAGTAAAATGTGGAATAGGATATCACATTCACTGTCTTTAAAAACGAAGTTCTGCCGATGTGGCTCAGCAGTTGAGCATTGACACAGGTACCAAGAGGTCATCAGTTTGATTCCTGGTCAGGACACATGCCCAGGTTGTGAGCTCTGTCCACAGTGGGGGGTGTGCAGGAGGCAACCAATCAATGATGTTTCTCTCTCACCAATGTTTCTATCTCTATATCCCTCTTCTTTTCTCTCTCTCTAAAAAATCAGTAAAAACATATTAAAACTATAATGGAAATTTCAGTTTTCTTTTGGAATATGGGATACATTAAAGTTGCATTGCAAATCAGTGATGAAGACCCAGCCAGTTTGGCTCAATGGTTGAGTGTTAGCCTATGAACCAGGAGGTTACAGTTCACTTCCCGGTCAGGGCATATACCAGGTTGTGGGGTCGATCCCCAGTGTGGTGCATGCAGGAGGCAGATGGTGAATGATTCTCTCTAATCATTGTTGTTTCTATCTCTCCCTCTCTCTTCCTTTCTGAAATCAATAAAAGTATATTAAAAACAAAACAAATCAGTGAGGAAAGTAACTCAATAAACAATGCTGATGTAAATGGCTATCGTTATAAAAAAAATTTAATCCTTACCTTTCATCACATTCAAAGATGAAAAAAAAAAAAAAAAAGGCAAGCATCTGAATGCCCCTGATACAGAGGAGGTCTCTGTCTACATTTTTACTCTTCCTGGATATACTCTGTGTTAGGCTGTTTTGGGGGCAGAGTGGGACTCTGTTATTCTGGTTGTTAGTCCTAGGAAGACCCTTATGCAGGCTACGACTATTTCAGCCTTTCTTCCCCTCCTTCCTATGACTGCTTAATTCTGCCTTCTACCTGTGGTTGGTCTTGAACAGGAGTTTCCCACCCTTCTCATGGTAAAGGTTGGTAAAGGTATAATGTTTTTAGCTCAAGACATTTTTCTACTCAAGGCTCCCACCCCAACCCTGGGATTAAGTTTTTCTTTTGCTCTTGCTCAAGCTACAGTGTGTGTTTTGTCCTTACTTTTTCCAGGATTCGCAAGTATAATTTTGGCCCAATGCATGTTAATTTCCCAGCTTAGAGTTTCCTAGTGGTTACATAGATAGTGTAAACTTGTATCCTATACCTGCATGAAATGTAGATCCATGGTTACAGATTCTCAGGGGACTTTTTCCCAGCCGGAGATGAGACAGACATCCAAATACTTCCTTCTTGTCACCTTATGCATAGAGTTGGGATTTTTTTTTTTCTATCTATGATTTCACTAACCTTTTGTAGGTTTTAAGCTTAATACAGGGATCTCATTTCCAGCTTCTTGCTACATATGACTCAAGGCTTCTGTATGTTATTAGAATTGATAGAACACTCCCAACGCTTGCTACCATTTCAGCTCACACAATTACTCTTCTGAAATTCTTTTGTCTGTGTTTCTGGCACCTGTTTTTTTTCTGGGTGCTTGTATTATGTGTGTTTGTATCTCTTAAATGCATGTCAACTAATTATTTCTAAAATTCCATATTTTATCTACTAGTGGATAAATTAAACTAGGTGGCTAGAGGATTTTTAGATTATTTTGCTACTCAGGTTGCTAGAATCATAGCTTATAGTTCATCAGTCCTTGTTCTGCTTGCTCATAATTTCTAGTAGTTTGTCTGTTTATAATATTGTGCAGTGGTTGAGAGCAGTGAGGACACTGGTGTCAGGATATTTAGATGCAAATTTTTCTCTATTGCTTTCTATCTTGAGAGTTTGGTAACTTAGTTGACCTCTCAGTGCTTCAGGTGCCCCAACTGTAAATGAAGACAGTAATCCCTTCCTCATAGGAGAGTTGTGAGAAAGTGCTTGAATATAAATGCTCAATAAATGTGTGTTTTTTTGTAATTATCATCTTCAAATACTTCATTTAGTGTCTATATCTCAAATTCTGACTTGCTTACTATTTAACCACGATGAGAATACTATACTGCTTTACTATTGTTTATTAACTTAACAATAAAGCTTTATTTTCCCAAAAATTACTACCTCTGTCAGAATAGATGAATAATGCATTTTTCTTCAGATTGTCCAAGGATTTCAAATGTAGTCAAGAATTATTTTCATACCTACAATAAAGTACACTTGGATTACAAATACCATGGCATGGTCTTATCTCTCTGATGGACACAACTCAATTTTCCAGTTATATTTGTAACTAGAGGCCTGTTGCATGAAATTTGGGCATGGGGTGAGGGCGGGTTTCTCAGCCAGACCTGTACCCCCTCGGATGATGTCGGACTGCTGGACATCTCTCTCACCATTCAGGACCACTGGCTCCTAACTGCTCACTTGCCTGCCAGCCTGATCGCCCCTAACTGCTCTCTCCTACTGGCCTTACCACCCCTAGCTGCCTCTTCCTCGGCCACTGCTACCATGGCTTTGTCCAGAAGGATGTCAGACGTAATAGTTAGCATATTACCCTTTTATTAGTATAGATACTTACATAAAGTTATATTAAGTGGGAACTGGATTTGTTTTAAAATAAAAAACAATCTCTTTTGCAATTCTAAGAAATTGATTTAAACATGAATAAGAATATTGATTAGTATTTAAATGTCAATTTATAGAAATTGCCACTTTTTTCAATGGAAAGAACAAATACTGTGCTTTTCTAATAATAAGCATATACACTAGTAAAAGAGAAAATGCTAATTGACCATACCTTGCTATTCCCACCAGCCAATCAGGAGTGAGTATGCATATTATCCCAACAAAGATGGTGGGTTAATTTAGATACACAGACACTGAGTGGCTGGGGCAGTCCTGGCCTCTAGGCAATGTGAGAAGGCAGAAAGGTGGCTCCTGCCAGGGTGAAGGCAGTGCCGGCATCCAGGGGAAGGAATGCTCATTCTTGCATGAATCTTGGTGCATTGGACCTCTAGTATACTGTATAAGGAAGAAAAAAGTCTCTTTAGATAGGACCCTGATACATTTAGTCTAATTGCTACAACTTTTAAGCAGTTATATGTAAAATAACTTTCTCAGTTTCAGAACTTGTTTCTTTTGTTTCCTGTGATATTAAAAGTAAATTTTGACTAGTGTCTGGACCTTTTGGTGCTTTCAATAGGATTTCAGTACAATCTGAGCCGAGGAAGAAAACAACCAGGCAGCTGTATTGGGTTGCTTTGTCTTTTAGAAAGGAAAGAAAATAGAATAGAGGTATATGGGAGTAGTTGGTTAAAGAGCTTATTTATAGAAAAAGATGGAGATTTTATCCCTACAAGCTGTTAAAATGGAAATAGACTGTCTGAGAAAGCCAAACTGACATGGGATGAAAACTCCCCTTTCTGTGCTATTGTGTTTTATTTTTTTTAATGTAATTTAGAGTGAGAAGAAGGGAGAGGAAGAGAAACATTATTGACTACCTCCTGCATTCCCCCTCCTGGGGATCAAGCCCACG
This sequence comes from Pipistrellus hanaki, assembly GCF_964339955.1. NCBI lineage: Eukaryota > Metazoa > Chordata > Mammalia > Chiroptera > Vespertilionidae > Pipistrellus > Pipistrellus hanaki. Next base: position 19,404,034 of record NC_140515.1, read on the forward strand.
ATCCCAGGAATGTGCCCTGACTAGGAATCTGACCAATGACCTTTTGATACATGGGATGATGCTGAGCCAACTGAGCCAGCTGGCCAGGGCTATGTCAATGTTTTTTAAAATAATTAATGCACTGTACAGACCACAAAAGGAACCTAGGACAGCATTATCACTGAGGAAGAAGAAAGCACACCATGAATCATGTGTTATTGAATACAATCTTTATCATAGTTACATAGAAAATTTTTCTAAATAGATCTCAAATATATATTGGACTGAACTTGGGAATGACTCTACTGATACCCTGAAAAAATCCATTAAAGACTAGTAGATCTCTTACTTTAAATTTTTATCAAATAAGTAGAATTATTTTAACAAACGTCATGTGTTAAAATTACCTTGAAGATGATATGTTATATTGGAAAGAGGATATCTTATAGGTTCACAAGATCCTACTTCTGCCATTGAAGTAATTTTGTATCCATGGAAACTTGGTCAAAGTGCTCTCTGAAACTAAATTTCTTCATTTCAAAAATAAATAATACTAAAACTCTTTTATCACAGGACTTTTGTGAAAATTAATCCTGATAATATTTGTGAAACACATTGTACTTTTACAAATTTATGGTGATGTTTATTATTTAAATTATATAATTAAAAAAATATATGAATCTCTATTTATTCCCCTCAGAATTTTTCTTATTATATTCTAGGCCTTTAATGATTGACCCACAGGGTCAAGCCAATAAGTGGATCAAAAATTCTGAGAAAGAAAATCAGCTTAGTGTTATTAAGCTATCAGATTCAGACTACATGAGAACACTGGAAAACAGTATTCAGTTTGGAACTCCGATTCTGTTAGAAAATGTTGGCGAAGAACTGGACCCATCTTTGGAGCCTTTACTACTTAGACAAACTTTTAAACAAGGTAGAAGTCAATTAATATTAGTTGAACTGAAAGATGATTGTTATCTTTGAGGCTTATCTTTGAGGAAGGAAAAACCACCACATACATCTAATAATGAGGTTAATAACTCAAAACTTCTAAATCATTGTTATGTATGAAATGAAATTTGGAACAAGTATCAAGAATGAACTTTGCCCTCCCTTCTTTGCCTTAATCCCTATTATCAACACTGTTCAGTAGAGAACATAAAAAAAGTTTAAGGCAGCCTGAAATTCCTTTATCGTGTGACTATGGACCACACCAAGTCCATTATTAGAAATAGTAATGGTTAATGTGGGCCATGTGAGTAAACATTGCTGACCTCATATTTTTTCTGCTTATAAAAATTTTATCTTTGCCAACCTCTAATACTTTTAAGAGCTTTAGTCATACACAAATAACTTTGGAATCATGATTGAAAATTGATAGAGGTTCCATTGTATAATGGTCAGTACTCTGGATTCTGAAAATTGAGAGGAAGGAACATCAAGAGGAATCTTCATTTAGAAGGCTCAATGACGAGAGAAAATGTCTTATACTACCCAATAGTCCTGCGGTATAACTGTTTACTTGCCTCTGTGTCTGTGACTTTTGTCACATCTGGATTCTCCTTTAAATTACTAGTAACCTGGGAAAGGTCTTAACATAGGGGAAGTGGCTATGCAACTTTGGCTTACTATTCATTTATTTTCTGAAATACAGGTGGCATTGATTGCATCAGGCTTGGTGAAGTCATTATTGAGTATTCCTTTGAATTCAAGTTTTATATCACCACAAAACTGAGAAATCCACACTATATGCCAGAGCTAGCTACAAAACTGTCTTTGCTCAATTTCATGATAACTCCAGAAGGACTTGAAGATCAGTTACTAGGTATTGTAGTCGCAAAGGAGAGGTATGTATTTTCTTAGCTGCTTCCAGATGGCCTAGAGAGAGATATTTGTAGGCCATTAATACTTTTGTTATGTGATTATTTCAAAACATTGTCAAATTTTATATCTTGTTATTATAAATTAAATAATTATATAATCCTTTGAAATAGCCATTCTCTAGCAAGCAAGTTATAAGTCAACCATGTTATATTGGGCTCTTAATATGGGTAGTAAGATTCAAGTGACATGCCATAATTTCTGACTTTTAGCTGATTGTTTGAATCAAAAAATTTCACCCTAGGAATGCTATGGATAAAATCAGAAATGTGTTCAAATACATATACAGGATATTAATAAAAGATACTTAGGATAAGAACAAAAAGTAGGATACTAAACTATATACAGTATGGGTAATATTTTATACAAACAAAAGTTAATGATGAATGCAGAAAATATTGAGAAAGATTACAGTAGCGTATTAACTGTGATTATCCCTCAGATGCTAAGATTATGGGTAATTATTACTATTTTCTTCATAATTGATGTATTTTTTATTAATAGCATATGTTATTATTTAAATGAGAAAAATATACATAGAAGGGCTAATGGTAAATAATTGCTTCTGGGGGGGAGAACCAAGATAGCTGTGTAGTTAAATGCCTATTTGCCACCTCCTACAACCACATCAAGATTACAACTAAATATCGAACAACCATCACTCAGAACCACTTGAAATATGACTGAAAGGAAGTGCTACAAATAGATAAGTAAGGAAAAAAGCTCATTGTTAAGAGAGGTGGAGGTGCGGAACAGGCTGGTCCTACACCCACATGAGGTGCTGTTTTCATCGGGAGGACTACCTTGGCTGTGGAGGTCTTCTGGAGGAGCAAAGGATCCCAGCTCCACGCCAGACCCCTCAGCCCGAGGTGCCACAGCTGGGAATAGAAGTCTCTGTAACTTTGGGCTATAAAAACCAGTGGGGTTTATGGCTAGGTCATACAGAGGCTGATGGAGACCTAGACAGTTCCTCTTAAAAGGCTGGTGCACAAACTTTTATGAACTTGCTCCCTCTGTTGGGGCAGCAGCTTGAGATCTAGGGACATAGAGGGAGGCATTGAATTATCTAGCATCAGAGCAAGAACTCATGGGAAGCTTTCTCCCAGACAGAGGTGCTCAGAGGGGTCATTGTTCCTATGCTGAGACCTCCACTGTTGCAGAGCTAACTGGCAGCCATATCTGAGTTTCCATAAGCATGGCTCACACTGTCCACTCCACCATGAGACCCTGCTCCATTCAATTTGCAGTCCCCCCACCCAAGCTGTGGGAAGCAGCTTTTCCATATGAATGGCCTGTGCTGGCTCAGTTTTCAGACCTTCATGAATTCTCTCAAATAAGCTGCATCTGGCATCAGCATGCCCTACTTATCAATCAGAGGCCCAAGAACCAACACAGCTGGTCCTCACAGCCAATCAGCCTGGAGGTCAATTTCTCCCAGTGACTCTTAACAGCATTCAAAGCTCAACTACAACAAGACTGTACACACAGGCCACATAGGGGTGCATCTAAAGCAGTGTTTCCCAAACTTCTCTCATGATGAGAATCACCTGGTGGAGTTGTTAAAACACAGATTCCTGAATCCCAACTAAGAAGTGCTAAACTAGAATTTTTGGGAACATATAGGTAAAATTGTATACTTAACTAGTGCTCTAAGACAGATGTTATATACAGAGCACTAAGTTAGGTATGCAATTTACCTATATGTTCTCAAAAATTCTAGTTTAGCACTTCTTAGTTGGGATTCAGGAATCTGTGTTTTAACAACTCCACCAGGTGATTCTCATCATGAGAGAAGGTTGGGAAACACTGCTATAGACTCTAAGTATTATATAGACTCCTGGTGGAGTTGTTGGGAAACACTGCTCTATAGGACACCTACTATACAAGGTTACTTTACCAAGTCTTAAAGACATAGCAGCTCTACCTAATACATAGAAATAAATACAGGGAAGCAGCCAAAATGCAGAGACAAAGAAACATGTCACAATTGAAGGAACAGAAGAAATATCCAGAAAAAGTACTAAATGAAATAGATGCAAACAAACCTCTAGCTACAGAGTTAAAAACAATGGTTATAAGGATGATCATGGATCTTAATGAAAGTTTCAAGGGACTTAGTGAGACTTTCAAGGTTCTTAGTGAGAATGTTAGACATGAAAAGGGGTCAGTCAGAAATTAAGCATACACTAATTGAAATAAAGAATAATTTAAAGGGATTCAACAGTAGACTAGAGGATTTTGAGAATCAAATCAATGATTTGGAATATGAGGAAACAAAATACACTCAATCAGAAGAGCGAAAAGAATAAAGAATCCAAAGATATGAAGATAGTGTAAGGAGTCTCTGGGACAACTTCAAGCACACTAACATTTACATAATGGGGGTGCTAGAAGGAGAAGAGAGAGAACAAGATATTAAAAACCTATTTGAAGAAATATTGACAGAAAACTTCCCCTACTTGGTGAAAGAAATAGATTTACAAGTCCAAGAAGCACAGAGAATCCCAAACAAGAGGAACCCAAAGAGACTCACACCAAAACACATTATAATTAAAAAGCCAAAGGTGGCCAAAACCAGTTTGGCTCAGTGGATAGAGCGTCAGCCTGCGGACTGAAAGGTCCTGGATTCGATTCCGGTCAGGGGTATGTACCTTGGTTGCAGGCACATCCCCAGTGGGGGTTGTGCAAGAGGCAGCTGATCGATGATTCTCTCTCATCAATGTTTCTAACTCTCTATTCCTCTCTCTTCCTCTCTGTGAAAAATTAATAAAATATCTTTTTTTTAAATAAAATAAAAATAAAAAGCCAAAGATGACAGATCTTTTTTTTTTTTTTTCCAGGTTACTCTTCTGATTTTCTCTTTTTATAACCTTAGTGTTGAAAGTATTACATATGTTCCTCTTTTCCTCCCGTTAGCCCCCTACAGCCTGCCCTTGCCCCCCCTCCCCCTCCCAGATCCAGTTGTCCTTTCAATATCTGATATTATAGAAGAAACAATGAAAATTAGATGGGATATAATGATGCCAAGGAATAAATAAGATTCATCTCCAGTTCTTTTTTTTTTTTTTTTTAATTTATCTTTATTATTGAAAGTATTAGCCGAAACCGGTTTGGCTCAGTAGTAGAGCGTCGGTCTGCGGACTGAAAGGTCCCAAGTTCGATTCCGGTCAGGGGCATGTACATTGGTTGCGGGCACATCCCCGGTAGGGGGTGTGCAAGAGGCAGCTGGTCGATGTTTCTCTCTCATCGACGTTTCTAGCTCTCTCTCTCTCTCCCTTCCTCTCTGTAAAAAAATCAATAAAATATATTTTTAAAAAATAAAATAAAAAAGAAAGTATTACAGATGTTCCCCTTTCCCCCTCTCCCACTGACTTTCTTCATCCAGTTCCCATCCCCTCCCTAGGCCCTCCCTACACTATTGTATGCCCATGGGCTATGCATATATGCATGTAAGTTCAATGGTTAATATCTTCATACCCTCTTCACCCTTCCCTCTGATATATGTCAGTCTGTTGCATGCTTCAATGTCTCTGGAATTTTTTTGTTCATCAATTTATTTTGTTCATTAGGTCTTCTCCAGTTCCTATTCTCACATAACTGGCTACACCATATGGATAATCTTAGTATATTCTTAGACTTATCACAGTACATGTTATTGTTTTTTTGCTTTAATTTCTCAAGTTATTATTTGAATGGAAGTAATTTTAGGTTAGGATTAAGAGACTAGTCATCTTAGTTTGTGTTACATGTCTACAAAATTATATAAATAGCCAAAACCAGTTTGGCTCAGTGGATAGAGCAGTGTTTCCCAAACTTCTCTCATGATGAGAATCACCTGATGGAGTTGTTAAAATACAGATTCCTGAATCCCAACTAAGAAGTGCTAAACTAGAATTTTTGGGAACATATAGGTAAAATTGTTGAGTTGTGGGGATGGAGGCATGAGAGTTGATGATGCTAATCTTCCTACTCTCACTTATGCTTTATTTTTCATATGTAGGTAAAATTGACCCATATGTTCCCAAAAATTCTAGTTTAGCACTTCTTAGTTGGGATTCAAGAATCTGTATTTTAACAACTCCACCAGGTGATTCTCATCATGAGAGAAGTTTGGGAAACACTGGGATAGAGCGTTGGCCTGCGGACTGAAGGGTCCCAGGTTCTATTCCGGTCAAGGGCATGTGCCTTGGTTGCGGGCACATCCCCAGTGGGGGATGTGCAGGAGGCAGCTGGTCGATGCTTCTCTCTCATCGGTGTTTCTAACTCTCTATCCCTCTCCCTTCCTCTCTGTAAAAAATCAATTACAAATTATATAAATGTCTATAATATTGTGATGTCTAATATTTAAATATGAATTTAGATAAAATGCTACAAATTTAGACTGCATGTTTTTATCTTTTAGACCAGAATTAGAAGAGGAAAGAAATGTTCTTATTCTTCAGTCTGCAGCTAATAAGAAACAGCTAAAAGATATAGAGAAAAAAATTTTGGAAACATTATCATCTTCGGAAGGGAACATTTTAGAAGATGAAAGTGCAATTAAAGTCTTAGACTCTGCTAAAATGATGTCCAATGAGATAACAAAGAAACAGCAGGTGAAAAAAGGATCCTAGAAATCTTTTGATTCTTAACAATTTGCTCCAGGTGCCTTAAGAAAGTGCTATACTAGGCTTACTGGGGAAGAAAAAGAATTCATAAAAATACAAAATCAGAAATTAATTTTTAACTCACAGAGTATTTCTTACTGTTGAATTATTCAAAACCTGGTTTGTCCTGTATAGTATCTTACATAGAGAAATAAATTTAAAATGAAAGTTTTAAACATTTATGACAGAATATACACATTTTATAAATCTGTGCTTTTTTTCAAATATTGAATGCCTTATTTTTGAATTCCTTAGATTTTTAAATTGGAGAAAAGCACTTAAAGTTTGTAATATATGAATATTACATGTAAAGCCATTAAAATACCTAAAATATAATATATATTTATTATTGCATAGGTAAGGCAAGCTAGTCTGTTTCATTCAAATGTAACTGACTGTCACCTAAAAACTGAGTTTGAGAATTTGGCTTGCCTCTGTTCCTGATTGAAGTTTAAGATGTGTGGAGGGGTAATTGCCAGTTAATTGAACATTAAGTGGTTTTAGGAACTAATAAGGATGCTTTTCTGTCATTGCCTGAACATTTGCTCATTAGGGAGTAAGGTATGAGAGTTGGAAGTGGCAGGTGAAGAAAGATGGAAGACAAAAAATCTACAACGAATAAAGTATTTATTACAAATTTTATCTATAACAGCCAAATGGTAATTTCACATTATATATATATTTTAATAGAATCCTACAATATTATAGGTAGAGAGGCCTAGCTGTTGGTTATTTTTTATATGTAACTAGAAGCCCGGTGCACAAAATTCGTGCATTGTGAGGGGAGGGGCCTCAGCCCCGGCTGCACTCTCTCCAATCTGGGACATCCCTCTCATAATCCAGGACTGTTGGCTCCCAACTGCTTGCCTGCCTGTCTTCCTGATTACCCCTAATTGCTTCTGCCTGCCAGCCTGATCATCCCTTTACCACTCCCCAGGCTGATTAATGCATAACTGCTCCCCTGCTGGCCCAATTGCCCCTAACTGCCCTCCCCTGCAGGCCTGGTCACCCCTAATTGCCCTCCCCTGCGGGCTTGATTACCCCCAACTCCCCTCCCTTACAGGCCTGGTCCCTCCCATCTGCCCTCCCCTGCTGACCTGATCGCCCAAAACTGCCCTCCTTTGCAGACCTGGTCCCTCCCAACTGTCCTCCCCTGGTAGCCATCTTGTGGTGGCCATCTTTTGTCCACATGGAGGCAGCCATCTTGTGTGTTGGAGTGCTGGTTAATTTGCATATTACTCTTTTCCATTAGATAGGATAGAGGCCTGGTGCATGGGTGGGGGCCAGCTGGTTTGTCTGAAGGATGTCCCAGATCAGGGTGGGGGTTCTCTTGGTGCATGGAGTGGCCTGGTCTCTCCCCCGCTGGTGTGGCTCAGTGGTTGATCATCCTGGGAAAGGGGCCTGTGGTGGTTTTCAGCTCAGCCATGCCCTCCAGCAACCCAAGCAGAGGCCCTGGTATCTGGGATTTATTTATCTTCTATAATTGAAACTTTGTAGTCTCAAGAGGAGGCCAAAGCAGGCCAAAACGCATGGCTTCCTCCATCATCAGGGAAACCCAAGCCTCCTGCTCTGACCAGCTCTAGATCTGCCACTATTTTTGTTGGGATTTATTTATCTTCTATAATTGAAATCTTGTAGCTTTGAGTGGAGTCCAGGGCCAGCCAGGGTGTGCGGGAAGCTTGGCTTCCTCCATTGCTGGGGAAACCCAAGACTCCTGTTCACTCCATGGGTGCAGCCATCTTGGTTGAGTTGATTTGCATACTCGCTCCTGATTGGCTGGTGAGTGTGGCTTCTGGGTGTAGCAGAGGTGTAGTCAATTTGTATATTACTCTTTTATTAGATAGGATAGTCCAGAAATAGTAGTTGAAACCCAAGTTTGCACAATAAAATATTACAGAATGACTTCTATATTGATTTACAGAACTTTTGATCCTCCTTTGCCCACCAATGAATCAAGCACATCTTAATATTAGGATAACTTAAAATATTTTTAAAACCTAAATAGAAATTGAACTAATTGTTTAGTACGCTTTTGATGTTCCCCACCTTATGCACCCCTGCTCTGAAGGGCTTTTTAAAAGGCTTAGGCACACTTTCCCTTGGGATGGGTTATTTTTGTGCAACAGTGATGGTAATGACTTTCAGTCCAGAGGTAATTTTTCTGTATTGTTGTTTTTGAGGTTTTGTTTTGTTTTGTTTTGTTTGTGCTTGTTTTTATTTTAGAAGAGCCAAAAGAGTACTCTTAAAGTAATATTTTATGACAACTCCCAAGCTGGGGACCATGGCTGAGATATTCTATAATGTCTCCCTTCCTTCCCTGTCCATAAAAGCAGAACCACCTTATTGTCTCCTCAATACACTGTTTGTTCAAAGGGAAGATAGAATAAGAAGAATTTATCAGTTTATTTCTTATTAAGATTCAGGAGGGAAGGAGTATTTATTGGTTCCAGTATTTTATGTTACAAAGAGGAAGAAATTTAAGAAATCATGTCTTTCTGGCTGAGTCCCCTGATAGAAGAAGAATATAAGTTTTAAATAACATAGGTTTAAATTGGAATACTAAGATTATGCCTTCATATGTAAAATGTCATTAATTTCCATTGTTGATAACTTTGTTTTACTTTTTATAGTCAAAATTGAGGCTTAAAACTTTTAATTGTGGCAAATATTGTGTAATCTTAGGGAAAGTATGTTTGCAAGAAAGAGAAACCCACTCAAATTAGCTCAAATTAAAAATATGCAAGAGGATATTTTATTTTCCCAATTATACAAAGTATGTACAAGCCTCAGGAATAAATGGAAAGCATTGAGTTTCTATGATCTCTGTCTCTTCCCATCTCTCTCTGATTGTGTTGTTCTCTCTATTCCACTTGAAGACCAATTTCTTCTGTAAAACTTTTGTTTCTGTTTCCTCCTACATTTATCTGGCCTATAGAAAATGACTTTGGTCCCATTACCTTTTAGCACTGATGCCCACTACCACCTGACTTCATTTTTTGAGGCTCTTAAAGGATGAAACATTTGGAGAGAAAAATAACTTATTTTGGGCTTTACTCTATTCATACCACCTGATTGAATCAGCTACAAATGGGATCATCCTACATAATAAAAGGCTAATATGCAAATTGACCTAACAGCCAAATGACCGACCGGTCGCTATGACATGCACTAACCACTAGGGGGGTTTTTGCACAATGCAAGAACTTCCCCCTGGTGGTCAGTGTGCTACCACAGGACGAGCACAGTGGTGGTGGCGGGAGCCTCTCCCACCTCTGCAGCAGTGCTAAGGACCCCTGGGGGATGTCTGCCAAGGGGTCCTGGACTGCAAGAGGGAGCAGGCCAGGCTGAGGGACTCCCCCCCCCCGCACCCAAGTGCACAAATGTCATGCACCAGGCCTCTAGTTCAATATAAACAGACTACATAGGCATACTTACTGAGCAGAGTCTGTGGCCAGCATTTCCAAAGAGGGAAAGTGGGTTGTAAAAGTGTTCTACACATTTTTCATGTAGAATATTAACCTATCAGATTGAGTTGTCTGTTGAAGAGCTGTTATCTTAGAGAAATTTTTCCCTTTTGGAGTTGAATATCTATACCCCTATTAGTCTAGAAAAGTTATATATAACAGAAGCTAGTTGACAAAAAGTACTCTGAATGTATAAAACCATCAGCCAAAAAAATCTTTCTGAATACCTACTATGCCAAACTTTGTGCTGGGTTTTGGTACATGTACCTTAAACATGCACACTTGCTCTCTATCTCTCTTTTTCCCTCTCCTTCTCTATCTCTAATCTATTTAAAGAGGGTGAATAACTGTAGTAGACACATATAAGATTCAGGCAAAAAATAATAATAATAATAATAAGCAAAGATTGACAGCTGTGTATTTCTAAAATAAGACAGAGATGGTTGGTGAGTTATCACAATTTTAATCTGTAACCCTATGGACTTCTCCCCTCTCCTCCCTTTCCCTTCCCTCCCCACCCCTCTCCCTCCTCTCTCTTCTCCCTCCTCTTCTTTCTTTCCCCCCTCCCTCCTCTCCTCCCCTCTCCTCATTTCCCCCTCCCCTCTCTTTTCCTCCCCTTTCCCTCCCCTCCCCTCCTTTCCCTCTTCTTTCCTTCCCTTTTTTTTTCCTTTCTAGCTTTTAGCATAATAAAACCCTTTTTTTGTAAACCATGCTTCTATAATTTGTCTTTGGGTTAAGTGGCTATTTTTAAAATTATAAATTTCATCAAATGAGAAATATAATTTTTTCTTTCTTTTAGATTGCAGAAAAAACAGAACTCAAAATAGCAGAGTCTCGAGAAGGATATAGACCTATTGCTAAACATTCATCAGTATTATTCTTTAGCATTGCAGACCTGGCTAACATTGATCCTATGTACCAATACTCTCTTTCCTGGTTTGTGAACCTGTATATCAACTCTATTCATGACAGGTAAACTTTCTCTTGCTTCATTCATAGTCTCTAGGTTGGATTTATCCTTTCCATTTATTTTTTATTACTTATGTAATAGGTAATATTCATGTGGAACATTTAAAAATGTGGAAAAGTGAATGAAAGGAAGAAGACTAAGCTTTTCTATTTTTAGTTTTGTTTCATATCTACACAAGATTTAGACATAGAGGGATTAGCTTTAGTCCTGTTTTTCTCTTCTCTTAAATATATGGCCCGGCTATAATTTTTTGTCTCATACAGTTCCATCCCCAGCATAGATCCTTTCACTAATAAATATTCAGTAGGACTTGGCTGGCATGGCTCAATGGTTGAGCATGGATCTATGATCACGGTTCAGTTCCCAGTCAGGGCACAGGCTTGGGTTGTGTACTCCATCCCCTGTGTTGGAGGGCATGCAGGAGGCAACCAGTCAATGATTCTCTCCCAACATTGATGTTTCTCTCTTTCCTCTCCTCCTGAAATAAATTTAAAATATTTTTATTTTTAAAAATTCAGTAGGTTGTGTGTTTTAATTAACTGATTGTTTCCAGTCATTTTAGAGTACAATATGAAATTTAGAATTTTGAAAATAGAGATATGGTTAAATCATGTTTAATTTTCTCATAGATTTATACCCTATTTTTTACACGAAGATTTACAAGTTATACAGACACAAAGATTGTACAGGAAGGCCCCCCGCTATACTCTTCACCTTGTTTCTCTAATTGTAACATCTTGCATAACTATAGTACAACTAGAGGCCCAGTGCATGGAATTCATGCAAGAGTAGGCCTTCCTTCCCCAGACTGCCCGCGCTGGCTTCCCCTCTGGCACGCAGGACCTGGGCTTCCCTTGAAGCCCCAGCTTCACCCACAGGGTCATCCAGTCTAATTAGCATATTACACTTTATTATTATAGATATCACAACCAGGAAATTTATTGGTAACAATCCAGAGAGCTTATTCAAATTTCATCAGGTGTGTGTGTGTGTGTGTGTATAGTATATTTTTAACAGTGGTTACTTTGGTAAAATAAAAACAACTTGCATGTTAATTTATATTTTACTTACTTTTATCTTAGTTTTGTTTGACTTAATATGTTTTTCTTTTTTTAAACCTTTTAGTAACAGATCAAAAATCTTGGAAAAGCGCCTCCGATATTTAAATGACCACTTCACATACAACTTATATTGTAATATATGCCGATCACTATTTGAGAAGGACAAGCTGTTGTTTTCCTTTTTATTATGTGCGAATCTCCTTCTGTAAGTTATTTGCTTTTTCTTTGTTTTAAAAGCCTGCTTGGAATACCTAATACCTAAAGATGACTGCTCTGCTTAATTCATGATTTTACCTGTATATTTCTCTACAATAGTATTAGTGGGTTTTTTAAAATATATATTTTATTGATTTTTTACAGAGAGGAAGGGAGAGAGATAGAGAGCTAGAAACGTGGATGAGAGAGAAACATCGACCAGCTGCCTCCTGCACACCCCCTACCGGGGATGTGCCCACAACCAATGTACATGCCCTTGACTGGAATCGAACCTGGGACCTTTCAGTCCGCAGACTGACGCTTTACCACTGAGCTAAACCGGTTTCAGCAGTATTAGTGTTTTTATGTTTACTTGATTTTTAAGTTATAGTTCACACAGGAAAGTTTATAAAACATTCTTGTACAGTTCAATAAAAAATTTTTAAATCTTTATTGTTGACAGTATTACAGGTGTCTCCCTTATTTTTCTCCCAACTCCAACCCCTCAACCGGTTCCCACCACAGGCCAAGCCTCACCAGTAATTTGCTTTCTGTCTCCATAGTTTTTCCTATTCTAGAAATTTTATCAATGGCCCTGAAGGTGGTCTCTTCTTGAATGTTTATGTACTCTTGCAAAGCATGTGTATTTTACTGTTCTGAGGTAGAATTTCTATAAAAGGCAAGTATTATAAGTCAAGCTGGCCTATATATCTTCTATATCCATATTGATTTTCTGTCTACCTGTTTAAGCAGTTATTGAGAAAGGTTTGGAATTTCTACAGAGATTTTTCCTTGTGATTCTGTTAATATTGCTATGTGTTTTGATCCTGTTATTGGGTATTTAGGACTTTCATATCCTCTTAATAAATTGACTTGGACTTTTTTAAAAAATCCCTGGTAATACCCTTTGCTCTGAAATATATTTTTTATGATATTAGCATAGCCTCTCCAGTTTTGTTTTGAATACTGATAGCATGATATATATATATATATATATATATATATATATATATATATATATATATATATATATATATAAATTGCTTAGACCAGTGGTTGACAAACTCATCAGTCAATAGCCAGATATCAACAGTACAACGATTAAAATTTCTTTTGAGAGCCAAATTTTTTAAACTTACACTATATAGGTGGGTACATTGTTATACACTTAATTAGGGTACTCCTAACTGGCCTTTGCTAAAAACTCAATGGGCCAAAGAGCCACATGTGGCTGAAGAGCCGCAGTTTGCCAACCACTGGCCTAGACCATTTTCATTTAATGAGATAATAGAGTTATGTTTTAATCTATCATCTTACAGTTTGTTTTCTGTTTTGGTCTTCTGTTCTTTGTTCCCAATTTCCTCATTTTCTGCTTTTCTTTTAATTGCATATTTTTTATTATTTGATTGTATCTTTTTTGTTGGTTTACTAGATATAGTTTTTGTTTTATTCTTTCAGTGACTTCTTTAGGGTTATAGTATACTTTTTAACTTTCACTGTCTATCTCAGGTAAAACTATATATATAATATCATACATTTTATCACCAGCCAGGCCTAGGGACCCTACTCATGCACAAATTTCATGCACCGGGCCTCTAGTGTTATTACATTCTCTCACAGCAGTCTGAGACCTGTATTGGTATAAATGAGTAAGAGTAGGGAGAGTGGGATCTTTATATCTTCTGTGCCAATGAGAGGCGGGAGGTGCAGGAAGGAGACCAACTGTGGGTGGTCACTGGAAACTAGGTGAGGCAGTTTACTGGAAAATGAAAGCCATTGTCATGGCTTGCAAAACCTGAAATGAGACTAATAGGAAAACCATTTGGATGGCAAGAACCCCAAGCAGGGCATAATGGAGTGCAGGGGAAAGGTAGAAAATGTGCCTAACAATAAAACCTAAATATAATGGACTAATTTGGGTGAGGGAGTGTCCATTAAAGCCTAAAGTCCATTATATAATGTATATTTTATAGTAGATTTTTTTGAATGTGTATGTTAAAAAATTGACAAATTAGTTTACCTGTTTTTACTTATGCAGACACATTTGTGTAATTAAAAGTAAATATGTATGGCCTGGCCACAATGGCTCAGTGTTTGAGTGTCAGTGGTTGAGTGTCGACCTGTGAACCAGGAGATCAGGGCTCAATTCCTGGTCAGGGAACATGCCTGGGTTGTGTGCTCCGTCCCCAGTGGGGGCGTGCAGGAGGCAACTGATCAGTTATTCTCTTTCATTGTTGATGTTTCTGTCTCTCCTCCCTCTCCTTTCCTCTCTGAAATCAATAAAAACATATTTAAAAATAAAAACAACTATGTGATTTAGGGCACTTTGGAACATCTGCTGGCAAGTGTTAAAACTGCTACAGAACCCTAGCTGGTTTGGCTCAGTGGATAGAGCCTCAGCCTGTGGACTGAAGGGTCCTGGTTTGATTCTGGTCAAGGGCATGTACCTTGGTTGCAGGTTCAATCCTCATGCCAGGGCCACTTGTAGGAGGCAACCAATTGATGTGTCTCTCTCTCATCAGATCAATATTTATCTCTCTCTCCCCCTCCTTCCCACTCTCTCTAAAAATAATGAAAAAATAGCATTTGTGAGGATTTAAAAAAAGAAACTGCTACAGAAAGTCATGCCACGAGTGTGATCACATGCTAATCATTCCCAAAGTTTATGAATGGTGAATCTTGGATTTAAATATATAGACTATAGATATGTAATATCCTATATAATAAAGAGGTAATATGCAAATTGACCATCACTCCAACATACAAGATGGCTACGTATGGGGGTTGCAGGAAGAGACTGGACAAAAATTGTATACCTATGGATGAGGACAGTGGGAGAGGGGATAAGGGCAGAGGAGGGAGTGAGAACCAGGAGGAGAGCTATGGGAGGAAAAAAGAGGAACAATTGTAATAATCTGAACAATAAAGATTTATTTAAAATAAATGAATAAATAAAAGTAGCCAAAAAATAAATAAATAAACAGGCAGTCAAACATCCCTCAAGGAGTTCTAGATTGGAGATGGTGCAGGCTGGGCTGAGGGACCTACCCCCATACGGTAATTTTGTGCACCAGGCCTCTAGTTTATTTATGTTGATAAGAGTACTACAATGTTTTTTTCCAATACATGGCCTATTCACTAAAATTTGTTAAGAATAACAGTGAATTAATAACAACAACAACAAAAATAACGTGATTATAAGCAAATTTTGGTTAAAAGTATTTTAAATTAACAGGGTATTAGTTTTCCCATATGGCATACTTATGACTGGAAATTTTGTTCTTTAAATCCCAAATCCATTAAATTGAGGTTTGTAGGTTTATTGTATTGCTCTTTTCATTATCTTTGTTTCATTTTAACATTTTTGTCTGCTTGTTGTATCATCACTCTCTCTTCTGTGTGCATATTGACTCGTTTTTCTCCTGCTTATAGTGTTGTGAATTTTACATTGATCAATGCTGAGTTTTTTGTATTCCTTTAAAGAGCATTAGACCTAATTTTTTAGGTAGTTAAATTACTACGGGATTCGTTTTAACTTCTTAAAGCTCGTTTTTAACTTTCTTAAGGCAGTTTAAGTCTAAGGCTATGTTAGCTTCACTACTGTGTGATCCCTCTGATCTTGCACTGAATTCCTCTGGTGTGAATAAAGATTCAATTCTAGTTGGCAAAAACTCATTTCTAGTTCTGTGTGAGCTCTGGTAGCTATTCAGTCTATAGATCCCCAGAAATTCATTGCCAGGCCTCCTGGAGTTTTATCTACTCACACACAGCTTAGAATTTAGTAAACATAGGCAGGTTTCCAGAGCTCCTTTTCCATGTATCTGCCTCCTCCCTGGTATTTTGCCCATATATTCCAATCACCTCAGCCTTTCTTAACTCTGATGGAGATATCTTCAGCTCAGCAAAACTGCCAAGCTCAGAGCTTTATCCGCTCTCTGCATTGTGGTCTGGAATATGCATCCAGGAAGATGCTGAAGCAATCCTAAGAATCACCTTATCTGTCTTCCTTTTTTTAAGCGATCTCAGTCCTGTACTGCCTATTGTATAATTTCCAAAAACAGTTGTTTCGTTCTTTTTTTTCTTTTTTTTTTTTCTTTTTCTTTTTTTAGTTTCCTAGTTGTTCACAGCAGTCAGGGAAATCATTTCTGTTTGTTTTATCCAAGTAAAGAAATAGAAATTTATTCAATTTTAAAATCAACAATTTATAACATTTCTTGTTTTGGGAATACAGGGCAAGGAAAGAGATTGACTACCAGGAACTTATGTTTCTTTTAACTGGAGGAGTAAGTCTTAAGAGTGCTGAGAAAAATCCTGATCCATCCTGGTTACAGGATAAAAGCTGGGAGGAAATTTGTCTTGCTAGTGAATTACCTGCCTTCCAAGGACTCAGGTAATTGTTTAAACTTGATGATTTAGCAATAAATAGTGATGGATAAATTTGTAATCTAGTGATTTTTGAATGGTTCTATAGCTGTCTTGATTCATCTCCTTGCTCAGCAATGTCCCTTTAAATTTTTCCCAATGAAAGAATAACTATTAAGCTTTTTTTCCTTTAGAGAACATTTTTGTGAAAATATAGAAGAATGGCAGAAAATATATGACAGTAAAGAGCCACACAATGCTATTTTACCAGAACCAATGAATCAGAAGCTAAATGAACTACAGAAAATAATAATTCTTCGGTGCTTAAGACCTGATAAGGTAAAAGACAAATATGTCTCATTTGGAACCAGATAATTTGGTATTTTTAAGTATTAAGTTTAAAGTTATTATTTGGTTCTTTAACCCTTATTTCAGATGTTCAAAAGGTTCATGGAACTCCTTTAAACTATAGATCTACAGTCTTCTTCAACTTGGTAAAGTTTTGGCAATTATTTTTTCAAATATTTTTAGCCACTCCACCCATTATTCCAATTAAATATACATTAGACTGCTTGATATTATATCAAATATGACTGATACTCTGTTAATTATTTTTAAATCTTTTGTATCACTGTGCTTCAGTTTGGATAGTTTATATTGCTATCTTTTAAAAAAATATATTTTTTATTGATTTCATAGAGGAAGGGAGAGGAGAGAAAGATCAATGAGGAGTGACAATCATCTATTGGCTGCCTCCTGCACATACCCCTCCACTCCCTCTGGGGATTGAGCTCAAAACCTGAGCATGTGCCCTGGACTGGGAATCGAACCATGACCTCCTGATTCATAGGTTGATAATCAATCACTGAGGCATTCCCACCTGGGCTCTATTGCTATCTTTTAAGTTTGCTGATTTCTTTTTCTGTAACATCTAATCTGCTGTTAATCCCATTCCATTAATTTTTTGATTCAGCTACTATATGTTTCATTTCTAAAAAGATATATATATATATATATATATATATATATATATAGAGAGAGAGAGAGAGAGAGAGAGAGAGAGAGAGAGAGAGAGAGGGAGAGGGAGGGGGCGATAAAAGTTCTCTAGTATACATACTAGAAAGTTCTCTAGTATATATATATTTCTCTAATATATATATGGAGGCCTGATGCACGAAATTTGTACAAGGGCTTGGCCCTCACAGCTCTTCGCAGCCCCTCGCAGCTCCGGCTTCGTTCAGAAGGTTGCTTTGAGTTGTTATCTTCCTTTATTTTATTTATTTATTTTTTTAAACATTTTTTTAAATATATTTTATTGATTTTGTACAGAGAGGAAGGGAGAGAGATAGAGAGTCAGAAACATCGATGAGTCATCGATCAGCTGCCTCTTGCACACCCTCTACTAGGGATATGCCTGCAACCAAGGTACATGCCCTTGACAGGAATTGAACCCGGGACCTTTCAGTCCCCAAGCCAACGCTCTATCCATTGAGCCAAACTGGTTTCGGCAAATTGTTATCTTCCTTTAAAGATTGTTGAATTTTGTTCTGCTAGTTCAGAGGTTAGCAAACAAAACCTGTGGGCCAAATCCAGCCAATGACCTAATTTTGTCTAGCCCATGAGGTAAGAATGGTTTTTATATGTTAAAAGGTTGTTTCTAAAAAGAAGATGACAAAGAAAATACAAAAGATTTTTAATAGAAAGAGAAAAACAATACATAGCAGAAATTGTATGTGGCCCACAAATCCTAAAATATTATTATAACTATCTAGCACTCTATAGAAAAGAGTTTGTTAACCCCTTTGGTTACATAGTTCAATTATTTTAATTCAGATTTTTTCTTTCAAATGTTGTTTTAAGATTTGTTAGGGCAGGTGTAGAGAATAGCCTTTACTTAATAGATAATTTAGCCCCAACTACTAACGTGTAGCCCTTCTGGGTCCTTTACTGGAAGCAAGGTCTCTATTCTCAACATCTCCCCTTCCCTAAAATGTATATTGAAAACCTACTGTGCTAGGTAAAAACCGTACATGGTATTAATGTTAAGAGAATTAAAAAAATTTCATCATTGCTCATGGGAAATTATTAAAGGCAGAAATAAAAACCTGCTAAACCATTGTGAGCTCCTTTAGTGGCTTTTCAGTACCTAAAGAATAATGACGAAGGTACACCTTGATAGTCTTCTTACCTCAACTAATCAGACCTCTTTTCCGACATTCCATTCTTATCTTCTTGATGAATAACATTTTTGTTAAATATTTTTAATATAATTTATAAGTAAGTAACATATTCCTGTGGTTCAAAACTGAATATGAATCAGATGAATATATGAGTACAGTGAAAAGGGTACCTCCAGTCTTCATCTCTGACTTATTCAACATCCTTCCCCTTAGGCAATTAATGTCATCTGCTCCTTGTTATCCTTTTATGCACATATAAATATGCATACATGTAACTTTTCCATTTATTTTTACTTATTTATTTATGAGAACATGCCTAAAGAGAGAGAGAAAGAGAGAGAAACATCTATCAGTTGCTTTCTATACACATCCCTACCTGGGATAGAACTCACAGCCCAGATATGTGCCCTGACTGGCAATTGTGAACTGGCAACCTTTCAGTGTACGGGATGATGCTCAACCAATTGAGCCATTCTAGCTGGGCTCCATTTATTTTTAATACAAATTGTAGCATCCACTGTTTTACATATTTTTATTTTCCAAATCAGTTCACTAAAAACTTTCTCATTCTTTTTTTTACAATATATGGCATTCCATTATATTAATATACCATAATTTTTTAACCAGTTCCTATTGTAAATCTTTATAATATTTATATATTACCTACTATAAAAATGCTACAATGAACAACCTTATTCAAAAGTAATTTCTGCCCAGACAGTGTGGCTCAGTCCTTGAGCATTGATCTTTGAGCCAAGAGGTCAGGGTTCAATTCCTGGTCAGGGAACATGCTGCATTACATGCTTGTTAACCAATAGGGATGTGCAGGAGGCAGCCGATCAATGATTCTCTCTCATCATTGATGTTTCAATCTCTCTCTCCCTTTCCCTTCCTCTCTGAAATCAATAAAATATATATATTTAAGTTATTTCTCACATTTGTAACTCCCTCTCAGAATAAAGATTTGTAACTCCCTCTCGGAATAAAGTCATGGGAATAAAATTGCTGGGTAAGTGGATTTGCCCATTTATAATTTCATAGATATTGCCAAATAGCCCTCCATGAATGTTAAACCAGATTACTCCTCCACAGCAGTGGATGAAGATGTCCATTTATCTGTACTTTTGTCCACACAATATATTTCCAAACTTTTGACAAGCTATGGAATTTGGGGGCTGATCAAGGAAAAAGATATGACCATAAGGTAGCAGTAGCCCACATGATGTTTTGACAGGTTTGCATGTTAGGGAGGGAGAAGTCTTTCTCAGCAGGAGTCTGTCAAAAGGCTGGAGTAGTGGTTTGGGTTGCGAAGATGTCACTACTCTAAGGAGAGAGAGGGGAAGTCAAGGAAACTCCCAAGGGAGAGGGGCTCATGTGGTGTCTAGGTAATGTTGTCTAGCAGCAATGATGGGTGGGAGTCTCAGTATCAGAACTCTAAAAGCAGCTGGAGTCTTAATGTCCTAGAGCTCATTTATCTACCAGAGGTCTGGTGCACGGATTCGTGCACCTGAGGGGACCCTCAGACTGGCCTGCACCCTCTCACATTCCTGGACCCCTCGGGATTTCAGATTCCAGATTCGACCTGATCCTCACAGGCAACCGGCAGTCTAACATCCCCTCAAAGCAGCAGGTTGACTGAGGAGGAGTTGCTCATCCCATCCCCGCTGCACCTGCTGCCGCTAAGTAGTGCTGCCACAGAGGCGGGAGAGGCTCCTGCCACCTCACCTGTGCTCACCAGCCATGAGCCCGGCTTCTGGCAGAGCGGTGCTCCTGCTGTGGGAGCACATTGATCACCAGAGGTCAGCTACTGCTTTGAGCATCTGCACCCTGGTTGTCAGTGCATGAAATAGTGGCCGGTCGACCAGTCATAATGGTCACTTAGGTTTTTATATATATACTAGAGGCCTGGTTCATGAAATTCGTGCACTGGGTGTGTGGGGGGGTGTCCCTCAGCCCAGCCTTCATCCTCTCCAATCTGGGACCCCTTAGGGGATGTCCTGTGGGATCAGGCTTAAACCAGCAGTCGGACATTCCTCTCACAATCCAGGACTACTGGCTCCCAACCGCTCGTCTGCCTGCCTGATTGCCCCTAACTGCTTCTGCCTGCCAGTCTGATCACCCCCTATCTACTCTCCTGCCAGCCTGGTCATACCTAACTGCCCTCCCCTGCAGGCCTGGTCCCCCCAACTGCCCTCCCCTACAGGCCCGGTCACCCCCCAACTGTTCTCTCCTGCAAGCCTGGTCTCCCCCAACTGCCTTCCCCTGCCAGCCCAATTGACCCCAGCTGTCTTCCCCCACTGGCCTGTTTGCCCCCAACTGCCCTCCCTTGCTGGCCATCTTATGACCACATGGGGGCGGCTATCTTGTGTGAAGGTGTGATGGTCAATTTACATATCACCTCTTTATTATATAGGATAGATGATTAGTAGATGTTCAGTGCAAAGCCCAATATGTAGGTAGGCTTAAATGGCTAAAAATATGATTATTTGGGCTATGTTTAAACAATTGAATACATAAAAATTTGAGTTTGGTGCTAGTGAGCTTTTGAGCTAACAGATTTCAGCTTGCCCTGAATAAACAATCTAGGAGTTAATACACAGAGGCTATTTTTGTCCCATTTATATAACAGTCTTATCAATGGAAATGGTATCTAAGTATAGCTATAATTTGTATTTTATAAGTATAGGGTATAGACTAAGCTGCTGTAACAGAGACCAAAAATACAGCAGCTTAAATAAAATAGAAATTAATTTTCTATCTTTCCAAACAGCCCAGACCAAATGCTTGAGGGCTGGCAGGCCAGCTCTGGTCTTGAGATCATCCAGAGATTCAAGTTCCTTCTCTCATTCTAGAGAAGCCCCATACAGTGTGGTTCTCATCAGCAAGATGAAGCTGGCTCATGAGCACCACATTTATTGAAGAGAGAGCTTCCTTATGAAAATATGATCTGGAAGCTCCACTCACAATTTCTACTTGTATTTGTCTGGCCAAAACTTAGTACATGACCACTTCTAGCTGGAACAAAAAGGTTGGGAAAACTTGAGGTTCTATTGCCAAAAGGAGACAAAGAAGGGGGACAATTTGTAGTCTCTTATACTGAATGAAGTTGAACATCTCTTCATATATTTAAGATTAATTTCTATTTCATTTTCTATGAATTGTTCATGTTCCTTGCCCATTTTTCTTTTGGATTGTTAATCTTGTTCCATCAATTTATAGACATTTTTTATGCATAAGATACATTATGCATTGTCTGTAATATGCTGTGTCCTTTTCTTGGCCATGAAACTCATTTTTTTACTCTTTGTTGGTTTTCGGTAATAAAGTTATGTGAAATAAAATTATTCTAAAGATCATATCTTTTCTTCTTTTTAACAGATAACTCCAGCTATAACAAATTATGTAACTGACAAACTAGGGAAAAAGTTTGTAGAGCCTCCACCATTTGATTTGACAAAGAGTTACTTGGATTCAAATTGCACTATTCCCTTAATTTTTGTGCTATCTCCTGGAGCAGATCCCATGGCCAGTAAGTGTATATGCTGTCAACTTTAAGGAAATTATAAATAAATCATCATACTTAATGTCCACTTTTACATGACTATAAGTTAGTTAGTAAATCCAGTACGTATCAGGAAAGGTAATTAGAATTTTCCAATTTTCCAGTAACTGAAATATTAGCCATATTTTATAATTTTAGAGTAAGCAGTGAAACCATTTTTTTTGTGCCCGCTTAGGCCTGCTGAAATTTGCAAATGATAAAGCTATGTCTGGAAATAAATTTCAAGCTATTTCACTGGGACAGGGACAAGGACCAATTGCAACAAAAATGATTAAAGCAGCATTAGAAGAAGGAACTTGGGTTTGCCTACAGAATTGTCACCTTGCTGTCTCCTGGATGCCCATGTTGGAAAAAATATGTGAAGATTTTTCCCCTGATGTCTGTAACTCATCCTTTAGGCTTTGGCTTACAAGTTATCCATCTCCAAAAGTATGTTTTTTTCCTATGGAGTTCAGTACACTTATTTAATTATCTGTTACATGTATATCTTAATCACGCTTTAAATGCTTAACTTTAAGAGATTAAAAAAAAAACATTTCTGGAGTCCTCTTTTATTCCCATTTTTAATTCACTGGTGCATGCTTTTTAGGACTCAAGCTAGTTATCTTGAGTAATGCTCTCTGTTTTATTTTGTCTTAGTTCCCAGTAACAATTCTACAGAATGGAGTGAAAATGACTAATGAACCTCCTACTGGTCTTCGGCTAAACCTTCTCCAATCATATCTCACTGATCCAATTTCTGATAGTCATTTTTTTCATGGATGCCATGGAAAGGAGTTGGTAATATTTGGTTTCTGAAATTTTAAAATACATTTTATAGTGATAAAATATAGAAATAGAAATATTTTATTTAAGAATATTAAGCATTAGGCATTTTCTAAGACAAAAATTGTACCTATCTTGTTCATTTTTCCCCAATAGTTTGTTTGTGTTCTGTTTTCCAAATAATAGACAGTCAGATAAATATTGTCAAATAAATGAATATATCTTAGTTTGTAAACCAAAGCCCAATAGTGTATTTGATTAAGACCCAAGAATAGCTTGTTACGATCATTTATCATCTGATCATTTATTCATTCAATCTGCCTTCATGGAACTTAAATTTTAGCAATATTATTTTAACATATTAATAATGCTTTTCAATGTATCCATGTAGAATAGTTTTGCAAATGGTATTGGATACTCAAGGAAATCCAATAAATAGTACTCCTTTTCCATGCCCGAATTCTTACCAATTAAGAAACAGGGAAAACTATAAGTGATGGGAACCAAATTATAACCTTAATTATTGATGTAGACTAACTTGGAAGATGTAGTTTGTGAACAAATGGGCTTCATATTACTGAACCCAGAATTAGCAGACTTATCTACCCAGAGAACAGAAAAATTCCTTCCTGCAGAAAGTTTGCTTCTAAGAAAGAAAAGGAAGAAGCTGAGCAAAGCATATCTGGTTAACTTTTTCCAAATTTACTGATTAGATAGGTCACTCCCCTCTCCTGAATTAGTACAAGGAAGGAGAAAATTCAGGCATGTTACATTAACTGAACTTTTCCCCTGCCCTCACCTCCAATACATGCATGTTATATATCAGATTTGCTTAGTGGAGTGAGAAAACTAATAATATTGAAGGTAAAGGATTGAATTTGGATGCAATCTAGTTTGTTTCTTCTTATTGGTACTTTCTGTGTGTCCTAGTTCTGAATGATGATTTTGTTTGTAACTCTGGAAGGAAAAGAGAATGCTTGGTAGTTTTAGCTATGAAAAGAATGGAGAAGGTGTGGTGTCTGATTCCCACTCAGGGTCTGAGCTTTTGCAATTAGAGGAGAGAGCCAGAAGTAGAGAAGGGACATTTGTAAAGATTCCAAACACAAGCAGAGCTGCTTTGAAGCTTAGATGACCCAAATAAAGAATGGTACTGAGTTGGAGAAGCAGCACTCTCCTATATTACATCATTGAGCAAGCAACATTGGCACCCCACATTTTGAGATTAGTACAACATCCAAAGGTAACACCCTAGCCATGTATCATCATTTTTATTCACCAAGCAACTGTTCTGGTAGTGAAAACAAATGGGAACTAGGGGAAGAGAAGAAAAGGATTGTTGTTGTCCTGTGACCATTGGTTTTCAATGTGTATCACATTTATCTCGCAGGGCCCCACTGCCAGATTTTCTGACTCAGTTGGATTGGGGTAGAGCTTAACTGGAAGCACACTTTGAGAACCATTACCGTAGGCTTTCTGTAGCTGATGGGTATTTTTTATAGGCACATATGAAACTCCTTTGGAGGCTCCCAGAAATATAAGACTAATTTATGACCATTTAGCTAGCAATAATTTGAACTATCATCATTTGGCTATTAAAAGTAAATATGATCTTTATAATCACAGTTAAATTGACATCTTGGGCATTTAAATTATCTAGTAATGATAACATATTAGTTATTTGTCAGTTTATATATCTGTCTCCTATATTCAGCCGTGTGTCCCCTAAGGATAAGGATACATTTCTGTATTTCCATCCATTTATCAATTCATCCATCCAATAAATATTTCTTGAATATTTTAGGTATAAGGCACTATTCTAGGAACTGGTCATCCTATTTAATAAAGAGGGAATATGCTAATTGACCCTCACACCATCTCAAAGATGGTGGTGCCCACAGCCAATAAGGAGGAATATGCTAATTTACTTCCATGTCCTCAAAGATGGCTACGCCCAAGATGGTGGCGCCTAGTCCCCTCAGCCCCGCCACGGTGGAAGGCGTGCAGCCTGGGGGGCAGGCCTGGCCTTGCTGCACCTGCCTACAGAGTTTCCCAGCCCCCTTAGTCGTTCAGCCACCCAGGGCCGCCAGAGGCTTAGGTAACCAGGGCTTGCCAAGGCTTGTGCTGCTGGCAGTGGCAGCAGCAGAGGTGTGATGGGGTGTCGCCTTTCCCTGATTGCCAGGTCACTTACTGCCCCTGAGGGCTCCCAGACTGTGAGAGGGGGAGGTCAGGCTGAAGGACCCCCCCCAACCCAGTGCATGAATTTTCATACACTGGGCCTCTAGTAAACATATAAACATATCAAAATCTCGGTTTTCATGGAGCTTACATCCTACTCAAGGGAAATACATGCAAGGCAAGCTTAACCATAATCCCCATAAACCTCAGGGTTAATAAAGTTACAGATGTCAGTGGCTCTCTCATGGAGATTCTGATTAACTAATTCCCCAAAGTGGAACTCAGGAGCTGGTACAAATAAACAAATAATTAAGGAAATTTAGATGTTAACTAGTTTGGTAACCATTGTCATGGTTGTATTATGAATTATGGGAGGACAAATAAAGGAGGGTATAAAGGAAACAAATATTTATTGAACACCAGCAGAAATATACAAGCCTTATAACTCTATAATATATAAATTATCATCACAACCTTGTTTTTTAAATAAGGAAACTCAAGCTAATCAAATAAAGTGTTTAAGTCATATACCTCACAAGTGTTTAAGGTGGGAGTTGGTACCCAGATCACTCTGTCTCTTCCCACTTCTGTGTGATTGAGGATAACTTCTTGGAGGAAGTGACATTTGAAGTAGGCACAGGAAGTACGCCTTAAGGCACAGAATTATGACAAAGCTGTTGAAAGACAAGTAGCTTATTTTGGCTTGACTGATGGGAGATAAGAGTGGGAAAGAATATAGGAGTAAGACTATGAAAATATTTATATGCATTGCTAAGGAATTTGGATGAGTCATCACAAACCAGCACCACATCATAGAAAACAAGCCAAAAGGCAGATCCCACTGATGCTGGGTTGATGATATCATCCTTAGGTAGATTATGATATTAGCCTGCTGCCACCTTGGGTTTAGTCACAAAATGTACCCTGGAAAATGTAATTCAGAAATCAGTTGGAAAAAAACACATATGGGGTGTAAAGAAATGCTACCTTCAGAAAAGGACTATATATATATATATATATATATATATATATATATATATATATATATATATATATATGAGTGTTTTTAGAGTATGTAAATTGTCACCTCAAGAAACCCATTATGTGAAAATATGTGAAGAATACACCTAAATTAGTTGATCTCATTGACAAAAGGTTTTCCCCTATTAAATGTATCACCACAGCATTCATCTAGTAAATGTAAAATAAACTTTGGTTTATGTACATTTCGAGAATACAGCTATTCAGTTAAGCCAGTGGTCGGCAAACTGTGGCTCTCAAGCCACATGCAGCTCTTTGGCTCCTTGAGATTTTAGCAAAGGTCAGCTTAGGAGTACTCTAATTAAGTTAATAATAATGTACCCACCTATATAGTTTAAGTTTAAAAATTTTGGCTCTCAAAAGAAATTTGTACTGTTGATATTTGGCTCTGTTGACTAATGAGTTTGCTGACCACTGAGTTGAGCTATGGTATACTTTAATTTTAATATTACAGAAACAAATTCTACTATCATATCACATTAAAATAGCTGGATGGATTTTTTATGGCATTTGTAGCTAAGTTTGAGATGGCCTAATTTGAAATACGGACTGTTTAGCATACTTGTAATTTATTTGTGGGGATCTCAAAGGGATGGGAGGCCATCCTCCAGAGTTCTATCACAGGCTTAGTGAGAGGCTCATGTGACATGTATGTGAAGTTACCATGGAGAAAGTAAATAAGCATATGTTTTCCAAAAATGATCTCCAAATAGAAAGTCACAAAATCAGAAACTAATTATTGGTATTTATTCATAACACTAGAGGCCCAGTGCACAAAATGTGTGCATAGTAGGGTCCCTAGAGGCTGGTGGTAGCTGGCCAGGTATTCCCTTCCTTCCACTGGCCGGCCCTGCCCCCTAGTCGAAGTCCCAGAAGAACTACCAGTCAAAGGGACAATTTGCATACTATGCTTTTATTATATAGGATAATAATCACATATTCTCCTGCACTTGTAATCTCAATCATGTGCCCATGAGTCTATAGGATAACAGTTAAGTATTGAAGTTATAAATACTTATGAACAATACCAAGGTATTATTAGCCAATACTTTGGTAAATGGTAGATACATTACATTTTAATGAACTTTAATATTATTGCAGTTTGTCTAGCTTTGGAGGTATTGAGTCATAAATTAATATTTTTAAGTACAAGTTTTTAGCAATATATGATCACAGGATCTTACAATGAAAAAGATCACTGACTCCCCTTGTTTAACTGAAGGAAATATGATCAGAATTTTTTTTCTTATTGTGTAATTTTTATATTAAAGGCATGGGAGAGGTTGCTGTTTGGAGTTTGTTTTTTTCATGCCCTCGTACAAGAGAGAAAGAAATTTGGTCCTCTTGGTTGGAACATTCCATATGGATTTAATGAATCCGACTTACGCATCAGTATTCGACAACTGCAGGTAAAATTAGAAAGGAACTAACACTAATGGAGGATAACTATGTATCAGGCCCTTTGCTTAGAAAAACTTAATTCTCCCAACATCACTACTAGGTAGGTAGATAGCAATAATAACTACAACTATGGTTTATGAAGCACTATCTCCATCTGGTTTTCTTCTGCTACAAATAATGGAAAACACAATTCAAACTGGCTTAAACCATAATGAAATCTATCTCACGTTAAAAAAAAAAAAGTGCAGAGGAAGGACAGGCTCTGGAAGTTGGTTGATTCAGCTAAAGTGTTGTCATCAAGGACCCTATCTTTTTGCAGTGCCCTCCTCAGTGTTGGCATTATACAGGCTCTCACTATCCTCTACTCTTCTCCGCTCAGTGAAATCTATAATTTTGCTGTATCAATCAACAGAAACAGACTGTCTAACTTAAATAGAAAGGAATTTAGTGAAAGAATATTGGGCAGGTCACAAAGTCACCAAGATGGCGGAGAACCAAGGCATCTACAGTCATATTCAGAGTCACATCATATCTGGTAGGAATAGAGTCTCTACTTTTCTTGAATATTAGGCACTGCAGCTCACATACCTGCCCTACACACTCCAGTCTGCTGCAGGCCCTCTGATATCATTAAAAAACAAAACAAAACAAAACAAAAAAACAACACACACACAAAGAACACTATTCTTTGCTGTTCTTACTTCTTTGCTTAAAACCCTAGATCAGTCTAGGATAGATGCACCTGAGGATCCAAGCCCAGGTCAGAGGCCTAGGCATTAGCTGTATGGGAGGCTGGGACTCACAGTGTGAGACATTCAGAAGGTTGTCAGGCTTCCTCCAAATAAATAATAAATATCCACTGTAAGTCCCTATATCTCAGACTTTGAACTAGGCACATTACTTATATTCTAATTCTTACAGTAACCCTGTAAGGTTGATACTATTCCTATTTTTAAGAAAACCAAAGCTTGGAAGTGAACTTACCCAATTAGACAAACACTGAATATTAATATTTTTCTGTTTTTTAACTGTAGTCAGGGCCTTTATGACATGTACCTCTATAAGGTCTCCCAAGATAACCCATGGTGATAATTCTTTCAACCCCACTTCTGTGTGTAGATAGATAGATATTTAATGTCATCTTAAAATAGAAATGAAATGAAAGACTTTGTTTTTCTTGTTTTATGTTTCATTTGTTTCAGTTATTTATAAATGAATATGACACAATTCCATTTGAAGCTATCTCTTACCTGACTGGGGAGTGTAACTATGGAGGAAGAGTGACAGATGATTGGGACAGACGTCTCCTCTTAACCATGCTGGCTGACTTTTATAATACACACATAATTGAAAGCCCTCATTATAAATTTTCTCCCAGTGGAAACTATTTTGCACCTCCCAAAGGCACCTATAATGATTACATTGAATTCATTAAGGTAACTGATTATCACTGAAAATAGGGTTAGATTTTAGTGTGATTTTCCTAAAAAGCAATTGAACAATTCCAAGGTAATGTATAGGGTTAGATAAATATTATTATTTCAATCAATTTTTAATATCTTTTATTTCTAATAATTATTGAAAATTCGAAAAGTTTGATTCCATTATTGTTTGGTTGATTTTTAATCCTTTTTTGTTTGCACATGTCTACCTTATGAATTAATGTATCCAGTAATAATGTGATGCTTGCTTAATCTATTCTGGTAGAGACTTCCATTTTCTCAACACCCTGAAATATTTGGATTACATGAAAATGTTGATATCTCCAAAGACCTTCAACAAACAAAAGTCCTCTTTGAGTCCTTGCTTCTTACCCAGGGAGGCTCCAAACAGACAGGATCTTCAGGAAGTGCTGACCAGATTCTATTCGAAATTAGCAGAGATATTCTTGAAAAGGTAATTTTTGTTTAAAATATGTTGCTTATAATACAATATAAATCAAAATAGTACTGAAATGGCAATCTGAAAACTCCATTTAAGAGCATTTAGACCTTGTGTAAGATATTTTACCTGTCTTAGCATTAGTTTCCAGATCTGTAAAGTGGTGACAAGAAGTATGGAACAGACTGGTGAATCTCAGAGGGACAGAGGGGGTGGGTAGGGAGAGATTAACCTGGGGATTTATATGCATATAAATAGTGTGGTGAAGGCCAGAAGGCAGGGTGGAGAGGGTAAATAGGGGGTGGGGAGAAGATCTATGTAATACTTTCAACAATAAAGATAAATTTGAAAAATAAATAAGGAAGTCTGGGTTGCAATAGCGGTAAAGCCCCTTCTGGCTTGTTCCTGCTCCTGACTCACTGCTGTTCACTCTGGCCCAAGAGCAAGTGAGCCTGGAAAGTGCTCTGAGGCCAAGACTTTTAAAGATGCAAGATGCTGCCCTGACCGGTTTGGCTCAGTGGATAGAGCCTATGGACTCATGAGCCCCAGGTTCGATTCTGGTCAAGGGCATGTACCTTGCTTGCGGGCACATCCCCACTAGGAAGTGTGTAGGAGGCAGCTGATTAATGTTTCTAACTATCTCTCTCCTTTTCTCTCTGTAAAAAAACAATAAAATATATTTTAGAAAAATAAAGATGCAGGAAAGATACCCATACAACCAGAGGTGGCGATTCACTTAATTAGAATTACTCTAACCAGAGTTAAAATCAACGTAAAATCTTTGGAAAAGGTGCGTGTTGACTTGTTCAGAGAGGCAAAGGAAAAGAATCTCAAAGTGAAAGGACTATTTCAGATGCCAGCCCAGGCTCTCAGAATCACTACAAGAAAAACTGCCTGCGGGGAGGGATCAGTTTCAGATGAAGATCCACAAGCGACTCATTGACTTGCATAATCCTTGGTTGTTTTCATCAGTATTGAGTTAGGAGTCCAGGTTTAAGTCACCAGTGTAGATAATTAAATCAAAATCATGCCGAAACTGGTTTGGCTCAGTGGATAGAGCGTCGGCCTGTGGACTGAAAGGTCACGGGTTCGATTCCAGTCAAGGGCATGTACCTTGGTTGCGGGCACATCCCTAGTAGGGGGTGTGCAAGAGGCAGCTGATCGATGATTCTCTCTCATCGATGTTTCTCTC
Source organism: Pipistrellus hanaki (assembly GCF_964339955.1). NCBI lineage: Eukaryota > Metazoa > Chordata > Mammalia > Chiroptera > Vespertilionidae > Pipistrellus > Pipistrellus hanaki. Next base: position 19,434,792 of record NC_140515.1, read on the forward strand.
TGTCCCTCTCTCTTCCTCTCTGTAAAAAATCAATAAAATATATTTTTTTTTTTAAAAAAAGAAAAGAAAAAAAAAGAACCAATGAGGCCAAAACTGATTTGGCTCAATGGATAGAGCGTCGGCCTGGGGACTGAAGGGTCCCGGATTCGATTCCGGTCAAGGGCATGTACCTTGGTTGCAGGCATATCCCCAGTAGGAGGTGTGCAAGAGGCAGCTGATCGATGACTCTCTCATGGATGTTTCTAACTCTCTATCTCTCTCCCTTCCTCTCTATACAAAACCAATAAAATATATTTTAAAAAAAGAAAGAACCAATGAGTATGGCTCCAGCTATTTAAAAAAAATAATAATAATAATACAATAAAATAAATCAACATCACACCCACCCACCCTACACACACACACACACCCTTTTTTTTGTTTTGTTTTGTTTTGTTTTGTTTTGTTTTGTTAATCTTCACCCAAGAATATTTATCCATTGATTTTTAGAGAGAGTGGAAGGGAGGGGTAAAGACAGAGAGAGGGGAACATCAATATGAGAGAGACACATAAATTGGTTGCCTCCCCCGACACACCCCAACTAAGGCTAGGGATTGATTGAGCCTGCAACTAAGGTACACGTACCCTTGACCTAAATCCAACTGGGGACCCTTCAATTCCAGGCCGACTATCCACTGAGCCAAAGCTCCTAGGGCTTACATCAGCCTTTTTAATAAATCGACTACCAGTTGTTTAAATTAATTAATTAGTTAATTAATTAAAGTACTTTGCATAACACCTAGCACATGGTAAGTTCTTAGTAACTACAGCTGTGGATGAGTTAATGAACATATATGGTTTATTGTCATTTCTAAGCAAAGATAATGGACCTACTTTTAAGAAATATGTTTTTATTGACTTCAGAGAGAGGAACGGAGAGGGAGATAGAAACATCAATGAGAAACAGTTTTTTTTAATATATATATTTTATTGATTTAAGTGAGGAAGGAAGAGGGAGATAGGTAGAAATATCAGTGATATGAGAGAATCATCAATCAGCTGCCTCCTGCACACCCACTATTGAAAATCAAGCCTGCTACCTGGGCATATGCCCTGACCAGGAATTGAAATAGTGACCTCCTGGTGCATGGGACAACCCTCAATCAACATAGCTGCACCAGCCAGAGAAATTTTAATGGACCTACTTTTAAAAAATGGAGGAAATGGTCTGAACTTACTGGATAGAATAGTTTTTAGACTACCTTAGGAAGTGAGGAGGCACAGAATTAGCTGCTAGCACTCTTTCTTTTTTCCATAATATAACCTACTGTTCTTAGTTAGCCCTCTCACCTTTTTTCTATCTTAAATTCAATAAAGAACTAACATAACTTAAAAAAAGAATTATGGTCCCAAAGCACAGATCTTCACAATTCTTCTCTTGGGCAAATATTGTAATTATCCCCACAGTGTTAGGCACTCTGACATAGCAGAACCTGACCCATAGTCCATCTGCCTTGAAAGGCCATGGGCAGCACCACTCCTCAACTCTCACAGTTGGTAGCCTTGTCTGACATCTCTCCTTAGGAGCCTACTCACCTGACTGCTGCCACTGGAGAAGAGAGTGGACAGCATTGCCTGTGACCCCTGAGTTAGAGCAAACCAGCCTCCTCCAACCCCCCTACCCTTGGAATGCTGCTTCTGTTGTTTGCCTTTTCTTACCCCTGACCCCTTACCATTTCTGCGGTTTACCTCTGTGGGGGAAGGTTCTCACCCTTGCAGAGTGGTGACACTTAGAAAATCCCTAACAGAAAGTTACCTGGCACTGGAATCTGGGACTTATATGGGGTAGAGGGGTTGTACTAAGCCAAAGGGTCCTTGAGTGACACTAGCGTGACTTATAATTCTTTAGCAACCTCCAGGGACCATCAGCTGGAGATGTCTGGGCAGCTCAATTTTTTTTTAGTTTATACTTCCCTGATTAGGAAACTTTTTTTGTCCCTTAAGGAGTATGAATTTCAATGTCTTGCAGCTTGATCATCAGTCCCAAAGTCCCCTAAATCACTTCTCAAGCATCCCTGAGGTGCCTCATAGAAATCAGACACTTAATTCAGACAGCTTCTCTTCCCTATGGCCTGGAACCCTGGTACATTCACACATTATTTATTTGATAGCATAAACTAAGCTATTTGAAGCCAGTTGATAATTGATTGGAAATCAATATAAAACAATTATGAATGGTACATCAGTTTTATCAATACGACTAGGATTCAATTTAAAAAGGAAATTATATTACTTTTCAGAAATGTTTATCTTCTGCAAAGTGCTATGTCCTGCAGCATGGGCCTTGGGAGTTAAGGACCTGTGAGTTTAAACAGATCATTTTTTGTCTGTGTACCCTTGGGCAGTTACTTATCTTCTCTTTACTTAAAAGCCACATCTGTAAATGGATATAATAATGGCCACTTAAGAGGAAATGGTAAGGTTAAATGAGATGATGTATGGAGCCCTGACAGTTTGGCTCAGTTGACAGAACATCAGCTCATGGAATGAAGGGTCCCTGGTTGGATTTCAGTCAAGGGCACATACCTTGGTTGCAGGCTTGATCCCTAGCTATGGTCAGGGAGGATTAACAAAAAACAAAACAAAACAAAAAAAGAAATGATGTATAGAAAGCAGATACATAGTAACTGCTTAGTGCTAGCTATTAGTATTATCACTGAATGAAACTATTCTCGAGTAATATATGATCTTCAAAATCTATTTCTTAGCTACCAAATGATTTTGACATTGAAGCAGCCCTATTCAAGTATCCTGTGAACTATGAAGAGAGCATGAACACTGTGTTAGTACAAGAAATGGAAAGATTTAACAAGTAAGAATCTATATTCCCAGTGATCAATAAGGTGGCCAACCAAAGTTGATAAAAGTTGGTATTGACTTAAAGCTTTAAGAAAAAAATTATCAAAACTTGCCATTTCTTTATAATTTCCACCTTTTTAAATTCATAATTTAACTGCATAACCTTTTGCCTCAGAAGTGAGGATATCTTTTGTAATGTAAAAATAATGATGAAAAAGAAATCTGGTTAAAAATATTCATTAATTAGAATTTCTCATCAATCCATTTCTAGTCTCTTCAGAAGCTAAAGATGAAAAAGCATTAATAAGGCCTGTGTGTAGTCACATCTTTTGACATTTTTTTTCCATTTAATATATATACACCTTGTTTTTCTTCCTGAGTACAATCTAGGTTGATTAGGTACCCCATACTAGCAAACAGATTACATATGCTTTGAATTTTTAAATTGCATTTTCTACAATTCAGTCCAGGCTTAAGGAATGGAGATTGTTTTGGTCATGAATTTTCTAAGTGTTTCTGAGGTATTTGGGTTTCCAGAGTTGTTTTAAAATAAAATATTAATTCAGTAATATATAAGAGCATACATATAAGTATTCACAAGAACTTATCTATAACAATAAAAGCATAATATACTAATTAGACTGGACGTCCTTCTAGACAAAGCCAAGGCTACAAGGGCCGAGCCCCTTGCACGAATTTCATGCATCAAGCCTCTAGTATGTAATAACATATTATCCCTCACATCAGGTATATTTAGGCTTCTAGCCTAAAACTCTGACATCAGGTGCATTTTTAGTATTCTTAGCAGTTTGGGCCTGAGTGGGAAGCAGAGTATTTAAAAGTGCATAAATGAATATAAGCTTTATGTTTTGAGGCAGTTTCCCAAATTCAACCAATATATAACACTTCTATAACTTTTTCCACATTTAAAAGTCACATGTAACATTATTTATGTAATCATTGTTTAAATTGGCCTGGTTCTATGCAATAATACCTAAAAAAAAAAAAAAAAAAAAAAAAAATTAGTTGTATTATTTACTTTATTTAAACTATTTATTTTTAAGATGAAAAATGTTCATTTAAGTATAAGTTAAAATAACCTTACATTGCCAAGTAAAAATCACCATACTTTGGGAAACTGAATGAGATTCCTGCTATTTCTTCTGAAAAGATTCCAAGTTGATACTTATTTCATGTATGTTATAACATAATTGCTTTTCTTGCAGTTTAATTAAAACTATACGTAGCACTCTACAGGACCTCGAGAAAGCTATTAAGGGTGTGGTTGTAATGGATTCTGCCTTGGAAGCACTCTCCGGAAGTTTGATTGTTGGAAAAGTTCCAGAAATATGGGCCCAACGATCATACCCAAGTCTTAAGCCCCTTGGAAGTTACGTCACAGATTTTCTAGCCCGATTGGACTTTTTACAGGTAAAAGATTATATATAAAGGGGAGACATTAGAAATTGGCTATGGTCACTTGAGGTCTCTGAGTTGAATGGAATGTGATTAGTAATTTCCTGGTAATCTAACCAAAAATTTAGAATATTGAAAGTTATACATATTCCAAAGCATTGAATAGAGAATTAAAATTTTGCTTTACTCAAACCCAAGTAATATGTGACATTTATATTTTCAAAGATTCTGCTTTTGTGATAAATGACCAAAAAAGCCAGAGTCTTGGGTTTATCCATAATTGAGCATTGTCTTTTTTTAAAAAATATATTTTTATTTAATATTTCAGAGAGGAAGGAAGAGATAGAAACATCAGTGATGAGAGAGAATCATTGATTGGCTGCCTCCTGCACAACCCCCAATGGGGATCGAGCCTACAACGTGGGCATGTGCCCTGACCAGGAATCGAACCCTGATCTCCTGGTTCATATGTCTATGTTCAACCACTGAGCCATGCCAGCCGAGCTAGGCATTGTCTTAAAATCAGTTGCTTCTATCTCATAAAGCCAGGAAAAAGATGAATGCTTTGAAATCTCATTCTCCCCACAATTCCACAACCTCACCTCCTACCTCTCCCACCACCCAACCACCACCCCCTCCCGGCCAACTCCCACTCCAAATACACACTTAAAAGGATGCTCAGGGCAGGAAAGCAAGCATAGAGCAAGGCGCTATTTTTCCTCACTAACTCCTTAACTCACTCCCATCTTATGGCTGAAATTTATGTATGGGTATTGGGTGGGGAAAGACCCAAAAATACTTTTTGTATTCAGTTGCCTTTTTATTTTATAAAAGCTTTATTTGTCTCACTGTAGAAGCTAATCATAAAATATCCAGTGCTTGTAAAGATTAGAGGGACAGACTTTTTCAGACATCACTTTTCAATTTTTGTCTATCTTGTTGTGTTAATTTAAATTTCTTTGATTATTTAGTAGTGAACTTATGCTTCTTTTGGTATGTGTGCTTGCCATTTGTATTTTTCTGTGAATTGCTTCATCTCCTAGGCCATTTTTCTTTTGGACTACTTAGCAATTTTTAATCTATAGGAGCTTTTTATGTAGATTAATGTTAAACGAACAAAAAAGTACTGAAGAGTGGTTTTAAGTGTTTAAGCTCTAGAAGAGTTGTCACATCCTAGCCTCAGTTTCTTTATCCAAAAATGGGAATTTTTATCTTATAAAGTAACAGTCTACAATATGTGGTAAGCATTCTATAAATGTGGACTATTCTTTTGTAAAATAAGAAACTGTTGAATTTTATCAAATGCCTTCTCAGCATTTTTTGCTGGTGATGTCACTTTTTATCTTCTTTAGCTCATTATTGCATTGAATTATGTCACTACATTTCCAAATGTAAAACCATTCTTGTGTTTCTAGAAAAATCCCTGTTGGTCAGTGTTACTTTATTCTTTTAATGTTTTAATTGATTCCATTTGGATATTTTTAGGGCTTTTGATATATGTTACCCATTTATCCTCCAGAAAATTTATTCAAATATATATTTCCCCATCAATAGTGAATAAGTGCCTATTTCTCAGTAATTAGTGGTCATTTTTATCTTTGCTAATTTGATAAAGTGATCATGTGTACCCCTGGGAGATTCCTAGGCATGTCTTTTACTTCTTCCTATATATACCAGCCTCTTTCTTTCCCTTGTCTGACATAGTTAATTCCATCCTCCCCTTGCCACACTTTTACTTTTTTTCATACCCTAATTTATTTCCCAAACTTTTCTAGAACTTTTATTGGAACTGCTTGCGTTTCAGTATACACTGCTTTGTTCCTAAAAGGCCTGGTGAGTCTTCAGTTTGTCCCCTAGAGGGGTCCTGGCATGATGCCAGCTGTGACAGTCTCCAGGATAAATTCAATTTGTTGTTGTTACTATAAGTTCACATCAAACTCTCTACTTTCTGAAATTTGCATTTCCCCTTGAAATCATTCCATTGAATGAGTTAGAAAGGTCTCATTATTGAGCACTTTATCACCCTTTACCACAAATCTTCCTCTGAATGAATCTCCCCCATTGTTCCCTTACCCTTACAGAAGCTGCACAATTTTACCATCTCTTTCTTACTCCTAGACTCTTGACTTCACCTCTTAATCGTTCTTAGAGTTAACAATTAAGCAAATAAGTCATCTGGAGTTTCCTGTCCTTTTTTTCTCATTTCTCTCCCACCATTGACCCTATTTATCTTCCCCTTCTCCTTCCTGTTCCTTTTTTTAAGCTTTTTTTTTTTTTTCTTTCCTCACACTGACTATCATTTCAGATTAAATCCAGGATCTGACAGTATCTGTGTGAAATTTAGCAAGATACTCATCTTTCTGGACCCAGTTTCCTCACCTGTAAAATGGGAGGAAAATACCTGACTCATTGAATTATTTTGTGAACTAAATGAGATAATGCATGTGAAATTCTTAGCACAGTGCCTGGTCTGTACAAAGGACTCAGTTAATGGTAGCTAATTCAGAGATTGTATATAAGTAGCTCACCCAGACACTCATTACCTTCTTGAGTAAATGAAGCTGTGGAATGAGCAATGGAATTTTCTAAGCACTTGCCTTCTGGGTTCTTACAGCTTCCTTGTGTGAGGTGCTGGTTCTGCCTAGCTTGTGCCCTCGCCGAACTCCATCTCTTTCTCTAGTTCTTGATCTGATAGCTTGTACTGTTCTAGTATCTAGTAGAGGTTGGTTCTGTTCCATGAAGCAAAGCTGGCTTCTCCCCATAGTGTGCTGCTCACTCAGAGAACAAGTGCATTTTATTAATTCATCTGTTCAGTCAACAAATGTAATTTGAGACTCCACTTTGTCCAAAGCACCTTGTTGTTGGACAAAGTTGCCAAGTTGCCTCCAAGTTGCCAATAGCCTATAGGGAGATAGCATATGTATCTAAGAAAAAACTAATGCAGTGCAGTAAGGGATCTGTCACAAAAGACTAAAGTGCTTTGGAAACTCAAAGAAAGGAAAGAGTTCTTTTAGCTCAGGAAAGCAGTTTGTTTATTGGATGAGGTAGCATTTGAACTGGGTCTAAAGGTTGAATGATTTTAGACATTTCAAAAAAAGGATGAGATTTCAAAGAGATAGCTGTGGCATGATGTAATTTAGATGGATTCTGTTGTATAATTTTTGACATCAGATAAAACAAAATTTGTTTCTTTGTGTAGTTGAAAATCAGGTGGTAAAGTGGCTCCAGGCAGGGTTTGAATTTGGGTATATACATGGTCACCTGATCTTGGTTTCTTGCACTTCATCTCTTGGCTCCAGTCTCTGTGGGGTAACTGTATTCTCAGATTCTCCTCTGATGGTAGCATGATAGCAACAGCAATTCTAGCCTCACGACTTTATAGAGAGTTGAGAGTGAGTCTTTTCTCCAAAAGTCCCAGCAAGAATCTCAGCATCTCTAGCTTTGATTGGGTCACATGTCCATTCCTGAATTAATCCTTATGACTGGAGGTATGATTGGCTAGGCAATGAATCCCTTGCCTTCCAGAAGGTGTAATACCTCTTCCAGAAGAGGTTGGAGTGAGAGTGTAGGAGGGTTCATCCACCAGAAGGACTTAAGAGTATTTTCACTTTAAGATAAGTAGAATAAAAGCAACAGATGTCCACCCAGTGAGAAGAAGAGACTGCAAATGGTGCATTTCTGGTTAGAACATAAGATACATGAAGGGAATTAAAAAGGATAGAGCTGAAATACAGGTTGGGGCTAGATTGTGAAGTATCTTGAACAGAAGACAAAGGTGTTTACACTAAGGAGTATTTAGACTTTAATTTGTTGGCATAGCAGTAGGTCACTGAAAAATCATGCAAGATGCTAATACTGATCCAAACCATGTATGGCGAGGTATCCTCTGGCAGCATTGTTAGAGATGTGTTGAGCAGGAAGAGAGAAAAGCAGCAAGAAAAAGTACGCACTGGTAGAGAAAAAAGACAATGAATATCTAAACGGGAGTGAGGGCAATGGGCATGGAGGAAGAGAGTTTAAGAAGGTTAAGGAAAGGGAGTCAACATATGAGGGCTATAGTTAGGCAATGTTTCTGAAGCTGGTTGCTTTTGAGTGGGATTAAGTAATAAATAAGCCCCTAAATAATTTATATTTGGCTTTTTGAAGAAAATTTGAATCTTTCAAACTTTGTTTTATGTAGGTTAATATTAAAATGAATTAGAATTTTCCAAGAGGAGTAACTAGAAGGGAAAAGAGGTAGGAGGGCCCAGATAGGTAGTGTGTTTGGTGTCAGGAGGAGAGTCCTGTAATGGAAATTGTGGGCAATACACATGAAAACCAGAATCAGGAATTGTGTCAGGTGACACTTGTGTAAGTTGAAAAACTAAACATTTTGTTTTTCCTTTACAGGAGTGGTATGATTTAGGAAAACCTTCTGTGTTTTGGCTCTCTGGTTTCTTTTTCACTCAAGCCTTTTTAACTGGAGCTATGCAGAATTATGCCAGAAAATATACCATCCCTATTGATTTACTAGGATATGAATTTGAGGTATAGAAACTTCTTAAATTGCACAGTATAGCATTACATCAAAGTCATGTATTTAAGCAAGGAGGATATGCAGAATTTATACCTTTATAGCCCATTATATACAATTTTACAATTTCACTTTTTTTTTCATTCTTTGAATTTCATGAAGAAAGTATATATTTGTCTTGCTATCTCTATAATATAACAGAAACTTTATATATCTCAATATTCAATTTGAATAATCCAGGAGCATTTGAGATCTTGCTCCTCAGCATATGTTGTCAGTTTTGATTCAAATACACTCTTAAAAATTCTCTTTTAAAAATCCAATGCTGCTTTTCTATTTTAGCAAAAATTAATATGAGGTATGGTAAAACTTGATAAAATGCTTCACAAAGAACTGTATTACACATTTTTACATTTACACTTTACTGAAAATTATATAGTTCAAGGAACTCTAATATAACAGGGTTTCTCTTAATGTGTTCTGAAGTTAGCCAATGTTTTCTTTATGAGACTCAAGTTATTTGGAGAGGACATCATTACCAGTTTGTGCCTCTACCTTTAGGTTATTCCTCATGATACACTCGACACAGCACCAGAAGATGGGGTTTACATCCATGGATTATATCTCGATGGAGCACGCTGGGACAGACCAAGGTTTATAGTTTCTAAGCAAAGATCTTTTTAATTGTAGCTGAATCTTCAGTCAGATAAGCTGCCTGCTGCCTTCCTCCCTGACCCTCCCCCACCACCACCTCCACCAAAATGCCTCTTCTAGGGAATATGTCAAGTAATAAATAGCAGAATTCTTGCCATAAATAATTACTCAGGCTGGGCAAGTGATGAGTAGTTTTTAGGTCCTGAATAGTTTTTAGTTAATATTTCAGTGGTCTAAGTTAGTCTACATCATTTTCCTACTTCTGTTTTATAACAGTTACCTTCCATTTTATAAAGTGTAGGAGCACCTCACTTTTAAACAATTTATAGTTATAGTAAAGATATTATTTCTCTTGGTGAATGGAAAACTTTTTCTTGTATTTTGATGACATAATAAATAAATATTTAAAATAACTGCTGGATTTCCAGCTTGGAGAACTAAACAATGCATACACACACACACACACACATTTTATTGATTTCAGAGAGGAAGGGAGAGGGAGAGGGAGAAATAGAAACATCAGTGAAGGAGAATTATTGATTGGCTGCCTCCTGCAGGCTCCCAATTGGGGATCAAGCCCACAACCTGGGCATGTGCCCTTGACCAGAATCAAACCTGGGATCCATCAGTCTCCAGGCTGATGCTCAAATTGGCTAGAGAAGCAATCCAATCTTGTTTGAAATATACCGTATTTTTCGGACCATAAGACGCACTTTTTCCCCCCAGAAGTCGGGGGGAAAAGTCCCTGCGTCTTATGGTCCAAATATAGCCTACACATATACTTTAAAAAAAAAGTTTTTTTACTTGCCCGGCTCTGTGTGGTCTCTGTGTGCTTGCCCGGCTCTAAAATGGTTCTAAATGCTGCTGTTTACTTTACAGGGTTGATTACATGTGTTTATGACTGTGATGTTGGGTTTTAATGCACATAAAATATTTTAGGACACTATTTGTTTCAGAATCTTTTTTTCTTCATTTCCCTTCTCTAAAAGCTGGTGCGTCTTATGGTCCGAAAAATACGGTATAAGGTAAGAGAGGAAGGAAGAACATATTTCCCCTGGAAATCCATTAATAAACATAATCCTCTATTTCCAGAGTCAGACTTAGACTTTGCTCTCAAGGGAAGGTTAAAGGCCAAAGCAGAGAAAATCGCTTAAGGATAAAGAAGGTGGTTCTGCAGAGATCATTCTAAGACAGAGCTGTGAAAAGACTTGGATGCACATAGTTCATTTGGTTCTTCTCTCTTCTTTTTCATCACTCTACTAGGTGATGAAATTTCTCTTAACTTTTCATCTTTTTCTTTATTTCTTCTTTCAAACTAATAAGCAAGCAAACAAACAATGTAGCCTAGGGAAAAGAAGCCACATTTCTACATAGGCATATTGATATTTGAATCCTGACACTGGCATTTCAGAGCTACTTACTATAAGAAAAGTACTCAAACTTTCTGAGCCACCAGATGGGAAGCTCTAGACTCTGAAAAGTAGAAGTGTGGGGGAGGGGCAAAGAAAATGTTATATTTCTACCTGTTAAATTGGAATAGGATTGGGGACAAGATCATTGTGAGGGTGAAATATTATAGGCCAGTGCCTGCCTTATGGACAGCACTTTAACAATGGCAAGAATTGATATTTGTCCACTGTTTGTACATATAACCTTTGCACGGTTTTCTTTTGGTTCTCTCAATTTTTCATTGTCTCTTCCTTTATTTTGTTGTTATTTCTTTTTGTTTTTTACATTTTTTCCTGCATATCTTTGGTTCGCTCTTGTATTAAAAGCCACTATCTAAGTAGCAGTTTCTGAGAAACAAATTTCATCTTATGTCTAATAAATGTCTCTCAATTACTCTTCACAGTGGATTACTTGCCGAACAATATCCCAAACTTCTGTTCGACCTGATGCCTATCATATGGATAAAACCAAGTAAATATACTTCTAACAAAACTTCTTAGAGTTTTAGGGAGGATAATGATAGATATTTTTAACTGCTCTCCCAAATAAGTATTTTTCAAGCCTATTAAAATTTTATCTAATTACAATAAGTAGTTCCTCTGTTTGTGTGTTGCATTTGTATTATTTTAGGAATATCATTCTGCCTCTTTTTTGCTCTTAGCCCATGAGATGTAACATTTTCTTTGCCCCTCCCCAACACTTCTACTTTTCAGAGTCTAGAGCTTCCCATCAATATTTTTATTCTCAAGTGCTTTTCTTTGCACACCTCTCAGAGACACAAATAGGCTTGACAGTCTCCAGCTAGCAGCTAGAGTGTTATGGCTATAAAAACTCTTAGGCCTAGGAGCTGTCAGGTTCCCCAAGGGGTAGACACTGCAAACCACATGGGTGCAGCCAAGTTTTGTCCCTTTGGAAACGCATCTTGCTCCTTCCCTCCTTTGCTATCATCATTTTCCCACAAGTCTAAACAGATGAGGTTCATTCTTTTGTTTTCTATTTCTTCTGGATTTTTTATTTTCAAATAACTATTAATGAAAACATTTATAAGTCACCCATAATCACTACCCAGACCATCAAATATTTTCATTATTAATGCAGTTCTAGTTTAACTTTGAGAAATGTGAATTTCTTTTTGTGAGTAGCTAAGTATTGCTGTGTTTGTCTTTGTAATAACCTGCTGAAAACAAATAGTAACTTCAACTTCTAATTTATGGGTTTCTTTATTAGAGATCTAAGCAACTGTATCTCTTTTAGCATCTTCCCCATTACCAATACTGTATTTTATTCCTTCCTACCTTCACTTTCTCTTACTCCTTCTCTCCCAAGTCCTCTTTAGTGTTTTCTTGCCTGTATGTGATCCAGAGCTTAAAATCAATTCCTGTTCTCCAGACTTAGAATCATGAACCTTATGAAGCCACTTCCTTATTTCACAACTATCCTATCTAATAAAAGAGAAACATACAAATTAACCATCACTCCACTACACCCACCAGCCAATTAGAGTGAGTATGCAAATTAACTAAACTAAGATGGCAGCGGCCATGGAGCTAGGGCAAGCAGGAGGCTTGGGTTGCCCCTGGTGATGGAGGAAACAAAGCTTCCCACCTGCCCTGGTCGGCCCTGACCTACACTCAAGGCTACAAAGTTTCAATTATAGAAGATAAATACATTCCAGGTACCTGCTTCCAACCGGCCCTGGCCTCCACTTCAGTCACTGGGGGGTGTGACTGACCTGTAACTCGTCACAGGCCCCTCGCCCAGGTTTCCCCACAACGCAAGGGAACCCCCACCTTGATCTGGGACACCTTGACACCTTTCAGGGCAAACTAGCTGCCCCCCCCCCCCCCACCCATGCACCAGGCCTCTATCCTAATAAAAGAGTAATATGCAAATCGACCACCACTCCAACACATAAGATGGCTGCCCCCTTATGGTCAAAGATGGCTGCCCCCATGTGGACATAAGATGGCCATCACAAGATGGCAGGGGAGGGCAGTTGTGGGTGATCAGGCCAGAAGGGGAGGGCAGTTAGGGGTGACCAGTCCAGCAGAGAAGGGAAGTTGGGGGTGACTGAGCCTGCAGGAAAGGGCAGTTGTGGGAAACCCAGGTCTATAGGGGAGGGCAGTTGATGGTAGACCAAACTAGCAAGGGAGAGCAGTTAGGGGCAATGAGGCTGGCAGGGGAGGGCAGTTAGGGGTGACCAGGCTGGCAGGGGAGGGCAGTTAGGCATTAATCAGATTGGCAGGGGAGTGGTTGGGGGTGATCAGGCTGGCAGGCAGAAGTGGTTAGGGGCAATCAGGAAGGAAGGCAGGCAAGCAGTTGGGAGCCAGCAGTTGGGATTGCAAGAGGGATGTCTGACTGCTTGTTTAGGCTTGATCTGCTCGTTTAGGCCTGATAAATCAGGCCTAAACGAGCAGTCAGATATCCCTAAAAGGGTCCCAGATTGGAGATGGTGCAGACTGGGCTGAGGGACACACCCCCCATTGCACGAATTTTATGCACTGGGCCTCTAGTAATTACTATAAAAACTTTAAAAAGTAAGATCAACTTTCAAATGTTCAGATATCATAACCAAAATCTTAGATTTAGCACTTGCCATTTTATTACAAGATAATTGTTCTTTTAGTACCATTGGGTCTTTTTCTCTTTATGAAATGATCATATTTCTTTTTCTTTTCTTTTTTTTATCAAGATAAAAAGACTCAGATTGAGAAATCGAATGCCTATGTTTGTCCCCTCTACAAGACAAGTGAACGTAAAGGAACTCTTTCCACAACAGGACATTCTACTAACTTTGTCGTTGCAATGTTGTTAAAAACGGACCAACCCGTTCAACACTGGATCAAGCGTGGGGTTGCTTTGCTTTGTCAATTGGATAACTAAATTGGACAAATTTAACAAAATATCTGAAGTAAAAAAAAAAAAAATACCATGTCTTCACATACTTCAAAATATATAAAATAAAACAAAGTATCTTGGTATCATTCTTAAATGGTCTTTATGAAAGGTCTTTGCATAGCTCTCCTCCCTGATATATCACTCGTGATTGGAACACAGCCTTCTAAATGGTCGTGTTTTTTTTTCATTCATTCAACTTTTGTTGATTCTTTTTTATTTACTGTTGTCCATGGAGCTTGCATTCTAGGCCAGGGGTGGGGAGGGAAGTGGGGGAGTGTGGTTATGCTAAGAACAAAGCAAACACAGACAATTAACCAAGTATGACAAATGCTAGGCAGATCATCCAAAATCAGTGGTATAATCAACAATTAGTTTCAAGGTGTGGTGTGTTGTGGTGTGTGTGTGTGTGTGTGTGTGTGTGTGTGTGTGTGTGTTTAGATTGACTGGTTAAGCAAAGCCCCACTGAAGAGGTATCCTTTAAGCTCAGATTAAATCTTAAAAGAAAAGAGGTTTTATGTGTATGTGCCATAATAGGTCTTTCTCCTCCCTCCCTCTACTGCCCACGTGGTTGCCTCATAGATGCACTCAAGATCATAGTCAGACACCTAGGGAAGGAAAACATAAAAGAAATGTTTCTTTTAAGCATATAACAATTTTTGAAGCTTCTATTTTGTTCCCTTTTTTAGTTAGATATGTATGTGGAAAAGATTTGAGCAGAATAACTGGATAAAATTGAACTAATAACATTCCTTTGCAAAAGTGTCAAGTCATTCCTCAGCTTCAGCAATAGTTTACTTTTCTCTCACCTACACAAACATTTAAAATACATAGGTAGATGCTAAGGAAAATATTACAACAATTATAAAACTAAGCCTCTTATGTCATACTTTTTTTTAAAATATATTTTTATTGATTTCAGAGAGGAAGGGAGAGGGAGAGAGAGATAGAAACATCAGTGATGGGAGAGAATCATTGATTGGCTGCCTCCTATATGCCCTCTACTAGTGATTGAGCCTGCAACCTGGGCATGTGCCCTTTACCAGAATCAAACACAGCACCCTTATGTCTGCAGGCCAAGACTCTATGCAGAGCCAAACTGGTTAGGGCTGTCATACTTTTAAACATTAGTTTCATTTATCACAGTATTCCTGAGGCAAGGAAAGGAAACTCAAAGCAGTGAAGTGGACTCACAAAGGCAGTGAGATCCTGCATACCTGAATGGTTTGTGCTTCTTGGTATTAGCTTCATAGCTCATTTTAGATATCACATGGACTCATTATTTTTAATAGTTAATATTGTTCTTATTTAGTGTTCATTCAGAATGTTACTGTACATTAACAATTTAAAACGGTTCAACAGAAATTTTTATTATCCCATGTGGAGTTAATTCCTTCCTTAGAAGTCCTAGGATATTCTGGCTGTAGCTCTGTAACCCAAAGAAAATGTAGGTGCAGTTACTCAGTGAATCAGAACCATTACAACAATCACTTTTGATATTTTGGTTAGAGCAAAATGTTTGGCTTCTCTTTAAGTAGAAAGTTTATTCTGTTTTTGCAGTGGCTGTGTATGTGAGTCTTAAAAGAATGAATTCACTTCATGTGGACACCCCCCTACAAAATAAGCATTTGTTCCAAGAATAGAATTTAAATGTTTAATCCTCTAAGCTTGATGAATATAGCAGTGAAGAAAAGAGATCATATTCCCAAACGGAGCTAAACCTCGAGTGAAAAAACAAGGAGAATGTGCCAGACTGTCTTATGATCAAGTATTTATAGTAAAGCTATTAATGGAATGGTCATTACAGCAGAGTGGAGATTCTAAATATAAATGAAAATTCTGATGTGTTAATCTTTAACAGTGAAAACTCCAGTGCTGTCGTAAAGGTGATAACAGAAGGTAAAAGTCTTTGGTATGTGATCAAACTTATTCTATGCTAAAACTGAAATGTTCTTTTAAAACAATTGATATATTGCCTACTAAAATACATTGGTTTGTACTACTACTATTCCTATTATTTATTGTATTATTTATTCCTATAACATGTTCATGTTTAATATTTACTAACTAAATAACATATTTTTTCAGCATAACTTTCACTGAATGTAGAAAAGATGTTCTTTTGAGTGAGTGCTATAATCACTGAAAAAAACTCATTAGTCAACTCTAAAATAGATGAAGATAAGCATTTTCAAAGTTACAATGGTACTGACCTGAGTTTCATATGAAAGATCATTTTTCCTGAATAAGCTTTAAGTAAATGGTTACTCATGAAAACTTCTAATTTATATTGAATCTGGGTGGTTCAGAAAATAAATCTAGGAAAAAAATTTTTAATGAATATCTTGTTTTCTAAATTTTGCATTTTATTCATTCATCAATACTATCAGTTTTGTAGTTTTCTGAATTTCATGTATAATTTTAAGCAGTTGATAATCTGTTTTCCCAACTAGGAAAATATTTTTAATTCATTCTGACTTTAAATCTGTAGGTGTTTCATATGGATAATTATACCAGTGATGAAGACTTAGACAAGGACTTTGATATCCAACTCATCATTCAACAGAGTTTACAGGATATTCACAAGCCAGGGACTGCACAGCAGGCACCTGGGAATGAGAGGTAATGGTATTTCATTACCAATGTAGCATAAGTACTCAGGAGTTGACACTAGTGTTTTGACAAAAACAGGAGAAAGGGTCAGAATCCAAGGAGCTGCACATATACTTAAAATATCTATGAGAGTTGATGCCTAACAAAACAGGAAAAAGTTGGACATAATTTATAATTTAATTATGCAGTAAATAAAACAGTTTAGCCCTTGCCGGTTTGGCTCAGTGGATAGAATGTCAGCCTGTGGACCTAAAGGACCCAGGTTCAATTCTGGTCAAGGGCATGTACCTTGGTTGCAGGCATATCCCTAGTGGGAGGCATGCAGGAGGCAGCTAATTGATGTTTCTGGCTCTCTATCCCACTCCCTCTCTGTAAAAAGCCAATAAAATATATTTTTTAAAAAGAAAACAGTTGATGGAGGTTAGCAGCAAATCAGGATAAGGAGATGCAGACTGATAATCAGAAAGAAGACACATGAGAATATGAAAGGCTAGAGAACTCTTGTGCATCTTGTCTTTGAGGGGCTAAGGAGACACATAAATCTAACCAAGACACATAGAAAATTATCTTCAACCTTTAATTTCAAATCAAAAGGAGGAATTATGTAAACTTAAATTCAGAAGAAGTGACTAACTGGTTCTGAAGGGTGTGGGTTTAGAGATCTGTTATGACGACACTAAAAAAGAACTTTAATAGAATAAGAAAATCTCCCTGGAAATGGGCTGTCTGCAGCTGAGCCCACCTAGTCAAATGCTTTCTGGCTGATCAGCAACCTCAATCCCCTGAGTACTTACTATTGTTTTTCAAGGGTGATAAACCCTGTTTGCTTGTGATGGTGACTCCTATGTACCTGATGGAGTTAAACTGGATAAATGTGTTTTAACCCAAGAGATTTTAAAATTAAACTAGAGGCCCAGTGCATGAAATTCATGCATGGGAGGGGGTCCCCTCAGCCCAGCCTGCACCCTCTCCAATCAGGGACCCCTCAGGGGTTGTCCAGCTGCCAGTTTAGGCCCACAGGGATTAGGCCTAAACTGGTAGTCGGAACTCCCTCTCACAATCCATGACTCCTGGCTCCTAACTACTCGCCTGCCTGCCTGATTGCCCCCTTACTGCCCCCCCTTGCCAGCCTGGCTGCCCCCCAACTGCACCCTTGCTGGCCTTCCTGGCTGCCCCCCAATTGCCCCCCTGCCAGCCTGGTCGCCCCCTAATTGTCCAGAAGGAAGTCGGACATCTGGAAGATGTCCAGTCACCCGGTCTAATTAGCATATTACCCTTTTATTAGTATAGATAGAGGGATGTTGAAGTACATCAAAACTATAGTATTTTTGATGTACTAACAGTGTGGCACAACCTCCTGCATGCATGAGGAGGTTGCCAGTTCGATTCCTGGTCAAGACACATGCCTGGGTTTTGGGCTCAATTCCCAATAGGGAGCATGCAGGAGGCAACCAATCAATGTCTCTTCTCAATGTTTCTACCTCTCTCTATCTCTCTTCCTTCCTCTCTCTAAAACCAATAAAAAACATATTTACGCCCTCACTGGTTTGACTCACTGGATAGAGTATCAGCCTGTGGACTGAAGGGTCATGTGTTCGATTTCAGTCAAGGGCAAATGGCTGCAGGCTCAATCCCCAGTTAGGGGCATGCAGGAGGCAGCCAATCAAGATTCTCTCTCATCATTAATATTTCTATCTCTCCCTCTCCCTTCCTCTCTCTCTAAAAATAAAAATTAATAAAATATTTTTTAAAACATTTAAAAGTCAATAAACTACTAAGTAAATAAAAATTAATAAGTAACACACTCATGGGGCCATACTGTTTTAAGCATTTCATAAATATTAACTCATTTAAATTTTAATTGTCATTACTTCTTGATGTGGTAGATAATATTATTCCTACTTAGAGATAAGGAGACTAAGACTTACCCAAGGCTACAGAGCTAGTAAGTAAAGAGCCAGGCACCCTACACTTTTGTGTTAAATTTAGGAATAATCATTAAAGTTTTGTAAAGAAATTGGGTTCGTTAGATTATCTGTTATATTAATATTGTTATTAAAAAATTTTTAATTCATTGAGTAATTGACTTTGAAATCATGATTTTAAGTTGAAAGGTATGAGATTTTGATTAAGAGTAATAAAATGTTTTAGAGAAATTATAGTTGACTATAGTTATAAATTTCATTTATTAAACTTGAATATGATACTTAGGAAGGCTCGATGATTTGGTCAGGCACTTGAAGGAATAAGGAAACTAGAATACACTTGAGATAGGCAAAATAATGCCCCCCCACCAAAAAAAAGGTCCTCATCCTAATCCCGAGAACCTATAAATATGTAACCTTACATGGCAATAGAGCAGCAATTTTCAACCAATGTACTGAAAGAATTTTATTTTATTTTATTTTAATATATTTTTATTGACTTCAGAGAGGACAGGAGAAATATCAGTGATGAGATCATTGAATGGCTGCCTTCTGCACACTCCTTATTGGGCTTCAAGCCTGCAAACCAGCCATGTGCCCTGCCCAGGAATTGAACCAGAACCTCCTGGTTCACAGGTCAATGCTCAACTACTGAGCCATGTCAGCCAGGCTGCAAGAATTTTAAAAACATGCTATTTAGTCGGGAGCACTCACCTTTTTCCCGTTATAGTATCAAATAAAAAAAAAAAATTACAACAGCCAACACAACAATAGCTATCTTATGTGAATGCCTGTCTTGAACCAGACATACAGGGTGTCCCCAAAAAAATGTATACACACTTTAACAGCTGATGTCTCAATTTTGAAAAGGTATTTTAATAAATACTGCCTTTATAGCTATTCAAAATGTGTGTATACATTTTTGGGGCATACCCTATATATGAGTCATATAATAGAATTGCACTTTTTTTTTTTTTATCACATCACAAATAATGTTGCATCTGATTGGTTAATTCTTGGTACCAGAAATCCTTATATACAAGCATAGGCACCTAATTTTTTTTTTTTTTAAGTCACCTTGGAGCAAAAAGGGTAGGTAATTACTACTACTATTATTAATTATTGTTTTATAAATCAATCAAAATTATGCCTATTTTTTTTGTCAGATTGGCAAAAAGTATATTTTGGTGTGCCACAGAATTTTAGTAATTAGTTTATGTGTGCCATGAGATGAAAAAGGTTAAAGTCACTGCGATAGAGAATTAAGGCTGCAGGTGGAGTTAAGATCACTAATTGATTCACTGGACTATCCAGGTGGGCTCAATGTAATCATAAGGATCCTTAGAAATGAAAGAGGAAGGCAGAGGAGAGGCAACCTGAGAGATGGCAGGGTAGACGGTACGACCCCACAGTGGTGCCTTTGAAGATGGGAGGAAGGTGTCCATGATCCAAGAAATGTGGGAGACCTGTAGAAACTAGAGAAGACAAAGAAACAGATTCTCCCCTAGAGCCTCCAGAAGTAACACAGTCCCACCAACAGCTTGGTTTTAGCCTAGGGAAACCCATCCCATACTGCAGAGCTCTAATAAACTGTTATCTTAAGCCAGTTAATTGTGTGGCAATTTCTTACAGCAGCCATAAAAAACCAAATACAGCCAAAGCCTGTTTGGCTCAGTGGTAGAGCGTCGGTCTGCGGACTGAAGGGTCCCAGGTTCGATTCCGGTTGGGGGCATGTACGTAGGTTGCGAGCACATCCCCGGTAGGGGGTGTGCAGGAGGCATCTGGTCGATGTTTCTCTCTCATCGACGTTTCTAGCTCCCTATCTCTCTCCCTTCTTCTCTGTAAAAAATCAATAAAATATATTTTTTTTTTTAAAAATACAACACTAAATCTCTAAGTACAATTTTAAATGCTTAAGAGAATTTAATTGACCAAATTGTAAGCAGGACAGATTGTCTAAGGAAATTTATTCTCTTCAAGTTGGGTTAATTGAATTATCAAAGAAAATGGGAAGGTAGCAATCTCTATTTTCTAGGTTTAAAAATAATTATTCATAAGTGACCTTTGAAACTTTATTTTTTTTAATATATTTTATTGATTTTGTACAGAGAGGAAGGGAGAGAGATACAGAGTTAGAAACATCGATGAGAGAGAGTCATCCATCAGCTGCCTCTTGCACACCCCCTACTGGGGATATGCCCGCAACAAAGGTACATGCCCTTGACCGGAATCGAACCCGGGACCCTTCAGTCCCCAAGCCGACGCTCTATCCATTGAGCCAAACCGGTTTCAGCTGAAACTTTATTTTTAAACTAGAGGCCCGGCCCATGAAATTTGTGCATGGGTATGGTCCCTAGGCCTGGCCTGTGACCAGGACC
Organism: Pipistrellus hanaki; assembly: GCF_964339955.1. NCBI lineage: Eukaryota > Metazoa > Chordata > Mammalia > Chiroptera > Vespertilionidae > Pipistrellus > Pipistrellus hanaki. The sequence goes on from NC_140515.1 coordinate 19,455,473, forward strand.
ATTTTCCCTGGCTGCCAGCAGCTGCTACCACCCACCCCCAGTTCCTTGTTCGCCATCAAGGGATCGGTGCCTGCCTGCTAGGGGGAGGGACTGAGAGGTGGTCAATGCGCCTCATAGCGACTAGTTAAGCAGTTGTTCTGGTTGTTCCACCCTTCTGTCGATTTGCATATTACTCTTTCATATATATATATATATATTTTTTTTAAATTAAAATGTTAGTTTAGAAACTGCCAATAGTGTTTTCTTAGCCCAAATTCTGACCATGATTATTGTTTAAAACTTACACCAGGATTAATTACTATATTTTTAAATAATAATTTTGGCTAGAATCATTGACATTATAGATTAGCCATTAAATTTTATCATAGTATAATGTGACATTTCAGTCCTAGTAGGTTTGATTCAGTTCAGAAAACATGATTAAGGGCTTGCTGTGATCCAGGCTCTGACACAGTCTTTGCATGTGGGAGAGGAGTTTTCCCCAGACGCACACATTGAGAGTCCCACTGCATTTTGGAAGTATTTCTATTAAGCCTCAGTCATTACCTCCCCTCTGAGTTTATCCCTGGTTAACTATTATTGCCTTTACCTTTCCCTTTTTTTTTATGTCAGATATCTTGGTGTTTTCCTAAGTTTGGGGAATGACATGTTTTTCTTTCCTCTGCAGCTTCCACTCCTTTTTGAGCACTGACTGTAAGAAGATAGTGGAAACAATAGAGACAGTTAAGTACTCTTCCTATTCTGTCCCCTTCCACTTGTGGTAGAGGGGATGATGACAGCTGGCAGGATTTCCGTCTACATTCTGTAAGCCTCGAAGCGAAGCGGTTTCTCCCAAACGCTGCACAACATGGGGTCCTCAGCTGACTGTCAAGAGTCTGGTGTGGCCTTTCCTGGGAGAAAATACTTCAGAACAATTAAGCAAAGAGTCAGGGTTTCTTGGTGGGCAGGGCCGTTTTTTTGATGTAACAGGGTGATGGGTATTCACAGGGCGTAGTGGATGGAATGATAGCGGAAGGGCCATCCTGCTTTTTTGTCCTGTGCCGTTGAAATCTGTCTTTCACAAAAGATGGTGATGGAATGACGTTGTCTCATATACTAAGCCTGATGGTAGAATTCTGGAGCAGCATAGGTTGCCCCGTATGTGTGCCAAATGTGAATCTGCTCCGATTTGACTTAACAGGCGAGGAAGACGCATTGTTACACTTGACCAAGTACTGTTCTGCTTTTGATGAAGCAGATGAGATAGGCCGGCTTCCTCTGCATAAGGCTGCAGTGCAATTAAATACAAACATTTTGGAAATAACCCTGAAAGGTAAACTCCCTTTATAACGCCTCCAGTACTTTTGAGAAATAAATGTCCTATTTATTTTTATATCTTAACCTATGTGGTCTAACGGATTTATTTCAGCTTCAAAACCCAGCGTGTGGGAGCAAACCACCCACAATGGAGAAACACCACTTTTTTTGGCTGTCAGCAATTGCCTCTTAGAAAATGCCAGTTTTCTGCTTCTCAATGGCTGCAATCCAAATGCCAAGAATTTTGAAGGCAATTCTCCTCTTCTTACAGGTAAAGTAACATCTCGTCTCTGGAGAAGAGTCTGTGGCTCTGAGTCTCCTGCATGCCCACAGCTGTCAAAGGCAGCTTTTTGTACACAGCTGCAGCTCTGTCACTTCATCCCAGCGGATCAGACAGAGATACCTGGCCCTCTGGAGCTCTCCACAGACGGGCCTGGGAGGTGGCCTGATGCAAAATCGCTGCCAGGTTAAGCACTGATCATTTTGCATGGTGCCTTACCTGGGCCAGTTAATTCTGGTGCAAGAAAGCAGAGGAGGAAGAAGCAGCCAGATAAAATCAGATAAAGATGGCAGATTGAATACAAATGCCTAATTTTGCTCCCTCCTAAGTATTCACTAAAGTTTTAGTTAAGTAATTGTTTTATGGGGTAAGATACAAGAAACTAATATAGTCTGGCCAGCATGGCTCAGTGGTTGAGTATCCACTTATGAACCAGGAGATCAAGGTTCGATTCCAGGTCAAGCAAGGCACATGCCTGAATTGTGGGCTTGATCCCCAGTGTGGGGCATGCAGGCAGTAGCCAGTTAATGATTCTCTTTCATCATTGATGTTTCTAACTCTCTCCCCCTCTCCTTTCCTCTCTGAAATCAATAAAAAACATATTTAAAAAAGAAAAAGAAACGAATATAAGCAACTTCACGGAAATAGATTATTTAGGATAATAAAACATAGGGGAAATTATAATTTTCCTCAGAGAAACTAATGAAATAATAGAAGCTACCAAAAAATTAAGGTACAAAACAAAACAAAAACAAAACCTCTTGGAAATTAAAAATATGATAGCAGAAATAAAAACTCAAAACAAATGCTGGGAGATAGAATTTAGGGAAGCTCGCATATAAAAAGATAAGAAATAGAATAGGAAAGAAAAAGAAATAAGGAAACTAGAAGGACAAATTATAGAAAAAATAGGAATGCTAGAAGGAGACCAGACCAGGTGGAAGCAGTAGACCATCAATGAAATAAGCCAAGAAGATGATTTCCAAAACAAAGTACATGTGTTCCAGAATGAAAGGGCACACTGAGTGCCGGCTCGATGAATTAAAAATGGCCCAGCACCCTTGGCACTCTACATTTCAGTCTTAGAGCAGTTAGAGCCCTTTCTATGGCACGTTATTGTGAGCAGAATTCCTACTGATTCAGCCTCTGGCACTCACAAGAGTCTTTAGTCCATGCAAATAATTAGCAAATGGGTAGGGAAATGAATAAATTGAGGTGTTTTAGAATCTTGAAGGATTAAAGATTAACAGCATAAATGCAGAAAGGCCAGTTAGAGAATTTTAATTAACAAAATGTAACCTTCAAAATAATTGCCTAAATATCACTGCTTTTGTTTTTCTATGTTTAAAACAGCTATAAGCACTTCTAGGACTATACTGAGTACTGACATTCTGATTCTCTTGAAACTTAAAAATTATAAATGAAAATTTGTGTCTGTTTTTCAGCCACATAAGCCACCAATAAGACAATGAATAATTGGTCATGTCTTACAGAAAAACAAATAGCCTATTGATAATATTATTAATAAAACACTATTACCGTATTTTCCGGCGTATAAGACGACCCCCTAATTTTACAGTTAAAACATAGGTTTAGGCCTATATTCGCTGTATAAGACTATCCCCCACTTCCGAGGCAACACCAGTTCTTTTTTTAATAAGCCAATCCAAGCAGGCTTTTTATGCATGCAAATTATACATGTTCTGTACCCGAAGCTACACTGTGTTCTAGTAAAAAACCTGCTCAGATTGGCCAGAGTCAGAGAGGCGGTCTATTAAAAAAAGAACTGGTGTTGCCTCGGAAGTGGGGGGTAGTCTTATACAGCGAATATAGGCCTAAACTTATGTTTTAACTGTAAAATTGGGGGGTCGTCTTATACGCCGGAAAAATACGGTAATATTATTTGATATATACCTCATTTTATAATCTATTTCCAAACACAAAATGCTGGCACATTTGGGTAATAGGAAGAGCTCCTCAAGAAGCCTGAGGGCACTCTGGCCTTAATTTCCTATTGAACACATGCCTACCTCCCTTCTAATTCCCCAGCTGTTCTACACAACTCCTACGACATGGCGTCCTTGCTGATCAGCCACGGGGCGGATGTCAATCTGCAGTGTGCCAATGAGAGGACAGCTCTCCACGAAGCAGCCAGACTGGGCAGACGGGACCTGGTGAAACTCATGCTGGTTTCTGGGGCTCACCCTGACCCACAGAGCTCCTACGGGTTCACTCCTCTTGCACTTGCTGCCCAAAGTGGGCACACGGAAATCATGGAAATATTACTGCAGAAAGGCAAGATTTTCTCTTTTTAATTAATTACTTTTTAATCCTCACTAAGGAAGGGGAAGGGAAGGAGAAGAGGAGAGCCAGAGAATAACATCAGTGTGAGAGAGACACATCTATTGGTTGCCTCTCACATGTGCCCCGATGGGGGCTAGGGATGGAACCCACCTCATTCCAAATTGCATCACTTTACTACCCTGCATTGTTTGAATGGCAACATGGCATCAGAGAAATGGGCCCTGGCCTGGCCCACCTGGTCTAGCCAAACCAACTAGAGCAAAGCAAGATTTTCTATACCATCAGCATACTACCATAGGCAAACTAGTAAGTATTCTCCTCCTCATGGAAAGCTTCAAAATAATAATAGTTAACATTTCACTTAAGCCTAATATAAATACTTGGAAGAAGCATATGTTAAAATTAGCTACTGAAAATCCTAAAATAGCAGCATTCTAGCCTTTACACAAAAAGAGCAACCTTTTCTATAGATTATTGATTAAAATATAAAGAGGAGTGCCAACAGATGTGAAATCCTTAACCCTTCAAAGAAACCAGTATTGGTTGACAAAAGTGAGGTGTGAGTGAGCACTCCCCTTAAATGACCCCCTTACAAAGTGACTTGCACAAAGTGACATGGCTAGTAAATGGCAGAATCCAGATTTGAACCCACATCTGCCTCATTCCAAATTGAGTTACTTTACTAACCTGCATTGCTTGAGTAGCAGCATGGTATCAGAGAAATGGGCCCTGGCCTGGCCCACCTGCACATGAATCCTGACTACCCTGCTCACCAGCTGTGCATCTCTGGGGAAGTCACTTTGCTTCAATGTGCCTCTGCTTTTTTATCTTTAAAATGAAGATATTAGCATCTACTTTTTAGGGTGTTGTGAACTTTAGAAATTGTTGTGCATATAAAGGAGCCAGTACATAATGAAGACTCATTACGTGGAAGTTTATTAGACATTTCTTCTTGCATTCTCGGAACACGATCCTTGGGCAAGCACTATATTCTAATGACCATGGAGTCTGTCCTACATTAAAGTCACTGCATCTTTTTTGTTGTTGTTACTCTCCACCCAAGGATATTCTTTCCATTTATTATTTTTTTAATGTTTTTATTGATTTCAGAGAGGAAGGGAGAGGGAGAGACATCAGTGATGACAGAGAATCATTGGTTGGCTGCCTCCTGCAGGCCCCCCAATGGGGATCGCGCCTGCAACCTGGGTATGTGCCCTGACCAGGAATCGAACCAGTGACCTCTTCATTTCTGTGTCGACTCTCAACCTCTGAGCTACACCTGGCTGGGCTCCATTGATTATTTTAGAGAGAATGGAAGAGAGGAGGAGAGACAGAGAGAAACACCCATGTGAAAGAGACATAACAATTGGTTGTCTTCCACACATGTCCTGATCCAGGGCTGGGCTCAAGCCTGTAACTCTTTGGTCTGAGGGCTGACGCACTAACCATTGAGGAAAATCGGCTAGGGCAAAGTCGCTGCATCTTTTTATGGGAGCTGTGAAGGTACCCAGAATGCTCTCCTCTCCTTTTGTCCATTCCAATGCTACTCTTTCTTTAAAGCCCATTTTACTAAGAGGTCTTCCACAGCTGACCCCAAACTCCTTCCTCCTTCCTTCATGCCCTGGGTCCTTTCACAGCCCCAGCCCCGAGCTCTTCTGGAGGGCGTTTTGCCTGGACCCACATGGGCACACCTTGTTTTATTGCACTTCACTAGATTGTGCTTCGTCAGTGTAGTGTTTTTACAAATTGAAGACAAGACCTTCCACCAGCAAAAAGATTACGATTAGCTTTATTTCAATTCTCGTGATCATATGGTGGTCTGGGACCAAACCCACAATATCTCTGAGATATGCCTGCACTCTTTTATTACCCCATCACTCACATGACACTCCCCACACAGGGATCTACAATCGGTCTTTTCACTATCAGCAGTCCAAAACTTCAACTGAAAACAATTATAATGTCTCTTACTGTGAACAGCTCCCTAAGAACAAGTTAAAACAGAAACAGGACCCTTTCCACCATAGCATCTATAGATGGCAGAGTTCAACAGAAGTGTTGGTACATCCTGTGTACGTCTGCTTTGAGTTAGGTGGGCTTTTGTAAACTGGTCTGGAAATAAAACCACCTTTTATACAATTATTTTTCCTGGAATTACCAAGTTAAAAAAAAAAAAAAAAAAACCTTCTAAAATTACTCTGCAAGCCAACCTATTTATAGAGATTACACAATTTCCCTCCTCCCCAACTAGATTATAAACTGCCTGAGCAGGAGGTACATTTATTTCATTGATTCTTAGTGCTTTGCTAAAGTGGCTGTTCAATAACTGCTTTTTGGTAGTGGTGATGTTTTTAAGAATGCTTCATCAACACCGTGGGAAAGACTTTTAGCATAGCAAGAATCTTTCTCCTTCCAGGAGCTGATCCTCGTGGCCAGGCCTCAGATTCTTCTTCCGTCTTACTTGAAGCTGCTCGAGGAGGAAATCCAGACTCTGTGACTCTCTTGCTAGAATATGGAGCTGATGCCAATGTCCCTAAGAATTCAGGCCACCTACCCATTCACGTGGCGGCCGACAGAGGCCACTTGTTGTAAGTTCAATTACAATATTGAAAATAATGGAAATAATAGCTACTTTTTTGGAGCAGCTTCTGGGAAATTTATAGTCTTCATCTCTGCAACTCCAATATCCCTTTTATTTATTTTTTTCCTTTTATATATTTTATTTTTTATTGTTTAAAGTATTATATATATTAGTACATATATCTTTTTCCCCCCTCCATTCACCTTCCCCCAGCCTCCCCTACTCCCTGTCACATGCCCTCATCCCACCCACCCCCAGTATCTTGAGTCCATTGTGCTTATTTGCATGCATACAAGTCCTTTGGTTGATTTATTTCCCCCCACCCCTTTTATTAATTTTTAATTGATTTTGAGGGGGTGGGAGAGAGGAAGAGAGGGAAAAGCACTGATTTCTTATTCCACTTATTTATACATTCATTGGTTGATTATTGTATGTGCCCATATTGGGGATCGACCCACAACCTTAGTGTACTGTGATGATGCTCTAACCCAAGTGGTAGGCAAACTCATTAGGCAACAGAGCCAAATATCAACAGGACAACGATTGAAATTTCTTTTGAGAGCCAAATTTTTTAAACTTAAACTTCTTCTAATGCCACTTCTTCAAAATAGACTCGCCCAGGCCATGGTATTTTGTGGAAGAGTCACACTCAAGGGCCCAAAGAGCCACATGTGGCTCGCGAGCCGCAGTTTGCCAACCACGGCTCTAACCAGATGAGCTAGTTGGCCAGGCCTCCAATACCCCTTTTAAAGATAAACTCTTGATCTAGAAAGTGGTAAAGTCAGGCACATTCTGTAGTCATTGAAGAGACATAAACTATTTCATTATCAGGTCTTTAGGCAATATGAGGAGCCTCAAGTCTCATTGCCTGGGCTAATTCTGAGTGTGTAATCTAGACAGTAGTTTCATTTAGCTTTACTTGGTATCTGAGCTTTTGGTATCAGGGACTACTAATACCATCCAGTGCTAGTATAAAACAATCATAAACATGCTAATGCTGCATTTTTTTTTTTAATGCATCTTTTTTAGGGAGATGAAGAGAAATGTGAATTTGTTAATTCTTGTATGTGCCCTGACTAGGGATTGAACCTGCAGCCTTAGCATATCAGGATGATGCTCTAACCAACTGACCTACCTAGCTGCATCTTTAAAAATATTTTTTTTCTTTGTTATGCACTTTGAAATTTTTTTCAGAGCTCTAAAGATTTTGATTCCAGTTACAAATTTTGTTGCAATTAAGCGGAGTGGCATCAGTCCAGTTCACTGTGCAGCAGCAGGAGCACACCCTGAATGCCTTGAACTTCTCATCCAGGCTGGATTTGATGTAAATTTCATGCTAGATCAGAGAATTCGCAAACACTACGATGACCATAGGAAGTCAGCTTTGTATTTTGCTGTATCAAATGGTGACCTCTCTTCAGTTAAGCTGCTTCTGCGTGCCGGAGCCCTGCCTAACCAAGACCCAGTTAACTGCCTCCAGATAGCCCTAAGGATGGGCAACTATGAGCTGATAAGTCTGCTGCTAAGGCATGGGGCCAACGTAAATTACTTCTGCAAAGTCAACCCGTTACACTTCCCATCAGCACTGCAATACACCCTGAAAGATGAAGTCATGCTCAGGATGCTGCTGAATTATGGGTATGACACAGAACGGTGCTTTGATTGTCCTCATGGGGACAAAGTTCATCGTATCTATGCTTTTGAGGGCTGGACATCTACAGTTATCAAAGATACTCTGGTGAGTCCACAGTATCGGCTGTATCACCTTGTATTGTCATTATCGGTGGCCCTGACATAGCACTAGGGAAGACTCCCTTCATCCTCTCCAGAGTGCATTGTTGGATTTTAGATGGGAAAAACACAATAGTCGAAAGATGTAAAAGATACAGAAACAGAACAACAAAAACCACAGTAATTTAACTCAACGTAGGGAGTTTCACAAATGAAGTAACATCTGAGCAATGTTTCAAGAATGAAGGTGGTCTCATATAAATTATGCTTTTTCCCTATTTTTCCCCCTTTTTCTTTGGTATCTAGCTAAAATGCTTCTGGGTCCCCACTACCTGCACCCCCTAAGTTTTTGGCTCTTTTAGCACTAACAATTAAATGGCTTTCTTTAGTCACCTTTTTGATGAAAAAAAAGAATCACAATAATTGATCATGCCCTCCTTGAGGCATTTTTCTCTTGGTTCTCATCACACTAGACTTCCCCTTCCTCCAACTTGAGCTCTTCCCACTTTTACAGCCGCTACCCTTCAGGTCTCATTCCAAACATCACTTCTTCAAACAGGCCCTTGTCTCAGTTCCCTTCCCTAATCACTCTAACACTGTTTATTTCTTTGATAGCACTTACCATTTCTGAATTTTTTTTAATTTTACTGATTATGTCTCCCCCGCTAATACATGAATGTAAGCTCTTGTTCACTTTCCTCAACTTACAGATCTGTGCTTAGCATAAGTAGATACACTCTAACCACTTGAATTCCTATAACATCTGAAAATAAGTAAGAAAGTACTTCGAATCAATTCTGAAAAGAAAGACAAAATATTGTATGATTTATTATTTTTTAGGCTATGATTAGTTTAGGATTTGGTATTTAGGCATATATCTTGTATTATTTTCTGACTTTTCACATGTTACTTGACTTCTTACATGGACATCTGTAAGACCATGTGAATTAAAGATAGAAACTATCAGACCCCTCAAATAACAGGGTGAATTAAAAGATAGAAACTATCAGATCCCTTTCTAAATTATAGAAAACCCAAAATTAACAGTGGCTCTCATAAGATGGCTCATTCCTCTCTCAAATAAATAAAGGCCAGGAAGTAAATAGCCTTCTAATTGGACAGCTCCACAAATCCACAAGAAACCTGCATCCACATCCCAGCCACCAGGAAGGCAGGCAGAGGAAGTAGCACACTCCTTGCTCTTCTTTAAGGGCATCCTGGGGGTTGCTCACACTTCCACTTACATCTCATTGGCTAGAACCCAGGTGGCCACGTCGTGGCACAAATGAAAGACAACCTTTATTAGTGGCCAAGCAGAGGGGATAATAGACATAGTAAATATTTTTCCAAATAATAAGCTAAGAAATAGATTTTCTTGCTCAGCACCCTGGCTTATAAATGAGAAGCTTGAGACCTTGCATTCTGAGTTTACTGCTCGTTTGATTACTATGCTAAACAATAAACACTTAGTTTTCATAGTTCTGATTTTCTTCCTCAGTTCTGTGAAGTAATAACTTTGTCATGGCTGCAACATCTCTCTGGAAAGGTTGTTCGAGTAATGCTTGATTATGTTGATCAAGTTCGGATATGTTCTAAGTTGAAAGCTGTGCTCCAGCAACAGGGGCTCTGGTCAGAAATCCATAATATTTTGAGTGAGTATCATTCTTGCAGATTATCAAAAATACTAATTGAATTCTTACTGGTTTATAAAACATTTTTCTCTTCATTAAAAAGTTGACCTAACGAAACCAAGAAAAATATATTCCTATCTTTAAAATGTTAGTTTGTAAATATATTTAATTTGCACTATTATATTGGTTTTATTTTTATCCTAATCCTATGTAACAGTGTAGAAAGATGAATTAAAAGGTATGAAATGGCAATAAAAACATAGATGAGAAAAGCAAAGATATCAAATGACCTTTTCAAACCAAATTCTGTCACAGTAGAACCAAGTCAAATTAGAACTTCCTTTAATTTCCTCCCGAGTAGTGGTCTTCAGTTTTTAGCCTGATCGTGAAGGGCAGGACTGGGTAGAGGTGGCAGATTTAAGAACTTCAGATCTCACAGGCCAGACCCACAGCAGTTGCCGGTCCTTGGACTCTAACTTGACATGGTTCTGAAATCATTCTCTATAAAGGTTGAGTGAGAAGTAAAAGGCTGTTTCCCTATTAAATTCCCATTTTGTCCCAGGAAAATTTTGATGGCTTAAGCATAATAAAATACATTTGCTAACTAAACCCTAGTCATTTTTAAAAAAATCAATTCTTTTTCCTTGTGGATAACCTGCCTCTCTCGTTTTAGCAAACCCTCGTTCCCTAAAACATTTGTGCCGCCTAAAGATCCGGAAGTGTATGGGACGTCTGCATTTGCGCTGCCCTGTCTTCATGTCATTTCTTCCATTACCCAATCGTCTAAAAGCTTATGTCCTTTACAAAGAATATGACCTTTATGGACAAGGATTTTTCACAGGAACCTGGTAATCAAACTGTTCTGCTTGAAAAGGTATAGTTCTTCAGCTATATTCCTTAAAATTTGACTTGTTATATGATTCCTACTTCTCACTTTACCTACCAACTAAAGCCTTCAGTCTACATTCTTCAAAGTTGCTCTAACATAGCTTTTCAGTATATCAATGGCTAGCATTTTGAAAAGTAGTTTAAAAAGACCAAACAGTAAAAATTTCAATTAACTGAAAAACATCAATTCTATATATTGATCTAATACTAAGTGTATGAATACATATTTCTACATGCTCAATAAATGCTACCTCTGACAATGCAAGATGATTAACAGCAATCCTTTTTATAGAGAAGTATATATACTACAAAATGTGATTGCAAGGCCAGTTTAGTATCTGTTTAGTCTAGTACTGAGGTGAGGTGGGTTAATTAAAATAGAATCTTCAATTGTTATTTCATTGTTAATGGGAAATAATACATCCCTTTCCACAAAACCCTGGTTAAGGGTTACCATTTATTGGTTAATGTGATCATTGGAATAGAAATTACAAGTGTTTTCAAAAGGATGATGGTTTATCATTTCTATATTGAGCCAACCAGACCAGTACTGGACATAAGGAGGGGCTCACTGGTAGAAGTAGTTATAAGATCTAAGTTTAAATTTTTTATTTCTATACTGTCTATGCTGTATGTTAAGGACAGGTTTCTGTGTGTGGAAAGTGAGAAAGAAAATGAAGACAATCACTCAGCCACAGCTGTGTAGCATTTAGATGGCACAGCAACAGGAAGCACAGAGAGGTAGGATGACAGTCTTTCCACCACAGGCACGATCAGCTACAGCCTAATGTTTACGTGTTTAGTCTTAGTATACTTTCTTAGCATAATACAGTCCATCTTAGGTGAACTGAAGTTATATTTCTCATGTGGTGATTCATTGCTATATAGACGATTTGAATAAGCACAGACTTAATTTTTTAATACTAGTTTCTCAAAAATTGCAAAACTAGCTGGCATAGATTTTATTTTACACCAAATTGTGGTATCTGTTTATAAGTGACTCGTGAGTTATATGTATGCCAATATACAAATACTAGACGCCCAGTGCACGAAATTTATGCATGGGTAGGGTCCTTAGACCTGGCCAGTGATCAGGGGCAATCAGGGCCTTCTGGCTGTCAGCTGAGGCCTTCCTTTGTTCCATGCCACGCGTGATGGTCAGTGCATGTCATAGCGAGCAATTGAACTCCCAGTCTACTGGTTGAACTCCCAGTGGGACAATTTGTATATTAGCCTTTTAAATATATAGAAGACATATACACTTATAATTCTAAAGTTAATTCCATCCCCCACCCCGGACTTTGTAAAAGTGTTTATACATTTTATAAAATTCAAAACAAGAACAGAAACTCCCAGTAGCAGAAAAGAACTCCCAGTACAGGAAACTCTAAAGAACCCATGGGATGAATATGCAGTAATACCGTGTTTCCCCAAAAATAAGACCTAGCGCATGGAAAGATAAGACATCCCCTGAAAATAAGGCCTAGCGCAACTTTGGGAGAAAAAATTAATATAAGATACTGTCTTATTTTCAGAGAAACAGGGTATTACAACTTCAGGCCCAAGACACTTAAGCTGGTATACATAATAACCTTTAAATGAGAGGAATTTCTTTGAATAGAACCACACATAGAAAGTAGACAGTCACACTGTCTGTAACATGTGCAGGGTAATTATTGAGAAGTATCTTTATTTTTCTAAAAGATAAATGAGTCACTAGTGAAGAATTAGTATTACTTTTCAATGAGTGACAATTTTTTTTTTCATTTTTGCTGTTAGGGAGTTGCAATGGGGCTAGATGTATAAGCATCATTTGAAATTACCTGGACAAATAAAATCAGAACTTGTCAAATATTTCATACAAAAATTATGGTACAAAAATCATGGACTTTATTATACATTAAAAATCTCCTTACAGCATAGTTTCTGAAGCCTTGTCAGAGAATATCTGTTTTGACAAAATGAAAAAGTTCTCCACCCCACATGTATACCACAATTACATTGAATTCTTCAAATCCAATTCTAAAGGTAAATGTAGCGTGAATTCAGTGCTGCATAATTAATAGCATCAGTGAAATAAGAATTAATCAATTCACTTACACTACAAATATATAAAGCAGTTTTACATATGTTATAACTTAATCTCATGTTAGTGAGATTAATAATTTAATTCTTATATTAACTGAATTACATGAGTTTAGCCACAAGAGATTGGTTAAAAAGTATAATATAGTTCCAGTTTCAAATTTTTATGTATTACTTATTAATGTAGAAGAGGAAAATCTCATGAAAGAAGAGAAAACCAAACTTGCAAGTAATAAAATGAAAGTCTTGCTACAGTCAGTGTGTTTGAAAATTTAAAGTACAGTTTGAATGTTAGGAGGTTGTTGTCAAAACCAGTGTTAATATTTTCACTTTATTAATTCAGGTGGCAGAGGTTTTATATAATACATGGCTTCTTAGGGTCTGTCAGCATTTATAAGATTTAACTCAAATACTTCAAGCTCCTACATATAAGTCAAAATTAACTGATGCCTTTACCACTCAAGATTATATGTTACATAGAATGTTATGCACAAGCAAAAAGGTAAAATAAATCTACTATCCTGACTGGAGAGGCTGAGAATTCTTTTGAAATTAATCACAAAGTAATTATAGGCATGGCAAAAACTACACTGACTTTGGGGATTCTGTTTAAAGTGATAGCTTCAGTCCCTCATTAGCAAGTTTTGAACATTTTAAAAAGGAGAAGGAATAACTTGTTTCCCATCTATTGACTTCATTACCATTGGTACATTCATATAGGTAGCAGAGTACATAGCAAATTAGGTAGACTTAATTTTTTTTCCTTTTAAAGAATCTGTTTGGTTAATTTCTTAAAAAGAAGAAAAAACACAAAACATTAAGTATAAGTTTGAATCTGAGTAAGAGATCCCAAAGTCTAATTCAATTAACACCAAAGCATTCCAACCCTAGAAGGGATTTCAAAGGTTAACAAAGATAAAGTTTAACATATGCAGAAACCCATGGGCAGCCTTCTTTAATAAAAAAGAGTTTATTAAGGTTGATGCTTAAATATCAGCAGTAATCGAATAGTTCCTACAGTCCTAGTAATGGAATAGAAGGTGAATCGTCTAAAATTATTAAATCCACACATAACTTCTGTAGGGCGTTGGAATGTGCTTTAGTCTGACTTATGGACAGTTTGTGTGATTGTGGAAATTCCTATAAAAATGTAACTTAAAAGGAACTATAAGTCTGTCCAGCAATCCTATGCCTTCCAGTACCCTTAACTCTACCTCACTGACCAGAGTGCTAACAAAGGTCAGCATGTCACTACCAGGTAAAACACCAGCCTAGTAAAACTGACTCCTAATGCTGACCACTCCCCTTGTTGGATGACAAATTTCATCTGAGCTAAGTGAGTTAACAACTTCATAGTATTAACAAAAGACTTCATGAAACAGAACGCTAATTCTCAAAAAGGTCTCAAAAGCATGACTTGCAAGACTAATCAAGTGCTGACCACAGAAGAAAATTTACCTTCTATAAAAGGAACAATACACAAATTATTGTGAAAGCATTTCCTTTAGTAAGCATAAAAAAAAAAACTTTTTTCAAAAAGTATCCCATAAATTTCTACTTTTTTATTTTTTACTAAATGTTTTGGTAACATAAGGCTTCACAATGATTGTCAAGTAATCATTATTCCCATTTGGCACATGGATAAAAGAGTATCATGATCTTTATATCTAAACACCTATCCCATTTATACAGAAAGCAGTGTACATAAAGTGTGAAACAATCACACTATATTGTAAGAACTAAATAAATGCCATTTCTAATTCAGAACTAAAAATTAACTGTACATAAAAAAAACAAGAGGCTTTTTTCCCTTGTAAAATTAGTCTTACCTGGCCAGTGTGGCTCAGTGGTTGAGCATCACCAGGAAACAAGAGGTCACTGGTTCAATCCCCCCCCTCTCTATCCCATTGGCACATGCTTGAGCTGCAGGCTCAATTCCCAGCAAGAGGCATGCAGGAGGCAGCAAATCGATGAAGTTTCTCTCATTTATGTTTCTATTTCTCTATCCCTCTCCCTTCCTCTTGCTCTAAAAAAAAAAAAAAAAAAAAAAAAAAAAAAAAAATCAATTAAAAAAATAAATAAAAATTTTTTAAAAATTAAAATTAGTTTTAGTGGCTGATCTCTTGAAAATTTTAAATGTATAACTTTAAAATAGTTCATTCAATATAACTTGTCTACATATACTTTTACATATGAAACATAGGAACATAATTTTTATCAGCAATGTAAGAAAAAAAATCAGTTGTTGACATAGAAGTAGGCAGTAGAGAAATGTCATTTAACTTCAACACGATGCTAAAATCCTTCCTTGGTCAACCCTTCTATTCCAAGCATTCAATTCCTTTTTAGTCTTTCATGGAATGAGACATTTCACTCATTTGAAGAATACACGTATTTACAAAAATTAGTGCAACTTACTCTATTCTCCTATATTAGCTATTTGCCTTTGTGGATATAAAGTGGTGATCAGTATGTTATCAAAACATGGGATTATGAAAATACTATGAGTATCAATCTGAAATTTAGAAGACTACATTTTCTAAGTTAATCTCTGGGAATTTTTACTTTAAGCAGAAAACGTAATTGTTATAGAACTTTTGAAATGTCACTTGATTTTCAATAAAAAGTATCTCACTCAATGCAGAAAATACAATGTATTACCCTTTAACAATATCTTTACATGTTAAATCTTAATCTAAAATGTACTTCAACAACAACAAAAATCCCTTTTTATAAATCCCAAAATCTTATTTTAACTATTACTGCTCTGCAGCAATAATTCAAGTACCAACCTGAGAACTAAGACTGTAATAATAAAATGCCCAGGGCTGTAACAGTAACTGAACTGACATTTAAGTTTCTTTCCCAATGGCACCAGGTGTAGTACATCCGAGAAATGTGAGCAATCCAAGAAAGTACCCTGAATCAACAGTTAGTACCACCTGCCACAATTTAAAATCTTAAGTCTAAAATGTCTTTTCTAATTATTTTATAAAAGTTCTATTGCACATTTAATATTGTTAAAATATTTGCAAACTTGTACAATTCTCTGTATAAAGAATGTTGAACCTATTCAGTTGAAAGCTTCCTCACTAACAACAGAATTATCTTTTTTTTTCTTTTTTTAAAGAATATGTTTATTAAAGCTGGGAACAGTGAAACAGGAAGGGCTTAGGACAGAAGTAACAGGGGAGAGCCTCGGCAGGGCTGTGAAGACTCACTGAGAAATAAGTCACAGTGAAAGAAGTGAGCCCAGGTGGGGCTGTCAGCTCCCTGGAAAGTCAGAGAAAAGGGGGCCTTGGAGGCAGGTGTCAGGGGTTAGCCTGGGATGCCATTGCCCACACTCCCGGGTTGCAAGTCTCCCGGGGTTCCTTAGAGTTTAGGAAATGTGTGCTTGAGGGGGAACAAGAGGGTTCAGAAGGGAAAGGTGCAGCGGTGGCCCTGGGAAGGAGAGTGTGCCACCGACAAAATGTTCTTAAGAGAGAGTAACCATGAATATCTGAAGCTGAAGAATAAATGATTTCTTACGATCATAGCCAGTTACAATTAATTCACAATTTGAAGAGAAAAAGGCTTGAGCAAGTGTAATTCCTCAGCAATCTACTTTAGGGAGATGAACAGGTTTCTTTTAGACATATGGAATTTGATGTTACTGCATAGCATATTATTTTTGAGGAAAAGAAATCAATGCAAACCTAAGTCATTAAGGTCAATCTTATTTTTTTAAATGAAGTTAAAACAAACAAGCCAATATAAACTTTAGTCTCCTCCATGGTATTTCAACATAGTTGTTACCTTGAGTCATTTCCCCACAGAAATTGTCAATAAATTTGAAGGGGAGAATTATCAACCAAAAGCAAGGATAAGTTTATGCTTCTGACTCTCTCTTCTTTCCTTCTTCTCCCAAATCACTCTCTTCTGACTGGCTACTGCTAAGGACAACAAACTGCCCCTCACTACTGGCTTGGTTTGGTCTACTGGAAGCAGCTATCAACCGACTTTGTTCTTCTAAGTCCTAGAGGAAAAGACAGAAAAGAAAATGCAAGTTAATTATTTGCAATCAAATGGAAAACTATGCAGTTAAAATACATACTTGAGAATCACTTCAATCATTCTGTTGTAAAATAATGCATAATTCTGGCAACTTAATGAGAAGAAAGGCTATGACGACAAATGCAACACCAAAGTGAATTCTGGTTCCATCCTATAAATCCTATAAAAGTCAACACTTCTGTCTTCTCCATTATTATGGTCAATAACCAAATTCAGGACATTGTTATCGCCACACTCCACAGTAAAACGCTCTAATGGATCACTGCACATCCCTTCCCTTTCCTCTTTGCACCTTCTTCTCCATCTTGGTCCAGTTTATCTTGCTAAATCAGTTGTCATCCTCCTTCAGTCTAACCTACCCAAGAAGCCTTGACTTCAGTGTTATCTTTGCCACTTCCCTCTCCTTTGTCCATACATCACTCTATTGATAATTCCTGCTGATCTGTTCTCATTAAATATCCCAGTTATCTTTTCCACTGCTGTCAATGCCACACCCCATACCTGGATTTTTCAATCTCATGTATCACCTATCTAATGTATTCTCCAGATTTTGTTCTAAAATTTGTCTAGCTTAAAATAATTCTATTGGACAGACAATGATTTGACACTCCTGGTAACAAGAATATATACATATATGTATTTATACACTATCCTATGTAATAAAAGCCTAATATGCTAATTGTCTGGTTGTTCAGTCATCTGTTCAACCAATCAAAGCCTAATATGCTAATGATATGCTAAGACCACTCAACTGCTTGCTATGACATGCACTGATCACCAGGGAGAAGACAGTCAACCGATTGACCAGTCACTATGATGTGCACTGACCACCAGGGGACAGACACTCCAACAGGTAGGTGAGCTTATTGCTGGGGTCTGGCCAATCGGGATTGAGTGAGATGGGCCAGACATATCCTGAAACCCTCCCTTGGTCCCTCCCCCACTGGCTAACCTCCCTTGTTCCTCCCCAGCCTTGATCATGCACTGGTGGGGTCCCTTGGCCAGGCCTGTGCCCTCTTGCAATTGGGACCACTTGAAGGATATTGAAGAGCCGGTTTTTGGCTCGATCTCACTTAACACAGGAGCTGCCCTCTAGTGGTCAGTGCACTCCTACAGGGGGAGAACTGCTCAGCCAGAAGCCAGGCTCACAGCTGGCGAGCGCAGCAGCAGTGGCAGAAGCACTAAGGATGTTTCCTAATGGCTCCCGGACTGCGAGAGGGTGTAGACCAGGCTGAGGGACCACCTCAAGTGCATGGGGCCTCTAATATATATATAGTGATGTTATATATACATTCCTAGAGGCCAATGTAGATTTCATCAATGGCAGTTAAGTATATATGACACAGCCTCTCAAAAGACTGCTTTGCCAGAGACAACCTTCACTGGAATATGGAAACATGAATGTTCAGATGTGTTTGCTAAATGGCAAGTTACTCTACATGTCGGTATAACTATAATGTAAACATCGTATCAGAAGACAGATGTCATCCTTTTCTGCTATGCTATGAGTCCTCTGGTTATGAAGTGGCTGAGCAAGCAGAAATAGACCTTCATTTGGAATGAAGTCAGTGCTGAATTAAGGAAACTCTTTACAAAAATCACATCAGAGAAGATCCAGATATTAGAACTGCATACCTTTTCAATTTGTTTTTGTTTACTGAGTTCTTTCTGTTGCTTCTCTTTTACTCTCTCTATTTCTTTTTGTTTTTCTGATGCCCTACGATCCTGAAGAACAGATGAATACAACTAATGAATTAAGTATGAAATAACTTTAAATTTTAGACTTTTCAATTAATATTCTTTGTAACTTTTCAAATTATTTTCTGCATTTATATGAGAAAACACACCAAAAATTTACATGCTATGTTAGCCATTTACCCAAATTCTAAATACCAAATCAGCAATAGTATCCAATGTTAAAATTATTTTATTTGTCATTATGAAAAATTTTGCCTTACATTAATTAACATTCTTGGATAATTAAGTGTCTTGGATTCTTACCAGTTCCGCATGTAAAGCTATCTGTTTTGCCAGTCCAACAGAATCACAAATCTAAAAGGGGGAAAAATAGAAAAAAAAGTTAAGCAGTTCTATCAAATTAATAATTTCAATTATCCAAATGGCAAATGTATCTAGTTTTATAACTCATTATAATACACTGCTTAAAAAAAAT
Organism: Pipistrellus hanaki; assembly: GCF_964339955.1. NCBI lineage: Eukaryota > Metazoa > Chordata > Mammalia > Chiroptera > Vespertilionidae > Pipistrellus > Pipistrellus hanaki. The sequence continues at coordinate 19,474,495 of NC_140515.1, forward strand.
AAAAAATAAATAAAAAAACTGATTTAAGAATGTTCCAAGCCCCAAACCAAGACTTTGTGTATTTTCTTCAGTCTGTTTGTTTCAACTATTGGCTGTCACCTTTTTAACATAATGCACTTATTATCTCAAATTCATTACTGAAATAGTAAGGACTGCAAAGAATAAAGTAAGCAGTTGTTGATGCTACTCTAAGCTGAAGGCATCTGAAAAAAATAGCTGGTTATCTAAATTATTGCATTCCTAGGATAAATCAATGAGGTCAGAAGATCGCACCAGCTACCAAGGCTAGAAAGACAGAGGTCTAAAAAACTAAGAAGGCCCAATATATCCCCTCAGCTCTCTTCAGAGCAACAGGCTTTGGTCAAGCAACTCAGCTGAACTAGGCAGTCTGAGTTTTCCAGAAATGTTACTAAGGACTTTAATTATGATATGCATTTCACAACAGACACACATTTTGAAAAGTCAGGTACCTTTTCCCCCTCGTTGTTTGATTCAAATATATAGCAGACGGATGACAGATGACTTTCACTTCTCCCTCCAGATGTCCGAAGAACAAATCCAAAAAGCCTCTTATTTTCCTGGTGTGTAGCATATAAAACTACACTAGGTAATGGAAACTGCCACAGAAAACATCAGAGGCAAACATGAGATTTTTCAAGCCATTACAATAGTACTCTTTTTTTTTTTTTAATTTTCTTTAAAAATATTTTTATTGATTTCAGAGGAAAGGTGAGAGGGAGAGAGAAATATCAACAATGAGAGATTCCCCCTGCATACCCTACACTAAGGATCGAGCCCGCAACCCAGGTATGTGACCTCCTGATTCATAGATTGATGCTCAACCACTGAAGCCACGCCGGCTGGGCTATAATAGCACTCTTACGTATCACAAACTTAGGCTGCTATAAAAATATCCTAAATAAAATATTAAAGCCCCCCCCCCTTTTTTTTTCTTAACAGAACGGAAATCTAAGAACGAATAATATCCTATTTGGTTTGGCTTTCCAGGCAGAATAAGAGGCTGTTCAATACTGAATTTGTTTTATTAGTCATTAACACATTTTACAAAGTCAAATCCAATAACAAAAGTGGTTTATATTGTGAAATGATTACAAAGAAGCACATACAACTATTTCAAAATAACTAATTGTAAAATAAACTCAATCATGTTCCCCTTTTAATTCCTATTATTATTTTCTTCTTTTAAATAAAAAACAAAACAAAACTTACTGGTTTATGAGAAAGAGGGAGAGCGATGGGGAGGGGAGAAAGAATCATCAATTTTGTTGTTCCTAGTTTATACATTCTTGTATATTGGTTGCTTCTTTGTACGTGCTCTGACCGGGGACAGAACCTGCAACCTTAACTTATTGGGACGATGCTCTGACCAACTGAGCTACCTGGCAGGGACAATCCTACCATTCGTTTCTTTAGTGATATATACTCCGTAGATACAGATAAACACTACATATCACATCAAATCGCACTGATTCTTTTAAGTTACATGGAACATCCAATTGTAACATTTTAGGAGAGATACTCAATGACTTAATTATAACAGCCTTTTAAAGACCAATTGTAGTTGATACTACCATATCTGAATATATAGAATCAGGATTGTTATAAAGATGTTAAAGGTGTATTTATGCTCAAAGAGACTTAACGCTTTAAACATGGAGAACTTACCGTGAGCCTTGTTACTTGTGTCTGTGGATCAATTAACCTATAATAATAATTAAAAATTTGAACAAATTTTATTAGGCTGGAGTTATATATACATTTTTCCTACAGTTTTTTTGAGGGAGAGGTTACTACTTACTTTAAACAATCACAAGTGACTAATAAATGTGATTCTGTCATACGAAAGATGTTATGGATGGCCCGGGCAGCTAAGATTTGGCGCATTGTTTCATAAACAACATCTGGATTGTTATCTGATTTCACCTCCATAGAACCAAGGAATCGGACAATAAATAACTGATGAAGAATAGAATCTACAACAGAACAAGGTATATTATGTATTTTTAAAACCCCACATTTCTTTACCTAAATTAAAATACACTGCCTCATTTTAGATTTTCCAGTGAAAATTTCAATCTAGCTCCTAACTATAGTGTTCAAGTTACAGGAGAGTTTAAGGTGTTAAATTCAAATAGCAAAGATTATGTTTCAACAATTAATTGGTGGCTATGGCTAAAAAGAATTCCTATGTTATTCTTTTCTGCAAGTTTGAAATTAAATAAAAATAAAAAGCTACTAGAAAAAGGAATAAAAAAGTTATGCTCCAGTACCAGAAGAAAATATCTACTGGAAAAGCTTAAAAGACAACTTATACATTTAGTCATTTGTAAGGTAAAAAGTATAATATTTTATAATTTTTTGTGATAACAAAATCTTAAGTCCAATTAAGTTCTGTTGCTGTAAGTGTAAGTTGAGAAAAAAGAAAAAATTGTGAAATAAAATACCATTAAAATAGCATACAGCAAAACAAATAAACAACAAATTATTCAGTTTACTGTTTAGAATTTCTAAATTATAAAAATATTGCACATCTGTTTTACCTTCAGTTTCAGATTTTGTGCCTCCTCCAGATTCTCCAAATGGATTTGTACGCCTGCAAAATTTTTTTTAAATTATGAATCAACAGTTACAGTGAGCCACATGGAAGGATTATCAATCACTGAAACCAGAGTTAAAAAGTAAATCACAAAACCTTGTACATACATTTGAAATAAAATTCTAAAATAACCCATCCTGTTAAGGAACACTACTGATGACCAAGTTAGTCTGATGAAGGCCCAAGCCTCAGATTCAGTTAATAGGCTCAACTCAAGCATTGCTGCATTTTAGAAAATGTGGATGGATTGGAAGTTCAGACAGACACACACACACACCATGATAAACCATGTTGCAAAAGTTCATGTATTTAAAAAAAACTAGGACAGAGAAACAGTTGATTTAGCTTCAATTTTAGCTACTTGAGAAAAATGCCAGACATTTCCTGGGATGGTAAAAACCTCTTTTTAGGTTATCTATGTATATGTCACAAGTTGACTCTGATAATTTCAATAGTTTCTAGTTTTAAACCTGTATTTCTCAAGGCATACGTAATAATGCAAGAAAAGCTACCTAAAGATGGAAGCTACCTTCCTCCTTAGTGTGTTTGCTCCTGCTCACCCACATGAAGGAAGAAAAGTACAATTCAAAGTAAGTTTTGTAAGCAAACAAAGAGCTAAGTGGTTCCAAAATAGCATTGGCATGAAGTTAACATAAAATTATCTCCCTAATACATGTCTGATTGACCTATTATATCAGATGCTAAGTATATTTCTGTGATCAAATTTAAATTACTTTTTCTTGATCACAGCCATGTATACCCAAATTAATATATTATCAATGTATTAGGTGTCTAATCTGCTAAATAAGTAATTTGCCTTAAGTCATGTTTCCTTCCATCCATAGCCAAAGAAAACTTTCAATGCTTTGACAAAGATATTTCTCATTATATAAACAAAAAATGGCTCATTTATAATTCATAGTATGATAATGATTTAGTACCTTCCAGGAGATCTCTTATTCTGATACAGAATATTTTCTAATCTATAGCATATGTATCACTCTCAAGAATTTTAAAGATATTGTCATGACCTAAAGATAAGATTGTCAGCTTTCTCCTGCAATTTTAATAGCAAATACTATGAAGATCTAATAAGCAATTCAGAATTAAATATTTTTAAATATTAAATTACCTTAACTCATTTATCTAAGGCAGAAAACAAAGAGAAAAATCTGCCATGATTCTTCTCTAATTATCAAAATGATTTTAGTGCCAAAACCGGTTTGGCTCAATGGTAGAGCCTCGGTCTGCGGACTGAAAGGTCCCAGGTTCGATTCCGGTCAGGGGTATGTATGTTGGTTGCGGGCACATCCCCGGTAGGGGGTGTGCAAGAGGCAGTCGGTTGATGTTTCTCTCATTGACGTTTCTAGCTCTCTATCTCTCTCCCTTACTCTCTGTAAAAAAATCAATAAAATATATTTTTAAAAAATGATTTTAGGTAATTAAGGTACAATGTAGCTAATGCACGTGACATGTAAAAAAAAGAAATGAGATCATAAACTTCGCAGACCATAGCACGATATCCCTGAGAGGCCATCACCCACCTGCCTCCCTGGCCAGAGGCTTTGCCCTGCCCAGGCTGATCTTCACACACAGGAGAAATTATGTCAAACTGTATTGGAGTGTCTGGGGCAACGAGAGAATCAAGAGAGAGGGCAGCCAGATTTGTGGACTCAGATCCTAAGGATCCTGAACTGCTGGTTCGAGCTGTCGATGGTCGAGATTGTCTAAGCACAAAAGAAAACAAGGCATACTTAGTTTTCTCTTTTAGAAACTGAACACTTAAACTATGAGAGAAGAAAATACAACTTTGTAAGTCAATGAGAAGGATAGAACAAATTTTAATAGACACAATCCCAAATCATAGCTACTTATTTAATAATAGACTTCTTTTATTAAGTTCAAAAACAAAAATCACCTCACCGAGACCGGTTTGGCTCAATGGATAGAGCGTCAGCTTGGGGACTGAAAGGTCCCGGGTTCGATTCCGGTCAAGGGCATGTACATTGGTTGCATGTATATTTCAATAGTTTCTAGTTTTAAACCTGTATTTCTCAAGGCATACGTAATAATGCAAGAAAATAATGCACACCCAGTAGGGGGTGTGCAGGAGGCAGATGATCGATGATTCTCTCTCATCGATGTTTCTAACTCTCTATCCCTCTCTCTTCCTCTCTGTAAAAAATCAATAAAATATATTTTAAAAAAAAAACACACAACATAAATCACCTCAATCTAGAGATAAACACAAAGAAAATTTGGAATCATTTTATTTAGCACTCTTGGCTGGTAACTTTACCAATTTGAAAATACAATTTCCATTTTATTTGGTAACTATTTCATACTAATCTAAGCAGCACTGCTATAAACAAAATGTTCACTATCCCTTTCAATACCCCATGTGGTTCTCTAAATAACCCACAGTCTGTAACTCACCCCACTGGCCGCAGGCTCTCGTGTCTCTGCTGGAAAGATGGGGAAGGAGTGACAGCTTCCAAAGCTGACTGATTTACTCGTGCAGCAGTTTCCTTAAAAAAAAAAAAAAAAAAAAAGACTAACATTAGTAAAGCAAGAAAACCACAGTTTGAATATAACTCTTTCAACTGAGATACACGTAAAATGTAAATTGTAGTTAATAAAGTAGTTCCATGTACTTGTCTTAATATTAAGATACATGATTAACTTTGTAGCATTATAACTTGTTTTTTCTTACTTCCTATAAATGTAGGGGAAGTGAATCTGATTTTTTGCCTCCTATATATAGGTCAGGAAATATTGGGTGTTTAGTTTTTTTTATGTTTTTAACTATGAGATTTTTTTGACTAAGTGTATTGCTAGCACCTAGAACAGTGTGCCATACTGGACACTCAATACATTCGCTAAATAAAGAAATTTAGAAAGTAGGAAATAGTCACAAAATATAAAATTATAACTATGATGCTGAAGTTTTCATAATTTTCCCAGAATACATTTATGCTCAGAAATATCTATACATTTATTAATTTATAAAATTATCATGTATAATTTTCAGACCAAAAACTGAAAGCAAGAAGGCTTTCCATAAGAAATATTTGTAAATTTTCTCTTTTATTTAAAACACTAGCTAAGCCGAAACCGGTTTGGCTCAGTGGTAAAGCGTAGGTCTGCGGACTGAAAGGTCCCAGGTTCGATTCCGGTCAGGGGCATGTACGTAGGCTGCGGGCACATCCCCGGTAGGGGGTGTGCAAGAGGCAGCTGGTCGATGTTTCTCTCTCATCGACGTTTCTAGCTCTCTATCCTTCTCCCTTCCTCTCTGTGGAAAATTAATAAAATATATATTAAAAACAATCAAACCACTAGCTAAATAAAATGGCATTTACATATATTTTTACATTTCTGTGTCTTATAGTTAGCAAAAATACTAAGATAATGCCACAAAATGATCAAAATTTCTTCTCTCACTAATATAGATAAAATAATTCTGGGTAATCTAGAAAATATTAATTAAAACTTAAGTTCTAATCACTGATAGTAAAGTACAATTAGCCTGAAATTTTCAAGTCCAAACATTGTATTCTCAATGTATTGCGGAGGTATTACAATTCATCTAATTTGCATTCTAATTTTTTGTTGCTCAAGTAACATAACAGGAGAAGTTACTAAAAGCAAAGATTTTTCTACAGTGAGCACTGATTTCTTAAACTCATAAGATTATAAAACTCTCAGAAATTTTAGAGGTCTGAGATTTTGTTTATTTGGTTCAAAACTTTTCCCTAGGCATCTAAATCATATGTGTTAGAGGGCACCTCTAAGCCATTATAATTCAAAACAAAACAAAACAGAACTCTTCTAAAATTTTCCCTTCACTTTGGCTTAACACCTGGAAGTCATCTTTCTCTCCTCCATCCATTAATCAGTCCCAATGCTAACTAGTCCAGTCAATTTCTTTTTACCTGTTTTGTTTTGTTTTTTAATATATTTTATTTATTTTTTACAGAGAGGAGGAGAGAGGAATAGAGAGCTAGAAACGTCGATGAGAGAGAAACCTCGACCAGCTGCCTCTTGCACACCCCCCACCGGGGATGTGCCCGCAATCAGTGTACATGCCCTTGACCGGAATCGAACCCGGGACCTTTCAGTCCGCAGACCGATGCTCTACCACTGAGCCAAATCGGTTTCGGCTCTTTTTACCTGTTTCTATTATTCATTATTTCTTTTTTGTCTTTCCTCAGTTCATATCTGATTTATGAAGATGGACTTTACATATCCCCAGACACTCCCATCGAATCATCCACTACACCAACCGCTTAAGACCTAGAGGGTGAGGACTTTCTAGAGAAATTAGTCCTCCCTCTGCCTCAACTGCAATCATTAGCCTCCACCCAGCCCCGGGAGGCGCCCAGGTTCACAGCACAGCTGGGCCCACCAAGACTGGCAGAGGCCAGGCAGCTCCTGTCCGAAGCCAAGTCTTTTCCCAACTATACTGCAATATGGATCCACTTGGCTCCTTCCAGAGTGCTCTGTACACCTGGGCTCTGCCTGCACGGCATGTGTGGATTCTAACTATGGCTATGTCTGCACTGCTGAGTTTTTCTCGTTTGATACCCTTGCTAGTTGAAGTATAATTGGCAAAATTAAGAGTCCAGGCTACCTCACCCAAGACCTACTGATTTGTACACACATTTCCGTTTTCTATTATTCCCCAATGGTAACCTTCAAAGCCAGTTACACAGCTAGATTCATAGCAAATCCACATTTGTGCTTTTGTTTCTGTTCTCTTATCTACATGTCTTCTCTTTTCCACAAAACATGGATCAGTCCTACCCAGTGCAAGTTTCCATCATCTCCACAGTTTTCTCTAAAGTCCACACTGAGCCGAAACCGGTTTGGCTCAATGGATAGAGCGTCGGCTTGGGGACTGAAAGGTCCCGGGTTCGATTCCGGTCAAGGGCATGTACCTTAGTTGCGGGCATATCCCCAGTAGGAGGTGTGCAAGAGGCAGCTGATCTATGACTCTCTCTCATCGATGTTTCTAACTCTCTATCTCTCTCCCTTCCTTTCTGTACAAAAATCAATAAAATATATTTTTTAAAAATAAATAAATAAATAAATAAATAAATAAATAAATAAAGTCCCCACTGATCTTAGCATTCTTAAATATTAAGCTTTCAGTCATCACAGTATGTTTTCAATTTCTGTTTATTTTGAAATGTTACAGTATTAGTTTTGTCTTCCCATACACACAAGCTCCTGGAAGACAGATGCCATGGCTTGTTTTTCTTCTCCATCCCCCTTCTCATGGTGACAATACAGCACTAAACACAAGGTCAGGGGCCACTAAATATGTTTATTGGCTGATTTAAGTACCTTTGAAATAATTTATTGTTCAGGAATACCAGATACTTATGATACATTAAAGCTATCCAATCAAATGCAAATTAAAAGATTATAGAACTTGAGAATTATGACTTAATTAATAAAAGTTATATTAGCCACATAATTATTTAATTTTGCCAGATCTAGATATGATAAAATAAAAATATTACCTCTGGATTTTCACTTAAATATATTTGTTTAGATATATTGTTTATTGTACAGATCCACTGTAAGAGGAAAAAATAAAAGAATATGATTAATATTTTTTCTACAGTGCTTCTCTTCTAAAAGAGAATGTTCAATATTTGAAGTAAATATAAATTTCATTAGAAGTAACACATAATCTTTCTTATAAGATAAATACCTTCCTATATACATAAGCATGTATTAATATATGTATAGTATTTGAGGATATAAATAACAGAATATTGAACAGATTATTTTTTAAATGCCAAATTTCATACAAGGAAATTAAAAAATATAGTAATCATGTGAAGTTATAATTTAGTAATCTATATCTTTTTATATTACTTCCCCTTTAATCCCTACTAAACAAGACAACCTGGACTCAGATCTCATTATTAATACCAAAGCAAAAAAGTTAGGAGCTAAATATATTCCTGGTGAATAGATTTTACATACTTCCTTTCTTTCAGGTTTATAAAAAATTAACAGAGAAAACTCTCTGCTTCACACCTTCTGCTTCACTCTTGAGAATTGCAGTGCTTGATGAGCCTCACTAAACTAAACTAATATTCTCTTTGGTAAATGCTACAGACATTTGTCTGTGTTCCTCAGAGATCAAAAGCCAAGTTTTAATAGCTATTCTTTTCCACCAGAAGTAAATAAACATAACCTTTCCATAATCGGTAACCTTGTCTTTCACCAAAACAATTATAATAGCAGATAACATGGCTCAAAATCAACCTATAATACATTTCATTGAAGAATATTTCTCAAGACAAAGTTTTTAAAGTATCAGTTCTTAATAATAACTTACCTTCCATATTTTGTGTACTACAAGTAAAAATTGAGCCAAAAATAAAATACTTATGAGGAAAAATAGATACTCCAAATTTTCACTTTCTATCTTTCATTTTTCTAAAGGTTTAAGCTTTAGTTGCTTCCTCCCATGCCAATCTGCTGCCACTATATATTCTTAATGCAGCAATTACTATCTTAGAGGGTTGGTGAGAGGTTTGTCACCTCATGATACTAACAGCCTGTCAGAAAGCAACAGTCACAAGGTCACTTCTGAATTGTAGCCTTTAAAAAGAGTAGAGAGATGATCTCCTCAGAGGTCCAACTATAAATTCTTTGTGAAATTTAAGAATGTTTTTTAAGGATAAGCTTCTATTAAAAAGATACTTTTAATTAACCCAAATTTTTCAAACTTCTATAATGAACATATTAATGTTCTGTCATCAGCAAAATACCTTGATGTCGCTAAAGAAATTAACTACATAAAATTTTACCTCTTCATGGTCTTTTTTACTCTCTGCTTGCAAAATTGAAGATCTGAAAGAAAAAAAAAGAAATTGGACCCTCAACTTCTTTTAAAGTACTTTTAACAGTACTTTAATTTTTTATTTTAAAAGGTACGTATAAAATCCATCAGTATGAAAAACCACACACAAACAAAAAGAAAACCCCACATAGTCAACGTCTTAGGAAAAAAGAGACCACCAGAAGCACCAGGACTCAGATTTTAGCAACTCTTAGCTTTGGCTATCTATGCCAAATGTGCCAAAAAAGAAACAGGTGCTAGTTTTCAGAAGACAGCCTATAGCAAAGGTGCACTGCAACTAAGAATCCATTTCAACCTTCTGACACACATCTGTCAAATATAAATAACCACCCTAATATAAAACATTAATTTTACTTCATTATTATTTCTCATTGAATATGGTTAAATAAAATTTTGCAATATATTAATTAGTAACATAAGGATATTTAGCTTTTCTATAGATGCTGTTTTAAGAGCTAGAGAAAAAAATATTTTTTACTAATCTTGAATCAAACCAGGACTGTGAAATGGAAAATCATATTAAGCATTAGCAAAAAAAAACACGAAAATACAAAAAGGTAAGTACATGTAGTGAATTATTAACAGTCTGACAATTTTGACAAATGAATACAGGGACTCCCAACATCTACCATGATAACTGATACATAGTAATTGGCATTCATTATATATTTATAGAAGGAATATTAAATTAAATAACCATTTTGAGCTGTAACATTTTACTATACATACTAGTAAATATGGGGGGGGGGGGAGGGGAGAGAATTGATTTTCAGGGCACCCAGAGTTGCTCTAAATAATAAGGAAGATCAAAAGCAACTTAATTAAGTAGGAAAAATTTGCAGATAACGTAAGCATCTATTATTAAAAAATTTTATAAATTATGGCATATATCCTTATGTAGATTATAATGTAGCCATTATAAAATGGCTTTTAATAAGTGACTGCAGGTTCAAATTATATATGCAGTATTTCCTCAACTATTTAAAAACTATAATTAAAAAATAAAAATTGTAAGGCAACAGACTAAAAAGTTAATTGTTGCTCTGTTAGTAAGATCATAGCTTTTTTTCCATACTCCTTTTTATATTTTTCTATGCTTTTCAAAAAATTGTTCTACAGATTCTCATTTAATACAAAGATAATAGAAAATTTTTAAATGGCATATAACCATTAATGGACTAAGTAATTTTATCAGAAATATTTATTTACTTGAAATAAAATAATTTTTTTATTAATCCTCACCTGAGGATATTTTTCCACTGATTTTTAGGGAGAGTGGAAGAGAGCTAAAGACAGAGAAACATCGATGTAAGAGAAACACGTTGATTGGTTGTCTCCTACATGAGCCTGGACCAGGGCCCTTGACTGGAATCAAACCAGGGACCCTTTGGTCCGCAGGCCAACACTCTATCCACTGAGCCAAACTGGCGAGGGCTAGAAATATTTATTATTGCTAGCACCTAATACATGCTAGACACATTATATATGTTAGATCTCAATTTTTCGTTAACAATTTAGAAAATAGGGATTATGACCTCCCCAAATCTTACATGTACAAAAATGAAGCTCAGAGAGGTTATGTAACTTGTCTAAGATCACACACTAAGTAGTGGGTCCAGAATTTGAACTTTCTGATTCTAAGGTTGGGGCTCTTTCCGCTAACTTGTGCTGCCTTCCCCACCTCGCAGGATTTTCAGTGACTGGTCTCAGCAGGGAATCACAGGTCTTTACCATATGACTTCACTTTAGTAACCTTAAAATACTAGACATCATTTAACCAGGTCAGAAAGGACAATTCAACTCATTTCTATAAGAAAATTACCTGGATATATAACAAGCCTAAAATATCTATAAAATGTCTGAATGAACAGAAATTATCCTACATTTCAGTAATTTAAAATATTACATACTTTATTAGTAGTAGGAAAAATACTAACTTTTTTCCATCAAAAGAGGTGATCTGAAAACAGTACCGCCTGTCTTCACAGTCCACAGCCATTACTGAACAGTTGTCTATGTCCATGGCCAAGCCTCCTGCTACGTCCCCACGGGCCTGACTCATTAAGTTTCCACCCTGAGTGAAGTAAAACTGTCTGTCCCAGGTAGATGACACCAAGCCTGTTTTACTAAATGAAAAAAGTACATTCACTCTTTAATTACAACACACATGAAATCTCATCATAAGTCAGACACAAGAAAAAGCACACCACAAAGAACCAGCTTGCCAAAAGGCACCAAAGCTCCTAAAAAATATATCTGTTTTTCAGTTTCTAAAATAAATTCATGTATGCTGACCACTTATGTGCGTGGGTGTGTACATATATATCCAAAACAAGGCTGGAAATTATTAAATTGAAACTGCTATAATGATGCTTTAAAAATATAGTTCAACTTTTCAAAACAAAACTCAAAAGAAATTATTTTACTCCTAGGTTTAACTTGCTTTATCTTATCTTCAGGTAAAAACTAAAATTTGACCTGATGATATAATTACATACATTTTTAAAGTATGATAAATAACATTTTATAGCATTCACATTATGCTAGATTTAAACTCAAATTGGTTTAACTTTTGGATAATTCTAAATTATTCAACAAATATCTAGTTAATTTTGACCCCCATAGGTCAAAAAGTTCCACTAAATACTAATATCACTAACTAAAAAGATCAAACCTTTAGTGAAATCAAAACAATTTGGCAGACAATATCAATTATATATTTGCTTGCTACTAACTTAAATGATACACAATATAAGAAAAGAACAAGTTTTCTTACTTCCTAGCATTAAGGTATCCGGCCTTTCGGGTTAAGTTGCGGTTAACAGGAAATTTCATGGGATCAGGGTCAGGCACATATAAAGGGTCACTGGCTATTTCCAAATCCTCTATTGTCTGCTGCATGGTCTCTACATCACTGTCCATCTCCCTGCGAACACTAGCACAGAAAACAGGTTATTCACTACCAACCACAACAAAGTATTCCTTTCTCAATCACATTTATCTGTAATTTGTTTTATATATATTTTCTTAAAGAGAGCAACAGTGGTATGGGTAAAGTAACATGAACATGTTATAAAACAGCTTTACATTTTATTTAAAACAGATATTTTGGAAACAATACTAAATTCAAAAACTTAATGAAGCCACATTCAATGCCTAATTCCAGAGGAATTTTCAAACTGCTCTGTCCTGTGCCTTTAAAACATTTTTATCTCCCTCTCTACCTCAGACTGACCACATCACTGCTCAAACTGTGGAACCTTATTAGAGCTGCTTTCTCTAAGTTTGCATAGCTTGAAAAACAAGATTTATTTAGTGATCTCCCATCTATCCACCACAATTCAGGTAACCGTGAAGATAACTCACTATGAATAATTATTATCATGGGTCTGTTATATTCAGACATAAAACTTAGTTTAGAATCAATTAAATAGCAGATTTGATACTATTATGAAATTCAGAGTTCAGATTCTGTGTAAAAGATGATGAAAAAAGAAGTGTCCAGGAGTCATGCAAGAAACACTCTCATGGCAGGAAATTAAATGGTAAATATTCTTAGATTATGACATTTAGCTGTTAACTTATCATTCACATAACTTCATTTTCAATTTTAAGGAAGAAAATACTTACTTCTGTACACTTGTTCCAATATTAGTTAAGAATTCTTCCAGTTGTTCATTGAGATTTTCAGAACCCATCTTAAAGAAACTTATCTGAGGCAACAGGGTGTGAGAGTGGGAGGGTGAACAACAGAAATACCCACATACACAAACAAAATACTTAAATAAATCATATAATTAAGTTCTAAGATGCATAATAAGTAAATACAAAGGATTATTTGATCTGTGTAAAGACTGATTGTAGTTTACAATGACTTCTACTGGGCACAAAACCACTGAAGAAGTAAACTTAAATTTCACTGTTCGTTCTTTCATATATTAACTAGAGGCCCGATGCACGAAATTCATGCAAGGGGCTGGGACCTAGCAGCCACAGCAGCTTGCCTCGACCCTCACCGCCCTGGCTTCATCCAGAATCTGGTCTAATTAGCATATTATGCTTTTATTATTATAGATACATCCATATGGTAAGCAATTTTTTAAATTGGAAAATAAATTTTAAGACATTTCAGGTAAGTCATATTGATAAACTATTTCATGTTTAATACAAAGATTAAAATGATTTGTATCTGAGGAATAATAATATTCATACTTGAAGAAATAGGAGGCTGCCATCTCATATTACCCAGATTTAATTTTCTAGCCCCTTCCTGATGCTTACCTCTCGGGACACTTTGAAGTTCTTAATATTTTTAACTCAGGAAGTATACAAGCAACTTGAAGCAAACTCAAACTTTTCTTTCAGATCTATTATGAAGCAAGAATGACTGGAGGCTCCAGCAATAGGTGTAACTACACAATTCACTTAGCTTTCAGTTCCCTGTCAATTGTGATGAACAAGATCTACATACAAGGTAAGTGGTTTCATTTACCATAAAATATTTGAAATCTTCATCTGCAAGGAAAACCATTCTCCCTAACTTCCTTAAAATAACATTCTGATGACAATTTTAAATTGCTTTTTTTAAAACATAGGCACAAAATTGTACTTTGTAGTTTGCAATGTAACATCCTTATATTTAACATCACTAACATACTTAGTATGAAGTTTTTAGGGCAGTTATAATCCAAAACACAGTGTAGAATTCACCTGAGCTTGCATGTATCCAAGTAGAGGTTCTAACAATGCTATTTTCTTCTTGTACTGAAGAGTATTTAATGCACAAAAATAATGCATCATGGTCTGGTGTTGTTTTTTCCTGGATGTGTAGACATCTTCTGTTACTTCATACTTTGCCTTTAAGTGAAAAAATTAAAAATACTATTATTTATTTAATTTTAATTTATCTTTAATAGTGGCTGTGAAGAAGAGCCTACCCAAGGAAAAAGGCACATCACCAGCAATTGTGCACTGCTTCCTTATTTTCTTAGATATTACAATAGAAATCCTGCAAAATATTGGCTAAGATAGTTTTCCTGTTATACTACCAACCACTTCATTTTAAAGCACATTAAAAGCAGAATTCTGCATATAACTAAGATTGGTACAATAAACTAAGCATGTGAGAGAAAGTATACCACACAAAGGAAAGGTAGACAATTAACTGTTTGATAACTAGTGGCCCGGTGCATGAAAATTCATGAATAGGAGAGGGGGTCACTCAGCCTGACCTGCCCCCTCTCACAGTCCGGTAGTCCTCAGGGGCGGGAGGCAACCCGGAGATCAAAAGGTGATGCCCCATCACACCTCTGCTGCTGCCACTGCCAGCAGTGCTAGCCTCAGCTGGCCTTCGTTACCTGAGCCTCAGGCAGCTCTGGGCGGCTGGGCAACCACCATCTGAGGCTTGCCTGTACCTCAAGCGTCGGCTGGGAACTGCCGTCCAAGGCTTGCCTGTGCCTCGGGCTGGCCCTGGGTGGCTGGGGGGCTGTGGAGACTGTGAGATTCCAGAGGCAGATAAACGGAGCAGCCACAGGCCTGCCACCCTGGCGGGGCTGAGGGGACTGGGCGGTCCCGTCTTGTGGCTGTGAGCGCTGCCATCTTTGAGGGTGTGGCAGTCAATTAGCATATTCCCTCCTTATTGGCAGTGGGCACACCGTCTTCGCAACAGTGTGGGGGTCAATTAGCATATTCCTTCTTTATCAGATAGGATAGCTTAGCCATTAGTCTTTGACTTTGTCAGTTCACAACATATCACTCTCCTCCTGGTTCCCTTCATACTATCCCTCCTCTCTTGTACTTGCTTGTTTCCCTTCACCTACACTTAAAATGTGTGATCCCTTAAGTTCTTGTATTCAGACAACAAATATTTACTGAGCACCTACAAAGTACTATATACTAGGTTCTTCTTCTCTCTTCCTGCTCTCCTGAGAATACCAAATCAAATATAAAGAATATTCCATATTCCAATGACTCCCACATTTTTACCTCCTACCCTTTACTTCCCAGGTGTCAAAGGAAGCACATGTCCACCTGAGCTCTTTATGTGTATGTGTGTGTGGTGGGGAATGTGCTAGCAAACAATGTACAAAACTAAAGACAGCATTTTTTTTTTTTTATTGTTTAAAGCACATGTGTCAAACACAAGGCCCGTGGGCCAAATCCAGCCCGCCAGGCCTTGCAATGTGGCCCGCACTGCACCGCACCGCACTCTGCTGTCAGTTTATGACATTGTCAGTTTATGACTGTTCAGTAAACCATTCGGCCCGCGATTTAGGCTGGATTTTAGATTTTGGCCCCTTCTCTGATTGAGTTTGACACCCCTACTTTAAAGTATTACACGTCTCCTTTTTTCCTGATTGACACCTCCATCCCAAGAAAGATAGCATTTTAAACAGGAAAAACTAGACCACCTAATGAAAGAGTTGTTAATTGCAATTCTGAAAGAGTAAATATGTATCATACCTTATCATTCTCTCTTTTTTTTGATAATCGGCTATATCTGTGAATTGCAGCATCATGATCTGGAAAATAGAAATGACTATTAACAACAAAATAATGCTTTGCAAAACTTATGTTTTAAATGGCTTCAGATGTGCATCTTTCAACAAATGTTCCCCTATCCAAATTTCCCCTAAAGCAGTAGTTGGCAAACCACAGCTTGTGAGCCACATGAGGCTCTTTGGCCCCTTGAGTGTGGCTCTTCCACAAAATACCACAGCCTGGGCAAGCTTAATTTGAAGAAGTGGCATTAGAAGAAGTTTAAGTTTTAAAAATTTGGCTCTCAAAAGAAATTTCAATCGTTGTACTGTTAATATTTGGCTCTGTTGATTAATGAGTTTTCCAACCACTCCCCTAAAATACGTTTCTACTTATTAAATTGGTAAAAATATTTAATTCAAAGGAAACTGTAATCCACTAAAATTTTACTTAAATATTTTTAATACAAAAACAGCAAACATTCATTAAAGAAAACGTGGGATGTATAGGAAAACAAGGCAGGGAAAATATTATATCACTCTTTAATATTATGAGGATAGCTAGACACAAAAGTTGATTTAATTTCTTATTAAATTTTTCTATAGGGTAAACAGTATAACTTAAATAACAACACTGATTTAAATAATGTTCACTTAAACTTTTAACTAGGTTCATTTTTTTTTCAATTATTGCATAGAATCTGGCCACAGATTTGTGTTGATTTTAAAAATGCATCATAACAAGAAATAACTGTAAAGTATTAAGAGCTTACCATTACTAGCAATCTGAAACACTTCCTTTAATGTCAATATTTCTGGAAAAGTTCAAGAATAATTTCAGTGTAGCATATTTATGAAATATCTTAAATTTTATTTTGAAAATAGTAACTGCCATTTAAGCTACAATTAAAACTCCAAATAATATCTCATACTTCGACATTCAAAGTGGCAATGCCACTCTGTATTTCAGCTAGCCTATAGAACATTTATTATTATTAGCAACATTACAACTCCAGAAAATCTACTCGCCACAAATTAGTAATATGATACAAGAACAAATTGTAAAACCACTGTAAATTCTAAGATATAGAAATAGTTTTTGTACCAGAATCTAACAATTCATTTTTTATACTGACTCTAATAAGTTCAAATGTTGAATAAGAAGTAAAGAACATTTTATTAATAAATTATGACATTCAGTCCCCTTTGACTGAGAAAAGAGATTTGTTTCTTGACCTTAGAATTACCATTCTTGAGAATTTATCACCACAAATATTAACTCCATGTCTAAAATTCATTTGTGTTTTTTTTTTTTTAATATATTTTATTGATTTTGTACAGAGAGGAAGGGAGAGAGATAGAGAGTTAGAAACATCGATGAGAGAGAGTCATCGATCAGCTGCCTCCTGCACACCCCCTACTGGGGATATGCCCGCAACCAAGGTACATGCCCTTGACTGGAATCGAACCCGGGACCCTTCAGTCCCCAAGCTGACGCTCTATCCATTGAGCCAAACCGGCCCTGGCAAATTCATTTGTTTTTATTCCATTATAATTTAAATATTTTACCTTCCACTGATATATTAATTCAATGTTTTATTCTATCTACCTATCTTGTAAATAGGTCTATATAATTTTCTAAAATTGTAAATTATGAGAAAGAGGAGCTAATTCTATAAAACTCATATTATCACTGAATAATGCTTAAATGGGGACAAAATCTACCACAAACAACCAAGTGATGGGTTGCTAGCTGTGTCAGTACCACCTACCTCCTGCCACTCCAGCCCATAAACACACCTCCATCTCCTGTGCCACTGTCTCAGTTAAAGTCTTGGTCATACCTCACTGGACTCTCACAACTTCCTAATCCATTCTCCTAGACATCAAATTCACTCTATTCTACCCTCCAAAAACAAAAGGATTATGTCTCCTTCTTAAAAGACCTTCATTCGCTTTACTTTCCTTATAAACAAGTGGAACATCTTTACATAATCTAGTCCCTACTAATCTACTTCTAGATTTGTCTCCTGCCATGCCCAACACATTCAATATTGCAGCCACACTGAACTTCTTATCATTCTCAAAACAAGCCATGTATTTCTACAACCCACACCTTTGTTTTCCTAGTCCCTCTAGAATGCCTCTTTTCTTCTGGCAAACTCCTCTTCATAGCTCAATGCTCATGTCACATCCTTGGTGAAGCCTTTCTGACACCCTCCTCTGAGCTTTCACAACACTGTTGTAATTATCTGTTTACCTATGTCCTTCTCTAGACTTTCTCAAGAGAAGTGACATCTTATTCATATCAGTATCCCCCAGAATCTAGTTTAACACCTAGTATTAATTAGCTCCTATAAGTGGTTAGTGACTAATTAAAGTAAATGTGGCATAGCTGTATTCAGAAATGGTTAAGATATAGAGTAATATGCATTTTACAGGCATTAATATTCTGATAGCTAATGAAAGTAAACATAAGCTTGACTTCAATACCTTTCAGATCTCTTTCTTTAAACTGGGTAATGGGGAACATCATGGCATCAGCAAGCTGCGTTGAAAGTACCGCATGACAAGAGCTAAGCTAGTAAAAGAAAAACCAAAAGGCCAAGTAACAAAAACATTTAACCAGTGTTGTGTAAATTAAACAAAATCTAGTGAAAGATCTTGATAATAAGAGAACACAAAATTATGTAATAAAATATACAGTCAAAAAATTTCATTTAAAACTTTTAGAAGAAAACATGGGATAACCTTGGATTTGGCAATGATTTCTTAGATATGAAACCAAAAGCATAAGCAACAAAAAATATACATAAATTAAATTTCATCACAATTAAGATTTTTGTATACCAAAGAATACTATCAAGAAAGTAAAACAGTGCCCAGCCAGCGTGGCTCCATGGCTGAGGTCACGGTTCCATTCCCAGTCAGGGCACATGCCCGGTTTGCGGGCTCGATCCCCAGGGTGGGGTGTGCAGTAGGCAGCCCATCCATGATTCTCTCTCATCATGATGTTTCTCTCTCCCTCTCCCTTCCTCTCTGAAACCAATAAAAATACATTTTTTAAAAAGACAATCCACAGAATGGGAGAAAATATTTGCCAATGTTGTATCTAATAAGGAACTTGAATAAAAAAGCCCTTAAACTAAGTAATAAAAGAAACAACCCAATTAAGAAAAGGGGGAAGATCTGGACAGACATTTCATCAAAGATTTACAAATGGCCAATTGGCACGTGAAAAGATGCTCAGTATCATCAGCCATCAGGAAAATGCACGTCAAAACTCTGATGAGACTACTTCACACCACTTCAATGGCTACAATAAAACGTAAATAAAAATAACACATTCTCAGGTGTCGGTGACAATGTGGAAAAACTAGAACCCTCCTACATTACTGATGGGAATGTAATATTGTGGAAAGCTGTGATTTTTCAAAAAGTTAAACACAAAATTACCATATGACCCACCAATCCCACACCAGGTATATGCCCAAAAGAAGTGAAAACTGGTGTTCAAAAAAAAACACAAAAAACTGCTGAAACCGGTTTGGCTCAGTGGATAGAGCGTCGGTCTGCGGACTGAAAGGTCCCGGATTCGATTCTGGTCAAGGGCATGTACCTTGGTTGCAGGCACATCCCCAGTGGGGGGTGTGCAAGCGGCAGCTGATCGATGATTCTCTCTCATCGATGTTTCTAACTCTCTGTCTCTCTCTCTTCCTCTCTGTAAAATATCAATAAAATATATTTAAAAAAAAAACAAAAACACTTGTTCATGAATGCTCACAGCAATACTATTGCATTAGCCAAAAGGTGGAAAACAACCCAAATGTCCATCAGCTGATAAATGGATAAATAAAATGTTAAAAATATTCATACAACATTTTATATAGCAAAAAAAGAAATGTGACCCAAGCCAGTTTGGCTCAGTGGATAAAGTGTCCGCCTGTGGACTAAAGGATCCCAGATTCAACCTGGCTAAGGGCATGTGCCCAGGTAGTGGGCTTGATCTCCCCCAGTAGGGGACATGCAGGAGGCATCCAATGATTCTCTCTCATCATTGATGTTTCTCTCTCTCTCTCTTCCTCTCTGAAACTAATTAAAAAAAAAGGGGGGAGGGGAATGCAATCTGATACATGCTACAACATGGATGAACCTTAAAAACATTTTGCTAAGTGAACGACAACACAAATTATATTGAGTCCATTTACATAAAATGTTTAAAATAGGTAAATCCAAACAAACAGAAAGCAGACTTATGATTGCCAGGAGCTGAGGGAGTGAGGAGCAGGAAGTGACTGCTTCATGGGCACAGGGTCTCCTTTGGGATAATGATAAAAGTGTTCTAGAATATCAGTGCTAATGGTTGCACAACACTGTGAATGTACTAAAAGTCACCAGTAGTAAATTTTATTTATGTATATTTTACCACAATAAAAAAAATTCCATTTCCTATAAATATTTCTTTATATTGATCTGCTAGGGCAATATTTTGCTATAATGGATTAAAGTATTTAAAAAAATTATTTTCCAGTTAAGGGACTAGAAAAGACAGGACTAACGGTGCATGGGAAAAGAAGAGCTGTCACTGCACTAGTAGAGAACACTTACGGGCTCTCCAAACATCTCTCCCCATCTTTCCTCCTCCTCACTGCCAATCTTTTTTTAGTTATTTGTTCTGAGACTAGTTTGAGAAATAAAGGGTTGATGTTGGCTATTTAGAGTGGAGATAAAATGTTGCCTGATGGCAAAAAAAAGAAAGACCGTAAAGCGCCTGTTCTCTCCCTGTGTTCATCAGATAAGACAATGAATGAAACACTGAATGTTAGTTACATGGACTGGGAGAACATATCTATGTTTATTCCTTGAAAACAATTGTTTTAATCAAGCAAAGAAAGTACTGCTTTTATAAGACAGCCTCCAAGAAATAAGGTCCTTTTTAAATAGTAATCTTTTTTAAATAAACTTACTCATATAATCATGACAGTTCCAAATAAAAGCTAAACAACTTGAATAACTTAATTAGAAAACCACTTATTCAAGCAAAATAAAATAAACACTTACCTCATCTATAACTTTTGAAAACTGTTGCAAAGTAGAACTCATCACTTCATCATCACCACCCAATGGAAAACGCTAAAAGGTGAGAGAGATGCGGTAAAGGACCAATGCTGTATGTCTTTTGTGAATGACATTATAATTTAGATTTTTAAATAACTTCCGAAAACTTCTAAACTTTGAATAAGCTCTAAATGTATCATTTTAATAAATTAGTATAGTTACAGTAAACATTAATTATAATGCTGCTAAACAACCAATTAACATGGTATATAGGAATGCACCATACTTGGGGAGTTCAAAGATTTGGTGTTTAGCTCCAATTCCTCCAATAACCACTTATGTAACTAAGCAAGCTTCAGTAAAAAGAGAAGTCAATCAGATAATTTCTGTAGCTAACATTAAGTCATTAAAATTAGATACAAGTGCTATAAAGGCATTTCAATGGCATATAAAAATTAACTTCTGTGAATTCTAAAAAGTTTGATTATTGATGAGAAATTCTACTTAACTATATAGATACGGTATCACTGCATATTTTAAATTATGTGCTTAAAACTTTTATATACAGTACCTGTTTTTCATATTCTTTTAAAAGTTTTGAAGTCAGGTGAGTTGCTGCACTTAATTCATTCTATAAAAAAGATTAATTCAAATTAATGTGACATTATTGATAACAAAAAATTTTAGTTGAAGATACCTACACCATTTTTATTTATCACTTAACATAAAATATCGTACATATTCTCTAAACCCCTCACTAAATCACTGGAAAGAGAACTACCATTAAAGTACTAAAAGGAAACTCAAACCATAAAATATACACCAGCAGTGTTCCTGGTGCATGCTTGTTTATAACTAATAAAAACTAGGCATTAAGTTAAATATTGTTAAAGCTTTAAAGTTAGGAGTAAACTGTATATATCTTAGCAAAATCTTGAGAGATTCTACATTGAAAACTGATCATCCCTTTCTCTAGATACTGATATTAGTCCATGATAAGCATTTAATAACGTAAAACCAAAATGTGGTCAACCTAATCATAAAATACAGCAACAGAAATACTTTTTTAGTTTAAAGGTTTTTTTTCCAGTGATGAATATGACAAAAATAACATTTCCTTTATATATCAAAAATAACATTTCCTTTATATATCAATCTGTCTTCTGATTTGAGAGACCAACTAGAAGAAAATAAAATAAAAACTGTCACAACTTTTAAGTACATAATGAAAATATGAGTCCAGAAAGAAGATAAAATTAGAAAGGGGAAAAATGAGTACTTAATTAACCCCAAGGAAAGTTTATTATACAACCCAGGTTGTTGTTAAGGCTTATAATTAAATTTCATAAACAAAGCCTCAAATCTTATTCCTACTTAACCAAAGAATCTAGTCATTTCTATTTTCTTAAATTCATCTCCTATGCCCCAGAGCTACATCTAAGTTTTATTACCTTCTATTAACAAAACAGAGGCAAAATACTTTCAAATCCTTTGTTGAAAAAGGGAAGTATTCCGCCGAGACCGGTTTGGCTCAATGGATAGAGCGTCGGCTTGGGGACTGAAGGGTCCCGGGTTCGATTCCAGTCAAGGGCATGTACCTTGGTTGCGGGCATATCCCCAGTAGGGGGTGTGCAGGAGGCAGCTGATCAATGATTCTCTCTCATCAATGTTTCTAGCTTTCTATCCCTCTCTCTTCCTCTCTGTAAAAAAATCAATAAAATATATTTTTTTTTTTAAAAAAAAAAAAAAAGGGAAGTATTCCATAAGATTAAAAGCATGACTAGGGAAAATTTGGGTGACAATATGGGGTTTTCAGTCAAATCTTAGGTAAATGTCACTATTATTAAGTTTCAATAAGCCCTTACTGGGTTTGGGGAGGAGGGACAGAAGCTTCAATCTTCATAACTTTTATAGTACTACAAACTATGCATTAGTAATTGAAATATGAGCTCTGTAATACAAAATAATGTTCATTCATCCATTTAACAAGTATTTATTACTATGAGCCCAGGTCAGCTCTAGGCACCAGTAAACAAGACAGACACTCTCTGTGCTTCAGGATTCATTTTGCAAAAGCATGGAGTCAGCCTTAGCTTTGTTACCTGTGCATCATAAATCCGATGCATAGCTTGATACAACTGGTTCATATAGTTGGAAATAGCTGTAGCATCTTCTTCAAATACGCCCAGTAAAGACCTTGTCTATATAAAATAAAAGCAATAAGTTTATGTTAACCATTACATTAGTCAGAAGGAAATTTTAAGGAAGGAAAAATCCTAGAACATCAGAGTTCTAATTATCTTGAGTATTAACCTATTTTTTCTCTTCTGATAGTAATGCTAAGACGTCAGGATTCTTTTTTCTCAGTTTCACTTCATTAAAATAAAGGGTTTTCCCAAATACATCACACAAACTTTTAGAAGGAACAACAAAGATATATTTTTATGAAGTAAAAAGTCTGCAATTAAACTTAACAAAGCAAAGAAACATTCAAGGCTAACTTAATAATATTCCATGTGTAAATACTTTAACTGTCTTATTTCAAGACAACTTAGTGTGATTCTTTTTCTCTGTGGTATCTTCTAGGTTAGTGCCAAACCCCTCCCCATCATAATCCAAAAATAATACCATAGTGCCCCTCTCCATCATTGCCTATAAAACATTAATTTATAAGCAAAATTTAAGGTTATTCTTTTTCTTCTTCTTTATACATTTCTATATTGTTAGGCTTTTTTCCCCCAATAAGTACATAAAATTTTTCATTTTAAGGGGAAAAATAGTAAGTAAATTTAAGACTGTGAATAAAAAGGATTTCAGAGGCAAGGAAACTCAGCATATCAAAGCAAAGTATGCTAAGCTTTTTATATCTCAAAGGCATGGAAGAATTAAAATACCAAAAACTATTGCCATAACTGCAGCTTAAAATCTAAATGATGACCTTGTATTTTACTCTAGAAATAATGTTTCAACCTTATGAGTCCAGAAAGAAGATAAAATTAGCTGGTTTTTAATATATTTTATTGATTTTTTTACAGATAGGAAGAGAGAGGGATAGAGAGTTAGAAACATCGATGAGAGAGAATCATCGATCAGCCGCCTCTTGCACACCCCCTACTGGGGATGTGCCCGAAACCAAGATACATGCCCTTGACCGGAATCGAACCCGGGACCTTTCAGTCTGCAGGCAGACGCTCGGAATCGAACCCGGGACCTTTCAGTCCGCAGGCAGACGCTTAGAAAGCTAAGTAAGTTGAGTTTTAAAAACCAAGATTTTAAATACAACTGGTTCATATAGTTGGAAATAGCTGTAGCATCTTCTGGTTTCGGCTAGCTGGTTTTTAAAACTCAACTTAATCTTAGCTTTCTATTTTCAGAAGAGAAAGCTAAGTGAATACAGTTTTTGGAAAAAAACACACAAAATCATTACACCAATATATAAAGCCCACATGCTCAGTCCTCTACTTCCCATGCCCCAGAGATGTAGATCTGACAGAATTGTTTTTATTCTTTACCTCAACTCCTATCTCTCAAAGTGCTATTTTAAGATGTAAAAAGAGCCCTAACCGGTTTGGCTCAGTGGATAGAACTGCAGATAGATGCGATTCTGGTTAAAGGGACATGCCTGGTTGTGGGCTCGATACCCAGTGGGGGGGCATGCAGGAGGTGGCCAATCAATGATTATCTCTCATCATTGATGTTTTTAATCTCTCTCCCTCTCCCTTCCTTTCTGAAGTCAATAAAAATATTTTTTAATTTTTTAAATATATTTTATTGATTTTTACAGAGAGGAAGAGAGAGGGATAGAGAGTTAGAAACATTGATAAGAGAGAAACATGGATCAGCTGCCTCCTGCACACCTCCTACTGGGGATGTGCCCACAACCAAGGTACATGCCCTTGACCGGATTCAAACCTGGGACCTTTCAGTCCGCAGGCGGAAACTATCCACTGAGCCAAAATAGTTAGGGCTTAAAATTTTTTTTAAATTAAATCTCAATCATAGTGAACTTTCTCACTTAAAAAAAATCATCTTGCCCTTAAAAAAAATCAACTCTAAATCTAAAAAATAAAAGCATTTTTTAAAAAGGTCCTCTTGCCCTGGCCAGGTGAGGTGGCTCAGTTGGTTGGAGCACAGTCCCCTACACCAAAAGGTTTCGGGTTCGATTCCCAGTTAGAGCACATACCTAGGTTACGGTTCGATCCCAGGCTGGGGTGCATATGGGAGGCAACCCATTGATGTTTCTCTCTCGAATTGATTTCTCTCTCTAAAATCAATAATAACGGGGAAATGCTGTTAGGTGAGGATTTTTTAAAAAGAAAAAGATCATCTTAGCCCAAACAAGGTTGAAATAGGTACCCTAATTAAAACTAAAATATCAAGTTTAACACTGTATGATTGTTTAAAATTAGCAACTTATAAAAATACAATCAATACCATTTCATTGAGTCTCTAATGGTATCCACTGTGATCTACACCATTTTTATATACTACTAAAACAAACAAAACAATGTTGGCAATTAAGTTATAATTTAAGGTTTTTTAATGTCTTAAAATTTTTAATTTAAATTTTATGGAAACACACCTTTAGATAAAATTTTACATATAATTCCCATATAAACATAAAAAAGGAATACAAACACAGCAGCATAAATTTAAAATACTAGTAACCCTAAAATTTCTTCACAGAGTTCAACTCTTGTGAGTCACTTTTTGGCAGAGTTATCAATATCCATGTTTTCTCATCCACTATTATTCTGTACAAATATTTCTTAAATGCGCTCCACTTTTGTCCCCAATACAGATTTTCTTACAAACCATTTCATCAGATACCATTCAGCAAGTTTTTTCTTTTTATTGGATTTAATGAGAAAGGGAGAAGAGAGAAAAACATCATGATCAGTTGCCTCCCTCAACCTGGGATGGAAACCTCAGCGTGGGTATGTACCCAGACCAGAACTGAGCCCACCACCTTTTGGTACAAGGGATGGCACTCCAACTGAGCCACACCGGCAAGGGCCCATATAGCAGGTTTTAATGGTGGCACTTGCTTCATCTCATCAGGTATCAAAGGAATATATTCAAACAACAAACACGCATGGTAATGTTTCAACTCGTTAAACAGATTTGTTGGTTGAATTTTTAGAGCAGTGTTTCCCAAACTTCTCTCATGATGAGAATCACCTGGTGGAGTTGTTAAAACACAGATTCCTGAATCCCAACTAAGAAGTGCTAAACTAGAATTTTTGAGAACATATAGGTAAAATTGCATACCTAACTTAGTGCTCTGTATATAACATCTGTCTTAGAGCACTAGTTAAGTATGCAATTTTACCTATATGTTCCCAAAAATTCTAGTTTAGCACTTCTTAGTTGGGATTCAGGAATCTGTGTTTTAACAACTCCACCAGGTGATTCTCATCATGAGAGAAGTTTGGGAAACACTGATTTAGAGGTTGCAGTTGGTCGGTCATGCCACTAGGAGAAACAGACAGGTGTGTACATTTGAGGCAATTAGAAGTAAAACATCAGCTATAAGACGCATCATGGTAACAGATGTGAAAACAAGTATGTGCTATAACAGTGGTCGGCAAAATGCAGCTTGAGAGCCACATTTGGCTCTTTGGCCCCTTGAGTGTGGCTCTTCCACAAAATACCATGGCCTAGGCGAGTCTATTTTGAAGAAGAGGCGTTAGAAGAAGTTTAAGTTTAAAAAATGTGGCTCTCAAAAGAAATTTCAATCGTTGTACTGTTGATATGTGGCTCTGTTGACTAATGAGTTTGCTGACCACTGTGCTATAATCTAGGAGTATTTCATATTATGCAAAAGAAAAAAGCCTCAATTTTTTTAAAATTTTAAAAATGATTAGGATCAAATGGTCTAATAATAACTTATCATATCAGAAGCTTTAAGTTTCCATAATCTTTGTTACTTCACTATTTGGATTCCATCCCAAATAAGTAACCCAAATGAGAGCAAAAATGTATGCCCAATATATAAAAGCAAAATTTTGGGGGGAAAGTCTAAAAGTCCAGTAAGACAACTAACTATTAAGTCAGCTAAGGAAACATGCAGCCTTAAATTCCTTTATTCAGAATGTAATAACATGTGAAGATGCTTAAATTATGTTAAATTAAAACCAAATAAAAATTGTATACACAACATAATCTCAATTACATTAAAATGTATAAGAGAGAAAAAAATAGAAAGAAGGAAGTAAACTATTAACAGGGTTTTTGGCTGGGTACATGGCACGTAACTGCTTTTTTTTTTTTTTCCTGTACTTCCAATTTTTCTGAAGTAAACATTATTTTTATAACCAGGTACAAAAATAAAATAGCTATCTATAAACAGCTGT
This sequence comes from Pipistrellus hanaki, assembly GCF_964339955.1. Lineage (NCBI taxonomy): Eukaryota > Metazoa > Chordata > Mammalia > Chiroptera > Vespertilionidae > Pipistrellus > Pipistrellus hanaki. The sequence continues at coordinate 19,501,885 of NC_140515.1, forward strand.
GATTCAGAGAAGTTGAGTAACTTGCCCTAAACCAGAAGGGACCAAGTGGCAGTGAAGGTTAAAACCTTTAAATCCTAATCCCAGATCCAGGACTTTCCATTCTCAGGTTCTCCCTAAGAATCACAAGTTTCCTCCCTTTCCAAATCCCAGTTGTCCCCAACTAATTTTCCCAAATAAATGTTATTTAGTTCAAAATTATTACGTCCAGAAATTGAAATATCAGTGTGGCTATTTCATTAAAAATTACTGTAAAACTAACCCTAATGTGGCACATTCTTGTAAAAAAAAAAAAAAAAGAAAGAAAGAAAAAAACACTAATGCTAAAGTTGTAAACTAATTGTGTGAAAAGTTCAAGGAATAAGTCAAGAGATCATACCCTCTTCACAAGTCGTAGCCAGGGCACTGTACAGCCTATTTTGAGCTGTGTGTGTCTTTATGGGGTGAAAAGCCAGGCCAGGCAAAAGAAGGGGACGGCAACCTGTTGAGTCTCAGATAATAAAAAAGCAAAAGGACAAAGTGCACCTAACCAATACACCTCACATAAGTTTTGCAAAGTGTATGAAACAGATATAGTTTATAACTTTACACTAGAGAAAATAATTTGAACTGGCTATTCTAGCAGTCAAGCCAAGATGTGGGTTTCTCTTTGTATCAGTATTGGCTGATAAGAGTACATTACCAGCAGGCAACTGGCCAATGAAGATAACTTTCAGCATGAAAAATCAAATCAATTCCACAATCAGAGCCCAATTCAACTTGGCAATTAAAGTTGGCACAAGCCGGGTAGCTTAGTTGGTTGGAGTGTCCTCCTGACACGCCCAAAGTTTCGGGTTCCATCCCCAGTCAGGGCACATACAAGAATCAACCAATGAGTGCATGAATAAGTGGAACAATAAATCCACAATATTCATTCTCTCTCTCTCTCTCTCTCTGTCTCTCTCTGTCTCTCTCTGTCTCTGTCTCTCCCCCCCCCCTCAAATAAATGAACAAATATTTTAATTTTAAAATAACCCACGGCAGACGTGCCGCCCAGGAAAGGGGCATATTAAGCTGCCAAGACACATGAAGAAATACATGGAACTGTGTAGTTCAAACGAACATCTCAAGAACATTGTCTTCATTCTAAGTGGTAACCAACCATCAACGTGGTCTTACATAGCTTAAATCACTGTGTAAGGCTTAAGGATGACATTTCTCTATGCAAATGACAGCCCCCACCAACCAACGTGTTTTTAACATAGCTGATTTCATCCTTCAGTCCTAAAAACATAACGAATGGTTGTTTTTCCTAGATTGCCTTCAGCTAAAGCATTCGCAGTAGCCGCATTCCCCAACGCGCAAACACACACAACCCCGGGCTTTTATTTTGATGAGTTTTCCAGGGCCAGGTCAGCAGGGAGCCGCGCGGGGGTCGCGGAGCCTCGGAGGAGCCGTCCGTCACACGCTCGAGTGACAGCGGCCACGGCCGCGGCCACGACACCGGGCGCCCAGGGCGGGGAGGCTCCTGGACCAGGTCGGGGTGCTCTGCACGGGCAAAAGCACGGCCTTTCAGCATCTCCCGGGGAAAATCTATTCATCTCTCTCCCCAGCTTGCTCAACAGACATCATCGAATGAGTCCACCGGGTTCTTTCTCCGGGATTTCCTCGGGAGGAGAGGCTTTCGGGGAGGAAATCCCTGGATCGGGATTCACCACCGCCCATCTCGGCGATAAAAACGCACAGAACGAAGCCCTGCGAACGTACGCGGCCGCCGGGCCGCAGAGGGGCCGGACCCCGCGCGCGGCTCCCGGCCTAGCGGCGCAGGCCCGCGCGGGCTGCGGGCGGGCGGGCGGGCGGCGCGGCCTGGGTGGCTCCCTCTGGGCGCGGCTCGCCGAGGGCGGGGGCGCGGGGCGGCGGCGCCCACCTGGGCCGGGGCGGGCCCCTGCGGCCGCCAGCGACGTCAGGCTCCGGGATCGGCCCACGCGGCTGCTACCCTCGCCTCCCGCCGCCGCCCGCGCCTCCTCACCTGCGGGCTGTCCTCCAGGGTCTCCTCGATCGGCAGCTTGTCGATCCCCGGCATCGTGGCGGAGGGAGGGCAACGGGCAGGTGACGCGGCGGCCGCCCACGGTTCCCACGCCGACCCACCCGCAGCAGCTGACCCCGACCCACCCTCTCTCTCCCGCAGTCTTAGCAGCCGTCCCTCCCGCGCCGCCCTCGCCCGGAGCCAGGCGGGAAATCCCGCCCCTTCTGGATCCACGCCCCGCCCCCCGGCGCGCTCATTGGCTCACGGCGATGCCTGTCAGCGCGGCGGGCTGGCCGGGGGGGAGGGGCTTTCCGCGGACACTGCCGTGCGTGCTCGCGCTCGGGTGTGTCTCGTAGGGCGCCGGCTCCCATCGCCGCGCGCGTCCCGGGAACCAGAGGCTCGAGTGAGGACCGCAGCGGGGAGTTTGGGGCGGCTCCAGTTGTCCCTCAATGTTTCTCGTCAGGGACCACGCCGGAGGCCCTGCTGCTGTGGCCTTCCCTTCGTTCCTCACCCCGAACCTTCCCGCCCCTCCCCGAGGCGGCCGGTCTCCCCGCTCCACACCTCCCTGCTGGCTACCGGAGGTCTGTGGCATCCGAAGTCGTGTCATTAGCCGGGCTTTCCCGGCTAATTCGTCCTACATTATTTTTCTGGACATTTGGATAACAGTTTATTCGGCTTAAAACATGTGCCTTTGTCGCCAAATCATCAATTCTTACCTGGTCTTGAAGGACTGACAGGCCACAATTTAGACTTCCATATTTCTTTAAAGTCACAAAGAAAACACCTTTTAAAAAGTCAGAATACCCTAGTCATGTATGTTGGCAACTGATCACACTTCCCTTTGGTGAAATTTTTGGAAGGAGCTTCTTGGGCCTGTTTTTAAGTAGAAAGGAGTGAAGCGTTGCTCCTAGGACTTGATCTGGACTAGAACACCCACCTCCTTGTCCCCCTCAGCGCCTCCTCGGCCACTTCACACCCTCTTCATCCACCTCACACCCTCCTCACCCACCTCACCGCCTCCTCATCCTCCTCATCCCCCTCACCGCCACCTCCTCATCCTCCTCACAGCCTCCTCATCCCCCTCACCGCCTCCTCATCCCCCTCACACTCTCCTCATCCCCCTCACACTCTCCTCATCCCCCTCACCGCCTCCTCATCCCCCTCACACTCTCCTCATCCCCCTCACCGCCTCCTCATCCCCCTCACACTCTCCTCATCCCCCTCACACTCTCCTCATCCCCCTCACAGCCTCCTCATCCCCCTCACACTCTCCTCATCCCCCTCACACTCTCCTCATCCCCCTCACAGCCTCCTCATCCCCCTCACACTCTCCTCATCCCCCTCACCGCCTCCTCATCCCCCTCACACTCTCCTCATCCCCCTCACACTCTCCTCATCCCCCTCACAGCCTCCTCATCCCCCTCACACTCTCCTCATCCCCCTCACACTCTCCTCATCCCCCTCACACTCTCCTCATCCCCCTCACAGCCTCCTCATCCTCCTCACCACCTCCTTGTCCACCTACAGCCTCCTCATCCCCCTCACACTCTCCTCATCCCCCTCACCGCCTCCTCATCCCCCTCACACTCTCCTCATCCCCCTCACACTCTCCTCATCCCCCTCACAGCCTCCTCATCCCCCTCACACTCTCCTCATCCCCCTCACACTCTCCTCATCCCCCTCACACTCTCCTCATCCCCCTCACACTCTCCTCATCCCCCTCACAGCCTCCTCATCCCCCTCACACTCTCCTCATCCCCCTCACCGCCTCCTCATCCCCCTCACACTCTCCTCATCCCCCTCACACTCTCCTCATCCCCCTCACCGCCTCCTCATCCCCCTCACACTCTCCTCATCCCCCTCACACTCTCCTCATCCCCCTCACAGCCTCCTCATCCTCCTCACCACCTCCTTGTCCACCTACAGCCTCCTCATCCCCCTCACCGCCACCTCCTCATCCCCCTCACCGCCTCCTCAACCACCTCACACTCTCCTCATCCCCCTCACCGCCTCCTCATCCTCCTCACCGCCTCCTCATCCCCCTCACACTCTCCTCATCCCCCTCACACTCTCCTCATCCCCCTCACACCCTCCTCACCCACCTCACCGCCTCCTCATCCACCTCACCGCCTCCTCATCCCCCTCACACTCTCCTCATCCTCCTCACCGCCTCCTCACCACCACCTCCTCACCGCCACCTCCTCATCCCCCTCACCGCCACCTCCTCATCCCCCTCACACTCTCCTCATCCCCCTCACACTCTCCTCATCCACCTACAGCCTCCTCAGCCACCGCACACCCTCCTATCAGCCTCCCGCTGCCTGGTTTAGTTCTCTGTAGAGTTAGGAGCTTTCCTCACGGGTGAAGTGGCAAATCACAGTGTCTCCTAAACATCTAGCCATTCCTCCCACCAACCCATTCCATTTTCATTCAAGAGATGTTGAGTATAAAGATTATTCGTTGCCTGGTTCCACTGATACATTGGAACAAATCCAGAAACAGTGACAGGAATGGAAGTTACTTTTCAATTGATGCTAGATTTTCCCACGATCTCATAAGGATAAAAATCAGGCTTTAAATGTTTTCCCAGGTAGACTTGCAGTAGTTTCACAGAAGTGTCCTTCGTGTTATAAACTTTTAACTAAAAGTTGCTGGTTCCCAGCTGCGTAGATGTACCCACAGCATCTCCAGGTCTCAGCAACCGTCTGTCCTCCCTGATTTCCCTTTCACTCTGGCAGCACAGTGGCGTGCAACCTGGCTCTACCTGAGGAAGACTTGCAAGGTAAGGGACCTTCTTGGTGCAACTGTGATTTCTATTATTATATAAGTGAAGGAAAAGAAAAGTAGTGGCAATTGACAAGAATCAAGAGTAAGCGACAAGTGAAAACGGAGTGTAAGAAAGAAGAGTAATTCTAGGGTGTTATTGAAGAGATTTGGCCAGTTGGCCAAACCCAATAATTTCAGAGAAAAATTCTATTAGGTATCTGAATGATCTGGGTGGGATATTCTCATCAAGTTAAATGGTTTTCTCCTTTGTGTGGTATATGCATCTAAACTGTGTTTTTGTAATGGATTCTCAAGAGGCTACAATATTATCAAGGAGGGACAAGGAATTCTTACTGGACTCTGCTGATTAAAAAAAAAAAAAAAGCAAAAAGCAAGTTGACATTCAATTGAATGAAGAGGCAGTTTAGTCAAATCATAAAACTAAAAAGAATCTTAACAGGCATTCTGTTTGGATCCTATATCTTTAGGCTACTACTCCGCTCATCCAAAAAGATTATTGTATTTTCTATTTTAAAACATCTCCACAACTGCAGAATTACAGCCTCCTCTGACAACCAATTTAAGTTTAATCAACTAGATTCTGTACCGTTGACCAAACTCAGTTCCTTTTACACAGGAAATGAGGCTTGTTCAGAGAGAATGCCTTAGGGGGTTACTGGAGACTCACATGTGGGGAGCACAGTAAAAATTCTGGCCAGCTGGTTAATTTTATGGAAGGCAAGGCAGGATTAAACGACATTCACCACATAATGCTTTGAGACATTTCATACATGTAATTTACAATAAAAAGGTATACAATCCTGTAAATAGATTTGTTAATTATTAGTCTCTTAAAATTATATTTGATCTTATAATTAGGTGTTTATATGATACTCCTTGAAGTTCTGGTCTGTGGTCTATAATAGGAAAGAATCTAACAACACAAATGATTCTGATACTTTACTTTTCAAAATTATCCCCCTAGGTCATACAAGTCATCTGGGGAAGGTTGTTAGCACAGCTGGAAGATTCTGATGCCAGAGGTCAGAAATGGGGTGGGAGTTACCCCATGTGAGTCAAAGCAAATAATCCTCAAAGCACATATTGAAAAATTCCATCCAAAATGGAGAATAACCATTTTCTGTTCCAGAGAAGCCTTGTATTTCAGAAAATGCAGTCAAGTAAACATTTAAGAAAAGAGTCCTAGATTCCATCTGAGAATAGGGACAGGGGCACCATTTCCAGAATCACTCGGAGAGTAGGGGAGGCCTCATCTTCACAAATATCCCCTGAAAGTCCCAATAAATATGAAATTCTGAGGAATTCCTACTCAAATAATTCTGGATGTTACCTAGTAAATCACTTGTTAATGGACTCATTTTAACAGATAATTGTTTTCTTAAAAAATTTTTATAAATCTTTATTGTTGGAAGTATTACATATGTTCCCTTTTTCCCCCCATTGACTCTTCCAGCCGGCCCGCCCCTCCCCTCAGCCCCAGGTCTTCAGCACCCTATTGTCTATGTCCATGGGTAATGCATATATGCATACAAGTCTTTGGTTGATTACCTGCCCTCTCTCTCCCTTCCCCCCTTCCCTATTAGATTCTGCACTCTATTTCATGCTTCCACGTCTCTGGATCTGCTCCGTTCATCAGTTTATTTTGTTACTTAGATTCCACATATGAGTGCAATCATGTGATATTTGTCTTTCTCTGACTGACTTATTTCACTTAGCATGATCCTCTCCAGGCCCCTCCATGCTGTCTCAAAGGGAAGAGATTCTTCTTTTTTACTGCTGCATAGTATTCCATGGTATAAATGTACACAACTTTTTTTTTATCCCCTCATCTCCTGATGGGCACTTGGGCTCTTTCCAGATCTTATCTATTGTAAATTGTGCTGCTATGAACTTACGGGTGCATACATTCTTTCTGATTGGTACTTCAGGTTTCTTAGGATATATTCCTAGAAGTGGGATTTTTATTTTATTTTATTTTTTATTTTAGAGAAAGAGGAACAGGAGAGGAAGGAAGACAAAGAAAGAGAAACATTGACTTGCAGTTCCACTTATTCATACATTTGTTGGTTGATTATTGTATGTTCCCTGACTAGGGATCAAACCCACAACCTTGGCATATCAGGACAGTGCTCTAATTAACAGAGATACCTGGCTGGGGCTCAGTTGTTTTCTTAACATACAGCTAAAATAAACCAAGAAATTAGAAATTAATTGGCAATTTGGGAAACTGAGTCATTTCTATTCACCTTAAAACATTAGAACCAGTGGTCAAATAGGGTAAAGGTTTGGGAAATCTGAGGGTAGACTCAAAAGTTCTGAGGAGTGGATTTCAAAAAGAGGTGGATAAGCAGCAAGAATCAACAGATTCTTCACTGTGTCACTGCAAACCATCCTCCACCTGTGACCTTGACATTGATATTGCCTTTGCTCTTTGCCAAGCATCCTTAAATTCTGTAGCTTCTACTTTCTTGGCTGTACAAAGAATAAAACTTTATTCCTAGAATAACTGTATATGCTTCTGTTTGATTCCTTTTTTAAAATATATTTTTATTGATTTCAGAGAGGAAGAGATAAACATCAGTGATGAGAGAATCATTGACCGGCTGCCTCCTGCAAGCCCCCGCACTGGGGATCGAGCCTGCAACTGGGGCATGTGTCCTTGACCGGAATCAAACCTGGGACCCTTCTGTCCGCAGGCCTATGCTCTATCCACTGAACTGAACTAGCTAGGGCTGTTTTTGAAAGAAGAGGACATTACTAAATTTCTTTGGCCAGGCCAAGAACTTTGAATCAAAGCAAAGTCCTTCTCAGTTCTGTGGAGAGATGGATAAAAGCCTAGACTAGCTTGGCTATCTTTGATTCCTGGCTATACTCTTTACTATTTTTGTGACTTTGTGTCTCCATTCTGTCATGAAAAATGGGACTTAACATAGAGATCCTACATTAGGAGGTTATGAAGATGATTAATGAGTTTTCACAATAGTGCTAAGTACAATAAACATTCAAGAAAAATTACCTAGCTTAATTTCATTATTTAATCTTAAATATTTTAATGCTTTTAAGGAAACTTCCCTGTCTTATTTTTTTTTCCTTTCTTCATATCTAAAGAAACCAATATTTCCTATGTTAAAAGATTGTGCTTATTCTTTTAGAGAATCCTGAAACTATTTTAAACATTAACATTACCTTTGCTAGTGTTTTATCACTTTGACTTAGGGGGTTTTATAGCCAAGAGATGAGCATATTAATTGGCAATTTAATTTCTCCCATTCCTCTTTCTCTAAAATCAATAAAAAATGTTTGTAGGTACCAAAACAACAAAGGCTCTTATCCTGTTTTAGGGTTTTTGGCAATGCGGAGGAGTAGATGCCCTAAGTTTAAAAGACATAAAACTTAATGATACTCTTACTCCCACTCTAATTCTGGGTCAGGTTAGAAAAGAGGTGGCCCTTAGAGAAGCCAGTGTGTTTCACACTGTTTAATCATTGAAAACATTGTAATTTCTACAGAACCACAGAGGGCAGTAAAAACAAACAAACAAATAAAAGCAAATGGCCAGTGCAAATAAATATCAGAGTTAATCAGCACATCCTTCCAAAAAGCACTAGGTGGTGCTATAAATTTAGTTTTGAGATTCAAAGTACTATCTCAGGAAATGGTTGTCTTTATTCCACAACCATTTACTATGTAATGAACAAAATATTAAAAATCTGCCCTTGTGAGGATGGTGAGAAGAAAGAAAAATGATTTTTAAAAAATAAGCATAGTAAGTCATTAGAAGTATAGTATTTTAGAAAGTGGTACACGCTATTGAAAATAGAGCAGGGAAAAGATGAGGAGGCAGTTGCAATTTTAAAAATAGGCTCACCAGGGCTGAGGCCCTAAGACTTAAGGGTGGAATTGTCTGACCTGTTTTCAAAAATTGCATAGAGACCAACGTGACAAGGGAGGAATGAGCCAGGAGAAGTCTGACTCGGAAGAAGGAGGAAGAGGAGGCCACGCTGTGTAAAACCTTGTGACCTATTGTGAAGACTTTGACTTTTACCTAGTTTTGGATAAAAATACCTTTAATAGAAGTAAGATTTGAAAAAATGTTGAGGAAACTGAATTAATTAGTGATATAAATTATGGGCAAATTAACATTGTCTATAGTAAACTTGTCAATAGTTTATGAGCATTTTTAATATAATCATAATCATACCTCACAAAATTAATATTAATTACTATCTTCTTGATCAGGAGTTTCTTGACGGTAGAAATCATCTTATCTCCTGGGTACCTAGTATACTGATGCATGCTGGAGTTTAATAAATGTTTGTTATGATTCAAAAATTTGTTTTTAAGTTGATAAGAACCATAACATTTATTCCCTAGAAACAATGTTATAAATGCCAATCAGGCTCTCCCATTTTATCTAAAATTATTAGATTATTTTTAAAAAATGGAGACAACCCTAAGTGCCAATGAGTGTTGTTCAATAAATTATGATCCATCCATTTGATGTCTAGCACCAAGCAACTGTAGAAGAAGGAGATAGAGCTGTACATACTGACAGTGTGTCATAGGGCGAAGGTGGGAATAAGGGGCGGTGAACCACGAGCAGAAAAATACACGTCTGACTCCATGTGGATAAAAATGTGTCTGTGTGTGTCCACTCATTTATGTGAAGGCATTTTAAAAAGGCAAGAAGGAAAGGCACCAAATTGTTAGTAGTAGTAATCAGTGGGTGCTGAGTAAAAATGGATAGAATTGAAGGAAACTGTCATATTTAACTCTATTATTGTGATATTGAATACATTTTTTTAATGTGTTGATTTTTTTTTTTTTTTGAGACAGAGGAAGGGAAAGGGATAGAGAGGTGGAAACATCTATTAGAGAGAGACATTGATTGACTGCCTCCTGCACACCCCCTACTGGGGATGGAGCCTGCAACTCTGGCAGGTGCCCTGACTGGGAATCAAACCAGTGATTTCTAGGTTCATGGTTTATCGCTCAACCCCTGAGCTGCACTGGCCAGGCTGACTGGTCCTTTTTTATGTCACTGATCTTCTCACTAAGTTCCTTGAAGTTTTCATTTATGTTCCTTGAGCATCCTTATAACCATTGTTTTAAACTCTGTATCTGGTAGTTTGCTTGCTTCCATTCCATTTAGTTCTTTTTCTGGAGATTTCTTCTGTTCTTTCATTTGCAATATGTTTCTTTGTCTCTGCATTTTTGCTGCTTCCCTGTTTTTTGTTTTTGTTTTGTGGGGTTTTTTTTTGTTGTTGTTGTTGTTGTTGTTTTTCCTTTCTATGTATTAGGTAGAGCTGCTATGTCCCCTGGAATTGGTAGAGTGGCTTTGTGTGGTAGGTGTCCTTCAGGGCCCAGTGGCTCAGCCTCACCAATCACTGAGATAGGCACTCTAGGTGCACTCCTGTGTGAGCTGTGTGTACTATCCTGTTGTAGTTGAGCCTTCAATGCTGTTGGCATCACTGGGAGGGATTGACTCCCAGGCCAATTATCCATGAGGACCAGTTGCAACTATTGCAGAAGAGCTGCTATACAGGAGATGCTGTACAAGACTGGCTTCAGTGGGGCTTTGGTGCTCTCCAAATCTACCCCTTGAGTGTGTTGCTAATGTATGTGGTAGGGTTGTAATCTGGCTTGGTCTGAAGATGAACACTGGATGCACTGGCTTTGGTGACTCCCTGGAGGTGCAAAGTCAGCCACTGCCCAGGGCCACCTAGCACAAGATATAGAGTGATTTGCAGATGGCTGCTACTTCTATTGGCCTTGGAAATGCCCAGGAGATACCAAATTGTAAACCAAGGAAGGTTACTGCTAATGCCAGGCCTGGGGCCACTTATCATGAGGTATGGGGTACACTGATGCTAGCTGCTGCTTGTTTGAGATACTTTAGGAAAGTCTGAAGCCTGAGCTAGGACAGGCTATTCATATGGAAAAGCCACTGCAAACAGCTTGGGTGAGACTACTAATTGGGTGGAGCGGTGTCTCAGGAAATTATCAGGGCCTGGCAAATAGTCTGGGCCAGGTTAATGGAGAGTTGGATATGGCAAATGCCTGTCAGACTGGAGCTGGGAGGTCTCAGCAAAGCAACAATAACCTTTGCTATCATTTTTGTCTGGGACAAAACTTTCCCCCAATTCTTGCCTTGATGCCAGATAGTTTAGTTCCTCCCCATATGTCCTTTGATCTTTTCAAGCTCCTGCCCAAGTGCTGGAGTTCAGAGGAAGTGAGTCTGAGTAAGTCTGTGCACCATCCCTTTAAGAGGAATTGCCTGGGACTCCAGTAGCCTCTGTGTCATTCAACCACAATCCCCACTGGTTTTTACAGCCTGAAGTTATGGGACTTCTCTTCCTGGCACTGCAACCCTGGCCTCAGATACCTGATGTGGGGCTGGGATGTTTTGCTCCTCACGGAGACCTCTGCAGCCAAAACATCCCTCCAATTAAAAATATGCCACACGTAGGTGTCAGACTATCCCATTCTATGCCTCTGCCCCTTCTGCCATTTTCAATGTGGCTTATTCTGTAATTCTGTAATTGTAGGACTTCCATTCAGCCTGATTCCAGGCAGTTCTGAATGATGGTGATTCTATGGTTTCATTGTAATTTTGATGTGGTTGTGGAAGGATGGGAGTACCTTGTTTACCAATGCCGTCATTTTGACAGGAAGCCTCAAATTACTTCATATTAATTTTTAAAATCAAGGGCCTGCTACGTGCAAAACACCATATTTTAATGAAAACCATTTTAACTGATTTGAAAATATAAAAATATGAAACTGTGCTCTTGAGATTTTGTGAATAAAGCCTTTATTTATATGTTATAAATAAAGTGAACCTTTACTTAATATCTCCTATGTGACAGGCACTGTGAGAGGTGCTGGGAAAAATAGAAGAGTGTATGAAACAGCCCAAACTCTCCCAGACCTTGTAATCACTGAGAAAGATCCCTTGTGTCACAAGGAACAACAGAGTCCCACAGATGTGAATTGTTTAACAGGACTCGAGATTTTTAAATTTCAAGCTCAGATTTTAAAAGTGAATTTGCATCTCACTTTATTAAATTTTCACTACAGATTGCCATAATGTTTTCTAATTTGTGGATTACCCTGGAGTGATATATAACTGGTTCACAGAAAACTAGGAGTACCTTCACACACTAAGAACTAGAGGGGAGAGAGGTTGGAGGAATGGGTGAAAAAGGTGAAGAGATTAAGTACAAATTGGTAGTAACAAAATAATCACGGGGAGATATATATGCCTAAGCAACCAGAATGATCACAGGGAGATGGATATATATTTATATGAATCACCAGTCTCTATGATGCGTACTAACCACCAGAGGGCAGATACTCAACACAGGAGCTGCTCCCTGGTGGTCAGTGACCTCCCACAGCCAGCAGGGCCTGTGTTCTCCTTCCAGACAACCATGCTATGACATGCACTGGCACCAGAACAGCCAAGGTGGGTGCAATGTGATTGGTTGGGGTGCCCCACCATTGCCCACAGAGGGCGGCCCAGGCCATTGTCTGGCAGACAATCAATTGAGGGTGGGGAGGTGGGCTCCATGATCGCCCCAAAGAGGGAGGCCCAGGCTGCCCAGCCGGCCGTGCTGCAGGGGGTGGGTGGGGCCTCCCTCTGCAGGGAGATCAATCTGGGGGCCCCACGATCGATTACCCCAAGAGGGAGGCCCAGGCCACTGGCCAGGTGTGCGGGGCTGTCCAGTGATCATCCCTAAGAGGGAGGCCTAGGCCAGCCAAGCCTGTCACCCACAAAGAGAGGCAAGCAGTGGCAGGGGAGTGGGGACAGTATTGCACAGATGGCAAGCAGTGGCAGGGGCGGGACCAGCAGCCGGCAGCCAGGGGAAGGAAAGCCTGGATAGGCCCTGATTACCAGGTAGGCCTAGGAACCTTAGGGGGGAGGGGGGAGGGGGGGAAGAGGATGTCCCAGATTGCAAGAGGGTACAGGCTGGGCTGAGGGAATTTCATGCACCAGGTCTCTAGTATTGTAATAACTATGTATGGTGCCAGGAAGGTACTGGAAGTATCAGGGGGAACACTGTATAGTATATATTGTAATTGTCTAACCTCTATGTTATACACCTGAAACCTGAAATTAATACAAAATAATATTGAATGTAAACTTAATTGAAAAATAAAAAATAAAAATTTTTTAAAAAAACAATTGCAACAATAATAAAACCCACAGCAGTTACATTTCCTGTCCAATTTGCAGATGTCGTCTTCCTAATCCCATCCATCCATTCATTTGTTTGTTCACTCATTTAACAGATATTTATTGAATGTCTATTTTGACATTGTTCTAGGAAACACTGAATGTATAACAGTAAAAAAAAGCTTTTATTTTTGAAAATACATTTTAACATTTAAAAAATACTGACAGTCTCAAATAGGACAGTGTAATTTCTGTGCAAAAATAAGGTACAAGTGTCATTAGAGCTTTACTTATTGCATTTCTATCCTATGCTCACAGACTATGAGCATAATAATTATATGGCTGATTTATAAAAATCTCTGCCCGGGGGGCGGGGGACATTGGTATATGTACAAAAATAATAATTTAATAAAAAATATTTTTAAAAAATCTCTGCCAAAACACCTAAGACATTGGGCGTTTTTCCTGATGTTAATGATTTGGAACTTAATTGTAATGCACAATTAGAAAATAAACAGTAAAAACCTGGGTGGATTTAGAAGTTATCAAACATAAACTTCTAAATTTTTACTTTTATCTCATACATGTAGATGTTTATAATACAGACTGTATAATTTATGATTCCTAAAATATCTTCAATGTCAGTTGTCAAACTTTTATTTCTCATATCAAAACAAATGTTAAAAGATATTGAGGATAAATCATTTGCAAGGTTTCACAACCTTTTTCTTAACTGATCAGTACACTTCATGTCATAAGATCATTTGTGAGGAAGTTGCAGTCACTGTTATTTGATAATGTCTATAAAATAGGGAATTTCCAACAGAAAATCCAAGTCAAGACTCTGCCACTTGCTAGCTGGTGACTTCAGTAAATTACAAGTGAACTCTCAGTTTCTGTTTCCTCAGCTACATATAGTGGAGGATTTATAAAAGGATTAAATACATATACTATGCTAAAATGCTTTAGAAGCTATAAAGCAATTTAAATAGATCAATAACATTTATTAGAAACCAACTGTAGATATTATATTAATGGTGAAAGACTGTTCTCATGTGAGGAACAAAAGAACAGTGTCTGTTTTCATCATCACTATTTTTAACATTATTCTATACTTCTAGAGCAGCTGAACTTTCTGCAGGGATGGAAATGTTCTCTGTCTATGCTGGCCACATGTGGGCAAACTAAATTTAAGTAAATTAAATTTAAAGTTTAGTTCCTCAGTTGCACTAGCCACATTTCAAGTGCTCATTAGCATATTGAGTAGTGCAGATATAGAACATTTCCATTATCTTAGAAAACTCCATTGCACTAGAGGTTCTGTTGGTCTGTAGTTACGGATTAACTAGAGGCCTGATGCATGAAAGTCGTGCAAGGGGCTTGGCCCTTGTAACTGCACGGCTGCCTCGACCCTCGCAACCCTGGCTTCATCCGGAAGGTATGCTTTTATTATTATAGATGTTTAATGTTAATCACATATCCATCCATCCACCCATCTTATTTATTTTTTATTTTAAAGTGTAGACATCAACAACTTCTCCCTTAAACTCATCAGCATGCTTATCATTAACTATAGTTCAATACTTGTTTATACTTCAATAGATAAATTTTACATAGTGAAGCGTACTAATAGAATTGACAAATGTATACATCTGTGTAATCCAAACTCCAGCAAGATATAAAATACTACCATTACCCCCAAGTTTTCTCATTCTTCCCATTTAGTCTCCACCTCCATCCTCACCTTCTGATTTTTTTTCAATATAAACTCATTTTATGCATTCTAGAACATCACAAAAATGACATTATACTTTTTAATGAATTTATTTTATAGATTCTTAAAAATTTTCTAGGTAAAAATCATGTCATCTGTGAATAGAGATAGTTTATTTCCATTCTGATCTATTTGACTTTAATTTCTTTTCCTTACCTTATTGCACTGGCTTAGATCCAATATAGTGTTAAAATAGAAATGCTTAAAGTAAACATCCTTGCCTTGTTACTAATCCTAGGGAGAAAGCATTCAATATTTCACTATTATATATATTACCTGATTATTTCTATAGATGTCCTTTATCAAATTAAGGAAGTTACTTCTAATCCTAATTTGCTGAAAGACTTTTTTAAGTCATGAATATTTTTCTGTATCTGTTAATGTGATCACTGCTTTTTTTCTGTCAATATAATGGATGACATTGATTGATGTTTAAATATTAAATTTGCCTTTCTGGGAAAATCCCCACTTAGTCATAATGCATTATCTTTGTATGTTTCTACACTCAATTTGCTAATATTTTAAGCAATAAAAAAGTCCATGTTTTTAAAGGATATTTATATATAATTTGTTTTATTATCAGGGTTATTCAGACCTTATAAAACAAATTTAGAAGGGACCTGTTCCATTTTCTGAGTTTGTATAAGATTGGTATTGTTTAAATATTTGATAAATTTCACCAGTGAACTTGGGAAAGAATTTGATAATCAATTTTCTTCCTTTCTTTTTCTTTCTTTTTTTAATCCTCATCTGAGGATGTTTTTTCCATTGATTTTCAGGCAGAGTGGAAGTGAGGGAGAGCCAGGGTGGAAAGAGAGAGAGAAACATCCACATGAAAGAGACTCGTTGATTTCTTGCCTCCCATACACACCCCAGGGATAGAACCTGACCTTGACCAGGAATTGAACCCTTTGATCCACGGGCCCACGTTCTAACCAGTGAGCAAAACTGGCCAGGGCCATTTTGGTTTCTTTAATAGATATTTGACTAGTCATATTTTCTATTGCATCTTACCTTAGTTTTGGTAATCATAGCTTTTAAAGATATTTATTTTATGCAAGTTATTGAATTTATTGGTATAAAGTTGTTCATAATCCTTTCCTATTTAATGTCTGTGGTCTCTGTAGTTATACATCTCTTTATTCCTAATATTGGTAATATGTGTTTTTCTGTTCTTAATCAATCTGCCTCCAGGTTTATTAACCTTGATTAGAAGTTTAGAACTTTCAGCCAAAACCGGTTTGGCCCAGTGGATAGACCATCGGCCTGCAGACTGAAAGGTCCCAGGTTCAATTCCAGTCAAGGGCATGTATACCTTGGTTGCGGCACATCCCCAGTAGGAGGTGTGCAGGGGGCAGCTGATAGATGTTTCTCTCCCATTGATGTTTCTAACTCTCTATCCCTCTCTCTTCCTCTCTGTAAAAAATCAATAAAATATATTTTTTTTAAAAGTTTAGAACTTTCAGCCCCACTTCCTAACCTCAGGGGAGAGAAGAGGAACTAGAAATTGAGGTCAGCCACCCATAGCTAATGATTTAAACAATTAAGCTTATGTAACGAAACCTCCACAAAACAACTGGGTTCAAAGAGCTTCCTGATTGCTGAACACATTGAGGTGCTAGGAGGGTGGTGGCTCAGAGAGCTTCTTTCCCCCATTCCTTGTCCTATGCATCTCTTCGGTTTGACTGTTTCTGAGTTATTATCCTTTATAATAACACAGGAAACATAAGTAAAGTACCTCCTGCGTTTTGGGAGTCATTCTAGCACATAACTGAGCCTAAGTAGGGTTCATGGAAACCTTGGATTTGCGGCCAGTTGGTCAGAAGTACAAGTGGCCACCTAGGATTTGTGATTGATTTCTGAAGTGGATGCAGTTTTGTGGGACTGAACCTGTGGGGTTTGTGCTAACTCCTGGAAGTTAGTGTCAGACTTGAGTTGAATTGTAGGACACCCAGTTGTTATCTGCAGAGAATTGGGAGAATGGAAAACCCATATACATTTCATGTCAGAAGTTTTGTGAGTAAAGCCTGCTCGGACACCCTGTTCAATGTTGATAAGTGGTTAGAGCATCACATTGAAGGGTTCATTTCCCAGTCAGGACACATTGTTAGGAGGCAACCAATCAATGTATCTCTCACATTTCTGTCTCTCACTCTCTGTCTCTCCCTCCCTACTCCTCCCCCTCCTCCTTTTCTCTCTCCCTCCCTTTCACTCTCTCTAAAAATCAATGGAAAAATATTCTCCGGTTAGGATTAAGAGGGGGAAAAACTGCTCAGACTATCCTGTCAGTCCCAGCTTAAAATTCTACCCTGGCTTCCCCTTGCACTTGAATTCATTACCGTGATTTTTATAAAAGCCATCCATTATCTATCCCGGCCTGGTCCTCCAAATAATAGCATCTGGTACCACTCACTTCCCTTTGGCTATTGCCTTTTCTTTCTCAAATATTCCAGTGCTTTTCAGCTGCAAGACCTTTGTACTTGTTGTTCCCTAAACCGAATGTTCTTTCTCAGTATCTTGGCATTGCTGACTTTCCTCCTCAGCATCGGCTAAGATGTTACCTCCTTAGGGAGGCCTGCCCAGCTGTTATACTTAAAAGACCCTCTCCCCACCTACCTATCCACCCACCCTGTTAAGTTTCATCACCACCACCTTGTTTATTCCTCTTTTTTTTTTTTTTTAATATGTTTTATTGACTTTTTACAGAGAGGAAAGGAGAGAGATAGAGAGCTAGAAACATCAATGAGAGAGAAACATCGACCAGCTGCCTCTTGCACACCCTCCACTGGGGATGTGCCCGCAACCAATGTCCATGCCTTGGACCGGAATTGAACCTGGGACCTTTCAGTTGGCAGACCGATGCGCTGCCACTGAGCCAAACCGGTTTCGGCTTGTTTATTCCTCTTAATGAGTTTTACCACTCTCTGATTATCTTGTATTGTTCAACCCTGATCTCTAGTACCTAGACTTGTGTCTGGCACATATTAAGTGCTCTATAAAATTCTGTTGAGTGACTATATGAGAAAACATTTACCCCCATTTTCAGAGGAATTCTTTCCTACCTTTGATTTTTATCAACTCACCTATATGTAAACTGGTATGTAAATCCAGATAAAATCAACTCAAGACAAATAAAAATATTGGAATGTCCTCTTGATAAAGAAGCACTTGGGGACTGGAGCGACTCCAGCATGTGCTATAGCATCCTTTCAACTTGCACCTCTGAGGCATTACTCTGTGGCGGTCACACTTTCAGTGAGGCTTCTTCCCACCTTGTGCACTGTTGATCCAGCTTACCTGGCTCACCTGCTTCCTTTTTCCATTCTTCTAATTAATGTGTGAATTTGTTTATTTACTATTGTTCGTTACCCGTCTTCCACCCCTACCTCACCGTGGTGAGCTTCATGAGGGCACGGATCCTATTCTATCTATTCTGGTACTGAGTAGGTACTCAACCAATTGTCGAATGAATGAATGTTTTAGAGGAGAGAAAGGAATCTGGGAAGGGTATGAAGTCTCTCTTCCTCCAAATCATCCCAGATTAAGTTCACCCCATTTTCGTACAGCCTATCTACTATAGGTAAAACCTCCATTAGGTATAAATGTTTACTAGTTTATTCATTCCTGAAAGGTTCAAGTCAGTGGTACTGGACAGGCTAAGTAGCCTTCTCAGAGGGCAAATAGTGAAAAATTGAATTTATTTAAGGAACAGGTGTTGGTTGATGGAGATTTCCAAAGGGAAGTGGTATTGGGTCCATGACGGCAGCAAAAATATACTTAGGACAGTGAAGCAAGGAAGGTCATAAGAAAAGCAACAGGAAAGCTTAGCCTGGGCTGCTTGGTCTCACTGAAAAGTCAGAGAAAAGGGGGCCTCGGAGACAGGGTCAGGGGGGGTAGCCTGGGAGGAGATGCTGCTGTCCATTGCTCCCCCTGTTGCAAGTCTCATGGGCTCCCTTAGAGGTTAGGAGATGAGTGCCTGTGGGGGAAGAGAGGGATAGAAGACTGCCCACTGGGGCCCTTGTCCTGAGCACCTCTCTCTCTCTCTCTCTCTCTCTCTCCCTCTCCCCCCCCCCCCCCCCCTCAAATCTTAAGGGAAGTCTCAGGGAATATCTCAATAGAATATTCATCAGCTTTCCAGGTGTGCTCTTCAGGGTCCTGGTCTCTACTGTTTGGTCTGTGCCAGGGCAGGGGTCATTTCACAGTCAGTGAGCTGGCTCTGAGGTCAGCCATAGTGTCACTTGTCTGTTTTGCTACTTTTCTGGCCCTAGAGCTGAAATACAACGAAAGCCTATATGCTATGTTTAGGGAGGAAAAGGTCAGGGGGTCTAAACTTCATGACCAATGATATGTGAGGGGAAGATATGTTACCTTGGAGCAAGGTTCTTGTTTTGCCCCTGGTTAGGCATTGGGCTTTCTGTTCTTGGCCCATGGTCCTTGCTTTGCTCACGTCTGTCTGACAGTTCTCAGCATGGCTTTACTTATATATCCACACACCATCCTACGTGTGCCTGTTGATGTGAATCTTTTGTTCACTGAGCTTGCATAGGAGAATTTATGACATCATGAGGGGATACAATCTGATGAGGTTGAATTCCATCAAAGCCTATTTCCTCTATGAGCAGCCTATTTTTCCTGAAGAAAAGTCCAGGAGTTGTTTGAAAGCATGATGAATCTGACCATCAGGAAGGGACTGGGAGAAGAGCACAGAACTGAAAGTACCGTACCTTTGCAGGGAGCGGCCACTTCAAAATCTTCCCAATTAGCAGCTATGTTTCTCTCTTAATTTCAAGTTTTCTTAGGATTACAAATTTAAAACATTCTGTTCTTGGTTGTTTTTCACAAACCTATTGTCTTCATGGAAACCCCCCAATCCCTCAGAGGGAAATTTTTCTTTAAAAAATACAAATACAGTACACTATGTTCTTTTCTTTAAAATAACTATGGTGAGAGAAATCCCTCCCTTTTGGTTGAAGCCATGCTTTTAAGTTGCTTGGAGATAGTTACATATGAATCTTTATATAAATTTCTCTCTCTCTCATTTAAAACAAAAGACGAAAGAAGGGAATTTTCTCATTAATTATTTAAAATACTTGGTGCAACTGTTTCTTATGAATTAATCCAGGCACTTGGAAGACAATTACACTCAGTGTTAATAGCATTGCCAACCTTTTCCAGTATGCTGCACTCTAAATACTATTGTGCTTTCATCGACAACATTTACTATTACATATGCATATGAAAAACAGGAATTTTCATCAGAATTACCGTAATAGCATTAAGAGATTATTACTTTTTCCAATTTCTTTGGAAGGAAATTCACTTAAATTAGATTATTTATTACTTGACTGCTTTCCTATCTTGCCTGTATGTTTAGGTAACTGGAGCCCATGAAAGTATAAACTTCAGAATAAAAGCATGATTTTATGCATTAATGGTTTCAAATAAAAGAGGAGTGCTAGTTTGTGCATCACTTCTTTTGAGAAAGTTAAGTCTGTGTTCTGCTTAGGAGAGATAACACATTTTTGTCCCTGTAGGTGGCCCCCCTGGTGTAGCCATTAGTTGCTAATTGCTTTGCAAACAAATAAACAATTAACTCCTCCAGCTGCTGACCGGGTGTTCATTGACTTGCTAAAACTTTCTAAGACAGGATTTTAATTAGTGACATTCTAAATCCAGCCCCCTTGTCAGCAGAGCCCTAACGTGACCTGCAGGAGGATCGCTGCCCTGTACGTGTGGGGCAGAGCCAGCCAAGAGGTGCACAGAGAGGCCAGAGCTGCCGGCCTGTGCAGCCCACGAGACGATGTCTCCTGGCCTTCAGGAGGGCGCTGGGCTTGGGGAAAGCAAACCCTCGCCCCGCTCCTTTTCCATTGAGAGCATTTTAGGGCTGGACCAGAGGAAAGACGGCGGCGCTCCACCCGTGAAACCCCACAGGCCTTGGGCAGACACCTGCAGCTCCTCAGGTATGCTTGCTTTTTAAAACTCGTTCATTTCTTTTGCACTGTTTATTCTGGCCTTTAATCTTATATTGCCTAGAGTTAAAAAGAAACTGCAGTTTCATCCAGTTACATAACATAACTAAGTTATCTAGGACTTTTAATATACCCAGCTGAGTCCTACGGGAAATAAAAAGACTTACAGCCTTGAATCCAGTGGGTATAGAGGTCACTCACAGGAAAGGCCACGCACCTGCAGATCTCTGTGTTTATTTGACACATCAGATATTCTTTTTTCACTGAAAAATAAATGGCATTCAGAGACCTAAAGGTCCTCTATCACCGAGGAGGATCTTCACTTTGATTTGCTTTTTTGGTTTTTGGTTGATGAGAGGTCAAGTCTCCTGTGAAACTCGGAAGAATATCACTAGAAAAATTAAAGTCAAGTTCTGAAATTCTTATAGAACTTTGTGGAATGTGGGATTGGAATTCTAAGAGGGGGTTTATTTTTCTTTTTTTAGAGAAAGATGTTAACCTATGTCTACATGTCCCAAGCCTTCCAAATGGACTCTTATTCTCTTGTACTGTGGGTCACCCAGTGCCAGAAGAAAGAGTTATGAAATATGAAAGTTACTTTCCAACCTCAGAAAGACTGTCTTTGAAAAGAGAGTTGAGTTGGTATAGAGGCAGACGACCAAGAACTGCTTTTACTCAAAACCAGGTGGGAAGTTTTTTCAACTAATAATAATGATACAAAGACTTTAATTGGCACCCTGTTGAGCAAAAGCCCATTCACTCTGGGATTTCAACTTAGGCCTTATTAATGAAACAACAGAATGTATCTTTTTAAAAACAATTTGTGAGTCATTTTATTAAAAAAAAAAAAAAAAAAAGACATACGAAATAATAGTCCAAGATTTAAATGAAATTTTGCTATACAAATTAAAGTCCATTTTATAATGACATTCCAAGAAGCAACATTTTAAATAACTATTTCCTTATTCTTAGATTGAAGTGTTGGAAAATGTCTTTAGAGTAAACTGCTATCCTGGCATTGATATCAGAGAAGACTTAGCTCAAAAATTGAATCTAGAGGAAGACAGAATCCAGGTAATTTTCAAATTTAGTTGTTATTCCTGATTATTGAAAAGTTAAGAATAATGAAATAATGTTTCTGAGAGCTATTTTATTTCTTCTTAATTTTAGATATGGTTCCAAAATCGGCGTGCCAAACTGAGGAGGTCTCACAGAGAATCACAGTTTCTAATGGTGAAGAAAAACTTCAACACAAATCTCTTGGAATATATAGAAAACTAAACTTGTGAAGTTATCTTCCAATTGCAGAACACAAAGAACCAGTGGAAATACCAAGTTTTTAAAGTGTGATGTTTTATTTTCTGCATCTAATCTGAACCTTGTCACTTTCTGAAAATATATTGTAAATAGTTACTATATCATGGTACCTGTTATACTTGGGCACTTTTAAATATAATAAAGGCTTTTTCTATATATTTTAATAAACATTTTCAGAAACAGCCAGCTATTTTTTAAGTGAGCAAATTTAATGTAATAAATTAGTTTGCTAAAATCAGTAAACTCGTGACTAAGTGGCTCCACAAACTGAATTACTGTACATTTAAAAAATAATCCAAGTAAAATCATCTGGAGAATGGCACAAAGGTGTGACTTGTTTCAATTAGTTTCCTTCAAATGCATTTTGACATGTGGTTATGTTTTAATAGATTACCAAATATGATTTATTCATAAATCTTATTTTCTCTTGATTTCTGGCATGAATCAGTGAAAAATTTTCACCATATAGCAATATAATCCTTATAGAATGCCAGTTTCAGCTTTTTAAAAAGCAAAGTCATTATACCAAAGTAGAAATATAAAAGTATCAGTTGTCATATTCATACCATTGCACAAAAGAAATGAGCTGCAAATAAATGCAAATTTTTAAATATTTTTCTAATTCATATAATGCTGTACTTTAATTTTATTCCTTAAAGTGATAATGAACATCTGGCGTATATCTGTTCCTAGTGTAGTGATTCCAATCGGCTGTATATTTTGTTACAAGTAATATGTTGACTGAGAAGATGGGATAAGACCTGCCTTGAGTATGTACTCTGACATACTTTGTTGGAAATAATCAGGGCACTTTCTGAGACAAACACTATGTATTTTCTTTGCATTTGCCATTGTATCTGTCAATTAAAGATGCAAATAGAATTAAATAGCATCTCAAGAAATGAGTCTAACCACTGAAAATCTGGGTATTTGTTTTCCACTTAATTAGTGGAAGGCCAAAGTGGGTGTTCTTTTTGAAATGTTAGCTTGAGGATTCTGACTTTGTCTCCTAAAAGCCTATTTCAACTTTGCCCATTTGAATTGAATTCTTCCATGTTTCCCTTTTCTTTCTTTCCTGTGCCTCTGTCCTTTTCTGTCCCAGTGATAACCAGAGTCAAAGGTTCTTACTATTTTTTTTTCTTTTTTTTTTTTTCTATTGCAAGAGAAAGATTAGAGGGAGTTTGCATATTATTGCTGAGGAAAAGTAGCATGACTCAGATTTTGAAGCTCTCAAAAATCATTTACTGAAAGCACATTTGGGGATAGAGAGCTCTGTGTCTTAACTGATCAGCAGTGAGCTGCACTTATTCTGTCCCACTATTGCTGAGATGGGGAGGGAAGAGGTCAGAAGGGCCCCAAGGGCAGTAACTGGGAGACCAGAGGCACTAATGGTTCTCCAAGGAAAACTCCACTGCCAGACTGGGCCATTTTTCCAGTATATAAAGAACTGCTTTCATTAATATAATATGTGAAGCACTATTTTTTTTTTAAAAGTCTTTATTGTTGAAAGTATTACATATGTCCAATCCCTCCCCCCCCCCCCACCTTATCCTCCTCCAGCCTGCTTCTGCCCTCTCTCCCTCAACCTCCCACCCCAGCCCAGGCCCTCACTACCCCATTGTCCATGGGCCATGCACTTATGCATACAAAGTCCTTGACTGATTACCTTCCCTCCAAGATTCCTCATTCTGTTCCAGGCTTCCATGTCTCTGGATCCACTCCGTTTATCAGTTTACTTTGTTACTTATATTCCACAGATGAGTGAGATCATGTGATACTTGTCTACTGATGGGCATTTGGGCTGTTTCCAGATCTTAACTATTGTAAATTGTGCTGCTATGAACATAGGGGTGCGTACATTTTTCCTAATTGGTATTTTGGGTTTCTTAGGGATATATTCCTAGATGTGAAATCACTGGGTCAAATGGCAATTCCATATTTAATTTTTTGAAGAAACTCCATACTGTTTTCCATATGGCTGCACCAAGACTGCATTCCCAACAGCAGGGCACTAGGGTTCCCGTTTATCCACATCCTAGCCAGCACTTGTCATTTGTTGATGGTAGACATTCTGACAGGTGTGAGGTGATATACCTCATTGTCATTTTAATTTGCATCTCTCTGCCGAACAGTGACTTTGAGCATTTTTTCATATGTCTCTTGGCCATCTGTATGTCCTCTTTGGAAAAGTGTGTAGGTCCTTTGCCTATTTTTTAATTGGATTGTCTGTCTTCCTTCTGTTATGAATTCCTTATATATTTTGGGTATTAACTCTTTATCAGATGTATCATTGCCAAATATGTTTTCCCTTTTTGTTTTGTTGATAATTTCTTTTGCTGTGTGGAAGGTTTTTATTTCGATGTAGTCCCATTTATTTTCTCCTTAGTTTCCTTTGCCCTAGGAGATGTATCAGCAAGCATTGCTACAAGAGATGTCTGAGATTTTGCTACCTATGTTGTCTTCTAGGATTTTTATGATTCATGACTTACACTTAAGTCTTTTACCCATTTTGAGTTTATTCTTGTATATGTTGTAAGTTGGTGGTATAGTTTCTTTTTTTTTTTTTTTTTTTTTTGCATGTATCTGTCCAATTTCCCAACACCATTTATTGAAGAGACTGTCTTGATTCCATTGTATGCTCTTGCCTCCTTTGTCAAATATTAATTGAGAGTAATGGCTTGGAACGATTTCTGGATTCTCTGTTCTCTTCCATTGATCTGTATGCCATGTGCCAGTACTTGGCTGTTACGATTGCAGGGGCTTTATAGTATAACCTGATATCTGGTATGTTAGTCCCTCTAACTTCGTTCTTCTGAAGATTTCTGTGGCTATTCAGGGTCTTTTATGGCTCCATATAAATACTTAGATTTGTGAAATATGCCATTGGTATTTCAATAAACAATGTTCAGTAGTATGGACATTCTAATGCTGCTAATTCTACCAATCTGTGAACACGATATATTCTTCCACTTGTTTATATTTTCCTCTATCTCTTTATTCAATGTCCTATAGTTTTCTGAGTGCAGGTCTTTTACCTCCTTAGATAAGTTTATTACCAAGTATCTTAATTTTTTTGTCGCAGTGGTAAGTGGCATTTTTTTTTAGTTTCTCTTTCTGAAAGATCATTATTGGTGTATAAAAATGCCATCGATTTCTGGGTGATATTTTTGTATCCTGCTACATTGCTGAATTCACTTATTAAGTCAAGTAGTTGTGGGTTGTTTTTTTTAAATATATTTTATTGATTTTTTACAGAGAGGAAGATAGAGGGATAGACAGTCAGAAACATCGATGAGAGAGAATCATCGATCAGCTGACCCCTACACGCGCGTGTGCGCGCGCACACACACACACACACACACACACACACACTGGGGATGTGCCTGCAACCAAGGCGCATGCCCTTGACTGGAATCTAACCTGGGACTTTTCAGTCCGAAGGCCGACGCTCTATCCACTGAGCCAAACCAGTTTCGGCCCAAGTAGTTTTTTGGTGGATTCTTTAGGGTTTTCTGTGTACAATATGTCACTTGCAAATAATGACAGTTTTACCTCCTCCTTTCCAATTTGGATGCCTTTTTATTTCTTTTTCTTGTTTGATCACTATAATTACGACTTCCAGTACTATTTTGAATAAGAGGCAACTTGCTGGATGTTTTTCTCTTTCTCCCCCTTCCTTTCTCTCTCTCTCTGTCTCTCTCTATCTCTCTGGAATCACTGGAAACATATCTTTGGATAAGAATTAAAAATATATTTTTTAAAATAAAATTCAATTTTGTCTATAACTGAAGTAAATTTTGTTTATAGATGAAGTCATAATAACCGAAATAATTTAAAATAGAGATGACACATTTATAATTAAAACAAATAACTGAAGTCAGAAAATTTTAAATACTAGAATTTATAATATTAAAGAAGTAACTATGAATGTAATTACACATCCTTTTACATTTTCAGACTAATAACAATATCATTAAATATTGTGAACTGAGCCCACAATATGTAAGAATATTTAAGAAGCAAGATAATATGCAAGACCAATTGTGTTTTCCCCCTAAAATCATTTCCAAAAACCTAAAACATAAATGCTGACCTTGTTAAAGAAAACAATGAGCCAGTGAATTTTTTTATCAGTTACAATTGATAGTAATTTGGAGAGAATATGTGAATATTTGGGGGAGGGAGGAGACTGGACTTTAACTGTGAGGAAAAATCAAACACGAAAATGAAAATGAAAACACAAGATAGAATTATCCTTCCCTCAAAGCACACAGGCTCTAGTCCACAGCTTATCTCTGCTCCTGTAATTCCAAGCCTTTGTCTCCATTAATGCCCAGGACAAAGTGAACAGTAGTACAAATCAAACTAATGCAGTCAGGCTAATACCTGGAGCGTCTCTATTATCTGGCCACTGCCTAAATAAGGTTATTTGGTCTCCTGTAATGGCATTTGTCTCTGTGAAGCCAGCCAGACAAAGCCCATCTTAGCTAAAGAGTGCTGTTGGGAACAATGGATGTGTGTGCTGGTGGTCAGCTTTTGAGTAAATCAGTGTTAATAGGTGCTTTCACCCCCTGCATTTTATCATGCATCACAAGAGTGGCATCAATTCCCCATACCACACCCAACAAATAGCATCCACCTGGGCCTGGCACTTCTAATGGCAGGGAGCTATGTGCTGCTAGTCCATTTACTTGATGTGGAACCCAAATCAAAATATGACAGATGGTGACTTGCTGTCTCCACTTCACTGAGCCCTATAGGACTGAAAACCCCTCTGTGTGCCTTTGGCTAAATTTAATGCTCATTTTAGCTGTTTTGTCTCCTGCTGGGGCACCAGCCCACAGCTGGAGCCCAGCAGCAACCCAGAAGCTTGCTCTTGGTGACTCCTACCACCCCACATCCCATTAGGTTCACCCTCCCCATTTTCCTCTCACATCTCCATGTCTCATCCTTTCTTGGCCACAGGAGCAGATACAGTCACAGGGAGTACACAGCAGAGAAGGGGGACAAAAGCGTTATCTGTCCAGGACTAGAAGGGGGAGCACCTATGAACAGGACCAGAGACCTGAGAAGATAATCTTACAAGGTTGTGAACAAACTCCTGGACATGCCCGGTGCTGCGCATGCATGTATCTGATCCTAACAGAACACCAAAGCTTTTGAGAACTAAACAACAGGGTAGGTAAGTACCTAGATATCCCTGGCCTGTGGGTGGCAAACATGCAGGATAGGTCTACAAAGCCTTTGAACATTGAATTGACATTGAAAACACAGGCAATAGAAGGCAAATCAGAACTTATAGCCTGAATCTAGCCAGGATGATTTAAAAAATTGTCCAGAGGAATGAAACAAGACTCAGAGTATCATATAACATAACATTCAAATGGCCAGATACAATCCAAAATCACTCATCATACAAAGAACCACAAAAGTCTGACCGATCTTATGGAAAAAGAAAATCAACAAACGCCAGCCCCAAGATGACTCAGATGTTGGAAATATTTGACAAAGACTTTTTTACCCCCTTTCTTTCCTTAAAAAATAAAAAAATAAAAAAATTGATATGTAACATATTCCTTTCAGGTATGCAACATAATGATTCAATATTTGCATGTACTACTGAATGAGCACCACAATCAATCCAGTTAAGATCCATCATCACACAGTTACAAATTATGTTTTTTCTTGTGATGAGACCTTTTAAGATTTTTCTATTGTAACTACTTTTGTTATTGTTGTTAATCTTCACCCCAGGATATTTTTCCATTGACTTTAGACAGAGTGGAAAGGAAGGAAGGAAGGGGGGAAAGAAGGAGGGAGAGTAAAAAAAAAGAGAGACATTGATGTGAGAGAGACACATCAACAAGTTGCCATCCACATGTGCCCCATCTAGGGCCAAGGATCAAACCTATAACCCAGGTACATACCATTGACTGGGAATAGAACCCATGACCCTTTGGTGCTTGGGCCAAAACTCTAACCACTGACCAACACAGGGCCTATCTTAACAACTTTTAAATATAAATATAGTAATACAGTATTATTAAGTACTGGAGACCCAATGCAAGAAATTAGTGCACTTGTCAGGGTCCCTCAGCCCAGCTGGTGCCCTCTCGCAGTCGAGAAGCCCTTAGGGGATGTCCAACTGATGGCTTTCTGTGGGGAGCGGGCCTAAGTCGTCAGTTGGACATCCATAGCACTGACATGGCTGCTGTGCTTGCCAGTCGTGAGCCCAGCTTCTGGCTGAGAGGTGTTTTTTCTGTGGGAGTGCACTGACCACCAGGAGGCAGCTCCTGTGTTGAGTGTCTGCCCCCTGGTGGTCAGTATGCATCATAGCAACTGGTTGTTCTGCTGTTCAGTCAATATGCATATTAGTCTTTTATTATATAGGATAGTCATGATGCTGTATATTATATCCCCAGGACATATGTATGTTTTAACGGAAGTTTGAACCTTTTGACCACCTTCAACCATTTTGTTCCTTCCCACCACTACCTCTGGTAACCACCGATATGTTCTCTGTATCTATGAGTTTGTTGGTTTTTTTGTGTTGTTGTTTTTTTAATTCCACATATAAGTGAGATCATATGGTATTTGTCTTTCTCTGATTTATTTCATTTGGCATATTGACCTCAAGGTCTATATATGTTGTTGCGAGTGTTAGTTTTATTCCTTTTTATGGCTAAACTAGAGGCTCAGTGCATGAAATTTGTGCATGGCTAGGGTCTGTAGGCCTGGCCGGCAATCACAGCCAACTGGGGCCTTCTGGCTGCTAGCCAGGGCCTTCCTTCCAGCTGCTGGCCAAGGCCTCCCTTCCCTGGCTTCCAGCTGCCGGCTGAGGCCTTCCTTCATTCCGCGCTGCCACCTGGTAGTCAGCGCACATAATAATAAGCAATAGAACTCCTGGTCTCCTGGTCCAACTCCTGTGGGGACACTTTGCATATTAGCCTTTCATATATATAGGTAATATTTTATTATATAAAATTTTTCTCTATCCATTTATGCATTGATAGACACTTATGTTTTTTCCATATCTTGGCTCTTTATATATATATAAAAGCCTCATATGCTAAGTGTCCAACCATTTGTTCTACCATTCGACCAATTGCTATGATGCGCACTGGCCACCAGGGGGCAGATGCTCAATGGAGGAGTTGCCCCCTGATAGTCGGTGTGCTTCCACAGTTAGTGCGCTGCTCAGCTGACCTACATGTGCCAGACGCCAGGCTCATGGCTGGCGAGCGCCACTGCAACTGTGCTAGGCTCTCTCATAGATACCCCCTTGCTTGCCCCTCTCCTATCCTGTCAGAGATGACATCAGGGCTGACTGGGTGTGAGCCCACAGCTGCTTCTCGGTCATGGGCGCACTAAGAAGGCCCTCGCACGGGTGTGTGGAGACCACAGTGAGCCTACCTAGTTGGGATAAGCGGGCTTGGGCTCCTCCCCAGTCGCCTGCTAGTTCACACACTACTACATCGCTCAGGGGATGTTGAATGGTTTCGGCCCGATTTCCGCAGGCCAAGCGAGGAACCCTACTGGTGCAAAAATCCATGCACTGGGCCTCTGGTTGTAAATAATGCTGTAGTGAACCTAGGAGTGCAGGTATCTTTTTGAATTAGCATTTTCATTTTCTTTGTATAAATACCCAGAAGTGGAATTGCTGGATCATATGGTAGTTCTATTTTTAATTTTTTGAGGAACCTCCATACTGTTTTCCATAGTGGCTGCACCAATTTAAATTCCCACTAACAGTATACAAGGGTTCCCTTTTCTCCACATCCTTGCCAACACTTGCTTTTTCTTGTCTTTTTTGTAATAGCCATTTTCACACATGTGAGATGGTATCTCATGTGATTTTGACTTGCATCTCCTTGATGATTAGTGATATTGAGCACCTTTTCCTGTGCCCGCTGGCCATCTGTATGTCTTCATTGGAAAAATGTCTAGTAAGTTCTTATGCCCATGTTTATATTGCATTGCTTTGGCTATGTGTTTTTGTTTGGTTTGGTTTCCTTTCTTTTTTTTTTTTAATATATATATTTTATTGATTTTTTTACAGAGAGGAAGGGAGAGGGATAGAAAACTAGAAATGTCAATGAGAGAGAAACATCGACCAGCTGCCTCTTGCACACCCCCTACCGGGGATGTGCCCGCAACCAAGGTACCTGCCCTTGACCGGAATCGAACCTGGGACCTTTCAGTCCGCAGACCGACGCTCTACCACTGAGCCAAACCAGTTTCGGCTGGTTTCCTTTCTTTTTGCTAAGGAATTGTATTAGTTTTTAATATATTTTGGATATCAATCCTTTATCAGATATATGATTTTCAAGTATTTTCTCCCATTCAGTACATTATCTTTTCATTTTGTTATGACTTCCATTGCTGTGCAGAAGCTTTTTAGTTTGATTTAGTCCCACTTGTTTATTTTTGCTTTTGTTGCTTTTGCTTTTTGTGTCAAATCCAAAAATCATCGCCAAGACCAATGTCAAGGAGCATACCACCTATGTTTTCTTCTAGGAGTTCTATGGTTGCATTTTCTTTCAAATGTAAACATAATTCAGCAATCCTACTTCTAGATATTTACCTTAAAGATATATATTTTTTTAATCCTCACCCGAGGATATTTTTTCATTGATTTTTTTTTCTTAAGAGAGAGTGGAAGAAAGAGGGAAAGACAGAAATATCAATGTGAGAGAAATACATCTATTGGTTGCCTCTTGCACGTGCCTTAACCAGAGTCTGCAGCCTAGATACTTGCCCTCGACTGAATTGAACCTGGGACTCTTTAATCCGAAGGCTGACGCTTTAGCAAAACCAGCTAGGGCTGTACAAAAGATATTTATAGGCATTTTATTCATAGTCAGCAAAAACTGGGAACAATCTGAATGTTTTTCAATGGATAAACAAACTGTGGTGCCTCCATACAATGGGCTACTACTGGGTTGTAAAGAGGAACAAACTACCGGTGCACACAAAAACATGGGTAAATCCCAAAAATATGCCAAGTGCAAGGAGCAAGTCTCCATGTTTTACAATGTACGTGGGAGAAAGAAAACCTCAAATTTGAATATAGGCAGAAGCAACAATATTCTTTCAAGTGAATGACAAGCATAATGAAGTAGAGCAGGGGTAATTTTCACACACTGTGTTTTCCCTATATCGCCTCAGACTAATGATAAAGAAGTATAAACAAATACTGGATTCTAGTTTGTAGGCTTGCTTTTCATAGTGGTATGGATTCGCAATTGCAACACTACTTCCTATGTATTATAGGTTTGAGCAAGTAAATATGTTAAGGATAATGGGGGCTGGTTTTCTCATGTTGGAAAAGGAAATTACAAGTAGGGGAAGAGAGGAAGGCTGGAACGAACCCTGCGGAGTTGGGTTAGGAATGAACGTATCAGTGAAGAGCAGTTGGTGGTAAGTGACTGTGATAGAACAGCTTCAAGAGAGCTGTGAATGGTAGGGTTGTGTCTGGCCCAGTATTTATAGAAGCCCCACACCCTGTCAGACTGTAACATTGCCCATCCACATTCTGAGATTGGCCTCACTTTTACATTAAAAAGATGATTTTCTGCCAATAGCACATTTTTTATTTGGAGACTTGGAACAATAATGAAAGAAACAGCCTGGGGCCTGTGCATTAGTCAGGCTCTCTCTGTTGCAAGAAAAGAAACCGAGCTCAAATGGATTGAAGCAATACGGGAATTTATTGGCACCTATCTTGGAAAGACTAGGAGTGGATTTAGCTTCAGGTCTATCTCGATCTGGAGGCTTGGATGCTGTCATCTGGGTGCTTTCTTCATTGCTCAGACTTTCTCTGCTGGGTGAGCATGATGGTTCGGACAGTACACGGCTCACCTCTGGTTAGCTTAGGAAGCTCAGCAGAAAGAGCCTGACCCCAGAATCTGACCTGGAGGCCCAGCTCCTGGGGTGGGAGAGAAAGGGCCCCCCTAGGACACTAGGGAATAGGGGTGGGGGAGTCCTAAAAGGCAGCACAGAGAGGAGAGTCCAACAAAGGAGTAATGACTCTCTATTGCTTGTCCTGCCACAGCCCACTTGTGAAGTTCTGACTTCTGTTTGTGCCCACCGGGCATGACTAGGTAAACTGCTCAAAGCAATGAAAGGCAAAACGACCTTAACTGCTTTTGACAAGTTCCTCTGAGCAGCTGTAAGCCCTCGTGGGCAGACCTCATGGGCAGGCTGGGCAGACCTGGGCGTGTCCTCCTCCCTATAGACCTGTTCCTAACACAGGAGCTTGCTCTTAGCATAAGCGCAGAGAACATTTGCTAACGTTTCCAGTACCTTCTAGGGGAGCCCCTTACTCTGACCAAGATCATCAGTGTGTCCTCCGTGGACCCCAGAGTACACCGGTTCTCAGGCAAGAAGTGGATATTCCTCTTTCAGAACACTTCTTGGCTCAGTCCCCAAGCCTCACCTGAAAAGAAGGGCTAATTTGTTCTAGGCACTTTATGCTTAAATCCTTAGTAGATGAATAAGTAACAGTCCACACTGAATTTGTGAGCATCGTGGCCTTTGGTGGAGGAACTTTGAGACTGAAGACTCCCCCTTCTGTGAGCTGACGCAGCCCGGTTCTTCTTGAGGAGCACCTTGGCCAGAGCATCCATGTGGCCTCACAGAGCCTGAGAGAGAAGAATTGTATTCCAGATATCTGCCAGAGTCTGTTCTTGGAGCTTGCTGCCCCTTAGATACTTAGCAAAAGCCAGTGCTTTAGCACAGGGACTCTCCAACATGAGAATCATGTGAAGTGCACGTTTAAAATGCAGATCCCTGGCCACGGCCCCTGCAGAATCAGAGAATCAGAGGCTGACCATGTGAGGAGTGGAGGGGAGATCTGTCTGCACAGGGAACAGAAAGTGCAAAAACCCTGAGGCAGGAAAGAGTGGTGGGAACTATACACAAAGTGAGCAAAAGGAAAAGGGGCAGGAGACAAAGGAGTCAGGGCCAGAGCGGGCAGGGCCTTGAGGACAGGGACAAGGCGATTGGGTTTTCATTTAAGTGTGACTGGAAGCCACTGAAAGTGTTATGTGACAGATGCTATAGATCGGATTTCCAATTTAAGAACATCACTCTGGTTATTCTGGGGGAAAAGGATTATTGAAAGGCAAGAAGGTGGAGAACCAGATGGGAGGCTTTAAGAGGGGGAGAGGCCAAAAGAGATGGTGGCTGGGCAGGGCATGGGTAGGGAGCTGGACAGCTGTTGAGACTGGGGATTTATTAACTTCACTCCTGGTGCATCTGATTATTCCTGTTTGTATTTCATTCTGTTCTTTATTTTATCCGTGCCCCCCACCTTTTTTTTTTTTTTTTTCCCAAAATGAAAATGTTCTTTTTATTATAAAAATAATACATTCTCAATGTTTAATATTTTAAAGTACAGGAAAGTTTAAAAAAAAAAAAAAAAAAGTAGTCACCAACAATCGCACCACCCTGAGATACTAGTGTCCTTGCAGACATACATCTACACATGCATTTGCATAAGTAGAACCCCACCACACATGCTACCTTATAACGCGCTTTTCTCACTGCGTAAAATAGCATGATCCCAGGTGTTTCCACGGTCTAAATTCGATGAGGGGAAGCTGAATCTGACTCAAGAGGATTTCTTTATTGTTTGTGCAAATTGTCTACGTCAAAGAAAGGTTTTTAAAGATATAGCTTTGAGTCCAGAAAGTTAGAAAACACAAGTAATTTTTCTAAAAGGCAGGGGAGGGGCTAGGGGATTTAAGAATTAAAGTTCCAGAAAATATATTCCAAACAGAGTAGCTAAAAAATGAGTGGAGTAATTTCCTCCCAGAAGGGAATGTGATGCTTGGGCAAAATTCCGTTGTTTATTTTGCATGGTCTTACCTCAGGCTACACACAAACCCAGAAAGCAGTGGCAGGAAGTGCCTTTCTGTGCCCTGGCGGGAATGGGGCTCTCCATGCGAAGCCTCTGGAGGTCTCGGGATTAGCCGGGAATCCTCAGAGCAACTTGCCCAAGACACTAATTGTATTTGTGTCTCTGTCTTTGTTTAGTGGCTTAGTCAGCTTTCGGGCTCACTATATTCATAATCATTGTGTTTTTTGTTTTTTAAATAAGGCTGAGATTCTAGTTTTATTTTCCTCCAGAAGAAAACAACTTAAAAACAGACTTACAGTTATTTTTTATACTTCTTATCTTCAGTAACTATTTAACAACCTTGATGTGGGAATGTTAAGTCTCCTTTCTCACCTTCGTCATCAAGTGGTTGAAACAGAAAGCAAAGGCCTTGGGATACTGGGACTCTGTCCTCAGCCATTAATTGCTTTCCTCAAGTCAAACATCCACCCCGTGGTTCAGCAAAGGAAAGCATCAAAGCAGACCGTGTATATTAGGAGAAGTGGGGTTTTACATTTTAATGATCTAACCTGAGCAAGCAGGACTAGTCCAAATATGAACTATACATTATAGGTGGTAGATATATGGTGTCCACTGTACATCTGGAGTCTAGGTTATTTATTGCTTCTCTTGCATTACTTAGTTTTATTAGCACAGTGTTTCCCAAACTTTTGACATATGTGTACCCCTTCTATAATTTTCGTAACACTGAGTACCCCTCGTACTCGTGAGAACGTAGAATTAGGCGCAGCTAAGCACGGTGCAGTGCATATCCCCACCAAACTCCGGTGCAACGAGTACCCACACCAAACTCTTCCCGTACCCCTGGGGGTACGCATACCACACTTTGGGAAACACTGTATTAGCGGATAACAAGCCTTTGTGGCAGGCAACGTTTAGAAAAGGATTCTTACATTTTAGCGGAGAGGGAGAATTAGGGGCTTGTCATTTTCCAGAATTTTGTGTAGGAAAAGCAGATACTGAGTATTTGAGCATGTCACCTGATTCCACAATAGGTTGTGGTCCCTTTTTAAGGGTTTTGAGATTTAATGTAGTTAATATCTTGTGTATTTGTCTGTTTTTATTTATACAAATAATATGTGAACACATTAATATTGAAAATGTGAACACATTATAAATAAAAGTTTCTTTGAAACCCTTGCCCCCCAAATCCCAGTCTCCCCACCCTCCTATATTTTTTATATCTATATTTTTTATTGATTTCAGAGAGGGAAGGAGAGGAGACAGAGATAGAAACACCAGTGATGAGAGAGAATCATCAATCAGCTGCCTCCAGCACATCCCACACTGGGAATCAAGCCTGCATCCTGGGCATGTACCTGATTAGGAATTGAACCATGACCTCCTGGTTCATAGATGGATGTCCAATCACTGAGCAAAACCTGCCAGATCCATGTTATGTTTTTAGCCATTTTTTATTGATAAACATTAAGGCTGTTTCTGTGTGTGTGTTTTTTTTTTTCAGCATTCAAAATAATAATAATGTTGCAGAAACAAGTTTGTATCTGTGCACAAATGTGACACCCCCCCCCCCCAAGATTAAATATCAAGAAGTAGAATGGATGTGGGGTAGAAATTAGAAGTTATTCATATGTTTCATTTTAATAGAAATTATCAATTTGCCTTCCAACATGACTTTCATCAGATCCAGCAAATATTTCTTTTTATTAAGCTTTGGGATAGGCTCACCCTGGGCTCCAAACAAAGCAGGGACAGGAGGAATATGAACCTGCCTTTCCCTCTAAAAAGGCTTAAGATTCATATATGGCCCCCATGTATTAATTGGCAAAATAAATCCAGGGAAATTAAACCCGATGCTAAGAAGAGACTGGTTACTTATAGAAGGTAGGGGATGGGAAAGGGATGGAAAGAAGGAAGAAATGGGAACAGGTAGTGAGAATGAAATGCCAAAATACTTCTCTGAGTATACCCACACGCTTTGTGTAGCTGGGACTCTTGGAACCAGGTAATGATTCACATACCTCCAAAATAAATAGATTATTCAAATCAACCAGGATTAGAAGGGAACCTCAAAACAGAACACCAACAATAAGGAATCTAAGTGTACTACAAATAAATAATGTAACCATATGGAGGAGGCAAGCGAGAAATAACCTAACTTAAGTAACACTGGGAAACAATAATTTGACTAGATACTATGAGACTAAAGATGAAAAGAACTGTACACACAGATTGTAGTTTGGTTAGTAAATTTGGTTCTTTCTGCGACTCTCTCAGAGGAGTGAATTATAATTCAGAACTATTTTATGTGCAAACTAGTCTGGGTCCCATTAGGAGACACAAAGCACACAGTATTTTGAATAAGGAAAGTTTAACAAGAGGTTGGAGAAATGAGGGATTGACTGGTAAGAAGTAGAGAGAATGCTAAAGAATCCTATATAATAAAAGGCTAATATGCAAATTGACCAAATGCCAGAACAACCAGTTGCTGTGATGTGCCCTGACCACCACAGGAGGTCAGGGGGCAGACACTCAACACAGGAGCTGCCCCCTGGTGGTCAGTGTGCTCCCACAGGGGAAGCGCCCCTCAGCCAGAAGCTGGGCTCACAGCTGGGGAGCGCAGCCACGTTGGAGAGAGCCTGTCCCACCTCCATGGCAGCACTAAGGATGTCTGACAGCGGGCCTAAGCCATCAATGAGACATCCCCCAAGGGCTCCAAACTGCAAGAGGGCAAGGCTGGGCTATGTGGACCTCCCCCCCCCCCTCCACCGAGTGCGTGAATTTTGTGCACCGGACTTCTAGTATAGGGATATCATGTGTAAGTAGCAGCCACTGCTTAGGGCTGAGAGAGACAAGCCAGGGAAGAGCCTGCTTCCCTCAAGGTGGAGCCAGAACCTGATGAAGGGGCCGCAGCTCACAAATGACAGGCAAGTCCTTGCGGTTCTGCGCTGTCAAAAATTGCCCAGAAATCCTCCCCCTGTGGGGCGAGGAAAGCTGTTGGGACAGAGAGGTGGCATTCTGCTATGAAATTGGCTGACAGAGGTCCAGGGAAGCCGCTGGGCACTGGCGCTTCGTGCTGTGTGTGGCAGGAGTCAGCATAGAATCTGGCGTGGGGGTGCTGTCTGCACAGGGAAGAAGCTGCCTGCACTTTGCGTGCTGGAAAAGCTACTCTTGCTGCCAGAAGGACACCCGAGACCAGGTCTTCCTCTTCCTCCCGCAGTGTCTCTCCATCGCCCTCTCCTGACAATGTAGAACCTGGTGCCAGCTGACGAAGGCAACTAAATGGATGAACTCAATTTTTGCTTATCAGGGAACGAAGGGTGGATTTGGACTTGAGAGGCAGTGCATTGATAACTGGCAGAGTCCATCCTTTAGCTATACGCGCCCTTTTACAGACATTTGAAGCCTTCCACTGCGAAACCTCTCCATAAGCCCACCTAATAAGAACACCTTCTTATCTTAGAAAGGAAGTTCTCCTGCTCTTCCCAGCCAGGTGACACACAAGCCCCACAGCTACTGTGACCATTGATGGCTGGGTTAGTTACTCCTTCTATCCAGCCACAGTCCCTCTGAAGATTCTGTTACCTAAAGACTGAACTGTAGAGCTAACACCAACAACTTGTACATAAAATAAACTCGAAAGGAAGAAATTAGCACATACAAATAAACACATATATGATAAGCCAATAGAACGGTAGTTTCTAGAATTAGCCAGGAGGCTGTAACTGATGTCTGTGACTGCCTTCTTCATGATTTCCCTCACCTTCAATCAGCTGCCTGGGGTTCTTTACCTGGTAGAGTGGCCCAGGTCTGAATTCTCAAAGACTCTGAGAACCTAATTGCCCTGCCTATCTTGGTTGCTGGTTTTCCATTATTTTTTACTATTGGACATGGAAGTACTAACAGATGGCCTAGAGAACTGGGTACATAAAGATACAGAGATAAATATAGGTGTCTGTATAAGTGTGCTAGTGTACACGCACATACAAATTTACTAGCTCTATCTCAGTGTTTTTCAACCTTTTTTGGGCAAAGGCACACTTGTTTCATGAAAAAAATCACGAGGCACACCACCATTAGAAAATGTTAAAAAATTTAACTCTGTGCCTATATTGACTATATATAAAGTAATTCTCTTGAATAGGAATCAAATAAACACAAAGAAAGTATTTTATAATTACTTTATTATGAAATATTAAGTAAACAAAATAGTGAAAAATTATAAAATTCTTGTCTTGTCTGCACCTACGGCACACCAGGCAACTAGTGTGCCGCGGAACAGCGGTTGAAAAACGCTGCTCTATCTAATGAGAGGGCTAACAGCACCCAGTAGCCATGAGCATACCTCGCGTCCATATTTTGGTTTCTAAAAATGATTTCCAATGGAAAAAAAAAAAACAAAAAACACCCGAAATCCTTGGAGAAAGTATTGATTTTAGCATTGGGGCAGGGATAATGTAAGATAGTTCCAGGACACCTTGTGTACCAGGAAGTAAGAACATGCTCAAAAACTGATGGGAGCATCTTGAAGGGACCCAGGACCCATCCTGCTGGGGCTTTCAATGGCCAAAGCTAAAACAACTTGAACAACAAAGTAAATAATGGGAGTATTGGAATAAAACCCACATAGTAAATAAGTATTCATGACCCCATACTTATGTAAACAAATAACTGAGTAAGTTAATGGGGAGAATCCTCCTAATTGCAATTAATAGAGAATAAATAAGAGAAACAGGAATGTCACCTTTAGAACACTACAGCAATAATTGTTGCATGCAAATACATTCATGGGTGCTAAAATTCGCTGGAGAAAATCTGAAGATAGACAGGATATTCACACCAACTCAATGTTTCTCCACTAAGCTATTACTTATGAGGGGAAATATTGGGTCGGCAGCTAAGTAATTGCGGATTTTTTAAAGAAAATCAAAGACAATTTTTTCATGGAACTAAATAACTTTATTCTGTAATGTATTGCCCATTTTGATCAATGACCTTTTGCCATCTTTCAGGCAGCATCATAATCCCACGTTCAAAAAACTTCTGGTTTTTATTAGCAAAAAACTGAATCAGGTACGATTTGACATCATCATCATTATTGAAATTTTTACCATTCAAGGAGTTTTGTAAAGATCGAAACAAAAAGTAATCAGATGGTGCAAGGTGAGGACTATATGGTGGATGTGGCAAAACATCCCAACCCAGCTCCATTAATTTTTGCCGAGTGACCAAAGATGTGTGTGGCCTTGCATTGTCATGATGGAATACAACACCTTTTCGATTTGTCAATTCGGGCCGCTTTTCTTCAACTGCATTGTTTAATTTCGTTAGTTGTTCAATGTAGACATCAGAATTGATCGTTCGGTTGGGTGGTAAGAGTTCAAAGTAGACAATTCCTTTGTAATCCCACCAAACTGATAACAAAACCTTCTTTTGATGAATATCAGCTTTTGATGTTGTTTGAGTTGGTTCACCTGGCCTGCTCCACGATCTTTTCCGCTTGATATTGTTGTAAACAACCCATTTTTCATTGCCAGTTATCAGTCGTTTTAAAAATGGATCATTTTCATTACGTTTCTTTAGCAAATCGCAGCTGCTAATGCATTGCGTTAACTGTGATTCTTTCAGTTCGTGAGGAACCCATGTATCGAGTTTTTGAACATAGCCAAGTTGTTTTAAGTGATTTTCAATGCATGTATGTGATACATGAAGCTTCTCTGCAATCTCACGTGTTGTACTGTGACAGTCCGAATTGATTATTGCTTTGATTAGGGCATCATCAACTTCAACTGGACGACCAGAGCGTCTTTCATCTTTGAGTGAAAAATCACCAGAAAGAAATTTGGCAAACCAATTTTGACACTGCCGTTCTTTTAAGGCTTCGTCACCATAAACAGCACATAACTTTTTATGAGCTTGCGATGCGTTTTTCCCTTTGCGGAAATAAAAAAGCAAAATATGACGAAAATGTTCCTTTTGATTTTCCATTTTTCAACGAATGCCAAACAAAAACTACAAAACAGATCAAAAAACTTTTTTTACTGATTAACAGCTGAATAGCCAACTATCAAATACAAAATGTGTTTTACATTTGTACTATGTCTGCAAACCTAAAAATTCAACTGAAGCCATATATGTGTGAAACCCGCAATTACTTAGTTGCCGACCCAATAGTAATTTTACAGTAGATACACCTGGCATACACCATCTTAACCAAATGATGAGGAGTAAAATAAGACAGAGTGATCACATACTCCTGACAGGATGCATAACACTGCTTCTCTGACATTCTTACCAAAATTTCATCACTTCAGTTCAGTCATGAAAAAATCAGACAAATCCAAATGAAGGGACACTTTTGAGCACTCCTAAGTAGTGTCAAGGTCAAGAGAGACTGAGTACCTTTCAGAGATTGAAGAGACTACGGAGACATGAAAACAAAATGCAACCCGGCCAGCGCTGCTCAATTGTTGAGCGTTGACCTATGAACCAGGAGGTTACAATTCAATTCCTGGTCCTGCCTGAGTTGTGGGCTCGATCCCCAGTGTGGGGAGTGCAGGAGGCAGCCGATTGACGATTCCTCTCATCATTGATGTTTTTATCTCTCCCTTCCTCTCTGAAATTAATTTTAAAAAAAATAGATTAAAAAACAAACACCACACATAGCAAAAAAACAAACAAAAACAAAACACTAAATGCAATGTTAGATTCTTGATTGGCTCCCGGACCAGACAAAGAACATTACTGGATCCTTGATACAGTGTGATGAGAAGGCACTTCACCCGTGCAATCTCTCTCAAAAACACATAACACATGTCTGCTCATGAGAAAAAAATCAAAGTGCAATAGAGGGGTAGCTTGCAAAAACTCTGACCAATACTGGAAACTGCCAAAGTCATCAGAAACAAAGTAAGAAGTTGTCAACAGCCAAGAGCAGCCGGAGGAGGACAGGCAACTAAATGTAAGGTGATGTTTTGGATGGGATCCTGGAACAGAAAAGCAACATGAGATAAAAACAAAGGAAATCTGAATAAAGTATTGGCTTTAGTTATTAATAATGAATCAACCTTGATTCATTTATTGTGGCAAATGTACCATACTGATGTAAAATGTTAATAAAACAGGATACTGCTTAGGAGGCAGATGGGAACTCTCTGTATTATCTTGTCAATTTTTCTATAAATTTTTAAATAATGATTCTAAAATTTAAAAGTTTAGTTTAGCCGGGACCGGTTTGGCTCAGTGGATAGAGCGTCGGCCTGCGGACTGAAAGGTCCCGGGTTCGATTCCGGTCAAGGGCATGTACCTTGGTTGCGGGTGCATCCCCAGTAGGGGGTGTGCAGGAGGCAGCTGATCGATGATTCTCTCTCATGGATGTTTCTAACTCTCTATCCCTCTCTCTTCCTCTCTGTGAAAAATCAATAAAATATATTTATTAAAAAAAAAAAAAAGTTTAGTTTAAAAACAGGGACTGTAGCGGGAAGTAGGAAGACTGGTGAAATTCCAGTAATGTCTGTAGATTACTCAGTAGTATTATATTAATGTTAAGTGTCTGGTTTGGATAATTGTGGTGTGGTTGTATAAGAGCTTAACATTAGGGGGAGCTGGGAGGAGAGTATATGGGTATGGGTACTCTTTGAACTATTTTTGTAACTTCTGTAAATTTAAAAATATTTCAAAAACATTTTTTAATGAACTTGAACTGTGGCCATTTTTTTTTTTAAGGAATCCAATCTATGGCCTTGCACGCCAGTCTCAGCGTTGGCCTGGCGACGATCTATGCATACTTTTAAAGGTATAGACTTTGTCAAGTGCAGCCAATGTACATATGGCTCAACTTTATGGAAAGCAGCTTGGAAGTCATGAACAAAGCTGGAAGCGCAACCAAGGCCGTAAATGAGCCCGCCTGGAGAGTCCCAGGGAAGCACTGTGAGACATTACATAATGGCAGCCAGCAGCGAAGGAAGAATTTGTTTTAGGTTTCCAGTTTAAAGACACATATTTATGTGCACTGGGGAAGGCCCGTGGAAGCCAGCGGCTGACCCCTCTTCGAAGGGAGGTGAGTGTGTCCCTCCCCCCTTCCCCCCTCAGGCTGCACTAGCCTGCAGGGAGGCCGCGGGGTCTCACCTGTGAGCTCAGAGGGCTCTTGTGGGAGGAGGAAGCGCCTGGCCAGGAGGGCATTTCAAGCCTCTGGGGATTCTCTGCGTTTTCATTGCTGGTGTGAGGCTGACTTCTCTTGCTCTTAAACTTGGCTCAACGCCTTGCTCGGAGGCTGTTTTTGCAATCTGTCACTCCCTTGCTCCATCTCTAGCAAAATGTAGCTCCAGAATTTCCTGCTCCAGGGCCTTAGGTTGGGAGACCAGAGTCGGGGCGCATTGCATTTTTGCACAACGGAAGGGCATTGGTTGGCCCTCCCTTGGCAGTGGGGGTTGGGGGGATTGTGCCCTAGAAGGCTCCGACACATGGGCTGCCGCCCTCGGCGTCTGGGTGTGCAAGTTAACCAACGGTGAGACTCCCCTGCTGGGAGAGATGGAGAGGCCTCCCTGCCGTTATAAAACCAGCATAGTATGCGCCACGGCCCTGGCCCCTGTTCCCCGACACAGGCCCTGAGCTAGTGCCTGCCAACGTGTGAACTGGGGTGGGGAGGCGAAGAGCCTGAGCAAATACTTAGCAACTGTTTTCCCTTTGCTTCTGTTAGTCTCATATGTCAATGTAACTGGGTTTAGGGATGGCAGATAGCTAGTGAATCGTTATCCCGGTGTGTCTGTGAAGGTGTATCTTGAAAATATTAGCATTTGAATTGGTGGACTGAGTAAATCCCAAAGGCAGATGGGCTCAGCCCCAAACTGAACAAAAAGGCAGAGGAAGAGAGCGAACTGTCTTCTCCTTCCCTGATGTCTGGGCCTCTGGTCTGACTTTCAGACTCCGGTGGGACGTTCCCCACCGGCCCCCAGTTTCAGGCTTCCGGACTTGGACTGAAAGACTCTGCCCGCTGCCCGGGTCTCCAGCTTGCAGGCAGCAGATCATGGGCCTCTCGCCTCCAGAATAAACCTCCTCATCTGCATCTCTAAGCATCCTATCCGTTCTGCCTCTCTAGGGAATCTGCACTAGCTCAACCTCCTCTTGGTTCTCTTCTGGTCCCTCTGAACCCTCCTCTCAGGGCGCATTTCTTCTGGCTTCTGTTAGTGCATAGAATGCAGGAGACATCTGGATCCATGATGCAGCATAGTCTCCAAGTAGCGGTGTGTCCTTTGGGCAAACCAGGGAAGCCCCTGCGCCTCCCATCCTTCATGTGTGAAATGGGACTCTCTGGCTGCCTCCCAGGCTCGAGGGCTCTGCGAAGTGTGGGCACCACCCTGGAGGGTGAGGGCAGGGCTCATGACCTGGAGCGTTTCTTCCCAGTGCCACGCACAGTGCGCAGCATACAAGTGATACTCAGCTGAGTGCTTGCTCAGTAAACAGTTGAATATAAAAATGTTAGTCATTATGTTATGCGTTTACATATGTCACAAACCGTGCCATTCACATTCACAATGGTATTGGGAAGAGAAAAAAAAGAATGAATCTGGTGGTCATAGGTATAGTGAGATAATTTGAGAAATAAATTGGCTA
Organism: Pipistrellus hanaki; assembly: GCF_964339955.1. Lineage (NCBI taxonomy): Eukaryota > Metazoa > Chordata > Mammalia > Chiroptera > Vespertilionidae > Pipistrellus > Pipistrellus hanaki. The sequence continues at coordinate 19,545,388 of NC_140515.1, forward strand.
AGAGTTGGCACCGTTGCTTCCGTTGTTTATTGGCCGTATCTCATGTGAGTGGCTCTGTGGGGCCTCTTTCCTCCTGACATAGGTGACCTGTCTGGGAGCTTTGTTTCTGGGCATTGATTACCCAGCTTAAATCCTAACCTGCTGACATCACATGTCCATTTCCTTAAGAGTGACTTTAGAGGAGCCAGGAAAGGCTGACTCCCCTTTAAAAGTTCAAACAAGCCAGCCGAAACCGGTTTGGCTCTGTGGATAGAGCCTCAGCCTGCGGACTGAAAAGTCCTGGGTTCAATTCCCGTCAAGGGCATGTTCCTTGGTTGCGGGCACATCCCCAGTAGGGGGCATGCAGGAGGCAGCTGATTGATGACGCTCTCATTGATGTTGTTTCTAACTCTCTCTCTCCATTCCTCTCTGTAAAAAAATCAATAAAATATATTTTAAAAAAATTAAAAAATAAAAAAAGTTCAAACAAGCCAAAAGGCATTCAGAGGAAACAGAGGAAAACTGTTCCTCAGAGAGATAAGGAGAGGAATTACTTCCTTTAAGCAAGAACTAGCTGTACTGCAAGAGAGGCCACTGCTGAGTAAGAAAGAGCTGCTCTTGGGTACTGAGGAAAGTGGTAATTGTAATGGAACTTCCCTTGCTTTTAAAGACCTAGTTGAAATTTGTTTTAAAGCATGAAATAATGTGACTAGGAAATGGAAAATAGTCAGTAATGATAGAAAATTGGAAGATAAACTTAGGATACCTATCATCCCACTCAGGAATTCCAAAAAGAGAGTAAACAGAGGAAAAGGAGGAGAGAAAGAGGTCAAAGAAATACTCAAAAGAACTTTCTAGAATTCAAGAACATGCACCTCCAAAGTGAAGGGCCACAATGAATGAAGATACTCATATCTGTTAAACTTCAGTACAGTAGTCTAAAGAGTGCAACTTTAAAGCTGAGAGAGAGAGAGAGAGAGAGAGAGAGAGAGAGAGAGAGAGAGAGAGAGAAGAAAGGCTTTCAAAGGACCAGGAATAAAAAGGCTATCAGACTCATAAACCACAACCTCAGGAGCTGAAGGGAGAGCAACAGTGCCTTCAACATTCCAGTGGAAATTTGCTTTCAACATAGAATTCAATACCCAGTCAAATTATTAATCAACTGTGATCTTCAATAAAGATACTTTTTAGACATGCAGGGTCTCACAAAATTTACCTCGCATGCCTTTCTCAAGAAGCTAAAGAGGGCAGAGACCGGTTTGGCTCAATGGATAGAGCGTCGGCTTGGGGACTGAGGGGTCCTGGGTTCGATTCCGGTCAAGGGCATGTACCTTGGTTGCGGGCATATCCCCAGTGGGGGGTGTGCAAGAGGCAGCTGATTGATAACACTCTCTCATCGATGTTTCTAACTCTCTATCTCTCTCCCTTCCTCTCTGTACAAAATCAATAAAATATATTTAAAAAAAAAAAAAAAAAAAAGCTAAAGAGGGATATGCCTCACCAAAATGAGTGAGAAAACCCAGAAAAATACATAAGATCCAGGAAATAGGATTCCAACACAAGAGAGAAGGAAAGGGAATGACAGCTGGAGAACACGGTCCTGACTGGGGCAGGAGCATGTGGACTCCAGGGAGAATTCTCCCAAAATAGCAGGAACTGAGAGGAGAGTGAATGCCCTGACCTGGGAAAGGTGTGTGGGAAGAGTTAACAAGGGGGTTACATGAAACAAAACAAACACTTAAAAAAAATTATTGATTTTTTACAGAGAGGAAGGGAGAGGGATAGAGAGCTAGAAACATCGATGAGAGAGAAACATCGACCAGCTGCCTCCCGCACACCCCCCACTGGGAATGTGCCCTCAACCAATGTACATGCCCCCGACCAGAATTGAACCCGGGACCCTTCAGTCCACAGACCAATGCTCTATCCACTGAGCCAAACCGGTTTCGGCAAAAAAACACTTTTAAAACAGGTAAATACTACACGCTACACGTGCATGCACACACACACTCACACACACGTTATAACAAGAAAGGAAACACTATCACCCAATACTGCTTGCCTTATGGGTGAATAATGTTTTACATGGCTGTGATAATATAAACACGGACTATTGATTTAACTAAAATCCTAATACTGTATCTTAGTCAAGCTCCCAACAAAAAACAGTTCTCAAATGGGGTGCAATTTTAGGAGAATTTCGTAAGGAAGTTTGTGGGCCGGGTGAAAAGAAACTACAGGGGCTGACACCAATACAAAATAATATTGTAAATAAACTGGTAATTAAAAAAAAAATCCCCCTATTATTTGAGAGGGGAAAGAAACTATAAGAGAAGGAGAAGTCCCAGTATGGGGGTTCGATTACTCCCTGACCCCTACCTGAGGAGGCAGCCATCAGAAACTGGAGAGAGAGCTGAAACTGGTTTGGCTCAGTGGTAGAGCGTTGGTCTGTGGACTGAAGGGTCCCAGGTTCGATTCCGGTCAAGGACATGTGCCTTGGTTGCAGGCACATCCCCGGTGGGGGATGTGCAAGAGGCAGCTCGTCAATGTTTCTAGCTCTCTCTCTCCCTTCCTCTCTGTAAAAAAATCAATAAAATATATTTTAAAAAACTGGAGAGAGAGAGAGCTAAATGGATAGGCTGCCTGGCAGCGAGCGGAGTCAGGACTCAGCCTCCCACAGCAACCTGACAGGGACGCAGCCCAGAGCACAAATACCTCTCGCTCTCTTTCCCCCCCACCTGCCTGCCTGATCCCACATTGGCCTGAGGGTAGGAGAGCCCATTGATGTGGTCTGTGCAGGTCAGAGCGATTCAGGAAGGACTAGGGAAGACATCCAACATAAATCTTAGTGGGCGGATAGAGGAAGGGAATGTAAGGAGGCACAATTCTCATGTGTCATAAAGAACAGGAAGTTAGGAGCCAGTGTCTGATCTGGCCATTCAAGAAAGGCAAGACCAGAATGCCATTCAGAAATTTGGCAGCGAATGCCGGCAAAGAGCTCAGAGAGCTGAAGGAGGGTGCTGTGGGGAGTGAGAGTCAGAAGGGACAGGTCAGATGACTACTGTTTTATTTTATACGTCTATCAGTACTAATAAGACTTTAAAAGTTTGTACATAGCCCGGCTGGCGTAGCTTAGTGGTTGAGCGTCAGCCTATGAACCAGGAATCATGGTTCAATTCCCGGTCAGGGCACATGCCTGGGTTGCAGGCTTGATCCCCAGTGTAGGGCATGCAGCAGGCAGAGGATTGGTGGTTCTCTCTCATTATTGATGTTTCTACTTCTCTCTCTCTCTCTCTTTCTCTCTCTCTCTCTCTCTCTCTCTCTCTCTCTCTCTCTCTCCCTCCCTCCCTCCCTCCCTCCCTCCCTCCCTCCCTCCCTCCCTCCCTGCCTCCTTCCCTTCCTCCTTCCCTTGCTATATGAAATCAATAAAAAGATATTAAAAAAAAAAAACTTTGTACGTATATAACTTTTAATTAATATGAAAAAAATATCCAGTCTAATCATGAGAAAACATCAGACAGATTTTAATAGAGGGGCATCCTACAAAACATCTAACCAGCACTACTCAAAATTGTTAAGGCCATTAAATACAAGGGAAGTCTGAGAAGTTGTCATAGTTAAGATGACCCTAAGTCATAGCAGCTAAATGCTATGGCATGAAGTACTGGTAAAAACTAAGGATTGAGCCCACAGCCCAGGCATGTGCCCTTGACTGGAATTGACCCTGGGACCCTTCAATCCTCAAGCCAATGCTCTATCCACTGAGCCAAACCAGCTAGGGCTCCCTAGGCTTTTTAATTTAATTTTTTTTTTTTTTTTTTACATTCAAGACATTAAATCCAAGACTCTCGTCAACAATCCAGGTTATTCATTAATTAGTTAAGTATGTACAAAATGTGACTACAAGCTTGGCACTTGGGAAATGGGACCTTTTCAAAATACAACCCTGTGATTATTGCCCTTAAACCCTCAGAAGCTGCCAGTGTCATGTAGGTTTAGATTCAAACCAGGGTAGAAAGGCCTGCCTGCCTCCTCCTGCAGGTCTCCCAGCTCACCTTACACCATCCCTCCACACCTCTCTCCCCTCCAATCACCCTGGCCTCTTTGGGTCTTTGAAGATGCCATGTTCCTTACTGTCCCAGGACCTTTGCATACGCTGTTCCCTCTGTCCAGAGCACTCTTCCTCTCTCTGCTCCCCTCCCTTTTGCCCAGTGGCTCTTATACTTGGAAGCTCAGCTCAGGTGTCACTTCTTTAGAGACAACCATCTACTTGTAGTTATCTCCTGGTCCTGTAGCTACCAGAGTAAGGCCTGTGTCCCCATGGAATGATTGCTTTAGGTTCTGTGACAGCTGGGACAGTGAGTTGTCAGAGATAGTGTCTGTGTTGTTCACACTGGTCTCTAGCTCTTGGCAGAATACCTGATATGGTTCAGACACTGTGAGTATTTGTTGAATGAATGAATGAATGAATGATAAACATGTTATGGTCCAGAGCCTGCGCGTCCCTGCGGTCCCGAATCGCCATCACTCCATCCCACTGGCATCACCAGCATCACCGCCTTCACCTCCTTCACCACCATCCCCGCCTTCACCACGGTCCCCTCCATCCCTTCCATCTCCCCCATCCCCCCATCCCCCCATCCCCTCCATCCCCTCCATCCCCTCATCCCCTCCACCCCCTCCACCCCCCCCACCCCCCCCACCCCTCCATCACCTCCATCCCCTCCATTCCCTCCACCCCCTCCATCCCTTCCACCCCCTTCATCCCCTCCACCCCTCCATCACCTTCATCCCCTCCATTCCCTCCATCCCCTCCATTCCCTCCACCCCTCCATCCCTTCCATCCTCCCCATCCCCCCATCCCCCCATCCCCTCCATTCCCTCCATCCCCTCATCCCCTCCATCCCCTCCACCCCCTCCACTCCCTCCATCCCCTCTACCCCCTCCATCCCCTCCACCCCCTCCATCCCCCCATCCCCCCATCCCCTCCACCCCCTCCACCCCCTCCACCCCCTCCATCCCCTCCACCCCCTCCATCCCCTCCACCCCCTCCACCCCCTCCATCCCCTCCACCCCCTCCACCCCCTCCATCCCCCCCATCCCCTCCACCCCCCCATCCCTTCCATCCCCTCCACTCCCTCCATCCCCTCCACTCCCTCCATCCCCCCCACCCCCTCCACCCCCCCATCCCCTCCATCCCCTCCACCCCCTCCATCCCCTCCATCCCCTCCATCCCCCCCACCCCCTCCATCCCCTCCACCCCCTCCATCCCCTCCATCCCCTCCACCCCTCCATCCCCCTCCATCCCCTCCATCCCCTCCATCCCCTCCACCCCCTCCATCCCCTCCACCCCCTCCATCCCCTCCATCCCCTCCATCCCCTCCATCCCCTCCACCCCCTCCATCCCCTCCATCCCCTCCACCCCCTCCATCCCCTCCACCCCCTCCATCCCCTCCACCCCTCCATCCCCTCCATCCCCTCCACCCCCCCATCCCCTCCACCCCCTCCATCCCCTCCACCCCCTCCATCCCCTCCATCCCCTCCATCCCCTCCACCCCCTCCATCCCCTCCATCCCCTCCATCCCCTCCATCCCCTCCACCCCCTCCATCCCCTCCACCCCCTCCATCCCCTCCATCCCCTCCATCCCCTCCACCCCCTCCATCCCCTCCACCCCCTCCATCCCCTCCATCCCCTCCACCCCCTCCATCCCCTCCACCCCTCCATCCCCTCCATCCCCTCCACCCCCCCATCCCCTCCACCCCCTCCATCCCCTCCACCCCCTCCACCCCCTCCATCCCCTCCACCCCCTCTATCCCCTCCATCCCCTCCACCCCCTCCATCCCCTCCACCCCCTCCATCCCCTCCATCCCCTCCATCCCCTCCATCCCCTCCACCCCCTCCATCCCCTCCACCCCCTCCATCCCCTCCATCCCCTCCATCCCCTCCACCCCCTCCATCCCCTCCACCCCCTCCATCCCCTCCACCCCCTCCATTCCCTCCACCCCCTCCATCCCCTCCACCCCCTCCACCCCCTCCATCCCCTCCATCCCCTCCATCCCCTCCATCCCCTCCACCCCCTCCATCCCCTCCACACCCCATCCCCCCCATCCCCTCCACCCCCTCCACCCCCTCCACCCCCCCATCCCCTCCATCCCCCCACCCCCTCCATCCCCTCCATCCCCTCCATCCCCTCCACCCCCCCATCCCCTCCACCCCCTCCACCCCCCATCCCCTCCACCCCCTCCACCCCCCCATCCCCTCCACCCCCTCCATTCCCTCCACCCCCTCCATCCCCTCCACCCCCTCCATCCCCTCCATCCCCTCCATCCCCTCCACCCCCTCCATCCCCTCCACCCCCTCCATCCCCTCCATCCCCTCCACCCCCTCCATTCCCTCCACCCCCTCCATCCCCTCCACCCCCTCCATCCCCTCCATCCCCTCCATCCCCTCCATCCCCTCCACCCCCTCCATCCCCTCCATCCCCTCCATCCCCTCCATCCCCTCCATCCCCTCCACCCCCTCCATCCCCTCCATCCCCTCCACCCCCTCCATTCCCTCCACCCCCTCCATCCCCTCCACCCCCTCCATCCCCTCCATCCCCTCCATCCCCTCCATCCCCTCCACCCCCTCCATCCCCTCCACCCCCCATCCCCCCCATCCCCTCCACCCCCTCCACCCCCTCCACCCCCCCATCCCCTCCATCCCCCCACCCCCTCCATCCCCTCCATCCCCTCCATCCCCTCCACCCCCCCATCCCCTCCACCCCCTCCACCCCCCCATCCCCTCCACCCCCTCCACCCCCCCCATCCCCCCATCCCCTCCATCCCCCCCACCCCCTCCATCCCCCCACCCCCTCCACCCCCTCCACCCCCTCCATCCCTCCATCCCCTCCACCCCCTTTATCCCCTCCACCCCCTCCACCCCCCCATCCCCTCCACCCACTCCATCCCCTCCACCCCCCCATCCCCTCCATCCCCCCACCCCCTCCATCCCCTCCATCCCCTCCATCCCCCTCCACCCCCTCCACCCCCTCCATCCCTCCATCCCCTCCACCCCCTTTATCCCCTCCACCCCCTCCACCCCCCCATCCCCTCCACCCCCTCCATCCCCTCCACCCCCCCACCCCCTCCACCCCCTCCACCCCCTCCATCCCCTCCACCTCCTCCATCCCCCCATCCCCTCCATCCCCCCATCCCCTCCACCCCCTCCATCCCTCCATCCCCTCCACCCCCTTTATCCCCCCATCCCCTCCATCCCCCCATCCCCTCCATCCCCTCCATCCCTCCATCCCCTCCACCCCTCCATCCCCCCACCCCCTCCATCCCCTTCATCCCCTCCACCCCCTCCACCCCCCCATCCCCTCCATCCCCCCACCCCCTCCATCCCCTCCATCCCCCTCCACCCCCTCCACCCCCCCATCCCCTCCATCCCCCCCACCCCCTCCATCCCTCCATCCCCTCCACCCCCTTTATCCCCCCATCCCCCCATCCCCTCCATCCCCTCCATCCCCCCATCCCCTCCACCCCCTCCATCCCCCTCCATCCCCCCACCCCCTCCATCCCCTCCACCCCCTCCATCCCCTCCATCCCCCTCCACCCCCTCCACCCCCTCAACCCCCTCCATCCCCTCCACCCCCTCCACCCCCTCCACCCCCTCCACCCCACCATCCCCTCCACCCCCCCACTCCCTCCACCCCCTCCACCCCCCCACCCCCTCCATCCCCTCCACCCCCTCCACCCCCCCACCCCCTCCATCCCCTCATCCCCTCCATCCCCCCCATCCCTTCCATCCCCTCCATCCCTCCATCCCCCTCATCCCCTCCATCCCCAGAGGGAGCCCGTGCTGGGTGGGAGCGGGCGCCTGGCTCGCTCCCTCGCGGTCTGCAGCGTCCTGGCCTCCTGGCCGGAGAGAGGGAGAGAGGCCGGGAGAGGACAGGGTGGACAGTGTCACTGGCAGCCAAAGGGAAGCGAAGTAAACAGTCCCATTGGCACCAGAGCCCCAGTTACACAGGAAGCCGCTGGGCGTTATGTGAGCATTCAGTAGTCACAGGCCGCCAATTCACACCGACGTGTGGTGGTCTCCACCAGAACTCCTCTCTAGCAAAGCAGACTTGTCCCTTTAGCACCCCCCCCCTACCCCCCGCCCCGGCTCCACCCCTGCAGCTTCCTCCGTGAGCCTCAGCGGCGCTGGGACCTCACCGGGCCCACCTCAGCCCCTGCACCTGCCGCAGGGTCCGGTGGGTGGGGGCCACGGGCACCCGGGAATCAGGCCAAGGGGAGGAGGTGTGCCCTGTGGGGTGGGGCGGCCGGAGGAAGGGGGGCAGGGGGCAGGGGCGTGAGCAGAGCCGCCAGGAGAGGCAGCCCCGGAGGCGTCCAGGCTGCTCTGGTGCGGAGGCGCTGCCGGCTGGCTCCAACAGCCCCCGCCCCGTCCGGTTGGATGCACACCCGCCCGAGCCTCTCACCGCTGGAACGGGGTGACCTGGGCGTGCCCACCTCACGGCGCTGCCGGGCCGAGCTGGGTGAAGGGAGGAAGGTGGCGACATGGGACCTTCTGCTCATCCGTCAGCTGCTCACACCGTCACATCGCAGCTGCCAGCGGCCAGGGGGGCCTCGCCCGCACCCGCAGGGGCTGGGCTGCAGGGACGACTCCGCTTTCTCCTTTAAAACCTGCACGTACACAGGTGTGCGCGCCCAGCACCCCCCCCCCCCCCCCCCGCCCCTTGTTCTCCGCAGGTCAGCCCCTGGGCTGTTCCTAACTCTCGGCCAGCAAGCCCTCTGTCCTGGGGTGAGGCCTGTGGGGGTGGGCTGCCAGCACCCGGCGTTTCCCGGGCCGGCCGTCCCTTTCCCGTGGGCTCTCACATGGCCTTGGGGGCAGCGGGGAGCCTGTGGCCCTTCCACACAGCCCCGGGGCGACCATGTCCACGGACATGAGGTTCGGGCCCCCCTGTCCCGATGGTGTGACCCCCGTTCACGGGGAGGGCCGCTGTGGTCCCCACGGCCGGCCCCCAGGCCCCCGCGGCACGGGGCGGGCTGCCCGGCTGATGTGGGCGACAAGGAGCGGAGCAGCTCAGCGGGTTCAGCGCAGACCCCGCTCGGGTTGCTGCGTGCGCCGGCGTGTTTCCCGGCTGTGGAAACGGTGTTTGTCCACTTGTGCAGGTTCCTGGTTGATTTTTGAAGAAGGTTTGCCGACCTCTCACTGGCTGGCATGGAAGTCGGACTCCTGCGCACGCGGCCACCTGCCACCGCTGTGGGCAAGTTGGGGCTCCTCGGTGTGTGTGTGTGTGTGTGTGTGTGTGTGTGTGTGTGTGTGACAGAGTGGGAGGTGGGTGTGAAGCTGTGAAGGTTGGGGGCAGCAGAGGCCCCCTCAGGAGAGGAGCACATCCCCTCCATCCAGCCAAACAGGAAGCGAAGTTTAGCCGCTCCGTGGGAGGGGATTCCCCAAGTTCTCCACTCTGTCAGCGGAGTGTGGACATGAACCAGGCTCTGCCCACTCTGAGTCACGTGCCCTTTCCCTTCCACTGAGTGCTCTTCACTTCGGCAGTTATCATTGGCAGTACGAGTTCTAGGATATTTTCACCCACCCACCCACCCATCCATTCACCCACCCATTCACCCATCCACCCATCCACCCATCCATCCACCCACCCATTCACCCATTCACCCATCCACCCATCCACCCATCCACCCATCCATCCACCCACCCATTCACCCATTCACCCATCCACCCATCCATCCATCCATCCATCCATCCATCCCATCCATTCCATCCATCCATTCCATCCATCCATCCATCCACCCAATCCATCCCATCCATCCCATCCATCCATCCATCCACCCATCTACCCACCCATTCACCCATCCAGCCATCCATCCACCCACCCATTCACCCATCTACCCATCCATCCACCCACCCATCCCATCCATCCACCCATTCACCCTTCCACCCATCCATTCATCCACCTAATCATTCACCCATACATCCACCCACCCATTCACCCACCCACCCACCCATTCACCCACACATCCACCCATTCACCCACACATTCACCCATTCACCCACCCACCCATTCACCCATCCATCCATCCATCCCACCCATCCACCCACCCATCCATCCACCCATCCACCCATCCATCCAACCACCTACTCATTCACCCATCCACCCATCCATTCACCCACCCATCCCATCCATCCACTCATTCACCCTTCCACCCATCCATCCACCCACCCATTCACCCACCCACCCACCTATTCACCCACACATCCACCCATTCACCCACCCACCCACCCATTCACCCACACATCCACCCATTCACCCATCCATCCACCCATCCATCCACACATCCACACACCCACCCACCCATCATTCATCAATTTATCCATTCATACATCCATTTACCCATTTATCCACCATCGATCCATCCACACACCCATCCATTTACCTACCCACCCATTGATCATCCATCTACCCTCTTACCCATCCATCACCCATTCATCTATCCACCCATCCATTCATTTATCACCATTCATCCATGCACATATCCATTCACCCACCCACCCATCTCCTCATCCATCCATCCATCCATCCAACCACCCCCTCAGTACTTGTTAAGTTCCCACTATGTGCCCAGAACTGTGCTGGGTCCTGAGAATAAGTGGAAGATAAAAAGTGACACAGCCCAGAGTCATGACCCTTGTATCTCAAGGGACACGGGCCTCAGGAAAGGCCTTGCAGACCCTCCTGAGCTCACTGTTAGCCTGGATGACGATAGGCCCTTCCTGGGGAAAGCAGTAAGCTTTAATTACCCTCCGAGCTGAAGTCCCTAAACCCATGATTCTCAACCCAAATTTTATTTGTGGAAAAAAGTGTGCAGAGCATTTACATTAAAAAAATTCGTTTCGCCAAAACCAGTTTGGCTCAGTGGATAGAGTGTCGGCCTGTGGACTGAAAGGTCCCAGGTTCAATTCCGATCAAGGGCATGTACCTTGGTTGCAGGCACATCCCCAGTGTGTGTGTGTGTGTGTGTGTGTGTGTGTGTGTGGTGGAGGGTGCAGGAGGCAGCTGATCGATGTTTCTCTCTCATCGATGTTTCTAACTCTCTCTCTCACTTCCTCTCTGTAAAAAAATCAATAAAATATATTAAAAACAAAAACAAACAAAAACACATGTTATGGTCCAAAGCCTTCCAGTCTAGTGTAACTCCAAACCAGAGTATTAGCTTCTGAAAGGGAGAGAGGTGGCCATTTCCCCAGCTACTGTCTGGGTCTCAGCTGCCCTTGGGTCAGACTGCCTCAGCTCCTGGCCCACCTCCCTGCAACAGTGACATTCACACAGCCATTCGTTTATTTCAGTTTCACAAAAATACACTGAGGTCTGCATTCTCATCATTCCTGCTGCTGCTGAGGAATCGGACATCTAGAGAGGTTAAGTGAACTGCTCAAAGCCACGTGGTTAGTGAAGCCCGTATTTGACCTGGTTTTCTTACCACCTCCTGGACTCTACTTCTCTGAAACAGCACCAGTTTTGGGGCAAAAGAGAGTATTTACACCTGTGCTGGGGGGTTTGCCTCAAGAATTTTAAAAGATGCAATACCTGCCGAAACCGGTTTGGCTCAACGGATAGAGCTTTGGTTTGAGGACTGAAGGGTCCCAAGTTCAATTTTGGTCAAGGGCATATACCTTGGTTTTGGGCACATCCCAGGGGGTGTGCAAGAGGCAGCTGATTGATGATTCTCTCTCATCATCGATGTTTCTAACTCTCTATCCCTCTCTTTCTCTCTGTGAAAAATCAATAAAATATATTAAATTTTAAAAAAAGATGCAATACCTGACTAGTCAGGGGCACTGACCTCTTTTCCCTTGGATCGTCAAATTCAAAAATGACAACAGCTGGGGGGGAAAAGAGACAGACATAATACCTTAAACAATAAAGAATTTAGAACGTGAAAGAAAATGACAACAGCCAACAAAACAGTAGCCCTCCAGCGTGAATGAATCAAAATTATACCCACTTTTTATGTCAGATCGACACAAACAATACTATATATATTTTGGTGTGCCATTGGATTTTAGTAATTCGTTTATGTGTGCCATGAGATGAAAAAGGTTGAAAATCGCTGCCCTGGAAAGATGTGCTCTGTTCTCGTGCTGTCTGGGAGTGTTAGGGTGTCTGAGATCTGGACCGGGAGCGCCCCCTTGCGGTTACCATGGAGACTGGGGTTTCGTTAAGTGGCCGTGGATGCGGAGCCATTGCCCTGGCACCAAGTCCGCGTCTGGGGATTTCGAGGTTCAGGGTTGGGTCATCCGCCCCGGGTATTCCGGCCGTCCCTAGCCTGGGCCTCTTGGGTGGCCGGTGGCTCCAAGGCTGTTTTGGGAAGGATGCGGGGCCGGCACACAATGCAAAGTCAGGGGGAGGGGGTAAGAAGGGGGTGGGGGTGGGGTAAAGAGAGAGTCATTTGAGTCTAGGGTCTCCTCGGGGGAGGGGGTAAGAAGGGGGTGGGGGTGGGGTAAAGAGAGAGTCATTTGAGTCTAGGGTCTCCTCCCTGACAGTCTCACTTCCTAGCTGTGAAGAAGAGATGATGAAAACTATCCCTTGGAGCTTGGCATCCAGGCAGCCTTGGGGACTAGGGCAGAGGCTGGGCTCTCAGGAGGGTGCCAGTGTTCAGAATAAAGCCTCGCCTGGGAGACTGGAGAGGGGAGTGGGGGTGGTGGGGGTGGAATCATTACCTTTAATGTCTTGATTAGAACATAAAACACGACTTGACCACAATACCGAAAATAGATGAGAATTTCGGCCCACTGCTTCTAACTAACCCCTATTTATAAAAATGGTCTTTAGTTGGCTAAAAATAATTCAGGATACTAACAAAATCCAAGCATTCTATTAAGTGTTTTTCTTTTATTGATTTCAGAAAGGAAGGGAGTGGGAGAGAAAGACAATGATGAGAATCATTGATCAGCTGCCTCTTGCACACTCCTCACTGGGGATGGAGCCCACAGCCGGCATGTGCCCTGACTGGGATTTGAACTCTGACTTTCATAGGTTGACGCTCAAACACTGAACCGTGCCAGCCGGGCTTAAGGATTTTTCTTATCTGGTTAGGTTCCAGGTGCATTCAAGAAGTATATTTGCATTTTGTCAACAGTTTATTTTAAAGCAATTTAATCTGTTTAATTCCCAGCTTCATTCCAAATGGGAATGGAGGCAGCAACAGTTTCTTGCCTTCTGACGTGTGCCAGGCGCTGGAGGCAGAGAGGGGACTCAGACAGGGCTGGGTCTGGGGGATGAATGCGGTTGTGTCTGGGCCACAAGCAATCCTGGCCTTGGTGGGTAGACCATGCGTTGTACTTGGGGAGTACTTCATTCTCTGGTCAACCACACAGCTAGCTGTTGCCTGGAGGAAGGTGTGGTCCATAAAAGCTGGGGTGGGATGGGGAGGAAACTGGCCCCTCATTTTATCTCGGTTCCCAGTAAAGAGGTTTACTTCTTGCAGCCTCACAAATAGGTGTAACCGGACAATCAATGGGTCCATGCTGCCTGTCACTACTTAAGCCAATTAAGCCGAGACAGGGTTGAATCATATATTAACAAGAGAGGCCCGGTGCCCTGGGTATCAGTGGGGTCCCTTGGCCTGGCCTACAGGGATTGGGCTGAAACTGGCTCTCCGACATCCCCTGAGGGATCCCAGATTTCAAGAGGGTGGTTCTCCGGTGATGTACCTTGAAATCAGGTTCCCTCCTCTCTGGTTCTGGGCGTATCATCTGAGAACTGCAGCTGCCAAGTCACCGCAGCTCGGCAGCTCCTGCACTGAGCATCTGCCCCTGCTGGTCATTGGGCGTCATAGCTACCAGTCAGACAGTTGGACGGTTTCTTAGACTCTTATATATATAGATTTATTCTAATACTGCTGGCAGTATGAGAGAACAGCAGGTCAGCCACAAATCTGCTCTGAAGCCCCCCATAAGCCTGTTGCTTATGCAGTAGATCCTCGGGTTACATCAGAGATCTGTTCCTAAGTCAGAACTTACCTACATAAGCACCTACGTCACTCACATGGAGCACATACACAGCAGTAATGAAGTGAAACAGTCAAAACAATTTAAGAAAAAGATAACAATTCCTGACCTTTACTTGTGGTAAATAAATAATAAAAAACATAAAGCACATATGTACATGTTGAAATGACGGAACTTTTTTTTTAATAAATAAATGGGAGATTGCGATGTAACCATGAAATGACATCTGTTGAGTCCGAGGTAACCTGAGGACTGCTGGTATAGGGTAGGAAAAGGATTACATGGGGAAGTAGGGATTACAGGCATGGGGAAGTAGGAGCCTGGCGTGGGACTCCATTGTTTGGGCACCAAGGTTGTCAATCAATCTTTCTATGATAATAGGCAATTCTTGGAATGAGAATGGACTGCATTCCAAGGTTGACTCCCTGGTCCAAGGTTGACTCCCAGGTCTCAGGGGCACACAACCCCCAGCCAGTTTAGAATGTCCTTTCTTTATCCAAAAAGGCAATTGTGGTTAACAGAGCATGATTAATATTTCCCATAACCAGCCCTAGCTGGTTTGGCTCAATGAATAGAGCATCAGCCTGCGGACTGAAGGGTCCTGGGTTCGATTCTGGGCAAAGGCACATGCCCAGGTTGTGGGCTTGATTCCCAGTAGGGAGCACATAGGAGGCAGCCAATCAATGATTCTCTCTCATCGATGTTTCTATCTCTCTCTCTCTCTTTCCCTTTCCCTTTCTCTCTGAAATTAATGAAAATATATTTAAAAAAATATTTCCCATAACCATAACTAGTCTCCAATATTCTATTTTTGCTCCTAAGAGGTCTAGTCAGTTTGGCTCAGTGGATAGAGTGTCAGCCTGCAGACCAAAGGGTCCGGGGTTCCGTTCCAGTCAAGGGCATGTCTCTGTCTTTCCCTCTCTCTTCCACTCTCCCAAAATATCAGTGGAAAAAATATTCTCAGGTGAGGCTTAACAACAACAAAAATGCTGCCCCTAACGAAGCGTTAGGATAGATAAAGGGGATGAGAGGAAAAGAATCAAGAGAAAACCAGAATGGGGAGGGTGTTGCCTAATGCCAATTTCTCTTTATTTCCTGACCAAATTTGACCCTTTGATGTGTGTGGTTCTTCCACCCCCCACCCCACAGGAATGTCTGTGGCCTCCCTAGGGAGGGAGGGCCTTTCAGTCCCTGGCCTGAGGTACGTCATTCTGACCGTGACTCAGAGTGGACACGCTGTGTCCTCTGCACGCCTTTAGAAAAGCTGGAGCGTTCTCAGCTCTGCAGCCTGTTTTCAGAGCTGTCAGTGGCCAGCCTGGGCAGTGAGCTGTGGTGGAGGGAAATACAATGGAGGGTGTGGTGGTTAGAAAGGGAGCAGGAACTTTTCTGGGGCATCCCTGACACTCAACCATATGGTGACATGAGTAAAAACCAGGAAGAAACACTCTCTTTTCCCCAATGCCCTCAAGTCCTCCCTCTATCCTGAGCTCCAAGAACCCCTTCTTTTTACTGGAGTTGAACTCCAGGACAAAGGAAGAAATGCAAATGCCCCTTAAATGCCTGGTCAGAAAAGCCGATTAACATGGCCATGAGCGATGGAGCAGTTTGGCAACTTTAAATGAGCATCATCTAGCTGTTCTGATTCTAGGAGTGTATCTTTAGGAAACAGTTGAGTCAAGATAAATGTGTGAGGATATCTTTGAATCACTGATTATAAAAGAAGTCACTCGGAAGGAGATTGGATAATAAATTATGGAGCATATCTAAGGCTGCAATGTCATAGGTTCAGGAGCCTAAGGAGACCGCAGCCTCATGATTTCTTTAGTGTTTCACCAACACCCATATGGTCCTGGCCTCCTGTCAGCCCCTCACATTCACGGTAAAAACCTCTGACTTCCCCTGCTGTGGGGGCTGGGGAGGATTTTGTGAGGAGCTCTAGTGGAGGAGAAGCAGAAAGGGGGGGGGGGGTTGGTCCAGACAAAGGAGGGAGCAATGAAGAAGAGCATGGTGGTTGGATTCAAGTGCAAATATACAAAACAAAGCAGGGAGGAAGATTGTGGTGAGAAGTTGTGTGATCTTAGCTCCTCCTCGCCTCTGAGCTTCCTGTTCCAAACAGAGATACTACTGTCCAGTTCACAAGGGTGTACGTTTGACAAGAGCATTGGTTTCGTCAGACCTGAATTTGAGTCTCAGGTACCAGCTATGTGGCCGTATGCAAGTCAGTTAATGAGAGATTGTAGCATCTATTGAGTGCTTGCTGTGTGGTAACCAATAGAATCCTCCCCAGCCTAGGATACTTTCTCTTGTTTTCATTCCAGTCTACAGGGGCTGAGAACAGAAACGTGGAGAGAAGGAGACACTTGTCCGAGGTCCCAGCCAGGATTTCTGTAACCATCACATTACCTTAACTTTCCTGCGTGGAAAACTGAGATAACAATAAAACCACAATTCCCTGTGTGGTTGGAACGATTCAAGAAGAGGCCTGGCAAAGAGTAGGTGCTTATTAAATTATTATTAAAACTGTTATTATATTCTCTGCATTTTCCCGAGTTTTTGAAGGGAGCAGACATCACTTGCATAAATCCTTTGCTTAAAAAAAAAAAAAAAAAAAAAAAAAAGACCTCAGGTGAGGGGGTAGATACTGCAGCTGCCAAGTTCCCCGAGGTTATCTGGAGCGCGACAATAGGGGCGTGGCTTAGAGGGAGGGGCGGGGCCAAGAAGGAGGGCCAGGCTTGAGGGGCGGGGCTAGGACCCGGGAGCTCAGGCTGGGGGCGGGGCCTAGAGGGAAGGGGCGGAGCACAGGCCGGCGGCGCATGCTCTGTGGGACGGCCCACTCCGCCGCCGCCGCTGCCGCCAGCGCCACCGCCCACTCCGGGCTGGCTCGCAGCGGTCGTGCGGGGCGCAGACCACGGCCCGGGTGGACGAGCGCACGGCCATGGCCCCGTGGCTGCAGCTCTGCTCCGTCTTCTTCACTGTCAACGCCTGTCTGAACGGCTCGCAGCTGGCCGTGGCGGCGGGCGGCCCCGGCAGAGCGCGGGGCGCGGACACCTGTGGCTGGAGGGTAAGGAGCAGAGCGAGCGGCTTCCTCGCGGTCCCCGAAGGCGCGGCGGGCGCGGTGCGCGCAGGTGCTCGCGGGGCGGGCGGCGGAGTTGGCGCGGACTTGCTTGCTTTCTGCGGGGTCCGCTGCCGGGCTGGGGTCCCCCCGCGGCTCCAGACCTCCCTCCCTCCCTCTCGGGGCTCGCGTCCGCCAGCCCCAGCTCCGATGAGAGAGTCCGCAGACCCCCCGCTTTGTGTTGCTAATGAGACGCGGCCACTGGCTCGGGTCCGGCGCCTGGAGGCGGGCGAGAGGGGCGCCCGGCGGCGGCGGGTGGGAGAAGGGTGCCCCCCATCTTTTGTTCCTGGTCCGGGACCTCCGACGCCTCAGGGTTGTGCTCCCCGGAGCTGGGACCCTCCGAGCTGTCGGGCCGTAGGGCGCTGTCCTGGGTGGGAGCGGGCGTCTTCCCCGATCGCTGGTCCATCCGGGCTCCGCAGACTCCCGGGACCGTCCGGAGCGGACCCGGGGCGCCGGGGAGGGATGCGCCCCCGCTCGCGGCCGCTTTGTTCCTTCCAGTCCCGCCCTCTCACTCCACGTCCACACCATCCCCGACTCCTGGCTCGCTGGGTTCCCCATCCACCCCTTCCTCTGCGAATTGTCTCGCGGATGCTTCCCAGCCCCACTCCACGCCACAGCTTGAACTGGGGATAATTTTTTTCATCGCCAAAGGGAGGCAGGGGTTTGTCATCTCGGTCAGGTGTCCGGGACGGCCCTGGGGAGGCGCGCGCCGAGCGCTCGGAGCCCTGTCCCAGGCGAGCGGCGCTGACTGGGCGGCCGGGCAGGGGGTGAGGCCCCGTCCCGGAGACTGTCTGCATCCATCTGCTCCGGGAGAACCTCCCGCGGAAGCCAGGGCACTCACAGCCTTCAGCCTTGTGTAGAGGACACGGGCTGGGCTTTGTGCTCAGGCAGCTCTGCTCCTGTGCAGCCATGAGCCTCAATGTCTTCACCCGGAAAGTGGGAGGAAGTGGGGATTTCCTACTTTCCCAGCACTGTTGCTCCGAGGGATGGGTTGACCCACGTCTTCCGGAGTGCCCCGAGGGCCTCAGCACCATCAGAGTCTAAGCCCTGACCCCCCTTTAGGGCCGCGGGTGGATGCCTCTGGCTCACTTGCCCCACATCCTGAGAAACACAGCATGGGAGACCAGGTGTGAGCCAGGCAGCTGGGTTGTCTGTGAGACAGCCATGGCCCACCATCCCACAACCCCGCGGTAAATATAAAGCCTCCTCCGTTAGAGTAAAACATCGCATTTCTTTACTCCCATTTTAACAAAACGTCACTTGTGTTTCTATTTAAAGAGAAACAGATACCAAGTTTTCTTCGGTTTTCAGTTGTGAGTTTTCCTGAAAGCTATCTCATGTTGACCCTCCTCGGTGTTTTGGATCTGGACTGACAGGTTGGCTCTGGAATAACTGTAACAGCATCCCCGGCATTTTATGCCCGGATTTCGTATGACGGCATAGGCGAACCAGTCCAAGTTCCAGTTTTCCCGCCATGGCCCAAGTGGCTTCGTGTGTCAGGACACAAAGCTTGTGTGGAGTTTCAGTGCGGTGGGGAGCAGAGCCTGTGGGTGGTGTGTTCTCTCTTCCTGCGGGAATGTGTTCTCGTCCCCTCAGCCTGCACCCCCACAGAACTAATGGGGTGCCTTTCCCCCAGGGCCTCGCATTTGTGCTGAGCCCTCTCCCACCACCACTTCTCCTTGGGGCTCCGCCAGTCCTTTCCTTGGGTCATCTTCATCCCCTTCCTGAATGAGCACGGGGCCTCTGGGCCATCTCCAGGGTCTAGGCTCTTCCCTCTGGGACTTGCCCTTGGGTGCATGTGATGGAGCCACCAGCTTGTCTGCCTGCCTTGCCTATCCAGCTAGCTGCCCAGCCCCTCTCGCCCAGCTTCCTGGCTCCTGTGCCCTTCTTGCTGCGAAGGCATCCTGGGATGCCTGCTTCTCTGAGAAAATGTTTGGCTTAAGTCTCAGGTCAGGTGATGCCTCCCCTGAGAAGGCCTCCCAGAATGCCACTCCCCCTGCCTTGCCTTCTCACCAGACTACATCGTCTGCATTTATTTGTTCACATCCGCATCTTCAGGCCAGTTTCCGGCAGGCACCTAACCTCACGTGGCGGCCTCAGAGCCTGGGACCCCGGACATCTTGGCTGAAGCCAGTTAGACCCTGCTAAGTGCTGTGCACAGTGATAGATTTTAAGAAGCGGGGGAGAGATCAGAGCACCGGGCTCCAGTGTCCTCTCCACAGCAGGCTCATGCACATGCTCTTCCTGCTGGTGTTCCTTCCTTTTACACCTCAGCCTCCCTCTCAGCTCCAGCATCACTTCCTGCTCGAAGCCTTCCCCGCTCCCACCTCTCTAGCCAGGTTCTTCCAGAAGCTGGTGCCCAAGGACTGGCCAGTAAGTGCTGGTGGTGTACAGGGACCTGAGAATTTGACTCATGTCCGAGTCTCCTACCCGGTCGTGGGTGTTCAGGCCATAGGCAGATGTTGGTCTCCATTATGAGGTTGCTTACCGTGTGGCTGGGGCTGTGTGACCATACAAGACGAAGGGTCGACTGTGGGTGATGCACACAGGAGCGGGCTTCCCACGGCGGGTCCAGGCCACACAGAACCTCCGAGGGGGAGGGGGACAGCGGGGTGGAGAGAGCCTGGAGGAGGGGCCGGACTTGGGTGCTGGAGAGGAGCTCAGCGGAGATCAAGCCCCCTTGATCTCCAGGAAGCATTTGTTCCAGGAACTCTGGCCCTGCAGGAATGTGTATTTTCCCAGGACTTGTGAGGTGGCTGCAGCCAGCTCGCCCTCCCTTGGCAGCTCTGCTAACACGCCCTTCAGGGCTGCCCTCAGAGGAGCCGGCCTGGGTGACGTGGTCAGATTTCACAACCTCCCCATTATTAGCGGTGCAATTAAGGGCTGATACCATCTCGAACACAGCTCGGTGTTTTAGAAATGAGTTATGGGCACACTTCCTCCGCTACTTAAAAAAAAATCTCGTAGGGCCCTTGCCAGGTAGAGTTGCTCTTTGAGTAGTGAATACACTTTCCCCAAAAGTACCAATTTGCAAACTTGTAGCAGGGAAGTTTTGCATCGCGCTTTTTGATAGGGAGATGGGCTTGTTTGTGTTGGGTAACTTTCTGTCAATGGCTCGAGCTGAGGTTTTCCCTCCCCTTTTGTCTTGCTGAGGGTCTGAGGGGCCTGCTTATGGAGCGGACAATCAGGGGTCTGCTTGTGCAGGTTTTTATTTCGGTGGCTTCCCCGGCAGTGGGGGAGGAGAAGCATAGCTTACCTTCCTGCCTGAATGGTGGCACGCACGCCTTCTCTGGCCTCTTAGCCAGGAACACAGCTTCTAGCCCCCAAACCTGCGCTGCTTCAGGAATCCGGGAAGCTAGAATGCTGGCATTGTCTTTACAGTGAAGTTTCCCATTTAAGGCAAATCCTTCATCTCAAAAGGTAGGAAGAAACATGGTGGTGCTTGGAAAAGAAGAGGTTTCCAGCTGGTTAAAATTTAGGTCCCCGATAAACTCCAGTCCAAGAACTCTGCTTGGCTGTGGGCCCGGGCATGTTTATTTGATTCTGAATTGGATGCGTTTTCATTCACTTGCAGCCTGGGGCTCCCCCAGCCCCGCATCTGGCCTGCCTGTGGCCATGTTGTCCGTGTTCTACATGCTCGTGTGTCCCTTACCGCGTTCCTGGTGAGAAGGGACGCGGTGCCGTGGGACACGTTTTTCAGAGACGTTTTCATTCGGATGATACTTCTTCTGACCTGCCGGGCAGTGTTAAGTGGAGCCCTCCTGCCCCGCCCTCTCTCTGGAGCAGCCCTCCCTCCTCTCCCCCCTCGACCCCGAGCCCCCGCGGAGCCCGGGCATTGTGCTCCTTATTAACTCGGGAGGCGGCTGGGTGGATGTGAGGCAGCCACTTCCGAACAAGATTTCTCCGTGTGAGCCCAGAGGCTCCCAGCACCAGGATTGCCCAGGAGCTGGTTAGCAGGCAGATTCAAGGAGAAGGGGACAAGAGTGGGCGTGAGGCGGGGCCCGGGAACTGGCATTGTAACAAGTTCCTCTGATGCTCCCTCAAGGGGGAGAGGCATTGCCTTAGGGGACAGGCTCCCAGGATCCGGAGGAAGGGGAGAGAAGCCACATGCTCCAAACATGTAAAGTCAGTTTGATTCCAAACCATTTCACTGGGCTTAGAGGCGAGAGTGGAGGCTCTGCCAGCGCCCTGGACAATGGAAGGGGTCAGGTGGACTGAGGGAGGACGAGGGGAGCCAGCTGGGCGGGGCACCCCAGTCTGAGTGGGCGCCTCTGGCCTGGGGGAAGGGGACCTGACACTCCCACCGGGGTTCCTCCCCAGAACAGCTGGGCTCGTCTGGAAAACAGTCTCAGGAAAGGCGAGCAGGATCCAAATCGTATTCTCAGCAGCAGCTCAAACCTCACAGACGCTTCCCTACAAAGGAAAAAACGGCTAATGCCTTTTTAAGTCTTTATTTTAAGTTGAGTATTTTTCAAGCTCCATTTGGCCTAAAATATGGTGTGTGTGTGTGTGTGTGTGTGTGTGTGTGTGTGTGTGTGTTTAACATTTCAAACCCTCTTTTCCCACATTGGCCACTAAACTTTTACATACCCTGCCCCAGCAGATGTCTGCTGCCGCCACCGGGGCCGGCCCATCAGCAATTAATTGTCCTTTCATTCCCCCTCGCTGCCTGTCGCGCCTGCCTCTGACGGATGGGTTTTTAGGCTTCCGGAAGCGTGGGCCCCCACCCTTGATTCCTAAGGTGGGAGCTTCTCTGGCCGGGGCCGGGGCAGGGGCAGCGCCTGCCACCCTCGCCTGGCCGCTGAGATCTTTTCCATGTTGCACTCGGAGGGTCTCCGTGCCTCCCGGGGGGCTGTCTGTGCCGGTCGGTGCTGCGGGGCCCCCTCTGCCCGCCGGCGGGGGCCATGCCCTCCTGGGCAGTGTTTGTCTTGGCCGCTGCGTCCTCCCGAATGGGGCTGCCACACGTTGAGGTAACTGATGGCCCAGCAGCACATTGTCTCCTCCGGGGCCGGGCCTTTGAAGCTCTTCCTGGTGGGAAGTAAAGAGACTTATTTGCTCTATTAAAATGCCTCGGTATTTCCTCTGTTTAACCACAGGCCACTTCCTTTCTGCCACTCTAAACCCCGCGGGGCCACCGGCTGATTGAAAAGACACCAGCCCAGGGGTGATCACATCCCATTGAAACAGATAGTCTTACCACAGATGAAAGCGGGGGCCTGTCTCTAAGAGGAAGACAGATCTGAGGGGGGGATCCTTAGATGGCGCCTTACCTTGCTCAAAAAATTTAGCCTGTTGACGCCATTCACACTTGAAGTCCTGAATGCATGAATGGGTACTTTTTTTTTTTTTTTTTTTTAAAGAAGGGAAGCCTAAATTGTCATCAAAGTAGTGTATGTTGTATCTGCCTATGGCAGGTTAAAACGATCTCATCAGCTGGATTTCCCATTGTGTGAGTTGGAAACTGCCGTGTCTGGGAAGAGCATGATGTCTGCTCGCAGACAGCCGTGCTGGGCTTACTCCCTGCTTGCAGACTCCGTCTGCTGGGTCTCATGTGCTCAGAAGTCCGAGTAGGAAGTTTGTAGCATAAATAATACCGAGACTATCTCCAGGGAGACTGGCCCTCATCCTTTCCCAAGCAGCATCTTAAAAGAAGGTTTAATTAATAACAGCAGGCAGGAAACGAAAAATTGAACAATTAAAAAATTACCTAAGTAACGAAGATTGGAAATTTGAACTCCATCTGTATCTTGTTTTTATCAAGGGGCCTAAAAAAAAAAAAAAAAAAGGAGTAACTAGTTCGTTTCTAATGGAGACTATTATTTTAACATTTACAATTCCATTGTTCGAAGTATCCATGATAAAACCAGCTTCCCCTTTCTTTGGTTCCTTGTTTGGGAATGTTGGGGGAAGGTGGATGTAGCTAATTAAGGCTACACCATTTAAAGGGGGGACTTAATAGGTACCAGCTGTCCTCAACAAATCACTACCGGTAGATGGACGACAGAATAAAGATGTGATGTGAACACACATGTAATTCTCTTCTAAAACGGAAGTTGTCCTATAAATTGTCTGATTTAATAGCGCAAATGAAAACTACCTCTACTGTGCACTCTCAGAAAGCATTTGTTTTATAGCCAAACCTAATGGTAAATGTCTTATTTGCATAAGGCTGGTACTTTGAGTTGAAAGGGCAGTCAATGGCAAGTATTGTTGGGAGTTGAACAAATTGTAATTTTATTGCATGCTTCTTCACTCTAAACTGCTCTAATAGACATTAATCACGAGGCTTTTCATGAAAGATTACACTTTGTAGGGAAGCTTGCTTGAACTTATCAGAAATGCCGTATAAAGTGGGAAGAGCAACTTTGAAAAGTGAAGGGAAATTAATAGTATTAAAGTGTTCAGATGGATATTTGCATCTCACGTTAAGTGAATACTTCAAATGAGTCCTTTTGAAATCATAAGGGAGTCGGCTTTAAAAACCTAACTCTTTAGGTTTAGAAAGTATTTTATTCTCTTGAAAACTAGGAGTCTTTCCAAGTGTTCTGTTTTGTCAGTTTTGTAGATCCTCCCCCCATTGAATGGTAACCCTTTTAAAAAATATGCTGGCTATGCCCCAGACTTCTGTTCTGGGATGGACAGTTTTACTCAGGAGGAGGAGGGTGGATGGGGATGAGGGAGGGTTTCCTTGGAACGAGGAGGTCCATTTTCCTGAGACAGGCCATATGGTTTAGAAATTTCTCTGTGGTTTATTCTGTCCAGGTGATTTCTGGTTTCTCCCCTCCTGAAACGGCCCTCCTTTTATCCCAGGAAAATGCCGTGCGATCCAGACCAAATGCAGGCGCAGCCCGCCATTGTGGGCCCCGCTGAGTGACAGCCGATGACCCTCTTCCTCTGCAGCGGGCCCATTTGCTCTGGGTGGGGCTCAGGCACTCACACGGTCAGCACTTACTGTCACTGCTCAGTATCTAAAGCGTAAACAGACTTACTTGGAGTGAGGAGGCGAGAGACTGAGCAGCTTCTCTGTAGGATTGTGGAGCGGTTCTGCAGGGATGGCAAGCCTAGCGCCCACCTTTGCTTTTCAGTCTGTTGCTCAGTTGGTTCCCAGAAACTCTGCCTTCTTGCTTGCCTTGCCTCAGTTTCCTCTGCTTTGGTGGAGGCCCACTTTTCTTTGTGAGGCTTTTCCACCATCACTTGGCCTCCCCGTGGGAATTTCGCCTGTGCCATCAGGCCTGTGGGTGGTTTAGAGCCGTGGTCGGCAAACTCATTAGTCAGCAGAGCGGCAAACCCTGGCTCGGGAGCCGCATGTGGCTTGCGTGCCGCAGTTTGCCGACCACTGGTTTAGAGGGAAGTTAGAGGAAGGGATCAGGATGGCTGAAGAGGTCAGGTCCTACTGAGGGGACGTTGAGCAGGGCCTGGTGGTGAGTGGAGCCAGGAGGAGGGGTGACTGTTTTAGTTTTCTGTTTTTATTTCAGGGAGAGGAAGGGAGAGGGAGAGATAGAAACATAGATGGGCCGCCTCCCGCACGCCCCCTACTGGAGATCAAGCCCGAAACCCAGGCCCTTGCTCTGACCTGGAATCCAGCTGTGACCTCCTGGTTCATGGGTTGACACTCAACCACTGAGCCACACTGCCTGGGCATGGGGTGACAGTCTAGGCAGAAAGAGGTGTGGGCAAAGCTGGAGGAGGGTGGCTCACTGGAAGGCAGAGGGACAGGAAAGCTGACGATGGGGTTGGGACTAGGTAATGGAGTCCCTTGAGTTTGCCTGCCTGGCCTGTTAGGCACGGTGAGGTGCAGCTTGGGAAGTTTCTCCGGTGCATGGAGTGACCTGCAGTGCCCGTTCTTTCATTCAGCGATGGCCTGAGAAGGATAGCAAAACACCCAGACGTCACTGCCCGATTTAAACAGCAGCCCCCTGCTCCTCTGTCCTCCGTGAGACACACACAGTGCTCCCCTGTCTGTCCGTCTGCCCCCTCCGCGGCAAGGTCAGCTCCGTGAGGCAGGGCCTTTCCCCGCCTGTTCCTGCGGCCTCCCTCTCAAGGTCAGAGGCAGACCCCTGGCAGCTGCTCCCCCTCTGGTTCTGCGGTGGCAGAGTGCTCTGCGCGGAGTTAAAACGGGCTGAGGAGGGCAGGCTGAACAGGCAGGGGATCTCGGGTGGCTTCTGGGAGGAGGTGACACAGGAGGCAAGCAGTTACAATACAAACTTCCTCTGAAGCTGTAGCTCCTTACGTTCTGTTAACGTTGGCCATCGTGTTGCGTTAGGGGCTGAGGAGAGCATGACGATACGCCCCACCTATGCATTCACACCACAGACTATGGGCCCGACATGCCCCGCACTGACTGCTGCTGGGCTGCAGGGACTGGTACAGGCGTGATTGGGGCCAGCGGCGGAGGCGAGTGCCCTTTGCAAGTTGTCTGTTGCTTGAAGAGAATATTTGGCCTGTCCAGATTGCTGCCCTGCAGATGAGAAAAGTCTGTAAAACGTTACTGCTAAGCTAAGGTGACCAGACGTCCCGCTTTTGGCGGGACAGTCCCGATTTTGAACAATTTGTCCCGTGTCCCACGGTGTTTTATTTATTTTATTATTTTTTAAAAATATATTTTATTGATTTTTTACAGAGAGGAAGAGAGAGGGATAGAGAGTTAGAAACATCAATCAGTCGCCTCTTGCACACCCCCTGCTGGGGACGCACTGGCAACCAAGGTACATGCCCTTGACTGGAATCGAACCTGGGACCTTTTAGTCCGCAGGCCGACCCTCTATCCACTGAGCCAAACCATTTTCGGCTCCCGCGGCGTTTTAAAAAGTCCCCCAAATCGGGACTTTTTAAAAACGCCGTGGGAGGCGGGACAGACTGTTAAAAAACAGGACGTCTGGTCACCTTATGCTAAGCACCAACTCAGCCTCCCGGCTGGGCCTGGGTGAAGCCACGGGGACGAAAGGGCCCCTCGCAGCAGCCTGCAGCGGGCGTGCATCCCCTGCCTCACTGTACTTCAGGCCCCTCTTGGGAATGCATTCCCTCTTCTGAGGCTGCCAGAGGGTCCCTCCAGAATCAGGGATGCTCTTTGCCTCCTTTCCGGGGCTGTGGGCTTGCCGGCCAGCTGGGGTAATGAGTTTTTTGCCTGGCTTTGATTTCCATGCCTTGCCTCCCTGTGGGAGGAACTAGATATTTCTGATCTTACCTCTCCGCTCATATTCAGATCCAGCCAAGCAATCAGTGACTTCCCGGGCTTTTTGTGGGAGACTGTGGGAAAAGTCCTGGTTGGCTGGCTATGAATTAATGAAATCCTTAGAAGCCTTCACTAAAGATAGCTCCTGTGGTTTAAAGAAATAGCATTGCCCCTTTTCATTTGAGAAAGAGGTCATGCCGTTTTACTGAAATCAAGCAGAGAAATTGTAACATCTGGTCGAGCCGCCCGGAGGCTGCTTCCAGGCGGGGCAGGCGCGGCGGGTCCGGTGCCCTTCCCAGCGTCCTGTGCGCCGGAGGTGACCGGCACCCTCCTCAGGCTGCTTCCCTCCCGCCCTGCTCCTTTGGGAAGCCCCGGGGAGACAGAAATTGTGTCCGGTGTCTTTGCACTTGAACACATTTCCCATCTACGGAACTCCCTTCCTTTTACTTAAAGGGAACCGTTTCTTTTCAGGGGATAGTTTTTTGAGTTGGCCTAGACCAGGGTCATCGTTTTTCTTTTATCTCATTAAGTAAATGATGGGGTTGGATAACCCCGGGAGAGTTTGGGCAGAAGGGGAGGTTTAACGAACTGATTTAAAAAGTTTTTTTTTTATATTCCTTGGAACTCTGATAAGAGGAGAAAGAATGACAAACTGCAGGAGAGTTTTCGGCAAAGGCATAATGTGGGTTTCAAAGGGACCTGTGACTTTTTAAAGAGCTGTAAGACATGAGTGTCTTAAATGTCTGTCTGCTGTGTGTCTATCTGCCCAGTGAAGTGAATGTTATAATGTTCTTATATTTATCCTGGATCTACTCTGGATTAAGACTATGTAGTTTTCCATGAAAAATATTAGTAATATTTTGGGGCATACACTTTCTGAAACTAAACAGCAAGCTGACGTTGCTGCCCAGCCCCCACCCAGACCTCAGCCAGCCAGCCAGCCAGCCACCTGTCCCTGGGACTTCTCTTTACTGGACTGTCTCCCCCGTATTTTGTATTCTGAAAATTTTCAAGCCTATGGAAAAGTTGAAAAAACAGCAACATGAACACCAATTCCCCATTGCCTAGAGCAGTGGTCGGCAAACTCATTAATCAACAGAGCGGCAAACTGGCTCTCGAGCTGCATGTGGCTCACGAGCCGCAGTTTCCCGACCAACTGGCCTAGAGTCACTGGTTCTTAACATTTTACCACATGTACCTCCGTTGTCGTATTGTCCTTCGTGATTTCATGTTGAATCACATTTTGGATTCAGACAAGGTCACTGATTACTTTTTTTTTTTTTTTTTAATCTTTATCTGAGTATATGTTTTTTTCTTGATTTTTTTTTGAGAGGAAGAGAGAGAGAGGAACATTGGTGTGAGAGAGAAACATTGATCAGTTGCCTCCTGTACATGCCTTGACTGGGGAACTATTCTGCAGCCTAGGGATGTGCCCTGACCAGGAGTTGAACCCACGACCTTGCGGTGTATGGGACCGTGCTTCAGCCAACTAAGCCGCCCAGCCAAGGCAGCTCAGTGCGTTTAGGTGGCCTGTCTGCTTTAGTCTAGAAGAGTTCCTTCACCTTTTGCTTGGTTCTTTATAACATACCATTCCGAAGAGTCCAGGTCACTTGTGTAGACAGCCCCACCATTTGGGTTTCTCGTTGTTTCCTCATGATTAGGGTCAAGTTAAATATTTTGGCAAGATCCTTCCAAAGGTGATCCTGGGAGTTGTCCTATTTTAGGTGTCCATAGGTAAAAAAAATACAGGTGCAGTTAAGGCAGTGAGAAATGTTGGTTTCATAGCAGCACAATCTATAATAGCTAGAATTTGGAAACAGCCTAGGTGCCCGTCAGCAGATGATTGGGTCAAAAAACTATGGTACATCTACATAATGGAATACTATGCTGTCATAAAAAAGAAGGAATTCTCATCATTTGCAGCAACCTGGATGGAATTGAAGAACATCATGCTGAGTGAAATAAGCCAGTCAATGAAAGAGAAACACCACATGACCTCACTCATTTATGGATAATAAAGAGCACTATAAACTGATGAACCAAAAGATAAGATATAGAGACAGCAAAGCAACAAGCAGACTGTCAAGTTACAGCGGGGAGGGGAGGGAGATCTGGGGGAGATAGATCAACCAAAGGACTTGTATACATGCATATAAGTACAACCAATGGGCACAAAACTCTGGGGAGGGAGGGTATGAATGGGAGGGGGGGAATGGTAAGATATGTACATAGATAATAATTTAATAAAAAAGAAAAAGAAAAAAGAAATGTTGGCTGCACACAGAGACCTTTCTGATGATTTAACCCAGTTTAGTCTTGCATTGTCTTTAAAAAACAAACACAATGCTTTACATGAGGCTTCCGCTTTTCGCTAGGGAGGGTCCAGAAAAGGTGCAGGGTGTTGTGTGTGCTGTGCTGGAATCTCTCTCTAAAAACGGTTTGAAATTAGCATTGCTCGCTCAAATTTAGGACCTCTGTGTCTCGAGAACACTTAAGGCTTTTGCTCTTCACGTGGGCCTGTTGCAGACAGGGGTCGATGTTGCCCTCAGCGACTGGTAACGAGTCCCCGCTAAAACCTCTCTTTGGCCGGGGCAGGTTTACGCCCCAGTGCTCCCTCACGCCAAAATCCAGCCATTTCTTTCCTTTGTGCTAAGAAAACATTAAACTTTATTTCCAGGAAAGGCCACCTCACTCACAACGTCCTCAGAGTCAGTCTCCAGCCTGTTGGCTCTGTGATTGCGTAGTGCCTGAACTACTTTACTAGACTCCCTTGCGGACAGTTTCATTAGTGTCACTGGAATTAACTATCTTTCTACCTAATCACATGGCTTTTCTTTCTTCTGTTTGTCCCTCCCCCAGACTCAGGGGCCCAGACACGTAAAGTTAATATTGATTATTTTTCCGAAGTAAGTTAAAACATCAAAAAAGCGACACATTGTTATGGCCGAGGGCACCAGGGAAACGGCGGAGACAAAACCCCCATCTTTTATTCATAAGCCCGGCGGCTGCGAGGGCAGGGGCGGGCCCGCGGGCCTCCTCCCCGCTGGCCGTGCAATGTCCTGCGGAGAGGTAATAGTGGGACATTCAGCATCCAGAGAATGGACCACAGAGGTTCCACTTTGCTTTTCATTCTCTTTTCTGGCACTGGGTCCCCATCCCCTCTGCACCCTGACAGTGAAAGGCCAGAAAGCAGCGCTCTGGATGCTGGCGGGGGCTGCGGCCGCCCAGCCCAGTGGGCCGGGCCCTGTGCTGGAATGCAGGCCCAACACAAAGGCAGGCCGGCCGGGGTGGGCCTGCCCTCGGAGGGGTGCCCTCCCGGTGCCTTTGCTTTGCCTGGTTTGCTCTGGTCACAGGAGAGAAAGTTCTTGTTTCCATGGTTCTGCTCCCCTTGGTTTTGGTGGAAGTGCCTTTGATTTCCCAAAGCCAGGGGTGGGGCTCTAAGGATTTCTGTGCTGGGGACGCACTGAGCCAGGGAACTGGACGCACTGAGGCAGAGAGCCTGAGGCTGCAAGCCCCCCGAGACCATAAGATCTACACTCCCCCCAGCCCCCCATACATTGTCTTTGAATATAGAGAAACCAGGCAGCATTTTGCTAAACGAGGCCTGAAATGTGACTTATAGCTGTGGTCGGCAAACCGCGGCTCACGAGCCACATGTGGCTCTTTGGCCCCTTGAGTGTGGCTCTTCCACAAAATACCACGGCCTGGGCGAGTCTATTTTGAAGAAGTGGTGTTAGAAGACATTTAAGTTTAAAAAATGTGGCTCTCAAAAGAAATTCCAGTTGTTGTACTGTTGATATTAGGCTCTGTTGACTGATGAGTTTGCCGACCACTGACCTAGAGCAATTGTTCTCTAATTGGGGGTGATTTTGGGGATCTCTGGAGACAGTTTGGGTTGTCACAGCTGGGAGGAGCAGATGCATTTAGCAGGTAGGGGCCAGGGATGTTGGTCAGCATCCCACAGTGCACAAGTTGGCCCTCCCAGTAAATAATTATCTGGCCCGTTTTGTCAATAGTGCCGAGGTGAGAAACTCTGATTTAGGGGTCTCATTTTAGTGTTTGAATTTCTCAGCTCACATAGCCTCATAACACTTTTCAATTTCCTTTCTGTTTAACAGAAGCTGCCGGTTCTATAAATCCGCACGCGGGATGAATTTCCATTAAACTCTCCAAGACATATGATTAAACTATTGTGGTGCTCCTAGGAGATATGCTGTGAACGCAGCTATGATTTTAAATGCAAAAGAGGATTCTGTGTGTGTGTGTGTGGGGGGGGAATGGCCATCATTTGATCAAAGTAGCATAACCTGTGCCTCTGTTTTTGTGACTCACTGATGGTCTGTGGATAACATTACATTTTTTTCAGCATGAAACCCAACACTTCAAATCCCTAAAGCAGTCTCAAATTTATGGTTAATAAAAGCATTTATTGTACTGGATGTCATCTGTTATATCACTCTGGGGCTAGAAACTGGCAAGCAGTGGACAGGAAATATTTTCATTTCAAATCGCTTCAATCTTATGGTCTAGGGGCAAAAGTGTCTGATTTCAGGAAAGCCGAGTTGAATAGCATAGTAATGAATGCATTTTTACTTGATTAAGCAGGCATTCTCTCCCTTTCAAACAATCTCCTCTCTTTGGCTTGGTGGGGCTAAATAAACATGTGATGTTAACCGATAGCATTTCTCATGTTGGCCATACTTTTTCCTTTGATCATCTTAAAACTTCTCGGTGTTTTTCAGGAATCCTCTGCAGAGCTGGAGCTGAGAGGGAGGAGGTTGGGAGGGGGGGCGGTCTGAACTCAAGGGTTAGTTAGCCCTGTTTGTAACTTAGTTTACTCTCTGAGCAGGGGTGGTTTTCTGAGATGACGCCAACTCTTCCACATTCCCCTTTAAAAATTGCCCTTGGGATCACGAATTTCGGAGGAAAAACACATTTTGATTTTTTTTTTTTTTTTTTTTTTTTTTTTTTTTTTTTTTAAGGCTGCAATTTTGCTGTTTTTTGAGTCCTGACCTCCTACATCCATCTGTGTCCGGGCAGCAGTCAGGGTGAGGAGGGCTCCAGCCAGGGGCAGCCTGGTGTGGTGGCCATCCACGCAGGACGGGTCCCGGCCGCCCAGGCCGTGGCCTGTGCGTCTAAGGCATGGCTGCCCGGGGGGCCTGGAGGGAGGCGGTTGTTTCTGATGTGGTTCCCTTCTGTCCAGATGAGGACTCCGTGGCACAGGGAGCCAGGAAGGGATTAGGGTGGGAGGCCACGTGACGCCGAGAGGCCTGTCTCCGCCAGAAACCGGAGCCAGCGCTCTGTTCTGCCCATGCCCCCAGCGGCCAGGCTCGCCCTGCCTCCCGCGCCCCCCGCCTGAGATGGACCTCTGCCATGGGGAACAAAGCAGGCGTGGGGGCGGGCGGAGAGCAAGGCGAGGTGCCGGGGAAGGCAGTGCTGATAATTAAATTAAACTAGGATTAGGCAGAGGTTCCCTAACCTGGCTGATTACCAGAAGCACCTGAGGAACATTCTTGGGGGTGGGGGGGTGGGTGAGGGGAGATTCCGGGCCTCACCCCAGACCTGCTTAAGTGGGATTTCCAGGGGAAGGCCAGGAATCTGAGTTTTCACAGAAGCTGCCAGGTTAGTGGTTGGCTGGGTTTTGGGGGAGGGAGGGCGGGTTTGACACCGAAGGGGCAGTCCTAGGGAATGTCTTGGGATCACGGAGCTGTTGTTTATGCTGATGGTGGCGGTGGATACACCAGTGCACACATCTGCACATTTAGTTGTATATTTGTACACGTGTAAGCGCAGGGGACGGTGCACCGACAAACACCCAGCTCACGAGGTGTGAACTCAGCACGCTGCCTGGGTGAGACTGAGCGAGCACGTGGGTGTCGGGTGACGCGGCAGATGGCGCCTGGTGGCGGTGGGAAGAGCCGTCCAGCTGTGGGGAGGTGTCCCTGCAGCTGCAGAGGCAGGCGGGCGGGCGGGTGCTGAGCTCCCAGCCCAGCACCATCCAGGAGAACTTCCTGTGGCAATGGATGTCCTTCCCCACACAGTCCAGGAACCATCCCTGTGGCTGACATGTGGCTGGCGTGACTGAGGAACTGAATTTAATTTACTCGACGAATCTAGTGTCAGTGGCTCCATGTGGGCGGAGGCCACTATCTTGAAGAGCCTGCCCTCGGAAGCAGACTCGGTCACGCCGGGGCATTGGCTCTGTGCCAGGTGCGCCCTGGGCCCAGTGGTCCTCGGTGCTCGAAAGACAATAGTAAGTCATCCCACGATTGGGCAAGACGGAACACCGGAGGACCTGTGGGTTGGGAAGGACAGGGGAAAAGGAACCTTGGAACGGAGACTGACGAGGGACCTGCCCAGGCAGAGGACCGTCTTGCCGAGTGGAGGCATTTGCTCGGCTTCCCCTGTGCCGGAGTCGGAGAGCACCGGCCCTGGCCCCAGGCCCTGCCCGGCCTCCCGGCCTCGTTGGTCTTAAAAGATGATGGGGATGCTCTAATTGTGCTTCTGTTGCAACAGGCTTTCCAGGAAGCCACTGGAGGGCCCAGGGGGGTGATGTACAGACTGGTTGGGGGCAGGGGGGCGGTGTCTGGTCTGACTGACTGAGGGTGAGCCCAGCCCACCTACCAGGACAGAGTGTGATGAAAAACCCGCGTGGGCATATCCTCCTCCTCTTTGGAGAATTAAGTGTTATAAAAAGGGTAACTGGCCGAAATCGGTTTGGCTCAGTAGATAAAGCGTCGGTTTGCAGACTGAAAGGTCCCAGGTTCGATTCCGGTCAAGGGCATGTACCTTGGTTGCAGGCACATCCCCAGTAGGGCGTGTGCCAGAGGCAGCTGGTCGATGTTTCTCCCTCATCGATGTTTGTAGCTGTCTATCTCTCTCTCCCTTCCTCTCTGTAAAATCTCAATAAAATATATTAAAAAAAATAAAAAGGGTAACTGGGCATAAACCTCCTCCTTGATGCCTAGAGCACATGCCCTGTCTTGGTTGGTGTTGAGGCACAGTCACCTCCCACACACGGATTTACGTTATCTTCAACAGTGCTACTTTCCCCAATGTGTTCATAAAAGAGTGAGATTCTGAGAGCGTACCTTTTTATTAGTGCGACCCAAAAGGTGAACAGAAATAATGTTTCCAATTTGTAAACGTACTTGTTCTTCCATAAATTTTCTAAATGGGTAACAAAAAATTTCATGAGCCATGAGCTTATCACTAAGGAGGTTTTGTTAATCTGGTTTTAAAATAGGATTTACTTGAAAGCCTAAGGCACGGCTTTCAAATTAGTAGAGCTAATTTTATTTTTATATATGAAAACGTCACTTTTTGGATCGGGAAGAGAAGGGCATTCTGAATCATGGCCTATTTCAGCAGAGTTTCCTTGTCTTGCCCTTACAAACGGGTAACTTCAAACTAATGCAAAAAGGAAAAATAGCTTACTGGGCATTGACTAGTCAATGCTGATTCTCTCACTCTTGAGCACACGGATACACTTTGCTGTAGAGGAGAAATCATCGTATTTATATTTGTTATGGCTGTTTTTTCCCAAGGTATTTTCATGTATTGACACAGTTCACAGACGTGCCCCTTTTAGTGGCCACGTGATATTTTCATGTTGTGTACCCTCCCCTACCCCTTGCCAACTATTTCCAGGTTATTACTGTTACAAAGCTTCTGTGAAATCTTCATACAGATCAGTTTTCTGCCATATTGGTTTGTCTGCTTGGCATGCATTCCCCAAAGCGGAGCGAAGGCTTTGCCGCTTGCAGCTCGTGCTGCGTGTTTACCAACCGCCCTGTATCATGGTCGGGACTGGGAAGAATTGTATTTTGGGAAAAGGGCCAATTTGTTCCACAAATTCTGGCTCTACCATTGATACTGTTTGTTTTGTGACCTGGGGAAATTTCATCTGTAAAATATTATCCAATAAAGAGGGAATATGCTAATTGACCCTCGCACCGCTGCAAAGATGGCAGTGCCCACAGCCAATAAAGAGGGAATATGCTAATTGACTGCCCTGCCCTCAAAGATGGAGGAGCCCACAGCCACAAGATGGTGGCACCCAGTCTCCTCAGCCCCACCGGGGCAGCAGGTGTGCAGCCTCCGGAGTCCCCTAGTCTCCTCACTCCCCCCAGCCACCTAGGGCTGGTCTGAGGTGCAGGCAAACCTCAGATGGCAGCTACCCAGCCACCCAGGGCCAGCCTGAGTCGCAGGCAAGTCTTGGATGGTGGCTGTCCAGCCGCTCAGGGCCGCCCGAGGCTCAGATAACCAGGGCTGGCCAAGGCTTGCACTGCTGGCAGTGGCAGCAGCAGAGGTGTGATGGGGCGTCACCTTCCCCTGATCACCAGCTTACCTCCCGCCCCTGTGAGAGCCGGCAGGCTGGGCTAAGGGGACCCCCCTCCTGTGCATGAATTTTCATGTACCAGGCCTCTAGTGGGTTAATAATAGTTTATCTTTCAGGATTGTCTTGAGACCTAAGTGTGATACTGTCTTTAAGACATTTATCTCTATGATTGGCCACATAGCAATTACTTAGTGATTGTTTAGTGCCAGTCTGTTACCAGAGGAATAACTGCTTATTTTCCCACAGCCTCAAAAATATTGACATTTAAAATTTCTGTTGACCCTGTACGTCATACTCGTTTCATTTTGGATTTATTAGAGAAGGACCGAATCTTGCTACCTTGTCATTTATCTTCTGAGTAAGTTTTAGTGTTTGTAAGTCTGGTAGTATTAAAGGAAGGTGTGGATGAAATGTTGCTTAGTAGAGAGCAGTAGGGCAAATGTCTAAGTGAATAGACGAGGGTTTTAAAGTAGAATATTGATTGCATGGATCTTTGGAACTTAACACATTATGAAAACAGTTATATGTAAGTATTATCATGGGAATTCTTTTTGTACCAGTAATTTGGCTAGCAAACCTTTGATTTTATATATAATTTCCAAGGTCGAGTTTGCATTGATCATGCATTTCCCATAAATAAGAAATAAGTTTCTCATAGTTTACTGGAATTTTTATAAGTCTGGATATTGAAGTAGAAGCCATTCTGTTAGACTGTCTCATTTATATTGGTGCCACATAAGAGAACCAGGCATCCCAGCCCAGCCGAGTGTGACTACATACAGGGTAGGTGACCCTTCCTCCTGACCCTCAGTTTCTTTATCTGGAAAATGGGACAGTCAGACTAGAATTAGTCTTTTTTTAAAAATACATTTTATTGATTTTTTACAGAAAGGAAGGGAGAGGGATAGAGAGAAACATTGATGAGAAAGAAACATCGATCCGCTGTCTCCAGCACACCCCCTACTGGGGATGTGCCCGCAACCAAGGTACGTGCCCTTGATCGGAATCGAACCTGGGACCCTTCAGTCCATAGGCCGATGCTCTATCCACTGAGCCAAACCGGTTAGGGCTGGAATTATTCTTAAGAATTTAGCAATGATTTTTATTGAGATAACTAGAACCTTCAATTCACAGGATGTCATTTTTCTGTCCTATCCACTCCATCTTGGTATTGAACTGATCACTTCTATTTGAACCCTGACTCTTGCCTCTTGTACTTGGGTGTCGGCTTCTGATCTCTCTTGAGAAAGGTCACCTGTGTGTGGTCCTTTCTGCAGATATACATATTTAAATATATTTTTATTGATTGCAGGGAGGAGAGAGGGAGGGAGAGGGAAAGAGAGATAGAAACATCAGTGATGAGAGAGAATCACCGATCAGCTGCCTGCTGCACGCCCCACAGCAGGGACCGAGCCCACAACCCGGCATGTGCCCCAGTTCTGACCGGGAATCCAGCCTCGACCTCCAGGTTCATAGGTTGGTGCTCAACTTTTGAGCCACGCCAGCTGGCCAGATATTTTCTAACAGAACCAAAGTATTTGTCCTTCATATCGTTTTGAAATTTAAAAAAAACAAAAAAAGAAAACAACCTTATACAGAGATTGCTTTGTTTTTGGGCTTCCCCAGTGGTCTTCCCTCCTTCCCCCCCGTCATTGTTGATTTGCCTGTTTACTCGGAACTGCCTAGGGTGTCCATCTGCCTCCATCCTTTGCATTTCCTGGGCATTTGTTCACCTGGCCCAGGGCCCTCTCAAACCGCTTGTTTTTCAACATTACACTACTGTTAATGATTGATTTCAACCCATTTAGTCTTCTGGGCCAGGAGCTTTTAGGGCCCAATCCATCACGGAATCCATAAACAAGGGCACTGCCTCAGACTCCCCGAGAGCTCAGAGTTACACGGGAGTGTTGACAGTCCCGGAGGCCTGGACTGCTCTGTCAGCAGCTGCTGGGGAGAGGACGGGGGTACGTGCTAGGTGGTGGCGGGGGCAGGAGAAAGGCAGCCACAGATAACGAGGACTAGGGGTGATCTGCATGTGGGTAATGGCTGAGCTGAGAGATTAATTTTGTTGCCCCTGCCCCACCCCCATTTGCGCCAAGCTCTCCTTAGGAAAGCTGAAGAGGTGTGTTCCGTCCACGCCCCAGCTCCTCACCCAGGCATAGCTGTCGCCCAGGCTTCCCTCTGGGTTCAGGAGCCGTCATCCTGAGTGAGCACCACCGGCCCAGGTTAGGGTGGAGTTGCTCTACGGGGTCCCCTGGCTGCGATCAGAGCCTTCTGGAAAAGCCCCTTCCCCTGAAAAGGGGAGTCCTGGCCACCCTCCACAGACAGAGCAAATACTCGCCCTTAGAATGCACGGGTGTGTGGCCCTGCGGGGCCCGGGAGGGAGCGGAGGGAAAGCGGAGCTTTGAGGAGATAAGGGGAAGGCTGGTGCTGGCTCCCCGATGGGCAGGAGGAGACAAGAATGCCCGATAAGCCGTCAGGAAGATGGTCCCCTGCAGAGGGGTCTGTGACACAGGCCAGAGCAGGAAGAGGTGGTGAGGGGCTGGGGAAGAGGTCGCCCCTTCAGAGGCCAGAAGGGCCTGCAGCGTGAGGGCCCCCAGGAAGGCGGTCTTGATGAAGAGCCTTATCTCCAGGGGTCACGCCCTCTGGAAGCTCTGGGCTTAGGCCGGGGTGATGACAGGCTGCCCTGGGAAGGCCCCGGGTGGCTGTGAACCAGGGCCTCCACCTGCAGCAGCAGAGCAGATGTGCGGGAGGGTGTGCGGCTTCCACACCGAAAGGCTCTCCCCCGATAAAGCCGGGCTGGGACGGCCTTTCCCGAACCTTCCCAACACCAGGGCGGGAGTGGGCGGGCCTGTTTGGCCTGTGGCTCGGGGCCTGTGCCAGAGGAACCCTGGACACCATGCCTAGTCTGTAATGCTCGCAAGAGTCTTTGAGGGTCTCCCCAGTGCCCTTCGCTGGTGACTCAGTGCGTCTGTGTGCTTTGGTGGCGGGGCCGGATGGCTGCATGAGGCCGGGAGGGCGGGCCGGGGCACAGCGCCTTGGAGTCCACTCCTGGCTCGGAGCTCCTTCTCCTCGCTCTGCTCTGGCTGGTGGAAGCTTGCACCTCTGCAGAAAGCTCTTGGCTGGAAAAAAACATCCTGCAATGGGCTTCCTAGCTATGGAAATGGACGAAGGAGGTCCATGGAAAGGGACCCTTCCTCTCCATGTGGGTAATAGCTGAGCTAAGAGATTAATTTCCTCTGTCCCGATGCACCTCCCGCGCCCGCAGGTACAGAAACATTTAACTCCAGAGGAGTGGCTTGAGAGGCGCCGGTGTTCTCATTTGGAAATGGGAAGCTGGCACCGCCCAAAAGGTGCCTGCCCACGCATCCAGCCTTCGATCAAGTCATGCGTCTGTCACACCCACAGGAATGCCCCTTCCCGGGCACTGCGCCCTTGTCTCCGTCCCTCTCAGGCTCTCCCCCGGGGCCCAGCAGCCCCTGCACCCAGGCGTCTGGGACCCTCTATGAATAAGGGCTGGATTGCCCCTCTGAGGACAGATACCCCGATTACACAAGTTAGGACTTTGTGTGGGGCCAGCATTTTCAGGAGCGTGTGATGCCCAGAGAAGCCCAGCGACGCGGCGGATCTGGGGTAAGCACAATCTCCACGCCCCAGGCTCCTTCCCGTAGGGTCCTGGCAGCCTCCAGGGACCACGGCTGCTCATCCAGGCACGGACCTCTGACCCCTGGGGGCCGTAAGAGGGTGTCCCCAGGGCTGCCTCTCTGGTGGGGTCACCGTGCTCACCCTCGGGACACGGATGAGGGTGTCCAGGCTTTTCCAGGAGCTTCCCCGAGTGGCGGGAGGTTCTGGTATTGAGAGTTCCCTC
The DNA here is from genome assembly GCF_964339955.1 of Pipistrellus hanaki. NCBI lineage: Eukaryota > Metazoa > Chordata > Mammalia > Chiroptera > Vespertilionidae > Pipistrellus > Pipistrellus hanaki. Next base: position 19,583,874 of record NC_140515.1, read on the forward strand.
TGCCTCTGCGAAGGGAGCACTTCAAAGGGGATCCCGGCCCCCGCCCCATCCCGGCGGAAGGTGGCGGGAGGAAGCAGTGGCTGACAGCGGCGTTAAACAAACTCCAAGGTAGGTCACATTGCTGACATACCATTTCCTCCGCCCTGCCAGCAGCTGCCCTCTGCTTTGAAAGGGGGCTTAGCTGCTCATATAAACTCTGGTTTGTGATAATGTAAACTATTATTAGGATTATCTTTTTATTCATAATATATGCCTGCCTCTCTGTCTCCCTTATTTATGCTCCGTTTGAAACACTCATTTGCCGTCAGTACCTGGAGCCAGCAGCAGCCCTTCTGAGAAGGAAGAGCGCTTCATAAAAGGACTCTGGGAATTAACTCTGGGCGGAGGAAGCTTTAAATCTCAGCAAAGCTTCCTGGTTAAAACTGAGATGGGATGTTGGCAAAACATTTCTGTTAAAAAAATTTTTTTTGTTTTTAAGAAAAGGAAGGTTGCCGAAACCGGTTTGGCTCAGTGGATAGAGCGTCGGCCTGCAGACTCAAGGGTCCCGGGTTCGATTCCGGTCCAGGGCATGTACCTTGGTTGCGGGCACATCCCCGGTGGCGGGGGGGTGCAGGAGGCAGCTGATGGATGTTTCTCTCCATCGATGGAGAGATGTTTCTCACTCTATCCCTCTCCCTTCCTCTCTTTAAAAAAAAATCAATAATAATAAAAAAGCTTAAAAAACTAAAAGATGCATTTAAAAAATAAATAAAAAAATTAAAAAAAGGAAGGTTTGTCTCAGTGTAATTGTTTTAATACACAGAGGCTTGAATCTTACTCGAGAGAGAACCTTTGGCTTTCAGAGGCTCTCCCCTCATTTGTCACCATGCAGGACGTTCTGGAAGTCAGAGGAGTCCAGGGGCTCGGGCGGGCAGCCCTGAGGTGGCCAGGCCCTGCCCCTGCCCCTGCCCCTGCCCCTGCCCGGAGATGCCCAGAGGGTCCCCCCTCAGGTGTTCGGTGTTTGTGTGTCAGCAGAGGGCAGGTGGGTGTGGGAGCCAAGAAAAACCAATAACCTTCCCAAATTTTAATAAAATGTCTCTCCCAACCTTTTGTTTCTCCCTCCTCTCCTCCCCAAAAGAAAGAACAGACTGAATTTCTAAGCACATCTGGACACTGTTTTCGTAAAGCTCTTACCCTGAATTCCCAGAAGGAATGTATTGGCTCCCATTTTTCCAAGCAAAAACTGAAATGTCTCCTTTGTTTATAAGTACTGTGCTTGCATATTTTAATAAAACTGTAAAGAAAAGGAATTGCACCGATTCGATGGTCCTTGGCTAGGCCAGCACGCTCTCCTTTAGGCCTCCTGAAGCCTCTGGGAGGTGCTGAAAGTTTACGGCTGTTTTGGTGGGGGCGGGGGCGGGGAAGGGAGGAGAGGGGGCTCCAAGTGTCCCTTTAGAAGTTAGTCTTCCTGCTTTCCGGGCTGTAAGTGTTGGGGCGGGGTGCTCACAGCCCTGGCCTGTCTGTTCTGCTCTTGCTACCAGGCCTTCTTCATAGATATACTACGATCAGGATGTTCCAGATCTGAGCCCAGATCTGCACTGGAACCTGTGTACCACCTCTTATCAGATAGTGTCTGTCTTCTTCTTAGAGGCAAAACCTACTAGAGGCTTAGTGTTGCTAAGAATCATTGATATGTGCCTCCTAGGCAGAGTTCTTCTGTTATGGAGACAATCTCAAAGGAGCGTCAGACTTTTAAAGATGAGATAGAGAGGCATTTGCTACATTGGGAAACTTCTGAGAGGATGTGGTTGCTTTTAAACGGGTGATTGCAGAAGTTCTTTTTGTATGCCCTTAGAAACGATGTTTCTGCATTGAAGACTGGAGTGCCGTGTGGTTAAGTGATGAGGGCCATAGCGCTGTTACTACCCAATCAGTGCTCATCAGCGATAAGCACTGAACCAGTGTGGTGGTTACTGCTTCCTGGCCTGCGCCTTTCTCTAGAGCTGCTCTGGGGGTCTGGAAAGAACCTCGAGAGGTGTGATACTCCTGCAGGCCTCTTCTTAGAGACGAATCGCATTTCAGCTTTGTTTATCCCCCTGCTTTTTGGGGAAGAAGGTTGTTGGGGACGAAGCCACAACGGATCCACCAGCCTGTCAGTGCTGGGGGGGGGGGGGCGGGGGGGGGGCGCATCTGTCAAATGCCCACACGTGTTGAGTAATGTCCGAAACAGGATGGTGTGAACAATTAATGTTTGTGTTTGTGCCTTGTGGAAAAATGTACAATTTTTATGAGCTCTGGACCAAAAAAAAAAAAGATTTGTCTACATTGAAATTTAACTTGATAACTTTGAGTCCTACCAATAATGTTGTAGCTTATTTTTTTGAACTTTTATTTTTCTTTGAGTTCTGAGAAATGGTTGGTTATTCCAAATGCTGGCTATTAGACCAGGTAGCTAGGGGCATTTGGATATATTTTCCTATATAATAAAAGGCTAACATGCAAATGGACCGACCAGTGGAACAACTGACAGAACGACTGATCGCTCAGACACACACTGACCACCAGGGGGAAGACGCTCAACGCAGGAGCTATCCCTGGTGGTCAGTGCACTCCCACAGGCAGAGCGCCGCCCAGCCAAAAGCCGGGCTCATGGCTGGCAAGTGCAGCAGTGATGGTGAGAGCCTCTCCCGTCTCCACAGCTGCGCCAAGGATCAGCGAGCAGGCGGGTGGTAAAGAGTGAGGGGTCACGGACTGTGAGAGGGATGTCTGACTTCCAGCGTAGGCCCACTCTCCAGGGAGCAGGCCTAAGCTAGTAGGCGGACATCCCCCTGGGGGGTGTCCTGGACTGTGAGAGGGTGCAGGCGGTGAGAGGGTGCAGGCTGAGTTGAGGGAACACCCACCCCCCTCGGTGCATGAATTTTGTGCACTGGGCCTCTAGTATGTGTGTGTGTGTGTGTGTGTGTGTGTGTGTGTGTATGTATATATAGACCTGGTTTAGAACTAGTGATTAGTTCAACCTTGCTTGCTCCTGCATTCTTGGGGAGCACTGTGATTTGGGGTCCTGTGTTCTCCACAACCTGGGAGTTGGCAAGGTCTTGAGCGGGGTGGGTGGCCTTGCCTCTGAATGCTGGTGTGGTGTGTGCACCCTGAACCGAGACAGTGAACCGCGAGCCTTCCCAGGGCCTTTTCCAGTGCCGGTGTCGCTTGCTTTCTACGTTTCCAAGCCGACGAAAAGATTTCATTTGGACGGTTCTTAATAACATGCTTCCTGCTTTTACGGGAAACCAGGGATGAGCCTGAACCGCAGCCAACGCCGGGGAGTTTATGTGGAGGAGTTGTTCTGTGTTCTACACGATCCGTCAGGGTAAGTGTTTGCTCAGGGACCCATGTAACCAGAAAGGTGGTTTTCATGTTGAAAACATCCTCCTTGACATTCTTTTACATGTAACCTATTTGATGTTCTTTATTTTAACTTTATTTCACTCTCCTCTGCCTTTTCTGCTTCCCCTGCTGTTTTCCAATCTAACTTTTTCTTTTTTTAAAATAATGTTTTACTGATTTTTTTTTTTTTTTTTTTTTTTTTTTTTTTTACAGAGAGGAAGGGAGAGGGAGAGAGAGTCAGAAACATTGATGAGAGAGAAACATTGATTCAGTTGCCTCCTGCACACTTCCTCCTGGGGATGTGCCCGCAACCAAGGTCCATGCCCTTGACCAGAATTGAACCTGGGACACTTCAGTCCATAGGCCGATGCTCTATCCACTGAGCCAAACTGGTCCGGGCCAATCTCACTTTTTCTATGTTCTTTCCCTCCTCATGCGCCCTCTCTGTGGTAAGTCTCACGAAGCCCAGGTCCTGGTCCTTGGTTGAGTTTTACTCCTATTAGCGAGCCCGTCTGTCCTTACGGTTCTGCAGTCTGACGTCACGCATGCCTTCCTGCCTTCCCATCCACGTTTCAGAAAGCATAGTGTTAGAAGGTACCCTCAGTCACCTCATCTTCACAGTTTGTTCCACACGCCCTTAAAGCAGAAAAGACTCTCCATCCCCAGTGACCTCTTTATTGTAAAACCACTAACCTTCCAGGATGCCTCAAGAGGAGCCCCCAAGTTACTTCTGAATACTCATCCTCACGTCTGTATCTCATTCGTTGCGAGGTCCTGCCATTTTTCCCTAAAAATGCCTCTCCCACAAGCCCTTTCACCACCTCCCCACCTTTGCCACCCCTCGCACCTCACGTCTGGACAGCTGTGGTGCACGTCTGGCCTCCTGAGCCCCGCTCGTCCACCTTCTGGATTCCTCTGCAAACGTGGCTACAGCACGGTGTTATTACTGTTGTTTTTCTGCTCAGAACCTTTTTTTCTTAAACTGTGGTGAAATACACGTAACATTTACCATTTTAACACCTTCGAAGCGTTGGGTTCAGCGGCGTAAGTACATTCTCATTGTCGTGCAACCGTCACCACCACCCATCTCCAGGGCGTCTGTCTTCCTAAACTGAGTCTCTGTACTCAAACCCTGACTCCCGTTCTCCCCGCCCCTAACCCCCAACCCCGAACCCCTCCCAACCCCGAACCCTTGCCAACCCCCTTTATTCCACTGTCTGTCGCTGTGAACTTGATGACGCCAGGTACCTCACATAAGAGGGATCCTACAGTATCTGTCCTTTTGTGCCCATGTCAGATTTAAAGCTTATATTTAGTGATCCTCATCTTTAGGGATTTTGATGAAAAGCTGGTAAAAGCTAAGAAAGGGCCCTTGTTTTCGAGTCTTCTTTCTCTCTTTGGCATTGGGGAGCTGTACCTGAGAGCACGGCACTGGGTTACCCCAGGCGTAGACAGGAAAGCCGAGGAGTGCCGGAGTGACCGGGGAGATCAGAGACCGATGGAGACGCCCATCGTGGGCCTCTGTGGCGCTCATCCCAAATTTGTTGACGTTTTGTTGTCATGAAGGGACGATGGGTAGAAATTGGAGGTGGAGGGTGATTAGGACACCCCTCTCTCTTTCCTAAACGCCTCCCTCTGTCTTCGTTACAGGGAGTCAGGCCTGTCTTGAGAACAAGAGGCTGTGTGCAGTGAGACCCCAGTGCCAGCGTTTTCTGTCTTATCAGTGGCCCCTCCAGTCTGCAGGCCCTGGGGTCCAACTCATCCCTTTGATTCAACTCTCTGGTCCTTTGGGTTCATCCTTTGTAGCTGCTGTCTTATTGCCTCGTTCTTTTTTTTTTTTTTTTTTTTTTTTTTTTCTTTTTTTTTTTCAAATCAATCTTTATTGTTCATATTATTACAAAGGTTCCTCATTTCTTCCCCCCTCCACCAGGTTCCCACCCCACCCTCCGCCCCCTCCCCATCCCCCATTGTCCTCATCCATAGGTGCACAGTTTATGTTCAGTCTCTTCCTCCCTCCCTTTCCCCGATAGTAAATCCCTTTTCAGATAGTAAATCTGTTACTTAGCATTATCTCATATCAATAATACCTCCACATGCCCAATGATACACTTCACACAAAAGACATTTCCAAATAGGTCAACCAGCCTCATCCAGGCCCCACCCAAGGCACTTACAGATCAACACCCCAGCGCTATACTAACTCAACACATCCAGATCTAAGCCTTCATCACTTGATTCAGCAGACCCTCAAGTTCCCGCAAAAGTTTCCAGCCATGTCTGAGAGGCAGCCGTGGGCAGGTACAGGCGAGGAGCGAGCTGTTTCGGGCCTGGCTGCTCCGGGCCTGGCCTCTGTTGCTCTGGTTCGTTCCACAACCAGCTGCTCCGGGTCTGGTCACTGCCGCTCCCGACCTAGTTGCTCTGGACTTGGCTGTTGCTGCTACAGGCCTGGCCGCACCCGACCCGGCTGCTCTGGGACCGGTTGCTCCGGTCCCGGCCGCTCCGGGCCTGGCCGCTCCCAGCCTGACAGCCGCTGCTCCGGGCCTGGCTGCTCCCAGCCTGGCAGCCATTGCTCCTGGCCTGGCCTCACCAGACCCGGCTGCTCCGGGCCTAGCCGCTCCCAGCCTGGCAGCCGCTGCTCCTGGCCTGGCCGCACCAGACCCGGCTGTTCCGGGCCTGGCCGCTCCTAGCCTGGCAGCCGCTGCTCCTGGCCTGGCCGCACCAGACCCGGCTGCTCCGGGCCTGGCCGCTCCCAGCCTGGCAGCTGCTGCTCCGGGCCTGGCCGCACAAGACCCGGCTGCTCCGGGCCTGGCCGCTCCCAGCCTGGCAGTCGCTGCTCCGGGCCTGGCCGCACCAGACCCGGCTGCTCCGGGCCTGGACGCTCCCAGCCTGTTATTGCCTCGTTCTTGTCTCCTTTCTCCGTCTGACCCATTGCTGCCTCGGCCTGGGTCAGAGACCCTTTCCCTGAGCTCCTGCCTGCCAGGTCAGGCTCGTGCCCACACGTGAGGGACCACTGTGTTCAGGTCTTATCTGCCTCCAAGATGCACCATACGCAGAACACAGGCCACTGTCCAGCCCACCCCTCTGATGCCCACACTTCCAGGCCAGGCCGCAGAGGGTGGGGTTGCCGGACATGTCTGCTCCGGCTCCACATCATCCCGAGGAGTAGCAGCCGGGTATGGAATGTTTACCCTGTGGATGGTGTGGTGCTCCCAGGTGCTCTGTGAGTTCCCCTCCCCACCTGCACACTGGGCGTGCCCTGGGGTCCAGACTGAGACCTGCCTCTTCGGTGAGGACCGGTCCCTGAGCAGCCTTCCTCTGTTTGCGGCCCCTTCTCTCCCTTCTCTGAGATCCTACTTCACCAGGAACTCAATCGCATGATTTAGCACCATGGTCGGCAGACTGCGGCTCGAGAGCCACATGTGGCTCTTGGGCCCCTTGAGTGTGGCTCTTCCACAAGATACCACGGCCTGGGCGAGTCTATTTTGAAGAAGAGGCGTTAGAAGAAGTTTAAGAAATGTGGCTCTCCAAAGAAATATCAATCGTTGTCCTGTTGATATTTGGCTCTGTTGACTAAGGAGTTTGCCGACCACTAACTTAGCACATTCATTCTACTGTATAAGGTATCGTGTTATGGCCTCTAATCTTATGTCTTGAGTCATTAATCTAGAGTTTTTATTTAAAACGGATTTTGTTTTGTCTTTCAAAATGAATTGCAAACTCGTGGAGGTGGCTTAACGCTCCATCTCTCAAAATGGCCCTCCCAGTGGAAAGCCTATTTCTCTGAGACATCGGCGGATACATTCTGGGGCATTGGCTGCAGTTTTTCATGAACAAATGATGGATACATTTCCCAAGACACCTCTCTATAAATTTGCTTTTTGACCTGAAGATGTCACACTTGTTCCTCTCTCTTCAAATGGGCCGTCCCCCCTCTTTTCCTCTTGACCTTAGATGATGATGTCACCACACACTTAACCAAGGACGCGGCAGCTGGTGGGACCCTCACCTCCCCACCATCTCATCCCCCGCCTGAGCATCATTCGTACCACACGGGTTGCCTTCAGGGAATGGGAATGAAGGCCACCAACTCCACGGTCTCCTCTCGTCTCTCCTTTGCCTTAAATTTGTAAATTTATAAAAATAAAAAAGCCCTCTTCAACAGAGAAGCCTATCATCCCACTCTTAGGATTCTTTGTTTGAGAACCACGGTTCACACCCGTTGTGGGCAGTAGGGGAAGAGGCGGAGCAGATGTGGTACATTTCCCAGCCCCCTGCCAGCATGCCCTGGGTTGGCCTGTCTGTCTGGACATCTCCTCCTCAGGGACCTGTGAGTGTACAGATCTGCTGGTCTGACCACCTGGTCCCATGTCCACCCAGCTCCCGAGTCTTAGTTTGAGATAATTTTAACCAGAACTTTGGACTCTCTTATTTTTAAAAATTCTTAATCAGTGCTTTTGATCTTTTTTGGTAAGTTTCTGTTTCACCCTGACTTCATGACAAAAGGTTACAGGCTGCCCTGGCCAGTGTGGCTCAGTTGGTCGTGCACGGAAAGGTTTATTTCTGGTCAGGTTGCTGGTTTATTTGCAAATACTTGATATTTCTCACATCGATGTTTCCCTCCTTCTCCCTCCCCATCTCCTGTTCTTTCCTCTCCCTTCCTCTCTCTCTAGGATCAATAAAAACATTTTTTAAAAAGTTAGAGGCATCACCCTAGCTGGTTTGGCTCCGTGGATAGAGCTTCTGCCTGCGGACTGAAGGGTCCTAGGTTTGATTCTGGTCAAGGGCATAGGCCCAGGTTGCAGGCTTGATCCCAGTGAGGGCCGTGCAGGAGGCAGCTCATCAATAGTTCTCTCTCATCGATGTTTCTCTCTCTCCCTCTCCCTTCCTCTCTGAAGTCAATAAAACATATTTTTTTAAAAAGTTAAAAAATTTAACTTTTTTTTTTTTAATTTCTATATATTGCTTTGATTTTTGTAAACATGTCTCTCCCTGGGAAGCCTAAAGAAGGGGTCAGGTGCATTGATTTCTGCCTGTTGCCTGGCCTGGAAGGTTGTGAGAGGCATCGACTGGCCTCAGCCCCATGGAAGCAGAGCAGGAACCCACTGAGGCCGTTTAGTCCGGGAGGAGGTGTGCTCCTGCTGCTGCTCCATCTGCCTCAGCAGCACTATCCCCACCAGCTCCCACTCCCCGAGGTCCTCCCTGTACCTCCCCATCCACCTCTCCTGACACCTCCCCACCCACCTCTCCCTGTGCCTCCCCGCCCACCTCTCCCCGCGCCTCTCCACCCACCTCTCCCCGCACCTCCCCACCCACCTCTCCCCGCACCTCCCCATCCACTTCTCCCCGCACCTCCCCATCCACCTCTCCTGACACCTCCCCACCCACCTCTCCCTGTGCCTCCCCGCCCACCTCTCCCCGCGCCTCTCCACCCACCTCTCCCCGCACCTCCCCATCCACCTCTCCCCGCACCTCCCCATCCACCTCTCCCCGCACCTCCCCACCCACCTCTCCCCGCACCTCCCCACCCACCTCCCCACCCACCTCTCCCCGCGCCTCCCCACCCACCTCTCCCCCGCACCTCCCCACCCACCTCTCCCCCGCACCTCCCCATCCACCTCTCCCCGCGCCTCCCCACCCACCTCTCCCCCGCCAGTCACTCCAGGAGGCCTCGGAGAGGGGGTGCGGGAGACCTCCCTTCCCAGGAACTCCGCCCGCCTCCTCCACTCACGGGAACACTTATCTGAATCTGAAATGGACCGAGCCGGGGATACTTCATTTTTATATCATCATTTTCCCTCCTCGTCGGAATGACATTGTAGCTGTTCACGGAAATGAAAACAAAGCTGAATGCTTCTTGGCAAATACAATAATTTCCTGGCCTGAACCACACAGTGATTTAATTGGTATGTCATTGTGTGTGTGTGTGTCTGCATGTGTGTGCTTTAATGGGAATTCCATGTGGTATCATTGGGAAATTAGGAAAAGTAGAGTCTCGTAGATTTATTGCTTGTGGTCCAAGGGCAGACTGCTGGCTTCCCTCCGAGGAGCCGGAGACCCGAGGTGTGGGGATCGTCAGCGCTGGGACAGATCCTTCCGACGGTCTGGTCTGCTGTTTTAAAACCGGTTTGGCCAACGGTAAAAACCGGAACCAACAGGGAGACGATTTCCCCTTTGAAACGCGTGAGGCTCATCCAGATAAACGTGCGGGGGACTCGGCATCGTGTCAAGCGATGGCGTTTTACTGGTGAAGCTTGAACTGGGTTTTGGAATGTCTGGAGACGTCACAGCCGTGGCCTGTTCTTCGTTTGGAAAATGGGAGTTTCCGATCATCCCGGAGTGGCTCTTGGGCAGGCAGGTATGCATCCAAAGCCCAGCCCAGCCTTGTGTACGGACCGCAGACCCCGGGGCCTGCAGAGAGAGCGTCGGACGGCAGTGGGAAGAGCAGCTGCTCTCTCTGTCTTCTGGGCGCTCTCTGTTCCTTCCCAGGCTAGGCCGGGAACAAAGGAATAGGAGCCAGCGGCATGTTTATTTTTTAACCCGATTCAGTGAAACCGACTGCAGGCATGACATTTGTCACCTGCGATCAGAAAAGCGATAGCCGGTCTCCCCTAATGGATTCATGTGCTTAACAGCAGAAGTCGTTTGCCTTTTATATAGCTGCTTTGTAACCCTTGCGAGCCCCAACATCTTGAACAAAACGTTCATTACTGAGCTGTAACAAATACGACCTATAAAGGATTACGGCGGAGTCATTAATCTAGGGTTTTTATTTAAAACAGATTTTGCTCCCAGCCACCCCGCTCCGCCGTTTGAATTTCATTTTTAATTGCCATGGTTTCCCTCGGATCGCTACCCCGCGCCCCGTGACTTTCTGCAGACCCGCTGCTAAGCTTCCCAGCCACTGACGAGGCAGGCCTGGGGATGGGGCCCGGACGGGTTTCGCAGGCCCCGAAGCCTCCCGAGATCCTGGGTGCAAGCTCGCAGGGGTGCCCCGCTCCCACCAAATTCTCAAAAGGACCCGTGTCCCCCAATAAACAGCTCGCGGAGACGATGCAGGTTAGTAAATGAGAGGATCTCAGAGATGGGGACCCTGGCGGTGGTAGTCCTGCCGACAGGGGAAAGGTGACGGGCTTGCAGGATGCCGCAGCTCTCCAGCTCACTCTCCGGTCTGATCCGTGTTCAGAAGTCCGGGGATATCCCCGGGCCTTTAGCACACACATCTGGCACATCAGCCCATGCACACACGTGAAGGGGACCCCTGTGCTCACGGGCGCTGGGTGTTGCACAGCCTGGGACTCACGCTGTCCGAGCACCGTCGCCACCTTTGTTCGTTCTGACCCTCATGCACGCTGGACAGGTGAGGTGGCCTTGGGAACCGGCGGGCGGGCACCCGGTGCTCGGGAAGGGCCTCCGCTGGGAGGGGGACGACTGGGACGTTCACTCGGAGACTGGATAGTTTTCTCAAGTCACTCCGGTTCCCACGAGTCTGGGAAAAGCGAGACTGCTGCGAATGGCCCCCGAGTGTGTGGTGGGCCGGGGGGGAGGCTGCGGTGGGGAGCGGGGGTGGCGGGGCTTGTTCGCATGCTTGTTAACATTTGAGGGTCTTTGACAAAGGAAGTCTAATGCCTTGCCCCCGTCAGCCGGCGATTGCCCCCGGGGGGCCCCGCGGTGCACAGGAAGTCAGACACTAATGATGTTAGTGGAGGGACAAAGGCGCCCGGCCCGGGAAGGGCCTAATTGCTGTGTCCGGCTCCCAGGCGGCCAGCCCGAAGCGGGAGGGGGCTGGGCAGGATGCACTAAGTGTTAACACCTGGAGCTGGAGCTCTGCCTTCCTGGAGCTTTTTTTTCTTTCTTTCTTCTGTGTGGCTGGGTGTGTGTGCACACACATAGATACACACGCACAAATCCGGCTGCGTCGCAGAGGGGCGTTTTGGGATGTGGTATCTAAGAGACTAGAAGGAAATGGTTCAAGCAGAAGGTCATACTGAGCCAGGGCAGGGCTGACAGCCGGAGGCCTGAGCCGTCTCCGCGGCCCGAGGGGCTGGGTGACGGTCACCGTTCTCTCCTGGGAACGCCTCCCCTTGCAGATGGGCAGGTACATAGTCGAAGGGTCGCTGTGGCTTGGGCTTGGAACAGTTGAGTCAGAACCGGTGGGAGCATGCTCTGGAGCAGTGGTCGGCAAACTCATTAGTCAACAGAGCCAAATATCAACAGTACAACGATTGGAATGTCTTTTGAGAGCCAAGTTTTTTAAACTTAAACTTCTTCTAACACCACTTCTTCAACGTAGACTCACCCAGGCCATGGTATTTTGTGGAAGAGCCACACTCAAGGGGCCAAAGAGCCGCATGTGGCTTGCGAGCCGCAGTTCGCTGGCCCTGGGGGGAAGTGAGGAGGGTCTTCATCTCTATCTTGCTCGAGCCGGAGTCGCAGGGAGGAGGGGCTCTGGCAGGACGTTGGCTGACGGGGGCCCCTACCAGCACCCACGGGGAGCGAGGTTGCAGATGTGTGTATCTGAGTTCACACCCGGAAGAGTGTGTTGGAGGGGTTGCAGCCTAGGGAAGCCCAGAGGCACCCCCATGTCACTAAGTGGGGTCTCTGGATGCTTCATGTTCGCACGTGGCTGTGGCCCAGGGGCCTGTGAAGCCCCCGATGGCCGTGGGGCGCTCTGGGAATGCCCCCACATTGTGTGAGGGACGTGTCCGGGGAAATCAGATAAGGCCTATTTCACAGGGTTCCCCTGTGGGCTCTCGGGACCCTCTCCCCTTCACAGCAGCAGGGTCAGCAGAGTAAAAAGGGCACCCCCGTGCGTGGCTGTGGACCGAGGGGCCTGCCCGGGTCCCTCCCGCAGCCGGGTGGCGGGGACGCTTTGCGCACAGGTGGGTTCGCTGGGATTCCTGCAGCCAGGGAACGAGAGCGTTTCAAAAGGATCTGCGAAGCCTGTCTCCCTCCTGGAGGAAGGGGTGGGGGGAGGGGGCACAAATAACGTTTGAAAAGCGGCCTAATGTTGACTCGCTGCTTCCCACTGTTTCCGTAAGGAGGCCTCCCCGTGCCCGACCACCTCGCGGACGGGAATAACGGGCTGACAGGAGGGGTCGCCTGGCTTTCCAGCACGGCCTGCGGTGTTCCCATTAGCACTAAACCGAAAAGGGCGGGCTCCCCTAGCTTCGAGACACGTGCGATCCACCTTGAAGGAAGCACATGTGCGGAGACCTTGCCTGGCGGGAGGAGGCTGGGTCCCCATGGCAACATCACAATCCCCCGCGTCTGCAGGCATTGGTGCTGTGAAAGCAGAATCCCAGATGTGATACGGGGCTCGGAGGCTCCGTCCGGGGCCTCGGAAGCGGTATTTGAAGTCGGCACCGTTCCGCGCGCCTCCTGTGTGGTCCCGAGGCCCTTTATTAGTGATTTTGTTTTGATCCGGACATTTCCTCCGAGCTTAGGCATCACAAGCAGGCCCACGGCCTTGCCTTCTCCTCCATTGTTAATCACTGTTTTGCCCTCTGGAGCGAAGTCTTTGTGGCTACCTTCCCGGCCGGGCCGGGCCGGGCTGGGCGAGGGGAGCGGGGGCTGCTCCTCTGGGAGGGAGGGCGGGTGGGGGTGCGGATGGCGGGCTGTTCCCTTCCCGCCCGGTGTTTACGGAGCCGGCTGAGCCGCCCGAGCTGTCTGTGCCTGTGAGACTGCACATGGCCCGCGGCTGCCTTCAGAGCCGGCCCGCGGACATGCGGTTCTCATTTGCGTGGGGCGGGCGTGGCGTGTGCAGCGGAGGGGAAAGGCTGGCTCTCCGGCCAGAGGCCTGCTTTATGGCCGCCTTTAACGTTTGGAGGATTGGGAGAGTGGGACAATCCTGTCTGTTTGCGAGGATCGGCCGCAGGAGGACGCACGGCCCAGATCCCTAACAGGCTAATTGGACAAAGCGCTGGGCTTTTGGCTCCGTGAAAACCAAGGAGGCTGCCGAGCTTTGTTTTGTTTTTAAACACAGGGGAAAAGTCAGCCTGTGTGCGCGTGTGCGTGTGTGTGTGTGTGCGCGCGCTCTTTAACTTCATGTGCATGTTCCCATGGCAAAGCAATACAAAAATCATAAAGCCGGGAGCAGGGAAGGGCGTTTTAAAATGTATTAAATCCCACTTAGGCCAACACCCTTTAGAAAAGTTGCTGTCCTATTGTAATAGCCAAATGCATCAAATGTGGTATGCCTTACACTTAATACAATGCTGTATGTCCATCAGGTCTCAACTGAAAAATGAGAGAAAGCAACGTTGCTCTGTGAGAAACAAGTCATAAAAGCTTGAACACATTCTTAGCGTGCGTGAAGGGACTTCCTTGGCGGGTGGGGGTGGGGGTGGGGATGGGGGTGGGCTGGGGGAGGGTAGGGGTAGGGGTAGAGGTGGAGGTGGGGGTGGGGGTGGGCTGGGGGAGGGTTAGGGTAGGGGTAGAGGTGGAGGTGGGGGTGGGGGTGGGGATGAGGGTGGGAGTGGGGTAGAGATGGAGGTAGAGGTGGGGGTGGGAGTGGGGGTAGGGTTGGGGGTAGGGGTGGGGGTGAGGGTGGGGGTGGGGGTGGGCTGGGAAAGATGCTCAGCTGAAGGCTGGGGCTCTCCTCTCCGCTTGATAAGCAGGACACATGGTAACTTGGCATGGGCTGGCTCCGTGTTGGAGCTCAGAAACAATTGTCCCTTCAGCTTTCCTTGGGGGAGCGTGAAATTAGGAACATGTGTGTGCTGATTAGCAACATGTCAGAGATGAATCATGATTACGGCTTTGGTCTGGTGCACAGGCGATGCTGCGGAGCAGCGATTTCCTACCTCCTTGAGCAAATCTCTCTAATTAGCTTAAGATCTCTGGGTCTTTCGGGGCCGACGTGGTAATTGCTGGTGGGAACCCACGGGCACTCCCCCCAGAGCTTGTGTGTTCCCCACTAGACACCCAAGACCCCCCCCACACACACACACACCCAGACAGCTGGCTGGCACCCTCCTGTCTGAAGCTGGTTGCATTGAGATGGGGAGTGAGAGAGAACAGCTCCCCGGAATGTGGAGCGAAATATCTTGAATAGATCCAGGCGCAAGCTGGCTCTGTGATTTATTTTCCTTGTGTTTTGTGTTTGCCAGCATTCTCCTCGGCTTACATCACCTGGGGCTTCTCTGCCTTTGCCGGCTTTTTTTTTTTTAAGTGGAAGGTTTGAACCGAAGTAAGTGGGGTCTGTCTTCGTTTAGGAAACCCTCCGAACCTGCATGGAACACGTTGACCCCGTGGTCTGCCGCTTGCCCTCACCCTGTCCACCGGTCAGAGGCAGGAGGCGCCCGGCCCGCTGTTTCCTCTCAGCCTCACAGAGCCTCTGTCTTTGTGATCCCGTTGACACGCTGGAAACCCGAGACGGAGACACGGGTTACGGAAAACAGAGAGCCGGCCTTCGTTTTAACGCGTTCCTTTGCGCACCTACAAAAAGCCCAGCCTCTTCAGCTCTTTCTAATGCCTTTGTACACATTCCCCCCCGGAATCAGCTCCCTCAAACAGGACCAGCTTTCTGGAGGTTCCTTCATTGGCTTGAGAGCAGTCTTGTGTGTAAGCCTCGCTGTTGGGCCTGCCTTCCATCTGAATAGCCCCCCCCCTCCCCCATACACACACACTCAGCACCGTCCTTTTCAAAATTCACCTTGTCCAGAATGGCAGTGCAGCTGTTGTGGCGCCGGGTGGGTGACGAGCTCTGGGGAGCTGGGTCTTCAGGGCCCGGGATCTGCAGGGCCCTCAGGGAACGGGCCGCCGGTGCCCCTGGGGGCGCTGCTGGCTGCTCCGTGGCCGGCCGCCCGGCTGTCTGTGTCCAGGTCTTTGCTTCTGCCATCTCGGTGGAGCATGGGGTAGGTTTTTGCCTTTTGAATTTTATCCCTTTAGAGCACTTATCCTCGCCCCCCCTCCTTCCTGGGGAAAAGATGTTTTCTCCATTATGTTCCCGCTCCCGCGGTGCTCGCTGCAGAGCTGCAGGCACCCGGGGCCGGCTGCTCTCCTCCCAAATTAGAAACGGCCGCGAGGGTGGCGAACGGGTGGCTAATGAGCTGAGGCCGTGACACCCGCGGCCACGGCGCTGGCATTTATGGCTCTTCAGTAACAGGCAACAAACAAGTATTAGTAATTGTCAGCTTATTAAATATCAAAACGGGTGTAGTAGCTGAAAGCTTGGAATGGTTTCCTGAAGAATGACTTCCAAAGCTGCGGACCAGCTTTAGACGTTGCCTTATCTGTGCTTTCCGTGTGGGCCTTGGTTGTAAGTCCATAAATCACCCTGTCACACCAAGCCTGCTACTCCTGGGTTCTCTGTGTGCATGGTCCGGCTCGATCAAGCATTCACGAATTCAGACGGAAAACTACTATTTACCGAGGGCTGGCCGTGTGCCAGGCCGGGGCCTGTCGGACAGGCACTGGTGGGGGCACAGAGAACTGTTCTGGTCATTTTGCCTTTTGCCTTTCGTCTCTCCTAATCTGGTCCAACCCGATCTGGTCCAATGTCTCAGGGATGGAGTCCCTGGGCTGGAGTCCCCAGTTCCCACCAAGACCGTTAGCAGAGCCCCTTGGTTGGCCTGGTGGCCCGTGCTTTCTGCCACCTGCCCGTCTCCCTCTCTTCCCACAATCCCACCAAGGTCTGGAGG
The DNA here is from genome assembly GCF_964339955.1 of Pipistrellus hanaki. Taxonomy (NCBI): domain Eukaryota; kingdom Metazoa; phylum Chordata; class Mammalia; order Chiroptera; family Vespertilionidae; genus Pipistrellus; species Pipistrellus hanaki. Next base: position 19,599,875 of record NC_140515.1, read on the forward strand.
CCGGAGACAGGTCCCACCTGAAGGTCCCGTGAGCATCCGCTCCCCCGGCTGCCTCGCATATCCCCTGGCAGGGGATGCTTCCACGAAGTTTACTGGGGCAGGAATCTTTGCCAGAACGAAGACATAACCATTTCAAGATGTGTCCGATGCAGTGCAGAGTGCTGGGCGTGTGTCCTCACTCACAGCCCCCACCCCAGCCCTTCCAGGCAGTGTCCGTCCAGCACTTCAGAGCTCAGGGGAGGGGGCCCAGGAAGGGTTAGCGGCTTGCCCAAGGTCACACAGCTGCAGAATGGCACCGATGCGAACACACATCTGTGCCACCCCCGGAGCCCGTTCTGTTCACCACTCTCCTGCCTCAGGCAGGCCCCCGGCCCCCGAACCCCTAGGACGGCAACGCCTCGGGCAGCAGCTCTGAGGGCCGGTGCTCCGTGTCTGCTCAGCCCGGGGGGAGAGGGTGCAGGCACAAGCGGCGGGTTTGCTTGTGGGCGTGTGCGGGAGGTGGCGAGTGACAGCTCACACGTGTGTGACATTGAAATCCATTTCGTTCATACTGCAGCTGAGATTACGTGTGTGTGTGTGTGTGTGTGTGTGTGTGTGAGCGTTGACTTGCTGCTGTGGTACATGACCACAATTCAGTGGCTCACCCTGCACACATGCATCCTCTTCAAGGTTTTGAAGCCAGGATTCCAGAATGAGCATCGCGGGGCTGACATCCTGGTGCTGCGGGGCTGGTTGCTTCTGGAGGCTCTGGGACAGGGGTCGGCAAACTCATTAGTCAGCAGAGCCAAATATCAGCAGTACGACGACGATTGAGATTTCTTTTGAGAGCCATATTTTTAAACTTAAACGTCTTCTAATGCCGTTCTTCAAAATAAGACTCCCCCAGGCCATGGTGTTTTGTGGAAGAGCCACACTCAAGGGGCCAAAGAGCTGCAAGTGGCTCGAGAGCCGCAGTTTGCCGACCACGGCTCTGGGAGAATCTGCTGTTGGCCTTTCCCAGTGCACTGGGAGTTCAGGAGTTCGTCCGCATTCCTTGGCTTGTTAGCCCCTTCCTCCTCCTCCTCCTCCGCCTTCGCAGCCAGTAGCATAGCATCCTTAGGGCAGTGTCTGTCCCTCTGTCTGCCTCCTGCTTCCGTGACCACACCTCCTTCTGACTCTGACCGTCCTGTCTCCCTTTTATGGGGACCCTCGTGATTACCTGAGCCCACCTGGATAATCCAGAATAGTCTCCTCAACCCAGGATCCTCAAAATTAGTGACACAGTTCTTTTCCCTGCGTAAAGTAACGCAGGCTCAGTGTGGGATTACAATGTGGGCATGTTAGGGGTGCTGTTATCCTGTGTCCCTCAGAGGGTGAGGAAAGCAGTCCGGCTCTCTGGGCTGGCCAGGCACACCATTTCTCAGGCCGCTGAGGGCTCTGGAGCAGGGCCAGCGGGTTTTGGGTGCGAGCTGAGGACAGCCCGCTGGCATCGTCTGATGCACATCCTGAGAAGCCAGGCCCTCCGTGAGGTCCGGGCGGGAAAGACCTTCACAGCACACGCAAGCACTGGCACCTGCGGTGGTGTCCTTGCTCCAAGCTCCACGGCCCAGCTCGGATGGCCCCAGGGTCTCTGGGTCTCTGGTTTTCTGTGGAGTTAGAGGGACCATTTTATATCTCCGTCAGCAGTGACACTCCCATGCTCACATCAGGTGAGGGTGCAGGCTGGCTGATGATCAGGAACACAGTGTGGTAGCGGCTGGGCTGAGCTGGGAAGCCCACGGGGGAGCGGGATTTGGGGCGGTAGGAAGGGCATTCTGGGAATAGGGAAGAGCCCAAGAACGTGCTGAGCTGCAGCGGGGTCTGGAAGAAGAGAGAGGAGAGCAACCCGTCAGGGATGGCTTAGGAGGCACAGGAAGCGCGTGGTGGGCCTGGAGCAGAGGGAGGAGGGCAGGTTTGCACAGGAGGAGAGCACCCTGGTGGCCAGAGTCCCCTGAGGTCAGGACCCAAGTCTAGTTCAGGGCCAAGTGCCCAGCCCATCATGGCCAGGGTGGAGAGCTCAGTGGGTGGTGAGCGGGTGCCACATGCAGCCGGTTCATGAGAACAGTCCGCACGTTGTCACAGAGACCTCCTTTGGCGGGATTTAGGTTCCCAATCGAAGGATACAGCACCTCTCCCTGGGGCTCCTTCCCACCATGCATTGCTCATTGCCACTGCCTCATAATGACCTGTAAAACCATGTTGCAATAGAAGTACAGGGAAGACGAGGAAAAAATGAGAAGGTGACAGAGGCCTACAAGGACGGGGATTGGTCCTGTGTGCCGTGGAGCAGGCTGTGGACAGGTGCGTTCGTTCCCCTTTCGAAAAGTGCTTTCTCTGCGTGGCTTCACAAGGCCCTCCTGACACTCCTTCCGGGGAAGTCCGCAAACTATCCTTTAAAAAAAAAAAATTATTGGTGTTTAAAGAGAGAGGAAGGGAGAGGGAGAGGGAAATAGAAACATCGATGGAAGATAAACATCACCTATCAGCTTCCTCCTGCACGCCCCCTGCTGGGGATCCAGCCCACAATCCAGGCATGTGCCCCAACTGGGAATCCACTGGGAATCGAACCATGATTTCTTGGTTTCTGGACTAATGCTCAACCGCGGAGCCACACCGGCCGTGCCACGCAAACTGCCTTTGTAAAAACCAGTGGAGGAGGCGGGGCCCACGGGGTTTGCCTGTGGTGTCAGCGGGAGGATGAAGGACCGAGGAGGTTACTGTGGGCCCCAATTTGTGTTTTTGTTTCCCTCCCAGGACGCTGCCTTTTTCTCTCCGTTCTAGCTCCGTTATCCTCCCCGCTGCTACGCTCCGGTCACGGCGGCGCTGCCCTGACATTTCGCACACTGCATGCTTCTTTATGGCTCTCCCCCCCCCCCCCCCCCCACCCTGCTACATGTATCTTGCATGCCATCGACACGGAGTTCTTGGAAGGCCGGGTATTGAGGCTTGCCTGTGTGCCCTGCCTGTGACCCACGTACCCAGTCTCTCTTCTCTGGAAGAATGAGCTATTCGCTCCCGAGGCAGGGACCCTGGCTGCTTTGCTCACCCCTGTCCCAGCATCCTGTCCGGCTCCTAACAGATGCCCAGTGAGGCATGTCGGGGATGGAAGAGGGGAGAAGGCCGCGGCTGAGTTCTCGGGCATTACCGACGGGCTGTGGGGTGGCTTTTTCTCCTGACCTCCTGCAGGCGCTGTTGCTCTGGTCCTGGCCACCTGGTTGGTGGTGGTGGTGGGGGGGTGTCCTCTCGTTGCACACACTGGCCTCATCGCCAAGCAGTGATGGCAGAGTTTGGGCTTTTCATAAGGTGGCCACATTTTCCAAAGTGTTCTCGGTGAGAAATTCTGGGATCCTGTGCTGGTGGGGGGAGGGAGGATGGGAAGGGAAAGCTGGAGAAGGAGGGGGACAGGGAGAAGGGGAGCCCAGGAGGCGTACGTTGGGCCGGTACGTCATGTTGATTTAGACTTTCTGTGACTGCGCACTCCTCATTTTAATGAGAACGGTGTGTGTGTGTGTGTGTGTGTGTCCGTGTCCATCTGTCCCCCTCTGCACAGCTGTGCTTTCCCAGGGTCCCGTCTGTCTGAGCTCAGGGGTACGGTTTCAGCGGGCACGCCGTGTGAGCACCCGGGAGCATGTGCCGGTGCTGGGCTGTGGCCGGAGACCCCGGCTCCCAGAAGCGCTCTGACTGGGTGCCTCGCCGTAACCATTGCCCGTTAAGTGCCGGGCCGCCGGCATATGGTTTCCCCACGGCCCTCCGATGGCGTGGAAACTTCCGCGGTGTGGTTGGAATATTTTCCCATCACTTAGCATCTCAGAATTAGCATGATTGGGGGAATTCTGTAGCGAATGCCGAGGGGCACGTTTGCAGGTCGTTACAGAGACGGTGAGGCGGAGCCCCTCTTTCCCAGGGTGGGTGAGCGGTGGGTGAGGAGGAGGCGGGCGCGGGAGGGTCCCGGGGCGCCCTCTCATTAAAGCGGGAAGCCTGGCGGGGTTGTTATCCCTGCCGCTGAGCACGCAGATGGCTGACGGCCACATCGCCAAGCGTTGGAGTTAGACCTTTTAACGTCTTTTTCTTTTCTTTTTTCTTTTATAACCCACCCTATATATTCCAAGTGAAGGCACGGATGCAGAGAAGAATTTTCTCATTAAAAGTAACAGCTTGTTCCCACACTCATTCCTGGTCTTGGAACGAGAGACCCGTTTCCTTAGGCTGCAGGAATGGCCTATCTGTCGTGGCTTAATAGAGCTTTTGGACGGGTGTCTGCTAGGTGACTTGATAACCGATCCGGGCTTTCTAACCACCTGGGAGGGCTCCAGCTGGCAACTCACGTCTCTCCCCCAGCTCCACTGTTAATGAGTTGTTGTTTGAGCCCCAAACGGAGAACAGCCTGCCCCTATTGTCTTAGGGAAGTGAGTGCTCACGGTCCCTCCCCAGGGCCCGCCCACGGTTCGGGGTCTCCTGGGCCGGAGGGAGGGAGCCGGGCGGCCAGAGGGGCCCGGAGCTGGGAAAGCGTGGGGCCGGGCATGAGCCTGGGTCTCGGAGGTCCTGTGTGCGGTTTGACTCCGCGGGGATCGGTGCCGGAAGAGCAAATTGGCTTCCCTCCTCATCGTGTTTTCTTGTTTTCCCGCAGGGAGTGGGGCCGGCTAGCAGAAACAGCGGGCTGCACAACATCACCTTCAGATATGACAGTAAGTAACTGGCGTGACCTCCGAAGAATGGAGCCCTGTGAGGGAGCCAGGGCTTACACGGTCGCACTTAGCCAAGGACCCTGCAGGGCCCGGGGTGAAGGAATCTTCGGAACCCGCTCAGGTTCTGTCAGCAGAGCTAAAGCAGCTCAGTCTCAGCTAAGCCCCTCAGGAATTTGGGACAGCTCAAGCCGTCTCCGTGGTGTTTGGAGAAGCTGTGTACGGAGGCCCCCCGATTGCCTGAGGATGTGGCCGTGGCCGTAGAACAGATGCAGCTGTCTGCAGGGCCACCCGGCGCAGGGGCAGCTGGGAGCGGCCGGGGCTGTGGCCCGGGCGGCCCTGTCCCCTCGGGGGAGCCCCGTCCAGCCGCCGTGGCCCTGAGGAATTCCCCCGAGGAGAGCCAGAAGTGATTTCCAAGAAGAGCGGGAGATTTGCGTGTTTCTGTGAACATTTTTTAACACTGGCATTTATTTAAAAGTTTTCGGAGACACAGAGTGGGCCAACGGAGCCTGTTCCAGATTGGCGCGCGGGCCTTCGGCTGGCTGCCGTCTCTGATCCAGGCCTGGGTTCCAACCCCGGTTCCCCGAGGATCACATTGGGCGATTGGACTTCTCCAGGCCTCAGTTTTCTCATGGTCAAACAAAAGATCAAATTTTTATTATTTTATTATTTTTTAAAAATATATCTTACTGAATTTTTTACAGAGCGGGAGAAGGATAGAGAGTCAGAAACATCGATGAGAGAGAAACATCAATCAGCTGCCTCCTGCGCACCCCCTACTGGGGATGTGCCCGCAACCAAGGTACATGCCCTTGACCGGAATCGAACCTGGGACCTTTCAGTCCACAGACCGACACTCCATCCACTGAGCCAAATCGGCTAGGGCAAAGATTAAATTTGTAAAAAAATTTCTTCCTTAGTGTAATTTTTTTGCATATGAGTGTAGTAGTTTAATGCATGTAAAGTACAAAAGTAAGCAAACCAACCTAAGGTGTTCCTCAGCATTATTTGAGGCTTACACACAGCGACCGCTCAGCGGTAGCCGGCCTGCACTCAGTGATTGACATCTGTCAATATTAGAAGTTATTCCAACTGGAGTCGGCACACAAGCACCTCTCTGGCCCCTTCTCTCACGGCTACGTGGCCGGCTGACATGTTTCCTGAGGGCAAGGCGGGGCGCTTTTTCTGACTAAGCATGCATAGCCTCTTCCTGGGCTTTCACGCCCACGAAGGTAATTACATACAATTGTGAGCATGTTAGCCTTCGGAGCCATCATTTACAAGCAAAAATGACAAGAAGGAGCTTGACTGGTATTCAGGGACCCCTGCCCTTGGACTCACCTCTGGGGGAGGGTTAGGAGAGTCCATGGAATAAGGATGGCGGGAGGTCACATGGGGTCTCTGGAGTGATCACAGCTAGAGCAGGGCCTCCCTGGGGGTGTGTACAGTCTTAACGGTTTTGAGATACACGTATGTATGTCGAATGCATGCCCGAAACAAGGGACTTCCAGACAAAACAGTCATTTCATGTTAGTGTGCGCCCGCTCTCGGTGCATGTTGTGATTCTCATGAAGGATTTGCAAGTCCCTGATACTTAATTCAGCTAAGTAAAGACATGTGTAAGGGATCTTTCTTTGAGTTAGAAAGTTAATTTCTAGTCTATGTTCTTGGTCCTGGCAGATCTTGTATTACATTCAAAAGTTCAGGATTTTCCGGTCAGCTGCAAACAAGTATGTGCATCTCTGATTTAATAGGGGGATTTGTGAAAGAGGATCTGTACCTGTGGAACTTAAAAGTATCTTATTGTTTTCTTCATGAGACTAGATAGTTGGCCCGTGTGCCAGTGGGTATCTCTGATTTTCTTTCTAAGTTTGCAGCATTTAATTAGAATTTAATTCACAACTGAAATTGACTCCTAAGACATCTAAAGTTCAGTTGCATTTTGGCAAAATGTCATTTGGGCATACTTTTTTTTTTTTTTTTTGTAACCAAAATCCAAAACATTAGAGTTGCTAATAATTGGATCCAGGCTGTGTAAAGTACATTTATTGTTTTCCATTGAGAAATATGTTTCTCTCGTCCATAAGGAAGTTCCTGTTATGGCTTAGTTGACTGGTTGCTAGTTCTGTTTGAAATAGCTAAAAGCCAATTACCAAGTTTTCACCAAAAGTATTAAACTACAAAATCTTATTTTTCTATTCTTTTGCCGTTTGATGTTATAAAGAAAGAAAACACCTTGCCATGAAATCATAATGAAATTTCACAGGTCTCCTTGCCTCCTTTCGCATTGCATTTCTAATTTCTTCTTCAGGCTCTGAGTGGGGAAAATGCTTGAGTAGGTTGTAACACAGTTTTCTTAATTCTTTGACATTTTTGTCTAAGAATTAAGACAAAAAATTAATTCTTAGACTTTTTATTTGCATAATTGCATGTACAGAAAGCAGGAGAGTGCTCATGTTGGCATTAGGGTTGAACCAAGGATCAACCATGATTTTCTCTTGTTCACGTGTCTTTTCCTAAAGCAGTTGGAGTCAAAGGTTTCTCTTTTGGTATTGACTTCAATAAGTGAAAAGGTTTGAGCTTTGCAGGTGGGAGGGGATCGTGCTGTTTTTTTAATACTGGGCAGCGGGGCTTAGCCGGGATTTTTGCAGGCTGAATACTTCTGATTCAGAACTCGTTCGAATCATCAGCTCTGTGTTGAAGATGGAATGGCAGGAGTCCAGCATGTGCATCCAAGGCTGCTTTCTGTCCTGACCCTGGGCTGGTCCGCAGTGGATCCTGTGCCACCCAGCCGCCCTCTCTCCATGCAGCTTCCTCACTTGTGTAATGAGGATATTGCACCAGATGTTAACTCACCCCCCCGCCCCTCGTTCTAAAATTCTCTCCTGCACCCAGAGGACACATGTTGAATGCTCTGAGAGTGCATTTTCATCAGAAGTAGAATTCAGTTTTTTGGATTATTAGCATCTTTTCAGAAGACGTAACACTGCAGTGTAGGAGGGCTGTTTTGAAGCAGATGGGAGAACACCTGATGGTTCAGGCAAGAAAGGAGGATGAAAAACCGTGTGGAGGGTGGAGCTGCGAAACGGAGCTCTGTGAGTTAGTGAGCGTGTTGTCCCTCAATAAGAACGTTTTAAAAGGAGGAGGATGATGTGCTCGTTCAGAGCTTAGGAGGCTGCCCATTACTTCTTTATTTTTTAAAATATATTTTATTGATTTCAGAGAGGAAGGGAGAGGGAGAGAGGGATAGAAACATCAATGATGAGAGAGAATCACTGATGGGCTGCCTCTTAGCTCTGAACGCCCCCTACTGGGGATCAAGCCCGAAACCCAGGCACGTGCCCTTGGCTGGAATTGAACCTGGGATCCCTCAGTCCGCAGACTGACGCTCTATCCATTGAGCCAAACCATTTAGGGCTTGTCCATTACTTCTGGGACGTTCATGCTTCTTGTTCATATTGTCTCTTAATCTTTAAATAACCAGTGGACATTTTTAGTCCCGAACATGGCAATTGTGCAGTCCAGTTTTGGGGGGGCGGGGGGCGAGAGGGTGGGAGTGCAGCAGACTCGGCAGGCTGCTCAGAAAACACCTGTGGAGGCTTCGCCGCGAGGAAAACAGCCGGACCTGGGAGGGGGCGCGGGTGGCTGGGATTGAAGACCTGCGGCGGCAGATCCTGAGGATGTTTTTCAAGCTTCACCATCGAGAAGGAAAGGGAGACGGAGCAGCACAAGACTGTGACTCGGTGGCGCCGGGGATGGTGGTGGCTCCCTGAAGGAGTGGCCGGAGGGCCTGCGGCCGTTCTCGGAACCCCCGCCCTCCGCCTGGCTGGAGCTGCCGGCCGTTTAGGATCTCGCAGACTCTGACGGCGTCTTCAGTAAAACCGGTGGCCCAGCTGCTCCCGCGGTCGTGGCGGCATTGGCAGGTGGCAGTGAGCGATGGCCCCGGACAAAGTCAGCGGGTCGGGTCTTTTTCAGCCGTGTGGCCTCTGGGCCGGGGGGTGCTGTGGCGCCTGGTGAGTGGGAACACACCCTTCGCCCGCGCCGAGGCCAGCGAACACGGGAGGCGCTTTGCCAGTCACCGAGTCAGTATCTTTTGCAGCTTCTAGTTGATGACGCCTTCCCTCTCCCGCGGAGTCACATCCTCATTTTATTTCCTCTTCCCCCCAGATACCTTGCCCTCAAGCTTGCTTCTGAAAACAGGCAAACCCAGATTACCCAACCATTGTTGTGTCTCACATGACTCTCTAATGCTGAAAACTGAACGAATGTAAACGATTATTGATTCGGGTAAAATTTCACAGTAGTAAAAAACAGTTGATGCCACACACACACACACACACACACACACACACACAAACTCTAGCCCATCAAGGATACTGCTAACCTTTGTCCTGGGCTCTAATAGAGGGGTTGTGGGGGTGGGGTTGGTGCTACAAATCAGTGTCACTGCAGCATCTTCTGCTTTTCCAAACAGTCCACCTTCGACCTCGCCTTTGGGCTTCTGAGGCCCACACAGTGGATTCGGCCACCTGCAGGCATGCTTTGTGTGACTTGGGAAGATAAACTTGGAAATTAAAAAAAAAAAAAAAAAAAGGCTTTTAAACGTGACTGTTCTATTCTCCTCCCAACTCTCTCCAGACTGCACCACGTACTTGAATCCGGTGGGGAAGCACGTGATCGCCGACGCCCAGAACATCACCATCAGCCAGTACGCCTGCCACGACCAGGTGGCAGTCACCATTCTTTGGTCCCCAGGGGCCCTGGGTAAGCGGCCAAAATGGGGCCCATGGGGGAGGGGTGGCTGGGTGGGTGGTGCCCAGTGTGAGGGCCCCAGACCCCCGGCCTCCAGGGGTGAGGCAGATCTTGACACGGGCGTAGCGCTGGTTGTCTCGGGCACAGACACCTCCTGCTTGTGTGCTGGGCATGCTCAGGGCTCGAGGCTGTGCCCCGTGGCTCCTCGTTCGCTCCCGTGGCGGTTAAGGAGAGAGACGTGGGTTTGAAACACTCAGTGGTGAGTGATGCATGGCCCAGGCCTTGCTTGGCCCCGGGGCCTCGGCCGCGGGGGAGGCTGGGTGGCCCGTCCAGGGACGTGAAGGCCCATCCAGCGCGGACGGTCTCCAGCCTCGCAGATGTGTGCAGGCCCGGCTCTGGCACCTTCTGTGAGTTTTCAGGAAAACCCCAGTTGGTTTCGTGAGAAACCATGAAACCAACAATTTTTAAAATGTTGGCAACAAGCTGAGTTTTTATTTAAACTGTGTGGGCTGGAGAAACCAGGCTGGAAGGAAGGCAGAGGAAAAGCAAACCCGCGTTATCTGGCCAGATGCAGGTCAGGGCCACGCTGCGTGTCCTCTCTCGGGAGCTGATGGCACACAGGAGGGATGGCAGAGTGGAATGTGCGGCTGGCAAGGGCCCCTGTCTTCCAGGGGGGCCTACGTCTGAACCCAGAATCCCAAGAGGCCCTCAGCCCTCACGGAGCCCCTGCTTCCCCATCTGTGGAGGGCAGTTGACTGCCCCTGGGTTTGCGGTAGGAATTCTAGACACAGTACAGTACATGTTTTAGAGAGAGTTCTTAACAAACTGTGGCTATTGTTACCATCGTCAGAACCTGGTCCTTCAGCATTGCTACCCAATCTTAGCATTTAAAAAAATAAATAAACAATCTGGCCAAGGGGAAACTAAAATAAAATCTGAACTTTAAAATCTGGATGGATGCATCTCAGAAGGACCAGAGTGCAGGAGAGGTGAGTGCAGGGAGAGGGAGGAGGAGTCATACCGGTGGGCCTGGCTCCCTTATCCGTGTTAGTACCGCTGGGTCTGAACCCACCGGGTTTCCAAAAATAACATTATCTCAACATGTAAAGATACACACATTCTCTGTGGATGAAGGGGAAGTGGCCGCTCCCTGTAAGGCTAAATGGCCAAGGGGTTGGCCTGATGGGTTGCAGGCTCCCTCTTTAGGATGAAAGGAAGAGAGGTGAGCTGGTGGCAGGGAACTGAAATGTGGCACAGCATGGCAGAAGGTTGTAGTTTACCTGCATGGTGATTTGGCTGGGGGTGGAGGGAGGAGGGAGGAGGCTGGACAGGTCCCGTCTGTTTCTGTGAGGTCCCCAAAGGAAGCTCTTTGGGAGCCAGAAAAACATATGGGTTAAGAGTATTCTGGGTTTGAGTCCTACCTCTGCCATTTAATTTCCTGGGTAACCCTGGGCAAGTCATTTAATGTCTCTACACCTCAGTTTCTTCGTCAATAAAATGGGAATCATAATGCCTTTTTTTAATTTTTTTTTTATGGTTGTTAGGATTTAATGACATAAGTGATGAGAAGGGGTAAATAAGTTCCTGTAAGGGAAGCTGTCCTATAAAATTGCTGAACTCTTTATAACTACAATCCTATATAATAAAAGGGTAATATGCAAATTGACCGAATGACAGAACAACCAGTCGCTATGATACGCATTGACCACCAGGGGAGCAGATGCTCAATGCAGGAGCTGCCCGTAGTGGTCAGTGCACTCCCACAGGGGAGCGCCACTCAGCCAGCAGCCCTGAGCCAGGCGCATGGCTGCCCACCTCCACAGCAGCGCTAAGGATGTCTGACTGTGGGGAGTGGGCCTAAGCCATCAGTTGGACATCACGCGAGGGGTCCTGGACTGCGAGAGGGTGCAGGCTGGGCTGAGGGACACCCCCCCCCCCCCCCCAGGGCACGGATCTCGTGTGTCCTGGGCCTCTAGTATAATATAACTGCTAACAGAATTGTGATAAAGGTGTTACTGTGATTTAAGATTTACATTTGCTGTCTCTTCCCTCCACTCTCAGGCTTGGCAGGTCTTTTAAAAATGAGGACTAGAGCCCTGGCCAGTGTGGCTCAGTTGGTTAGTACATCGATCTGTGCAGCAAAGCGTTGTGGGTTCAATTCCCATTCAAGGCGCATACCTAGGTTGCAGGTTCGATGCCTGGTTGGGGCACGTACGGGAGGCAGCCGATGGATGTTTCTCACATCGGTGTTTCTCCCTCTTTCTCTCTCTACCTCTTCCCCTCTCTCTAAAATCAATTAAGTAATAATAATAAAGACAAGATCCACCTACTCCCACCCTGTACAGTAATGTAATTACATTAATTTTTATGTAATTGTGACGTGTAGTATTTAATCGTATTCATTACCTGGCTTTTGTTAAAGTAGTAGTTCTAGGGGGCATTGCATGAATGAAATCTTAATATAAATTATAAGAATTTGTTAAAAAAAAAATTGGGGGGAGGCCCGGCTGCAATGGCCCAGTAGTTGAGTGTCAACATATGAACCTGGAGGTCAAGGTTTGATTTCTGGTCAGGGCACATGCTCAGCTTGTGGGCTCCATCCCCAGTTGGGGGTGGGGCAAGCAGGAGGCAGCCAGTCAATGATTCTCTCTCATCATTGATGTTTCTATCACTTTCCCCCCTTCCTCCCTGAAATCAATAAAAATTATTATTATTATTATTATTATTTTTAATTCTGAGAAGGAGGAATTGCAAAAGTCTAGTTCTGTGAGATCTACTGAATAGTTGCCGGATCTTAGCAGAATGTTCGAACCTCGGGCTAGTGGTCAGCTAGGGTGTCACCCCCTCAGGAAGCTTTGTACTTGGAATATAACCGAGTTGCTACCTGCACACACCGTGTGCAGACTCCCCGGAAACAGGAAGCTCTCCTTGCCCGTCCTTTGCCCAGCCCGCCATAAAATACGTGCTTTTAATCAAATAGTTGGAGGACTGGAGAACCTGTTGGAAAGAGAAAAAGATTTCCCCGGCCTTTGCCATCCATCATTTTCCCACCTGGTTAATTGCATCCTGTGTAATTACTCTGGCCCCGGGAGGGGAAGGCGGGACACTCTGCTTGTCTGGCGCGCAGAAAGAATGCGAAATCGATATCGTGCCAGTGGAGGCCGGCGGGGGGACCTGCAGCTGCCGCTGGACTCCTCCGGTCTCCCTGGGATACGGAGCCCGGCCTGGCTCTTGCGGACATCGGAGCTTAATCCTTTTGAAAGCTTCTAGTCCGACGTGCCGCGGGGGAAGCTCAGGTGGCGGGGGCCGGGCCGGCGCCTTTCAGCGGCGCGGCGGGCGTGCGGGGCCTCTGTGCCGGGCGAGGAGCGCCCGCCGGGCAGCCCGTGGGTGCCTGCCTTTCAGGCCAGATTAGAGCCAGCCCCGCTTTGTGCACCGCACTGGCACGCTCGCCACCTGTTTCATCTCAGGCCCAGGAACCCCTTGGGAGCAGACACTCACTTTGCTGGGAATTTTGCGTGTGGCTCATTGAAACATGCCAGCCAGAACAGGACTGAAGTTTAAGGCGGAAACACAGTTTGGGGAGAGTCCCTAGGCAGCCGCGTGATTTGTCCGTTGAATACACCCTGGCTGATAATGACCTAGAAATCACGTATTCCACTGCAGACTCCTTCTGACCAGTTGTGACTGGAGTCTGAGCATGTGAGCCCTGCCGTCCCAGAGGCCGGGGGCGGTGGGTGGTGAGAGGGTGGGGTAGAAGCAGAGACGATCGCCCGGCCTGGACCAGAGGGATGCAGAGGGTGTGATTTTCCTTCCTGTGAACGCAGAGGTGCTGGCCGGGGTTAATAATTCCTGTAACTGCTGCGTAGGCGGAGAGGACGGTAATCTCGGAGGGAGGGAGGTGTGTTCCGAAGTCGTTAGGCCCCCCCTTTAATGAAAGCGTTCCGCTCTGCTCAGGCATCGAATTCCTGAAAGGGTTTCGGGTCATCCTGGAGGAGCTGAAGTCAGAGGGGAGGCAGTGCCAGCAGCTGATTCTAAAGGACCCGAAGCAGCTCAACAGCAGCTTCAAAAGAACCGTGAGTCGCACACGGGAATGTGCCCCTGAGGACCATTGTTCCGGGTCTGAATGGGCTATTCAGAGTCTGGGAAACCGGAGAAAGGGGGGCCATGGGGGCCGCCCCACCTGCTCAGGTGGGCGAGGACGGCGGGCAGCCCCGCCAACCCCGCACACTCCCCGCAGCCCCTGCGCGGCCGCACACACGGCTCCGGTTACTCACCAGACAGCCGTCCCGGGAGCGTCTGTGGGCTCCTCCCCACCATCCTCGAAGTTCAGAGTGAACAAGCTCTGGCTTCCTTGCCAAAGAGCAGATGGCATTGTTGATCTTCATGGTTAGTGAGGGATCCAGACCTAAACTGGATCCAGAAAATACAGCCCCGACTTCCTCCTTCCCTGGGAGCCGTCCCCGGCTCGGGAGCCGTGTGCGGTGACGTCCGGGCGGACCGAGCTCGCCGGGGTAGGTGGAGGTGGGTCATTTCTCCATGACGTCACCTGTGTTTTTGCTCCCTTTTAGGGAATGGAATCTCAGCCTTTCCTGAATATGAAGTTTGAGACGGATTACTTCGTCAAGATTGTCCCTTTTCCTTCCATTAAAAATGAGAGCAATTATCACCCTTTCTTTTTCAGAACCCGAGGTGAGTTTGGTCTTTCTGCCTGGTTCCCATGGTGACATTTCTGCTTTTAATTTTCCACAGATCGGTGTTTAAGAAACCCACCAGATACTGGTCTAAAACCAGCATGGTACAGAGAAAAGCAACCTTTAGAATTGAGGTTTGGCCCAGGATGCTGTGAGTCATGTATTAAAACCATTTGATTAAAAAAAAAAAAAAATAGGAATAAGCCCAGCTGGCGTGGCTCAGTGGTGGAGCCTGGATCTATGAACCAGGAGATCAGGGTTCAGTTCCTGGTCAGGGCACATGCCCGGGTTGTGGGCTCAAACCTCAGTGCGGGAGGCAGCCGGTCAATGATTCTCTTCATTATTAATGTTTCTATCTCTTTCCCCCTTTCCCTCACTCTCTGAAATCAATAAAATATATTTTAAAAAATAGGAATAAGAAATATAAGTTGTTTTTTGGGGTAAAGCATGAAATGATTTCATCTTCTGTCATCAGGAGGGTGGCCTCGGTGATGATTCCCTGTCGTTTTCAGGGTTAGATTAAGAAAAGTAAGCAGTGTTCCCGAGATCACCTCTTCCTGGAAATTTACTTATTCTTTCTACTCATTTATTTAGCACCTATGTGCTAGGCCCTGCTCTAAATGCTTTCCAAATACTAGCCTAGCGTACCCTGTGACAAAGAATGTAATCTTACCGTCTCAGTGATGAGATGTGGCTCACACACACAGGTCAAAGGGCTTTCTGGAGCTGAAACCCCAGAAGTCTGACTTCAGATCCACGCCCTCCAGCCCTAAGCATGCTGCCCGGCCTCCTCTTCATCTGCTCTGCACACAGTGTCCCCCTCCTCTCCCTGAGCCGCAGGCACCCTGAGGGCTGCAGCAGGTCTCTCTGCCTTCCCTGCCAGCCGTTCCATCTGGCATTCCAGGGTCAGAGGATCCGACAAGCCCTCCTATGTGACCTGGTTGCCCTCTTCCTCCTCCGTGGTGCTTTTATTCTCAACGCCCGTCTTCATCAGTGTTCCCTTTGCGGAACGCGTACTCTGGCTATTTTCTTCTAGTCCGTCTCTTTTTTTGTTTCCTACGCAGCAAAGTTATTTTTATAATAATTGGTCTCATTTAAAAAAAAAAAATTTTTTTTTAATCGATTTCAGAGAGAAAGGAAGAGGGAGAGAAAGAAACATCAAAGATGAGAGAGAATCATTGATGGGGACCAAGCCGTAACCTGGGCATGTGTCCTTACTGGGAATCAAACCATGACCTCTTGATTCATAGGTTGACACTCAACCCCAAGCCACACCCACTAGGCTCATTTTTCTTTTTTTTTTTTTTTTTAAATATATTTTATTGATTTTGTACAGAGAGGAAGGGAGAGAGATAGAGAGTCGATGAGAGAGAGTCATCAATCAGCTGCCTCTTGCACACCCCCCACTGGGGATATGCCCGCAACCAAGGCACATGCCCCCGACCGGAATCGAACCCGGGACCCCTCAGTCCCCAAGCCGACGCTCTATCCATTGAGCCAAACCGGTCTCGGCTAGGCTCATTTTTCTTAATTAAATAAGATTCCATTGGGAAAAGACCATTAGCACCTAACATAACCTCATACATAACGACCAGAGGGAGGATCCAAAGCATGTGTTCATAAAAAACTTGCCTAAATCAAACCTAGCATAATTTTTTAAATATGGTTTTTAAAAAATATATTTTTATTGATTTCAAAGACAGGAAGGGAGAAGGAGAAAGAGATTGAAACATCAATGATGAGAGAATCATTGATGGGCTGCCTCCTGCACGCCCCACACTGGGGATCAAGCCCACAACCTGGGCAAGTGCCCTGACTGGGAATTGAACCATAACCTCCTGGTTTATAGGTTGACACTCAACCACTGAGCCATGCTGGCTGGGCAAGTATGATTTTAATTGATTCAGAGAGGAAGAGAGAGGGGTAGAGAGAGAAACATTGATGAGAGAGAAGCGAGGACTAGCTGCCTCCTCATGCCCCCCCACTGGGGATCAAGCCTGCAACCCGGGCATGTGCCCAGATCAGGAACCAAACCGGTGACCTGGTGCATGAGTTGACGCTCAACCACTGAGCCACACCAGCTGGGCAGACTTGGCATAATTTAAGATTAATTTTTCCCGTTGGAATCAGTCAGTGTGTCTCTTTGGGACTGAGGGGTAGGCAGGAAATGTGCTTATCACTGTTTCACTACAGTGACCTTGAGGCTGCCTTTGGTTTTCTTGGACTTGTATGGGCCTCTTCCAGAGGGTTCTCCCTGGGTTAGCAACATGGCATATTGGACTAGCTACAATAGTTGGCCTCTCTCACTGTGTTTCTATTGCATTGAAATCGTTTCAAAGTATTGGCTTCGGTGCCTGGTTTTCAGCACAGATGCTACCACTCCTTAGTAAATGCCCGATGTCACTTTTAGACTCAATCAACAGGATTTTAAATTAGAAAGCTAGTGAAGGTTAAAATAGTCCGAGACCGTTAACAGGCTCACTTCGATCTCCTGTGCCCACAGGGGGCCAGGGCCAGCATCTCTTCTGTTTACAGCGAACGCAGCTCCACGTGGCAGTGGCACGAACACTCCTGCTGCCCGGGGCTGCTGGCCTTGAGACTGTGTAATGCTTGGCGAGCTTTTAAAATCCGCGTGACTCTGTGCTGTTGTCGTACAGTGACCTGCATTCAAGTTTTTAGGTTGTGCACTTTTAAGTTTTCATAAGATCCAGCTGAACTGCACCGAACATCAGTGTTGAATCGATATATTTCGTACCCTTCCCAGCAGCACCCGGTGCCACATATTCATGTTTGTTGAATTGTTGGGCAAGAAAAATGTCAAACTGTCCGATAACCAAAACACATGTCTCTCTGTCAACAGCCTGCGACCTGTTGTTACAGCCGGACAACCTGGCCTGCAAGCCCTGTAAGTAGAGCTGCCCTTGCCTGGGCGGGGTGCCCCCCGGTGGTGTCGGGGGCCGTGGGGTGCTCACGCGGGTCCCTCCTCCCCCCAGTCTGGAAGCCTCGGAACCTGAACATCACCCAGCACGGCTCAGACATGCAGGTGTCCTTCAGCCACGCGCCTCACGCCTTCGGCTTCCGCTTCTTCTACCTTCACTACAGACTCAAGCACGAGGGGCCCTTCAAGCGAAAGACCTGCAAACAGGTGGGCCACTCCGTGTTCTAAAGTGACCCCCGAGCCCCCGCCATGTGGATGGTTCAGCATGAGCATTAGGTGATGTTGACGCTCAGCAGTGGGTAGATATTCCAGACTATTATCACTGGGTGTGTCTCAGAACATTTTGCCGTCACCCCTCACTCCCCGATTACCTGCACCCCCAGCTGTCCCGGTGGTGACGCAGCCCGGTAAGGATATTACCAAGGACCCACGGTAATGAAGCATTTCTAGTTTGTTCTTCTGTAAGTCAAACATGAACCAGGTGCCCCCTGGGTGGCAGCCACCAAGCTCTGCTCATGGAAGCCTTACCACCCTGTGAAGCAGAGGCTGCTGTCGGCCCCGCTGTACAGATGGGGAGCCTGGGATCTCACAGCTGTCGGTGGGAAAAGTACATGTTGGAGCCTTGTCACTGGCATTTCAGTGGCTGCTGGCTTTCCACATAGGCCAAGGTTAAGTAGAAACTCAGTGACCAAGTTCTTACCCTGGAGGCGGTCAAGGGGAGTGGGAAAGGTGTCATGGGAGCTCGCAGGACTGCGGGGCCGGCCCCGGGAGCCGCGAGAGGTGGTCAGTGGTGGTGGAGACCCCAGCGGCTCCCTGGGCGGGCATGCTCCTGGGTGTGTGCAGTGTGGCTTTCCTGCCGGCTCTCACCGCTTCTGACCTTCTGCTCAAGTTAAAATTATGGCAAATAAACACAAACACGGGCAGGTGATTTTTCTCCCCCCTCTTTTATTAAGTAAAGGCTATTCTAAGTACATCATTTCTTTGTTTCCAAATAAAATATTCCTGCTGAGGGTACCACCAGCCAAGTGTGCAGTATGACAGGAGTCCCACACTCTCCCAGGCCTTTTACCAAAGTGAAGTTCAGATAAGGTGGCAGATGAGCACAGTTGCTTTCTGATATGATTAACGGCTCCTAGAAAAATAAATAAATAAAAAGTTTATATGTTTTGGGGGAACAGAGGGGTCCTGATGACCTTTATCCAAGAAGCAAGTTTTAAAAGTATTGTTTCTTTACAGGAGCAAAATACAGAGACAACCAGCTGCCTCCTTCAAAATGTATCTCCAGGTGATTATATAATCGAGGTGCGTATAACTCAAGAGAGCCGTTATTAATTCTACAGAATGAGTCCAGCTCATTTAAAATCCCAACTGTTTACAACACTAAATTTCAAACCATTGAAGGTGTGCAGTTATATTTTTACATGGTCCTTAACATGCTTTTTAAAAAGTTTATATGATATTGATCTTTGATTTATTTTATTAAATATCTCAAAATAAATATCTTTGTGTGACCATCTAGTCCACATAACCATGACTTAAAACTTCTATATTCCTTCTTCCTTACAAAGGTATATTTTTAAAACTTTAGTTTCTAAAATGTCTTGTTTTAGTAATGAAACAGCAAAGCAAAAGCTATGTCCACTACATCTGCCTATACTTTTCTAGATTTCTGCTGACATTGTCCTGTATAAATTTACATGAGTTCTAAGTTCTGCTTAAAAGAGCGTGTAAATGATAAGAATTTTTTCTTTTCTTCTTGTAATTTCTTTTCCAGTATCAGACATACTGCAGAAACAGGAGTAAAAGGAAAATAGAAAGAGAAATTAAAAATTGTCCATAGCCTTCCTATCCAGAGACAGCCAACATGTCTTAACATTTTGGTAGAAACACTTGGTTCTTGCATTACTCTGTAGCAATGTGTGGTTTTGAGCAGACACACCCTCTTAAAGCATTCAGTAAGATCAGTGGTAAGATGCTATTCAGTTGAAAATTGTTAGAACCTGGAATCACTAGCTGGTTTCATCAATGAACAAACACCCCTTTCATTCATGAAGAAGACATGACTTTTGACTTGGTAGAGCAGAGCTGTGTCTGACCAGAGATGTGTCTACCTCTGCTGGTGAATGATCACAGCGGCAGCCCTGCCCTCCCCGTCGTTCTCCTTCCTCCCGCCCCGCACTGCCCACGACGAAAGCATGGACTCTGTTGAGATGCTATCACTTAAAATAATAATGCAGCGTCCTCTGTTTTGCAGCTGGTGGATGACACTAATACAACAAGAAAAGTGGTGCATTATGCTTTAAAGCCAGGTAAGGCTTTTTTTTTGTGTGAAACGTTGGCTCTGGACTAGAGTATACATACCAAGGTCTCTGCACCTAATGGTTTTACAAAAACAAAACACAACAAAAACTTGAGCTCCTTTCTCTCACGGGCTGGGCTGTTCCATCAGCTCTGACTTCCCTCCGCCCTCATGTGGATGCCTGGAAGATCAAAGGCAGTGTGGTGTGTGTCTTCTGGAACTAAATAAATAGTCAATTGTCCTCCGAAGAAAAGGGTGGTGGGAGGTTTCCTTAGGCAAAATTCTCACTCAAAGGCATTTACAGTTAGCAGACTGTTGAACTGTTTCTTCAAAACGAATCCCTTTTTTAAAATTACCGAACCGACAGCAGAGAAAGGTGGTCAAGGGGCCCTACACCCTGTCATGCGGCTTAGACGGAAAAGGAAAAAGAAAACACGGGTTCTCTTTGAAGCCGTTCCGCCGCTCGAGTGTAACAGCCTTCCCTTTGGGCTTTCCCAGTGCACTCCCCGTGGGCCGGGCCCATCCGAGCCGTGGCCATCACCGTGCCGCTGGTGGTCATTTCGGCGTTCGCCACCCTCTTCACCGTGATGTGCCGCAAGAAGCAGCAAGGTCTGTGGGCGGGGTGTCCCCGCCAGGGGCAGGGCCTGAGGGCTGGTCCCCCCAGGCGGGCCTCTGGGAGGCCCTGGGGGCTCCTGGCCTCTGTGTGGCAGTGTCACCTCTTGTTTCTTGACGATGACATTAGGGCGCCCGGTCTTAGGGGACAGGACAAAGCATTGCTCATTGCTGTCCATCTTACCTTCTTTCCCAAATTTAGAAAACATATATTCACATTTAGATGAAGAGAGCTCTGAGTCCTCCGCCTACGCCACGGCACTCCCCCGGGAGAGGCTGCGGCCGCGGCCGAAGGTCTTCCTCTGCTATTCCAGCAAAGACGGCCAGAACCACATGAATGTTGTCCAGTGTTTCGCCTACTTCCTCCAGGACTTCTGTGGCTGCGAGGTAAGGAATCTCAGGTCTCTCACTTAAAAAAAATTTTTTTAAAATATATTTTATTGATTTATTATAGAGAGGAAGGGAGAGGGATAGAGAGCTGGAAGCATCGAAGAGAGAGAAACATCGACCAGCTGCCTCCTGCACACCCCCTACCGGTGATGTGCCCGCAACCAAGGTACATGCCCTTGACCAAATCAAACCTGGGACTTTTCAGTCTGCAGGCAGATGCTCGATCCACTGAGCCAAACTGGTTCGGCAACAAGTCTCTCACCTTCTGTGGGGGGCATGGGGCACATGCTCTGCACCCTCTCCTGGCCACCTTGTCCCTCCTCCAGGCCTCCTTAGGGGGTACCTGCCCTCCAGCAGTGCCTGGCTTCCAACTCGGGGTCCGCCTCGCACTCTTCATCCAGTCTCTTCTACTCATCACTTTTCTCATGCTCAGTTCTATCCCTGACTTCACTCAGGCTCAGAAGCTTTGATGGCACCCACCTGGCAGGAAGTTGTATGGGGACAAAGGGCAGGCAGCTGCCCAGGGAGCATGTAGTGGAGGTGGGGAGAGGTGGTCACTCGACAGCATTGGAAGGTCAGAGAGATCAGGGCAAGTAAAGTAGCAGGTTTGACAATGTGGGGGAACTTTGCTAAGAAGGGGAAATAATAATGCATCAAGCGCTCAAATGGTCTGCTGTGGTTTTTCATCTGTTCTTCTGAGTTAAGCTATTCAAACGTAGCTATTCTATAATGATATAGTGTTAATCTTAGAGCGAAGTTTGACGCTCTCATGGACACGTTTCTTACGAATGCAAGAATTGTACAATAATTATGTAGTTGGGTTATTTGTGCCTGCTGGAGGGTTTCTCGGAATCTCCCCATGCGGTGAGGCTGCCCCCTAGTGTAAAAGAAACGTACTTACAAGGCTGGGCCGGTTTCCCAATGCAGGGAGGTGGAGAGAGGTTGGCAGATTAGCACATGTGCTAAAAAGCAACAGCAAACGATTGCAATACTGTAGAAAATTTGGAAACTAGAAAAATATGACAAAAAATGGCCTGTAATCCCCACTTGGAGAAACAAGGAATGATGGTTACTATTTGGTGTATTTGCTTCCAGACTTTCTGCAGAGATGAAGTCATACACACAGTTTTGCATTTTGAATAGGTCGGAGTTATTTTCTCTGTCTCATTTTAATAATTGTTTACACAATTAGCAGCTTTATATAAACTGCAATTTTAATCAGCCACATGATCCATGTTATTTCAAATTGTTAAACATCTCAGTACTTCAATATTGCCTCATTTCTAATGATTTTCCAAAGACAGATTCCTGGAAATGGAATTGCTGGATTAAACATAGGAACATTTTTCAAAATGCTTGGTATATAATCTCTTAGACTTTATAATTTATAACGTTGGGAGAATTAGAGCATGTGTAAGACAATTCAGGATTATTTTCAGCAAGTGGAAAGACAGATGTTGAGGGTTTCTTCCCCTTGGTAACACCGTAGAGCAGAAGGCAAAGTCATTTTAGATCTCCTTCCCCCTCAACAGACTGTGGCTGTTGTGTTTGGGCATAACCATTGGGAATTAGTTTCTGAGCTATAGAAAGGAAGAGAAGCCCTAGTTGGCTTGGCTCAGTGAAGAGAGCATTGACCTGCGGACTGAAGGGTCCTGGGTTCAATTCCAGTCAAGGGCATGTACCTCGGCTGTAGGCTCAATCTCCAGCCCTGGTTGGTGCAGGTGCGGGAGGCAACCAATTAATGTCTCTCTCTTACATTGTTTCTCTCTCTGTCTCTCCCTGTCCTTTCATCCTTTTATTCTCTTAAAAAAAAAAAATCAATGGTGAAATACCCTTGGGTGAGAATTAGCTAAAAAAAAAAAAAAGAAAAGAAAGAAAGAAAGAAAGAAAGAAAGAAAGAAAGAAAGAAAGAAAGGAGGAGAGAGATACACTTGCCAAGAGATGATTTCAGTAGAATCAGATGAAAATGGTCTGAGAAGGTGAAGACCTCTGAGGGGGCCTGGTTTTCTTCTCCCATCCTCAGTCTCCCTGCCAGACCCCCTTTGGGGTTAAAGGCCATGTAGGATATGACTGTGAGGACCACTGTGAAGTATGGTGGGAAGTGCTGGTCACTCATGAATTAACCAGAATGGCCATGTTACTGCAGTCCACCCTCCTCTCCAGCCACTGACCAACTAGTAAATAGCATGGCTTTGAGATGGCTGGGGAGGTCCTCTTTGTCAGTCATACTCTGTGGCCATGAGTCATCCCAACATTGTGGGTGATGTGACATCCAGACCTGAACCCCATTTCTCAACCCACTTTGGGGGTCCCTCACCCACGTCCCTCCATCACCTTTCAGCTTTCTCTCTGGGACCTGACACCCCCCCCCCCCCCCCCACCACCACCACCACCCACCACCACATGTAGGCAGCCTCACTTATCAGGTAGACCAACCCCAGGGCCTACGTTTTCAATGTTCTGCATCACACATGATTAAGTCCCTTGAGGGCCTCACACATGATGTGTTTTAGGCAGGTTGTGAGAAGCTCTGTGCTTCTGTCCTTTCACGTGTAGGACAGGAGTGGTAATGACCCCACTAAACCGAGGGCATTATGCTAAACCGAGGACATGATACAGAGGGTCTGCTGTGTGACCATCACCCATGGACTGTTAGCTGTTCCTCAGGGCCAGGTCACCTTACAGCTGCCAATGATTAAGGGAGAGATAATGTGCCCTTTTTAAAAAACATATATATTTTTATTTCAGAGAAAGGGAGAGGGAGAGAGAAATAGAAACATCAATGATGAGAGAATCATTGATTGGCTGTCTCCTGCACCCCCATCACTGGGGATCAAGTCAGTAACTCCTGCATGTGCCAATGACTGGAATCGAATCCGGGACCCTTCAGTTCGCAGGTTGATACCCTATCCGCTGAGCCAAACCAGCTTGGACTGATTTGTAACAATCCTTGCGCGACACTGCAGGCTGTCTCAGTGAGTGTGGGTCCTGTCTTCCCAGGTGGCTCTGGACCTATGGGAAGACTTCAGCCTCTGCCGGGAAGGGCAGAGAGAATGGGTCATCCAGAAGATCCACGAGTCCCAATTCATCATCGTGGTCTGTTCCAAAGGCATGAAGTACTTCGTGGACAAGAAGAACTACAAGCACAAAGGAGGCGGCCGCGGCTCCGGGAAAGGCGAGCTCTTCCTGGTGGCCGTGGCCGCCATCGCCGAAAAGCTCCGCCAGGCTAAGCAGAGCTCCTCGGCGGTGGCGCTCAGCAAGTTCATCGCCGTCTACTTCGACTATTCCTGCGAGGGGGACGTTCCTGGCGTCCTGGACCTAAGCACCAAGTACAAGCTCATGGACCACCTGCCCCAGCTCTGCTCCCACCTGCACTCGCGAGGCCACGGCTTCCCGCGAGACCACGGCCTCCCGCGAGACCACAGCTTCCCACGAGACCACAGCCTCCCGCGAGAACACGGCCTCCCGCGAGATCACGGCCTCCCAGAACTCGGACACGTCAGCAGGAGGAACTACTTCCGGAGCAAGGCGGGCCGGTCCCTGTACGTGGCCATCTGCAACATGCACCAGTTCATCGACGAGGAGCCCGACTGGTTTGAGAAGCAGTTTGTGCCTTCGCAGCCTCCCCCGCTCCGCCGCCAGGAGCCGGTCCTGGAGAAGTTCGACTCTGGTCTGGTGCTGAATGATGTCATGTGCAAACTGGGGCCCGAAAGTGACCTCAAGGCTGAGGTGCCGGCCCCCGGGTCACCAGAGGGGCAGCAGCTGGGCCCCGACGAGGCCGCGGAGGCCGCGGGCGCCCCGGTCCTGCAGCCCCTGCTGCGCGCCGGGAAGGCGGTGGGCGCCTCGGGCATGCCGCGGGACTCGGGCATCTACGACTCCTCCGTGCCCTCCTCCGAGCTGTCTCTGCCCCTCATGGAAGGGCTGTCGGCGGACCAAACAGAAACGTCCTCGCTGACCGAGAGCGTGTCGTCCTCCTCGGGCCTGGGTAAGGCCGGGGCCCCAAGAGCCAGTGGGTCTGTTCGCATACAGGCCCAGCGTTTGCTCCTAATCCCGATATCGGTGAAAGTGCTTTCCTAGTTTGGGGGCAGGCCTGTGTGGCAGTGACACCTGATGGGAAGTAACACAACTGCATTGATAGTTTCAGTGGCTGCCAGGTAATGGGAGTGTTCATAGGTCTGAGCTGATGCTAAATTACGGTGAACTGCCCAGTTCTACGTTATGTAATATACAACGTGTGCCCTATGCCACCTTCCTAAACCTTAGAAACATCCAAATACCAAAATGCAGTGGTCCCCAACAGTGTTCGATGACCTGGATCTTTGTTGGGACTTGCACTGTTCACCATCCCCATGTCTTTCAAGCCACATCTGTTGAACCTGGGTTCAGGGATGCGGTGTTCTCCCCACAGCTCAGCACAGTTCCAAGTAGGGCCTGAGGGAGGCCCCATTTCCCCAGGGAGCCCCTGCAGGACGCCGTGTCATCCTTACTGTGCCTGTGACCAGCTGGAGTCAGGCATGCAAACCCTTGACTCACCACAAGGGAACTGGGGCCTCTTAGCCGCTTGAGCTGTTTGGGATGCCTGCCTCACTTGCCTAAAGCCTGTGGTCCAAACCCAGGGTCTGCCATGTTCTGGTCTGAGTGCCCAGTTTCGTGAGGTGTGACCTGTGTCCCTGCTCTCTCTTCTTTCCTTAGGTGAGGAGGACCCTCCTGCCCTTCCGTCCAAGCTCCTCGCCTCCGGGGTGTGTAAAGCAGAACCTGGTTGCTGCAGCTACACTGGTGAACTCCACGCTGTCGCCCCTTTGTAACCAAACGGAAGAGTCTAAGCATTGCCACTTTAGCTGCCGCCTCTCTGGTTCCCCAGCTCATCTCTCTCTGGCTGAGTAGCCCACTTGGAGCTGAGGGTGTTTGGAGTGAAATTCCTGCCAGTACTTGTTCTCCTTGCCCTTATCCTCAAACAGATATCTTGGCAAAGTCTCCAGTTTTCTAAAACCATATGGAGCCCGGAAAGGCATGTCCATAAGATCTGACAACAGCTTGCCATGGTAGGTCAGACCTTGGGTTAGAGCCAATCCTGAGAGGTAGAGAGGAAACATAACAAAAAGAAACAGGAAAATACCTGCACTGATCGTTCAGACTAATTTATCTCTGCAAACGTTGCCTGTTCATTGTTGGCTACTTTGATTTGAAATGCTTTGTAGAAAAAGCACTTTTAATACCTTCACAACCACAGAAATCAACTGTCAGTCTGTCTGGAACCCATGTCATTAGGGATGATACTCCTGCCCCCTTTAGGTGGGGGACTTACGATGTGGGGGCTGCTGGGCCAGGATAACTGTCTAGACTGTCTGACTGAGTTGGGCTGGTCAACACACAATGGCTCCAGAACTCAGCTCCCAGGACCACCTCTGGGTCTGAGTAGCATCACGCGAGGGCCCGGTCTGCCTGCCAAGCTCTTCTGGGCTACATTTGCTGTGCTGTATCTCAGATGGTGGTGCCTGGAATTTTATTCTTGAGAGACCGATACACAACTGGACTCTAGTACTGGAAGTTGAGGTTCATGTGTCACTTGGCTTCCGGTCTAAAAGCTGTGTCCAAAATATTCGGGGTCAGAACCCACTGAAATACAGCCGTGTGTGGAGGTGGTGGCCAGTGAATCTGCTGAACTGGTTTTGACTAATGACAAACCTCTTTTTAAGAAGGTGAAAGGAGGGAACTGTTCCAAAGATGTGTGTGCTCTTCGAATATTGTCTGAAGAAGTCATGGGACCTGAAATCACTAAGTTCTTGAATCTGAAAGTGTTCTCCCCACAACCCAGCCTGTGACTCATGTTTCACTTTTTGTTTCTTTTGTACTCACAGTGAAAGATTTATCTCTCGTACTCCTTCTTACTGAAAACAGCTATTTGGAGCTTAGAAGGAAAGAATTTTCTATAAAAAAAAAAAAAAAAAAAGGAAAATGTTCCGTTTTTATGAATGACTTCCCGATAGAATTTCTGTTTCCAAAGGGAAAATAGTTCCCTTCTCCTCCCTGTGCCCTTCGGGGTGTGAGCACCCTCTCCCACCCTTTTCATAGATGCTGTTGGACTTGGCACCCTGTCTTCTCAGCATTTTCCCCAGGGACCATGTTTTTGCCACCAGCAAAAAGCACTGATGTGAAAGGATGCTGGGAAGCAGCCAAGGCGGTGGGAGGCGGGAGGGGCAGCATTCTCTTTCCAAGCACATGCTCGGCAGGTGGGAGGGAAAGATTACACGCTCCTGGAAAGAAGAGGTTTGGGTATATTTTTGATGCAAATGCCACACTTCCTGCTCTGCACAGGCAGCTGGCAGCTTCTTGGGAGAAGAACGTGATTGTCTGTTCTCTGGCATCGAGTTTCCTGCAGCTGCTCTGAGGGAGAGACAAGTGAGCAGCAGAACTGCCTCCCCCGTGGCTTGTTGTTGGAGAAGAGACGTTCCATGTTTATCCCCGTGAAATAGAGGACAAGCACAGAGCTCCTGCCCACATGTGACCGTCCTGCCACCCCATCCTTGGCATGCTGTGAAGGAGCTCGGGCAGTTCAAACTTGCCAACATACGAACGTTATGAGAGAGATTTCTATTGAGACCAAATGGTGTATGCTCCAAAGGAACTAAGGGCCACTTTTAGGATAGATGTTCAGCTTTGCTTGTGAAATGAGGATCTATGCGAAAGTGGCCCCAGTGACAGCATGGAGGATGGGGTCAGGGGGAGCATTCCTAATGTGGGCAGAGAGCTTGCTAAGTGAACTCACTTATGAAAATGGAAGGGAAAAAAGGTGCTAGTCCAAATATCAGGTACTGTTTTAGGTTGGATTTAAGGTTTGGGCACTTATTTTGAAATACAAATATTTGTGATCAACAAAATTGAACGGTTGTACACTGGGAATGTCCAACTCAGAATAAGTTGAGAAGTCCAGTTTCCTTGATTTGCCTTATTAGTTTCACTATAATTCTCCCCCCCCCCCCCCCCCATCTCATCCTGGGAATGGGAATAATTGCCTTGTAGATTAAGGCAAAACATCTGTTTTAAGCAGAGCTCTATTTTTTTTTTTTTTATTCTCACATTGTTCTGGCCAGTGGAAATGATAAGCCAGAATTCAGATAAAGGTTCTATAAGTCACAGGCTTTTAGACATTAGGGAAACAAGCAGAGTATAGGGATGATCTGAAGTCCTTGATCCTGAGAGTCAGTGGCTTGTGGAGCTAATTTAGAAGGTGTTCTCTGGACCGAAAGACATGTATAAGTCCAAGGTTCCAGGTTACTGAGAAGCCTGCAGGGAGTTGAAGATGGTTGTTTATCTTAGCCCACAGTACCCTGCAGAAAGGACTTAGCATCTGACACAGTCATCTTTGCCAAGAGAGTAAGTGATAACAGAGGTGAGAGAAAGCCCAGGTAAAGGTGTGCTCTTCTCTCAGGTCAACGACAAGGGACCGCCTAGGAGAAACCAGCCACCCACACTGTCGGCATAACGCCCTCCAGAGGGCCAAGTCCTGGGCCTTTGAACAACACTGATCTCTAGAAAGAAGTCCTTCAGATCCAGGCCCAGGTCAGTGACTCGTAGCTAGGTAATAAGTATTTTGAGACAAACATGAGATCAGCGGCCTATAAAATTAAGAGAGAGTTTTTTGATTGACACATAAACAGTAACTGAAGATAGTGCCAGATCAGAGGTTCAAAATTATGTCTTTTGCAACCCGGACATCTTTGGAATCCACTGTATAGTAATTTAAGTTCAGGTATGTTTGTCAAAGTTTAGTCTTCATAGCCACATGTGTCTTTTTATTTTATTATTTTTTTAAACCAACCTCTAGTCTCAGGTTTCCTGACTTAAGTGTAAACAAACAGGAAAACCATTTCTAAACATGTGGGTTTATGTGATTTTCTTCAGAGTCCTCCCACGCAAAGGGTTGAGCAGCTTTTCTTTAAAAAAAAAAAAAAAAAAGAAAGAAAGAAAAAATAAAAGGAAGTAAAAACAGCTATTTTGTTGGAGAAGAAATAGTACACCCTCCTCCCCAAAGAGAGAAAACCCTATAGCAGTATGCAACTGCCTGACACTAATTCGGCTCCCTTAGAGAGAGGAATTACTCTTCATGTCCTTATTGGAGAGAAGTGGACAAGCCAATGTGAAGGTCATTAGACTTTTCTATTTTGTTGGTGAAAACTGCTACCCTTATTTAGTAGATGGTATGTCTTTAGGGGGCACCAGTGTGGCAGGCGAGGTGTAATGATAAATGCGGTGTGATTATAAGTGGCAGTGACATGCCCTCTCAGTGTTGGAGAGACATAGGGCATGGTGGGGACCATGGCAAACTGAAGGGCTCCTCTCCTTCCTACAGGCCGCAGGTACTCCAGCCAATTGTGACACAGAGTTTCCTGATCTTCCCATCTTTCAAGAGAAGCTGAGAATTTGGGTTTTTACATGAAAAATTCTGATTTGTTTAGAATTGGCAACTAAATTACAAAATATTTTAAAATGCATTCAGACCCAGTAGAACACATGGGTGGACCTGATTTGGCCCACTAGCTGCCAGTTTGTCACCAATCTCTGCTTCATAAGATTTGAAATGAAAGGCATGAATGTACATTCATATAGATTTCTGGTACCACCAGTAAATGCTCTTGCTAAATGCAGTCAGTAGCTGGAGTGCTGCTTTCCCTCATTGTTCCCCCAAAGAAATGTGATATGATTGTGAATGTATGTGAAATGTTTTGATTGCTTTCTTTACATTTTGTGTTTTCAGAGAAAGGCAAGCCAGTTGTTAATATTAAAATGAGATTTATGTTCTCCCAATTAAAAAAATATAACATTTGAAACAATTTCACTTAAGCTGTACAACTGAAGGACCTTATTTGTAATTTTAGCGCTTGGTTTAAAAAGTTTTTTAGATGATGTACAATCCAGAGCTAAGGCCAAGACTGAATAAGGAAAAGCAGACATTGTGGGGAATAGGGCAAGGGATTCAGTGTGTACTAGAGCCGGGTATTTGCATTGTCTTCTGCTTTAAATGACCCGTGAATTAATTCTGGTTCCGAGGTGTGAAATTATATACCAAGAAAAGCCTTTTTTTTGGTATTGAGATAGTAGTTAGGAGTCCTCATGGGGTATTGGGCCGTCCTTGCTCTATCTCCTCCTTTCCAGGCGCGGGGTGAAAATAAACAAAAGGAAGTCTGACTGTAAGCCAATAGCTCTGATTCCGATTTCAGAGTTCGGGGGTTGGTGAAAGTTTGGGTTATCTAGCATGCTCCCCCTGATGACAGACAAGGCTGCGCCTGAATTATTTCAGACATATGGCTGTGGATGGGATTCTGGATGTTCAGCAAAGGAGATTCTGTAACCTATCCTGCTGATCAGATAGTTCTTTGTACGTCTTCCCTATAGAAATTCAAACCAGCCTTCTTTTGTTCACATGCAGTGGAAAAAGAACAGCTGGTCACCTTCCCTGTGTTTGAAAACCATAGTGAAATCATTCCCCTGGAGTTTTT